>NC_083333.1:15739320-17070770 GCF_963455315.2 Globicephala melas | reverse complement strand
CGATGTCTGCCCTTGGAGTTCAGGGCTCCTCGCCCTACTGACCACACACCGGACTCATACCTGGGACCTAGTTCACCTTGTCCCCTCCGACCAACTTTCTTCCGGGGCCTCATCTGGGACAGCCCTGAGGCTGCTTCCAGTTCTAGCGTTCAGTGATTCAGGAAAAGAACAAAGGAGCGAGTTGAACATCACATTCTGTCGGGGGCCAGCTCATACCTGACTGTCAGAGGAGAAGGAAAACTTCCACTTGCCTCTGTTCCTCTCTGGCCCTGGACTGAAATCTTCTTCACCTCGCTTGGAGACAGGGAAGAATCAGGCTGGAAAGCATAAATATTTTGTAAATTTTCAGGACACGCTGCAGCTGCACAGTTGGGGGCCCGATTTTCATTTCCTAATCTGCTTTTAGAACAACCTAAGTCCCTACATTATGTAGGGCCCCTGCATGGAACCTCCTGAAGGCGAGTGATTAGCGATTGATCCGATTAGAGCAGAGACTCAATCGATGAAGAAGCCTTTGGGGAGCCCCTAGTATGCCTGGAGTGCTGGTGAAAAAGATGGCAATAGGAAAGGCAGGGAGAAAGGGGATGGGATAGAGGCAGCAAAGCCCTAGATGTAGGCAAGGGAGCAGCGTCCCTCTTTCTGCATCAGCCAGGAGGTGCTCGTGTGGTCCCACAGCTTAGCTCAGCACCGGCGCGTATCAGGTACCCAAAGGATGTTTATTAATGGACTGAATGGGATAAATGGATCCTAAGAATGAATCCATTGTCATTTTCTTACGGACAATGCTAATGGTTTCTTGATGAAAAGTAAACTCTCATAGCTGGATCCCTTTGCTGATCTTTTCAGAAGCTGTCTCCTAAATGATTGACAAACATGAAAGTCACAAAGACATAGAATTTGAATCTTTTCCACCAGGACTGTGAGATCGTTTCCTTCAGAGTGGAAAGCCAGGCTGAGCGTGGCATGAAACTCCAGGGTTGCTGGCAAGATGCCCTTTTGGTCCCAGTCTCTTAAGAACGCAGATTCTACCTGCAGAACCCACTGGCCCTCCACCCTTCACACCAGGTGATCAAAATCACCTGGATAGACTTCTGAACTTCTGAGGAAGAGCGGTAGAACACCTTGAGAGGCGCCCTGGAAAATCTACTCCCTTTGTAAACTCTGTGTGTATGTGATTAGAACTCATCAGAAGTGCATTCTCCTTCTAAAGTCAAATGCTTTGGGTTCCAAAGGACCCGTGCACCCCAGTGTTCATTGCAGCACTATTCACAGTAGCCAAGACATGGAAACAACCTAAATGTCCACCAGCAGATGAATGGATAGAGAAGATGTGGTGCATATCTACAATGCAATAGGACTCAGCCATAAAAAGGAATGAAATAATGCCACTTGCAGCAACATGGATGGACCTGGAGATTATCACACTAAGTGAAGTAAGTCAGACAGAGAAAGACAAATACCATATGATTTCACTTATATGAAGAATCTTTAAAAAAAAATGATACAAACGAACTTATTTACAAAACAGAAACAAACCCACAGACTTAGAGAATGAACTTACGGCTACCGAGGGCGAAGGGTTGGGGGGAGTGATAGACTGAGAGTTTGGGGGTGACATGTACGCACTGCTATATTTAAGACAGATAACCAACAAGGACCTACTGTAAAATAAATAAATTTTAAAAAGAAAAAAAAGAAAGTCAAATGTTTTATCTATGAGAAAGATAAGTTATGTGTGTAAGCATACTAAAACAATCATGTCATTCATTGGTCAAGAAAATTAAAGTTTTCGCCTGATCTGGACACTTATGAGGGTCTCAGAGAAGGACTAATCACTCCAGGCTTCGATCCACTCACTGCAGGCTTCCCCGATACCCCTTATCCCTCTAGGCTACAATTCTGGGTTTTATTTCTGTCTCCCCTTAGTGAGTATCTTGGAAGAAGAGACTGTGTCTCATTCATCTTTGCATCATTGGAGCCAAAAATAGATCTGAACATGTAGAGGGCAGTCAACAAGTGTTTGTGACACTAATGTCAGAGAATATGGAGGGAAATGGAGGAAGGAAGGAAGGAAGAAAGGAAGGAAGGTGTGGGTAAGAGTGTGAATAAAGGAATGAGCATAGTGAACCAATGTACAAGCCAGTGCTCACCAAGGTGGGAGGCGGGGGTGCCGGGCGTGGGGAGAGGACTTCTCAGGCTCTGTCCAGGTAGCACAAAGCAAACACTTGGCAACTGGCTGATTGTCAGGAGGATACTTCGGAAGATCCAATTGATATTTCAGAGTGGCATTAAAATCTAATATATTTACCTGAATCTACAGAGCTCTGATGGATGTCTCAGTGCAGCTCATGTTGGACCGTGAGACCGAGACCCAGTCCTTACAGACGTCCATCAGTTCTCCCTCCCAGGGAATGTGACGGCTGCATTGTCAGCATGAGAACCAGCCCCAAGAATCACGTGCCCGGCTGGCCCTTGTCCACGCTAGGAGGACCTCATGAAGAATAACACTTGAGATGTCTGGGGTCTGTTCTCTTGGAACCTGCTTTGCAGGCTCACGGAAGAGCAGAAACTGACCATGGCAAGAAACTGACCATGGCAAGAGCAGTTGTCTTCACCACCCATTTGCTTTCCAGAGTCCCTTGCCTTTTTTTAGGTACCCTACTAAGATGCCTCCATTGGTTGTTGTTTCCTCCTATTTTGCAATGAGGATATTATAAATGCCACTGTACTTGGATAGAATTTTCCGTTTAAAGATTAGGTGAAACCAACAGATTAGAAACTCAGCCCGAGTCCAGCAAATGACAACCGTTTTCCAATGTTGTTGGACTAGTACAGAAGGTTGATTTGAGGAGGAAAGCAGAAGATGCCTGTGTTAATATTTTATATCCCCATACGGTTTGAGGTGTTTTTTTCTTCATCGCATTCCTTTCAGGTCTATTATTTCGTTTAATCTCATGATATTCCTGTGAGTTAGCTAGAGTTCTCACCAGTTAAATATGATTTATGTTTGTCCTTGGGCACAGGAGAAAACTAGAAAATTGGCTCTAGGATTTGTTTATAACCATTTATAAAGCATGAATCACGGCATTAGACAAATGTTACAACTCAACAGGCCTTCGAGAGCCAGACATTATCCTTCCTTCTCCGCACGTGGCGTCTAAGTCTCAGGAAGGTGAAATGATTTACCCAAAGTCACACAGCCAGCAAAGGTCAAAGCCTGTTCTCGTTCCAGACAGCCGTTCTTTGTAGCTGAAGGTACAATGACTCACTGGAAAGAGTTAGCAGAGGTTGCCAGGGACAACAGAGCAGATGAAAGCGAGGCTGAGAGCCTCTCTGCTGCATTCAGTTGGCTGTACTGCAGCCTGCTGCCTCTGGTGCCACATGGGACCATGTCCACCGTGCATCTCGCCATCTCGCTTCCCACAGGACCTCCCCAACCTAGTCCTATTCAACCCTTCAAAGTCTCTTGTCTTGGTTTTACACGATATTTTATTTTTTTTTAGGTAGGGGTTTAAATTTTACTTTTTTAAGTAGTTTTATTGGATACATATCTTACCTATCATAAAATTTACCCATTTCAAGTGTACCATTTAATGGTTTTTTTAGAAACGTTACTGAGAGGTGCAACCATCACTATAATCAGTTTTAGGGCATTTTTATCCCTCCATTGGATCCCTCACACCCACTTTCAAGTTAATCCCCATCCCAGCTTAGGAGGGATTGGATTTTTCTTATCCAGTTAAAAAAAGAAAAGTAAACCAGAAGCAGGTAATTTTTTTTGTACTGCAAGAGTTTTGACCTGCTACATTCTCTTCCTCCAAAGAACATTTTGCGCCCATGAAGATAATTTGCTCACCATGTTGGTTTATCTCCCAGAGGGTGGGTCATGAGTTCATATTCACTGGGATAGTAACTCCCACTTGCACTCTGAGATGTGAGTTTCTCTTTCCTGCCTTCCTGGGGCTACGTGGGCAAGACTGCTAACTCTCCTGGTTGTGTCCCTTCCCTCTTCCCATCTCTAGGACAACTCTAGTTATGTGGCTAAGGGATTAAGATATAAAGACATGGAAGATTGGTCCAAACCCTCTTCCCCACTCAAAGAGCTGTTCCCCTTGCCCCATCTGACTGGCTCAATGCTAAACTACTCCATTTTCCGGTGAGTAGGAATGCAGAAAGTGGGAAGTGAGTTTCCCATCAGCAGTTCTCCGGATGGCAGGCTATTTCTGCAGGTCACTTTATGTCTGTCCCCTGCTCCTTTCCTATAGTATTTTCATAACGACACAGCTCAGAAACCACACGAGGACTCAACCATAAGGAAATGGCCAAATACATCATCGAATATATATTTCTATAGAACCATTAAAATTATGCTGTGGAAGACTATCTCATGACCTGGAAACGTCTGTGTGATATCATATTGAAGGAAAAAGAGGACACATAATTTTATTTATTAAAAAAAATTTTTTTTGCTGTTCAATTAATGCTTATTGGAATATAGCTGATTTACGATGTTGTGTTAGTTTCAGGTGTACAGCAAAGTGATTCAGTTATATGTATATATATATATTTATTCTTTTTTAGATTCTTTTCCCATATAGGTAATTACAGAATATTGAGTAGAGTTCCCTGTGCTATACAGTTGGTCCTTGTTAGTTATCTATTTTATATACAGTAGTGTGTGTATGTTCATCCCAATTTATCACTTCCCCCCCGCACTTCCCCTTTGGTGCCACACAATTTTATATACAGCATGAAACCCACCTCTGCCAATGTATTTACATGTGTGAATCTGAGAGCTTGTGTATCAACTAAATCTGGACCAAAAAACCACCAACCTATTAACAGTGGTTACCTCTGCATGGCAGGAGTATGGGTAACGTAGCCTGAATTATTTCTCTCTTTCTGAATTTTTCACGCTTTGCACAATGGACACAGATTACTGTTGGAATGAGAGAAAGAACCGGAAGTGTTCCAATAAAAAGAGAACAATATGGGCTCCCCGGGGGCTAAAAGCGCATCTTCCTCGCGATCACCGTGGCCCAGGTGCTCTGTCATCGTCGGGCTCTTGCTCTTATTAATATCGCTGTTATTACTGCGCTAATCACAGTGTACATAACTCCTTCCTCCGTGCTAATCACCCAGCGCACCTGGGAGGCTGTTCCCGGTCGAGGAGACGTGGAATCCCAAGGAGACAGACAGTTTGGACCGAGTTCAGAGGCAAGTTCGCCAAACGATCAAGGGAGCAGGGAGGGCTGCTGCTGGCGAAGAGATGAAAAGCTTTCCGCTTTTATAGCTCCACTGAGCAGAGGCTGGGGGTTGGGGCCCTTGAAAACAGCCCCAGAACACATGAAAATCATGAACGATGGGCAGGGAGGAGGGAGCCCGGTGTAGCCTGGCCCAGGCTGGCGATCGGATGCCGTGGTGACTGGGAAGGGAAGAGAAAGCCTCCCATTCAGTAAGCAGAACACAATGCTGCCTCGTCCCGGGGAAGCACTGGCTTCCGAGAGCAGTGGGAACCTTCAGTTCTATATTCCGCAAGGTGAGGGCGTCTGGTTAGAAGCCCAGATGCGAACTGCATCCATCAATCGGGGGCCCAGCACTCCTGCAGCCAAGCTCACCTCGGCGTCTGCAGCCTCGGAGAGCCGCCCTGCCCTGCTGCTTCAGCCCAGGGGCCTCTGCTATTTATTTATCTTTCTCACACTGGCTCTTTCAGAAGGATTTCCTCAGAGGCCTCCGCTGCCCAGTTTTACATTAAACGCAGCTGAGAAGTAAGTGTAGCTCGACAAAAGATTTGATCTTTGCCCTTAATGAGCTTACACAATAATCATGAGGTCAAAGCGATGACCTTTCGTAGGTGTTACTGGCGGAGCTCTGGCACCTTCTGAAAAACTTGGGGGCCCAGAGCCTGAGGACCGGGGTGAAACAGGGTAACTCCAGCATAGCTGAGCAGGGTCCATCGAACACAGCAAATCGAGCTGAACAAATTGCAGTGTCACTCCACTTCCCAGGCTCACAGCCCACATCCGTTCCCATCCCCAAAGAAGGACCCCCTGAATGCAAGCCCGGGGGCTTTCAAGCAAGAGAATCATGCCATCCGATCCTTCTCTCAAGACCATTCTGCTGAAGGATGGATAGCAGAGCAAGAGACAGGAAGCAAGGGAGACCTGTCAGGACGCTACCGCAAGAGTGGGGGAGAGACACGGAAATCTTGAGCGAAGCAGTGGTGAAACTGAAGGGAAAACAATGGGCGACAAACCCACTCCGGCGCGGAACCCACAAGAGTTGGGGATGGCCCTCGTGCCGGGGCCCACGTCTCTAGAATTACTGGCCAATAGGTGTTGATTCTAATTCGTGCCTGGGACGTCAGAAACCAAGAACCGGGGACCAGGTGAGGTGGCTGGTGTCGTTTTAGACATGTTGGCTTTAGAATTTGAGCAAAGCTTCTCTTCACTCCAGCGGGCTGTTAGAAATATAGCTCTGTGCTCAAGGGAAGGGTTGAAACAAGACAGGTAGGTTTACGAGTCAAGTCACGCAACATTGGTGGGAAGTAACAGGACAGCTCGGGGAGGGGATACAGCGAGAATGAAGGAAAGGAGAGAAGAAAACCCTGGAGGAGGTCCACTCTGGGCAGTATATTTGGTATATGAGGGGTATTCAGAGGAAGAGGTGAGGATAAGCTATCCAGGAGAATTCAAGACATGGGCTATAAAGAGAAGCCATAGAATTAATTCATCTTCATTCACTATGCATCCAAAGAGCTCCCTCTGCATATTGGGTACCAGGTGCTTCTTGAGGTAGAGGAGTGAATATGAGATGAGCCCCGACATCGGGAGCTTATGGCCCAGGACAAGAGACACGAGAGCTCTAACGGGGGAGGAGAAGATGCGGGGAAAGATGCCGAGGACAGAGGCTGGTGTGATGCACCTGCAAGCAGGGAGCTTCAAGGACAGGCAGCCGCCATCAGGAGCTGGGAAGAGGCAAGGAAGGAGCTTACCTGGAGTATCAGAGGAAGCATGGCCCTGCTGACACCTCGACTTAGGGCTTCTGGCCTCCAGAACTGTGAGAGAATAAATGCCCCTTGTTTGAAGCCAGCCGGTGTCACTTGGTTATAGCAGCCAGAGGAAACTCGCACACGTAGGTACAAGAATCCAGTTTCTGGCTGTAAGTTGCAACGCGCCACAGAAGCCTTAAAGGGAAGTTGTACAAGTGTTGTAGGAAGGAGGATGGCGGTCAGGGCCAGCGTGGCAGGGGCGTGGCAGGCACGTGGGACCCCAGAGAGGAGAAATGAGCAGACTCGGAGCCACTTTGTCACAGCCCAGCCTGCAGGGCCACCGGTCCCCACGCTCCTCCACTCTGCCTCTTCTCCTGATGGACCAAGGATGCTTTATTTCTAAGTGTAGGAAAGGAGGAAGAATGTCAGGTATAAGAAAGAACTCAGAAGCAGCCTAGTCTAAACCCGTCTTGGGCAGGAACCTCTGTGCAGGAGACTGTTAAAGGGTAAACAACCTCTGATTGAACAGAGTAAGATGCTCTGTTCTTACCTGGTAACCTGTGCATTGTTTTGTTTACTAGCCCAGCTGCTGTTAGATTGAAAGGAATATCTTCGTTTCTTAATTAAAAATTTTTTAAAATTATAGTTGATTTACAATGTTGTGTTAATTTCTGCTATACAGCAAAGTGATTCAATTGTACATATATATACATTCTTTTTTTTTTGTATTCTTTTCCATTATGGTTTATCATAGGATATTGAATATAGTTCTCTGTGCTATGCAGTAGGACCTTGTTGTTATATGTGGAATATTTTCAACATATGAGAGAAAGCATAGAGTTGCTATACTTACTATATAAAAATTAAATGAATAACTAACTAATTTTAAATTACGTCTTACTGGGGTGTACAACAGTATGGATATAATGGCAGTATTTTATATGAAAATATTCAAGCTCGTTAATAATCAAATAAAATAATGAGCTATTATTTTGTATCTATCAATTTTCAATTAAGATATCCAGAATTTGTATGAGGAAATATTTATACCGTGCTGGTGGATGTGCGAAATTATTTAATCTTTCTGGAAGGCAGCTAGGCAACACTTACGCCAAAGCCCTACAATTCTGCATCTCCTTTGACCCAGCAATTTCTCGTCCAGAAATGCCTCGTAAGGAGAGACCTTGTCTGGGCATAAAGATTTAGATCCAAGGATGTTTGTTATGGTAGAAAAGCATTATGGGGACTAGAATATAACCTTATATCTCAGCCAGAAAAAAAAATCCTACTTAGGAATAACTTCTATCATGAAAAAAGTAAGTTATGAAGCAGAATGTCCAGTGTAATTTCAATTTTAGTTTTTGCAAGAGATAAAGATAGTCTATAAGAGAGAAAATAGAGATAAAAGTACTAGACATTTATATACTTTATTAATTATTAAACCACTAATTTTTTTTTTTTTTTTTTTTTTTTTTTGCGGTACGCGGGCCTCTCACCGTTGTGGCCTCTCCCGCTGCGGAGCACAGGCTCCGGACGCGCAGGCTCAGCGGCCATGGCTCACGGGCCCAGCTGCTCCGCGGCACGTGGGATCCTCCCGGACCGGGGCACGAACCCGTGTGGCCTGCATTGGCAGGCGGACTCTCAACCACTGCGCCACCAGGGAAGCCCCACTAATTTTTTATTAATTGAATTTCTCCATGCAGCGAGCTTTGAGCAATTTTAAATTTTCTTCATTTTCTTCTGGTTTTTTTTCAAAAAGTTTTCCAGAATGAACTTGTGTGACTTTTGTAACAGAAACAATAACAGTTTTGTGAAAAAAAAAAAAAGTATGGGCTAGTGTATGTTACAGGAAATAGCTGATTTTCAGCACCTAAAATTAATAGTTTTCCAGCGTAATATTCTGTTCAACAGAGTGAAGGAAATTTTCTTCTCTCTTATTCATGGAGGATAGCAATAGGCAAGAAACCTTGGCCTCGTCCACATTCAGCTTTCATTTGATTTAAAAACTCCATTGCTTTATCCTGCCACCCCGCCTCCCCCATGTTTTTTTACAAGATCTGGGAACTATAAAAAAGTGCCGAGTAAAATGCAAACTTTCCAGTTGTCTTATTTCCCTGGGTTATACAGAATCTTCCAGTTAAACTAAAATCCAACTTACTGTCAGATGTTTCAATTAATAAAATTCTTTTGGTTGAGTCCTACCAGGTATGGCTGAAATACATGAAATAGATTTAGGAATTCTCCCCACGCTGCAGAGAATGGGTGAGCTCAGAGAGTTACCTTGGAGTAAGTATTGCTCTGAAATCCCCCTAAAGTTGAAACTCAGAGGAAACCAGGTGTCAATGTCTAAGGGTTAAACTCACTTTCTGTCCCAAAGGATGCCCCTAGGGAAACAAAAATAGAGGAAACTCGAAAAAGGATGACAGTGTTAGAAAATTAGAACTGGGAGAAAAACAAATATGATGACTTAACCCCCAAACGAGAAGACTCACTTAAACATCACGGGTTTCAGATATTCAAAGAATTATGATAAAGAATAAGAGCCCATGGGATTTGAAGAGATTCCATGATAGAAGCAAACCTCCCGGCAGCTCAAGGTTTATGGAACACTGAAGCAGCCTACCGATACACGCATTACTCTTCTTTCTTTTGAGAATTCAAAGTGTAAGACAGAAAAGTATCTGCTCTCAGTCATCCCTGATGGCGGAAAAGGATAAACAAGGACATTTATGATGAATAGCCCCCCCCCAGTACCCATCTGTGCCGTCCACTGCCCACTCCCATGGTTCCTTGATGAGTTTACTTGTGTTGAACATCTGGAGGGTTTGTCTGCGGGTAGACAGGTGCATCCACGAGGGTCTGGAAGAGCCAGGAGGCCACAAAAAGGTAGAACCATTTTGCAAATGTCTTGGGATTAGCAAAAAGTCTTTTGACTATGTTTCAAGTGTTTTCAGGTCTGCTAAAATCCAACCAGGGTTTGCCCCTGAGAACCTTCTTGTTTAAATGCTTTATGCTTGTTTATTTTAAGAAAAACATAGGTTTGGTGTTTCTGGGTCCGTGGACGCTTAGCTCATTCGATTGGGTTTGCAAGTCTGTTCAGTGTCCACAATGCCTTATGGGATTCAAAGGAAGTTGTCTCTCCACCGAGGGCTTGAGAACCAGAAGCCAGGCCGCAAGAAGCCTTGGTTCAGCTCTGTCCGTCGGAACCCTCCAAGGGTTCTTAAGCTGCGTTGGGGTTAAAGTATCAATGTTTCCCTCTCATTGTCTGGGCTGAAACCCACAGGTTTGCCTGAACATGGGAAAGTGTGTTAGAATTGTTGTCAGGGCCTTCCCTGGCAGTCCAGTGGTTAGGCCTTCGCCTTCCAGTGCAGGGAATGCAGGTTCGCTCCCTGGTTGGGGAGCTAAGCTCCCACAGGACTCCCAGCCAAAAAAAAACCAAAATATGAAAAAAACAGAAGCAGTATTATAACAAATTCAATAAAGACTTTGAAAATGGTCCACATCAAAAAAAAAAAAATCTTTAGAGTTGATGTCGGAAAAATGATCTTGCTGGATGAAACTTTCCTAGGGAACAGGCAGAAGGTCTCAAGTTCAGAACATCAGCTTGGATAAACCCTCATCGTTTGGCTTCTGGGCTCATTTGTACCCAGTGCTAAGCTGAATGGCCTAAATGTTTAAGTCTGGAAAATGTCAGTTATTTAACATTTATGCCTTTGTTTCTGCTGTGTGTGCCAAACCGTGCTGGTTAGGAAGTTTATGAAACAGATATAATATATGGTCCATGTAACCTTAGGAGGTTGGGTTTGTAGGCGTGAAGCCATTAATATGTAATTAATTAAAGATTGCGTGGCATAGATTTCAAGAGTGATAGGAATTCATTGGAGAGAGAGATCTGGTTAAAGAACTCGTTAACTATAAGTTGCCCCAACATAGCCTTAAGTATACCAGGAGGGGCAATGAAAGAGAGAGACAGACACGCTGACAGAGGTGTAAGCAGAAAGAAAATTAATTATAGGCTCATGGTGGAGGTGGCGCAGCCTATGGTCAGAATGAAGCCTAGTTTGAGTGGAATGGAGGGTTCTTCTATCTGGGAGTCATGGAGAATAAGGTTAGAAAAGCTTATTGGAGTAAGGCCAGGCAACTGTGTTTATCCTTCACGCGGAAAGCCCTAAAGCACCATTGTTGGCTGTGAAGCACAAGTGTGGAAACTGCAGTGTTGAAGCAAAATTAATATGAAGGGAGTGTGTAGGATGAACTAAAGGGTGACTAAGCTAAGGTTGGGGAACCCAGCTTGCAGCTGGTGGAAAGGTCAAAGTGAACAGCTGATACGCACACAAAATTTGGTAGTCTCGTCTCAAAGAATCCCTTGGGATGTGTTTGCTGCTGTGTGCCTGAGGATAATTATAAGTACTGGCAATTTCACATGCTTCAACATAAAAACTAAAAGTCTAGAGGTATGTGGACTTCAGGTATGGCTTGATCCAGCAGCTTGGGGATGTCACCTAGATCCCAGTTTCTGTTTCTCTCTCTCCTCTTTGCCTTTTACCATGTCAGCTTCCCTCAGAGGCTGGCTCCCCTCTTGTTAGCAGAACAGTGGCTTGCAACTCCTTTGGGAAAAAAAAAAAGAAATTTCTTTCCCAGATGCCCCTAGCAAATGTCTCCTCTCCGTTTCTTGGCCTAAAATTAAGTGCTCATCAATGAACCAAATACAGTGTCCAGGGAAACGGGATGAGGGCATTGTATTCAGCCAATTAGGATCCACCTTAGTGCCGAGGGTGGGATCAATCTCGCCCGAAGTCACATAGCTTTAAAATTTGTGGTCCCAATAGGAAGGGGAGAAGAGGCAGTGGTTGAAATGTCCACTGAGACATCATTTTGCTGTTGAGTTTGTTTTCTCCTGCTACAGTATTGCTCCCAAAGGCACGGGGCAGGAAGGAGCTGGTACTGGAGACCCTCTAGCCAAGACCCAGACAATCCCTGGAAGCAAAGAGGGGAGAAGGCCAGCTCTGTGCCCAAACGGAGGCCCTGTCTTCTACCCCGTGCTGATTGAGGAAGTTTGGATACAATGGAATCCAGAAACGGTCAGAGGCACAGACGTGGAGTCACTGCTTGCGGATTCAAAGGAAGGGTTATTAACATCACTGAAAAACGGGTCTTCGTGGATATGGGGCAAATCAAGCTGCCCATGGCGTTGCAGATCTTAGGACAAGGTGGAGAATAAGATTCTCCACCTTGTCACCAGCGCTCATTTTGGTGCTGGCCAATATTTTCATGATAGTCCTAACAGCATAGAGCAGATCATCCCTAAAGCCCCAGCCCGATACGGCCAGACCTCTTTCTAAGGCTATCACCAATACGCAGAGCCCATTATGCCTGCCCCGAGTGGATTCATTACCAGATACTTCACCTCACTGAAACCCATCCACCACATTCCTGCCCATTAACGCAGACTCCAAAGCTTTCCCTGCAGTGTATCCCCATCAGCCTGGCCAGGCGCTTTCTGGGGAGCTCTGTGCCGTCTGCCAAGGTAGAGATTCCATGGTGCCTGTCTGTCTGGATCATTTATTTGGTGGGTAGGGGGGGAGTTAAAGACTGGTGCCCACACCCCACCCGTCTCTGGGAAGAATCCCTATTTTCCACCTGCAGGGCATCAAAGTCAATCTTCAGTGACTCATAGCTGTTCTGTCTCTGGTGTTGTATTCAGATCCTTTCAGTGCCTTTGCGCCTGGAGGTGCTGCAAATGCCACTTTTGTTTTTAGGTGCAACTGTCACAAGGCAGCTAATATAAAACAAGACAGGTGTTTCCATCCTAAAATGAATCAATGGCCTCAGGGGACTTGGTGGCCTCCCTTTTTTTTTTTTTTTTTTTCTTTCTGATTTCTTCAGATGCCTCGGCACCACCCGCTCCACCAGGGGGACAGCTGGCTGAACAGGACCAAAGGGAGCCTCAGCTGGACGCTGATTTTATGATGACTCAGCGGCTCAGCAATAAATAATGAAAAATCAACTTGAACCACTCTTTCCAAATGCACTCCAGCCCGGGAGTGCTTTGCAATGTTTCATATGAGTGTGTAGATCCCAAGGCAGGCTTTTCCTGCAGATGCCCCAAGAGCAATTAAAGACTAAATAGGGTTGACAGATGCTGGTAATATGCAAGCCAGCCAGGGAAACACTCATCTCACCAGATGTGTGCATGGAAGGCGAGCGACCTTAGCATCTGTAAGACCGGATAGATTAACATCTAAAACGGGGTGGTGTGGCCAGGAAGTGGGAGGTGGGCAAAGACGGGAGGAAGCTGAGTTCTGTAAGGTTCCAGCTCCATCACTGGTCATTCGCCAAAGTCAAGGAAGGATGGGAAAGTGCGCTCTGCTTAGAAAAATCAGCATCTGATTTGCAATGTCATTCCAAATACTTCTGTCACTATAAAGGAGGTGGTGTCTCACCCAGAGTCTACTGTCAATCCTTGTAACTGACGGCCTTAAGCTTACATCCTGCTAAGATCTGAGCTATATAGCCTCACCCAAATTTGTTTACTTATTCTTGATGGGAACGAAAGTATTCATCCTTCCTAGTAACAAAGAACTGCAAAAGAAGACAGTAATAGACCGTGTTTCACCTGCTAGAGAGACTACTCTTTTTAACGGTATCATTCAACGCCACAAAGGATGTAAACTGATACAGTCTCTGGGAGACAATTCGGCAATACCTACCAAGAGTTCAGTCCCCAGTAATATAACACTGGTGAGCAGAAAAAAACCTTCATGTAGATTTTAGCTTGTGAGCCGCCTCCAGAACCTGCATCAGTAACATTCAGCAAAGGGACTTCCCTGGTGGTCCAGCGGTCAAGACTCCGCCCTCCCAATGTCGCATGCCGCAACAGAGATCCTGCAACTAAGACCCGGCGCAGCCGAAATAAAAATAAATAATTAACATTCAGCAAATATTTATTTACTATGGACCAGACAGCACGGCAAGGAAGGAGGGACTCATGAGATGATGATTACAGAGCTGTTGCTAAACTGATGGCGTCCACCCAGTCAATGGGGTCCAACAGGGCAATAGCATCTCTTTCCTCTTTTGAATGTTTCCCTTGGAAACTGCTATGGCTCTTAGAAGAATGAGGAGAAAGGTCAAGGTGAAATGAAAACTGTTTTGCTCGGTCCTTATTCGGTCCGGGCTCTGGACTGGGCACTTTATGTATGTTATCACTAGGGTCCGCTATTCCCCTGGCTTGTCGGTCTGCAGATGGGTCAGGGGGTAGGGGGCTTTACAGCCAAATTACAGGCTGTAACGGCAGAAGGAGGGCATGCTGGGGTTTTCTCTATTCTCTTAATTCCTTCCTCTGCGAAGCTATCCTGTCCTCCAAGCTTGGAGCAGGGGAGGAAGAGAAGAGAAGATCTTTCTTGATGGGCACCGGTTAACCCCCTGTCCCTTTCCTCCGGCCACTGCAGGGCTTGACACAGACTCTTTGCCTTCTACGGAGTTTTGTCGGCTCATTGGATACATCCGCAGAGAACCTACCGCCTCTCCAGGGCAGGTAAACGCACGTCCTTCAGCTGGTCACTGGAGGGGTATTTGATGACGTGTCCAGCCTCCTTCTGAGACCCACCGTCATCCACAAATGTCCCTCTCGGGCAGAGCCCGGGATTCAGCCCAGCAGAGACCTTATTTCAAGTCATTTGCCTGCTCACAACACCTACGAGGTAGGTGGCAGTATTTCCACTTTCACAAAGGGGGAAGCCAGGGCTAAGCAGTGGAGCGCCCAGTTTCTTGAGCACCTACTGTGTGCCAAGCCTGGGCCAAGATATTTATAGGCATCGGTTCATTGATTTTACACAGCAGCTGACACATGAAGGCAAAGCAAGCCTTGTACACATTTTAAAAATGAAGAAATGGAATCTTCGAGACTCTTCAAGTAATTTGCCCTGGGGTCAACCAAAGGCTGTGATTCCAGAGGCTCCTGCCCCAGGCTTCCTGGTTTCCTGGTTTGGCAGAAAGGGAGGCTCGTGACCTCCGCCTTCCTAAAGATGAAAGAGGCTTTAAATCAAAGACAGTATATGACCATTAGGAATATTTTGATTTTTTGTTAGCAGGTTTCTGCCAGGAGAAGCAAGTCAATAAAAGTTCATTTCTCAGGGCTTCCCCAGTGGCGCAGTGGTTGAGAGTCTGCCTGCCGATGCAGGGGACACGGGTTCGTGCCCCGGTCCGGGAGGATCCCACGTGCCACGGAGCGGCTGGGCCCGTGAACCATGGCCGCTGAGCCTGCGCGTCCGGAGCCTGTGCTCCGCAACGGGAGAGGCCACGGCAGTGAGAGGCCTGCAATTCATTTCTCAGGGGTCTGGTAAACATTTATCCAAACCACAGTTGTTGTCCATTCAGATTTTTAGGGGATTTTTCAGTTAATCATTCTGGCAGCATTTTTAGAATAAAACAACTCAATGCTCAATATCCTATGCAAACCAAATTTACAATTTTCCTTAAATATGTGGAGTAATGATGTGGAAATACTACTGTCCAAGATGCTCAGACTGAAATCCTCACGTGGCATCAGAACTTGGGGGATCCCATGAGGGCCAGAAATGCATCTTCTTTGCCCCCATGTTCTCAGCACCTAGCATCGTGCCCAGTATACAGTAAGTGCTTAATGCACACCTGCTGCACGCACGTGGAAAGAACTTGCCCCAGGACTTAGTTTCTCAGTTCTCTCTCCCACTTCTGGGAGGGATGGAAATGATCAGTCTGGCTCAGAGATATTTAATAAATTGTTGGAGGTCATGTGGGTGATATAGCTGGTGGCCCTGGTTCCTACCCTGGTCCCCAGCTTACACTAAAGACCTGCCATAAACATCAAAGCAGAGAGAAGACCTTGCCCCCCTGGGGCTGGCGGCTGAAACAGGCCATCCTCCCCGTTAGCAAGAATCTGGCACAGCTCTTAAGGAATCATTCTCCGCCCTGGCCCAGCCCTCGCCAAACGCACACTTAGGCTGCTTGTTATTTGGGCGACGGGAGTTTGATGTGGTGAACATGCCGTGTGACTCCCTGCTGTCCTTGGGAACAGACACGGGGACAACACTCCCCGCCATTCACATCACACATTTTGGGCTCAGGCACTGACGCAAAGCCACCCCCATAAAACTCGACTCTTGCAAAATCTCAAAGAAGCCAAGTGAGCAGCTGAGGGTCACCCAGTCCAAAAATCACAACCCTCCCAAAGGGACTTTTTGTAACTTCAGGACTTGATGAAGGTGATGCAGGGATTTGGGGCAACGTGTGTGCCGATATCCTTCCATCAGACCTCCCTAGCATGTGTTAATTGTTTAATGAATTTGTATAAAATAGGGGCCCAAGGAGACATGATGATGAAATGTAATGGAACGTGTAACAAACGTAACGTGGATCCTGGGATAGAAAATAAGGACATCAGGTAAAAACCTAGGAAATCTAAATAAAGTATGGTCTTTAGGTACTAATGATAGTTAATAATAATAATGTATCAATAATAACGTATCATTAATTCCAAAACATAGGGCAAACTAGATATCAGGTAAATGGGAATGCTCTATATTACATTTGTAATTTTTCTATACATCCGTTCTAAGAAATAAAGTTTATAGATAGATAGATAAGCGATAACCAGATATCCCCAGAGTTTTTACAGGCATCCTTTTTTCCTTCTGAATACCGAATGAGTGATAACCCTTTGCCAGTGTGTCTAAGAAACTAAAATCTGGTTCTGTATTTTTTCTGTGTCCCTTTTTGTACCAGCTATGCAAGGATGCCTGTTCTTTGCTTCATGACCCTAAATTTTCAGCAAACGTGGGTCCTGATTGCAGGCTGATCCTCTTTCTGTTCCAAACCTGTAAAAGCGTGGAGGTAAAGTATTCTTTTCCTCTTCATTTGGGCTGCTTGTGTGATGCACAGTCTAGGTCTTTCCAGACTGGTCTCTGCAGAAGGCTCTACCCTCCCCACGCAAGCCCGGCCCATTCTGGCAGTGGGTTGCAGCTTCCCGCCCCTGCCAGCCCCTCCCTGACCACTTCTGCCCACTGCTGTGTTTCCATCAAAATGTGCCGTGTGTGTCAGTAGAAGAGAGAGTTTTACATCTCACTGGGGAAATCAAACTTATGGTTACCAAGGGGGAGGTGGGGAGAGGGATAAATTGGGAGACTAGGAGTGACATATACATACTACTATATATAAAGTAGATAACTAATAAGGACCTACTGTGCAGCACAGAGAACTCTTCTCAATACTCTGTAATGACCTATATGGGGAAAGAATCTTAAAAAGAGTGGAGATAGATAGATATATATATATAAAACTGATTCACTTTGCTGTACAGCAGAAACTAACACAACATTGTAAATCAACTATACTTCAATAAAAATTTTTTTAAAAAAGAATGAGGGAATAAGGGAATGCATGTGTAGAACACACAGAGAGAGCCCTGCCAGGTCAAAACACCAAGCTGATAATTTGAGAGATATCAGGTGTCCACTCCTGGACTGTCTCACGTTTCAGCTTACCCAGGAAAGTTTAGAGAGAACGTCCCGGCCTCTCTTGGGAAAACAGGACACGCTGTACAAGGGGACAGCGCCAGTGTCTGGAAACAATAAAAAGGACAGGATGAAAATGCGCCTTGTAACATCAGCTTCCTTTTGTTTAGACATAACATGGCGTTTTCAGAGTACATCTTCAAAGTTCATCTTCAGAAATGGAACCAAAATGTCTTCTTGTTTTTGCTGTGCTTAACCACAGCTGGGCTCCCTTAGAGTCTAAAGTAAAACCTGTGAGGTTTCAAATAGGCTTTATTTTAGACTGAAGGGTTTTTTTTTTAATTTGTTTGGTTTTTGCCTATTATCTCACCTGCTATTAATTGATTTTGTTTGTATTATTCGCCAGAAAAGAGGAAATCACATTTTCCCCAAGGCTCAGAAACGTGGGAAAGAAGATTAAGGTGAGAAAAAGCTACCGTAGAATCGTGTAGAATTTGAAGCAAATCATTGTGTATAAATCTTTACACATATAGAGCAACTTATAGAAACGCAGCAAAAGACAATATTGCCATTCCAAAATTGGGATGGGAGAAACTAGAAACAATTAAGTTAACAAATTACTAGTACGAATATTTAGAAAATGGTGGAGTGTCCACAAATGCCTTGGGGAATTTACTAGTGCCAAATACCCTGCATTCTGGGTTTTTTTTTAAATAAAGGCTTCCTTTTTCTTAAATATGTACAGTATCACCAGGAAGGGGAGATAACACCAGACTGTAGGGAAAGGCCTAAAGAAAAAGCAGATGGCCGCCCCTTTTGCAGGAGCCGTGTAATTTCATGGTGCATTTTCTGTTCATGGCTTCACTGAAATTCAAGCCCAAGGGCCAATTCTTTCTGGCAGAGGGGATGGGCTCAGGGGGCAGGGAGCAAGCAGCTAGAAGGGGGAAAAGCTTAACAAAAGGTAGGCAGTCGGGCCTCTGCTTCTGGGTGAGTGTCTACTTCTTCCTCAACCGGTAGCTTTCTGGGCTTCAGCCAACCAAGGCCTGTGATGGTCACACCAGCCCCATCTCTGCTGGTCAACCGTCCTCCATGTCACCTCATTCAAATTCCTGACGGATTGGTCCAGCTCACCATTTTGAGTGAGGTCACACAAGTCAAAGGTCAGTGGCTAGCTTACTGATGGATGACCTTTCAGGTCAGCACCTGGTCCTTTGGGACAACAAGGATTGTGGTTCCCCCAGAAGAGTATGTGGGTGAGTAGCTACCCTACAATGTGTAGTCAGTAGCAGTTGGAAAAGAAAGTAACCGAATCTCTACAACAGTCATTATTCAAAGTGTGGTCCCTGGACCAGCAGTATCAGTGAGAGGCCCGCGTACCGCAAAAAAAAGGGAGGAGCTGTGATATGAAAAACAATTTTCTAACATTTTGTAATAAAGTTAAAGACCTAAAAGAGATTAAAATTTTTTATTTATTTTTTCACACTAAATCCTTGTTGATTATCTATTTTAAATATATCAGTGTGTACATGTCAACCCCAAACTCCCAATCTAACCCCCCCACCCCAGGCCTTCTCCCCTCATAACCATAAGTTCACTCTCTAAGTCTGTGAGTCTGTTTTTGCTTTGTAAATAAGTTCATTTGTATCTTTTTTTTTAGATTCCACATATAATGGATATCATATGACATCTGTCTTTCTCTGATTTACTTCACTTAGTATGATAGTCTCCAAGTCCATCCATGTTGCTGCAAATGGCATTATTTCATTCTTTTTTATGGCTGAGTAATATTCCATTGTATGTGTGTACCACATCTTCTTTATCCACTCCTCTGTCAATGGACATTTAGGTTGCTTCCATGTCCTGGCTATTGTAAATAGTGCTGCTGTGAACATTGGGGTGAATGTATCCTTTCAAACCATGTTTTTCTGCAGATACATGCCCAGGAGTGAGATTGCTGGATCATATGGTAGCTCTATTTTTAGTTTTATAAGGAATCTTCGGTAAAAAATTTTTTAAAACACACACACAAAATAAACCCACCTGGATTCAGCACCCAACTGAAGAATAGAATGTTACCAAAACCACAGACCTCCCCTGCAGACCCCTTTCCAACACTTCTGTCCTCCTCTCCCAAGGTTTAATTGTCTGGTTACAATCTTAAATTGTGATCGCCAAATCTCTAAACACCAAGGTGGCAGGAAATAGATCATATACTCTTGAAGCTCAAGAAATACTTGTGAAGAAAATGGACAATGATTTGTTGCAGTATTTTCATATTTTGTAGAGAAGTTTAACCCATTCCCAAAGATTTTAAAAGGCGATCCTTCTCCAAGTAAAATTGACTTCAGGAGTGCAATAGATCTCCTTTGTTAGAAACTCTATAAAAGTTCATAATGTCTATAGGTCCAAGAAGCCAAAATGTTCATCACGGAAAGTGCCCCTAAGAAATATGATCAAATTTAATGTCCATTTCTTACTAAAGGAATACCCATCATAAATCACCAGTCAGAATATTCTTTTGTGGTGAAATATGGTTATAGGAGCATCACTTGACAGAATTCTAAAGCACGAGTCAATGCAATAAACAAAAAAAGAGTTATAAGAAATCTAATCTTATTTGTGAACGGTAAGCACCCAGAAAATCTAAGAGAATACACTAAAATTCATGGAAACTAGAGGAGAATTCAGTAAGATGGACAATGGTAAAAGGCAGTATACAAAATGTAATGATTTTACTGCATATCAACAATGACTAAGTAGAAAATATAGTTGCATATAGCTTAAAATATCTGGTGAGAATTTAAAAATATGAAGTCCTAAAAATTAATTTTTTTAATGCCATGGCATTATTGAGATACATTTTAAAATGGGAATATAGAAACACGATGTGGACCGAAAAGGAAATCACACTGTTTTAACAATGTCCAGTTCTCACTAAGTAATAGATGACCTCAATAAAATCTCAATGGTTTATTTCAAAATTTGGAAAATAATTCTAATGTGTATTTGGAAGACGAAATTTAGGAAAACAGATGAGAGGTTTTTTTATAGAGTAGGGAGGAGAAATTTGCAGAGCACATAAAATAGAGTGGTACTAGTAATAAAACAGACAAACATTAATAACAGAACAAAAGGACCGAAAATGAACCCAAGTATATATTGGAATTTAAGATCAAAAATCCATCATTATAAATCCATGGGGAAACAATGGATTATTTAATAAAATGATGTGAGGAAAACTGACTAAGCATTTAGGAAATAATAAAGATAAATCTCTACCCCATACCCACATTCAAAATAAAATCCAGGGACCTCCCTGGTGGTGCAGTGGTTGAGAATCTGCCTGCCAATGCAGGGGACACGGGTTTGATCCCTGGACCAGGAAGATCCCACATGCCACAGAGCAACTACTGAGCCTGCACTCTAGAGCCCGTGAGCCACAACTACTGAGCCCACGTGCCACGAGTACTGAAGCTCGTGCACCTAGAACCCGTGCTCCACGACAAGAGAAGCCACCGCAATGAGAAGCCCACGCACCGCAATGAAGAGTAGCCCCCACTCGCTGCAACTAGAGAAAGCCCACATGCAGCAATGCAGCCAAAAATAAATAAATAAATTTATATAAAAAAATAATAAAATCCAATTGGCTTAAACATGTAAAAGTAAAACTGAGAAAATAGAAATAAAAGAAGAAAACATGGATAATTTCTTATATAATCTTGACCTGGAGATGGGTCTTCCTGGAGTGAATGAAGAGGTTATCTTACTACATAAATTAAAAAAAAATTATGCATGTCATAAATTACCATAAATAAGATTACAAGGCAAATAACATTGGAGAAAATCACTGCAATACACATGCCTGACAAAAGCCTAATGTTCTCAAATCACAAAGAGATTTTAAAAATAAATTTGAGATAAATTTCTCCAGTGAAAAAATGAGCAAAAGATAAGAAGAGACATTTCTCACAGACACACACATACACACATGTAGCCTATTAACAAAAGATAAAATACTCAACCTCAGTAATCAAAAATTCATATCAAAACCACAATGATAATCATTTTAGCCTATCAAATTGGGAATGATTAAAAAGAAAGAGAATACCTAGTGTTGACAAGAGTGTAACAGGTTTCATATTCACTTCTTAGCAAGTTAATTAAGATGGTTACACATTCATAAGTGTGTAATTAAAACCTTTAAATTTTTCAAATGTTCCAACAAACAATTCTACTAGAATTTAATCCTAAAGAAATAATAAGAAGATGCACACACACACATTGTTCCCAGAACAATGCTGGGAACGTAATAGTAAATATTTCTTAAATAAGAAAACAATGAACATCATTATAGTTTTGATTTGCATTTCTCTAATAATTAGTGATGTTGAACATCTTTTCATGTGCCTCTTGGCCATCTGTAGGTCTTCCTTGGCGAAATGTTTGTTTAGGTCTTCTGCCCATTTTTTAACTGGATTGCTTGTTTTTTTGGTATTGAGCTCCATGAGCTGTTTGTATATTTTGGAGATTAATCCTTTGTCTGTTGTTTCATTTGCAAATATTTTCTCCCATTCTGAGGGTTGTCTTTTGGTCTTGTTTATGGTTTCCTTTGCTGTGAAAAAGCTTTTAAGTTTAATTAAGTCCCATTCGTTTATCTTTGCTTTTATTTCTGTTACTCTAGGAGGTGAGTCAAAAAGATCTTGCTGTGGTTTATGTCAAAGAGTGTTTTTCCTATCTCTTCCTCTAAGAGTTTTATAGTGTCTGGTCTTACATTTAAGTCTTTAATCTATTTGGAGTTTATTTTTGTGTTTTGGTGTTAGATAGTGTTCTAATTTCATTCTTTTACATGTATCTGTCCAGTTTTCCCAGCACCACTTATTGAAGAGGTTGTCTTTTCTCCATTGTACGTTCTTGCCTCCTTTGTTGTAAATTAAGTGCCCGTATGTGCATGGGTTTATCTCTGGGCATTTTATCCTGTACCATTGATCCATATTTCTGTTTTTGTGCCAGGACCATACTGTCTTGATTACTGTAGCTTTGTGATATAGTATGAAGTCAGGGAGCCTGATTCCTCCTCATGCCGGTCAGAATGGCCATTATCAAAAAAGTCTAGAAACAATAAATGCTGGAAAGGGTGTGGTGAAAAGGGAACCTTCCTGCACTGTTGGTGGGAATGTAAATTGATACAACCACTATGGAAAACAGTATGGAGGTTCCTTAAAAAACAAAAAATAGAACTACCATATGACCCAGCAATCCCACTATTGGGCATATAACCTGAGAAAACCATAATTCAAACAGACACATGTACCACAATATCCACTGCAGCTCTATTTACAATAGCCAAGACATGGAAGCAACCTAAGTGTCCATCGACAGATGAATGGATAAAGAAGATGTGGCACATATATACAATGGAATATTACTCAGCCATAAAAAGAACAAAATTGAATTATTTGTAGTGAGGTGGATGGACCTAGAGTCTGTCATACAGAATGAAGTAAGTCAGAAAGAGAAAAACAAATACCATATGCTAACGCATATATATGGAATCTAAAAAAAAAGGTACTGATGAACCTAGTTGCAGGGCAGGAATAAAGAGGTAAACATAGAGACTGGACTTGAGGACATGGGGTGGGAGGGGGAAGCTGGGGCAAAATGAGAGTAGCATCGATATACATACACTACCGAATGTAAAATAGTTGGCTGGTGGGAAGCAGCAGCATAGCACAGGGAGATCGGTTTGGTGCTTTGGGGTGACCTAGAGGGGTGGGATAAGGAAGATGGGAGGGAGGCTCACGAGGGAGGGGATATGGAGACGTGTGTATGCATATGGCTGATTTGCTTTGTTGTGCAACAGAAACTAACACAGTATTGTGAAGCAATTATACTCCAATAAAGATCTATTTTAAAAAAATGAACAAATGTATGGGTGAATATACAGGCATGCTTAACCCCAAATTGTTAGTAGGACTAAAACTGGCTACGAAAGGTGAGATAATGATAATATAGTCATACAATTTAAGACAATGCAACCATTTTAAATGCTATTTTAGAATCATGTTTAATGCCAGGGAAGTAGGCTTAAAGTATATTCCTTGAAGTATTATAAAACACCATATCTGGTAGAGTCTGGATAGACAAAAGATAGATGATACATAGATGGATAGGTAGATAATATATAGGTAAATAAATAAATAATTTTATAGAAAAAGAAGGCAGTATGATTCAAATGTGATATTGTAAAATTATTAATGACTGACATATTTTAACCTTTTTTCTCTCTCATACCACTGAAGAGGATTCTAGCCTTGCTACTCAATTTATTCTCAACAACCATCCTCTGAGGAAGGTTTTTCCACTACATTAGGAGCTGTTTTGGCCACAGGGAGGAAAGAAAGAAGGACCACAGGAGGTCAGGCTAAGACTTTTGAGAACCGGGATAATTTTGAGGAAAGAGGCAAAGAACTGCTACAGTATGTGAAGCAGGATTTTGGAACAATTGGGATTTCAAGGAAAACCGTAGTTGCCTATTTGATTCCTTTTGAAATAAATCAATGCAAGTCTAATGTGAGAAATGCAAGTATAATGTGTCAAAATTATAGTTTTGTAGTCACTCCATTTTTTAAAAAAAATGAACTTCCAATATGAATTGTGAAATTACCGACGGCAGAGACAGCTCTTCACCCAAATCCACGCTCTGTCCTTCATAACCACACAGCTAGACTATATTTCCCAGCAGTCAGGTGTGGCCCTGTGGCTGAGTGCTGGGAAATGTCACATGGGAAGCAGTGATGTGTGTGTGCCTCCTCCCGACCTTGCTTATAAAAATCTCTTTTCTTTTTTCTTCCAGATGAACAGGAGGGCTACCCCCAAGGTGACCATGGAAACCACATGTTGAAGATGGTATCATCCTGGTCCCTGAATGACCACACAGAGCAGAGCATCCCTCTCAGAAAACACAAGCCCCCTCCTCTGACCTGGGAAGGGAGGAGTCATGATCTCTTTAAGAAGTAAGCAAAGAAAGAGCCAGAAAGAAGGAGGAGGGAGAGAAGGGAAAAGAGGTGGAGGAAGGGGAGGGGAAGAAAAGGAGGAAGGTAGAGGGGAGGGATGGGGGGAAAGGAAGAAGAAGAAGAAAAGAAAACAGCTGAAATTAACCTACTCATTTTGCTCATTCTGGTTGGTGTTCAACCAAGAATCAAACAAAAGGTGTTGTCTCCTTGTCAATTAACATCAGACTAGATATTGTCTATTGCATCACTGAGTCTGTGGTTCCTGGTGCCACAGATATTACTCAGTCAAACTTGGTTTTCCTTTGTCTCTCTTTTCCCCCTCCCACCCCTTTGACTGAATGATTTTAGACAGTATAGTGGACATCATGTTCAATTCTCCAACATGTTTTCCACTCTTTCCACCGACATCCTGAAGTAACTTCAGGAGCTGAAGTAACTTCAGCTCCTGGAATGAGATGAGTACTGATGAATCAAAGCCAAACATGATAATCCCATCAGATAGTTTGAGGACCCTGCCCTGAAACCAACCACTGTGTGGCATTCTCCTAGCAACAGCTGTTGGTCCAGAGCCCACACATGACCATCGGCTGGAAGGGAGGAATTTTATTTCATGACTGAGGGATAGGCTCTTGTTTTCTTCTACCCCTAGATCCTACCATTGTGAGGGGAGCCAGCCCGAGGGAGAAGCCAGAATTATGGACAAGGAAGGAAAGGGACCCTCAGAACTTGTGCTCTTGATGACGATGTTGAACTTCGGGATTTACTAGCCCTAAATTCCATGCCCCATTGTGAGGCTTCCAGTCATGTGAGCTATAAGTGTATTATTTAGGCCAATTCGAGTGGCATTTTCTGTGACTACTGAAAGTCCCCTAACTACGCGAAGCCAAAACAAATGGTTATTGCTGATTATTCAGTGGAGGAAAAAACTGTCCATTGAACCAAAATGGTCTAGTGTCAGTTGCTTAAATAGTTTGACAGCACTGTAGACAAACTTGGGGATGTGTTCTGAGTATTTAGGAACTGAATCTAGAAAATGTCATTTTTTGCAAGGGTTAAATGAGTGTGTCTGCTTCTCTGACCACTGGCTGACTCTAGGTTCTGTGACCTGCTGGGACCACCAGTGGGGGGCCCAGCCATTGAGCTGTAGGCTGGAGTCTGTCACTCACTGACCACGGTGCTTTGGTTGTGTATCTGGGATTTCCTTACATTTGCCAACAATGAAAAATGGAGATTAGACCCTGTGCGAGCCTTCCGATGACATGAGCAAGGATGCCTTCATGTGGAAGGAGACGGCTCACTCACTGCTCATCAGTTCTACCACAAGCACCGCCTCCCTAGGGTTAGCTTCTCCTCTTAGAGGGTGAGTGTGAAAGCACAGCAGGGGTTCATGCTCTCCTCTAGGCATTTGCATCCTGCTAAGTCAGCAGCAACTTAGAGTTTAAATGTGTTTTACTAGGAGAGATTTACAGGTAAACAGCCAAGCTACAGGGCTTAACCTACCCTCCCTATGGCTTTTCACTCCCACCCTGCTTAACTCCAGCTAGTCCGCCTGGATCCCCATCCTTCAGCTGAATGCGGAGCACAAGCCGGTACCACTTGCCAATGCTTTCCTCAGAGGCCACTTACAGTTTATAGCTCTGACCCTGCCAAACCCCAAAGGGAGGAGCAGACCATCCTCCTTGGCACCCTCCCTCAGCCAGCTTTCACATGTTCCCTCTTCATCCCCGAACCTTCATCCACGTGACCTCATACTCAATTTGACTCAGCAAATAGGTCTTGAGCACCAGCCAGCCTGGCACTGAGCTCGATGCTGGGATATTTGAGAGAAACATATGTCTCTTCCTTCACGGAGGTTATATGTCAGTTACAAGGACACACACACAAAGGTTTAAGTGTGACGAATGTATGTGTATAAGCTGCCAGGCATCTTATGAAGTTTGATACAAGGTAAGAAAAAGTGGAAAGAAGTTGCAGGGAAGGAATAGTAAGGAAAAGCTTCCCAGGAGAGAAAACGTCTGAGCTAAGTCTTGGGAAAAAGAAGAGTTCACAAGCATAAGAAAGAAAGGGCGTTCCAGGCAGAAGGACCTGGATGAGTAGGGGTAAGGAGTAGGGAGCAGAGATTCTGTGATACAAGAACGAAGAGGCCAGGTCATGATTCTAAGCCTTGGGCACGACTCTAAACAGTTTTGAAGTTATTTTAAGGGAACTGTTATGATTTAATCAAAATATTAGTCAAGGTTACACTAGCTGATGAACCAAATAATCACTGAATTTTCAGTGGATTAACACAACAAAACTGTCTTTCTTATTTCTGGTCCAGGTCAATGAGGGTGTTCCTGGTTGGGTGACTTTCCTCCCAGAGCGATTCTGGACCTGAGACTCCAGACACCTTGTTCACAAGGAGCTCCTCGGGTTGCTGTAGATGAGAAGCATGCTATCTGGGAAGATTTCCCGGCATTTACCCACTTCAGCCCAGAAAGACACAAACACATCACTTCTCTCATGCTCCATTGTCAAGAACTTATCATAGGGCTCAATTTAAACGCAGTCCTGGAATATGTAGCCCCTGGCTCTGTGGGCAGCTCAGTACCGTGATCCCAGTACTGTGAGAAGGAAACACTGATCTTTGATGGTCAGTTCTCTGACAGGAGCAGGGAAGTACCATGACTAGGTTAGCATTTTCTTTTCTTTTTTTTTTTCTTTTTATAGGTAAGAAGTGGATTTATTTAGAGAGAAACACACTCCACAGAGTGTTGGCCATCTCAGAAGGTGAGAAAGGCACCAGGGAATGGGGTTGTCAGTTTTTATAAGTGTAGGTAATTTCATAGGCTAATAAGCCCATTCTGGTTGCAGGTTGGAGGATGAACTGAAGACAAGGAAGAGGAGAGAGAGGGAGACCAGTGAAGAGGTTGTAGCTCCCATCCAGGTGACAAACGATGGGGGTCACCTACTACAACCACAGCTCTGTAGTGGTCAGGATGAAAGAGAGGAAAGGGGGTCAAGAAACGTAGGCAATGCATTGCCAGGACTTGGTACCCAAACTCAGAGTCATATTCAGAATGAGGAGCACAGAAAAGGGTGGGTTGACTTTCAAACTTGGGATATGATCAATGGGCTGGCAGAGGCACCAAATTAGGGAGTTTAGGAGGAAGAACAATTTTGGAAGTGGTGAGGAGAAAAGAGGGAGTCTTAAATCTTTTTTTTTTTCATGATGAGCTTGAAGTTATGTGGTAGAAATATTACAGGCATTTTGTAAACCTACACCCAAAACTCAGAGAAGAAGCATGAGTTGGGAACATAGGTGCAGAATTATAGGTATGAAATATATAGAACCTTTTTAGAGTTGAACTTGGGGTGTAGCTTACCATTTGATGCCCTGGACCCCTCATTCTTTCTCTGGCCCCTATGCTTGTCATTCCAGTCAACCAATCTCTGACTCATTATTAAATTACCTTTCCCCAAACTCACAGTTTTTAAATTTACTGCATGATTGGACTTTACATGATGTTTTTTTCTTAATTATAAAAATACCACATGTTAATTATAGAAAATTGGGGGGCTTCCAGTCAAGATACAATACTGAGTGAGCTGGACATTCTCCTCCTTCATCCCATCATTCAAAACATGTGCATTTGCTTTAAAAAAAAAAAAAGGGGGGGTTAATTAGAAATACATATTTACATTTAAAAATAGGAAAATTTCAGAGTCCAGAATCAGAGCGAGCACACTCAGCTACTTAGCTCCCCGAGGGACCCAGATTGGATCTATGCCTTAGGGGAAGGAGTTTTACTTTCCTGTGGAGCAAAGGTTAGAAATTCCTCAATCCTAGAAGGAAACCTATAAATCTCTACCCACTGGCCCAGGGTCTGGACCTGGAAATGAGCCATACCCCCCAGCGTGGGTGGAAATAGTTACCTGTGAGAAGTTGGACCCCTGAGCTATGCCATGTTTAGGCTGGGATCTGAACTCCTGTTATGCACTGTAAAGCATCTTAAATGTTGCCCTAGTGACCTCCCCAAGGCTGAGACAGAGACAACTTTGCAACACTTCCTAAAGTCCCCTAACTGAGAACGTCTTGGTACTATAGTTCACAGGCCAGATTTCTGCTGAAAATGAGCTCATGATCAAAAACTACAAAACACACAAGGAAACACTCAATCCTAAAAGAGAGATAGCACAGGAGAAGCCAAACCGTACAATCCAGGAACTAGAAACAATCTAAACAGAAACAATATGTTAAAACTGATGAAAGAAATAGAGATAAAGCAGTGAATGTTCTATGCAATAATAAGAAATGACTATTTGAGAAATAGTTGTAATGAACAAAGTAGGAATCCTGCAAATAAAAGATAACCAATATTATTTAAAGCTCGGTAGAATTTTACCTAATAGAATATAATGTACATGGAGGAAGAGTTTGTGTGGGGTTTTTTTGTTTACTGTTTCAGCCTTAGCATTTAGAATAGTATCTCATACACATAGGCAATCCATAAATATTTGTACATAAATGAGTAAATAAAGGAATGAGTGGGCTGAAGAGTAGAAATGACAGAGGGGAATTAGTGAATTGAAAGATAGAACTAAAAAAAAAAAATCACACAGAAAACATACAAAGAGAGAAGACACTAAAAAAAGAAAGAAAAAGAGTTAGGAGAACTGGACAAGAGAAAGCAATAATCCAGTGTACATTTACTCCAGAAGGACAAATGAGAGATAATGAGACAGAGGCAATATTCAGAGAGATGCTCTCCAGTAAGTTTCATGTATTTAAAATGTATAAAGGACTCCTAAAAAATTAATAGAAGATAAGGAAGCAAAGAGAAAAAAATAGGCAAAGACTACTAAGAGGCAACTCACTGAAAAAGACCCAAAGGATTAATTAACATATAGAAAGATGCTCAGGACCATTAGTAATCAAGAAAACGCAGTTGTAAACAGTAATTAGATATTATATTTTACTCATCAGATTGGGAATAATTATATCACATGATAACATCGAGTGTGGGAAAATGGCAACTTTTATACATTGCAGGTAGGAGTATAATTTGGAACAATTAATTCTGACATTAACTAGTCTGACTACAGATGTGCACCCTGCAACACGCAGAAAAATTGCTTGTAGTTTCTACCCTAGACAAATTCTCACTACGTGTCCAAGGAAACACAACAAAATTGGTTGCCACCTTAATTGTAATAATGAAAAGTGCAAACAGGTCAACTGCCCTTTGATGAAGAAATCTACAATTAAATGCTGGTTTATTTATACCATGATTTTATTATACAGCAAGTAAAATAAATGAACTAGGCCTGTGTGTGCCAGCAGGGAAAGTTTCAAAGACACGTGAGTGAAAAAATGCAACTAGGTTAGACATATTATGACACAAAACGATACTATCTATTGTTTAAGGAAACAGGCATATGCCGTAAATGTATGAAAACATGCCTGAGAATGACACACATCCACTTCAAGATAGTGGTTATCCTTCGGGAGGAACTGGGAAGTGAGATTTTCACTCTATTTTTACAGACTTTTAAAATATATGAAGCAAAAATGGCCAAATGTGAACTCTTGAACTCAGTTATATTATTGTTTGTGATTTGGAGTCTTTAATATATTTCATAATACAAAATAACTTTTAAAAGGATGAGAGCAAAATAAAAAGACATTTTCAGGTCTACAAATATTGAGAATTTACAATTTAAAGACATTTGTTGACATACTATAAGTGGATTTATGTCCTCTAGTTAAAAAAAAAAAAGGAAGGAAGAAAGGAGCAAAATATGAAGTAATGGTGAACAAAAAACATTACAAATCATGTTAGAAAAGTTAAATAACCATGGACAGTAAAATATATATATATATATATGGATTATTACTGTTAATTATTTGTTGTAAGACAAAGTAGAAGTAAAGTACTAGATGAAAATTATATGAAAGATGGGAGGATAAAAGTTGGAAACAAAGCGTGTTTATTTCTCAGTGTGCTGGGGGGGTGGGGAGTGGTCTCTACAATACCAAGTTTAGACTTTGTTAGCCAAACATAAAGTTCAGTATAAGTGTTAGAAATGTTAGGGTGAAAACTAAAGGCATACAAATGTCATGTCTGATTTCCAGATGAGAAGAAAGAAAAACAGGGAATCATAAAAGACTTTATTAATTCAATAGAAGGCAGAGAGTATCAAAAACAAACCTAAGAAAAAGCATGTTAATAAAAATATAAGTCATCAAAATAAATGTGAGTAGATTTAATTCACACATTAGTCAGAGGTTCTCAGATCTGATAAAGGAAAAAATGGTATTATGCTATTTATGAGACAGCTCCACTACTATATATAAAACAAATAATCAACAAGGACCTACTGTATAGCACAGGGAACTCTACTCAATACTCTGTAATAACCTATATAGGAAAAGAATCTGAAAAAGAATAGATACATGTATATGTATAACTAAATCAATTTGCTGTACACCTGAAACTAACACAACACTGTAAATCAACTATACTGCAATATAAAATAAAAATTTAAAAAGAGATATCTCACCCGTATTAAAAAACTATACCTGAAGTTCTCAAATAAAAGAATGAAAGAATATACCACACAAAGAGAAATTTAAAAAAGCAAACAACAGGGGCTTCCCTGGTGGCGCAGTGGTTGAGAGTCCGCCTGCCCATGCAGGGGACACAGGTTCGTGCCCCGGTCCGGGCAGATCCCACATGCCACAGAGCTGCTGGGCCCGTGAGCCGCGGCCGCTGAGCCTGCACATCCGGAGCCTGTGCTCCGCAATGGGAGAGGCCACAACAGTGAGAGGCCCGCATGCCGCAAAAAACAAACAAACAAACAAAAAAAGCAAACAGCAACAGCAAAACTCCACCATCCACAGCAACAATAAAACAGACAGAAAGATGCCAAAGAAAAGGAAGTTGTTACAGCAGTAGCAACATCTAACAAACTAGAAAGCAAACTGAACACTAAGAATTATAGAAAGGAAAATGTAAGTCATGTATAATGCCAAATACTGGTTATAATCACTAATATGATTTGATATATTTTTCCAAAATTGGAATTCTATTAAATATGTTTCTATTATTTTCCTTAGTCATGTATTGTTATATTAGCATTTCATCATTCCTGGAAATTCTTCAATATCATAATGTCTATTTTCCATCTCGTGGACAGTCTATAATTTATTCATTATTTTTTATTGTCAGACATTAAGGGCCTTTCTAATTTTTTTGCTGGTATAAATAACACTGCAATGAACACTCTCTTGCCTACATCTGTAAATTGTTTCCTGCATGGTTTTACACTTGTGTGTATCAGACAGAGTATAAGGGGCTAAATATGAGGGAGGAAAATTATTTATTCTTTGCCATCTTCAGGTTAACAAGTGTGATGAATGGCATGAGAGAGTTTGACGTGTTTAAAAACGGGGACAAATTGATTTAACAAATGTTCCCCTTAATTGATGGTGAGACCCAGGAGGAACAAGAGACATCACCTTGGTTCTTTCTTCCAACAACCGGGTGCGTGGTTGCTTTGGTCCAGCTGTCAGTCAAGATCTCTGTGGATACAGAGATGGAAGGACAGAAACCCTGTCTTCCTGGAGCCTGTGCCCTTCTCAAAAGACAACACGTAAGCATGTGACAATTGTTGTAAGTTTGTTGTAAACCAAACTGACAAATCAATAAATTAATACAATATGGAATTCTAAATATCAGAAGTATATCTAGCATTCTTAACATACATTTACATTCTCTAGAAGCTTCCTTTCCATTTAAATGTCTCTGGGATTAGTACAGTTTCTCAAATGGCGATCTAGCCCTAATCTCTGACTTCCTAAATCTAATTCATCTGTACAGAGCATAAGGGGTCAAGGGCACCATGGCTCAAAGTTTCAGTATTTTGCTAATGAGTTAGTTCCAGGACATGCGAACACCAAAGCAGGACTTGAAAAGAATACAGACATTTTTTCACCCCAGTGAATTTTTACAGCAATCCCATTGCCTGAGAACAAGGCAGACAACGGAAGCAGGGAGCAGTGCCAACCAACAATGGCTTCACCATAAAACACCCCCCAAAACGTGGTCCCCATGCTCATACACCAGCCAGACAGCAATGGGCAGCTCCCGCCACGTGTCGGAGGAGACACTGACACACAAGTAGAACTGAATTAACTAACCGAATCCCACCACTCGGGCTATTTTTGACGCATCAAGCAGTGATTAAAATTGGCAAGGAGATGTCGGAGGATCTCGAGGGAATAGTAATATTCCAATAATGTCCATGATCAACCAACTAGGATTTACGAGTGTTGGTATTGTCAGCTTACAAAAACAAACAAACAAACAACACGTGTAGGACAACACTGGGCTGTCAGGTTTGTCGGGTAAAGTTGGGGAATTTTGGAAGATCAGTGTAGCTGCGTAACCGAAGACCAAAATGTAATGCATATTGAGGCTGAAGCCATTCACTTGCCAGGCAAGGGGAGCGACGTCCCTTGGGGCAAATTCAGTAAATCTCCTTGAATGTGTGGGGAGGGGGTGGGGAGGGATGATATAGGTAAGGTGGATTGTTGTTTTAATTTTTATTTTATATTGGAGTGTAGCTGATTTACAATGTTGTGTTAGTTTCAGGTGTACAGCAAAGTGATTCAGTTATACATGTAATCTATTCCTTTTCAGATGTTAAGAGGATTCTGAAACGTCCTCTTTGGTGCCAGACGGAACTGAAAAGTCTCCCTTGGGACTGATGACTCTTACAGGGCAACGTCGCCAGGGTATCCAGGTCACAGGTGCGGCTCCCGCAATACGCAGGGCGAATCATGTAAGGCTCGGGCTGTCTTAGGGCCACGCTGCCCTGGATTCCTTATGCTCTGTGCAGGGACAGAGCAGAGATGTCCTTTATCTCTAGGAGGCAATAGGGAGCTGCTGAAGATTTTTGAGAAGGAGAGTAAATGACCAAGATAGTACTTTAGAAATATGACTCACCCGATATTCCATTATGTACCTTTCATTTGTCATAGAGACATGCCCAGTATGATGCTAATGTCAAAGTCAGGAATGACTTGGGTTTGCTTTACCCAATTTCCATCCCTTGGTCATATTTTTGAGCACAAGTTATTTATAGATCTGGGACTACATTTGAAAATGGGTCCTATTCACTATACACAGTATTCTAGAATTTCAGTTTGGAAACTAGAGGCATCTAGTCCACCCTTAGCATCCGTCCGTTCCTGTCCCTGCCAGGGGAATGGGGAGCGTGTGAGCTGGCCTGTCTTGTAGGGGACCCTCTGGGCTTGGGCAGGGTCAGGTCCATGCCTGGGAGAAATGGGGCATCCGAGCCAGGAGGGCTGAGGCATGTCGGAGGCTAGGGCCTGGGGTTTATGAAGCCCCTGAGGGCTCCATGTCCACATACAAGTCCTGGGGCAGGGCTGAGACATGATTTCCGTACATACCTCTCTTTGGACCAGACCGAACACTTCTTCAAAGAAACCTTTGCCTCTCCAACCATCTGGCGCATCAATTCATAAACCTGGATCCACAGTGCATATCAATTACATTTTATTAAAAAGCCTCTTTCTTCCACAGTCAGAAACTGAAGGAGATTGGAGGTCTAGGCAGTGTTTGCAGCATCGAAATGACCACAGTGACTGCTTTCTCCCTTCACCTCATGCTTGCCTCAAACCCCAGCCTCAGGGAGTTTCGGTCCTTACCGGGGTCTCTCCCCCACCAGATATACACCCCGAAGTTGCCTGCTGTGGGTCCATTCAGCCTCCCCTGGGGACATCTGCGCCCTGAAGAGCCTTGCTTTCTTTAAAAAGAGCCACGTCCCCTTCCTGGTTGCAAATCTGAATCAGACCAGAGAGTGGATTTATAAACGCATCTCGGGCGAGCTGAACGAGGCTTTGCATCAGAGATAAACGTGGCAGAGTGGTTTTCCACCTCGCTTTTTCCCACCTGCTTTGCAGAGCTTGCAGCCAGCTCTGCTCTGAGGGATGTGCAAAAGTGCTTGGCGGGCCGGGTCTGGAGGGCGTGCGGGCCTGAGAGGGCACCAGGAGAGCAGGCCTTGTTGCCCCGTTGCCCTGTCGCCTCCCCAGTGCCAATAGGAAATCACTATCATGTTTTGCCAACTTTCTTGAGGTACAATTTACATACAGTAGAATATACCCATGTTAAGTATACCCTGGGGTGAGTTTTGACAAATGTATGCCTGTGTTACCAGCCCCATAATCCAGGCAGAGAACATTTCCAGGGCCTGGGTCGTTCCTCATGCCCTTTTCTGTCCCCTCACCTCAGCTCCAGCTCCGTGCAAGCACCGTATCTGCCTTTTCTAGAAATTCATGCAAAGCCATCCTTCAGTATGTACTCCTTAATGTCTAACTTCTTTAGCTTATTATATTCATTATTTTGTTATTATTATACTATTATGTTATTAATATATTATTATATTCATCTGTGTTCTTGCTTGTAACAGTACGTGCTTCCTTTTTTAATCCTAAGTAGTTTTTCATGGCATGGAGGTACCAGAACTTTTGCCTGGTGATGTCCATTTGGGTTGTTTCCAGTCTAGAGCTGGTATTGAATACACCCGCTCTGAACATTCGTGTGAAGTCATAGTGTGCACATTTTCATGTTTCTTGGGTAAACATGTAAGTGGAATTACTGGGTCATATGCTAAGGGCGTGTTTGATTTTATAAAAATTGATGCCTCTTATCCAAGGTGGCTGTACCCACACCAGCCCTGGAGGAGCATTCCAGTTGCTCCTTGTGCTCATCAACACTTGCTATTATCAGTACAAAATAGATAACTAGGGCTTCCCTGGTGGCGCAGTGGTTAAGAATCCGCCTGCCAATGCAGGGGACACGGGTTCATGCCCCGGTCCGGGAAGATCCCACGTGCCACGGAGCAACTAAGCCCATGCACCACAACTACTGAGCCTGCGCTCTAGAGCCCACGAGCCACAGCTACTGAGCCCGCGTGCCACAACTACTGAAGCCCGCCCGCCTAGAGCCCGTGCTCCACAACAAGAGAAGCCACCGCAATGAGAAGCCAGCACATCGCAACGAAGAGTAGCCCCCTCTCACCGCAACCAGAGAAAGTCCACACACAGCAACAAAGAGCCAACGCACCCAAAAATAAAAAATTAAATTAAAAAAATTAAAAAATTAAATAAAATAGATAACTAACAAGAACCTGCTATATAAAAATATAAATAAAATAAAATTCAAACCCAAACTTTTGGTATTATCTGTCTTTTCTTCCTTTTAGCTGATGTCTTTGTGGTTTTAAAGTTGTGTTTCCCTGTTGCCTAACGATGTTGAGCATTTTTTATATGTTCTCACTGATCATTCAGATAAATGATCATTCTGGTTATTTTAGACAAGTCACTCTTAAAAAGCCTTGGATATAATGGGACGATTCTGAATTGAGGACCAGAGGATGAGGGTGTAAGTCGTAGCCCTATAAGTGGCTGTGTGACTTGGAGAAGTGATTCACAGACTCTAGGAATCAGTGTCTTACTGTTACAATAAGGGAAAATGACTAGATTATCTTTAAAGTTCTTTTTCTGCTCCATAGACCAAGACTAGAATCTCCATTTCTTTATTATAAGACAGACACCTCCCTGGGGCTCAAAGAAACACATGGTCACAGAACGTGAAAACAAAAATGGACACTGGAGCTCTCACCCAGCTCCCGCACAAACTCAGACAGCAGGAGTTAACCAACATTGCACAAATATTTAATGGCATAAATGTGACTCAGCCCAGGTCATCTGACTCTAGTAAATACTAATACAAGAGTTTGAGAAATAGGCATATATTCTGCCTCTGACTTCAGAGGAAATCCCCAGGGAGTAAGAGCTGGGCGATGTGATTTTTGTTAGGTTTTTTTTTTTTTTTTTTTTTACCCGAATAAGGACATTTTCATTTGCATCCCTGGCATTCATGTGAGCAATAGAGGAAAGTTAATATGAAGGATTTGGAGGGGTTCTGAGCCCAGGCGTCTGTCCGGGAAAGCTTCTACACCCTGGTTTTGCAGGTACATCCCCATTAAGACACAAACCCAGTGTCCTCGGCCCAGGCAGCCTGTTTACAGAGCTGTGACTGCTATAAACATTGCCACGCAAATTACATTTGCACTCCAGCCTGTAGCGTGAGTTCTGTAAACTGCCAAGTACTTAGGGGCCAGGGTAATTACAGCGCGCCGTTCCCATGGGTGTTAATGTTTATAGAAGGCTAGTTAACCTCGCACAGGATCTGGGATCACAAGGCTGTGTGTGCCATTCAGCTGCGGAATTAAAGAATGCTAGTCCCTGCCGTCATGCGCTGGGCGGACAATCGCATCTTGTTCTCAGGCCGGACAAAGCCCCTGGACCTGGCTTGCGTGGCTTTGAGTCCCTTGATTCTTGACCAAGGCCCGTGGCGTCCCTTTCCCTGAACAGCCCAGATTTAATGGACTATAATGATTGGTCTTACACCGTAACTCTGTTCTGTTACTTGAGCAAAGCATGTAGTTACACATTCGTTTGTAACTTTTCAAGACCCGCTAGGAAAGAAGGGGCCATTGTAAACCTTTGAAACAGAACCCAGACATGCTGAGAGCCTTGGAGATTGTTGCCAGTAACACGAAACTCCTTTTCGTCGCGCTCTCGAGGGGCGACAAAGACAGGCAAGACATGGTACCTTTGTTCCCAAAGTTTACAATCTATAGTTTTTGGATAGACATGGCAGGCACACACGGAACATTCTATAAAATACAAGGGCCTATGCGCTAAATCTCAGTTGGAGGGTGTCGAGGCTAGTTCGTGAAAGGTTCAGAAGTGGGCGAGACCGCTGTGGCCTGGTTGAGTGGAAGAAAACATCTGGAAGGAGATGGGATTGGAAACAGCCATTGATCGATGCTGAGTTTTGGGTAGACGGTGGATCAAGACGTGGACATGTGTAGTGTCCAGGTTAGAAGGAATAGAGCGGTCTGGCTGAAACAGAGCAGGGCATTGAAGACAGGATGGAACGCATGGGTCACGCCCAGATGGTGAAGGTCCTTGAAAGCCAGTAGATGCCAGTGCAGAAGAGAAACGCACAGGTAACCATATGTCGTCTGCTGGGCAGTACCCTCCAATGTTTTCCCAACTCACTTCCAGTAAAAAAACAAAGTCCTGAGCTTCCCTGGTGGTGCAGTGGTTGAGAGTCCGCCTGCCGATGCAGGGGACGCGGGTTCGTGCCCCGGTCCAGGAAGATCCCACATGCCGCGGAGCGGCTGGGCCCATGAGCCATGGCTGCTGAGCCTGCGCGTCCGGAGCCTGTGCTCCGCAACGGGAGAGGCCACAACAGTGAGAGGCCCGCGTACCGCAAAAAAAAAAAAAAAAAAAACAAAGTCCTAACAATGTCCCTACCTTCTCTGCCCCCAACTCCCTATTACTTCCCTAATCTCAGCACCTACTGCTTTCTCCTTTGCTTTGTCTGCTCCTCCACCTACACTAGCGTTCTTGTCCCTACAACACGAAGCGACTTTCCACCAGGGCAATTTTGCATTGTCTGTTCCCTTCACCAGAAATGCTCTTCCTGCTGATATCCACATGGCTGTCTATCTCTCCATGTCTTTCACATGTGTCCTCTGTCAGTCAGTCTTCCCTGATAAAAACTTAAAATTGCATCAGCCCCTTGCCTTGGGCTCTTCCTGTCCTCTTTCTCAGGTTCATTATTTTCCGACGCATTTCATTATCTAACCTTATATATGTGTGTGTGTATATATATATATACATACTTTGTTTATTGTTGTTCCTGAATGCGAGTTCGTGTGCCCGACACACAGCGAGGCTGAACAAACAGAAACGTTGGTGTTTGGAGTGGAAAAAGGTTTATTTCAGGGCCATGAAGGAGAACTGGGGTAGGTAGTGCCCAAACACCCTGAAGTCCTCAAAGGGTTTCAGCAAAGCACTTTCAAAGGCCAGGTGAGGGAGGGGCGAGGTTACTTGTTGCAAACCTCTTGGTGTCGAAATCCTTTGCTCTTGCAAGTGCCCATATAGGTCAGGTGGTGGTGTTCCTGTAAACCTCCAACGAGGCAAATGTCATTCTCTGTTCTGCAACTTTTTATCTCTATATGAATGGACTCTTAATGGTCAGAGCCCTGGGAACAGCCTAGCCTGTATATTCCAGGCTATAGGCAACATGCTTTTACAAAAGGTGCAGAGCCAGCATGACTAAGCACAGGAAAAGGAACAGAGCTAATATGGAGTCAGATTGTTCTTCCCTATTATCAATACATTGTCTCTCTTCCCCCATGAGGATATAAACTCACGAGGGCACAGGATTTTGTCTATTTTGTTCCCCATCGATGCCTAGATACTCAGCATTTGTCTGATGGAGGAATGAATAAGTGGCTTCTACGCGCATGATACGATAGAGGAGCCGTTATAGGCGCACGAGGGTGCACACGTGCAGCAGAACACAGTGCATGGAGGAGGCTGGAGAAAGGTGTGTGATTTTGGTGCCAACCTTGTAAGACAGGTTGGGGCAGACATCAGTTAGGGATCCTGTGTTGCAAGCAACAGAAATTAACCTGACTTAGGCTGAAGGTGATTTATTGGAAAGGATCGAGAGCTCCCCAGATTGACAAGAGGCCAGAAGAGCAGCCTGGGACATAAAGGAAAAGACAGCAGCCCTGGAGACCAGGGACCAGAGACCACGATTTCTGCACATCGCAGGGACTCGGTGCCCAGGAGGCTGCAGTGGGACGGAACGCGACTGTTTTCAATTTCTTTGTTTCTCTACACGAGAATTAAATTCCAGCAAGGGAGCATCCAGTTGGCCTAGCCTGGGCCACGTGCCTGCCCTCGTCCCTCCTAGTAAAGATTTACTGTGTTTTGTGGTCCAGCATATACTGTCTCTTCCTGATACCACCAACAGTCTCTGTTTTTTCCTCTATACAGAGTTGATGGGATTGTGATCAAGAATTTCTCTCTCCTTTGCAAGGAGTTGAGCCTGCTTTTCTTTTCTCTCTTTCGACTCAGAAGGTATAACCTGAGGAATTGAACAGACAAAGCAGTTTCATTATGGCGATCTTTTAAGAGCTCAACATAATGAAAGTAACTTTGAAGCACGTAAGACATGACTGTTGATAAAACACTTCTATATATCTTGTCTCATGGGAACCACAGCACTTCTATAACGTAGGTAAGTAGGTGTTATTATCCTTATTCTGTAGATGCACAAACAGGTGTTTGGAAAGTTTAGGCAATTTATTCAAATGGACGGTTTGGATATTAAATTCTGTTATAATGATGGCCAGCATTTATGAACACCTGTGTGTTCAGCACTGTTATACACATGATACGGACGCATAGCGTTAATTCTCACAACAACCCTGGTAGGTAAGTACTAACATTCTAGTCGGTAGTTGGAGACTGAGGTAGGTCCATGTAACTTGCCCAAAGTGACATATTTACAAAGTGGGGGAGCCAGGCTTCTATACCCGAGTTTGTGCCCTGAACGCTATGCTAGAATGCCTCTCAAGTGTTATTAAATAAATGTCAATGGACAGAGGTGGCATCAACAATATTTGTGTTCAGCCAGAATTCCAGAAAAATACACGCTTCTGTGGCTCTCATTCAAAGATTCCCAAGATGCACAGTACCTGTTCCTAGCGGCCATTCAGTAAAGATAAGTTGAATGAATGAATGAAGGAAGGTCTTTGCAGCACAGACACTTTGCAGCAAGAAGCTTTGTCTTCCGAGTAACACTGCTGGTGCCAGGACGTGGGAAGGAGGTTTCATTATAATGATCGCTGGTACATTTGACTTCTGATGTGATGCCCGTGCTCTGGGCACAAAAGAGACAGTTCCTTCCCATCACTTTCCTGCATGATGCTAATTCCAGAGGCACAAGATGCTTAAGAAAGAAACTAAAGATATCTCTGCCCTCTGATATCCTGCATCTGGTCTCGCTCCAGTTTCTCTAGTTTTGTCAAGTATGAAAAAGTCTTCTGATCTGGAAAATAATCCAGGAGCACATTCTTCATCTGAGCCCAATGGATAACACCGGCATGCCGACTTTGGAAACTCAAATTGATGAGTTTCCCCATCTGTGAGTGCCCTTGGCTTAGAAAGAGTGAAGTGAGGAACAAACTCATTTTTTTAAGCAGTCACATTTTTATTCTTTTTAGTATGTTAAATTGGCCATGAGACCGCAGATGGTGCATTGAATTATAAGAGGGCTGAATTAAATAAAAATCTACGAGAGTAGAGTTCCTGGTGCTATACTGTAGGTCCCTATTAGTTATCTATTTTACACACAGTAGTGTGTATACGAACTCTGCTCAATATTCTGTAATAACCTATATGGGGAAAGAATCTGAAAAAGAATGGATATACGTAGATGTATAACTGATTCACTTTGCTGTACACCGGAAACAACAACAACATTGTAAATCAACTATACTCCAATAAAAATTTAAGAAAAAGTCTGGGAGACACACAAGGGGAGAAATGAAGTTATTGACAAGGAATGCTCACTGGTATCTTCATCAGGCTCCACGCTGGGCTTTGGGGACAAGGACATGAGGTGAGGGGACCCTTCCCTCTTGGACTTGCTGCCGTTGCTTCTGTTTCCAAAGGTTCAAGTTGGTCCATGTATAAACAATACCTTTGGGGGAATATGTGCCAGTGAAGTGAACTTGATTCAGAACGACCTGATCTGGAAGTCAGAAAATGAATCAGGGAGCTACAGTGAGGGTACACCCATGAGAGGGGGAGGGTGTGGCAGAGTGGGACCCACAGACATGAGAACTGAAGGCAAAGTGACAGGTGCTAGACAAAGGCCAGGGGTTCTCCATCACCCCAAATCCTGTCATGGATATTTAATATCATGTGGTCCTGTGAAAACGCTACCCGAAGAACCAGACACATACAGGCACACACCTGACTGGTGCATAGTCGGTGATCAATTAAACGTTCGGATTATTAACTTCCTTTAAACGCTGCAAATGCACTGAATCGCCCACGAATGGACTCTATTAGCAGTTGTATCTTTAAAAAGTTATTATGCATCAAAGAAGGGTTATAATTCAAACAGGTGTAATAGCTGATAACTGGATCAATCAAAGAGGGAAGCTGAAATGTAGGACGTCACCAGCCCTAACCTGTCCTAATCCTGAAAAAACTCAGAGAATGGGTGTTTCAGCAGCTGCTTGAAAGAGAGGGTCAAGTCAGTTAGCTAAATTCAGATGGTGTACCAAACATCACTTTAAAAAAATGCAAATTCACATGTTCAGTGTGGCTGACAGCTAAGATCAACTCTCCTTTACTCACACGTGGATATAAATCAGCTTAAGCAGGTATTTTCCTCATGCTAAAGGAACGAACGGTATGAAGAAGTGAGGAAAATAAAGAAAACAATTTTGGAGGGATGGGCCACGCCCTAGGAGAGGTGAGAAAATGCTAACTCTAATTCCAGATTTCCATGAATGTTTAGTTTTACCTTCCAGGAGTAAAATCGTTGACCATAAATCCAAGTCACGAAATTTTCATCCGCAGATGGAGAGCTAAGTCTGAGAGGTACTCTGCATTACCAAGCTGGTACAGAAACCAATCATCAAGAACACAGGATTTGTACAGAGAACAAATGCTGGAGAGGGTGTGGAGAAAAGGGAACACTCTTGCACTGCTGGTGGGAATGTGAATTGGTACAGCCACTATGGAGAACAGTATGGAGGTTCCTTAAGAAACTAAAAATAGAACTACCGTACGACCCAGCAATCCCACTCCTGGGCATATACCCAGAGAAAACCATAATTCAAAAAGACACATGCACCCCAATGTTCACTGCAGCACTATTTACAATAGCCAGGTCATGGAATCAACTTAAATGTCCATCCACAGATGAATGGGTAAGGAAGATGCGGTACATGTATACAATGGAATATTACTCAGCCATAAAAAGGAACGAAATTGGGTCATTGTAGAGATGTGGATGGACCTAGAGGCTGTCATACAGAGTGAAGTAAGTCAGAAAGAGAAAAACAAATACCGTATATTAATGCATATGTGAGGAATCTAGAAAAATGGTACAGATGAACTGGTTTGCAAGACAGAAATGGAGACACAGATGTAGAGAACAAACATATGGACACCAAGGGGGAAGGGGGGGTGGGATGAACTGGGCGATTGGGATTGACATATATACACTAATATGTATAAAATAGATAAGTAATACAAAATAACTTTAAAAAAAGAACACAGGATTTGGCTCATAACGTTCAAGGACCATTTTACTCCAGGTAGGGCACTGAGTTTATTCTTGGAAAAACACATGCGTTTAACTTGAAGAAAGAACCCCTCCAATAAGGGTCCCAGATTTTATGAGTAAACCATTCCATTCGCCAGTCCTACGGTTTCACACCTCCTATGACTCTCTCAACATCAACAAAAACTCCAAGGATTTGATGGGAAAATATTGTTAAGGTCTCATGTCGTTTCAGGAATTTCCCAATATGCGCTAAGTTAACTCTGGAGCCAGACGAGGCTGGGTGGTAGGAGACCGCTCCATTGGACACAGATGGCAGACCTAATGTTCCCAACAGCTGCTGCACACACATGAAATCAGACTGGGATTAACACTTACCTTCAGCGTGGCCACACCCGGATGCGATGTCTCCTCTGTAATGTACACCAAGCTTAGCTTATGTCTCTGAAACCACATGACCTCACGGGCCTTGGGAACATTTGATCCAGGAAATCTGAAGCTGGGCAGAAATCATAAAGCATCAGGTACACGTTAAGCAGGAATTTATCTGCTTTTTGTCTGAAGTGGCCTCACATCCATCCAGCTTTTGTCTGACGCAGAGTGAAATATTTATAGGCGAGCTGCTTTCTAAGGCAGAGTTACAGACTAATTCGGGTTCAGTGTGAAATGTCTCTGCCCGTCGGCCACCTGCTGAATCCTCAGTTCCAAGTGCAACCAGACCTAAGCCCGTTTGTATCACCATGAGTTTTAGCACTGATACCAGGATGGTGAGCACAGTAGAATTTACGAGACCTAGCTGCTGTGACAATTAACCGGTCATCGGCAAACAGATTAAAACTTACCAAGTTCATGATCAGTTAAGACCACCCAAAGACCCCTTTGTCTTGGAAAGAGGGATACTTCCTTTAGGGAGGTTGTAATCTTACAACTTCTGAAATCCTCTCTGACATTATTTTCAGAAGTGTGGCTTGATCATTCAAATAGACTTACAGCTGTATCCTTGGAGGGTAGGTTTGATTTTTAGAAAGAGTCAAGAGTCATTCAGAACTAAACCTGATGATTTGGGAAGGGGATCAAGTTGGGTGATATCAATATACGTCAAAATGTGTGACTTTTAATTCGTAAGGTGGATTTTATTGTGTGGCCTACACATACGGTCTTAAGGCGATTCCGAAAACTCTCTTTTTAATAATGCTTATGTTGTAGCAATTTGAAAGTTTAAATTCTGGAATGTTGGCTTAAAAATAATGCTTCATTACCTACTATGACAGTCTGTATGTGACCCTAATATGAGCAAACACATAGAGGGATATCAGAAACCCTTCCCTTTAGGGTTAATCACAAAGATCTAAGCAACTCAGAATTCCTGATGCCTACAACTCTGATACTCTTCACTTTTCAAGATTATTAGCAAAGGTCCCACATTTTCCTTACTTTTCTGTCCTTTAAAAGATCTACTCACCAGCTTTAAATTTCCCTCTGTTATTCCCTTTCATTATCCCAACATTTATGGTTCACGTTTTGCAACAAAGGTCAAAAGACCCGTAGCTGAAACCCAACTGAGAATTATTTCTCTCTCATTCCTTTCCAGTTTGAGCATCCAAAGCTTATAGAGTGACTCCAGAGTTTTGGAGACCTCAGACCCTTCTGTCCTTCTGTCCTTCACATACAGCTTCCATCTTGTCCTCCAAGATGGTAGCTCCCACAGCAGTCAACTCATCCACATGCCAGGAACAGATAAAGAAAGAAGAGAAATTGTTACTTTTCTTTCAAGGACACAGCTTGGAAGTTATATACACTGCTCTATCACTCCTGTTTAAATCCTCCTGGCCAGAATGAAACCAAAAGGAAGGCTGGGACATAGAGTTTAACCCCCAACCATGTGTCCAGCCAACACTTGTGATTTCATAATTTAAGTGAGAAAGAAAGAACAAATATTGGGGAAAACACGCAGTCTCGGACACACGACATCTTTGGCAATGTTTCATTTAATGTGATCGATGGTTTTAGCTATGCCTTGAGGACTTAGGAGACAGGAGATGAGGATAAGAAAGCAGCCATATCTTAAAAAAAAAAAAAAAAAAAGGTCATGAAGAACCTAGAGGCAGGGCAGGAATAAAGAAGCAGACCTACTAGAGAGTGGACTTGAGTACAAGGGAGGGGGAAGGGTAAGCTGTGACAAAGTGAGAGAGTGGCATGGACATATATACACTACCAAATGTAAAATAGATAGCTAGTGGGAAGCAGCCGCATGGCACAGGGAGATCAGCTCGGTGCTTTGTGACCACCTAGAGGGATGGGACAGGGAGGGTGGGAGGGAGACGCAAGAGGGAGGGGATATGGGGATATATGTATATGTATAGCTGATTCACTTTGTTATAAAGCAGAAACTAACACACCATTGTAAAGCAATTATACTCCAATAAAGATGTTAAAAAAAAAAAAAGAAAGAAAAGACTTGTCATGATTTGACCAGAACAGAGCATGCGGGGCCTCTGGCTGAGGTGAGGTGAGAGAGGGACCAGACGGTCAGAATGGATCTGTGAAATGGCTACTTTCCTCAGGAAATCCCACAACTCGTTAGACCAAACTTCACGCTGTCTGTCAGGATGGGCACAGTCTACTGGTGTTTAGATGCTGAAGGAAAAACAATCCCAGAAAACTAGAGGACACAGCGACATCAGACTTAAGCTTGTCCCCCTGTTACACCAGAATATTCGCAGTTCTGAAACACCAAGCTTTCATTCATCGGAGCAGAAGCCCATTCTGACATGTTTGTTTTTTAACAAATGGTAACAGACCAGGAAGGGATCATGGTTAGGGAGAGACTAAAATTTAAGAGCATGTGGGATGACTAGGAAATACATTGGAAGGAATCATTAAACTCCCTGTAGGACTTACTTTGGCAAGTGCTTTGGAGCTGGCCCTCTAATTACCCCACAAAGTGAAAAGAGCATTTACTAAATGTAAGATCAAGAAACTCCACAGCATCTGGCCCCATCACCACGTCTGTGGATTGATGTCTCGACTCAGGAAATACCACTTGGCTGTAAGGCAAGATTTTTCTCCTCTGGCCTCCATACTTTAAGGCTTATGAGAATGTCCTCCACATTGCTAAGGTTCTCCAAGTTCGAATGTACCCAGAAGCTTGAAAATTGTCCTCAGTGCATACTTGTTGATAATCAATATTGTCTATGCTTTAGAGCATCCTTACAAGAAGACCCTGAAACGACAAAGTTGAAATCATGAGAGATTCCTTGGTTACACTCTTTGGCAAACATAGCAGACGCGCCAGAGAAGAATCAAAGCTGGTGAAGAAATACGGAAAATCCACTCTCCTGCAAATACTGCTGAAAAGGCAACCGATAGGAGGGTTTTCTAGAAGGCTGTGATTTAAAACTCAATTTTGCAGAAAACCAACTAGTAGTGAAATGGTGGCAGAGCGTCAACACCAACTATGATTCCCCAAGCCCTGGTGAAGGAGAAATTTCAAAAGAGGAGGAGAAAAGAACAAAAAGACCATCTTAACAGTGTTGGAGAAGATAGGAGCTACCAGTGAATCTCAGGAAAAGAGAGATTTAGGAATTCTGAAACGGCACAGAGCAGATAGAATCAGATCTAACATATGGGAACAAATAACAACTGAAGGAGGAAACCACAACTCGGAATATATGCGGAAGGAGCCTTGTTCAGGGAAAGAGGCAGGTCTAGAGGACTCTGAGACCAGAGCCAAGGACATGGGAAGCAGGGGGAGAACCAGAGCCTGTCTGACAAGGTGCTTTTGCTTTCACAGCTACATTCTGGGCAATTTCTCTTCCTCCTTCCTCTTCTGTGCTCATCAGAAGGTAGCCGCGATAAGGGTGTCAGGGACAGAAATACAACACAAAGCCCCAAGTGCAGTAGCCCCAGGAGACACAGCCATCAGCACCCCTCCTGGAAATGTTGGGGGTGGCGGCTAAGGGATGTGGAGTTTCTTTTGCGGGGTGATGAAAATGTTCTGAAATTGATTGTGGTGTGGCTGCAAAAGTCTGTGAATATACTAGAAGCCACTGAAGTGATCACTTTGAATCAGTGTATTGTATTGTATGTGAATTCGCTCCCATTAAGGCTGTTACCAAGAAGAAAGAAAGAAAGAAAGAAAGAAAGAAAGAAAGAAAGAAAGAAAGAAAGAAAGAAAGAAAGAAAGAAAGAAAGAAAGAAAGAAAGAAAGAAAGAAAGAAAGAAAGAAAGAAAGAAAGAAAGAAGGAAGGAAGGAAAGAAAGAAAGAAAGAAAGAAAGAAAGAAAGAAAGAAAGAAAGAAAGAAAGGAAGGAAGGGAGAGAGGAAGAAAAGAAAGAAAGAAAAAGAAAGAAAGGGAGAGAGAAAGAAAGGAAGAGAGGAAGGAAGGAAGGAAGGGGGAGGGAGGAAATCCTGAGTAAACTAGTAATAGAAGAAAACTTCCTAATCTAATAAAGGGCAACCATCAGAAAACTATAACAAATATCAAATTAAGTTCCCATTAAAATCAGATTAAAATGACAATATCAGCTCCCACTATCACCCAAGACTGTACTTAGTGTACTGCCACATCAATGCATTAACAGAAGGAAAAACAGAGACCTAAATATTGGGGAAGAGAGGAAGAATAACCCTCCATATTCTCAGATGATAATATTATCTATTTAGCATGTTTAGGAGAATCTGCCCAAAACCATCAGAGCAATAAAAGGGCTCAGCATGGGGCTTCCCTGGTGGCGCAGTGGTTGAGAGTCCGCCTGCCGATGCAGGGGACACGGGTTCGTGCCCCGGTCCGGGAAGATCCCACATGCCGCGGAGCGGCTGGGCCCGTGAGCCATGGCCGCTGAGCCTGCGCGTCCGGAGCCTGTGCTCCGCAGCAGGAGAGGCCACAACAGTGAGAGGCCCGCGTACCACAAAAAAAAAAAAGGGGCTTAGCAGCGCAGATGGATCTGGTATCAACAGAAAACAATTCTATACACCAGCATCAACTTGCTAGAAAACATTTTAGGGAAGAAACATTTTATTTACCTTGACTACAGGAAACATCAAACGCCTAAAAACAATGCCTAAGACCCAGATGCATAAAACTAAAATAAAATAGCACCAAAGAGCATAAAAGATTAATTAAATAAATGGAGAGATAAGTCATTTATTGGACAAGAGAATTTTGTATTGTGAAGATTTAAGTGCTGCCCAAATTAATATACAAATTCAAATCATTCTTATGTAAACCACTGTGGAACTTTATGGAATGTAACAAGCAAATTCTAAAGTTCACTAGGAAGAAAAATGGGCAAAAGAATAGCCAAGCAAAACAGAAGAGCGGGAGAGGTGTGCCCTGTGCTGCGTTAGCATCAGAGAATGCTGCTGCATTGCTTTGCTTGAGTGTTTGGATCTTGCAGAAGGAGAATGTGTTCGTGTATTAATTGTAGTAGATATTGGCACTTCCCTTTCCCAAAATATTTGTCTTGAGCTATTTGATATTGATATTGTGACATATTAACTTCTGAGTTGCATTTTATAGACAATGCATCACTAATGATTTGGGTTGGGCAGAAAAGAAAAGGAAAAGCACCAGATCACCTTTAGGGAACAAGAAATGGGAGTAAAAGTCAAGATGAAACTGAGAATCCCTCAGAAAGCCAGTGGGTGGGGAATTCCCTGGTGGTCCAGTGGTTAGGACTCTGCACTTCCACTGCAGGGGGCACGGGTTCGATCCCTGGTAGGGGAACTAAGATCCTGCATGCCACTTGGCCACAAAAAAGGAAAGAAAGGAAAGAAAGAGAGAAAGAGAGAAAGAGAGAAAGAGAGAGAGAGAGAGAGAGAAAGAAAGAAAGAAAGAACGAAAGAGAGAAAGAAAGAAAGAAAGAAAGAAAGAAAGAAAGAAAGAAAGAAAGAAAGAAAGAGAAAGAGAGAGAGAAAGAGAGCGAGAGAGAGAGAGAGAGAGAGGGAGGGAGGGAGGGAGGGAGGGAGGGAGGGAGGGAGGAAGAAAGAAAGAAAGAAAGCCAATGTGTGACTCTTTCTGTTACCTCCACTGAAATCCGAAGAAGTCACCCTGGCCTGGTTTGGAATGGTTTCTCTAATCACCACCACACGTGATGCTCAATGCCATTTGTGTTCCATAAAACAGCTGAGGTCAGGTCATACCTTTATAAAACTGGATACTTCTGGCCAAAAGTCTTATCAAATTGCCTCAATCCCCCAGATGCCAGCAGGTAACAGCCACACAGGTGACTTTAGCTAAGAAAGCTAAACCCTCCTGATTTATTGCAAACAGATGCACAAAAAGAACCTGAGAGAAAAATAGATTTCTTGGTGTATGAAAAGATTACCTTTTGTGTATACAGTTGCAAGAAACGAAGTGTAAATAAGTAATAAATCTAAGCCCGTGTTCCCCAGGCATTCTGTTCAGACCTCTACTGTCAGGCTTGTCTGCAATTATTTTAATTATTTGTTTACATGGACCAGCCTCGTGCTTATCAAATGGTAGACACTTCATAAATATTTGTTGAAGAGATGAAGAAAAAATGAGGAAGAAATTCCCACCATTACAAGACAACGGAAATATTATCTAATCGTTACAATTGCACTGATTTTCAGTCTATTACTGGAAGATGGGGTTCTGTTCAAAATCATCTGGGGTCAGTCAGGACCCCTCAAACTCTGATGCTTTGGTGTCCTGCCCAGGTCACCATTCTGAGATTTGACAGAATCCAGAGGGTCCCTTATCTCTGAACCTCCGTTTCCTTCAAGCCACGCAGAGGTTTCTTCACTTAGGGGGAAAGGCATCCTCCACTCCGGGACAAGGCCCAAATCCCTCTTTCAGGAGCTTCAGTTAACATATGCGCGGTAACGGTCTAATTTCTCGTTAACCTAGTTACAGTTTCATTTCCTTAACTAGGCCCCAGATATCCCATTACTGTTACAATTAACCTCTGGTCCGGGGTGGTCCTCACTGGGAAACTGGGCTCTTTTTCTCCCAGGCTTGTTTACACGGGCTCCCCCCTCAGCTGCTTCATCCCCACCCTCGAGAACCACGCTGGCCCTCACGGATGCTAACCGGGCTTCTTCGGCTAACATGCCACGGACACATTTCTTTAGAAGTAAGCCCCTGCCTTCCAGTTTAAAATTGTTTCCAGTTTCCCATTAAAATGCCTTTTAAAGCAGAGGAAGTGGGAAACTCGCGGCACTATAAACCAAAATGGACAAGCGACAGAATACAAGGCCCTAGGAGGCATCTCTGCTAACTAATGAGGCAAGTGGGGCTGCGTCTGGAAAATTCTGTCCACAGGATTCTTTTCATAATATCTCTCCTCTCCAGCTTCTCATCATCTCGCCAGAAAATAGTACCTTCTAAGCCACCACATGTTATTAAATAAAGAAGGCATAACTGGTTCTTTATTTAATAAATAGCACAGATGGCAGAATAAACTGATTTGTTTAGCAAAGTGCTCACAAATATTATTATTATATTATTATTTCACAAATGACTTACACTCAGCTACTTATTTCCATTCAGAAGGATGGATATCTGAATTGTCATTTTCAAAGGTAAAAGTACTTCCAGATGTCAGCGACCTCTTAGACCTCAAGAGCCCTGCGTGAAACAAAATAATTCCTGGCAGGCCTAAGGCACAGACGGGGAAGGAGGAAAAGAGGAAACAGTAAAGTGTAAGGAATAGAAAACTGGACATCATTTCCCTACTCAAATCCCACCAATGGACCTCAACACACTTAGAAATTCCAAAGCCTCTGCCTGGTGTAAGAAGGTCTGCACACGATTAGACACTGCGTCTCCCTAATCCCCCTCCACTCTGGGACCTCTTTTCCTACTGTTTCCCTGTCGCTCCCACCCCAGCCATACTGACCTCCCTCCTCACTGTTCCTACAACAGGCCACCATTGCTCCTGCCCCAGGGCCTTTGCACTTGCCACTAACTCTGCCAAAGTTCTTTTTTTTTTAATTAAATTTTTATTGGAGTATAGTTGATTTACAATGTTGTGTTAGTTTCAGGTGTACAGCAAAGTAAATCAGTTATACATATACATATATCCACTCTTGTTAGATTCGTTCCCCATATAGGCCATTACAGAGTATTCAGTAGAGTTCCCTGTGCTATACAGGAGGTCCTTATTACATATCTATTTTATATATAGTAGTGTGTATATGCCACTCCCAATCTCCCAGTTTAATCCCTCCCCCCACCCCCCTTATCCCCTGGTAACCATAAATTTGTTTTCTACATCTGTGACTCTCTTCTGTTTCATAAATAAGTTCATTTGCACCCTTTTTTTTAGATTCCACATATAAGCGATATCATAGGATATTTGTCTTTGATTCACTTCACTTAGTAGGATAATCTCTAGGTCCATCCATGTTGCTACAGATGGCATAATTGCATTCTTTGTATGTCTGAGTAATATTCCATCGTATATATGTACCGCATCTTCTTGATCCATTCGTCTGTGGATGGACAAATGACTTCTTATCACTTTATCAGCCCCACCCGCCCTACTCTCCCACACTCTACTCCTTACCCTCCTTAATTTTTCTGCATAGTAACTCCTCACCACATGCCTCTATGTGTGCAAGGATGTACGTATGGGCGCCTGCATTTTCTGTCTGCTCTCCCTGGACCACAGGTCCAAGCAGGTAAGGGCATTGGATTGTCCATTGCCGCATCCCTTTGCCCGGAACAGTGTCTGCCATCCAACAAATAGTTGCTAAATTAATGAATAATCAGCAGTGAGAGAAGAGAAAGGATTTCACGATTGCTTTAAGCACCAATCTATCCAGGTGAGGGTCCCAGGAAATTGACAGCCCCTCGCCAATACAGCTTTTACTCTAGCCCTGCCTGTGTTAGTGAACAATGTATTTTGTAGATATCAAATTGCTACATGTGGACAATCGGCTGGTGTAAAAGGAAACAACAGCATCCCATGAACAATACCTTAGGTGTGAGAAACAGCTGAACTCACCCCGTGGGAAGAGATGGGAAGAGAAAACAGCACAACATCAATCAGGAATTCAGCTCACAAAGGTGGAGGGGAAAAAGAGATTCTGAAAGCAAAGTGGGAAGCCCCAAGCCAGAAGCGTCAAGCCTACAGGGGTTGGGCATGGAACGGAAACGAGTGAAGCAGCCTGAGATGAAGGGGGTCGGGGGGCGGGTACTGTGGGGGACTGAACAGCGCACAGACGGGAAGGAAGTAGCTACTACTCAGGAGCAGGCCTGTGCTGATGCATCAGAAGTGACCAGCATTGCCAGGTCTTCCGTTATCTCAAGAGAAAGTGGAGACCTGATTTTTGTATGAAATAACATTGCAACTGATTTTTCAAAATAAAGCACTGAGCCAGGGCAACCCTTCTAAAGAATCAGGTCCCTGGGCCACCAGTTTACAGTTTCTGCTCTACAAGAATAAATAAGACATCGTCAGGCCTGGAGATGGGTCATTCAGGTTTGGGTATCACTTGAGTTGAAGTGGGTTTAGGACTTTGTTCAAGTCAGGGTGCCCAGTTACTGAAGAGGAAGAACGCCTGCCTCATGGGGCTGTCGTAAGGTGTGCCCCCAGCTCACCGACGTCGCTGGCTTCAGACATAGTTGAAATACATTTACTCAACAATCCTCACTTCCTATTGAAGTACAGTAGGCCCTCTGTATCCGCGGATTCGACATCCGCGGATTTAACCAACCACGGATCACGTCCTATGTTTAAGATCCGCGATTGGTTGAATCCACGTACACAGACCCCGCGGATACAGAGGGCTGACGGTGGGACTTGAGCATGCGCAGATTTTAGTATCGGAGGCGGGTCCTGGAACGAGTCCCGACCCTCCAGCGTACAGAGTGACGAGTGTACGGTAAACGTACAGTCTGTGCACCTATGGTAAAGGTGCGGCTCAATTTATTTTCACAAACTGAACACCCCCATGTTAAAGCACCAGCTCAAGAAGGAGAAATCACCAGAATCCCAGTATCCTCCCTTGAGACCCCCTCCAACCAGCACCCCCTCCCAGAGGACAACCTCTATCATGACTTCTTGCACCTGGATTCGTTTTGCCGCTTTTTGTGCTTTACAGAGATGGAATCACACAGCATGTATGCTTCTGTGTCTGGCTTATTTCGCTAACATGATGTTTGTGAGATCTGGCCACACTTGTAGATGGTCCAATTTCGTTGGTCTGCGGTGTCCCATGTGAATATTGCACGATTTCTGGATTCGTTCCATTGTAGGTCGACTTTGCTGTTCCTATATTTTGACTATTACAAATAATGCTGCTACAAACCTTCTAGTATGTGTGTTTTGGTGACCCTCGTGTCTGCGTTCTTGTTGGGTATATTCCTTCGCATCCAATTGCTGAGTCATAGACTCTACCTAAGATTCACTTCAGCTGATACTATGAAACACTTTATGAAGTCGTATCAAATCACACTTCAAGTAGCAGTGTTGCTGTCCATTTTCACCAGCACTTGGCATTGGCAGTTCTTTTAACTTTAGCAGTACTGGAGGGGGTGATATGAACTTCTTACATAATGGCTTTCATTTGCATTTCCCTTTTGACTAATGACGTTAAGTACCTTTTATATAATTAGTGGCCATTTGGATAGTCCCTCTTGTGAATTGTCTGGCCAAGTCTTTTGCCCATTTTTCTATTGAGTATCCTGGCCTTTCCTTAATGATCTGTAGAACTTATTCTTTTTTCTGGTCAAACATCATTAGTTGGGTGGACAGAAAGGGGGTGGAGGTGGCAAAGAGAGACATAGAATTTCTTCTCATTCTATTCGTTGCTTTTTCATCATTTTTATGGTTTCTTTAAGTTTTTAAAGAAAAATGTTTAATTTAAAATTTTTTTAATTTAAAAAAGTTTTTAATTTTTAAAATACTTCCATCTATTTTTTTCTTTAGGGCTTGTACTTGTATTCTGGCAAAATAAACATATTTTTCTACACCAGGGTCATGAAGGTGTTCTCTTGAGTTGCTTTTTCTTAAAAGCTTTGTTGTTTTACCTTTCACTATATCAGCAATCCATCTGGAACTGATTTTGTGTATGGTGTGAGTTAGGGGTCAAGATCGTTTTCCTTTTCCGTATGGTTACCCAGTTGACCCAGCACCATAGTTTGAAAGACCACCTTTTCCTCACCATTATTTTTTAATTTTCATTCTGCTGACTCATGTTGAATCTGTGGTCAACCAAACAGTACAGGTGCTTTTCATATGGACCACATTAAACCAGGTCTCTGCCATCCTGTGTATATTGCACGAGTGTTTTATGTTGGTGTTTGTTTGTTTTACCTAACAGGGAATCTTTTCAACCTATTATTTCTGCTGACCAGGAAACATAAAATTTCATGTCACCATCCAATATATTTGTTATGTCCGTGGGTTTCATAGGCACACATTTTCTTTTTTTCAACCAAAATACTTAAAATATTGAAGAGGACCAGGCCTCACCTTGTCGGGCCACTAAGGAACGTCCTCTAGCTCAATAATAGTTTGACGATACAGATGATCAACAGATGACCTACACAGTACCCAGCATGTTTACTTCTTGACCTGTCTTCCAGACCATCTCCATGGTCATCTACTCTTAGACCTACTTGAGGTCACCAATACACTTCCCCCACATTGGGGCTTAAAATTCAAAACAGTATCCAATTAGCCAGCCCAGGAATGTCTTTCTCATGACCCAGAAAGCAAATCTGTCCAAGGAATTTAAACCATGCCAGCTTCTCTAGAAGTGAAACCCAACAAACTCCTAGCCAATGACGGCACACAGGACCCCTACCCCTCAGCCACCATTGCTAATACAGTAAGTCCCCTACACACGGACCTTCAAGTTGCGAGCTTTCAAAGATGCGGGCGTGCATTCCGTCGACCTCAAGCTGGAGTGAAATGGCAGCTGGCCCTCCGTCTCCTGTTGCTGACGATCCTTCAGCTCTGCCGTCTCCCACCTCCTCTCCCTCCTCCAGTCAGTAGCTCATCTTGCCTGTTCACTCCATGCCAGTCCCTGTGTGCCAGCTGTTGTACCGTACTACTGTACTTTCCAAGGTACTGTACTGTAAGATTAAAACTGTTTTCTTTCTTTTTTGTGTTTGTTTGGTTTTTTATGTGTTATTTGTGTGAAAAGTATTATAAACCTATTACAGTACAGTACGATATAGCTGACTGTATTAGTTGGGTACCTAGGCTAACTTTGTTGGACTTACAAACAGATTGGACTTAGAAACGCGCTCTCGGAACGGAACTCGTTCATATGTAGGGGACTCACTGGACATACCTTGTCAAACAAGCGCCCACCGTCCTCTTCCCCATCCTATGGCAAGTCAGTGTTCCTTGGGGAGACCCTCCTGGGGAACATTTACTAGTCTCAGCCCATGTGCTCTGGGTGGATTTGACTCTAACCCTACTCTCCAAATGGAGAATACGTTACTTTGACCAAGGCCGGTTGGCAAAGTTTTTTCTACAGAGGGCCAGAGAGTAAATATTTTAGGCTCTTCAGGCCATAATGTCTTTGATGCAACTATTTAAATCTTCCGTTGTAGCACGGAACCATAGCCTAGCCGTAAACCAACGAGCACAGCTGCGTGCCAAAATAACTTTATTTGCAAAAATGGCATTGTTTGCCGATGCCAGACCTAGACTATGCTAGTCAGCACATTTTATACCATTTGGCCACAGTGACTGGTTGAAGTGAGGCCAGTTCAAGCCCGTGACCCTCCATTCTGAGCCTTTGAGGCATCGGGGAAGCAGAATCTATTTTCCCCTGGACTGGACCTTGTGAAAAGGCAGGGCTGGAACAGCTGGGGTCTCAGGAAGGCGCCCGAGAGTGGAGCCTTCACGGTGGAAGGAGAGGAATAACGAGCTTGGGACTGCATCCTTTAAACTGAGGATGGAGGGCTGCTTTGCCCGAGCTCTGATTGTTCTGAGGTCCTTACACGGACATGGCAGTAACATGCCAGGCAGACAAGAAGACTGTGGTCTTGGAAGGTTTTCAAAGGAAGCCGTAAGCACAGCAGCCCTCGGTCCCCACTTGGAAAGGGCTCCCTCTCGAGCACTGGGCTTTATTCCACCGCAGATGTCAAAGGAGTCCTCCTTGTCGGAGACGGGCGTGCCCACACGTGGCGAGCCCTGGACGACATTACAGAACCGGCTACCATAAGCTGAGCGGCACATCCCACCCAGAGCCACCGCCTCCTGCCCACGTATGTGCTCCTTGCAGGATTTCGGAGCTGGAAAGGCCGATCAAATGGAGCTAGACCCCCTTTCTTTCCAGGTCTCATCCCCAGAACCAGTTCAGAGGCTACAAGCCTTGAGAATCCATGAAGGGAAACAGACGTGGGCACAGGAATAGGGAACCAGGAGGCTGGGGTTCTTTATGATCGAAGAGGAAACTGAAACCACTGTAACCCATGGCTTTCACCGTTGTCAGAGCTTAAAAACGATCGCATCCTTTTGGAATAAAGAAAAATTAAACTCCTTGAGAGCTGAAACTGCACCTTACAGATGCATCATGAAACGCCTACCAGGTATCACAGTGGCGGGTACACTGTAGGTGCCCAATACATGTTTCTTGGGTACCCTCAAAAAGAACATGGGAAGTAAGGGCTTTAACGGGTAGAGGCACCTACGGACCCCTCTTCCTCTGCCTCCCAACGTCCCACAAAGGGAACACAGGTTTTACACTCACTTAATTTACAACATCTTTAGCTATGACCTGTTCAGAGGGACTCAGCAAAACCGCTCTCAACCCAAAGCCAGCGGTCAGCCACGGAAGGTAGCAGAAAAGTGGATGAAAACAGGGCTTTCCAGAAAGACCTCATACCACATTTTAAAACAAAGGCAGCTCTGGCTTGCATGCCTGCGTTTCAATAGAGCAGACAGCATCATTTCCTCAGCCTTTCAGGGCTCCCTCTCCCCGTAGCTTGATTAATTATTTCAAGTTTAATGTCTTTTCAAATACTGCCTTGTACTGGGGGGTTGGGGGAGGAGGGTTGAGGTGTGGGAATGAGGGGGAAACGCAGCTAAACAAGGACACAGCAGCTCTTCGAAGAAGGCCGGGGCACAAAGGGCTTTACTCAGGCTGGGCACGGGAGTCCCGCAGCGTTTGCTGCTCGCCGGAGGGGCCCGAGTGTGGCCCTGGGCAGCTGGTACGAAGCCCAACCCGCAAAGCCACGCTTGGCCTGCTCTTCACCACGAACGGCACCCGGGAGGTCGCTTTTTCATACGTTAGCATCGAAGGTGGATTGACAAATTCACACCACCTTCTGTTTGGGGGGAAAGGAGGCATGCCGATGCAGTTCATCGTAATATTTAACAAACAGTGGAGAAGTGGTATCCCAAGGTCCCCTCCCTGACACTTCACTTTCACAGGAGACGCTGGGAAGGATCACTGGTCACCAAGACGGGGGCAGGTCCCAAATATCTCCAGTGCTGGGCGACTGACATCTGTCCCTCTAACTTCATGTGACAACCGGCAAGGTTCTCCCCCTTCCCCTGCGTTTTGTTGTTATTGAGGCGAAACTCATATAACGTAAAGTTAACCATTTTAAAGTGAACAATTTAGTGGTATTTAGGGCACTCACAATGCTGGCCAACTATCACCTCTGTCTTGTTCCAAAACATTTTCATCACCCCAGAAGAGAATCCCATACAACGTCCTCCCTTCCCCAATCCCCCGTCCCTGGCAACCCTCAGGGTCCTTCTGCATCTACAGAGATCCTACTCTAGATATTTCCTATCAGTGGAATCATACAACATGTGACCTTTCTGTTTGGCTTCTTTCATTTAGCAAAATGTTCTCGAAGTCCATCATGGTCGTCGCATGGGTCAGAACCTCATTCCTTTTATAAGACCTCTAGTATGGACCTTCTGAATGAGAACAGTTCTTTCTTGCCTCGTGTCTTGTGAGAATACTGGCATTAAAGTCCGTGAATGCGGACACCCACGAACGTATCCCATCTCTTCTGAAGCTGAGAAAACTCTAGGAAAAACAACTTCGGGAACTTTGACCTTAGAAATACCCGACACCAGCAATTCTAACTAAAAACAAACAAAAATGCCTACACACCTGCTAAGGATCCAGGGCAGAGGAACACATGTTTCCATTCAGAGCAAAACAGATCCGGTTAAGATTCTTGCTCTAAATTCTGACTTTCAACAGTTCCACGTAAGGTCTGAAAAATGGAAGTCTGCTATGGAGCTGCCTGAGCTGCTTGTAAATTTTGGAGATTAATCCTAGGGGCAGGACAGGAATAAAGACGCAGACGTAGAGAATGGACTTGAGGACACAGGGTGGGGGAAGGGTAAGCTGGGACGAAGGGAGAGAGTGGCATGGACATATATACACTACCAAACGTAAAATAGCTAGCTAGTGGGAAGCAGCTGCATAGCACAGGGAGATCAGCTCGGTGCTTTGTGACCACCTAGAGGGGTGGGATAGGGAGGGTGGGAGGGAGGTGCAAGAGGGAGGAGATATGGGGATACATGTATGCGTAGAGCTGATTCACTTTGTCATAAAGCAGAAACTAACACACCATTGTAAAGCAATTTACTCCAATAAAGATGTTAAAAAAATAAAAATAAAATAAAATAAAAAATGGAAGTCTGGGCCAGCCTCTGTGCCTAAAACACCTCAGAACCAAGCCTATGGAAGATAGAGACCTCATAGCAGGTGGATAGATTAGCCGGCATCAGACTTTCAATATCTCCACATTGCATCACACCGTTCCTCATATGAGAAAACAGGCACCAAAGTGGGAAGAACGTTTGCAACACATATAATGGGCAAAATGTTTACGGCATCCCCATAGCTCACTAGAAAAGGCAGGTACCAGACTTGAAAAAGAAATGAACGGAAGATATGAACAGGCAATGCAAAGAAGGAAAAACACAAATGGTCCCTGGGGATGGAAAAGCATTTAACTTATTTGTAACCAAAGGAGTTTCAATAAAACACCATTTTTGTCTGTTCACTTGGCAAGATTTAAAAACAAATTTTTTTAAGAAGAAGGATCCCTAGTTGGCAAGCATACAGATAAGTAGGCGTGTTTATATACTGCCAACGGAAGTGTAAATTGTTACAGCTTTTCTGCGTTCGCTTTGGCAAGATGAAAAATGCACACCCCCTTTATCCCAATGTGTTCTGAGAAATTACGCCAAAGGAAAATATCATGTATGTTCATCAAACACAGCTGACATCAGTAGAAAACTGCACACAGCCTAGTGGTTAAAAACAGAGAAAAACAAAAACAAAGGACTATTCTAAAAACTACTGTACATCCACAGGATAGAATGTTAGTCTTTAAACACTGTGTTACTGAAGCTTATATACCGACATGCAAAGATGCATGTCATACAGTAATAATTTTGTAACAGAAATTATAGAAAAATAACTGCATTATAGCCCCATTTACACTAAAAATATAAATACGTATGGATATATATACATCCTTCCGGGGATTATGGGAAGAAAAGAATACCTGCAAGACTGTCTGCTAAAGTATCAGTAGTAGTTTTCTGTAGTAATTATTTTGAATTCTTTTTTTCTAATTTTTCTTCAATAAATAGAGATGTGTAATAAAAATAACAATGAAAGCAAACCAAAAAGGCTAGATGGAGGCTGGATTCTGGTTCAGCGATGTCTAGGACCACCGTTTTGGACCCAGCAGGTTGAGTCTGGTCTCAGACGGTGAGTGTGCAAAGCCCAGTGCAAGCAGCGTTCCCAGGCTGGGATGTGTCCATTTCATGTCTTTTCCAGACAGAACTTCTCTGGCCCACCGTTCACTCTCCCTCCCTGCCTCTCCCACTGCCGACCCTTGTCTAAATAAATATTGACGCTCACAGAGGGCCAAGGTCGGTACTGATGAGTCGTGCGCCTGTGAGGACAGCTGCGGGTCAGCCGGCAGCCTCAGCATCTGGGCGTCCTCAGGAGCTGGGAGGGACCTCACAGGAGCCAGAGGAATTAAAAGGGAAAACGCGGAGTTGAGCTTCGTGGGTTGGGAAGGTGTACAGCAAGAGCCCAAGTAGTTCGCACACCTGGGGATGTGTTACCCCAGGATTTTTGGAAAGCTCTGACGTAGAGGCGGCCCGTGAGAGGTGGAAGAGGAAACCCCCAAAGTGCCAGGTGTGTCAGGAGCAGTGCACATCTTATGAAACAGGAGAGGACGTGTAAAGTGGCCGCAGAGGGATGGGAAAGGGTCCCTTCATCTTATGTGGACCCCTTGCAAGACGTTCCACCCAAAGCATCTCCGCACAAGCCTGGGTGCCTCTGACACGAAGGAACTCGCGGTCTTAGGTCACAAAGGGACAGATGTGCAGAGAAAGCGTTTCCCCACCTGGTGCTGAGATCCTGAAGGAAACAGGTGCTGTGATGTGTGTTTCCCAGCCCTCACACCCGCACGCCCCAGCCCCTCAGCTGTACCCTCCGGTGGCTGGTATAGACCAGCCCAGGGCACTGCTACTTTTGGACCCAGCTGTTTCCTTCTTGCTGTCCTGCTCCATTGTTCTGTTACTGAGGGGGGTTCCCAAGAATCTCTGAGAATCCTGGATATCACATGTCCTGAGAATCAGTCATGAAATCAGAACCGTACCGCACCAGAGCCGGGAAGATCTGACCTGGGGGACATGGCAGCTCCCTGTGGGTCCCCACTGAATTAGCGGTTGACCTGGTTGCAAAACCTACATCTCCTAGTTCCCTGCTATTCCCTCCACAGCCTTGCTCCCCACTGGGCCGTTGGCGGCTCAGATGAATCAGGATCGCCTGCGGGTTGGTTAGAGTTACAGAATCGCTTCTCACCATACACTCTCCGAATCAGAATCTGAATTTTCATAAAATTCGTAGTCACACTGAAGTTTGAAAAGTGCTTCTCTGAGGCAGTGGTTCTTAAACTTTGGGGGGCATTAGAAACCCCCTGGAACGGCTGTTAAATCACAGAAATCTGGGCCTCACCGTCAGAGTTTCTTTTCTATTTATTTATCGAAGTACAGTTGATTTACAATATTCTGTTAGTTTCAGGTGTACAGCAAAGTGATTCAGATAGATGGATAGAGACAGAGATTCTTTTTCAGATTCTTTTCCATTCTAGGTTATTACAAGATATTGACTATAGCTCCCTGTGCTACACAGCAAATCCTTGCTATTTATCTATTTTATATACAGTGGTGTGTATCTCTCAATCCCATACTCCTAACTGACCCCTCCAGGGGTTTCTGATTCACTGAGTGGGATGGGGTCTGAGATTCTGCCTTTTCACCAAGACCACGTGCTACTGCTGCTTCTCCTCTGAGGACCCCACAAGTCGAGAACCTCTGGGTTTTCCACCACCTGCTGTGGGCACTCGGCTCCAGCAGGGAGGGAGACTGGCCTGGCAAACAGGCAGCCTGAGGTCTCTCCGAGGTAGGAAAGATGACCCACTGTGAGGGAGCCTGGTCCCTGCGGGGAGCAGGGAGGGTAAGAACACAACTCAGAAGCATCCTCTGATCACCTCCGGCTATACCGAGCTGCTTCCACAGCCTACTTTTGCTGTCCTAACACAGGGGTACAGGGCACCCCTCCCCGCAGAATCTCCACACGCCTGGTGTTGTCACCGGAAAAATGTCTCAAATTTGAGTCAACTTCTGACTCTTTACTTCTTGCCTCCTTTGATTGTCCCCCGTGAGTGGGCGAAGCCAGCAGGTCAGATACTAGTGACCCCCTTTACAGATGAGAAAAACCACCAGGAGAGAAAAAGAACAGGACACTTGCCTACCTGCTGACAAAAGTAGAGTGAAAACCACGTCTCAACTCTTACTTCATTAATTTCCCTACAATAATTCATCACCCCTTTGGGCTCTACTGGATTGAGTATAAGGAAGACGTTTCTGATCGAATATTCCAGGCGGGGCAGGTACTTGGCTAGCCCAGATGAGCAGGAAAGAAACAGTCTACTCATTTAACACGTTAAAAAAAAAAGAGAGAGAGAGAGACACATACACACAAGTGTACATACACACAAAGCAATTAAGCGACTTCCCCCAAGCCAAAGCCATCATGTTAAAACCATAGTGAACTCAGCATCAATGTCCAAGGAATAAAAGACTTTCAAGGGAGAAACCATCCCCAACAAGCGAAAATCTGGTACTAATTTAACCCCATGTTTGGCCATTCACAAAATTGTAGGCGGTGCCAAAACCTTAAAAGCAATGTGCTCCCAAAGTGCAGTTTTTAAGGCCGTTTCTTCAAGTACAAAAAGGCCTCCAGAACATTCAGTACAGATTGGGCGTTTGAAAATTAATGCACCTCTTTGAAAATTATAACGATGCGGGGATCTTTTCCAGGCTAGTCCATAAAATCCGATTTCACCCACAAGATACCTAAAACACCACTTACCTGTCTGACACGGTCTTTTAAGGGAGGTTTCGTTCAAACTTCTAATTCAAAGCGTGTGACACGGGACTGCCTAATAATTGTCTCACACTGTGTTTTAATTGCTTGATTACTTGTCTGTCTTCCGCTCTCAAAGGAGAGAAAGTAGGAACCACGTCTCTCTTTTTTTCATCATTGTAGCCCTAGTGCAAGGCCTGACATATAAAGATGTGTAATGAACGAATAAGTGATTGCTGTTCCTTGGGCCTGGAATGCTCTTTGACTGTCTGAGTCTTACACCCAGTCATGAAGCCACGCCTCCCTGCCCGTCCATAACAAGGCTGCCTTGTTCTCTCCTGGACTGCTTGCTCTGTGAGAAGCCAGTTGATGTGCTGGGAGGCCATTCAAGCAGCCCTGTGCAGAGGTCCACGTGGCCAGGAACTGAGGCCACCTGCCAACAGCCATGGGATTGAGCCACTATGGAAGCAGACCCCCAGTCTCAGTCAAACCTTCAGATAAATGCATCCCTGGCTGACACTGTACCCACAACTTCATGAAATTTGCTGGGCCAGAAATATCCAGCTAACACACTCCTGAATTCCTGAATTCCAACAGACACTGTGGGAGACAATACATGTTTATTCTTGCTCTAGTACACTAAGTTTTGAAATATTTTATTGCATTGACATAAATCACCAATACACTTCCTATAAACAGAGAATGAGGCAAACCAATGCTATCAAATTCTACTTGTAGGCTGGTCCTTGATGAAAGCCCTGACCCTAAGATTTGCCTTCTGTGAGTTAAAGGGGGAGATGAACAAGTATTCAGCCTCAACACAGACTTTTTTTCCGTAAGATCACCTTTGCTAAGAGAGTAGATCTTAAAAGTTCTCATCACAAGAAAAAAAAATTGTAACTCTGTGTCATGATGGATGTTAACTAGACTGGTGGTGAGCATGTCTCAAGATATACAAATATTGAATCAGAAAACAAAAAAAGGACTCCTTCCCATGGTGACTCAAAGTAGATACTGGGGGCTTTGGCTTCTCAGAAATTTTTTCCCTAGGTTATATTTGCATTGAGAAAATGCTATGAGAATACTCATAATTGAACAAGAAAGACAAAATACATGCAGGTGTGCACACACACACAATACACACGCACACACACACGCACAATCAACCACAGTTTGGTCTGTAGGAATAAATTCTTTAGCTGGGAGTTCATTGAACAGAGGAGCTGTCATTGATTCATCCTCATGTTCTCGGAGTCTGAAACAATGTTGGGAATAAAGTTGGCACAATCAAGACGAGAAAGAGAGAACTGGAAAGCCTGTCTCCCTCCGTGCTTCCGTTGTGTAATCCAATCTCTTGCACCATCTAAAATGGTTTCAGGAACCAGAAATATGTGTTCCATACTTGGGGAGAGGAGGAGAGTGGAAAGGACGGGAAGAGAGTCATAAACGACAGAGTTTCTAGCTCAATTTGGACAATCCCTTTTGAGTGACTCTGGTGTGTGAGTTCAGCCCATGGACCCCAATCTCCTCCTCTGTCAAAGGAAGGTTGAGCCAGATGACACCTGAGGTCCCTGCTAGTTCTTTTCATCTTTATCCCAGGTCGGACCCAAGACATAAATAACTACGGTTCATCAGAACATCAGAGGACAGGCACAACGACTCACACAAAACAGTCTGCAAAACTGCTCCTTATGCAAAGCTCCAAAGATTTTTAATGTGTTTTCTTAAGTGTCAGATTTGTTCATTCAAGAGTTGAAAAATATATTTAGTCACATGCGCCAATTAAAAAAATAAACAGCATTCCTGATCTATTCATCAGAGCCATTCTAATCATTGCTAAAAATAAAGCCTTTACCCTGAGTCAGAGCCAAGTCATAATAATTAAATACCAAGGAGCAGAAGCTTGAAAGGGCTGAGGTCTGATTTCATTCCAGATGTGCATTTTTCACTCAGTATCAAAGTCACAGAGTTTCTGCGGGGCCGTCAAGGTGGCTGGGTGCCAATCTGAACATTTTCTTTGACCTACAGAAAGCTAATCTTCTGGACCTGAAATTTTGAACAAGCTGTGCTCATCTTCCAGAGTCGCCTCATGTATTAATGACCTCAAATGATCTCTAATCTACCTACGAACGTATGTGTAATCACAGCAACATTTCAGCCTAGAATCATTTTCATAATATGTCCATCTCACCGCATCTCATGTCAAAGACCAAGGTGACGAGATATTTCCCACAGACTAGCCTTGTCCTGCAACAGCCAACCATCTCCCGTTTAACGTTCTTTATGAAGGTTAACAAGGTTACAAGGTCATTTTCTCCGGTAGCTAGTTTTAGTGCAGGGCGAGGGGAACTTTTCTCTCCCGAGGTCCTTGGAGAAAACCTTCTTTGTGGATTACATACTGCTTTAAAAACAGTTTCAGATTTTGGTGTGACCATTCTTTCTGCGTTGAGACAGGAGTGTGAAACATTCAACTTGGCTACCTTGAAGGGCAGTGCTTATAAGACTTAATTCAATAAACATTGATCATAATAAGCATTGAGGGTATGCAAAAGAAGGAGAAAAGAGGGAGGAAACAACAACAAACATGAATGCAAGAAGGAGCAGTGAGAATAAGAGAGTAAAAGAAACGGACGTAATGGACTCAAGTGATGGAAGAAGGACAGGAAAAAAAAAAAGAGAAGGGAATATTTCACTTGCCTTACCTCTTCTTCTTAACATACGATGAGTTTCCCATGACAGCATTTTTACGGATAGCAATGGTGAGATGTACCTAAAAAATCACCCAGTTCCAGCCCAATCTGATCTTCCTGGAGGAGCCTGCCCAAGGTCACACGTGGTCAACAACCGAGCCGTGTTTTGTGACCCCTCCCTCTGTCCACTCAACCTAACGGGGACTCAGCTCTTGTTGAATTATTGAAGGAGCCCCAAATGGTGCTTCAGACAATCACACAATGGTCCCGATCCGTCTTAAGAAATTAGGAAAACAGAGTATCAGTAAGTTTGTTGAAGACAGATGAAATTTCACCAAGGACTAATGTTTTCCCAGCCTGCTAGAGTAGGTGTGAATCATCGACAAATGTCCTTCAAAGTCTGTGCGACGCCAGAGCATCTCAGAAGAAGGCCATGTGTCTCGAGGACATGGTGTCCCTCCATCATTCCTTCAGGGAAAACAAGCGTTTGGGGTCGATGTAGCAGGATAACACGGCAACGTTCATTTGTGTTTGCTTTCTCTATAGTTTTCTTCCCTTCCATTTCTAATTGGTGGCCAATGTTGTCTTTTGCCTTGGGGGGTTTTAGAAAGTGGAAAATCTAGAGCCTTGGTTCTTCCTGATTTTGATAAAGCCTAAATTAGTTGATGACATTAAGCTAAGGATCCGAAAAGAGGGAGGGAGACGGGGAGTGCCTTTGAGGACAGCGAGATGGGAGAAAGAGGTGTAGGGTCCTCCCTAGAGAGGAAGAGGCGTGTGGCTTCTGTCTGGACCTGGATCTGGGTCTCTGTGGCCTTCCCCCAAAGACGCCAGAGCTCAGAGGGACACCTGGAGGCACAGAGGGACTCTGGCCACAGCACCTGCCGGGAACTTGAGGCAGGGCCAACGGGCATCTCAGGGGGACTGGTGGGCTCCGAGACTAGGAGCCAGTCTAGACGTCGATGTCACTTCAGACCCGGCACCCCGGGCTCCCGTGCACACCTGTGTGATCCACGTCCTGCACGAGGATGCCGGGCCACAGCGGCAAGAAGTAGCTAAATCCAGCCTGCGCTCAGCTCGCCAAGCTATGCCCCACGGCATAGGTGTACCTCCTCCAAGAAGGGGCGCCCTTTCCCAACATACACAAATGTGCCACATGTCCTGGCAGTGCCCCTGCTGGTACCTTAGCCCTGCCTGGGAGACAGAGCATCTCTAATGACCGCGAACCAATTTCCCACCACTAGAGTGGGATGGGAGGGGCTTGCAGCCAGATGTAGGTGGATTAAAGAAAAAAAGAAGTGGAATATCGACTGTAGACAGAAATTCACACCCTCCACGCTTGATGCAGTGGTCAGCCTGTCTCACATCCCAATCACGGGACGGGGAGCCTTTCTTCATCTCAGAAGCACGTCGTCCGGAGGCTGTGTTCCTGGTAGACACACAACAGGAGGGGACGGAGATGCCTCATTAGTTCTAACTCCTGGGGAAGGAGGGCAATGGAGACGTATTAAATGTGACTCCACCTGGGTAAATTAGAGCCCGTCAGACCCACCACTGAACGCCGGCAGCTGGGATAAGGGTGGAAGGCCATCTCCCAGGAAAGCTGGTCTTTGTTCCGGAGGTACCCCTTTTCACCGTGCGGAGACACACACGGGCCGCTATTCGTCCAGGGATCCAGAACGGGTATCATCCCGCTTCAACGGCAGCGGGTCCCCTGGTCTTTGACCCATGCAAATCTCAATTAGCCAAGATTATTCAACTGTGTCCAGGCTCTGTCTTCCTTCAAAACACCTAATTGTGTAAAGCCACATTCCTTTGAGGCACCGCCCCCATCTCCAGGATCGGACCGTCCCATCCCCCCAGCCTCTCCCAAGGGTATGTCGCGTTTGGTTTCTTCTCTTAATGAACTGTGCCAGTCATTAAGGAAATGCCGCTGAAACCTTATTACTCTTGGCGATCTTTCACTCATTAGCCAGCGAGCCAAGCAAATGTCCTCATTTATCGTTGCTTCCAACCTCCAGGTCCAGCCAGGCACTTCGAGATCCCATCAGCCTTCCCATCCGCCCTGCTGAGAAAACGCAGTCGGGCAAGTGCTCAAGAAACATAAAGAGATGTTAATATTGTACCCAGTAACAGTGAGCAAACCTGCAAGACAATGATTACACATCCGTTCCCTGGCTCTGGTCTCTTTCCCCGACCCTCCGTGGAATAAGTAATTAGAGGAGGAGTCACGTGATCCGTAGCCAACGTTAGGGATGCTTTTGGATTTCCCAGAGGTGAACTCTTCAAAAAGTACACACGCTGTTTTTGTTGATGCGATTAAATATCGCTTTTGAGTTGTATCTGTTTGAGTTTCGGCAGGAGGGTGGGCGGTGATCTAAAACCAAGCTGAGATCTCATTATTGCGATCCACTTGTACGAATAAGACATCATCCTTGACACTGCACGCGGTGAGCCCAGAGATAATACCGACGCAGAGATGCGGGATGTCACGGACATCCCCCCAGGAAGCAGAAGCTGGAGACACCCTAACCGCTATGACATCCAGAAAGAATCCTCTCTGAAGTGATCCAGGCGAGATAACGTCCACATTCTTGAATTCATTTCAGCCTCTGGGGAAAATAGATGCATTGAAAAAGAAAACCTAATTACACTCATTGCCAACAAATCAAAGTTAGATATCAAGAACCAGATAGGTTTTCCTTTTGTTCCTTCAACCACTTCTGTTGCTTCTTATGAAACCACATCAGACAAATGCGATTCCCACTGAATAAACAGGAGTGGGATTACATCAGGCAAATGAAAACAGCAAACGCTGATTCTGAAAACTCACATTAGGTCACTTTGGCTTCATTCTCTGACTCTTTATGTAAAGCACACAAATTCCTTCTTTTGTTTGCTCTATTCTGTGATTAGATGCTGCTGGTGTGCCGTGTCAGAAGGAACCTGGTGATCAGGCATGTAAACTTTGGATTTGGGATTTAAGCTACTTTCCCAGAGCAAGTCAATTATTTCCTTCTTTCCATTTGCCCAGCTGAGTCCCTACTGGCCACGGGGACCAACTAGAAAAATGAGAAAGCAATGGGGCAGGTGAGATGTGCCAGGGTAACAGGTCACTGCAGTGGAGCCTCGTGGAGCCCCTCTCCCGTGGACCAGACCTTAACACAGATGATTCCAGGAAATGACGCATCGCAGAGAAGCCAGGCCTATGTCAACCCAAGCCTGCGGGAGGGCAGAGGGTTGAGAGCAAAGCAGGGGGAGAGTTAGGGCTGGCATGAGCCTCTGGGGTGAAATACCCTCCCTGCTTGGCTTTTCCAAGTCTTCAAATGTCCTTTCTAGAACCTCATGAACCAGCAGGGTCGGTACCGCCTGGGAGTTCGTTGGAAGTGCAGACTCTTGGGCCCTACCTCCGACCTATAAAACAGAATCTGCATTCTGAGAATATGATCCCCGTACACATTAAAGTTGAAGAAGCACGGGTCTAGGACATGGCTGAATAAACAAAACGCTAGCCCTGTGCCTCTAGGGGGAAAAAAAGTATAGAAAGGAAGAGATGATGGGCAAAATACGCCAATAGAGTGTGTATTAAAGAATATGTAGGGAGAGAAAAGAGATCCAAATCTAGAACTCACCCACCTGGTGGGACACTGGTTGCCTTTTCAAATATGCTGCGTAATTTGTTTTTTCCCATTTACAACTACACCATCAATCACCACTCGACTTTCACTTACCATCCCTGGTCCAGGTTCCTGGAAACCCCCCAGGTACCTGGCCTCCCCCCTGCAGGCTCTTCCCTCGCTAATGTCTCTAACACCCTCCATGTAGTCTTCCCTACGTGTCTCTGACTCTCACCATCCCTAGGTTCTCTTCCTAGGCCTGCCGTGGCTGCCTGTTAAACACGGCAGGCTGAACTCACATGTTTATCTTCTCTGTCTCTGGAAACTTCATTTCATGGAACGGAAGGATTAAAAAAAAAAAAAAGACACAAACCTACAAGGACAAAACAAGCACGAGAGGACACTTTAGCATGAAAAGAAAAAATTCCATAAGTTTTTGGAAGGCAGAAAGCAGAGAAAGGGTAACTGATTTAAACGTCATTCTGTTGGCTTTGGAGGGGACACCCACTCAATAAAGGCTGATGTACCCCAGTTTGACTAAGTGTAGAATTTTTTAATATATGAAAATGGGGATAGCTTTGATAAACAGAAGATTAACTTGAGGGAGAGGAGGAGAGAAAGGAGGGGGGAGAGAAGAAGAATCTGTATTCTTCTGAAGAATCTGACAGAAATATTCTCTGTCCTAAGGAATGAATTCTAGGTCTGGGCCAGACAGAAGAATGATCTGGAACTTCCATCTGTGCCCTCTAGACACTCAGGGAAATGTTCCACAGAACATAAAGGCACAGGGAAAACACTGTGGCTTCCCAGGGCCAGCCATGGGAAAGAAGACTCTGTCCATATGTGATACTGCAAGGAACTCTGATGAACAAAGTACAAACAGAATAGAATGAAAGGTGTGCTACCTTCTATAGCTGGCTTCTGGGTCCTTGACATTTGCAAGAGCAATGCTTGAGAAGAAAGAGAAGGGAGAGCCTCACCCACCCATTCACGCCCGCCTTGATGGCTTTCTGTTGGCAGTGTTGGCTAAACCCCCAGTGTGGGGGTGTGGTCAAGCTTTCCTCCACTGCCCGAGGGGTTCCCCAGTCCTGTCAAATCCTATGTTGGAAAGGACCTACTGTATAGCACAGGGAACTCTACTCAGTATTCTGTAATAACCTATATGGGAAAAGAATCTGAAAAGGAATGAATATACGTATACGTATAACTGAATCACTTTGCTGTACACCTGAAAGTAACACAACACTGTACATCAACTATACTCCAATAAATTTTTTTTTTAAATCCTATGTTGGAGAAGTTTCTCAATGTTTTCAACACAGGGACGTCTGTGTCCCCCAGTTTCCAGCATGGATTTGGAAGTTCCCCCTCTTTGGTCATTTCTCTTACAATTTAGAAGGTGTGGTAGAGGTCAGGGGAGTGTGTTAACATCACTACCCAAAGCTGCAAGTCTTGTAGGTAACTTCCCACCCATCAACTCTGGTCAATGACCTGGGCTTTAGAGTTCAACAAAAATGTGTCGGAATCCCAGCTTCCCCACTTGCTACCCTTAGGAAGTCACCTCAGCTCTCTACACATCAGTTTCTCCTTCTGTAAAATGGGAGACGTGGTAATATCAACCTCCCAGGTTGTCAGGACAAAGAGAGCTAGGATGCGTAAGGCACAAGAAATGCAACCCCCCCAGAAGTATTATAACTAAAACAAGTGACATTTCATTAAAAAGAGAAGCATTTATCAAGGATTCACACCAGTGAGTGGATAAAGCCCCGCTCACCGCAACTACAGAAAGCCCAGGTACACAAAGGAAGGCCCAACGCAGCAAAAGGAAACAAGTAAAATAAATAAATTTATTTTTAAAAATGTATCTTCTAAAAAAAGAAAAGTGAATGGAAAGAAGGAAGCCAAACAGAGATCTAGGAGAACAGGACAAAAGGGGGAAATTAAAAGTACCTTGGAGAAGAAAAGGGTCAAAATTGGAATCATTCTGATGGGCAACACCGAAACCCACAGAGAAGGACTCTGGGTATAATTAAGGGAGAAACTACCAGCAGATTAAGGAATGGGGGGGGGGGTCCCAGAGACTGGGGTCGCCAGGCACTCTCCCCAAGATAACCAAGTACACAGTGATCCAGCATGTATTCAGACTCACCTGCCCACCATCTCCCCCATCACCATCTTGTACATTCTTTTTCCCAAATTATCTCCCTATTAAGTATGTCTGACACACACCACGCAGGATCCCTGGATGGTCACATCTCTAAAATAAACAATGGTGAGGAAGGCTCCCACGACACCGCTCGGTGCTAATCACCACAGGTTTTCCTGGTCCTCGTTACTTGCTATCAGCAGCCACTGAGCTGAGTCCCGTTTGGCCCAGTTAATCCCTCCCTTGACAGGAGGAAGATTTCCCAAGTAAAAGCTATAAATCTTTGCTGCTCCCCCTCCAGACTTCCAGCTCATTAGAGCAGTTAGAGATGCACGGAGCTTGCGATCACTGGCCTTCAGCCACATGTCCAACAGTGCGGTCCAGGCACCATCTCACCACCCCCCTGGCAGGGGAGGGGTGGTGCTTCCCTTCCTGGGATTCCAAGACCCAGAGACGGTCAAGGGATGCTCAGGGTCATGTAGCTCAGGCAAGATGAAGGATGGGTGGAACTCTGTAAAAGACAGAGACATTCTTAAGAGTTCAATGGTCCACCCTCCTTCCTGATGGAAAGGGACCAAGACACAAGACATCTTTAAAGGCCCAGAAACTGATTCTGAATCCCCAAAGTGGGAGAAGAGGGAATCTCCCGTGACCTGTTGATAGAAGACAGAGCTGCTCGTTTCACTGCTCTATTTCCCAGTCACCCAGGATGCAAATCTTGGAGTCCTCTCTCAACTTCTCCCGCGGCCCTTTCTCCCTTGCCAGTGCCTATAAACTCTTACCTGGTGACATCAGCCACTCTCCCAACCCCAGCGTCCCAGCCGCTCTTCCACACCATCACCTCTGATTGGAACTGGGGCCACTGCTTTCTGACCGGCCTCCCTTCCACGACCCACCACCACCGTCCTTCATGCTAACCTCTTCCTAAGGCGAAGCTTTCTTCCCTTCCCAGTTAACCTTGAGAGCAGCGGCTTCTCTTCACCTGTTTGTAAAATCTAAACACTTTATTCTGGCCTCGAAGGCTCTCCATAATCTGGCCTCACGTATATTTCCACGATGCTGCCCGTAGCTCTCCTTCAGATAAACTTCACCACAGACTGATAATCGGCCTCCATTCCCTGCACTTACACCAGGCTTCCCTGCCCCTGTGTCTCTGCCCTGCTTTGCTCTCCATCTGGGGGGGGAGCTGTCTGTCCAGTCGGGTAACCCCAGGTCACATGGGGTTATCGTGCCTCCGAAATGTAGTCTGACTTGAGGTGCGCTAGAAGGGAAAACACACACCAGGTCCTGGAGACGTCTTAGGAAAGAAAGAAAACAAAATCTCTCTTTTATGATTGAATTGAGATGTACTATAAGATTTCAAAGGCGTGGGCTTCCCTGGTGGCGCAGTGGTTGAGGGTCTACCTGCCGATGCAGGGGACACGGCTTCGTGCCCCGGTCCAAGAGGATCCCACGTGCCGCCGAGCGGCTGGGCCCGTGAGCCATGGCCGCTGAGCCTGCGCGTCTGGAGCCTGTGCTCCGCAACGGGAGAGGCCACAACAGGGAGAGGCCCGCGTACCGCAAAAAAAAACAAAACCAAAACCAAAAAAAACACAAAACATAAGAATGTGAAATACCCCACGAATCATTTTTATATGAATTACATGTTGAAATAATAATATTTTCGATATATTGGGCTAAATAACACAAATTATTACATTTCATTCTACCTAGTTTCCTTGACTTTTTAACTCAGCTACTGGAAATGCTTAAATTCCTTACGTGGTTCTCTTGCGTAGCTCACACTGTATTTGTACTTGACGGTGCTGATCTGGAAGGACCATCCTCCCTGGCTGTATGTGTGCATCCCACCCATTCTTCAAAGCCCAGATTGAACCTCTTATCCATTAAGCCTTACATGACCCACAGAAGCTAGAATTGATCTTTTCTCCTCTGAAATTCCAAAAGACGTATGTGTTATCTTATCAATCTCTACCTTGTAAGTTATAATTATTTCTGTCTATAATTCCCTGTAATATACCACAAGCCCCCCAAAGGCCAGAGCCATTTCTGATTCCCATCCCAGTTTTAGTGTGGCTTGGCGATTAAGAGCATATGTTTATGCATCAGACAAACTTAGGTTTGGTACTGACTCTGTGATTCACCGGCTGTGCGATGTTGGCTATGTTACTTAACCTCTCTGGACCTTGTTTGCACATTAAAAAGTGAGAATACTAACAATGCCTGTTTTACATGGTTGTAGTGTGGTGAGGATTAAATGAAATGATATAGATAGAGCATTTAGCCTGGTGCCTGGCACAAAACAACTTTAAAGGAAATGGCAGTAGTTATCATTAAGACCCTTGCAAGCCATCAATCAAGTTTGAGGGTAGAATAAAGCTCTCTCGTAGATTCACGTTCTCAAAAGACCTATCTCCCAGGTACCCTTTCTCAGAAAGCCATTGGAGGGTACAAGCCACTAAACAAGGGAGTAACCCTGGAAACAGGAAGACACGGACACAGGAATCAGGCGATTAAACTCATAGAAGAGGAACCCCCAGGATGACAGCTGTACATCTGTATGGAAGGCAAGCAGTCTAGACTGGAGCAGATCAGATGCTTCCTGGGAAGTGTGTTCAGGAAGATGAAATTGCTGGAACCCTTGAAGCAGCCTCCGATATCTTAGGAGGAAAGTTAGAATATTAGGAAAGTTCGAAATGGAAATAAGTACAAAGAAATAAAATCTTATAAAGGTATACACTGATTAACTCCAGAGAAAGGAAACACTGTAGAGAGAAAGAGAATATTGGTCCAAATTAGGATGTAGGTTTTAGATACATATGTACGGAGAGGGGGAAGATTGTAATAAGGGCTTCAGTTCTTCATCCCTCCTGGTACCCGTGCCCTTTGCCCTGTAACTTTATAGCTGTCCCGTAAACCCACCATGGGCCAAATGATCTGCCCTGCCTCTTGATCTTGGGATCAATCAACCACATGGCTTGCTTTGGCCAGCGAGATGTTAGCAGAAGCTTCAGATGGGCTTTCTCTCTTGGACCTCTGCCATCTCCGTGAGAAGATGCCCAGGGTAGCCCATATGGGATGAGAGTCTAGCTGTCCCATTGGCTCAGGTCACCCAGCTGAATCCAGCCCAGATGAGCCAACGCCCGTCGACGTCCAGACGCACGAGAAAGCTTAGTCTAGGTTGGCCAGAGCCTCCCTGACCTAATCATCTAAACCTTGCCGTTGAGAGAGAAATAGACGATTTTTGCTTTATGCCACTGAGGTTTTGTGGTTGTAGGTGTATATGTGTGGTGTGTTATGTAGTATTTTGTGGCCAAAGATAAGTAACACGTGGAAAATGGGTCTGGAGAAGGGTTTGTCTGATGATGGTGGTAGAAGGAAAAACAGGGCAACAAACCTTATCTTCCGGAGTCAATTGTAGTGCCTAAAACTTTAAAGAAGAAAGAGGAGGATGAGGAAGATGAACAGGAGAAAAGAAGTTCAGACAGATTTGCTTTTTTTTTTTTTTTTTTCGCGGTACGCGGGCCTCTCACTGCTGTGGCCTCTCCCATTGCGGAGCACAGGCTCCGGACGCACAGGCTCAGCGGCCATGGCTCACGGGCCCAGCCGCTCCGCGACATGTGGGATCTTCCCGGACCGGGGCATGAACCTGCGTCCCCTGCATCGGCAGGCGGACTCTCAACCACTGCACCACCAGGGAAGCCCAGCTTTGCATTATTAAAACAAGAACAGGTGAGAATTAGCAAGAGCTCTTGCCAAGTGCAAATATGAAAGGGGGAATTTAAAATTCAATAGGGGGTTTGCGCACATGTTTGAGGAATCCTCCAAAAACAAGGAGGAAAAAAAGGAAAGAAGGAAAAGAGAGAAAGAAGATTAATTCAGGAGGCCTCACATCCAGAAGAAAGAGGATTAAAAAAGTGAAATGAGGAAATTAGCAGAGAAATATTAGAAGAAAATCGTGCGGATCTGAAAAGAGTACCCCAAGTCTCGGACAGGAGGGGTTTGCAGAGGTCTCAGCTGGGCTGCTCCCTCACAAGGCCCTGTACTGGGGGTGTGGGGATGGTCACCGTGCGCTGCGTGTGCATTCAAGATCAGGGGATTTCACCACTGCGTCCCCATCTTCTGATCTGAGAGGGTTTCCATTCAGCAGAACAAATCACAGCACCACTGGTTGGCCGCAGAGTGGTGGGCAAAGAGGAAAAACAAACCTGCTTATTTTCCTTCAGGAGCTAAGCCTCCGTCCTTGGACAAAAACCTAAGGATGAGCAACATTTTTTACCTGACGGTGATGCTGCAGGGGGGCTGGGGGGAGGAAACCAGTGGCAAGGGAAGCATTCTCCTGCCTTCTGAGTACCCAAGAGACTACAAGACGGGGGACAGGAGGAAGAGCGACCCCCCTTTTCCCTACTGGAGAGAGAAAACACAACTGCAGGGCAGCCTGGGTCTTCACCTCGAGAACTACCTCGTCCAAACTAGACTTTACCCCCAACGTCGCAAAGGTTTATATTTTCACTCATGAAGTGTCACTCTCATCTCTGTATGCGTGTGGGCCCCTAATTAAAACCAGACCCCAAGCTGTGTTTAAGCGGTGATGAAAATATTCCCCACTATATACAGGATTCTTGGGACCGAGAATAATTCAGGAAACCAAATATGTGTGTGACGATGAATGAACAAGGATATTCATCGCCTCGTTACTTAGAAGGAAGAAAACTGGAGGCGTCCTAAACTTTTGGCGATATGGAAACCGTTAAATAACTTATAGTATATTTGTATGATACATTAGAGCCGTTTAGAATTATTGATCCTGAGGAATGTTTAATGGCATGGGAAACTGTTCGTAGAATCATATTCAATGGAAAAAGCAGTAGAAAAATATACACAATACAAGTCCAATTTGGCCCCAAAAAAAGGGAAAAGTGGGCTTCCCTGGTGGCACAGTGGTTGGGAGTCCGCCTGCCGATGCAGGGTTCGTGCCCCGGTCCGGGAGGATCCCGCATGCCGCGGAGCGGCTGGGCCCGTGAGCCATGGCCGCTGAGCCTGCGCGTCCGGAGCCTGTGCTCCGCAACGGGAGAGGCCACAGCAGTGAGAGGCCCGCGTACCGCAAAAAAAAAAAAAAAAAAAAAGGGAAAAGTGTGTTTATATATATGCGTGTGTGTGTGTGCACTTATACACACATGTATGCTCTTATATGTGTCTATAAGGAAATACTCTTAAAATGGTAACTGTATTTTTGTCTCCGTGGTGGGATTGTGGACATATTATTTATACGTTTCCTAATCTTCTAAATTTTCTGCAAAGAGTCTATCATTTTTATGATGGGAGAAACAAATCGTCATAAAAGATATGAAACCCCTATTCTGCCAGGGATCAGATTCTCTTCTCTTAATATGCGCTGAAAATAACAGGTCTCACCCTGAGGCTCGAGTGTCTCTGAAATATTCTACAGTCAGACTTCCTTCCTGCTCCGCATTCTAGGGAAAACCTCAATGAAGACAATAGGAGAAGAATCAAACAGGGCTGCCACCCCAAGGGCTGATTCCCATCCAGATGGCGCCTTGAGGGCACAGAGGGAGAACAGAGGCCACATACCTATTTCCGCTGGACTTTTAAGTTTCACACACTGGGTACCTTTCTCTCACTTACCTGGATGCCCAAGATGCTGTATTCATGTTCTTCTCCTGTGGAGTCCACCTGCGCAGCCCTCTGGCTAACGTTACATGCACGTAACAAGTGATCCTGAGAAAAAGTTACAGCGCGAAAGCAACTTGGCGGTGCTGCAAGTTTCATTAATATTCTTGGGGAAAAAGGAACTTGTTCTGCAATTCACTGAAGCCTGTGGTCTTTCAGGAGGGCTGACTAGAATTTGATCACTTGAAAAGCTTTCTGCAGCTCTGCATCTCCACCCCAAAAATCACATACCAGTCCCTGGCAAACATCTGTGCCCCAAGGAATGATCTAGTGGCCACCCACATGGACTGGCTTGTCACTTTGATTGATCCCAACTGGCTACTTGGAGACAGAAAAGGGGGTGTTCCATAGCTGGGCTGTGGCCATTACCAATGATTCACGTTCACTGTCATGAAGCAGGATTGGATACTGCAGAGTGATAGCTGCATGCATGGTAAGGAGAAACCAGGTCCAAACTCCACTGGAAGTGATGCATTACCTGGGATGGAGAAGTAGGGGTCGGCAGCATGGCTGGAACAAAGATGCAGAGCAAACAAAAAACAAACCAACAAACAAAAAGCTTTTTGTGTTGCAATGTAAGCAGCCAATCTGTCTTTATTCACAGACAACATGATCATCTATAGATAAAATTCAATGAAACGGACAAAAAGCTACTAAACTAATACGTGCAGGATACAAGCTCAATATATAAAAATCCACTGTGTTTCTATATATTAGCCATGAGCGATCAAAAGTGAAATTAAAAACGCATCCTTTAAAACATCATCAAAAAATATGAAATATATCAGGAAAAATCTGACAAAATAAGTGCGGGAAGTTTATACTGAAAACTGCTTGCCGAGAGAAATTAAAGAAGACCTAAGTAAATGGAGAGGTATACTGTGAAGAGGTCAACTTTCCCCAAACTGAGCTATAGACTTAACACAATCCCAAGAAAAATCCCAGCAGATGTTTTTAGAGAAATTGACAGATTCTAAAATTCTACAGAAATACTGAGGACCTAGAGTAGCCAAAACAACTTTGAAAAAGAAGAACAAAGTCAGAGAACTACCTGATATCAAGATTTATTATAAAACCAGACTTGTCAAGACAGTGTGGTCTTGACAACCAGAGAGACAGATAGATCAATGGAACAGAATGGAGTCCAGAAGTAAGCCCATCTGTATACAGAGAATTGATTTTCAACAAAGGTGCAAAGGCAATTCAGTGGGAAAAGAATAGTCCTTACAACAAATGGTTCTGGAACAACTGGACACGTGCAAAGCAACTTCAATCCATTCCTTATGCCACGTGTAAAATTTTACTCAAAATGGATCACAGATCTGATTGTAATATCCCAAACTATAAAATTTCCCAAAAACAGCGTAAGAGAAAATTTTTGTAAACACGGGTTAATAATCCTACAGTGAATAACTTGGTACATAGTATTTTGGATCGTTGGGTGTGTGTCTCAAGGGTCAATTCCTAGAGGTGGTATTGCTGGATCGAAGGGTAACCAGCTATGTAGTAGTTCTGTTAGCTATTTTGCTGACTTCCCCGCCGTAGACGTCGTACCATTTTGCGCTCCCACCAGCAATGTATCCGAATAACTCACTTGGATTTTTCTGTGAAAGCAGATGGCTGGGCTTCACCCTCAGAAACTTATTTTCAAACAGTTTGGGGTGAGACCAAATCGTCAGGTTATTAAAATCTCGTGGGCGATTTTGTTGCACAACCAAAATTGAACGCAAAGGACTTAAGTCCGATGTGCAGAAGAGGCAGAGAAGGAAAAGGAGACCTTGAAGAGGAGACAGAGATGATACACACACAGAGAAAGGATGGGAAAAGAGAGAGCAGCGTGTCAGAGAAGGCCAAGGACAAGAATAGACAAGAATAGTCAGGAGCGTCAAATATCTGTGACATTGTGATTTATAATAAGAAATATACATTTGGCCTCTGTCCCAGTTTCTGGCACAGAGCGCTTACAACACTTGGAATTGCCTAAGAGATGAGAGCTATAGAGGTGTCTTTCATTATGCTAATGAGGTGACTTTTGGAAAGCGCCTAAGGCTTGGGGCTGGTTGCCAAGGGAATCAACCAAGTGATTTTAGAGGGTCAGAACCTTCAGTCCCACCCACAACCTCCAGGGAGAGGGGAGCCGCTGAAGATTGAGTTCAGCCGTCAATGGCCGGTGATGTAATCAATTATGCCTTGCCTGTGTAATATAGCCTCCAGAAAACCCCAAAAGTATAGACTTCAGACAGATCTCAGGATGCCCAGAGAGAGCATAGAAGCTCTGCATCCTTTCCCCACACCTGGCCCTGTGCATCTCTTCCATCTGGCTGTTCCTGAGTTATATCCTTTTATAACACACCAGTAATCTAGTAAGTAAAATGCTTCTTTGCGTTTTCTGAGCCGCTGCACAAATTAGTTACACCCGAGGAGGGAGTCACTGGAACTTCCTATCTGCGGCCTGTTGGTCAGAAGCCCAGATGACGACCTGGGTTTGTAATTGGTGTCTGAAGGGGGTTGGGGACAGTCCTGTGGGACTGAGCCCTTAACTGTGGAATCTGATGCTATTTCCAGGTAAGTAGGTCAGAGTCGAGTGAAAATGAAGGACACCCAGCCGGTGTCCAAGAATTGCTTGGTGGTGTTGGGGGGGAAAAGCCCACACATTAGTATTGGGTGCAGAGTCTTAATGTCACTGAGAAGTTAAGAAGAACGGTTATAAAAAATTGTCCATGGGATCTAATCTCATGCGGGCTATTACGGGTCTTATAAGAGTTGTCCTCGAGGGGGGATGGGGACGGAAGCCAGGTTGAAGTGAGTTGAGGACCGCGTGGGAGGTTAGCCAATCGAGACAGTAAAATCGGAAAACTAATAGAATCTAGGGGTGAGAGCATCTTTTTAATAGAAGGGAACTTTAAAAAAAAATGTTTACAAGGGGAGGCAACGGATGAGCTTGAGAGGAAGACACTAGCTATTCAGGAGAAATAAAAGACAATCTATAGTATAATGTTCCCAAGAGAGAGGAAGAGGATGGGGTCTAAGACACACTTGAGTTGGTTTTCATCAGGAAAAGAAACAGCTCCTCGATGTAACAGGCAAGAAGGAAGACCAGACAGGTACAGACGCAGTTAGGTTGGTCTGGTATACAGCAGGATTTTCGAGGGTTTGATAGCAGGATCGTTGAGGGATTCTTATTTGATAGTGTCTGTTCTCTGTGAGATACAAAATAAGGGGGTCTGCTGAGAGATTTGGGGGATGTGGGGAAGCTGGGCAGTCGAGGAGGCTGGAGAAGGTTTGGATTAGCCCCTACAGAGGGTCAGACTATGAGCTGACCAGAGACATCTGAAAGATTGTCCGGATTTAAGGTTAATGATCATGAATATACGATGGTACAATCCGCCCTGTTGTGTTTTTCTCCAGCTGCTCAAATACAGGAAGAGAGAAAGTGTAGAGTGGATTTCTCTGGGATTGGAGGTCAGCCAGAAGGGGTATGACAAAAGCCCAAAGGGGCAGGGAGCTTAGGGGATTGGCAGTAGGGTCGCTGAGATAATGGCCCTGACATCTAAGCGGGATAGATGGCAACGTGAAAGAAGGAGAGGACAGAAGGAGAGGGAAGATGGAAGATAAAGGAGCTGGAGGTCACAGTGAGATCAAGCATGATTTTAGTGGTTTTCATGAAAAAGCTGAGCTGGAAACGGTGAAAGTTGTGGTCAGAAAAGAGACCCTTGCATTAACGATATTGGAGGTGATGGTAAGATCCAGGGGGACGACAAGTCACAGAAGTCCCTGGAGAGAAGATTAAAGACCAGAAATGTCAATGTGTCAGATGAGTATGTTTAATACGTGAGATTTGTTTTCACTGCCCTTTTCTTTAGTCATTTGGAAAGTATGCATCCTGTTTTTATCTCAACTAGTTCTTATTTTGAGGTTTAAAAACTACATCCCGGAACATATATTTCACCAGTTATCTTTATTAAGAATAAAATAATATCCCCCCGGGGAACAATGAGGAAATTCTATTTTCTTCTATCGTTCTATCTCTTGGCTTTTGTTTTTGTATGACAACACATTAGACCCGAATTATTATTATAATTAGAACACGATCCTTTTTCAAGAGTTGCTTGTCACACTTCCATTCTGCTTTGTAATCAAATATATAAAGCAATCGTTGGAACTGAATTTTCTCTGTTTCAGGGGTCACTGCCATGACTATCACAGTTCTAGAGTTCTGTATTTTGATTTCTTTCACCTTCAGCTAAACCAAGTCTTCGAGTAAATTTGTTCAGGTTCTAAGGGTGAGCTGCACATCTAAGAACGTTCAGTGGTTCACTTATTATGTACATACATATTATTATATATCTAATATATTGAATATAGTTCCCTGTGCTATACAGTAGGTCCTTGCTGTTTATCTATTTCATATACAGTAGTGTGTATCTGTTAATCCCAAATTCCCAATTCATCCCTCCTGCGGTCCTTTCCCTTTTGGTAACCATATGTTTGTTTTCTATGCCCGTGAGTCTGTTTCTGTTTTGTAAATAAGTTCATTTGTATCATTCTATGGATACTTTAATATATTGGCTTTTAAAGTCTCTATGTAGAAACATCTTAGAAATATGTCACACTTTGGGTCATCCCATTGCACAACTTACACAGTGCCCAGCGCCTGGGAAATGATCAATACGCATGTGTTAAACAGAGTTATTGTATTAACTGTGGAAAAATTAAAGAGGAGGAAGAGTCCCTCCTCGTGTCTTAGACAGTTCTGCATTTTTAGCAGGAATTGATGGAATTTGTAGGAGACATTGAGTTGGAGGAACAAAATTTTTAAAAGGAAAAACATTGAGGTTTTTTGAAAGAAAAAATCCATTCCCCTATTTCTTTCTTTCTTTTTTTTTTTTTTGGTATCCCAGGTGGGACTAGAACCCACCATTCCCCTATTTCTTATTGAGAAGAATATCCTTGTATTCAATTCTGAAGTTGAGAATTCAGGGAAAAAAGAGAATGAGTTTGAGGGTTTTTAAGGTCAGGAAACAGCTCAGTAGACATGCCTCCCCTGCCGTCCACATATCTCAGAGCAAGTTAACATCCCCGGATCTTTATTTCTTTACCTGTAAGTGAGGAATAACAATACCTGGATGAAAGAATGTTGGAATTTCTAATGGGATTGTGGATAAGTGTAAGAAATGGTGCACATGTCTGGGCGCCCCCAGCACTGGCCTAGCAGCTCTGGGGACACCAGCCTCTAGGACCACCGTCTCCATCCGCATCCTCCATGGCTCGTGACTCAGAGCCTCATCTCCTGGGCTCTGCTGGTTCCTCCCTCTTCTCACGACAGACCTGACATACCAACCATGAAGCTCTTTCTCGCAGACACTCCAGCACACCCGTCCCTGCTGGGAACCCTCGGTAGCCTCAGCCCCTGCTGACCCAGGGATGCATTGGAGCCATGGCCATCTGTTTGCAATGCTCTGTCACTGGCAGAGTGACCCCAAGACTCAGACCACCCTGTTCGTGCTCACTTCTCTCACCCAATCTGTGAAAATACAAGCATCCCTGTTCTCCAACAAGCCATCTCTGAGCAGAGGACCCAACGAGATGGGGAAGTCCTCTCTGGATGTGCAGAATGACTTCTCAGGCATGGAGAGAACAGACCTATGGGACCTAGAGCTCACCATGTCCATTAACGTCAAATCGAGTCCAAACTCAACACAACTGCTTTGCTATTTGACCGCTATCAAAACAGCAGTATTTTATTGTCAGTTACTAAAGTAATATAACATTACAAAACATTTGGACTAAAGAGAATAAAAATACTACAAATTTCAAAAAACAAACAAGACAAAAGGCAGTTGTGAAATCATCGACTCCCTGGCAGTGGTCCTTTAAGAGACATTTCCAAAAATAACCAAAGTAAGCAAGGAATCCAGAAAGCTGTGGTCTCTTTGCCCTCTGGCCTCCCCAGGAGACATTCTCAAATGCCTCTACTGTTGCCTTCTGCCCCCAAGGGTAGGGCTATTTATTGCACCCCACACTCAAACAGAGGTTCAATTAAAACTCAGGATCTGGCAGCAACCGCCTGTTTTCTTGTCAGACACATTGCAAATTGCATAAAAACTATTTTGGTACAACTTACAACGTTGGAACTAAAAACACACTGGTGGGGCAATTTGTCTGCTGTGGCACTAGGAAGTCTGGGTGCCTGGGCTCCTGGTCAGAAGCTGGAAAGTGACCAATGAAGGGGATACATCTGCAGGTAGAACACGTGTAGCAGTGACCACCAACAGCTAGGTGTGGGTGGAGACACGCATTCTCCCTCCCCTGGGTACTGTGTCGGGATGAAATGGATAGTATATTTAAACTATTTAGCACAGAGCCTGGCACCTCGTATTTTACTAGGAGGGGGGAGAGGGGTTGGGGCGATGCTGACACTTGTCGTAATCATAGAAGTCATCCTCATGGCAGTCCTAATAGTCATGTCCTGAACTGGAGTCAGGAAAACGTAGAGCCATAGCTCTACCACGAATAATCTGTCCAATTCCTCTTCCCAGCGTCCAGGAAGGCTCAATAAAGACACAGAAAAGCAGATCAAAGCAGGGTAGGGTGCTCATTACTAGCAATCCAGCAATATCTGGAAGCAGCCAGAAGTAGGCAGAACCAAAGGGGAAAGTTCCATTTCAGGACCTATGGGTGGAGAAAGACGACTCCACTGTCTAGTTACTGGTCCCCTTTAAAGTTTCCCTCAGGGAAGAATAGACAAGAAAGTTCTCAAAGAGAAGATGCTAGGTCTTCCAGATACTCATTACACACATGTTACAGAAATTGAAATTTAAATGATGTGGTATCTGGACAGCAATAGACAGGCAGATAAATGAAATTAAGTGGGAAGTCTAGAAATATATCCAAATACATTTGGGAAGTTAGTATCTGATAAAGGTGGCACTTTAGATCACTGAGGAAATAAAGGTTATAAAATAAGTCATGCTGGGAAAAACTGAGTAGCCATCCGGAAAAAGAAATAAATGTAGGTGTCTAACTCATACCTTATCATAAAAGTAAATTACAGATGAACGAACATATGAAATATGTGAAATGAATTCATAAAAATACTAAAATAAAAATGAGACTCTTTTTTTTCATAGAATGAAGAAGCTCTTCCTAAAAATATCACATAAAACCCAGAAGCCATTAAAAAATTATTAGTAAACTTGACTACCCCAAGAAAAGCCTGAATGACAAAATATCAAAACAAAACAGAAACACAGAAAGCCTAAAGAAAAATGTCAAACTAGAAAAAATATTTGCAGACCAGAGCACAGAGGGCTGAGTTGCAGGATATATAAAAAGTTCTGGCAAAGCAATAAAAAAAAATTTGCAGACATGTAAACAGACTCTTCACAGAATACAAAATAAAGATGCTCTGAAATATACCAGAAGCAGCTTAATGTCACTTACGATAAGAGAACTAAAATTATGAGATGCCATTTTTACACCTCTCAGATTGGCCATTGGAAACAAATTTAAAGACATTTGGTTAAGTAATAAAAAAAAAGATATATAGTTAAGTAATAAAAGTAATAATGGAATATAAAATATTGCCACTTATAGTGAAACACACATTGATAGGCTTGTAAATTCATAAAATAGTCTTGAAAGTATTAACGAGAAATGGGTGCCTTTGGCTGCCTCTCAGAAGCGGAAATGGATGGTGTGTAGGGGGCAGAGAAGGAGAAAGACATACTTTTCATTCTATGCTCTTTTGTACCTTTGGGATGCTGTATGTGCGTGTAATGCCTATTTGTAAAATTCAGAGGGAGGGAGCTGAAAACAAAACCTTCCACCAATCCTGTCCCATCTAGTCTCAAGCCAATTTCTTTTAATTCCTCAGAAGGGTTACGTCTCTACGTCTGCGCATCCTGGTCCTTTTCCCAGAATACCCACTGTTCTCCCCACTCCCCAATATCGGTCACCCTCGTGCCTCACTCCCTCCACCCCCATCCCTTCCCCACCTCCCCTGTCCGCTCTGTGCCGCAGGGGTCTGACTCCTATGGCTGCATCTTCAGACCCCGTGGTCCTTGGGTTTCCCGCTGGTCCTGTCAATGGAAAACACTGCCAGAGACTGAAAGGTAAAAGATGAGAGATGTTGGGGTTTTTTTTCCCCATCCTTCCCTGTATAGGTGTCATGGTTCTAGAAGAGCCTGTATCCTTCCTTCTAGCGCAGTTTCTTAACATAGGACCTATGGACCCCCGCCAAGAGAAACATGAATAGAATTCTCAAGGCTTGTGATGTTGGAAGGGAAAAAAATGACACCATTTTTTTCATTAACTTCGAACTGAAATTTAGCATTTCCTTCAGTCCTGAGTTTAGATAACTGACCTTAGTCATATTAGTGAGTAATATCGTTTAGTAGTCTTAGTGCTGTGATTCTGCCACCCATCTAAATTAAATATATTTTTGTAGTTTATTACAGGGGTTGCAAATATCTCCAAATATTGCTAATTGTCTTCACAACCTTCAGATTATGGTGTTATTAATATGCCTCTTAATTTTATTTAACGCGGTAGTAACGAGGTTTACGATGAAGATATGACAAATATGGTTTCTAAAATATTTTTGATAATTTTATTTCAGTATAATAGGTTTTCTTTGTAATTAGGATTATTCTGAGGAGGGATCATCCGTTTCACCAGGCCACCTAAGGGGTACATTATGCAAAAAGGTTAAGAACTTCTGCCTAAAAGATCTGAATAGACATGTCCCCAAAGAAGATATCCAAATGGCCAATACGCTCACACAGGCACACATCCTTGCCGTTATTTGTCACTAGGGAAATGCAAATTAAAACCACAATGAGATACCACCTCATGCTCTGTATAATCAAAAAGTTAGACAATAAGTTGTGTTACCAAGGATGTAAAGAAATTGGCATCCTCTTACATTTCTGCTGGGAATGTAGAATGGTGTAGTTGCTTTGGGAAACAGCTTAATAGTTCCTCAAAAGGTTAAACACAGAGTTATCACATGAACCATAAATTCTGCTCCTAGTTATATCCCCAGGAAAACATGAAAACTTATGTCCACACAGGTCCTTGCACATATATGTGCATAACATCTTTATTCATACCAGCCCAGGGGATATTATTTGACAGTGAAAAGGAATGATGGTAGCACAACAATGTGAATGTGCGTGATGCTACTGAATTACATATTTTTAAATGGTTAGTGTGGTAAATTCTATGTTATGTGTATTTTCCCACAATTCAAAATATTTTAAAAAAATAAGTAAAATCAAAATCAGCTTTTTTCCCAGGGAACTATATTCAATATCCTGTGATAAACCATAATGGAAAAGAATATGAAAAAGAATGCATATATATATATATATATATAAAATTGAATCACTTTGCTGTACAGTAGAAATTAACACAACATCAACTATCCTTCAATAAAATACATTTTTTTAAAAATCAGCTTTTCAAAAATTAGCCTGATTCCTTAACCTGGGCTATCTGGATCCAGTCTAGAGGTTAGTTCAATATTTCCTGCCCATCTTCCTTTTTACAGCTGGGAAAGGAGAGGAAATAAAAGCAACATGCCTACTTCGCCCCCTACCCTTCTTCATTGAATGTTCCTGGAATTCTTGGTTTTAGGGGTCTTCAGAACTTATCTCCCATGGGTTCTGAAGGCCAGGACTTTCCAACGTCATAGCTAAATGTATTTGGTAGTGTGAAGAAAGGTCTGAAGTTTAATTCTGAGACCCCAAGCAAAACTTGTAAAATAGACTTCCAATTCTGTCCACAAGGTAATTAGAATATAACTGTGATACATGCAAGATGAGTTACTTGGAACTCAGTTTTCACCTGGACTTTTGTTTTATTTCTTTTTAAATATTTATTTAGTTATCTGGTTGCACTGGGTCTTAGTTGCGGCAGGTGGGCTCCTTAGTTGTGGCATGCAAACTCTTAGTTGCGTCATGCCTGTGGGATCTAGTTCCCTGACCAGGGATCAAACCTGTGCCCCCTGCATCGAGAGCGCAGAGTCTTAACCACTGCACCACCAGGGAAGTCCCTCATCTGGCCTTTTAGACAAAAGGACGAAAGCCAGAGGGAATCGTGGCAAAGCTGTGTTGAACATATTATTATTATAATTTTATTATTCTTGATTAAAACATTATTTATTCTCAATTAATAGGTGAGGAAACCAAGTCACAAAGAAGTTAAGGAAGCTACCTCAAATCACACAGCCTAATAAGTGACAGAGCTAGGATTTGAACCCAGGAAGTTTGGTTGTAGAATTTGTGCTCTAAATCACAGTGACACAAAGTAGCTAGACTTCAAACATTTTTATGTTGGTCTGTGAGAAGATAAGGTGTTGATATCAGATTGTAAGTCTATTCAGTGCTTCCTTCATTGAGAAAGTCTTGCTATGAAACCATATCAGCTGAGCTAAACAGTGCGCTTCATTTTCTAGCTGATTTACATTCTGGTGCAGACTCTGGACCTCCTTGGGAACTAATAGCAAACAGTTCTAGACCAACACTCGTTGGCAGGTCGCGAGCAAGTAACACTGCTGAACCACTACGCTATGCTGCCTTCCAAGCTACCTCTCCTATAAGAACCAACATCCACATTTCTTCTGTAAGACCAGGGTTGTTAGCCAGAGACGTTAGGAGAACTCAGTACAGGTCAAACACTATCAAAGGGTACCTCGATTACAAAGAAAAGCTTAAAAGGATGAAAGGACTTCCAAGTCCCATCTCACCCACCCAAGCAGCATTTGATATCTGTAAGATATAGATGCCCCCATAGGAACAGATCCTTTCCCGACGGATGTACAAAAAGGCATCTTCCAGAGTGACAGCTGGAGCCCTTTGTAATTAGCTTAGCTTTGAACCCACTCTTGTAGGATGCAAAATAAGCCAAATTATTGTTCCTATCTCAGAAAGAGATAAGACTTCAAGATTTGTCTTTTCTTTTATAGGGATGACCCGCAGCTATAGCCGGAGAAGAGTGCTCAATTACAAAGCGCACTTGAAACAGAATCCTGTTTCAGTCGGTCAATTACGGTGGAATTTGGACTGGATAAGTGCAATTCCAAGTGCCCAATGTGGAAATATAAAGAACTGCGAAGACTTGCAACACTTTGATGCAACTGAAAATTGGCACCTGAAGTTCCCAGGGTCTTATAAAGGTAGAAACTTTAACAATTTCCCTAGGGAAGCACCAGAAAAATCCAGTAAGGCATCATGAAATCTTGTAAAGAATCAGGCTAATTCTGAAGATTCGACTCCCCGCCTCCCAATATATGCTGGGAGGGTACAGTTCAGTGGCCAGATGTGGGCTCCAGGTTAACTTCTGGCTCTGCTGCTTATAGATCTGTGGGCAATACACTACTTACCTCTTGTGCTTCTGTTTCTTTATCTGCAGTGATGTCTGCCTCGTAAAGATCTGATGAGCGTTCGCTAAAATGCCAAGCAGAGGACCTAGAACTGAGTAGGCACTCCGCTAGGGCTGGCCCTTATTATCAGCGCATAGATCACTCCCGTTTCAGCTTTGGCACTTTAAAGTTGGGCAAGTGTGCAGCTTTTGGAAGCCTCCATTTCTTCATGGTAGAATGGTGGTAATGGAATCTTCCATCCTCCACCTCCCATTGGGTTGTTGAAGGATTAAAAGAGACAACACAAGTAACCTCCATTATAATACAATACCTGGCATTTAACTAGAGCTTGGTAAGTGGTAACTGCCATAACCATTACAACTACTACCACCAACTCCACCATCACCACCATCTCTATCATCACCACCACCTCCATCTCCACCACCATCACCACCAACATCACTAGCACGTGATTACACAATCATTATTTTGTTATTACCACAAAGCCTAACATCTGCCACGTGGACAGCCCTTATTCTCATAATAGCAGTTCGCTTCCCCTCTACTCCCTTCCGGGCTCAACTTTCTGCAGAATATTTGAGAGAAAGAGATTCTTGTCTTACATCCATTGTCATGCTGATCCTTGTTGCTCTCTGCTGCACTCAACAGGCACATGTAGGGGGTCACACTAGGGGGCCCCAGGCAACACTGTGTCCTCCCCAAGGCTCTGCTTATGGGTCTGTGCTTATCTCTACATTTCACCATGAATGACGCTCTCAGGCCTCTAGTTTCCTAATGCAGCATGAGGCACTAGAAAAAAGCATGGTCTTTAAAGTCAGGCCAGGGTTCAAACCTTGACCTTGACTCTGGCTATATGACCTCAGGCAAGTCCGTTTACCATCCTGACTTTCAGGTTCTTCATTAGTACAAATGTGGTTTATAATATTTACTCCACAGGAGGTAGGAGTTGTGAGGAGTAGGTGAGGTCATGAATATAAAGCTCTCAGGACACTATCTAGCGGCAAGTAAGTGCTGAATACATGACAGTTTCACTCCTTCCTTCCTGTCTCTGTTACTTGCCCAGTCCATGAAGCCATGAAAACTTTAAGAAATGTCAGAACCTCCTGGAGATCTGGTTAAGATCTGGATTTCCATGTCCCACTCCCCAGGATTTCCAAGCGGATAGGCCTGGGATGAACCGTGAGAATCTGCCTTTCTAACAAGTGCTCCCCCAGGATACTGTCTCTGTAGGTCCTGGGACCACACGTGGAAGACACTGCTGTAAAGGAACAGCAAAAAGAAAACATTACTAACTGCATGTTGAAGATAAAGCACGATTACACATCCATAAATTTTGTATTTTAAAAACTATATGAGACATTCAACCCACCAGCTTTTTTTTGAAGAAAGAAAAGGTAATAAAACATCTCAATAAATGACACAAAGAGTTGTTGAACCTCAGAGCTTAGCACCACGTCTAGTGCAAAATCGGTACCAGTGTATTGAATGGATGAATGAATGAATTCCAGTTCTGTCACTGACAAGCTATGTGACCTGGGGCGAGTTTTCTCATCCATCACATAAAATAAAAATACCTACCTTAGAGCCCTGCTGTGAGAACCAAAATTTAAAAAGGATCTATAAAAGCATCAAGTATATAGTCCCCAGTACTTGATCGGCACTCAATAAATTGTGTTCTGTCGCTCTGGCAGGTTTTCTACTCTGATGTTTACACACAGCCCTGCTCACATGTACCTGGGAAATACTGTGAACCCCGGAATCCATCCTGAATGAAGTGGAATGTCAGAAAATGAACAATTCACTGAAGTCTTGCAGTAACAATCAACCAATCAACCAACAAAGTGATGGGTTTGGGAAGCACACCCACACACCTCCTCCAAGGGCTACCCTTTCATCTACACACCCAGCAGGTGGAAACCTCACCTGCTTTTCCCAGACACCAGGCCTCCTTTCCAAGGACCCCTAAATCAAAGGCAAGGTAAAAATCACTGTCATTAAATGAGGGAAGAAAAACTACTTGGACTGGGGTTCTTTCAGGGGAAAACAACATTAAAATATTCTCTGAAATGTTTCCATGCTGTTAATAAAAGGAAGAAACTCCCTCACCATCTTTATTACCAAAGCAAACTCCCTTTAATCTATTCCTTTGTTCATTTCTGATTTTCAGCAATTCACATCTCCCCAACGAAATCTAATTTCCATAAATGCTTTACAGAATTCAAAGAGGGCAGATCGTTGAATCTTCCTAATAGGATTAATAAATGCTGAGAGGGTGTAACACACAATTAATGGGGAAATTTAATAATTCTCCTATTGGAATTACCTTTGCATTTAGTTCCCGGGGGGAGAATGTTAGTATGTACTTCCTGTAGACGACTTTGTTTAATGGAAACTTTGCAGAAATGAGAATTAGGCCTTTGGTGAACAGGGATCCTTAATTTAATTTGTTTTTACTGCCAGAACATGGGGAGTGACTCATAGCGTATTGCACCAGCAGGCAGCCTGTTAGAATTCAGTTCTGTCATGATCACTAGGGTGATGACTTCTCCAGGGCCCGGTGTTGGGAGAACAGCATGGGGTAGTTATTCCAGGAATCGTAAATGTCATTAATAAAGTCCTAGAGGAGCAGTCGCATCGCAGAGCAGCCTTATAAACATGGGATGCCAGTCACTTTTCCATACTTATGGGGAGGTACCTGTCACGTTCTGGGGGAGGGGAGGAGAGACAAGAAGGGGGGATGGGAGCCCTTGCTTTTATTTGGATTTTTTTTCCCTTAAAGTCAGTCTCCAGTTTAAAACAAAATGAAAACCCTTTGTTGGGCTTCCCTGGTGGTGCAGTGGTTGAGAGTCCGCCTGCCGATGCAGGGGACACGGGTTCGTGCCCCGGTCCGGGAGAATCCCACATGCCGCGGAGCGGCTGGGCCCGTGAGCCATGGCCGCTGAGCCTGCGCGTCTGGAGCCTGTGCTCCGCAACGGGAGAGGCCACAACAGTGAGCGGCCCTCGTACCGCAGAAAAAGGGAAAAAAGAAGAAGAAGAAAAATAAGGTCAATTTTATGTTATGTATTATGTTATATATTTTATGACAATAAAATAATACCCCCCAAAATAAGGGAAACTGGACTTCAGGAATCTTTCTTCTACTTTTCCCTCTCTCCTTTCTACCCTACCCTGTCTCTCCCCTCCTTTCCAATGTGTCTCTCACCTTCCCATACTGTCCTTAAATAAGGGGAGGGGAGGGGAAGTGCTGCTCATAGTAGATGCTCAATAAATGGTCTTTCCTCCCATCCATGACTCTGTGGGGGGGGGTGAGAGTGGGGTGACACAGGTTTGCTATCTGTTCCTTCTTCTATCTTGTTGATTTTATTTTTTTCATTCAAATAAAGGTGTTTAAAATTACTTTTACTGACAGGGAGCCTGGTTCTTCCAGAACCCATTCTTGGCCTACACTGAGATGTACTCATGACACAGTCAGTGCTGGGAGCAGGTTTTTAAAACAGCCACTTGTCATGAGGATAATTTTATTATATTTAGAATTCAGTTCACAAGAAACAGCAGCAGAAAGCCAAGAGTAAAGCGGCTCACTTCATCCCCAGCCCCAAAGACAGATCAATTGTCTGACTGGCAGTTATCACCACAGGGGTACCGAGGCTGAAATGGGACCTCCACCTGCCTCGTGCAGACACCTGTCACAGAGATACAAGTTTCTGTAGCTCTTAAGCTTGAGGAGTTACTGTAAAACGTTAGCAACGAAAACTACCGTTTTCCCCGCACATTGCGAAAAGCAGCATCAGATAAGCTCTCACACCTGAAAGAGAGAGTTGACTCCCAGAAACGAAGGATTTTGATTTGCACATGGAGAGCTGTGAAGTTTTTCCCCTAGATTCAAGATTATAATACAATTTGTGTGTACAATTAGGATTAGAAAGGCACCAAATTGTACCTAGGTGCTTTTTTGATAGTTTACTTTCAATTTTCTTACAGGGAGGAAATAATCCTAAAATACAGATTTGATTGAAGTTTTTTTAAATTTTTATTATTATTATTATTTTTTGGCGGTACGCGGGCCTCTCACTGCTGTGGCCTTTCCCGTTGCGGAGCACAGGCTCCGGAGGCGCAGGCTCAGCGGCCACGGCTCACGGGCCCAGCCGCTCCGCGGCATGTGGGATCTTCCCGGACCGGGACACGAACCCGCGTCCCCTGCATCGGCAGGCGGAAACTCAACCACTGCGCCACCAGGGAAGCCCCGGAGTTATTTTTAACTGCCTCTTCCCCACCCCCAACATTCAAAGTGGATCATAACATAATTTGGATGGAGGGATAGACTCAGGAGATTTTTTCTTTTCTTTCTTTTCCCAATTTGGCATGGCTATTTTCTTCCACGATGAAAAAGCATTCCTATGATGTATAATATGTTATTGAATGTTGCTAAGATGAGCTGTATTTAATAAAAGGTTCTATTTCCAACTGTAGACTTGCAGTGAAAAAGCCAGCTCTGATCTGTTTGTCAGATCATCACGCAATGCTTATTATTTAACCACTGACCAATGGCATGGCCCCATCTTATTCCTGGTAGTAGTTTGTGCCTAAGTTTTAAGGAAATGAACCAAGAGTTTCTTGGGCAATGAGCTTAGGAGAGTGCACCCATAAAACAAGGACAACAAACACATACATCCCTGTTTTTACAGGGCTGACTTAAGACCTTTAGAGAGCCTAGACTCTTAAAAAGGTTACCGCAGCCTCCATCCCTTTGTGATTCAAAATACTATAAAAACAATAGTAAACTGCACGTACTGCTACTATTATTGAGGCAGATTGCCTGGGCTTTCCCGGGATTAAACGGCACACTTTGGAAGCCCACATCACAGCTAAGGCCACCCAGGTGCTAAAATGAGGGGCCATGGTTCCCACTGCTAAGCCTGCCTTGAAAGAAAACACTAAACCAGGGGCGATTGATCCAGTATTTCAATCATCTCACATGACTAATTGGATCAACCATTTTAATGGAACTGTCTCATCCATCCAAGCAGCCACTCAATTAAATCTAACCATCAGCTTAACTGAACCCCCCGCCCCGCCCCCATGGAACAGACCAAATATCTGAACACAGGGAATTCACAGGTTGTTTTCACGTCATGTACACATGGCCTTAATGACGGAGTTGGACTCGTGCCACTGCTGAGTTCATCGACGATACAGCAATCACTCCCGGATATGTGGTCCCCCCCCACCTTCTTTCAAACAAAATAACGTCAGCTCAGAATCCATCGGTCCAGTGGCCAAAGAGTGCCTCGGCCTAAGGCTCCCAGCTTCTGAAATGTCTTTGTACAAATTCTGCCAAGATGTACTTTAGAGGATAGACACCTACCTACTCAGTAAATTATAGCTCCTACAAGCACTTACATGCATATCAGAGCTTGGCAATGTGACGATACATTCCAGAAAATTCACAACACCCTCAAGTAGAAATACGCCAGCCTGTTTTTTCCATAAGTATACTTGCCTGCGTCCTCGTTTTTTATTCCCAAACTATGGTCACCTCGGTACAGAAAGGATCCAAGTCTTTGGTGCCTCTAGTAGTCCCCTCCTGGGCACATACGAGGTCCCAAGTGCCCATGAAAGGGGGTTAAAGGGCTCTCATGATTGGCTGGAGTGTGTGAATTGATATAACTTCTACAGCTGGTAACTGAGTGAAATCTTTCAGAATCACAAACACATATACCCTTTGTCCAGAAAGTTCACTTCCCAGAATTTGTCCCACAGATACACGCGCTCTCAGATTTATGGCATCACCTAGATATGTGATTGGCCATTACAGCTTTGTTCAACCAGCAGAAGATTGGAAACTACCTAAATGTCCATCCATAGGTGACTGGTACAATACAGTATTGTAAATCTATACAATACGCAGCTACCACAAACGAGCAAACTTTGTACGGATTGATAAGGAACAGTGTCCCAGATATTATATGAATTTTTAAAAAGTAAAGGGGAAAGCGAAATATATAGCTTGCTTTCATTCATTTGCTTTTTCAAAATTTTTTTTTATTTCTTTTAAAAACATCAAGGTGAAAACAATATATATTGCATGCTTCCACTCATTTATTTTTTCAATTTATTTTTTATGTTTTTAACCATTCATGTATTTTTTAAAGGAAAAATCTATGCATTTGCTTTTTTTTACACTTTTTTGCATATAACATAGCTCACTTTTAGCTGAAAAAATTAATTTTCTTTCTTACTAAAAATACAACATTTTGTGATGGTATACAATATTGTCGAATGATAGCCCTATTTCAATCTACTAAAATATTAATATTTGTTTTATTCATTCATGTATTAATGTAGGTGAAATATGCAACAGCTAGTTATTTAGTGGAAAAAATTTTTAACTAGTCTCGTCAATTCTGGAAGATGTGTAGATAATCTTAAGACTAATAGGTACCAGAGGTGACTTTGGGAATGTTTCTCTGGAACTGGACAAAATTCCCTGTATTTTTCTCCCTCTTCTACTCTAAAATGTCTGTGATAAAGCTGAGTACACTTAGTGGAGCCCTCTTTTAAGAACACACATATTTGCTTTAACGTGAATACTTAATATCTGAAAGCATGTCATCGTTCATTCATTCAACAAGTATTTATTAAGATACCACTGACGACAGATGCTGAGAAAGCAGCAGGAAACAAACAAGGTCCTGGATGCCATGAGGTCAGAGTCCATGAACACAATATACAGTCAGTCCTCCGGGTCCATGGATTCCACATCTGCAGATTCAACCAACCTCGGATGGAAAATAGTCAGAAAAAAAATTTTCCAGAAAGTTCCAAAAAGTAAAGCTTGAATTTGCCTTGTACCGGCAACTATTTACATAACATTGTATTTACAACTATTTACACAGCATTTACATTATATTAGGTATTATAAGTAATCTAGAGATGATTTAAAGTATATGGTAGGATGTGAGTAGGTTATATGCAAATATTAAGCCATTTTTTATAAGGGACTTGAGCACCCCTGAGTTTAGGTCTCCGTTAGTGGGCGGGGTCCTGGGACCAATCACCCTCGGATAGCAAGGGGCGGCTGTTAGCAGTCACAAAGTGGTAAGTGCTATGAAGAAAACTAAAATGCATGCTTCTGAGTCATGGGCATCCAACGTTTTCTCATGATAAATTCTAGAGGGGCTGGGGAGGAGTCTGGGTTTTCAACACAACAGACTCTTCCCAGTGGAATGTTGGGTGAATTCTGTTCATCACCTAGCTGGAAATGCACCATGGCTATCTGTGGTCCAGGACAGACATTTAGAGACGAATAAAATCAACAGAAAGTCCTCATCAGTCTGAATATAGTCTTTGAGATTTAAACACGTACTAAGCCTGACCGTCAGGAATCTGGTGAGAATGACAGTAGGAGTGAGCAGAGGCCTTCTGCCCAGACCCGAAACCTGGGATATCCAGAAGGAATACCACTATAAAGTGTGGCTACTGGGAAATTTAACAAACACAACGAAAACCTGGTAAAAGGGAGACACGAAATATCACTGTCGTATCTGGGTGATCTACCCTGCGGGCAGGTACAAAGAGATTGTGTGTCACACTGCACACGGCAACAGCCTCAGACAAACACTATCACACCCCACCACCACAGCTAACCTCTGAGAGTGGTGAAAGGTTTTTCTGCACACGCTTTTCCTCCTTCCCCCTCATTTTTAGGGTCAGTCTGTACCTGCAATGTCAGATCACAGCACCATAGGAAGCACGGCCCGGCCGCCTCTTTAGCTCTCATCTTAGTTCTATGGTAACTTGAGGTTGAACGCTCTACACCAGCCCTGATGTCGCCACCTCCAACCATTTCAGTTCTCTTTGTTCATCTTCCAGAACATTCCTCAGTAAAGGATTGTCTTAAAGACGCTACTCCTTTGCCTCTAGCATAAAGGCTTGCGGTCAAAGATCTGATGAGAATCGAGTTCCCTTTGAGTCCCTGGCTGCTTTTATCTCTTGTCCAGAGGATCTCTTTTCTTTTTTTTTTAATCCAAAACATTTACTCGAATATGTGTTGGTGTTGCTTATCCCGGGTTGACACTCTCAGGGACACGGTCGATTTCAATATGTAGTTTCCAACCTTGTCATATTTCAGGAACGTTCTCTCGCACTATAGTTCCCGGCTCTGTACAACCATATTGCTTTTCTCTTTGGAGACCCCTGTTATGCTGATGTCAGATGCCATGGCTGCAAACCTTGAGTTTCACACCTCCAGACACAGCCCCTACCCTCTGTCTCTGTCTCTGTCTCTGTCTCTGTCTCTGTCTCTCTCTGTCTTCCAGGCTCTTGTTGACGGAAGCTCTCACTTTCCAGTTTCCTCCCTCCCTCCCTGCTGTCTCTCTACTTCGGGATTTTTGTCTCCTCTTCCCTAAAAGGACCATAAACTCCTTAAGACCTCGCCCACCATCTTATCCATCTTTTCTGTAGCTCCCACATCTGTCCTCAACCACACAGCTCTGAGAGCCTTGTAGATAGCCATCAGATAGTCTTGTAATCGAATCAAATAACCTCTTTGCCCCAAGGTCCCTCTGATTGGCTCCTGGGGGATTGTAATCATCTGCTTCTTGAGTGAAGTAGAGGGCGTGATAGAGATCTGAAAGCGGAAAATGCCTTTAAATTTCCAATAGGTGGTTGGGTGTCAGACCACCAGCTGTCCCCTCCCTGGGGGTCTTGCCTAATTTGCTGCCAGAATCCCGGATGAAATGCATAGGCTTTTTCCACTGGGTTTGAGTGTTTGGTTGAAAAAGTAGTGCATAGCTTCATCTATCATTATTAACAAGGAAGAAAGGCCATTACAAATTTTCCTTATACTTGCTGGGTTTGTGGTCATTTGGGTGCAATGCACTTTGCCTCTCTCACACGCTTACTTTGTTTAATAACATTGTCCTCAGAACTGAGTGATTCCCGATTCTATTTTCACAAAGTAAGTCATTTTCATATACTATATTGAAAACAGTCCCTTATTTTGTCTTTGACTGATATTGTGTTGGTGTACCCCAGATAATTAAAGTAATATTTAAAGTCTTGTTTTTCATCAATTAGATTTTTTTTTTTTTTTTTGCGGTACGTGGGCCTCTCACTGTTGTGGCCTCTCCCGTTGCGGAGCACAGGCTCCGGACGCGCAGGCTCAGCGGCCATGGCTCACGGGCCTAGCTGTTCCGCGCGGCATGTGGGATCCTCCCAGGCCGGGGCACGAACCCGTGTCCCCTGCATTGGCAGGCGGACTCTCAACCACTGCGCCACCAGGGAAGCCCTCATCAATTAGATTTAAATAACTTTTCGTCTTTTCTCATTTCTAATCAAATTAGATTATTCTTACCATCCTTTTCCAAAATCATTTGTAAACTAAACAGAGTTTTCAAATGTTTTTGCTGGCAGGGCCCCTGCCAAAACATTTTCAAAAACCATTTATTAAGAAGAACTTTCATTGTATGTTTACATAATCGCAAAGAATATCACTTCCAGCTCTTTATATTTTATGAACATTTGTAAATACAATGGTTACGTCACTCTTAAAAAGTTTTTTCTTCAATACATCAGTCTAATAAATACTAAGGTCAGGGATCGTAGGATGAGCTTATTAAACCCCTCAAGTCTGGAACTTGGTTGCCTGAATTCCAATCCTGCTCTACAACTAACTGCAATTTTAGGAAGTTTTTAACCCCTCTGTCCTCTGTTTCTTTATTTGCAAGATAGCATTTTTGTCAAATGAAATTAGCTAATACACTCAATAACCAGGTGCCTTCCACAAAGCAAGCCCTCGGAAGAAATCAGAATCTACTATTAGAGTAAGCCCTCTTTGACATAGACAGCCTTCAGCCTCCACACAGCCTACTCTGCAGCCCTGTGTCTGCATTCTTTAGACTCTGTTTTGTTTTGTTTTAATTTTTATTGGAGCAGAGTGGATGTACAATGTTGTGCTAGTCTCAGGTGGACAGCAAAGTGAATCAGTTATACATACACATCTATCCACTCTTTTTTAGATTCTTTCCCCATATAGGTCATTACATAGTATTGAGTAGAGGTCCTTGTGCTGTACAGTAGGTCCTTATTAGCTATCTATTTTATGTATAGTAGTGTGTATATGTCAATTCCAATCTCCCAGTTTATGCCTCCCCCCCTTCCCCCTAGGGAATCGTAAGATGGTTTTCTACATCTGTGACTCTATTTCTGTTTTGTAGATAAGTTTGCATTTGTACCATTTTTTTAGATTCCACACATATGCGATATATGATATTTGTCCTTCTCTGTCTGACTTACTTCACTCTATATGACAACCTCTAGGTCCATCCATGTTGCTGAGGACTTTGTTGATAGCTTAAATTAACTCGAATAAAGGATTGGAACGCCATTGACATGGGGCTTTGGGGTGTGAATGCTTGTACTACATCTGAACTTCCACAAAGATAAACCCAACTCAGTAACATTCCATCTTTTTCCATCAGAAAAAGAACAGTAGGTCCAGACTGGTCTTCAGAATGAGGAGTCCTTCCGGTTTAGAGGAGTAAAGACAATGCGGTCCCAGTAATTCTGAAATCTTCCTGGTCCAGAATGGTGTGCTTCTCATCACAGAAATGTCAAGAGAATACATGCCTGAAATACTGGTTTTGTTGTTTAAATCAATAGACATTCAACAAAGCGTCGTCGATAATAATGCTGGGCTGCTTCTTCTGAAAATGCATTTAGACAAATGATCCCCCTCAAGGACAAGAACTCCGTTTATATTTCCCCTCTCCTGATCAAATTTGCTCAGGGACGTGGAAATCCTCATGCTAACCTCTTGCAAACACACTCAAATCAAACCATCCTGGTGCTGTCAGATAGGGGCTCATAAAAGCAGGTTGTCAAAATCGGTGGGTCAGTTAAGGTGAGTGAAAGAACTCAGTGACAAAAAGACAAATACAGATGATTCCACTTATATGAGGCACCCGGAAGAGTCAAATTCACGGAGACGGCTTCCCTGGTGGCGCGGTGGTTGAGAGCCTGCCTGCCGATGCAGGGGACGCGGGTTCGTGTCCCGGTCTGGGAGGATCCCACGTGCCGCGGAGTGGCTGGGCCCGTGAGCCATGACCACTGAGCCTGCGCGTCCGGAGCCTGTGCTCCGCAACAGGAGAGGCCACGACAGTGAGAGGCCCGCGTACCGCAAAAAAAAAAAAAAAAAAAAAAAAAAGGTTAAAATGGTCCATTCTATGTTATGTGAAAACAGTGGACCTTAGTGAACTCCATTCTGTCTCCGCCAGCATCGAATGCATTCCAAGGTTCAAGCCTGAAAATGGTAGAGGAGGTTGGTGTGGGTTTAACTTTCTTCCAGGGGGTTGAGCTCAGTTCTCCTGACCCAGGACCTTATTCCTCAGCCAGATCCCAGGTGTCACAGTGAGTGGAAGACTGGGGGCCCTGGCACGTGGTGTGTGCATGTGTGTGTGTGCGTGTGTGTGTATTAAGGGGCTGGATGAGTGTTACACAACTGAACAGAGCAGAGACAAACACTTCAACACAGGGCCAAGGAGACTATGCTGCAGGTCAGAGGTGATAGAACAGCGTCGGGCAAGGAGACCTGGTGGAGACAAGCTTCTGGAAGACAATTAGACAAAATCCATTATTATTTTTAAAACATGAAGATTCCATATCTACCAACTCCACTTCTAAGAATTAACAGTCAGGGAGAAAATATAAATGTATAATATATCTAACACTTCAGGCACAAGAATGGTGGCTGGAGAATTTTTATAATAGCAAAGCAATAGGAAACCAGGTACATTTGCAACAGTTGGGTTTGGTTAAAATAAATCTTGATGTAACCATAGGATGTGATACCAACCACCCGTTTTGTATTTGTATTTATATTTATATAAGAACGTTTAATGGTATAGAAAAATATTTATGCCTTATTGTTACACGAACGAGGCAGATTATGTAATAGCTTGTTTAATATAATTCCATTTTTATAAAGGTATATAAGTAGATAAATACATAGCGAGAGATATAGGTATTTATCTGAAAGCACAAATAGCAAACTATTAATGAGTTGTTTTGTGGATGATGAGGTTACTGGCGATTTTAACTGTCATATAGTTGCTTTAGTTAATTTTCTACTATAGGTCTGTGATACTTTTGAAGAGCAAAAATAATTTTGTAAACAAATAAAGGAGATGCATACTACATATATGTGTTTAGTATGCATTTAAATGTTCGGCCAAGCAGTGTTTTATTTAACACAGTGGTTCTCAGTGGACCGCCAGCACGCCCGGATATCCCACAGACAGCCTTCAGGAAGTCTGTGAAATCCAAACTATTCTCCAAATCCCCAAACACTAAGCTGTTATTTGCCTTTTTCACTGTGATGACCATTGCACTGATGGTGCAAAAGCAAGGGGGGTAAACCTGCTGAAGCCCCAGCACAAACAGGGCCAGTGGTCAAATGTGACTTAGTAAACATTGTATTGTTCACCGCCAACACAGTGAAACAAGGCAGTGTTGCTTAAGACTCTCCTTGATAAGGGCTTCCCTGGCGGCGCAGTGGTTAAGAATCTGCCTGCCGATGCAGGGGACACAGGTTCGAGCCCTGGTCCGGGAAGATCCCACATGCCGTGGAGCAACTAAGCCCGTGTGCCACAACTACTGAGCCTGAGCTCTGGAGCCCACGAGCCACAACTACTGAGCCCACGTGCCACGAGTACTGAAGCCCGCACACCTAGAGCCCGTGCTCTGCAACAAAAGAAGTCACCGAAATGAGACGCCCACGCACCGCAATGAAGAGTAGCCCCCGCTCGCTGCAACTGCAGAAAGCCCGCGTGCAACAACGAAGACCCAGCACAGCCAAAAATAAATAAATTAAAAATCAAAATTTGTAAAAAAAAGAAAAGTGTCTGTGATAAAACAGCAATGGTGATTAATTTTATTAAGTCCTGACTGCCTTGAAAGCCTGGGTTTTTCATATTCTGTGTAACAAAATGGAAAGTACAGAAAAACACTTCTGCTGGGTCCTAAAGGACAACAGCCGTCTCCAAGGAAAGTACCTGGGCAGTTGCTTGAGTTGCACACTGAACTAATTCTCTCCCCTCCCCCGGCACCTCTATGGAATTCGTTATTACTTGAGAAATGATAAGCTATAGTGGTTCAGACTTGGGTATTTAGCAGACATGTTCTTTAAAATGAACAAAGTGAGTCTGTCACTTCAAGGAAAACAATTGACAGTGTCAGTTCCCGATAATAAAACACAAAGGTTTCCATTGAAAATTAGAATTTTAGAAGATGTGTATCTGTCACAGTGAACTTGACAGTGTTGCAATATTTTAAAGATTTTTCTGATGATGTCAGCTGTGATATTAGTTAACGCGACTGTTTTATACTGTATTAAAAATGAATTACTTTTTGGAAGATCTGCATAACTCACTGAACCAATATCTTCTGAATGACCCATGCATACTATTTTAAGAATCGTGCATTGGTTAAAGATTCATTCAAAGTGCAAGCCAGGCTACTAAACTTTAATGCAACAGGTCACAAAAAGTTCATTTATATGATTTCAGATTCCACATTGTAACTAACCGTAAGAAACTACTAAACAGTAGTTTAGTAGGCTGAGCACACACACTTGGGTTTTGTGACACCCGCCCTGGGAGCGCCTCCTCTGTCCCTTAGTACCCCCCGTGGCCACGAGTGCTGCCTGGAACATCTCCCACTGCCTACACCCTGACTCCCTACCTTTGGCCTCTGCCTGGCCACTGGGAGCCCCCTTCGCCAGAGTGAGGGTGAGCCAGGGAGGTATCGGCTCCCAGAAAATCCTCCACCCCTGGCTGGCAAGACTTGCCAGGTGAATAGCTCTGTTCTCCTTCCTCTTGGGTGGGGCAACTCTGGAGTTCTCTCTGTACTGTCTCCTGGGGGTCCCCAGAGACACTGAGCGCTGGTGCCCACCGTGGGAATCTGCTCAATAGTGCACCTTGACTTTTGTTTTCCTTCCACATCTCAACTGCCCTCCTCCCATCCGGTGTTTCCTAGGATCACCTCCCCAGTAAATTACTTACACAAAACTTTCGCCTGGGGAACTGCTTCTGAGAAACCCGAGCTAGGACACGATTTAAAGTGCATGTCATAGAGAACAGACCTGTGGTTGCCAAGGGGGAGAGGGGTGTGGGAGGGATGAACTGGGAGGTTGGGATTAGCAGATGCAAACTAGTATATATAGATGGATAAACAACAAGGTCCTACTGTATAGCACAGGGAACTGTATTCAACATCCTGTGATAAACCATGATGGAAAAGAATACGAAAACAATGTATATGTATGTATAACTAATCACTTCTCCATGCAGCAGAAATTAACACAACATTGTACATCAACTGTACTTCAATAAAAGAAATTAAAAAAAAAAAAAGAAGCAGATGTCCAAAGTTGAGTCTTCAGTTAACTTATTTTTTTCTTTCCCTGGTTCCCCTCAGATTTGGGTGAACATGGAAGAGCAGCTCTCACACACTGAGACCCCCGCTCCCGGCACCCGGCATCTTTTCTCAGGAAGAACCAAACTGGCCCTAAAGCATGGCGTGGGCTGGACGCGGAGCAGTAAAGCTCATTCTTTCCCAAATCAACCTCAGCGCCCTGCCTCCGCCCCACATTCCTCCCTGCCAGCTGCTTTCAGTTTTCTGCACCTACAGGGTCCCCAGGCAGAACTCAGGGAGGGCTGGTTCTCACCAGGGTGGAGGGGGACGAAGTTCAGCTGGGATGGGCAGGCCGTGGCCTCAGCCAGCAGCCTTCCCCGTGGGGTGACTGTGTACCCAGCCGGCCCACCGGGCTCTGCAGCCCAGCCACTCTCGCGGTGACCGCGGGTTTGCATGGGCCTTGTCCCCAGCTCTCTGTGTATCCTTGATCTCAGTTTGCTTTTGTGGCCCCTGACCCCTCCGTCAGCCCAAACTTCAAGTGTTATCAGGCTCTTTTGTCCTCATCTCCGCTCTGTCCTGATCGCCTCAACTGGCTGTCAACACCACACAAACGCAGAAGGACAGGACATTTCATGTGGTCAATTGAGTGGTTAACAAGAAAAGAGGTTGCTTTTATTTTTTTATTTTTTTAAAGCGAGTAACTTGTTTAACTTGCATTGGTCAACCATTTGACCTAATCGACTCATTGGTTCCAACGGTCAAGCTGATAGATTGGGTAAATAAATGGGAAAGAGCAAAGGGGTTCAAGGCCTCCGTCCTCCCCTCCTGATCTGAGAGTGAGAAAAATTGCTACCAAAGAAACGGGGTTTCCAATCTCGTGTTGTCAACGGGCCGTTTTTATTTCATGAATAAAACACAACTTCATCTTCTCTGGGGTTTTAAAAACACTCTGTAAACCTCTTCTAGAAAGCAAAAGCAAATTTCTCCTGAAGGCTTCCATGCTTTGGGTGGTATGTTAGGTCTTTAAAAATTATCTCAGTGAGGAAATGAATAGGTCATCCTGAAACCACCTCTAAAGTCGTGGTTTTAAAAAACCATCAAAGAAAAATATAATAACAGTGGAGGGCAAAAAGTGGAGGAAAAGTCCAGAATTCCATTGGCCACGTGCATATGTGCACATATGTACACACCTTCCCATATAGACTCACAAACAAGGCTTACGTATCAGTGATCTAAAAAAATTGGGACTTAATCCCCAAAAAGGAAAAATAGAAGATTTTACTTTCATTGTAAAATTCCTTTTACAATGAAAGCAAAGGCATCTAAAAGCTCTGAATACACAACCAGATTGATTATTTTGACAGAACAGATTCATCAATGTAATTGAAGAGTTGAGTCATTTTTTTAAAAATTTACACCCACATTTCAATTATTCTGGAAGGCAATTTGACAACATTTATTAGAAACCTTAAAAATATTCATTCTCTTTGACCGAGAAATTGCAATTTTAGATATCTATACCAAGAAAATTTCAAAAATTCAGACACAGGTTAATCCTCAAGATATTCACTGCAGTATTGATTAAAGTCACACAGACCTAGAAGCAACTTACATTCCAATAGTAGAATTGGACATAAAAGCCAATTATGATATATTCATGCTATAGAATATCATTTGGCCATCAGAATTATCATGATGAAAAAATTGTAATAATGCTCCCAAAATAGTGTTAAATAAAATAGGATGTTACTGCACAGTTGGTATAATTTCAACTAAATTTTTGAGAAATACACACACATGTGATCTTGACATTCACAGATGACACATCTATGATATTCACACATCATAGAAATTTTGTGGAAATTTTGTGGAAATTATCTGGAAATTTTGTGTTTCCCCAACTTTACAGAGAACAGAACTTTTCTAGTAAAATGGGCCTGCTCATGGGTTGGTCGGCGAGACTCATTCCCTCAGTTAGTATGTGATTCAATCCTGCACTTCTGTAGTTTTACAACACTACATGCAATGCATTTTCAGGAATATCCAAGGATAAGGGAAACTAAATATTAAATTGATGACTCAAGGACTTAGCAAATCCATGTGAATAAAAAGGATTGGAGGGAAATTACCCTTAAACAAGGCATCTTTCTTGAGAGTGTTATTATTTATAATATATATAACATATTTAATTGCTATTATTTATGAAAAATAAAATATATAAAATCACTATGCTTACTTATAATAAATATATATACTATATATAATAATCACTATTATGCATAATACATCCTCTATAGGTTTCCTTATTGTCTCTAGTAAACTTATATCATTCCTATCATTAGAAAATAAATAATGTTTTTAAACGTATCCACGTGTAAACCATTCCATCATAACTGCTCAGCCAGTCCAGTCAGAGCAATCTAGCCACAATCAGGCTGCCACCAAAAGTTCCAGCGTGAGCTTCTCACCTGGTATCCTGCATAACTCTCAGGATGATGACAAAAACCGATAGGAATTACAACACCAAATTTCAAACTTTTCTTATAGTATATAAATAAATACTCAAGAAATCGTATACTCAGACTCCATTTATTTGGAATTTGAAATAATCTTCATCCCCAGATGGGGTCAGTCACCCCATGAAGCATTTATCCTAAACTCTTATAGGCATTTATTACAATTATAACCAGAATTTGTGTTTGTCTAGTGTCTGTCCTCCCCTCCCCCAAAAATGAGAGCAGAGAGGGTACCTGTTTTGTGCATTGCTGTATCTCTAGCAGGAAGCCGAGGTGGCACAGCAGACACTGCCAGTGGCCGACCCCACATCACCAGGGCCCAGGTTCCTGCAAGCTGACAGCTCCCCATCTCAAGAAACTGCTTCTTTTTATTTAGGAGTTTGCTGGAGGTATGCAAACAAATTAATGCCCCCAGGGGTAACTCTCAACCAATAAGGGGTTGGTTGGATAAATGCCCCACCCTCCTGGCCTGTACATGGACTTTTCTTTCTCGGGTGCCCACAGCATGACTGAGCCCCGCCTTTCACTGCATGCCCCTCCCCCACTCCCACTTTCGGGGGGTGACCTCACAGATAAACCACCTGCACCGCATCCTTGCCTCAGGTTCTGCTCTGAAGTGAGCCCAATGGAGACACTTGGCTCATAGTAGGTTTTCAGTAAATATTTATTGAATAGATGGATGAGCAAATAAATTCTCACTGTACCTGGTTTGGGATTAACAGTGTCTGGCAAATCCTTTTCTCCCAAAGAGTGTGAAGTTGTTAATATAAACAAGCCTTTGGTAAAAAGAATCGATACAAAGAAATTTAAGGACAAAATTGCCTCTCATTTTCATAGAATGATTTGATGCTATGTGTAAGTTATTTGTATTACTAAATAAAGCAGGTCCCCCCAAAATCCAGGCCATAGTATTGTAGCCATATTTTTCCTGGTGACAGAAATAACCATTTCAACCAGGAAGAAAGCCACCATTTTCAAAGGACTACAGTAGTCACAGTATATTTTTGATCTCCCTCCTGTCTGAGTAAAGAAAGGTCATGGATTAAACTAAATTTGGGGTAGAAATCACATAGGTCATTTTTGACTAGTTACACATCATTAGGAAAATACCTTCAGCACCCCTTTTCATGAGCCTCCTAGATGTCAACATCTGTGAACAGCTGGACAAGCCGGCCGAGCTGGGATCAGTTCTTATATGGCCAAATGTAAACAATCACTGGGACACTGATTAATTTCTCAGACTCAAAAATAATTAAGGTAACAATAATCTCTCACTTACACACTCCCCCATTTTTACAACCATTTAGTGGGGAGGTGGTGGAGATCAACCATGAAATTCTGTTCCCGTTACTGCCCTGTAGCTTGTAACAGGGTGCACCCTTGAGATTCATTAGGAGAAAAGATCCTTGTGTTAGCCTGTACCTACAAGCTGGGAGCCAAACATGCATACAAACCCCGGTGCGGGGGGGAGAATTTCCCTATGTGAACTTACACAGGAGAATATTTAAGGGTAGATACCCCAAAGAATTGAAAGCAGGGACTCAGATATTTCACTCCCATGTTCATAGTGGCCAAAAAGCATAAGCTACCCCAGTGTCCATCGACAGATGAATGACTCAACAAAATGTGGTCCATACACAAAATGGAATACTATTCTGCCAATGAAAGAAGATTGTAACTTGCTTTAACATGGATAAACTTGGAGGATGGGTGCTAAGCGAGGTAAGCTAGTCACAAAAGGACACATACTGTATGATTCCACTTTACAAGGTCCCTAGAGGAGTCCAAACCATAGAGACAGAAAGGAGGATGGAGGTTGCCAAGGGCCAGGGGAAAAGGAGATGGGGAATTAGTGTTTAATGGGGACAGAGTTTCAGTTTAGGTCGATGAGAAAAGTTCTGGAGATGGACGGTGGTGATGGCCGCACAACAATGTGAATGAATCTAATACCCCTGAACATACACTTTAAAATGGTAAATTTTATGTACATTTTACCACTCATTTTTTAAAAAAGAATATTTAAGCACACACCTCCACACTAGGGCTTAGAAACTCAGTGCTTCCAGGGACCAGGTGAGTGTCTCCGGCGATGCAACTGACAAGCTGTCTGGGTCCATTCGGGCAGCTGTAACAAAATACCACAGCCTGGGTAGCTTTTAAACAACAGAAATTTACTTCTCAAAGTTCTGGAGGTGGAAGTTTGAGATCAGGGTGCCAGAGTGATCAGGAGAGGGCCGTCTTCCAAGTCATGGACTTCTTGCTGTGTCCTCACCCGGTGGAAGAGCCGAGCAGCTCTGTGGCATCTCCTTTACAAGGGCACTAACCCCACACATGCATCCTTTTCCCATGTCTTGCCCTGTGCCTCTCTTCCATCCGGCAGTTCCTATAGGAAGCAATACCTTTTTATAATAAACAGGAAATTTAGTAAGTAGAATCCTTCTCTGAGTTCTGTGAGCTGCTCCAGACATTTAAGTGAATCCAAGGAGGGGGTTCATGGGAACCTCCCATTTCTAGCCAGTTGGTCAGAAGCCCAGGGGACAACCTGGACTTGTGATTGGCATCTGGAGCAAGAGGTAGGACAGCCTAATAGGACTGAGCCCTCACCGTGTGGACATGATGCCATCTCCTTGGTGGTGCTGGAAAACCCACACCACACACCAGAATGGGTACCAGAATCATTTCACCTCTCAACAGAGTGTCACCTGCATGAGGTCAAGGACCACATCTCAATCCCCCACTGTCAGAATATCGTTGGTCATCAATAAATATATTCTGAATAAACTTATTAATTAAAACCTTTTAAAAGGCAGTATGCTTTAAAATTCTTTAGTAATTACATATAACTTAAGTAATTGTAATTGTACTTATAATTTGTACTTTTCTCTTTAAAATTAAATGGTTCTGAATCATGGATTGATCTAATCCTGTCCGTGCACCCAGCTTGAGGAAAGCTCATTTTAACTTAACTTGAACCTTTATTTTGACGTGAATAATGTGAAGAAAACTTTAAGGCTTCAGCACTAATTGTGTGTCTACTAATAAACTTCGATCGTGGAGTAATCTGTCATCAGAAGACTTTGAAGGAGAATACAATGTAAAAAAATTCACAGAACGAGTTGAAACGGAGTTGCCTTCTGAGGCGTGGAAAGAGGCAGGTGACTCAGGGGGACGTCATTTAGGTTAGAAGCCTTGAAGAATTCATTGGCGTGCATACCTTTCATATATAAAAATAACCATCTTGAAAAAAGAAAGAAAAAAAGTAAATCAAGAATTTAAAACAAGAGAAAGCAGTGCACGGATAGAGGTGAACACAGGTGGCCCGTAAAAATATGTCATGGGGGGCGGGGGGCAGAAAGACTGTCCACAAAAACGTTTAAAAGTCTAAAGAAGTAGGGCTTCCCTGGTGGCGCAGTGGTTGAGAGTCAACCTGCCGACGCAGGGGACACGGGTTCGTGCCCCGGTCCCGGAAGATCCCACATGCCGCGGAGCGGCTGGGCCCGTGAGCCATGGCCGCTGAGCCTGCGCGTCCGGATCCTGTGCTCCGCAACGGGAGAGGCCACAGCAGTGAGAAGCCTGCATACCATACACACACACAAAAAAAGTCTAAAGAAGTGAATGAAATAATTGACTACTCAGAGGCAATCACTCCAATATATATTCTTGTATGACACACATTTTAATGTGTTTTAAATAACTGAGGTAACGATGAAGATACAATTTCACATCCTACTCTTTTCCACCTGATACTGCAGAAGAACCATTTTTCCCATATAACTATGGCTATAAAAGAGAGAAAGCAATTCTTTGAAGTCTTTATAAAGGTCATAACCTTTGATTCTGTATTCACTTACTAATCCTGTTTATATCTAGACTAAGGAAATAATCCAAAATGGATAAGTATTTATGTACAACATTTTCATTGAAGCGTTATTTATAACAGTAAAAAATTAGAAACAGGCACAAATTCCAATAACAGGAAAAAGGCAAATTATGATAAGTCCATAAGATGAACTACCTTGAGGTCACTAAAAATTATGTTTTCTAATAAAGCATATTGTGAGGGGCATGTTTACTAAGTAAAAATATTCTGTTAAATAAATAAAGCAGGATACAAAGTTATATATTTTTATTGTCTTTATGTTATACACACATAAATTTATATACAACTATGCAGAGAAAAAATTGAATATATGATCCTTTAGGTGTTCACCACGCTGAACTCCAGGTGGTAGGAATCAAGTGATTTTTATGTTCTCATTACATTTTTCTATCGTTTCTAAATTTCATGTAATAAGTAGGCATTAATTTCTTTATCCAGGAGGGGAAAGATAATATTTTAATAAAGTCTCTTGATTGAGTTAATGCACAAAAGTCATTAGAAATTTTTTTAAAAACTTGGATAATTCCACACTATACATGAATGATAACTGTGAATAAATCATATTTGTATGACAGTCCTTAATTAGGTGGAAATAGTAGTACTTAAAAAAACTTTCTTGGGTTAAGTTTTAAAGCTTTTGATTCATAAATTCCAAGCTAAGTACTAGAGCTGTCAGGCCCTTCAAATCAATCACTGTGTATCCAGACCACTTTTTTTTTCTTTCTGACAGTTTTGAAATGTTATTTCACCAACTGAGGGACTCAGATGATCAAGATGATAAAGAATTGGATTTTACAAACTCTTCAAGTCAAAATTTATTTTTTCAGGGACGTATTTATGTTTCTTGCCTCTAAAACAGGGCAGTCCGTTCAAAGAACACCCTGAAAGAAGGAAAGATGTTAATGGCCCGTGAGGAGTTTGAAAGGATTTCCTAATCTGTAGGAGAGCTTCAAAGTAGGCCAACCCACAAGGCCATGGGCGAGAGCAGAGCCAGGAACGTGGTCTATCCTGTGAGCTGGCCACAAAGGAGGGAGCAGCTCTCGGCCCCAGGGATGCACTGTTTTTGCTTTTGAGCAGGTGAGATGAGGGGAGGAGATTTAGGAAAGAGAACCTAGAGTTTAGCTGGGGGCATGTTTTTATCTGAGATGCTCAGGGAGACGTCCAGATAGGTGTCCGGTAGGCAGCCGGCTGGAGGAATCTGTGGCTCTGCGGCTCAGAAGTAGCTGGACTGCGGTGAACTTGCCTGCGGTCCCATCTTCTGCTGGTCCCTCTGGAACTCTCTCGCCCCTCTCCCACACACTCCATGCACGTCCCCACTGATCAGCCTGCAGTTCCCAACTGGCCGGATTCCTACCCATCTGGATCTTTGCCATGGTTCTCTCCCTCTGCCTCCCAACCACCCTCCAGCCAATCACCTGGCTGCATCCTACTGGATGGATGGGTTTGACCCTTCCTTTCCCCCACTCCAAATCAGGCTGGTCCCTGCTCTCCTTCTTTCCCACAGCTCCTCCGCATGGCCCCCTTGTCACGCTGCGTTGCATCTTCACCTCCCCCAGGAATTACTTGAGGCAAGACATGTGTCTTATTTAGGTTGTGTCCCGAGCAGTGGTAGGCACTCAGTAAATATTTACTGAATGCATGAACTCATCTCTGCCCCCAGCTTCTTCTTGCTTCAAGTCACACGGAATAGCGTATCCCAAACAAGTCTCTGAACGTCCCTCCTATCAGACGACTCCCCTTCCCAAGAGTTTCCGGAGTCTTCTATTGCTGACTGCTTCCCACGGAGATGTGGTGTCCTCCATGGCTCCTTCTTCTGCTAAATATATCAAAAGAGAAAGCACGCAAGGTCTAGATGTTTTGAGGCCAGGATTCCATGGAGGAAGGGTAACAGCTTCATCTTTATCTTTAAAGATATAAACGAGCCTCTAGCACCTACACAAGTATGAAGGCTGAAGGAAGGCTCCTCAGTGCGTTCTACTCACCTCTCTCAGGACACTGCACCCTGGGGACCTCAACCCCCTTTCAGTTCCCAGAAAAACAGACTGTTGGATGGGAACAGACTATCCCAAGCTCTCAAAGGAGGAATGCAGGCTTGAGCCCACAGATATGTTACTACAGCAGATCTTGTGCTATCTCGGGAGTACTTCATCATCTTTCACCCCCAGGAATAATAAACAAGAGTGGGAATGAAAAAATAAAACTAGATGCTAGTGATTGTTGGTTTAGATGAGCTTTTTATTTATTTATTTATGTTTTTTGGTACGCGGGCCTCTCCCTGCTGTGGCCTCTCCCGCTGCGGAGCACAGGCTCCGGACGCGCAGGCTCAGCGGCCATGGCTCACGGGCCCAGCCGCTGCGCGGCATGTGGGATCTTCCCGGACCGGGGCACGAACCCGCGTCCCCTGCATCGGCAGGCGGACTCCCAACCACTGCGCCACCAGGGAAGCCCTAGATGAGCTTTTTATAACTGAGAACGTGACCCCCGGAGGAATCTTCCACCTTGAATGGCCCATCAGTGCCCTTGAGGGAGTCAGTTGTGTATTCGGTTGTGAAGGATAGGAGAAATAATTATGGATCCTACACAAAGTGCTGGAAATACATTATTGAACATTGAATCGAGAAGGGAAGTTGCATTAGGGCTTTAAAGGATTCTAGCTCTCTTTTAAAAATCCCTTATGATATATAAGTCTATCATCCCCCTTTTAGGCAGTTTCAGGAACATGTTAGCGATGATAGCTTGAGGGCTGCCCGATACAATAAGACCCGGCAGAGTGAGGGAAGCCCAACAGCCATGGCCACTGTGTGCAATGCTGTGAGATCGACATTCCCTTAAAGGAGATCCAGAGTTATAAGGGGTGACTGCTTAGTAATGGACTTGGTAAAGAGCACGGGACAGGGGAAAAGGTGCCTGAATAGGAATCCAAGCTCTCCAGTTTTGAAAGGAAATGAAGTCTATGCCCTAACACGGTGGTTCTCAACCTTTAGCAGGAATCACAATCATCTGGAAAGCTTCTGAAATGCGGAGTTTCTGACTCAGTAGGTCTGAGATGGGGCCTGAGGATTTACATGTCTATCCTATCAACTTCCCAGGGGATGCTGACATGGTCCAGGACACACTCTTGGAGAACCAAGGCTCTCAATCTTGGCTACATGTTAGAATCACTTGGGGAGCTTTCTGTTTAATTTCATTTTATTATTTAATTTTTTCAGCTTTACTGAAATATAAATGACACATAACACGGTGTAAGTTTAAGGTGTACAACATCTTGATTGGATATGTTTATAAATCGCAAATTAGGGACTTCCCTGGCAGTCCAGTGGTTAGGACTCTGCGCTCCCACTGCAGGGGGCACGGGTTCAATCCCTGGTCAGGGAACTAAGATCCTGAATGTCATGCAGTGTGGCACGGCCAAAACAATAAATAAATAAAAAATAATAAAATAAAATAAACTGCAAATTGATGACCACCATTGTATTAGCTACCACCTCTATCCTGTGTCATAATTACCATTTTTTTCTGCGGTAAGAACCTTTAAGATCCGCTGTCTTAGCAACTTTCAAATACTCAGTACAGTATTATAAGCTATAATCACTGTGCTATATGTTAGATACCCAAACTTCTTTTTTTTTCTATTTTTTGGCCATGCCGCGGGATCTTAGTTCCCCTGACCAGGGATTGAACCCGTGCCCCCTGCAGTGGAAGCGTGGTGTCTTAACCACTGGACCACCAGGGAAGTCCCCGATACCCACACTTTTCACTTATAACTGGAAGTTTGTACCCTTTGACCAATATCTCCCCATTTCTACCATCTCCCAGCCCCTGGCAACCAGCCTTCTGCTCTGTTCCTCTGCGTTTGCCATTTTTAGATTCCACGTATATGTGAGATGACACAGTATTTGTCTTTCTCTGTCTGACTTATTCACTAAGCATAATGCCCTCAAGGTCCGTGCTGGGGGAGCTTTATAAATACACCAGTGTCGGGGCCTCATCCCCTAGAGATTCTAACGTAATTGGTCTAAGGTGTGTTAGAGCTTCAGTAGTGTTTAAGACCTCTCTCAGTCATTCGAGTATTTGCCCAAGCTTGAGAAGTACTGCTCTAAACTGTACCATCAGATTAATGAGTAGATTTGAGGTCCATTTGATTATCTTTCTGTAGAAAAAGCAAAAAACTGATGGGATGAGGTGCAAAGTCAGGTCAGCACTCAAGGCCCACACATATATCACCTAGTGGCACACTCCTAGGTTTGAAAGAACACGTTCTATAAACTGCAGGCTTTTGAAACCAAGGTGTCAACAGGTGACTTGTCTCTAGACCGACCAGCAGGAATCTTCCTATTTGGAGGGGCATTCTTTTCACTGCCTTTCCAAAATGCTAGGCTGGACTCAACACCAAAAAGCATGAGCAATCATTTCCTCTTCAAGTCGCTTCCAGCCTTCATGGCAAGATGCGTATCTCAGGTGCATGCTAGGCTTCAACAGGAGTGACCTTTGCCGGGAGCAGTGGATAGCTTATGGCCAACGTGGCTTGAGTTATACATAACTAGAAATTACTAGCGTCTCTTTGTTTTCACTGTATTTACGTTTTTTATTATTACCTCCTCTTTATGGCAAGAGATAATGGCTCTTTACCTAAAACTGTAATATGTTTCCTTTTTAAACTGAATGAAAGTTTCAGTTATATAGAATGAATTAAGTCCTAGACACCTACCATACACCCCAGTGTCTATAGTTAACAAAACTATGTTGAATACTTAAAATTTTGCTGAGTGGGTGGATCTTGTGTAAAATGTTCTTACCACAAAAAAAGTAATTAAAAATGGTGGGAGGAAACTTTTGAAGGTGATGCATATGGTTATGGCATTGATGGTGGCATTGGTTTCATGGGTGTATAATTAGTACCAAACTCATCCAGTGGTATACACGAAATAGGTACACTTTTTGTATGCCAATCTCACCTCAATCAAGTGGTTTATAAAAAAGAAAAAGAAAGAAGTCAGAACTCTTGGGTTTGAGCCTTAATGTATCAACTTAGTGTCGGCTACTTTAAGACGCAACCAGAGGTGTACCAAATGAAAATGCATCTCAATTGAAAATTGAAAAAAAATTAGGGAAAAGAATGAATCATACGTTTAAAGTAGTAAATGATAATCCGTAACGGAGCAGGTGGTGTGCTATGTCAAGAGAAAACAGATACGGAAATGCCCTCTTGTCCAAACCCTTTTCCACTCCGTCCCAAAGACAAGGAACTCCAAATGACGGACGTGAGAACACACTGAAAATGTGAGAAGGGAAAGCTACCTTTCCCCAAATCACCCAGGCAACAGTGCCCTGCTACAAGGCACCCATAGTGCGACACATGTCCACGCAGGACAGCCCCTCACACCCACCCTGGCCAGACCCTGAGGCACTGAAGTTGTAGCACTTGGTGTTCTTGGGGTCCCATGGACAGTCTCCAGCGGGCAGGAGCCCGTTCACTGATCTTGCAGCCTTCAGAGTCATTTACAAAAAATCTACCCCAAATACTTGCAGACTATTTGGATTTTGGATCAAATCTTTTAAAATATGAAAGATCGGCGTGCCTTTGGAATACCTCTGTGTGTGTGTGCACGCATGCGATTAGTTATTCAATCAAATACCATCTCCTTACCCATCCACAACATATAATAAAACACAGAGTTACCCACAAGTTGGTAAAATATATTTTATTTGTTCATAAAAAGAAATAGTATGAATTACCAGAATTTCATTTTCCTAGAAACATCTTTCTCTGTGTAAAATTAATTTGTGTTATACATAGGACAAAATACTTGATTTAATTTTTTTTTCTTTTTGTACATATTGGTTATTCTAACATCCAGGTTATAGAGGACACACTGCTAGAATGTGCAGTGTTCCAGATTACTGGGCTGAATGAAACTCAGTCATAAATTAATGTTACAAAAGTGAGAAAAAAAATCTAACCACACCTTGAAGTTTTACTGACCATCTTTCTTGATCAACTGAAAAGAAAAAGGACATTGACTTCTATGTCAGCCTTTTAGACACTATGCGTTTCTACTTTAGCGGAACCTTCCATCTTCCTTTCTCATGAAAATATCCTGGTGGGATCTGAAACTGCGTTTCTCCAAAGGCCTACAATGTACCTGTCACTCAAAATGACTTCGTAGGAGGATCCCATGAAGAAGACAACTTTTCTTCCTTCATCTTCCAATTAAACGTTTATGATGCAGTTACTACACCTAAACACCCTTCCAGGTACCACTTACCAAGTACGAACACCTCAAAGACAGCGTGGGCTCGACAGGAACAACAACAACCTCCAAATATTTTGTTAACCTTTTTGTTTGTTTTTAAACAAACTGAGCGGAATAAAGTACCCCATGAATATCAGAGCTTCTCCTGTAATGCGGAAGAAAACCAGAACGCGTTAGGACAAATTGCCAAACCAGAAATGGTGTTTGTCTTCTAGCAGCTAAAAGGTTAAGTCGGTGGCCGTGCAGACTTCTCCAGGAGGAAGACACGTGTGCCCTGTAATAAGTATCATGCGATGGGGTGTAACCTTGGGGCCGATGCTGAGTCAGGAGCCGTCAGGAACTGTAAGCCGTCAGACTCCTCGGAAGAGATGCACAGGAAGTTTATTTGTCTTCCACAGAAAAACGCGCTCTAGTCCTTCAGTGCTAATTATCGACATCTGTTTGGATTCAAGGATTTGACCCAGAATAGAATCTTGACTCACTTCAGTGTTCATGACTAAATGACCCTCCTTCTCTCTGAGGATTTCCTGTTTTAGTTTTAAGGCAGGGAATAAACAACTTAATCGAAAATGGTCCAGCTTAGAAAGGCAAGCAGGGCCCTGGAGGGGAGGGAAAAGTTCACGTGCATTTCCCCACTGCTTCGTGGCAAACCCTTCTCTGAACTTTTTTTGCAAGCTGACATCACGCACCGTGTCAGAGCACGAGAGTGGACAGAAAGCGGACAGGGCAGGATCAGGTGGCAGGTGGGGGCTGGCTTTGACTTTAAGCGATGTTATGCTATAATGGAAAAGAGGTGTTCCCAGTGTTATTTCTAATGAGCCTTCTGATAGGAGAAATGCACGATCAATTAGCACCCTTCTGAAGATGTCTTTGACACCCAAGCAGCAAGAGGGAAGAGCCATGCCATGATCATGGGCATTCCCCTAAGTGCAGGTCTACACGGCTTGGTAGAGGCAGTAACAAAGCTATGAAATGCACACAGCATCTCAGGAATGCACAGAGCTCCCGCCTCCAGTCCCCGTGCGCCCATCCTCCTATACCTTAGCTTTGCAGCTAAGCACGAACTAGCTACGTCGGGGCTAAAACTTGTGGGCAAAGACAGACCAGATTATCAATAAGACATCCCTTAAAGACCAGTGTTTTGTTTCACCGGCGAGCAAGTTATCCCATAGAACATACCAAAGTGTCCTTTGTAAATATCACAACCCAACCATTTTGACAATATCTTCCCATATATTCCTTAGTGAAAGTATAACACAAATGACAATTCTTTGATATTGCTATACGGTTACCCAACTGCCACTAGCTGGTCATCACAAACGACCCCTCCAGTGCCCCCTCCACGAAGAGGTAGGGGAGAGAATTCTGCATCGGCAGCAACAGTGCTGGTACCCCTTCTGCCAGGGCCTGGCTAAAACAAGGGACAGCGGCACAGGCTCGAGCGCTTACAGGCAACACGGGCCAGCGTTCCCAGTCTCTCTACAAGAGCCTCTCCTGGTTCTCGCTGTTTGCCTGTGGGCTACAGACCGTGTTGTCTGAGATGAGCTAGGAATTCCAGGGAGGGGAGTTCCAGACATCAAACAGGGGCTGGCTCTGCACCTAGCGGCACCTTGGTAGACTCAGATGGCGTGGGATGAACCCGGCCCCTTCAGGTCTCGACACCCTTGGCTCGATCCGGGGGTTCTGCTAGCCTAGGGGATTCTTTGGTGTGTCAAAGCAGAGCCGTCCTGGAGAACGGAACACGATGCACTCGCGTGCAAACTAGAAGGGATCGTCTTTATTTGTAAAGCAGCGCCCGAGCATCTCAGACGCGGGACCTGCAGAAGTGGGGACGGATATTTGCCTACGCTTCAAGCCAGTTATTGAACCAGGGATGGGGCAGAAGATGAGGCAGGGGCATCCTTCAGAATCAAAAGGTAAAGTCAAGGGCCCTGACAGGCAGACTCTAAAAGGACGTGGATGTCCCTGCCAAGGTAGTGATTCCCCCGCGTGCTGAGCGGACTTGGGGGGGAAAGCTAGCGCTGTGGTTTGGAGTCTACGCCCTCGGATGTGTCAGCACGTCCGCGAGGAAGCTGCTATGTGAAGGTCTGGCAGCTCGGAGCTCCCAGAGGTGCCCAGGCAGGAGGGGAGATGGAAGCTTCCGTATGAGGAGGTGGGCAAGTGCATCCAGACAGCGATCGAAGGCTGCATACCCGTAACAACGAAAATCTCAAGTTGTGCTTTTCTTCTTTTTAAATACAATGGGTAGAAAGAAAGAAAAAAAAAAAAAAAAAAAAGGAAGCACCATCCATTGTGAAGACGAGAAGAAAATCTTAGAAACACTTTGGAATGTGAACAGATTACGTGACTCTAAAGAGCGTGGCTAGGCAGCTTAGTGAGTTAATTGCTTATGAATTAAAAATAAATTATTATAAAATAGATTTCTGTACATTTTACATACATATAATCTCTCTCAATATTTCCTAAGCCCCGGGTGGGGAGGGGGGCGGGGCGGGAGGGTCTGATCAGTCCCAGCCGAAGTCGTGGCCCGTCATCTGGTAGAACTTGCGGTTGAACGGCCGGTAGAAGTCGCGCAGCCGCCGCAGGACCTGGCCGTCGATCTCGGGGTGGGGTCTGCCCTTGGTCTTGCCCAGGCAGTGAGGGCGGCCGCTGCCCTCGGCCTTCTTGAGGCAGGGGAAGCCCTTGGTCTGGTTGAAGTAGAAGTGCTTGTCGGAGATGATGCGCTTGAGGCCCAGGAAGTCCTGCACGCGGCCCAGCTCGCCGGCCGGGTCGCGCACCAGCCGCTCGCCGCTCACGAAGAGCAGCTGGCGGGCGGGGAAGTGGCGCAGCCAGCGCTCCAGGTGCTCGGCGTACAGGCCGATCTGGATGGCGCTCCACGCCCGGTCCACGAGGCCCGCCGTCCGGTTCCTGAAGGCCAGGCTCTCGAAGCTGGGGATGTCGGGCCGCTTGGACAGCGTCTGCGTGTAGTCCGAGACGGCCCTGGTCACCGGGTCCCGCACCACCACCAGGAGCTTGGTGTCCTTGGACATGGCCGAGATGCGCGCGGGCGCCTCGCGCGTCACGAAGTAGCTGGGCGTCTTCTCCATGGTGATCTGCCCCTCCAGGGTCCTCGGCATCAGGTCCCTGCGCGGAGCAGAAAGGCACGTTAGGGCCTGAAAACTGAGCTCCTTCCCAGCAGAGGGAGGGTCTTACAGACCCGGAGCCTGAGTTGAGGTACTAACTGCTCCACTTACTAGATGTGTGACCGTGATCGCGGAGAAGTCGCACAGACGCAAGGCTGTGCACCCCTGGCTCCTCGCGGATGTACTTAATGGGAAATAATAACACTACCGATCTCCTACGGTTGTTGTGATGATTAAACGTATTCATACACCTCAACAGCTTAGAAAAGTGCCTGGCATAGGCAGGGAGACTTGTATGATATCTTTCTTAGCATAATTTAAACATAACTACGTAGGCAAAACTGCTATAACCTACAGGAAAGATAGGACATGACATTTGGACCAAAAAGCAGTTCTGTGTGGTGATTAGCACTAAAAATCAGAGGCATCAATGATGTAAGACCGTGCCTGATTTGCTCCCTGAGTTCCAGCCTCCGAATATGTGAAACGAGAATGATTTCCACCCACTGCATTTGGTTGTTGCGGGGTTTGTAAAATGAAAGCATTTAGCTTAACATTTAAGCACTGTGGGCTTGGACATCAGACCTCCTGGGTTCAAATCCCAGCTTGTCACTTATAAGGTGTCTCATTTTCAGCAACTTACTTTCTGGCCTTCTCTCCTCAGCTGTAAGAATAAAGATGATAACACCAACCTTATGGGAGTTTAATGAGGATTAAGACAATTAATGATCATAATATGCTTTGAACGTGCCTGGCATACGTTATATATTCGATATTCACTAGCTGCGGCTACTACTCCATTATTATGATCATTATGACCGTGTTCAGTACACAGTTTATAGCACACAGTAGGACCATGCTGAACATGCATGTGTACACGTTGGTGTGTGTACCTCGGAAGGAGATGTGTTACCTAATCGGACACTAAGTAGCGGTCACAGATGTACAATCTTCCATTTGCTATGGGATAGAGATTCCTGATTGATTCCAACCTGGGCCCAGAAATTGGAAAAAAGACAATTTCCACATCATTTTTGACCAAATATCTACCTCTCAGTAGGACATTCTGAACTTCCAGCTTCAAGCCATCCCTAATCTACTGAGACCAAAATCCCTCTAGGGAGACATTTATGGAAATGATGATATAAACTCTATTGCAAGAGGCAGAAAGGGCAACGGGCTCCTCCTTCACAGCTAGTTAGAGGAAGCATGCTTCTCCCCGAAGGACTGCCTTGCAGCCCTGCAGCTGCCCCCGGCTTAAGCTAAAGCTGGATTGACCCACTTTGCCCATTAACCACTTAGACAAACGTAGCCGTGTCATCAGGCTAACGTGACGAAGGATTACAGAGGGGCCCGGCTCGCAACTTATTTTGCATTTCACTCAAAAGCAGATCGAGTTTGATCAAGTCCGAGCTGTTTCCAGTGTTCAGCCATTTGTACCTAGACTGACTCTACAAGAAAGGGTTTAATATTCAGAATCCAAGTGCTATACCGCTATGACTGAGGGAAACCCGACCTGCCAAGTTCTCCAGGGCCAGGGCAGATGGAGTGGGTTTGGGGTCTGTCTTCAGAGGGTCTAAACGCGTAGGAACTTTGAATGAACCAGAGAAGTTCTAAAAGCCTTATAATTCTGATGTTCTCCAGTAGCAAAGGTTGCCTTAATTTTCTTTTTCTGCCTCTTTTCTTTCTTCAGATGGCACGCCTCCTCCCAGGGTCCAGCAAGTGAACTTATTGTTTGAACTGGCAAATTACACAACAATAAAGAGGAAGGTTGTTGAAATGGATGTAACCCAACGCACTACAGCCGCACAGAGGCCAAGACATTGACACAAAGCAGATGATGGAAGTGAATGAACTTGAACTTCAGAGAGGGGACAAGCGGCAAGCCACATTGGGCTGGGGTGGGCCCATCTCCCCCTTGGATTGAGCAAAACTAGGAAGAGTCAGGGAAACATCCAGTGCCCTGTTTCCCTCTCCTGGGGGAGAATGACCTCTTGCTTGGTTACAGAAATACCCCACCTATGCACACTATTGTAAATAAAATAGATAACCAACAAGGACCTAGTGCAGAGCACAGGGAACTCTACTCAATATTTTGTAATAACCTATAAGGGAAAAGAATCTGAAAAAGAATATAGATAGACAGATACAGATATATGTATAAGCGAGTCACTGTGCTGTAACCTGAAACTAACGCAAGGTCGCGAATCAACTTTACCCCAATAAAAAAAAAAATACCCGCACGTTTCCTGACCTCCAACAGCAATCTTTTTTCTTAATTCTAAAGATCTACTTGTTAACCTACATACAGTGAACGATCATTCTTGGTGTCCAGTTGCATGACTTCGGACACATACATAGAAATCTTTAACAACCAGCATCACCGGTTCTATCACTCCCAAATCTTCCCCTTGTGCTGCCCCTTTCCAACGAAGAGCTTAAAGCAAGCACCTTCCACAAGGCAAATCCCCTTACAAATAGCCCGAGGCTGCCCAAATCCTTGTCTGGATACCCTTGGGAGGAAAATCTTGATTGAAAAGAGAAAATGGTCAATAGAGACTTAGACATTTTGACATCACAGATCTATTTACTGTTGCTTAAAAAAAAAAAAAGAAGCTACAAGTTTTCATGAGGGTGAACATCCCTGGCCACATGCCTGCCTTTCCAGGCCTCAGCCTCCTGGTCTGTGAATTAGCACCGAAGAGGAGGTCGCCTTCTGACAAACTGCTCTGAGGACGATCCCACTGTGGGGTCAGGTTGGTAACCGGCCAGGAAGCCGAAAGGCTGCATCACTTTTAGCTGCTCCCAAAGCCCACGTCCGGCCCCTGAGAATTCAAAAAACAACAGAGCAGCCAGGAGAAACCTTTACACACAGAAGAATCAGGATTTCTAGGAAGGTTACACCTCTCCTCCCCACCCTGGAAACAACTAAATAAATAAACCTCCACAGTCCGAAATCCACATGGGGAATAAGGATGCCCGCCCCCTGTTTTTTGAGCAGCTGATAAACCCGCAAGTATCAGCAACAAAACTCAAAAACGCTGGGATCCCCAGAGATGCAGGGAGAGGTGGGGCTGAACAGGTAGAGCACAGAAGATTTTTAGGGCAGTGAAAATACCGAGTGATACCGTCATGACGGATACGTGTCATTATGCGTTTGTCAAGCCCACAGAACGGACATCTCCAAGGGTGGGCCCTGCTGTATGAAAACTATGGACTTGGGGCGATGATGACTGATGTGTCAGTGTAAGCTCATCGTAACCAGTGGACCACTCTGATGGGGGAAGGCTGTGCTTCGCGGGGAGCAGGAGACCTATAGGAATGTGGTTGAACCCCAAATTCACGCGCCAGTGCTCGGTTTCTGGAACTTTGATCTTTCTGCTTGATTTTGCTGTGACCCTAAAACTGCTCTAAAAAATAAATAAATAAAATCTGCTTTTAAAAAAAAAGAACAGCAACCCCGACCACGCTGCGATCCCTTCTCTCCTTGGCTTCCTGTCTGTGAAGGATGGTTTCCTCCTTGGGAAGAACGGGGTCGCACACCCTTGCACCCTCAGCCCGGGCCTCAAGTGCAGGTGCAGCACGCTCACCGGGGTCCTTTCCTAACCCTCACCTTCCTCTGCGGCTCCAGTCGAGGGCTCTCCCTGGGATGCTGGGATCACGGCACCTGTGACCACTCAGGAAAAAAGAAAACCCTTTCCTCCCAGGGAACACTGAGGGCTGTCAAAGGTAGCACATCTTAACCTGTGACAGGCCAACTTCCTGCCTTGAAAATACATGCCAGAAAAACTCAGACAACGAACAAAAAATAACAAGTCTTCTTTTATGAAAGGATGCCCTTGGGTTCCTGGGATCTGACTGCTCGGCTGCCCAAGCCCCTCCCTCATCCTTTCCTCCTCCAGAGGCCTGGCCTACCCTGCCTGGTCCCCAAGGAAGGCAGTTAGGCTGAGGTTAGTTGAGTGCGTCAATCTCCCCATCACAGAGGCCGGGGAAGCACTCAGTTGGCTAACTTGAGAAGGGCAGAAGGGCAGCTGGGGGGTCACAGGGAGGGGACATTGCCAAGGAGCAAACTGCAAAGCTGCCGACAGTCCCGGAGGTGACAGACACTGGCAGGGTCGGGGGCGAGGAGAGGGCACATGTCCCCAGAAGCTAGCGGGTGCTCTGGAGTCCCCAGGGTCATTAGAGACTTAATCAGAGGGGTTTCTGTAGTGACAAGTGTGCGGGAAGCTGGTGTCACCTCTTCTGAAGGCGGTTGTGCTCACCACGATACCACCGATGTCACACGGCTGTCACCTCTTCTGAAGTCCCATCTACCAGCCCTGAACATCCACCCCAAACTCTTCCCCGGGGCGGTGCCTTTCTACCTTGTGACCTTATAAATTACAGTGGACTTCGGGGGGAGGGGAGGGGGGCAAAGACAAAGGTCCAGCCTTGTAGCTTCCATCCCGACAGAAAGATGAGACACCCAGGGATGAGAAAGGAGCTCTTCCTGTAAACTTGACTGTGGACAAGGAGACACCGGCAGCTCCTGAGACTTGTAACTCGAGCTGTAAGTTGTAACCCTGGGAAGTTTCTTCTTTAAAGCAGTTTTCTTCCCAGGGGAGGAGTGGGGGGGGGGAGGGAGGAAGATGGGGATCAGCTCAGCCCCTTCTTATCTGGAACCTTCTTCCTTTGTAGGAAGTCTCTGAGCCCACCAGATCGGAGCTCCCCTTCAAAGGGCCACATCTCCATAAATAATTATCTCCATTTGGGTGAGATGTTTGCATATCAAAGAACTCCTCTGGGAGGGTTTCAAATAATTTAAAATGAAATTGTAAATAGTCTTGCTCTCCGTGTCTCTCCGGTCCCCAGGAGCAGCTGGGCTCCCGGAAGTGATGTCATTATTCATTATAAAGTTTACTGGGTCTTTTTACTTTCTTTCTTTCTTTTTCTTTTTTTTTTCTTTTTTTAAGGTAATGGGTAGGAAAGAAGAAAAATAACAAAGGATGGACTCCCCCGGGTCCCCTCCTTGGCCAACCCTCTCTCCTTTCTCCCTGCCCAGCCCCCAACCCCACTGCAAGGATTTGGCCTCCATTGTCCTAGAATTTCAATACTGCTCAGAAAATGAAAAGCCTTTGAATGCCATAAGGGGGTGGGGCTCAAAAGAGCATCTCACTCCTCTGGGTCAACTCGAGATTCCTTTCATTTTGGCAGAGTCCTCTGTTATAGACCCTGCCTCACAAAGGCCTGAGTTCCTGTTCCTCGAAGGGGCTGGGGGGCTGGGGGGGGTGGAGGGAGGGTTTCAATTAAAAGCTAATAGCCTTTTGTGTCTGCGCTCTGTGGGGCGTTGCTCGTGTTTATCGGACCTCACTGTGTGCGGGCACAAATCATGTGAAATCAGAGTAATCTGTGTCCCGTTTCCTGAAAAAAAAAAGAAAAAGAAAAAAAATTTTTTCGTCAATAGAAAAAAGTTTTCCGGGAAGCACACTCTCTCGAAAGTAAAAGTAAAATCAGCCCTGCCATTGGGCAGACAGGGCAGAGCAGGGGACCCAGAAAGGAGAGAGTAGGGCACCAGATGCAGAGGCGGAAAGGCTGCCGCTGAAGCAGCTCTGCCCCTTCCTGCTTCGGCAGATTCTTCTCTGTGTAGACCTGACCTGCTCATCAGAGATGAACTCTCATCAGTGCGGGCTTCCCGTCTGGAACCGGCTCCTTTTCCCTGGGGCGGTGGGAGCCCCAGCTCTGCCTGGGTTACCTCCCAGGCAACAAAGGGCCAGCCCTCAGGCTGTGACACTGACTGGTGTGTGTCACAGGCTCCGGTAAATCCTCTCCCAGCTCCCTGCTTCATCCCAAGAAAGTCTGCCTATCCTGTGCCCTGGGCAACGAGGTGCAAATGTTTGTAAACAGGCCCTTACTCCAGAGCTTCTGAGCCATTCCACACCGCCCGTCAACAGAGCGTGGATGAAAATCACTTCCCCACCAGGGAAGCACCGCCCCCCACCCCCCCACCCCCGCTTCTCCCAGGGCAAGGGGAGGGACTTCCTGGCCCAGCGAAAGCCCAGTGGGCACTGGGCACACGAAGCCCTGGGCTCTGGTTCCTGCCCTGCCACTGACAAGAGCCTAAGACCTCGGACGAAGCACTCAAAGCTTTGGGCTCAGTTTCCTGTGTATAAAAATTAATGGACTGGGGGACTTCCCTGGTGGTGCAGTGGTAAAGAATCCACCTTCCAATGCAGGGGACAGGGGTTCGATCCCTGGTCGGGGAACTAAGATCCCACGTGCCACGAGGCAACTGAGCCCATGCGCCACAACTACTGAGCTCTCACGCCTCAACTAGAGAGCCCGAGTGCTAAAAACTACAGAGCCCACGCGCTCTGCGGCCCACAACTAGAGAGGCGACCGCGCGCCACAACAAAAGAGCCTGCATATCACAACTAAGACTTGACGCAGCCAAAAAATAAAAAATAATAAACAAAATAAATATTAAAAAAATGGATTGGTTTAAAAGGGGGTTCTTAGGCTCTAAAATTCTATACGGGGACCCTTACAATCTCCATCTCTTCCTCCCCACCCTCATGCCACCCCCTGCTCCTCCAGCCAGCCATAGGTTGGCACAAGTTGGTAAAGGAGAACCTATATAAATATTCGATGATTGAATTGGTACAAAGTGTACTTCAAAGTGTACCTTGGGGGTACAGATCAACCCCAAGAGTGCAATTCAGGTGGAAGTCAATGTCAAGGGTGTCCTAAAACTAGGCACTCACTCGTTAGGCAACCTGGTGCCTGGTGGAATAGAAAGGAAAGTAGGGTTCAAGGTCAGGCTGTGTGTCTTCAGGCAAGTTGCCTAACATCTCTGAGCTGTCTCTCTGCATTTGTAAAATGGAGATATTTGTCCTGCTTTAAAAAAAAATGAGATTCAATTGTAGTTCATATGTGAATAAGCTCTTAAAGCAGCAAAACACTTCCTATGGGTAAGGTGGAATGAACCCCACTTATGTCCCCTCTTTATTATCTCCTTTGACTTATGGCTCTAAATAGTAGGGATATTTCTAGGGAAATATTGCTAAGGAAAAAGAAATTCCACATTGGTTCTTAAATTCAAAGTCTCCTGTAAAACAAATATTTGAAAGAGTCTCCGTTTCCTGAAATTCTTCACTTGTGCTAGGAAGGATCCCATGTTTGGACCTTCCTTCTTAGTTCCCTGGTAGGACCTTGGAGACCAAGAAAAACCAAACTCCCCTTCTTGGGTTGACATCACTGAACGGATGTGATGATCCAAGCCAAAGGGGAGCAGGAAATGAGGCAGTGTTTCATATGAACGCATCCTACTTTGGAGGGTTCTTTCTTTCTCTCTCTCTCTCTTTGCTTCCTTCCTTCTTTCTCTCTTTCCTTCTTTCCTTCTCTCCTTCCTTCCTTCCTCCTTCTCTCTCTCTCTCTCTCTTTCTTTCTTACTTTCTTTCCATGGCAGAGAATGAGGTTTACCTGAAGTAAAACAGCCCGTTTAGGGGCAGGGGTCCATCCCTGGCTGCTGAAAAGAAACAACCCAACTGCGGAAACCAGATTCACAGAATGAAGGGTTGATATAATCCATTCCCTTCCCGCCTCCTGACTGCAGGGACAGTAGGAGTTTGGGATGAGAGAGAAATCCCAGTCAATCCTCGACTTAAGTCCAAGACAATGGCCCCATCCCTCTCCCTGCTCCCCTTCGACTTTACAAAGAGAACTCTACTTTATGGTTACCAACTGAAAAGTTGATAGAAAGTATAAAGTAAATTAGGTCAATAAAAACCCCAGACGTAAGTTTAAGCTAAACTGAAGGGAAATGAGAGCAAAACAACTTCCCTTGCCACAGGCTTTAAATAGCTCGAGAACATTTTAGAGAAGAAAAGAGGTGCTTTCTAGAGAACATCCTTGGGAGTGTATAAACCTGGAGACACTGCCGACAAAGAAAACCCTTCAGTTTCTTATTTGCACGCCGATAATCAGTAGCAATTATTTCTTCCCAGTTGGTCTGACCTAGTGCTTGAAGCTGATCGGAAGGTGTCTAGAGAAAGGAAGTGACATGGCAAGGCCGATGGAAACTCTGAAGACACCCATCAGGACTTCCCCGGTGGTGCAGTGGTTAAGAATCCGCCTCCCAATGCAGGGGACACAGGTTCAAGCCCTGGTCCGGGAAGATCCCACATGCCGCGTAGCAACTAAGCCCGTGCGCCACAACTACTGAGACTGCACTCTGGAGCCTGCGAACGACAACTACTGAGCCTGCGTGCCACAACTACTGAAGCCCGTGCGGCTAGAGCCCGTGCTCTGCAACAAGAGAAGCCACTACGATGAGAAGCCCGCGCACCACAAGGAAGAGTAGCCCGCGCCCACCACAACTAGAGAAAGCCCGTGCGCAGCAACGAAGACCCAACGCGGCCAAAATAAATAAATAAAATTATTTAAAAAATAAAATAAAGACACCCATCAAAGTGCCCTCTCTCCTACTCTTTTGGGGATTCTCAGCTTGTGAAGTACGGAAGCTTTCCAGAGCCAGTTTTCAGGAGGAGAAAGTCGCATCCATTCATTATCACAGGTCACCATTTTTTAAATAAAAACTCAGTGCATCTGTAACAGATTACTATATAAAGTCCAACTTGCTTGTGTGTTTCATGTCCAAAGATAGGACAGATGGAAAGTCTTGGCGGCTGAAGCTCTGCTCAAGTGTTCTGTATTACTTGAGCACGTCTCGTCAAGATTGTTCAAATTCTATGAGAACTTCCTGATAGACGGTGAGTCTTAAAATTTCCAGCGATTCTTCTGTGCTTGAGACAAAGCGTTCCCTCCCCCCGACTCCACAACTCGCACAAGGGAACAAAACTGTAAGCGCCAGGGAGATCAAATAACCAAATGGGTAGTGAGAGGGCTGCTAAGAATTACAAGCAAGATTAGCCTTTTACCCTGCATTAGCCCCAGTGAAAAACTAACCCTGTAACTATTTTTAAGCCCTAATGACTATTTCTAAGAACAAAATGTTTGGTTGACTCTTGTGGCCCGCCATGTTTTGTTTTGTATTTATATGGACGGTGAATTGTAAAGATTTTTATCTTCAAAAGAAATACAAGAACAAAACCCAGCAAAACACCCAGCATAGGAAGCACTGGAAAATAATCTGCTGGATGAACACATAGATGAATGAATGAAAGGAGGTGAACTAGCAGTGCTTAAAGCCAATGACTAGAGGTCACAATGCAAATATGTAAAGAGAACTGGGGGCAATCTGGGATCATAAATTACCATGTGGGCCAGGTTTGAAAATGGTGAGCATCTCAGGATCCCAATGCTCGAAGGAGTTAATTCTAGAGCAACATTTATGTATCATCCTACCCATTATATTAGGTGACACATTTACATTACGAGGCCGAACACATAAAGAAGGTCTTGACCTTGAGTGCTGAGCTACAGCAAAGAACAAGTTCCTTATTTGACCTGTGGAACAGAAGCCAGCCATGAGCGCCTCTTACTTTCGAACTTTGGATGCACCACCTCTTGGGGCCGGTAATAGACCACTTTCGCTCAAAATGATAAGTGGTCGCTTTAACAACAGTAAGAAAAAAGAAATGACTCTAACGAGCTGATGTCTATTCATTGTCATTTTACTTATTATTTTGCTTAAATTATTAAAATTCATTTGCATTCATCAAATGACGGTGGGGTGAGATACCCCACATGTCTCTCCCCTGGGTCTCAAAAAGAAAACGGACCAGGAATGTGGACATAGTCTCTCTCACGGATGGTTAAGGAATCAGTGAAATGGCACGTAGCTATCATTCACGGGGATGATTCTTGCCCTCCAGGGGCTTACTGTGTATTTAGAGAGAAATTCCACATCCAGGAAGTTTGCCAATACATATTGCATTGAAATGCGGAAAAGAAGCGCCCAGACATCGTGTCCTTTGGGACATCTAAAGCTTCCTTGAGCTGGTCCCAAGGGCGGGTGGAAGTGAAGATATCAAGAACAGAAGATACCCGAGTGTAAGAACATAAGACAGTGATTGAAACATTGGGCTTGGACTGAAGTTTGTTTGTTTGTTTGTGGAATGGTGAGAAAAAAGGCAAGAAAGATTGGAAAGCAGGCTGGAGTGGTCCCCTTTCCCCTCTGCTCTCATGATGTTCAACATGACATTCAAGCTCCCTGCCCAGGTGTCTCCCTGCTTTTCCCTAAGGACATGCTATGTCCCCTACCTTCCTTTTTCACCCTTCATCCCAGCCATGGGCAAGCAGAGCCCTCCTCCTTCTAGTACATTCCTATGGCACTCATTCCTTCCCCAGGCTGGGCTAGCAATTCTGCTCCCCTCTTAGGACCACCACCCTCCCTGCAAATACACATATGCGTGTGCGCGCGCACACGCACAAACGTTAGCATAACCTTTCTCTAGCTGCTATTATAGACTTCGAGGGGGTTGAGGACTGGGCTCTGCCTTATTTGCACTGTGGCCAAAATGCATGGCTCTTAGATGAATGAAGGGTAAATGAATAAACGAACAAACGCCAGACAGAATTTGGATTTGATCTCAGAGGCAATGAGAAGCCACATCAAACGTGGGAGGTGAGTGGCTTCAAGACGTATCAGGAGTGGGGGAGACTGTGCTTCCCAGCAGCATATTTTAAACAGACCTGGGCTTCTAGCTGGTGATAAATTCCATGAGGCTACTGAGGACTGACACAAGAAGATGTAAAGACATTTGGAATAGGCAGAAAAGATTACTGGATGTCTCCAGTGGAAAACTGTGCCGTGTGTTACCTGGAGCTAGCCTTTTTATTGCCTTTGAGATATTCTGCAACTCTGTAAATTATAGGCAACGACATAGCAAAAGGCAATGTAAGTCTGGACCATTGGCATGCAAATAAGTGCTTTCTGGTGGAACTTCTGTGGGTTTCCTTTTCCACCTCCCACTACATGGAAAAAGCCAGTTTCCACCTATTTGTAATTCCTCTCAATGCTCCTTTATGTCAAGGAAACTTAAGTTCTTTTGACTTCTCCTTTGGACCAATGGTAACATCTGTCTGGTTCTCACTAATATTGGGTCGGCCAAAAAGTTCATTCCGTTTTTTCTGTAACATCGTATGGAAAAACCCGAACCAACTTTTTGGCCAACCCAGTAATAAGTAAAATAAAATCCTGAACGTGCTCATTAAAGAAATATAAACCTTAACATTATAACTGGATGAGAGTCCTGATTTTACCTTTTGCTTTTAGAAAGTTACCCTTTACCAAAAAGGCTGGATTAGCCATGTGCTTTTTACGAGTGCTATCCAAAAGAAGATGTGGTACATAATAGACAATGGACTCGGCCATAAAACAAGTCATTTGCAGCAACATGGATGGACCTAGAGATTATCATACTAAGTGAAGTAAGGCAGAAAGAAAGACGAATACCATATGATATCACTAATCTGTGGACTCTGAAATATGACACAAATGAACTTATCTACGAAACAGAAACAGACTCACAGACATAGAGAACAGATCTGTGGTTGCCAAGGGGAGGGGGATGGAGTGGGAGGTTGGGATTAGCAGATGCAAACTACTATATATAGAATGGATAAATAACAAGTCCTACTGTAGAGCACAGGGACCTATATTCCATATCCTGTGATAAACCATAGTAGAAAAGAATATGAAAAAGAATGTATAGATATGTACAACTGAGTCACTTTGCTATACCGCAGAAATTAACAGAACGTTGTACATCAACTATACTTCAGTAAAATAAATTAAACAAAAAAAATAAGAGTGCTATCCACGCCAGTGGCTGTTACCCCACAGCATCCTCTTTATATAACCCCGTCCCCAACTTAGTACCAAGAACAGCCATACTTTCTTTTGAGCAAACAGCTTGTTTGAGTGATTCGTGTAACTGAGGTGTGTCTGCCTGTGAAGGCTGCTGTGGAGCTGAGGGTCATGTCCACTGTCATTTGAGAGACATTTCTCAGGCCAGTTCCTGGCTCCATTTTATGGCCCCGCTATCGAGTCTCCTGTCTTACTGTGGCCCTTTCGGTATCATTCACAAGCCACCTGGAGTATGTGTTCAAGAAGGGCAGATACACAATAAATGCAGTTCCACAGATCTGAGTGGGAAAGCGGTGTTGGGGTGAAAACCACAGAACGGCTGATTCGAAGACACGCAGACGGAAGGAAAAAAGAACGTTGGTAACAGGTTTGAGATGAGGAAAGACCTTCAGTTTTTAAGCAGGATGTGCTGAGGGCGGAGTCCTTCTGCGTTCTGAGTTCACCCACAGAAACTGTAGCTTCCCACACAGTGTTCAGGGTGCGACGCAGAACACAAGGTCGGTGTTCATCCCAGAAACGTTATAAACAAATGAGGGTTTAGGTTTTTGTGTCCGTATGTAAAAAGCAGAAATGGAGAGCAGGTGAGCATCACCCCAGTTTCTAAGCTAGAAAAGGTTTTCTGGGTCCAGGCAGGTCAGCCTGGGGCGGGGTAGCTTTCCTGGGAGGCCAGCCGGAGGCCGGGGGCCGCGAACAATGGCCACCTCTCCCTGAGATGCTCAGCGCTGTTCTCCATTCACCCACAAAACCAAATAAAGACCTTTAAGCTGCTACTTTCCCAAATGAATTCACTTCCAAATCCCGGGCTGGGAACACGCAGCCCTAAGCCCGTGAGCAAACACCCGCTAAAGGAGAGAACAAGAGACACTCTCTCGGCTGCCCCATTAGCACGTTTGGGAAATTAATCAACCCCCCAACCCCTTCAAAGACATTGTTTCCCTGGGCTGGCTGAGTGCACATCGATTAACTTCTCACGTGGAAGCAGGTAGGACGACCAGCTAACAAAAAGAGGCGTGGAATCAACTCACTGTATAAAGGTGCCCAGAGCTGATGCCCCAACCATCTTCTTTTATTCTTTTTCTTTTTTTTTTTTTAATGGAAGTATAGTTGATTTATAATATTATATAAGTTATAGGTGTACAACATAGTGATTCAGTATTTTCATAGATTATACTCCACTTAAAGTTATTATAAAATATTGGCTAGGGCTTCCCTGGTGGTGCAGTGGTTGAGAGTCCGCCTGCCGATGCAGGGTACACGGGTTCGTGCCCCGGTCTGGGAAGATCCCACATGCCGCGGAGCGGCTGGGCCCGTGAGCCATGGCCACTGAGCCTGCGCGTCTGGAGCCTGTGCTCCACAACGGGAGAGGCCACAACAGTGAGGGGCCTGCGTACAGCAAAAAAAAAAAAAAAAAAAAAAAAAAATTGGCTAGATTTCCTGTGTTGTACAGTATATCCTTGTAGATTATTTTATACATAGTAGCTTGTACCTCTTCATCCCCTTCTCCTATCTTGCCCCTCCCCCCTCCCCTCTCCCCACTGGGAACCACTAGTTTGTTCTCTGTGTCTGCTTCTGTTTTGTTATACTCACTAGTTTGTTTTATTTTTTAGATTCCACATATAAGTGATACCATAAGTATTTGTCTTTCTCTCTCTGACTTATTTCACTCAGCATAACGCCCTCTGGTCCATCCATGTTGCCGCAAATGGCGGGATTTCCTTCTTCTTCGTGGCTGAGTAATATTCCACTGCATATATAACGCATCTCCTTAAGCTGTCCCCATGAATCTGGAATTCCAAGAGATTTCTTTACGAGACCAACAGTGTCTGTCCAAGGAAGGACCCCCTTTCCCAGGGCCCTGCTTCCTCTGAAGAGAGAGGGTTTTCCTCTTACTCAGAACAGAAATGGGGCTTGTTAATGATCATGCCAGAATGTTACCCTCACTGACAGGCTGCAAGTCCCAGAGCTGTGCCCTCAGAGCAGGGCGCTTCCACTTTTAGGGGTTACAGAGGATTTGGGAAAAGAGCTGGGTGCTGGAGTGCACGTGTGTGACACGCATATGAGCCTCAGTACCCAGGTTCAGGGAGATTACAGACCCGCGGGGGCCATCCACGGGCCCAGGTGGAGAGCCCCGAGAAGGCTCGTCAGCGAGGCGCCAGCCACCAGCCAGCTGCTCGACCATCAGAAGCCCAGACGAGGTGGTGTGTTAGGCAGTCAGCGTACTCAGCACGGTGGACACGTGTTCTCCATCCACCTGTGAGGTCAGCATCACAGTTAGGACCCCCAAGCTTCGCTCACCCCCGCAATGCTTTGCCTGAACTACCTCCAAATGGGATACGCCTCTGTGTTTTAGTGACGTCGATATGATGAGCTGGCATGACAGTGGTCTGCACGTGGTCCTGTAAAGCCACAAAGACACGGCCCACTGTGATGCTCAACAGGGAAGCCAGTCTGCCTCCAGGCAAGAGTGACTAGACCTCCTTGTGATCAGAAGATGCGTCTCTCTCTCCCTTGGCCATTATGAGGTCAACTCTAAGACCCGCGCGCGGCACCTCATCCACCAGAAAGGACTGGGCGCCCAGGCTCTCCGTGGGGCGTCTGCTCCACTTTAGAGCCAGGAGAGTGAGGCTGAGGGCGGTTAGATGGAGTTGCCCCAAGTATCCAGCCACGACAAAGCAAGGACTCGGGCTTCAGAAGGTTCAACTCCGAATGTCACGTTCATCCCGGCTCTCAGCAGTTCTAAGAACCTCCAGGATTAAAATGCTCAAATACAGCAACCATGTCCCCAGACCCATCTGACCCATCTATTATCCTACCCCCCTTCTAAAGAGGCGTTCATCTCCCCTCTTTTTCAGACAATAAAAAAAAAAAAATAGGGGCTTCCCTGGTGGCACAGTGGTTGAGAGTCCGCCTGCCGATGCAGGGGACACGGGCTTGTGTCCCGGTCCGGGAGGATCCCACATGCCGCGGGGCGGCTGGGCCCGTGAGCCATGGCCGCTGAGCCTGCGCGTCCGGAACCTGTGCTCCGCAACGGGAGAGGCCACAACAGTGAGAGGCCCGCGTACCGAATAAATAAATAAATAAACAAATGGGGAATTATAAGGGTAAAAATTATAATGGAATAAACATAAATATATATATAAACATATATATATGGAGAGAGAGAATTTAGAAAGTGAAAGCTAAATGTCTCACTGGTTCCCTGCACTTCTGCCCTTTAGCCTTTATTTTAGGAGTTCATTTTTCACCCAACCCAACCGAAACAAATGATATGTGGGATCTTCCCAGACCGGGGCACAAACCCGCGTCCCCCGCATCGGCAGGCGCACTCCCAACCACTGCGTCACCAGGGAAGCCCTAGCCCTGATTTTTTTCAACTGTATCTGTCTCGTAAAGAAATCTCTCGAAACTCCAGTGTCCTGCAGGAGAAAAAGCACTCGCCCTCCAATCCTATAGGACCAACATCACAGACCAGGGCGGCTCTATACGGCTCGCCCAAAAGGCTTTGTTACCACCCTGCTGAGGCCATGGAAAGAATCAAAATTTCTCACAAGGTGTCTTCAGGTATCTCGGACAGAGGAGCTGACCCGAGGCTATACCCGCTCTGCCCTCCTTCTTCCCTTTCAACAAACCAGGTGTGTAGAAGGCAAAGCGAGCTGGTTCTAAACGTCCAGAGGGCAGAAGTCATGACTCAATCCATCGTTAGAAGCAATGAGACACAAAAGCTGTGCCAGGCGGGACAATCCACTCCAACCAAGAAGAACAGGCTGATAAGTAAGTCTTGGGAAGCCACCGAGCAGAGCCCCCAAGAATCAACACGATAGGCTGCCTCCTGTTCTAGCCCATTAACTATTTGAGATTACCATCATGCGGGGAGTCGCCCGTCAGCTGGAAATTAAATTAGCCTGGCTGTAAACCAGGAACGTCAAGTGGAAAATATCTGATGCGCGATCCTGGGGAAAAACCCCACCCCGTCACGCAGCATCCTTCCATCCTCCAAGCTGGGCCCTTCTGTGCAGTGGCTCTTCTGAACCGGTAAGAAGCACAGCACAGCCCAAGGGGTGAGACTTTCCTGGTTCTGGTTTTCAGAGAAAAGCACAGTCCACTGGGGTCACTCCTAGTAAGACAGCCAGAGAGGTGGCCTCACGAGACAAAATGGTAAGAAATGTGGCATTCAGAAAGAGACAGAGTGAGAAATGTTCAGAGTAGAAAGAAAGGAAGGTGGGGGTGAAGAGAGGGAATGCTAAGAAGTGTGGCATTCAGAAAGAGACAGTAAGAAATGTTCAGGTTAGAAAGAAAGGAGGGGGAGGGTGAAGAGAGGGAATGGGGGCAGGGGATAAACACACATGTGCACCCGGCATCCCTGGGGATGGTCTGTGCAGAGGCATACGCTCCAGTGAGGAGGCAGCAGGCCCTACCCGCACCTTCAGAACAGGTGTGTGCTTGCAAAACCACCTTGTAATTAGCAGGCTTGCCAGTTGGCTGTGGCAGCCAAGCCCCGAGCAGCTTCTCAGGTTGTCGGAACCCAGCATCCGAGGGGCTGTTGCTGCGCAGGTCCTCGAGCTGAGAAGTGGAATTTCTAATTACACGGCATTGGGCTCTACCCTAATGACGGGCTCCATCCAGGCAAGCAGAAAGCACCCAGCTTAGAGGATGTGGGTCCCCGAGCACATCCCAAGAGGATCCCAGCCTTTGCCTGTTTTTCTGAGGGGTGGGGCATATTCTCTGATCACCAGCAAAAGCAATTCCTATTTCACACTAGTCAGTGCCACTTCGTAAATACCGCTTCCAAGTTGAAATGCTTGAGAGAGAGAGAGGAAAGACGCATAATGAACCATACTAGTTACCCTTTGAAGTCATGATGTTAAAGGCTCACTCACCAAAGCCCTCAGTCCCCCTGACGCTGTCCCACTTGCCTTCCTTTCTCCCCTGCTGGTCCTTCCCTGCGTCCACGACACTTTTTCACATAAACCTCCTTGGCTTTTCACATGTGTTCCTTCTGCCAAGAAGACTCCCCCTTCCTCACATGGTCTGTACACGAACTTCTATTCATCCGTCAAAACCTTGTTCTGCGTTACCTCTTCTCTGAAACCTTTCCAGGAAAGATCCTTCCCCACTTCGACAGATTTAATCGCTCCTTCCTCTGCAATATTTCTTTGCCTTGAGCATCCTTCTCTTTTTGCCTGTATCACGCACCGCACGACTTTATTTAGCCATCTCAACCCCCGACTTCACTCACGAGCTCTGTAGTCAATATCCATGGTGTAGGCCAGGCCCTGTCCCCGCCCTCATTTACGGAACCCCCAACTGGCACCCCTTTACACTAAGAACACACTAAGAACACAGACAGCTTCTTCTCTGCCCCTAACCTGCCCTCTTTCTTTGATCTCTGATCACAGTGACTTCTCACAGGGACGTGATCCCATCCCCGGGCCCCCCAGATGCCCTTTCTCTTCCTTTCGGTCTCTACCCAACATTACCTCTTTAAAAAGCCCTAAAATAGCCCTTTTCTCCCATCACCCTCTCTCCCACAACTCTCCATCCCCTCTGTCTGTTTTATTTCTCTTCGTGGTTCTGATCACTGCAGGAGAACTTCTATTTTTATTAGTTTGTTGGTGTATCAGTCTCCTGCCCATCTCCCTAGTAGAATGTAAGTGTCAGGAGGGCAGGATCAGTGTTCATAAAATAGGCACTCAATAATAATCGTGAAATGAATAAATCTCTGCATCCCCAGAGCCTGGCACAGAGCAGCTGCTCAATTAATTGACAAAATCAATATGTAACTATAAGAAGCAAAACTGACATCATTGGCCATTGTAATCCAGGGACACCACGAGCTAAGTGAAATCAACTGGATTCGTCCCAATTCTCTGTCCCCACTGCTGGTTTCCAATGGACACAATCCCCAGGGGTGTCCATAATGTCTGTTTCCCCCAGGTTATCCTCTTGATAGACTCCACTGAGTAGAGAAAAGACAAAGGATTTTACTATGAAGGCAAAACAGCACCAAATCTAAATTAGAATGTAACTGGCAAGCAACCAGCAGCTGGAAAATTCTCTACGGAGGTCACGTGCAATAAAAATAAGTGGGACTGACTAACCCAAGCACACCGCTGAACCTGAATGGTGCAGTTACGTGGGGAGCATCTTTACCTGCAGCCCAGACTGCTGGGTCCACTAGTGCTGGGTCCACAGCCCCAGCTCCTGGGACCCGTCCCCCAACACAGCTGGGGGCTGAGCAACCACAGAGGACACACACCCATAGGTGCCATGCCCTTGCACTTCCCATCCCCCCCAACCAGCATCTCCCAAAGACACCATCTGGGGTAAGATGAGGTGGCTTTGATCAGAGGCCTTCAAATGAATGCAAGCTGAAGGCTCGAAGAAGCTGGTACACTTTTCTCCCTGGCAAATGCTCCTCTAACAGAGCACAAAAAACCACGAGCCTGTTCCGTGCTTCTGTTTCCAGCTGGGACTGGAAGAAGACAACCCTAGAAATGCGAGTGACAGAACGTTCCACCAGAGGGGACAGATGGGGAGAGACAGGGCCAGTGCACAGGGCCCACCCCCGCTCACACTGGCAGCCCCCTAACCAGGAGCTCTTAGTCGGGCTCTCCTGAGCTCACCCCTCGGCCTCTCGGATCTGTTTCTTCTAAACAGAAGCAGCCCTGGATCCAAGGGAGATGCAGTTCTAAGCCGGGACTGATCAGTAAGTGCCACCTCTTCTATAAGCTAACATGGGAGGCTCCCAAGCTTAACTGAGTTCCTCCGCGGTGCGTGATGGGACTAAAACTAAACCGCTCTGGGGATGCTGGCAACCAGGAACCCAGTGTGCTTCTCTCAACTTGCCCAGGATTCTCAGACAGCAGCCAGGGTCAGCCCCAGGGAGTGGGGGCCACGTGGCACCTCTCTCCCCTGGCTTCCTATGCTCGCTCAGAAGTCCCCCCCTCCCAGAGGAATGACAGGGCTCTCCCCGACCCCCAGCAGAACTAGGGACCCGAGGAGGAGGTGGGCGGCCCTGCCTGCAGGCTGTGGCCATTTGGTTCTTACCAGCCCAGCTGGGACCTGGGAAGAAGGGCCCTCTTTCCCCCAGAGTCCTGTGGGACAGTCATTCAAGTCACCCAGAGAGGCAACAGGGAAGAGGGGTGTGTGGGTTCTGTCACGAGTGAGGAGGCGTGGCCTGTCCCTTCTCCTGAGCACCATGGGGACACATGCTTGTCCTGGAATTCCAAGAGCCTCATAGAAACCATGCAGTGGGGCTGGGTGTTGATCACCCCAGAAAACCATCTGTACATTTTCTTGCTTTCTCTGCCTTAGAAAGACTGAAGCAGTTCCTTTTCCTCAAAAATACATTCATATGATTCAAATGCATAATTCATGTCACGTCTGAATTTCTTCAGTATGGGAGGCTCTGCTGCCCCAAAAATCTTCCAGTGAGCTGAAGACCCATCCTCAACATAACATTCCACCTCCGAGCTGCCCTCCTGGGCCCTCTCCCCATCCCCCCGCATGTCCCCATCACTTGGCCAGGCCTTGCTCTGGGCCTTTCCCACAGAGCTGCTCTGCCCTGAATCCTTTTATCAGCTTTCTGGGACAATCAGCCAGCCAACTCCTATCCATACGTCAAAGCCCAGCTCAACAGTGACCTCTCCTCTGCTCCCATGGTATTTCTCACTTTGTTCTATATTCTCTCTCACTATGGCCCCTTGAGGAAGATCGTGAGCTCTCTGTGGCATCTGACAACGGGTTAACATCTGATTCTCCCAAGTGCTTTCATACTGCTTGGCCCATCCTAGTTGTTCCAGACTGTCTGGTGGATGAAATTAAATCATGGAGGAAGGAACGGTAGACTCCACGGTATCCCATTAGGACCGCCATCTAGACGCTCTGGTCACGACTTGGCGAGAAGGCTGCGTCGTTACTGCCTGATGTTCACAGGCCCCGTAGGAAGAGAAGGTGGGTATTAAGTGTCCTGGTAAAAGCTACGTAACTTTATAGGAGAGGAAGTGTGATAAGAATGAAAAACTAGTCGAGAGTACACCATCCAGGATCCCACTCTGGTGTGAAACTGTCCACCTCCAGATCGTGGGAAACACCTTAGCCAGACACACCCCTAGACCCAGAAGCGAGGTGAGAGGGCCGCACAAACAGGAGTTCGGATTTCGCCAAATACGAGGAAGGGTCCTTGCTAATGTGTCAGGAGATAACAAGATCGTTCGAGCAAGCAGAGTGCGTGGAGGGGAAATCCAGATCCTCCTGTAACTTAAGTTTTGTACAAACAGGTAAACTAATCCCCCATCTCTCTCTGTAAAAGGTTCCACTCATCTCCTTTCCCAGCGACACCTAATCTGAAAGTTTCCTTCGTTTCCGGTGCTGTAAAACTAAAGAACACTTTTAAGTGTCCCCCCTTGGCCCCGACACAAAGAGGGGGAAATGCATGTTTAAGAGAAGAAAAAAGCGATTGGCTTTGTTTGCAGCTCAAGGCTGCCAATGTTTCTTCGTGGCCCTGCTGTTACTTCTCAGGATCCCGTGCAGGGCGAGCAGTCAGCCTGGTGTGATGATAACACGCATGCGGACCACAGGGGCGACCCTGGACCAGGCAGGGTGCAAAACAGCTTTGCCCCTTCATCCAGCATCATCAGACATCCTGCTCTGTATAAACAGCACAGTGACGAGCGCTTACTTTTGAAAAGAGACATAATAATCTTCTTGGAAAGCTGAACCAGCAATTAGCCTGCTGGAAACCCAGCTAAAGAAGCTTGTAGCAAGACCCAGCTTGAAATTCTCACCCATCATCCCAGGAGCAAAGGGGGTGCAGACACAATACATTTGAGATGATGTCCCAGTGGCACAAGTAAGGAAGCTAACTCCCAATAAGAAGGGGTGGCTGGGACTTCCCTGGTGGTCCAGTGGTTAAGACTCTGCGCTTCCACTGCAGGGGACGAGGATTCAATCCCTAGTCCGGGAACTAAGATTCCACATGCCGAGCAGCCAAAAAAAAAAAAAGAAGGGGCAGCCTGTTCCAAGGGGTGAAGGTGGACAGACAGAGCCCAGGGTCAGGGGTCAAACTCTTGAACTGCAAGTGACCTTGGAGACCTGTTCTGATAACGTGCCCCACACCGGCATTCGACAAACACCCCTCCTCAGGTTATCAGTTGGCACTGAATGAAAAGAGGATTCTGTACTCGGGGGAAACGCTAGGTTCAACATAATTAAACAGATTTGGGGGTTTTTCTTTGGTTACAGTACTTATCAGGGCCTTTACTGTGCTAACATGGAACCATTTTTTCTACATCACCTATTAACCTTTCAGAACTTTCTTTCACTGAAGAAACTTGAGGCAGTGCTTCTCAAAGTGTGATCTGTGGACCACCTGCCAAGGGTCCTCGAGGAGATAAAGATAAGGCCTGAGAGTACGTGTTTAAAGCTATTATAAGTCCTTTGACGTGGCTACGAAATCCAAGGCCCTGATCAAGGAACTCACTGGGCAGGGGATAGATCAGTATGGGTGTTGACACCAAAGAGATAAAGTGACTTGCTCCAGGTCACAGAGTGTCCATAGCAAGGAGCTGACCCTAAGGGTTGTCGACAAGAGGCCACAAGGAAGGAAAGTCTGTTAAAGAACTAAAAAAAAATTTTAAATGGGAGAAGCATCCATTAAAAATCATTGATGATGGTGATTCTGATTCTAACTGGCACCCAGCCAACTGACCTCCGCGCATCCTCTCCCAGGATCCCTACAGAGGTGTAAAACGAAAACTAAGTAGAAAAAAGGCTAATGCCAGCATCGGATGAGAATGTCCATGAGGAAATTCAAACCTGAAACAGCACATACGTGAAGGAAGGGGGGACAGGTTGTAGCTCCCCACTGTCTGGCATTGAGCTGGACCAGGCAGGTGACAAATGAGCGAAGCAGGCCAAGTGTGAGACAATAAGGAACAGTGGAAACTGTGTCCAAGGAAGAGAAGATGCCTCCGGTCACAGACATAGTTGTTCTCCAGCTCCAGCCAGCTGCTGCCATGAGAAAGGCGGGCCTAGAACTGTCAGATCCCTGATCAAAAAAAGAAAATCAGGGTGGCGGGTGGGTGGCAGGGAGGAGGGATAGTTAGGGAGTTTGGGATTCACAGGTACACCCTGCTATATTTAAAATCCAAGGACCTACTATAGAGCACAGGGAACTCTGTTCAATACTCTGTAATAACTTAAATGGGAAAAGAATTTTTAAAAAGAATAGATACACGTATATAACTGAATCACTTTGCCGTATGCCTGAAACTAACACAACACTGTTAATCAACTATACTCCAATACAAAACACAAATTAAGAAAAACCCAGAAAATCTGATTTGTATGAAATCGGCAAATCTGTCAATATTGGCAATAAATTTGCATGTTTTTAACACCCTAAAAATATTCAGTCAAGGATTTCATTTATATTAAGTCCAACAACAGGCAAACCAATCCGTGGTGGTAAAAGGTAGGACAGTGGTTATCCTTGGGACAGGGACGGTATTCGGAAGGGATCTTAGGCGTGGCTCTGGGGACTCTGGAACGCCTGTTACACGGGGATGCAGGCTGTGAAACTTCATCAGGGTGCACACTTCTGATTGGTACACTTTTTTTATAGGCATGTGAATAAAATTTTACTAAAAATATATATATATATAGGCCAGATATATAGGTAAAATAATATGATGTCTGTATTTTCTTCAAATAATATAGAAAAGACAGAATACAGCACTTCCTGGAAATGATGGAGGGAAGTCTTGGGCAAAGTAGAAATTAAGGCCACATGGACAGGTGATTGAACCAGTGGAAGTCCTACAGATGCTGCGATTTCTCTGGAGTTTCCCCCCGTGTGTGGAGAGACATGTTAACCGATGCCTGAAGTTAGAGGACATCATTCATAAGGACCAGAGCACACGGGGCTCCTGGCATGGGTCAGGGCTGGTGACCAGCAGGGCTGGCGAGCTATAAGGTCCAAGTTCTGGGCGAGGGTAGGAACTCAGTGGGCCAGGGCTGCTCTGGGATAAGACCTTCTCCTGCAAGCTGCTGTGGACACTACCAAAGTGGGTGTCTGCACAGCGGGGGGAGAGGGTGTTTAGGGTGTCAGATGACACAGCAGATGAAGAGACCATACGAAGTGAGTGGAGAGGGTTTCGGTATCATCTTGAGAACTAAGAATCTGAGTGCCCTGCTCATGGCGGGGCAGCTTCCAGGGACAGGTGAGAGGAGAGATGGGCTGGCAGACGAGGAGATGGAGGGAGCTGAGGTCAGAAAAGGGGCATCAAATATACAGATCTCATCGCGCGAGGAAGGGCTCCAGGCACGATGCCAGAGCCCCGGGTCGGTGCAGGGGTGACGGGCATGAAAACTACCAGCCTCAATGCAGACATCTTTGCAACAGAGACGGGGCAGACACTGAGTGTAAGTTGGGACAGAAAAAGAGAGAAAAAAATATAATCTTGGGGATATTTTATATGGAAAAGTCTGTGTTTGAGGGGAGGAAAGAAACAACAAAAGACATGGCTTAAACTGGTCCGGAAGGAACATCTTGTCACATTTCAGCCACGGAGAGAAGCTCCATGTTGTAGAGTTTGAAGGGCCCTCAGGGAGGCACTGGGTTCAGGACGCTAAGCCACCTACAGATACAGCTGTATGACCTTGGCCATCTCTGTGAGGTCCCCTTTCCTCCTCTGCAGAATGTGGAAAATCACACAGGAAATATCACTGCTAAGATGAAATGCACGCTGGCCACTGGCCTGCACACAACAGGCCTCAATCGCTAAGGCGGAGCTATCTTTTTTCCTATTACATCACCTAGTGACTGACATTCCCTCTCCTTCCCTCTTCTCCTTAGCTCTCTCTGGAAGGTTCCCGGAAAATAAAATACAAAATCACATTTCTTAATTTTGACTATTGAATGTTTTATCACACGTACTCTCATCTCCTTAAAATGGTTTTTAGATGTAATAGTGGTTCAGGAGGACTAATGGTTATTTTTAGCCAATGCCGAGCTTGCTTTGAGACCTCTTTGAAGCCTGTATAGTTCACCGACTAACGGGGCACCTCAAGGACAAGTTCACATCTCTTGAACCTCCTTGGGACCTCAAGTGCTGCCCGGGAGAGCCCTTGCTAAAAGTAAATGCTCAAACAGGGCATTTTTAGGGCAATGATACTTTCTGTATGACACTATAATGATGGATACGTGTCATTATATATTCGTCAAAAGCCATAAAATGTGTAACATCAAGCGTGAACCCTGATGTAAACTATGGATTTTGGACGACAGTGATGAGCAGTGTAGGTTCATCAATGGGTTCATCAAAAAGGTTCATCAGGTTCATCAAAAAGACAAAAACAAGTGTGTGGCTCTGGGGCTTTAGGTTGAGAGCAAGGAAGCCGTATCTGTGAGAAGCAGGACGTATATGGGAACTCTGTCTTTTCGATTTTGCTGTGAATCTAAAAGTGCTCTAAAAAAATAAACTCTATATATTTTTAAAAGCTAAGTGCTCAACAAATCCTTGCTGGAATAGGTTAAAAAAAAAAAAAGGTCAACACGACTTATAAGAATGACTTCGACTACAGAAAGAGACTTCAAACGGTCACCTTTCCCTTCCTCCATCAAGTATTTCAAATCAATGACAAAGTGATGAGACCTCTCTACCTTGCTCTCCTACCCTCTACCACACACATTTGGGCATCTATCTGTAAAAGCTCTTCGGTGGGACAGGATGTTTATTTCTTTGTGTATCTGTGTTAACTGGCAGCACCAACATATACTGTCTGGAGGCTGGAACAGTCAGATGGAGGGCATCAGGGACCCAAGGACCAGCACACGTGAGAGGAATGGTTGGGCTGAGCCAGGACGGGTTTCCAGCCAGAGGGGAGGATGGGGAGGGAGACGCCTTCCCGCTGGGGGGTGCGGCAGGCACCGGGAGTGATCTGGAGGTTACTGTTCTCTAATTGTTGGCTGGGTGTGTCTTCTCCTTCAGGGAGACTACTTTAATGAACATGTGGACCAAATCCTGCATTTCTTCAACATCTCCTGCAGCAATAAGCAATATCTTAAGTGAGCTTCCTGCCCTTTTAAGACAGGTCATCTCCTGCACCTCCGAAAAAACTTCCGGAGGACAAGGCTGCCTCATCCAAATACACAGCAGAATTCTCAACGCCACCCTGTAAAGCCCACCCCGAGAAGAGGCATTTTCGAGCTGGGATTCTGCCTGGACAGCACTAGGGGAGGGTCAGCTGGTCAGTGCCCCCTCCCCCAAGCTGGGGGAGCAGAAAGGCGGCTTCCAGGTTGCCCGGGGAGCCATGCGTTACCACTCTGAGTAGGGGCAGAGGGAAGGAGGGCGGGCGCCCCGGGAGTGCGTGTCTTCGAGGACCCTAGGGGAGCAGCGGGGGTGGGCTGCGGAGGGACGGGCCCCTGGTCTCAGTCGAGCGGAGATTCAGGAATCGGAAGGGGGCTGAGAATTATTTGCTTTTCCTTTCCCTCCTCTCCGATCCGTCGGACTCTTTCCCACTTTTTCTCTTCATCCCGTCACTTAACGGGTCACATTATGGGAACTAACTTATTTTTGGTTATCTATTGAATTTGCTGAATCGCATTTTAAGTACCCTTTATAGAAGTGGGTGAATTGAGGATTATATATTTCTTTCCCCAAAAGAGAAAAAGGTGAGGAGGGGGGCTAAGGGGCGGAGGGGGAGAAAGAAAAGAAACGTGCCGGTTGAAAACCGACCCCACCCTCTTCCGCGCCCAAACTATGGCCCTAAAAAGACAAAGCTTCCAAGTCCGGCTCTGAAGAATTCATTCATTCAGACCCACGTCCGACGCCACGGTTGCAGGGACGGGAAAGTCTGACTCCGTCCTCACCGCTCCACCCAACAGAGGCAAATGTTCAGAGAAGAGACACAGAGATCAGCAGATAAGCCGGCCTTGGAGAGCGTTTCAGCATCCGCTCGCCTCCCGGACAGGATGCGCAGCAGCTGGGAAGCCGGGCCTGGCCCCGGCGGGGCGCGCCCCTCTGCCCGCCCCTCTGGGCGGGGCCATCATGCAGACGGGCTGCCATTGGTCTCCTGACAGCTGCTAGGGCCAATCAGCGCGGGGCCGGGACCGCCGGCATCACCCTCTGCGAGCGCGGGATGCTAGGCCCAGCTGCGCCCAACAGGTGAGGCGGGAGCGCGGGGCTCGGCTGGTCACGTGGTCGCGGCTGGCGACCCGCGGAGCGGAGGGGCAGCCAGGCCGCTGGCCCCGCCCCCGACACGAGGCGGCACCGCCATCTGCCTCCTCGGACCAGATGCGGGGGTCCCACGCGACCCAGGGGCCGTGCTGACTGGTCCCCGAGGCATGCCCGCCGCGGAGCACGTCCCGCGCCCTCGGCTGCGCGTTGCCCACCCTTACAGAGCCGGGAGTCCGCGCGGACGCTCCTCTGGCTGCCAGAGAGCAGACACGTGGCCCGTCGCGCCTGCTGGGCCATGTTGGACACTTCTGTCACCAGTGCCTCCCTCCTGCCCCCATTCATTAAATCGAGTGTGCGTGAAAAATCTGCTTCTTCTACTTCTCTTCCCACTATGTACATGCGGTTTTTTTTCACTCTCCATTTGTTGCCCCAAGCTTCGTATTGCCCAGAACCATCTTTCAGCATTTTGTGGGTTTCTAAGTAAGTGTAACCCTGTTAAGTATTGTGGGGTAAAGATCCGGGGAAAAAACAGGGATTCTGAATCATATGCCCCCAAGTTGCTTGCTGAACGCACATGGAATCATTCACAATCTAGTCAAAGGGGTTTAAAAGTGACCCCTTGGCACAAAACAGTCTAGCTTGGGCTGAAACGCAATTTACAAAACCAGAGTCTTATTTTAACACATTTGCTATAGGTACTTAGGGGCAAAAATATTTTATGCCAAGAGTTTATCTGTTCTGTAACAAATGTATCAATTTAAAGTCACAGTGAATACGTATGTGTATACACACATACATACTTTTAAAATGCAGGTAGAAAATATGAATGCCTTGCTGGCAGTACTCTTTATACCAGCTCCCTCTCCCCAGATCTGGACTCGTAATTTTTAAAAGCAGCTCTCTTTGGGAGGCAACAAACTGCATTCCAACTTTGCTATTTTAAAATGCTTCATCCATGACAAAATGAAGCACATTTTCTTAATGCCCCAGTAACTTAGGCTATTTTTAATATTTTTCAAGTCACAGATGTATATTTAAAGGAATACTTTCAGATATAATATAAAGGAAACCAATGTCACCCTTATCTATGTACAGAGAAAATTAATCGGGGATATTATTAGCACTAGCAGTATTTTCACACAGTCTCTTGGCTGGAATGAAAAGTATTTATTATCATATTAGTAGGCTAGTAATTGCTCCTCACATCCTAAACTTTTCCCCAAATCTAAAATCAGAAAGGAACATATGCTAATACCAGTTTTATTTGATGTTAGTTTTATTTAGGTATAGTTTGAGAGGAACAGGAGAGCTCTAACAAGGTAATCTTTTAAATATATATTTTTTTAATGTTTCATGCTCTACTCCCGAATAGTTTTCAAAGATATCAGTATCTTATTTCTTTTCAGTCATGGTAAATGTTTTCATTTGAGGTAGGTAGCATATTGTACTCATTACCCTTGAAAATATGCCACATACTTGGGGAATTCATTTTGCTGGGATTCCTGACTATCCCGACAGCCTAGCACTGAAATTTCCCTTACTGTCTGAAATCACTGACTGTTAAAAGAGAGAGGTAGCACCCTATCTGGAAACTAAGTCTATTCACAGCAAAGGAAGCGCTCATTATGCTGTGCCTTTAGAGTGGACTTTTTGTGTTTCTGTCAATCAACTTAATTTCCATGTTCATAGAATTGAGAGCATAAAGTATTGAAAAACTACTGACATAGAAAGCGGTGAGCAGGCAGCCTTGGTCACGTATTTCAGTCCTGAAGCTTTAAATAAATGCCACTTCCCTGATTCATAACAATAACCGACTGGTGAATCTTTTTTTTTTTTTTTTTTAAATTCCTGGTGTGCTTTTAATTCTAAATAATTTTAGTGATTCAAAGGCTTATCTTATATAATCAGAAAACCTTACGTTCTACAACGTTTTCAACCAAAAGGTACATCAGCATAGATATTTGAAATGAGGTTTTTGGGACATATTGATTTTTCAAACTATCTCAAAGCTTTTCTTCAGACAAAAAATAAACACACCAAACCAGAAAAAAACAGAAGCCGTGACAGCTCACTTTAAAATGGCAAGTAATACAACTTTAGCTGGGAAAAATATCCTTTATAAATATTAGTCTATATTAAATTGTAAATTTTCAATAATCAGGCTCCATTAAAAAAACAAAATCTAGTTTAGTAGCTTAGTCAAATTGCAGTATTCTATTTTGATATATATATTTTTAAGACATGGGCTGCAACCTGATTTTTAGAGACCTGTTCAATAATAGCATATCATCTGGAAGATAAGTGTAATTTAATTCATGCACTTCAGCGTTTTATTCACCTAAAACAAATAGGTTGCTATTTAATATTGACGATTTTATTAACTCAGAGCATCTGGGAAAACACTTATGATTAGGTTAATTTATGTTATATTTTCCCCTCAACTTGTAAAAGATTAATCAACCATTTTATGGTCTAATTTAGATGCCTAATTGAAAACAGAGTCCAACACATGGTACACTGTCTTGCTAATAAATCTTGACAGCTTTGTAACATGATGGTTTGTATTTCAAATTGTTGCATATAAATGTAGATTTTTGATCTTCACCCAGCAGCCTGAAGTGAGCTGCATACTTGATTTAAACTCCTGGACTGAAAAAATGCAATTACTTCAAAAAGGATTATCCCCAATCAGATCTTATCTTAAATTTCCCTTAGGGAAGACTGAAACAGTCTTTGCCACCAAGTTTTTAGAAATAGAGTAGGAAAAGAGGGGAGAAATTAGTTTTCTCAGCATTTGTTAAATTTAAAATGTAGGGAAAGTTCTCTTTTGAGACAGAGATTTCTAAAGTCACTGGGTTTCAGATTCTAATTCTAAAGAGCTCTATCCAAGTGTTAGTTGTAATTTTTGTAATTGTCTTCTGGTTAATAAATACAAGTTTTCAGTCTTGATTTGAAGCACTGTACTTTTTTAAATGAATAAATTCATTCCAAGAGCTTTTGGAACATCTCATTTAACCCTGTATTCTCCCATGTCTCCCAGCCTTAAAAAGGACACATAGAAGAGAATAAATTTCCTCTCGGTGGGGACCCTTGCCATGTTTTCTCAGCCTTTATACTTGAGGATATTTTTGTCATTTTAATGACTCCATTGATTCTCACTGTCCTGTGCAGGCAGAGAAAGGAAACTGCCACAGTGATGTAATTATCCTCACTCTGGTTATAAACTAACTTTGGATGCCCTCACTATCCTGTTCTGGAGCTGGTCTTCTTTTAAAGTAAATGACAAAGTGAGCAACCTTCACTGAGATCACTGGAGGTGCAATAGAAAACTCAAAAAAAAAAAAAAAAAAAAACCCAAAAAACAAAGAAACCCCAACAACTCAGTTTTGAATTCATCATTTATGACCAACATCACGTTCTGTCATTTAAGCAAGGGAGAATGGCCCAGAGTGACCTCTGGAGCAGGACTGCCTGGGTTGGTGTATCAGCTTTGCCACTTTCTAGCTGTGAGATCCTGGGCCAGTAGCTTAACCTCTCTGGGCCTGTGCTTCTTCATCTGTAAAAGTACCTACTTCACAGGATGGTAATGAGGATTAAATCTGCTAATCCTGTAAAACTTGAAACAGTGCCTGGCACATAGAGAAAACACTCAGTAAGTGTTAGCTACCAAGATGATTAAACCACACACACACACACACACACACACACACACACACACAGCACCTTTTTTTCATGTGGCCACAGCATTAAAGTGTCAGCTTAGTTTGTACAACCAAAAATGGAAAGGAGAGTCAAAGTGGGAAAGGAGTTTCTGCCACTGTAAAGTCTAAGGAATATTTCTATACAAAAAAATAGTAATTCCACAATATTTGGCTAAAGTAAATCTCAAACTGAGGTCATTAAATTTGTGAAAATCTACCAAACTTAAGCCAAATCAAAAAGAGAAACTTATTAAAGAAATGTATATACTTCATTTTAGACCATTCAGAGTTTAAATCAATGTTGAATGCCTAAATGTACCGGGTGGGTGTTTCTCCATCTTGGTATGTGTGAGGTTCTCCTGAACCTGTTTGTCGTTTCTCAGACACCATCACCCCCTGCAACAGAAGGTAAGGGCCAGTTTAAACGGAAGTCCTCATAAGCCACTCCGTGGGGTCCTCGTAAGTACCTGCTCAGTTTGGGAGGCCTGATTCAAGAGTGAGCTGGATGATGAACTGGAAAAGTAAACCCGGAAGAGTTTTCGTCCCAGACTAAAACAAACACGGGTTCCAGGGCTGATGGACCGTCTGATTTTTGCAGCGGGGGAAGGCAGCGGCAAACCGCCCACCCTCTGGCCAGTGGCGGGTCAGCTCCGCGTGGCCACCACGATAGGCTCCATCCCACCGCGATCCGTCCCTTTGGGGCTGATGGCGTCTAGTTCTGCCACGTGGAAGGAACTACAATCAACTGGGGAGACTTCAAGCAAATCCGCTCAGGCCCTGGGTTACTGGTTAGGCCCGGAGCCGGGCTGTGTATCAGTCGATGAAATTTACTAATCACTCGTTCAGACATAGGCAAGATCTCATTCTCCAGCCGACGACGACGCTGACCCTCGGATTCAACCATCCGTGCCCGTAGTTGTTTAACGCCTTCAAGATGTCTCTCCTGTCTCCTATTTTCTAGCGTCGAGGACTTGCTTTAACTACTTGTTTCTGAACTGCAACTCTGGCTAATTACTATTTATACCCTTCTCCAATCTGCTGCCTGATTGCACAGATGAAGCCGAGCAGCGCACCTCTGGCGAGCAGCTGGGCTGGGCCCCGCGGACTGAACTCTGGGCGGGGGGGGGAAGGGGGGAGGAGGGCGAAGGGTGCTCCCTAGACACCGGATTTTAGGAAAAGCCTTCTGGGTCAGGCTTCTTCTCCGGTGTGTCTGTTTTTCAAGTTAAAACGGCCGCCTTCAAAATAATTAAGTCCACACATTTGCCCAGACATCCAGAATATCTAAATTATTTTAGAAGTTGTAATTAAGCAGATGGCATTGAAAAGATTCTTTTATTCTTTTTTCCTTAAAACAAAAACAAAAAACCACTAACCCTGCGGCCACGCCCGGCGCGGCTGGAGCTGCCCGGGATCGCAGCTCTGCGGGCGAGACGCTGCGTCTGCAGTTCGCTCCTCCAGCCGCGCGCTCCGCGGGGTCACCGCCGCGGGCCCTGGGCCTCCGGGCCCAGACAGTCCGGATCATCAGGGTAGGGAGGCGGCTCGGGAGGAGGATGCACTTCCCGCTCCCCGCGGCCCGGCCAAGCCCCAGCGCCCCCCAAGCCCAGCCGCCTCGCGGGCCGCGATGCGAGCGGCCCCGGGCGCCGGTCCCGCCCGCCCGAAGCTCCCGGGCTGCGCTCCCCGCTGCAGGCGCGCCGCTAGCCTTTCCAGGGCGACTTCGTTCTTTATTCTGCGTTGTTGAGTCGATCAGAAGGAACGTGGCAGGTGGAGGGCGGCCGCCTAAGAGACTGCGCGAATCTGCCTGTGGTGACTTCCACTGCCCAACCCAGGTGCTTCTAGAACCGCCCGACATTAAGGATTCAGTTCTTTTCCTGCCAGTTCCTCCCAGGCCGGCCCCCACTACGTCTGATCTCGGAAAATCCCCGGCTGCCTCCGGCCTCCGGTGGGTTCTACCTGGACGGGCGCTAGTTACAGCCTGACGTCCCGGCCCCCGGCATCGTCATCCGAGGAGGAGGATTGGTGGTGGCAGAAATGACAACAATACGATCGATGACAATAGCTGGCAATTAGAGAGGCCCCCATCTGCCAGCCAGGCAGGCACCTGACCCGCGCGTCGGAGAACCGGGCCGCCCATTGCACAGGTGAGAGCAGTGAGGCCCGCGCGACAAGCCAGCTGCCAGGGCCGGGACGTGGACCCAGGCTCGGGCTCCAGAGCTCGAATTCGCAACAACCGGTGTCGAGGGCCCGGGGACAGTGGGAAGGGTGACTGTCACAGCTGGCTAAACCTCGAGACTTGGGCAACTCCTGACAATAATAAAAACATTAGGACAAAAGGGAGGGGGAGGGCGAGGCTGGGAAGAGAGCGGTTTTAATCCGCTCGGTCAGCCCCCTTTTATCCTCCAAGCTCTCCCGGTCCCCAAAGAGGGGCTGCGGGCAGGGAATGGGGTTTGGTTCGACTCTCCCCTTTTGTTTTCCGAAGTCTCCACCCTCTTGGAGGCTAACTGGGCCTGGAGGGGTGCCGGGGGCTAGAGGAAGTCACGTTTGCGGGGCTCGGAGATGGTGACCGGGGAGAAGGGGTGGGGGCCGGTGGCCTGGCCCCTGGTTGGCGACGGGATTTCCCAAGGCCCGAGTCTGGACCGCGGGCCCACCCGCGCCTCACCGGAAACTCGAGCGACCCCACAGCTCACCCCAAAGACTGCGGGAAGCCTTGAGCAGGGGTCGTGATTATGACCCCGAGGGGCCGCTGTCCCTTTGGAACCGAACCCACAACCCGACCGTAGAACCGACTTTACAGAAGCCCCGACCTCTGGGCAACCCGCATTTCTCAATCAATGGGCCCCGAATATTCTTTGCACCCTTTAGTGTCAAGGGCCCGCGGAGACACGCCTCCCTGCCCTGGCTCTCTCAGCACCCCGGCCTGGGAGGCGGAAACGGGAGGGCCGAGCCCCAGGCGCCGCTAAGCCTTCAAAGCCGCGCGCCTCCCGCCGGCTGCAGTGCGCGCCTTTGCCCGACAGGGACCAGCACCGCTCCACGCGCCACGCGCCCGCTGGCTCACCCTCCGGAGCCCAGGCTGCCCGGCCGCAAGCCGGTCTGACCCCCTTCGGAAGGTGAACAGACTCCCCTTGGCCTCCGCAGGACGGCGTTGCTCTCACCCCATCCCCATCTGGGCAGCAGAAGCTGCTCTAGAAGTTGGTCTGGGGCGGAGACGGCGACCGGCGGGGCGCAGACCGTCCCGGATCCGAGAGGAAAAATAAAATGCGAGCGACGCTGGCTGGATTCGTCTGGGCCGCGGCCACAGTTAGAGGGTCGCGCGCTCCCCTGAACACCGTCGCAGTCACTGCCCTCCTTCTTTAAGGAGAGATCGCCCGATTAATCTTTGGGCACCGTGGGCCGCTGAGCCCCCAGAGCTCCTCGAGAAGTTTCTCCGGACTGTGGTGAGAGCGGAGCCCAGCGCACCCCGTACGTACCGCGCTGCAGGCCAGCACCGCGCGGTCGTTGCTCGGCCCCTCCCGGACCCCGGTGGTCCGAAGCTGTACCCTTGTCACTTCCACCAGCACATGCCACGTCTCCCTCCTCTGCCCGTCGGGATCGCGGCTGGCGCCCCAGGCCCCAGACCTGGCCCTGCCGGGGAAACTCACCGGTACCAGGCGAGGCCCTTGTCGTAGCTGCGGTCGAAGAAGTGGGGCTCGGCGCCCACGGCGCGCACGTCGGGGTGCACGCGCAGGAACTCGAGCAGCGCCCGCGTGCCGCCCTTCTTCACGCCGATGATGATGGCCTGCGGCAGCTGCTTGCTGCCCGACCCGCTGAAGAAGCTAGAGATGGGGCTGGGGGAGTCCGGCGCCTCGGTACTCTGCTCTTCCTGGCTCGCGGCGCCCTCGGCCGTCTCCCCGCCAGGAGCCAACTGGGTGGCTGGCGCCGCTGGGAACGGCAGCCTCGAGGGAGGTCCGTCGCGACCTGAGGCCAGGGCCGGCGGGGCGAGGGCGGCGCGGGACCCCGAGCCCAGCAGCAGCAACCCGGGCGCGGCGGCGCACGAGCCGGAGCACGAGTACAGGAACATGTAGAGCCAGATGCAGAGCATGGCGAAGAGCAGTGCGAGCTTCCTTCTCACCGGTGGCGGGGGCGGCGGCGGCTGCGGCAGAAGCCGGCCGGGGACATCGAGGCAGGATCGGCTGCCGCTCAGGCGCTGCCCCATGCGCTGCCCGCGGGCGCGGCGAGGGGCATGGCTCAGCACATGGCGCGGGTCCCGCCGGAGCCGTGAGCGCGGAGAGAGTACCCTGTACGCCGAGTGGTTCGGCTTATTGCCCCCGCGCGCCCGCGGCCGCCGCTGCTGCTGCTGCTCTTCCCCAGGTGGCGGCGGCAGCTGTAGCGGCGGCGGCTTTTGACATGCTGCCCGGAGGAGCCGCAACTGGAACGAAAGTCGGGTGGCGGCAACTGCTGGTCGGGGGCTGCGACGCCGCGCTCGGGGCCAGCAGAGCGCCTCACTCGCGCGCCCGGGCCCCTCCAAACGGTGCGCGCTGCACGGCCGCTCGCCGGGGCTGCCTTCCCGCGGTCCTGCGAACCGAGCCTTGACTGCTGCCCCGGCGCTTCCCCGCGGAGGCTGCGAAGTAGAACTGCGCAGGAAGAGAGCCGGGGACCCAGGCAGAGTGGGCGGGCCCGGCCACCGGGAGTGACGGGTCGCTCCACCTACCAGAAACACGGAGCACCATGCAAATCCAGCCGCTCCGCTGAGGGTTCGACAGCCAACCGGCTCACGGAACGTGGGGGTGTGGAAAGGGTTTGGAGCAGTGGAGAGCAGTCGGGGGTTGCTATTGGCTGAGACAAGGGGCGGGCTCCGAGGGGCGGAGCCAGGGGGCTGGTGACAGGAGCAGCTGGAAGGAAGGATGCTGCAGAGACCTAGCGCTGCGCCCCGGCTCCCGCGCGCACTTCCGCACTTGCTCCCCAAGAGCCAGCCTTGGCTGCAGTTGTCCCTGTGTGGGGACGCGAGTCCCCATCCAGATGTTTCGCGGGCGGGATCGTGGTGTGTGCGTGTGTTAGAAATAGGGAGGGCGGTGGAGGAGCGAGAGTCAGGCCGGAGATGCCCGCCCACCCCACGCCGGGATTCGGAGGGGGGGGGCCCTTCCGGGACTGGCACCGGTTTAGGAAGTTTAAGTGGAAATCGCTGTCAAACTTTTTTTTTTTTTTTTTCGGTACGCGGGCCTCTCACTGTTGTGGCCTCTCCCGTTGCGGAGCACAGGCTCCGGACGCGCAGGCTCAGCGGCCATGGCTCACGGGCCAAGCCGCTCCGCGGCATGTGGGATCTTCCCGGACCGGGGCACGAATCCGTGTCCCCTGCATCGGCTGGCGGACTCTCAACCACTGCGCCACCAGGGAAGCCTTAAGTCTTTCCTTCTTATTCTTTGCCAGGAGTTGATCTCTCTCCAGCTGCCGGTTAACTGGGGTCGGTGTAAACCATCCTCAGGAAAAATTCTTTCCTCGCTTCCGAAAGTGCTGAGGAAAGAAAAGTCGCGAGAAAGAAGGGAGAAATTAACAAGGAGTTAAAGGCTGGGGGAAATTTTCCTGGTCAAAAAGTGAGTGTGAAAGTCACGTGTAGAAAGTTTTGTCCGGATATGAGGGTGTTGAGGACGTTAGGTGAAGAAAATGTTCTCCCTTCCCATGAATAAATATCAAAGCCAACATTCGCCTTCATTTAGGAGACGGTTCGGTTTGCTGACCTGTTACATGAATTATTAGGTGGTGTTTTTTTTTTACCATCGATGTTTTTTTCTAAGGCAGACGTCAACTCGGAGCAAATCGATCCCCGAGTTGCACCTCAAGTCCACTCCAAGCCTGTCTCCCGGGTTTTCCTCCGCAAAGTGACCCTCCCGGTCGGGGCGGGGACCGAACTCTGCTGCATTCTTGCCCCGCGTTCCGGTTGGAAGCTCTGGTGCTCCAGTCACCCCGGTGGCACTCAGGAAGTTCTGGATGCCGGCGACCCGGAGGGGCCAGCGGGCCTCCCACGCCTGGCCCCGCGCGGTTCCGGGACAGAACGTTCCTTCCGATCCCGACCCCCGCGCGGCCCCCGGCTGAGCGCTGACCCCGCTACCTTCCCGGTCCGCGCGGGCGGCGGAACCACAAAGCCCCGGGCACCCTGCTGCGCTGTTCCCCCGCTGTCCCCTCTCGAGGTAGTGTCCCGAGTCCCGCAGTCCCGCCCCGGGCCCGGCTCCCCTCCGTCGGGAGCACACAGAGGAAGCCCGTAGGCCGTGAGCATCTCTGATCGAGAGAGGGGGCGGCGACCCGGGAGCGTTTGGGTGACCCTGCGGCCCCCCACTGGGCCCCCGCGCCCAGCTGTGCTCTGCGCGACCCCCTGGTAACTCTCAAGCCCAAGACATCTTCTTATAGAATGGCTGAGGGGAAAATAATTTAGGAGGAGGATTTCCTCCTCCTTTTATATTCGCAGGGAAATCTTTCCAGTCCTCTTTTCCCCTCTCCTTCTTCGGAAGTGATTTATCTACCGTTAGTTTTTTAATTACATTAACTTATTATAAGTTTATTTTAAACTTCTAAACCATGAGAATATATTTCTGAGCGTTAGCTTAGACGGACTTTTTTTTTTTTTAAGCGACAGGGAAAATGTTAGTGTCTCCGAAGGGTTTCTTCAAATTCACATTATCTCGGGGGGAAATGAAGTCCCTCCTATCCTGAGGCGGCTTAGAGTTTGTGGACTTCTGTGGATTTGGGGGGAGGGGAATAGTGGTTTATGATTTGTGCGTGTTCAGGCGAATTGTAGCTCCCACATGGCTAACTTCAGGCCTGGTTGGGTGTGAATGCCATGGTTTAAATTTTTTTGTTTTTTTGATAATCCTAACAAAAATGGTGTCTGTCCTGCGGGTTAGTAAAGTCCAGTGTAAAAGAAAAAAGAGTGAGAGAGTCCGCCGGCTATATTTAGGACTTCTTTTTCCGGGGGTGAAAGGAAGGAGAGAGAGGAAGCAAAGGCATGGGCATCGGAAATTGCCCGGAGAGTTCCGCGGAGCCCAGTGCTCCCCAGGCCAAGTCGCCGCCGAGGCCACCCGAGCGCGTTCGGCCCCGACCGCCCAGCAATCGGCAGCGCGCAGAGCTGGGCTCCGCGGCCTCACGCGCACGGTGATCCGGCAGTGAGCAGCGCCCGGCGGACCGTTACGTGGGGCGGGGCGGGGCGGGCGGAGCGGACCTGCACAGTGACCCCGCGCTCTGACCCTTCCGCCCACTCGCCTGGTCCGCTCGCTGCGCTCTGGAGCCCAGAGACGCGCCCCGAAATCTCCAGGCGTGGGGGCCGCTGCAGGTTCTGCGGAGGCGCAACCCGAGGCCAGCCTGTGCGGAGTTGGTGGCGAGGCTGACCGTGAACCCAGCTGGAGCCTCTGCCCCCAATCATGGCTCAGCAGTCAGGGGTGCCCCACGCCCGAGCCTGGCCGTCAGCACAACGCGGCCACCCAGACCCGGAGAAAGGGTTCCCTTGGATAAACTTATTCAGAAGTTTTGCCCTCGAGAAACCTGCAGAGGAGCGAATTGAATTTGAGCACAACTGTAGGGTTTATGTTTTCTTTCGGTTGGCTTGTTGCGCTTACCTAATGGGGTGCTCGCCTCGGGCCTCGGTCGGGTTAACGTGGCAGGCAGCCCCTCTCCCTCAGAAACGCACAGGCCGCCTCACGGGCCACCTCCTGTCCCTCTTCCCCCAGGTCCTGCTGCCCACGACCCCCGTCGGGTCACTCTCTGGCCCTAAAATTCCCCGCCTGTAGAGTAGGATACTTGAGCCGAAAGATGCCCAAGATCTCTTACGCCTGAAGGTTCTCTGGTTCTGGGCTCGAGCCCCCGCCGCTCCGCCCACCGACCCTCCAGCTCCCCCGGGGGCCGGCCCCCCAGCTGCCCGCCGCAAGGGTCGCACTTCCTGGGCTGCCTGAGCTGTTGGCCCGGAGCCCGGTTCCCGTCACCGAAACCCGTGTCCCCCCGCCACGACTCCGCAGCGAGGCGGGCCCCGGGTTGGCGACTGCAGGCTCGCTCCGCCCTGTGCCCCACGGCGCCCAGATGCCCGCCCGCAGGGGTCGCTCCGACGGCTGCGGCGGTGGGGAGAGGGTCGCGGCGCCCTAGCGCCCAGAGGAGGGAACCTGTCCCCGGCGCGCCCCGGACCCGCCCTCTCCTTGCGGGGAGCTGCCGGCCAGAGGCGGGCCTTTGCCCGGGCCCGCAGCTCAGGCTGGCCAGGCAGACGCGGGATCTGACACCGCGTGGCCTGAGGGCTCCGCCGAGAGGAAACCCTTTACCAGGCTGCGCTCCAGCTGCACCTCGGGGACCGTGTGCCCACCGGGCTTAGTTGGACACATCGCCTCGCGACGTCGCAGGCGCGTGGCCGTCTAAGAGGAGCCCTCTGCACATCACAGAAGAGGGATGATGGCTCTTGTCTTATGGATAAAAGAAGTTTGGTGCCCAGATTGCTTTGGTGGCTGGTGTCCAGAGGAGTCAAGGTCGTGTGCTGATTCCGGCTCCCTGGCCCTCGTGGCCCCCTGCTCTGGGCCCACAGCTTCCCTGGCCCTCGGCCAAGGGGCAGGGCGTGGTGGGGAGACTGCAGAACAGGTATTTATGCCCCAGGATCCCTCTCCGCTGGGTCATCAGAGGCTGGTGGCTTCCTGTCCGGCAAGACACAGCTCCTGCTGGGAAGTCCTCCCACACAGCCTTGCTGTCACCAGGTTCTGGAATGGCTGTCCGCCTGGCCTCTGCGGGCCTAGGGGGGTGGCGACACCTCCCCTTTCCAGCGTCAAGGCACATGCCCTCCCTGTGTTCTCCCCTCCAGCATCTTTTAAGTAGCTGCCACATTACCCAGCGGGAGTGTGCCCTGTCTTTCCTGCCAGGACTCTGACTTTGGTACGCCAGGGCTGCATTACTTTCTCTCATCTGGTTCCCAACCACTTACCGGCTGTGTGACTTTGAATAAGTTCCACACCTCTTCTGAGCCTGAGCTCCTCTCCTACAGAAGCCTTCAGCCCCCTCTTCCTCCCCTAAGCTCTCCTGGCCGTGGAAATGCAAGGCCAATCCTGCCTTCAACCTTCTGGGCCTGAGCTGCTGAGTTGCGGGAAGAGATGGTGCCTTAGGGATGGTTGGTCCTGCTTCAACTTCCCCACCACAGCCTTCCACGGGCACATAAGGGCGCAACTCTCCTAAATGTCCCCAGGAGGCCCACTTCCCCAGCTCCTGAGACAGTGTTTCTTACCTTTGATCCCTCCAGCATTTCAAAGCCTCTTTGAGAACGTAGATGCTGACGGGGATTGTCTACACCTTCCTACCACCAGACATCCACGCACATTAGCACTCACCCAACTCCTTCCTACCCCTCCTTCTTCCCTCTCGTTGCAGTGGAAGAAGCTGCGGGCCAGCCTGACACACAGTGACCCCCAGTACTGCTCTGGACCTCAGCCCTTCTCCCCTCCCGTCTCCTTGTCCCTGACACCAGTCTCTGCGGTGTGGACACGGATGTGCCAGCCAGACCCCGTTAGTGAAGGACGTGTTGCCCCAGCTGCGGGAGTGCTGTCAGCACACGGCCTCCAGCTGTCAGCACCTCCAGACTGAGGGCCGGAAGTCACGCCCCTTTCCAGGAGGGCCCCATCCAATGACGGAGCAGGGAGAAAAGGCCTGGTCGTCCCAGCAGGCTCCCGGCATCTCTGAGGGCTTCCTGCCCAGTTGGCAGAGGACGAGGGGCCCGTGTCACAGCTGGGATCAGCCCCTGCCCAAGCCTTCCCCCTCCCCTTCCTTCTACAGGTGTTGGTCCCAAGGGCATCGCCCAGGAACCCGACCTGACCTGTGTCCCTCCCTCCCTATGGTATGGTTCAAATCAGTATCCAAACACACTCCTATATATGTATATACACAGTGTGTATATACTTTATAATGCCAGTTATTCTTTTCTAAAAATATTTATTTATTCGGTTGCATCAGGTCTTAGTTGCGGCATGTGAACTCTTAGTTGTGGCATGCATGTGGGATCTAGTTACCTGACCAGGGATGGAACCTGGGCCCCCTGCATTGGGAACACGGAGTCTTACCCACTGGACCACCAGAGAAGTCCCATCTTTTTTTTTTTAAACAATGAACAGCTTATGCATACACTGAAAAATCTGTAAGAAATACAGAGTAGAGTATGACTCTCTAACCCAGATCCTCCAGTTTCTCTCTCCAAAGGCAACCACTGTTGCTAAACATTTTATGCAAATACAAGTAAACGAGTATATATTACTGTGTCTTTTTTTTTTCAAATGGGAGCATTAAGTAAATAGTAATGCCATGATATGGGTGATCATTCCATGTCAGTGTGTGTGTGTGTGTGTGTGTGTGTGTGAGTTTTTAAAAATGCTAACTATAGATAACTTCCATTTGAAAATGAAGGAATTATTGAAGTAATAAATGTCTCTTTATCCCTGGGAGTACAGTTTCCTAAAAGATTCTGCTAAAGTTAAGAAGAAAATAAAATAACTTTCTAAACTACATATCTTACTTCTAGACAGTATTTATTGACTCCTTGCTTTGAGAAATAATTAACACACTTATATTTGCTTTCACCCTTTCCAAGTTAAAAAAAAATTAACTAGTGTATACTTTATTTCATGTTGTCAAGAAGAACAGACATCAGAGGGCTCACACACACTCCCCCTTTCCTCCTTCCCACCCCCACTCCCACCAAGTGGGGACATGGCAGCAGGTGGCCGTCTGCAAGGCAGGGAGAGAATCTTCACCAGCCACTGAATCGCCCGTCATCTTGATCTTGGACTTCCCGGCCTGTTCCAGAACTCTCACAGTTCCAGGATGGTGAGAAAACAATGTCTGTCGTTGAAGCCAACCAGCGTATAGGATTTTGTCACGGCAGCTCGAGCTGACGAAGACACCCTGCTTCCCCCGGAGGTCAAATCCAGTGGACATGCTTCTGTCTGAATTTTCCATGAGGTCTAAGCGGCGTTAGATTGGGGTGACCATTGGGTCTTTCTTGACACTGCTCACAAGCCACCAGCGTTTCCCCAACACGCATATCAAACCCTCACCCTTTACCGCAGCTTACAAACCCCACCTGCTGCAGCTCTGCTGACCTTCCAGCTCACCTTGTTCTACACTCCAATGACCATGACAGCCCAGCCACACCGGCCTTTATCAACTTCTTCAATATCCCAAGTCCCCCCTCCCACACCCATCACGTGCCCTTTGCGCACGCTGATTCCTCTCCTTATACTGGCTCTTTCCCTCCTTTTTGCATGACTGGGCTCCTACTAATCCTTAGTTTTCGGTTTAAATATCACACCTTCAGAGCCCTTGTCTGATCATTTTATCAAAAGTAGGTCTTCTTCGAGCCCAGCTCCACTTTGTTTCTTCCCAGCACTTTCAGTAATTTATAACTGTTGTCGTTATTTTGTTTGTTCATTCACTGTATCACTGTACACCCCACCGCCCTTGGCTAGGAACATACTTGCTTTGTTTATCACTGAACACCTGGCATTGGGCCCCGGGTAGGCTTTCAATGTGTATTTGTTGAATAAATGAATTAGTCTGTAAGGACTGAATTAAAATGCATATAAGGTGTCTAATAACGTGCCTGACACATTGTACAAGTTTGGCAACGATTAAATTCCACCTCAGTGAGAATGAGGTTATTTCTACAAAGGTGCTAGGTGTTATTGGTGAAAATTTCAGCAAATTCCCATTGTTTTGGGAAGAGAAAATAGATACACTTTATGGAACCCTTGGAGCAGATTGCCTTAGGGTATTTTTTTTGTTTTGTTCTCTTTTTATTTTGAATTGTGGTAAAAATACATAACGTAAGCTTTACATCTTAACCATTTCCTAATGTACAGTTCAGTAGTGTCAGCTACATTGACACTGCTATGCAGCCGATCTCCTGAAATTGTTTCATCTTGCAAAACCGAAACTCTGCTCCCATTAAATAATGACTCCCTCTTCCCCCTCCCCGGCACCTGGCAACCACCATTCTACTTTGTCTTTCTGTGAATTTGACTACTGTAGGTACCTATTTAAGCAGAATCATACAGTATTTGACCTTTGGTGTCTGGCTTATTTAACTCAGATTATGTCTTCAAGGGTCATCCATGTTGTACCATGTGTCAGAATTTCTTTTCTTTTTAAGGATGGATAATATTCCATTGTATAAACCACATTTTGTTTATCTGTTTATCCATCAATGGACAGTGGAGTTGCTTCCACCTTTGGGCTATTATGAATGATGCTGCTACGAGCAAGGGTGTACCCGTATTTCTTCAAGACCCTCCTATCAATTTTTCTGGATATCTACCCAGAAGAGGAATTCCTGGATCCTACGGTAATTCTCTCGTTTCACTTTTTGAGGAACCGCCACCCCGTGTTCCATGGCAGCTATTCCATTTTACATTCCTACCAGCAGGGCACAAGAGTTCCACTTTTTCCACACCCTTGTCAACACTTGTTATATTATTTTTTCTGATAGCGGCCATCCTAATGGGTGAGCTCACTGTGTTTTTTTCTTTTTAATTTGCATTTCTCTAATAATTAGCGTGCTTTAGAGTACTTTTACACGTTTCTAGGATAACCTTTTTGTAGTTTATAGGCCCTGTTTATAGGATGGCAGAGTACCTGCCGCAACACAGATGGGGAATTTTCAGTCACTTCAACGTTTAATATTAAACGTAGAACCCAAATCCAGATTCCTTATCAATGCCCTTAAAATCCTGACCTATTTGTATTTTTCAACCATCAAAACAGGACCTTTTTTGTTTTTTTGTCCCACTTCTACCATCACAGCCGTAAAGGCTGACAGATATGCATCAGGTCTGTACTGAAGCCCACCTTCACAGACTGCTCCTTCCTTCAGGCAGAGAGAGACAGCATGGGGCTGCCCTGGGGGCGCAGTGGTTGAGAGTCCTCCTGCCGATGCAGGGGACGCGGGTTCGTGCCCCGGTCCGGGAAGATCCCACATGCCATGGAGCGGCTGGGCCCGCGAGCCACGGCCGCTGAGCCTGCGCGTCCGGAGCCTGTGCTCCGCAACGGGAGAGGCCACGACAGTGAGAGGCCCGCGTGCCAAAAAAAAAAAAAAAAAAAAAAAAAAAGAGAGAGACAGCATGTCTAGAAAATGGTAGAAACGGCACCCAGGAGTGCAAACATCCTATAGTCAATTGCTCAGGGGATTGAAAGCGCTTTTGAAGTAGCAGGTGGCAGCCTGAGAGCCTTTGAACCAGATCCTCCTTACTTATTGGCTAGAGAGGAATCCTGTTTTAATTGAAGAGAAAATCTTCAGAGGTATCTGGGGGCACCAGTGCTTCTTATAACTTATCTCCCAAAGGTCTGTGTACAGCTCTCAGGTATTTCAAACCGGTCCCTCTTCAAGTGGCGGGAAGTAACTGACTACAGTGTCGTGTGGACTCTAATGTCACATCCACTTCACTATGGACGCCTTCTCCTCTTCCATTTCCAGCCCTTCTTTTCCACTTTTCACTTTCTCCCTCTGGAGATCACCTCCATAACCTATTCCTCCTCTCCAATTCCCAACAGTCCACAAAGAGGCTGAAGTAACAGATAAGTGAGTTTCCCGTTGTCATAAACGCCACCGGCCATTTTCCTGGCTTTGCTAAGTGCATTACTGGAAAAACTGGCCTTAGGAGGAAGATGGGTTTCCTGTTGACTTCCATTAGCGCTTGATGAATTTCTTAACTTTGAGCCTTTGGGAAACCCGTTTGAAATAGGAACGCCTGGTGCTTTTTGTGAAGTAAGAGTATGAGTATAAAATAGTGATGCTGACTTCCACTGGCCACCCATGACAATTAGTTATGACATTGAAGGTGGGCTTTGTCTCCACAGCGGTCTGCCCACCTCTCAAAATTCCAGGGGCCAGTATCAGACTTTCAATCCCGTATCCATCTGAAAGGTGCAACAGCACAAAGGTGAATCTACCTAAGAAATGAGGTTGGTTTTTAAAACCCAGAGCTGCCTCTTACTTGGTTTCCCTAAGACTGTGTCCCGAGGAGGTTACCAGTAGGCTGAAAGTAACACACTGTTCTGGAGTAAAAGCTCTTTGTGGAAATTGTTTGACCATCAGTTCAATGAGTGTTTAACCTGCAGGCTCTGCTCTGCCCACCTTGATTAACTGCGCTCACCGACACTGATTTCTACCTGTCACTCTTCCACTCGAAGACTTTCCGTGGTTCTCGGTTGTGTGCACCTCACTCAACTCTGATTTCATCTGGACAAGGCAGTCTGGTTCTGTCACCTGCCATCCTAGGGCTCTTTGAAAAGTTACTAATGTCTCTGTGCCTCAGTTTCCGTCTGTAAAATGGGTTGGTAATGCTGTCAGGGCTGAGAGCAATGCCAGACCCGTGCTGGCATTAAAGGGATGCTAGCTCTCCTCATCACATGTAAATAAATGACTGTCACAGCCCTCTCCCTTGCCCCACTGCTCTCCTCTGTCCTGTAGCTCACGATGGCCCGTGATTCTCAGATGAAGAAGCGGAGAGGGGGCACCTTCCGAACCTCTGGGGCTGAAAACACACTCAGATGCACTCTCCCGCCCTCCACCCCCATGGGCATTCCCTCATGAGAATCACGTGAACCGCTCCTGTTCAGATACCCGTCCTGAAACTTGGCCGATAGTTTAGACCAAGCCTGGCCAGGTTAGAAAGGACTGAGAGGCTGAGTGAACAGGAAAGCAGCAGACGCCACTCTGGGCTAGTGGGGCGCTGTTGCCAGATCTCCCGATTTTTCCCAGCAAAGCTAGAAAACTGGATCTTGATGTGAAATTGCCTGCATTTTATATGTGAGGAGATTTAAAAAGTTACATGTTTGAAATAAAATTTAAGAATGGCCTTGGGGGTCATTAATATCTGAGCCAAACACAGGTAGTTCAGACGGAGGAAATCCAACTGCCAACCTCTGACCTTTACAAACCCCTGTTCCTTCCAGAGAGCTCCTGAGAGCAAGAGGACTTCTGACTCTTGTTTACAGACGCGAGCACTGATTTTCAGCAAAGCGAAGGTCATCTAAACCACAGCAAAAGGGGCCAGACAGAGCTTGATCCCCACTGCCGCCCTCCCCACCACGCAAGAGCCTCCCAATCCAGCCGCCTTTGGGGAGACGCCCAGACCGCCTGCGCATGGCTCATGTTCCCCTATTTATACACATCACCATCCATACACCAACTCTCCCACTTCGTGTAAACCCTCCTCCAACCCTGCCCTGGCGCCAGGCACCGTCCCAGACTAATAGTCGGTGGCCAACGAATTCTTGCTGCTCAAAGTAATTAAAGTAATTAAGCACGTTGGGTTACTGCATTAGAGTAATAGCTTACTTAATGGCCACTTAAATACTCTGTAACGTCAGTCTGTGGTCTGCTTTGGAGCCCCTAGATTATAAAGTAAGTGAGTTTCTGGATTTTTCACTAGCTCAAAGCCTTCGCTGATTCACATCTATTCATGCATTTATTTGGCCTTTCTTGAGCTACCCCTGTGGCTAGGCCCTGTGCTAGTAACAGAAATGCAGTCCATGCCTTCATACAGCTCACAATCTCCAGGACCATCCTGATAGCTTTAAGTGTAGATATTATAAAGGTATCTATTCATTATAAAAGTGAAAAGGACAGATTAATTTAATACATGGATACACAGGGGGAATTCGGTTGGAAACTGAGACAGCTGTACACAAGGAATCTCTTCCCCCTCCCCAGGCCTCCTATCTGGTGGCTCAGAAACAAACAGTTATTTCCTAAAGCAACCGAGGAAGCCTGAATGATTCCTGCACAGACTTGGCACCAGAGGAGCAGAGATCCAGAAGAGACCTTGGTGAGCCTTTGCCCCACCCAGGAAGGAATTATTGACCTTTGAAGGCAGCATTTCATGACCTTCCATCTGTCTTTGGCCTCAAGGACTCCTGAGTATAAACACAGGTACTACCTAAGTAATGATTCAAGCAATTAGATCCCATTGGGTAATTCCAGAGAAAGTTTGTTTTGGTGAATTCAGGCTTGCCCTACAAGAAATAATAAAGGGACTCTTTCAGGTTGAAATGAGAGGATGCTGGAGAGCCACTTAAAGCTGGATAAACAAATAAAGATCTTTGATAAAAGTAAAAACATGGGCAAATATAGGAGCCAGTATTATTGTTATTTTCTACATGTTTTAAAAGACAAAGGCATAAAAATCAAAGTAATATGATGTTGGACACACAGTGTATAAAGATGTAGTTTGTAACAACAACAACATTAAAGAGGTGGGTAAGGAGCTGTATAAGAGCAGAGTGTGTGCTACTGAAGTTAAGTTGATAGCAATTAAAATTAGATTGTTATAACTTTAAGATTTTAAATGTATCATAGTAACCATGAAGAAAAGATCTATAAATATACACAAAAGTAAGTAAGAAGGAAATCAAAGTGTGTCACTATGAAAAAATCAACTAAACATAAAAGAAGGTAGCAATGGAGGAAGTGAGGGACCAAAAAATCTATAAGACATACAGAACACAAATAGCAAAATGGCAGATGTCCTTCCTTATAAGTAATTACATTAAATGTAAATGGATTAGACCTTCAAAAAGCAGATATTGGCAGAGTGGATAAAGAAAACGTTATCCAACTATGTGTTGTCCAGAAGAGCCTCACTTTAGATCTAAAGAAACAAATGAGTTGACAGTGAAAGAATGAAGATATTCTATGCAAATAGCTAAACCAAAAGAGATAGTGATATACTACCATCAGACAAAACAGACTTTAAGTTTAAAAACTGTTATAAGAGACAAAGGAGGACATTATATATTGATAAAAGGGTCAATTCATCAAGATGATATAACAATTAAAATCATATGTGCATTGAACAACAGACACCCTCCCCCCAAAATTTATAAAGCAAATATCAACAGAAGTAAAGAGGGTTATATAGTGATAGTTGGAGACTTCAATACCCCACTTTCAATAATGGATAGAATCGTCAGACAGATGATCAATAAATATGGAAATAGAGGATTTGAACAACAATATAAACCAACTGGACTTAATAGACATACAGAATACCCTACTCAACAGCAGCAGAATACATATTTTTCTCAAGAGCATGTGGAACATTCTTAGGATAGACTGTATGTTAGGTCACAAAACAAATCTTAATAAATTTTAAAAGACTGAATTCATGCAAAGTATCTTTTCTGGACACAATGGAATGAAACTAGAAATCAACGGTAGAAGCAAAATAGGAAATTTCACAAATATGTAGAAATTAAACAGCACATTCTCAACAACCACTGGGTCAAAGGTTAAATCATAAGGGAAACCTAAAGATACCTTGAAACAAATGAAAAAAAAAACACCAAAATGTACAGGATGCAGTGAAATTATCCCTTATTAATACTGATGCAAAAATCCTCAATAAAATAACAGCAAGTGAATTTAGCAGTATATTGAAAGGATTATACACCATGACCAAGCAGCATTTATTCCTGAAATGCAAGCGTGGTTCAAAATATGAAAATTAATCAGTGTAACACATTCCATTGATATAATGAAGGAAAACTAAAGATAGAACTACCATACGACCCAGCAATCCCACTGCTGGGCATATACTCTGAGAAAACCATAATTCAAAAAGAGTCATGTACCACAATGTTCACTGCAGCTCTATTTACAATAGCCAGGACATGGAAGCAACCTAAGTGTCCATCGACAGATGAATGGATAAAGAAGATGTGGCACATATATACAGTGGAATATTACTCAGCCATAAAAAGAAACGAAATTGAGTTATTTGTAGTGAGGTGGATAGACCTAGAGTCTGTCATACTGAGTGAAGTAAGTCAGAAAGAGAAAAACAAATACCGTACGCTAACACATATATATGGAATCCAAAAAAAAAAAAAATGGTCATGAAGAACCTAGGGGCAGGACGGGAATAAAGACGCAGATCTACTAGAGAATGGACTTGAGGACACAGGGAGGGGGAAGGGTAAGCTGGGACAAAGTGAGAGAGTGGCATGGACATATATACACTACCAAACGTAAAATAGATAGCTAGTGGGAAGCAGCCGCATAGCACAGGGAGATCAGCTCGGTGCTTTGTGACCACCTAGAGGGGTGGGATAGGGAGGGTGGGAGGGAGGAAGACGCAAGAGGGAAGAGATGTGGGGATATATGTATATGTAGAGCTGATTCACTTTGTTATATAGCAGAAACTAACACACCATTGTAAACCAATTACACTCCAATGAAGATGTTAAATATATATATATACATAATGAAGGAAAAAATTTTAAAAACACTCATGATCATCTCAATTGATGCAGAAAAAACATTTGACAGAATTCCACATAGTTTCATGATAAAAAGCACACAATCAACTAAGAATAGAAAGGAGCTTCTTCAACATGATAGAGGCTATATACATAAAGCCCACAGCTAACATCCTAACCCCAGCCCCTTCAAAGGGAACTCAGGGCACAGCTGTACAGAGTCGCAGCTTCATTCCTCTGGAAAACAAGGCATGAGGCGAGCAGCAGCATGCCAGCAATCTACTGGAGAGGCACAAGCCCACAGGGTGCAGACCAGCGGCCACGGGAAGTGAGGCCAGGGAAGGAGAGAGGAGAGGCTGTACTTTGTGGGCGACTTGGAGAAGAGCTTGGAAGAGGTAGGCAGGCTGGCTCGTTAGCCTTCTTTACTTTAATTTGATTTTATCTTTTTTTTTTCACTAGCCTTCTTCAGAAGAGTGGAAGGAGGTCCACAGGATGGGACGGGGGTTCATCTACCACTGCAGGGGGTTTCCTCCTTCTCTTGTCCCCCACTGGTCAAGGTCCATCAGTTGGGAGTTATTTCCTCAGGAGTCCCAGACCGCATCACCTGGCCCTTTGTTGGCTACAGCGAGCGGCCCCCGCGCCCGGCAGCATGCTGTGTTTTTCAGGTTTGGAAGCTGGAGAGGTGCAGGGGTCTGAGTGGTGGTCTCCCAAAAGGTATGTCCACCTGGAATTTGTGATGCAATTCTATTTGAATAAAGGGTCTCTACAGATGTAATTAAGGTAAGGATTCTGAGTTGAGATCGTCTTGGATCAGGGCGGGCCCTAAATCCAATGACAAGTGTCCTTAGAAGAGGATGACATGGAAGAGAGGCCAGTGAAGACAGAGGCAGAGCCTGGAGTTTTGCTGCCACGAGCTGAGGGATCCCCAGAAGCTGAAGGAGGCCAGGGGCCCATCCTCCACCGGAGGCTCGGGAGCCAGCCAGGCCTGCCCACGCTGGGACCTCCAGGGCTGCGAGAGGATAAACTTCGCTGCTTGAAGCCACCCAGTCTGTGCTCATTTGTTACAGCAGCTCTAGGAAACACATACCAACGAACACACCGATGGGGCTGTCCACAAAAAGACCGGGAAAGGAAGAGGGCCGCTGCAGAGATTCGAGGTGAGCAACCGTGTGTCCCGTCCAGCTCCTGCTGCAGACCCGTGTGGAGGGAACAGGGGACCTAGGGACGCAGGCCTGCTGGCAGGTGGAGGTGGGGTGTGAGGCTGGGGCTCAAGCCGGTGGGGAGGCTGAGGGCTGTCAGATCAAAGGGAGTCACCAGTTCATTAAAAACGGATGCTGTTGTCCATGAGGATGACGGCAGGGGATGTGAAGAGAAAAAGAGGGATAAACACAGGGTTGAGATGGTCTCGGGGGGAGCTGAGCTCTCGTGGGAAGGGGCTGTGGGCAGGGATTATCCAGCAAGTATTGAACAGATGAATGGCTGGAGTTTTAGGTGCTGATAATGACATTGAAAAATGTCCCCCAAAGATACCAGGCCCTACTCCCCAGAGGCTGTGACTATTACATAGCAAAAGATGTGACTAAGTTAAGGATGTTGAGATGGGTGGGCTAACCTGGATTATCTGGGTGGGATCTGGCTAAGGATGTACATGTCCTTCTAGGAGAGAGGTCGGGGGTGGGGGAGATGTCACACACACACACACACACACACGCACACACGCACACACGGGAGAGGGCTGTGTGAGAAAGGAGGCCGAGACTGGAGTGTGATGGTCATGAAGCCATAAACCAACGAACACCAGGAGCCACAAGCAGCTGGAGGAAGGAGGGAAGGGTTCTCCCCTAGGAGCTTCGGAGGGGGCTTACTCCTGTAGACACCCTGATTTCAGCCCTTGATACCGACCGACCTCAGACTTCAGACCTTTAGAACCGCGAGAGAACACATCTCTGTTGCTTTTAAGCCCCCCGGTGTGTGGCAACTCGTGACAGCAGCCCTAGGACGCTGATACAAATGGGGCGGAAGTCAGGGCTGATTTGGCCCTAAGTCATAGCTCCTGCAGGAAGGAGGGACCAGGAGAACTCAGGGGCACGTGCAGAGGAAAGGAAAGTGGAACGGACGACGATTCACCTCCATACACAAGTTCAGATGCTGTAGCAGATGCTGTTTGACGCCGTGAACTGTACATGCTCACCCCTGAAAAACGAGGACAGAAGTACGACGTATTGAACGCCCAGTACAGATTTCAGGAGGAAGCAGGGTGAGTAGAAGACCGGGGTCCCCTATAGGAGGCACTGTTGGGTGAAGATGAACTCAGGCGTCGAAACAGAAACAGAAAGGACCTGCGAGGAGGGGGGCGGTGGGAAAACAGAGCCAGACACCCTGCAGGGCAAACCGCGCGCACGCCCGTAACCCACACGCGGAAGCATCATCGTTCTGTTTCCAATCTTGCTCTACTTCAGAGCCGTGGGCTGTGTCTGCTCGAGGCCAGAACAGCTGGGCAATTCAGGAAAATCATTCGTCAGACAGTTCAGCGGGGCAGCACAGTACAGAGCAAAGCGCGTGAATTACTTTCTCCAGTCCCGTCCCCGAGCCTGCCTTACCAACTTCGGAAATGGCGGGAATCGTACCGCATCACAGATGGGAACTCGTAGAGGTGGCAACAGACCCCTGCCCGGGGGCAGACCCGAATTCAGACTTGGATCTGTCTGCCTCCTAAATGCATGATTTCTCCATCAGTGTGTGGAGGGAATGGATATATATGCTCTTTGAGATTTCTGAAGCAGTTGGCCTGAGATAAGACATGTGTCAGCATGACTAAGACACTTGAAAAGAGAGCGGGGAAATCTGTTGAGAGCCACCTCCCCATATTAGAGACCAGGGGGACCCATGGACCCTCTGAAATAGTTTGCAAAATTGTACAGGCATGTGTCCATTTGCTAGGTGGCAAGGGCCTCAACTCCTACACCTTAAAGTACGTCAATCTCGCTGCTCTAGACATAGGGCACCATGCCAGGCTCTGTGAGTAACCATCAGTCTTTCTAAATCTAATGCCAGTTGGCTGCCCCTAATCCACAGACAAAGACAGTGCTTTGGGAAGAGGCTATAAAACTGACATATACATATGTTTGTTTTACTTCTCAGCCCAGGCAACATCTGTCTGGGCAGCTCTGGTCACACGTAGGTATGATATAAAGATATAAAAGGTGCCCCCCAAAAGGAAACCCAGAAGTTACCAAGTCATTCACAGCTACATAAAGACTCTATCAAAATCCTTTAAAGCCTCGTGTCTACATGCCCTACTCATCTCCCTGAGCCTTTCTAAACTGCTAGGGGCCTTTCTCAGTGAGGTGACAAAGGTTAATTAACAGGGCGGCCCCCTCTACATCAGAGAAGCAGAGACAAGTAAGGGAGAGAAAGCTTGAGTCAGCGTGGGCAGAGATTTCATCCTTACACGTTTGTTCTGACAAAACCCCTCTGGATGAGCCTGGGTTCTCCAGAGGAACAGGACCAAGAGGACTGAGGGATTGGCTGGTTGATAGGAATTGGCTCCTGCAGTTACGGAGACAAAGTCCTAAGACCCGCAGTCGGCAAGCTGTTGACCCAGGAGAGCCGATGATACGGTCCAGTCTGCGTCTGGGAGCTGTGACCGGTGTCGTCCAAAAAGAGAAAAAGATTTCTGTCCGTGTCTGCTGAGATTGCTCACGTTCCTGCAGCTTAAGAACACCTGTTGGACTTCAAGGTGGGCAAGAGGCCCTGGGTCCATCCTGCTTCCCTTAACTCTCCTGGAAATGGAGCCAACCTTCCAGCCGCATCCATCTGGGAATCAGGAATTATAATCACTGAAGGGACCGTATCAGATCTCAAGTAATCAGGTGGGAAAATCCTAGTGGCCACCCTATAAATCTAGATCACAGGCGAGAGCTGAATACACCAGACGGTGGGCACTGGTCTGTGCTCTTGGGCAAGATGAACCAAGGGGCTCGATTCTAACCCGTGGTGTTTGCATGAAGATGTCCGTCCATCTGTGTTCACTGTCCTTTTGTCCATATGGGCACCAGGGTCAGGGCTTCTGGAGCACATTCCTTGGGGCTCCCAATGGTACCCCTGCGTAAAAGAGAAGCTGGGGGAAGGCAAAGTGGATGCAAGAGTAAGTAAAGGGACGGGGCTGTGGGACAGGCCCAGGGGTGGCCCAGGGTGGTGAGAGTAGCCTGAGACCCAGGGAGCCCCTCCGCAGAGGGGGCTGGCCACCTGGCCTCCTGCTGTGCCCAACAGCCAAGGTATTTTCAGCTTTTCGATGCTGGGGGCTGCGGGTCTATCCCTGGTCACGTTTGTCTCCAAGTGAAGTGGGTTCAGGGAGCAGATGCACCACCGTCCGAAGCGAGAGCCTGAAGGGGGTGGCCCTCTGCCTCTCCTGCCGCAGCCAGCCCAGAACTCGGCCGTAACACCCTCCTACTTCTCCCGAGACCCAGCTGATCACAGATCAGAACTGGCTAATCCTTTCCTCCCCAGCCGGCCCAGCCTCGGTGTGTCAGAGCTGCTGCCGGAACGCCGGATGCGTGAGTACAGACGGTAGCGCCTTTGATCTCCGAGCACGACGACATAGACTTATCAAATGTTTGCCTCTTTCTGCCTCTTCGAAAGGCTGATTTATAGGACGCAGCCTTAGCCTCCCTTCCTTTCTTGAAATATGAAGTGTTCGTGAATAGCCAGGGTAATATTTAACCTCCTGCCAAGGAGGCTTTCGCACTGACTAACAAATGCACGACATCCCCGCCAAATGGACCGCATCTGTTTGGGCTCCTCTTTTTGGGCTAAACAAATTAGCATTAAAATGCCTCGCGAGAATGCCAAGTGTCCCTTTCTAGATGGGGGGGCAGGGACAATTCCGAGGGAGCCCCGCTTGCGGCTGATGCTTTCCTGTCCCGTGTGTCTGGGCAGGAGCCGGGTGGTTGGCGGGGAGCCAGGGAGCACGGGGACCCCAATGCCCACGGAAGCTTAGGGTTGGGGCTACTGGAAAACGGACCTGCCTGGCTCATTCCTGGCTCTTTAATCCAAAGTTTTCCCTAAACGATTCCTGAGAAAATGGAAGCGTCTTCTAAGAAGCACTTCACTTGGAGAAGAAAGGTGCTGAGGCAAATGCTCTTGACAGGAACTGACTTAGCTCTGAGGGTGGCTCTGCCACCCCGAATAGGGTGCCGGCCTGGGAAGTCCCGGGGGTGTGGCTGACTTGGTGTGAAGAGCAGGTAGTAAAATGCCCTGGGTTTTCACCTTGTTAATGGTCTTGTAATAAGTGGACCTTCACCCGGGTCTGTATATAAAGGAGGCCCTTCCTTACGATGAGTCGGGGACCACAGGTGTCAGGTGGTCAGGAGAGGCTTATCGTGGTGATGGGCAGTGGCATCTAAGGGTCCGCATAGCCGCTGGGCACTGCCTTTGCTGCGACCCCTTTCCCCGCGCCTCTCCTGGGCCCACTTCCTCATGGCCCTGACCCCAAGGCCTCTCGGAGGACCAAACTATGGGGTGGCCAAAAAGCTCACGCGGGGCTTGGCAGAACATGTGACGAAAACCTCGAAGGGACTTTTTGGCCACCCCAGTACAGTGTAATTCCCCTTTGTCCACCCTCGTCTCACCGAGTTCCTCAAACCTTCACGGTGGGAGGGGACGGCTGCATCCCGCACGCGGGCTGATCGATGTGAACCAGGCCGAGTGGGTCAGGAATCAGCACAAACCCTACATCAGGCCAAACAGGGCCAGCATCTCAACGTCCACTTTCTTTTCCTTTAGGTTTGAACAAGCAGCTGGCTCCAGTCACCCAGTGGCCCGCCGAGGAGGCAACCAGTTACCGGGGGCTTTTGTTTTCTTCTCAAGATATCCCAGGCAGGAAGACGGGGGGGTTTATTTTTTTCACTTCTGCACCCCAGCACCTCACTCGAGGTAAGTAGTAAACAAGTATTTGTGAATAAAGGAATGAATAATTGTTTAAGGGGTGTCTGCTTCTTAAGGGGAGAGAGCCTGCCAAGAGTGGTGACAACAGCAAGTGGAGAGAGATTCTGCCGCCTGGATCGAGCCGTGCCTGATCTCAGCGCGCTGAAATGCGCTAGCCTTTCTCCAGCCAGTGACGTTATAGATGGCTTTCTGGAGCTGATGGGTGACGATGCTTTGCCCCCAGAGTTGGTTTCTTATTTTGAAACACATTGCATTGGAGGGGAAAGAGGCCGAGGATCTCGAAGGTGCAGAGCTAGACCCCCGTTTCCTGTAGGACGTAGGAACGTCGGTCAGAGGACACGTGACACTGTGTCTAGGGCACCAAGTGGGGTGAGGCTTTCATGGCGCGAGACAGTTCAGGTGCAAGCTGGGACCCCACCGTCTGGAAACAGATACCTCTCTTAATGAAGGAAGAGATTTTAGCAAAACATAAAAAGCATGATGCCAAACGAGGAGATGAACCACCAAGCAAAAAAAAAAAAAAAAAAAAAAGTTAATACTATGAATGAAGGACTTGGAAGACAAGCTCTGAGGTCCAATCCACAAAATAAAAGAAGTTATTTGCACAGTACTGCCATGAATCTTTACACCTTTTAAGTTTTTTTAATCTTTTAAAATTTTATTTATTTATTTTTTAAATTTTTGGCCATGCTGCACAGCTTGCGTGATCTTAGTTCCCCCACCAGGGATTGAACACAGGCCCCTCGGCAGTGAGAGCCCGGAGTCCCAACCACTGGCGCCAGAGAATTCCCTACACACCTTTAAAATGTATTCAGATATTTTGATTTTGCAATAGTCTTTCTAATTTTGTTTTTCGTTTCTCATGTACCATCATGTCCTTTTTAACGTCCCTCTTTTATTTTTTGTTATTTTACCTTTTCAGCAGAGTTGCCTCCCGGCCAATTAGTTTTGTGGCCAAAATACCTAGAAGCAGAGGACTTTGGGGAAGAAGCTGGAATGCGCCTTCCACTCCCTCTCTGAGAACTCTCCAGAGAGTAAGTTCCTGGGGGTCGCAGCCGAAGCTGGGTTCGTCCCTTTGTCCCACACCAGGCCCGGCTCACGGCACGGCACGTGGACGGTCACTTGCTCAGCGGATGACAGAGGGGCAGGTGCCTCTCCCCTCACTGACGCTTTGTTTGGTTTGTGTCTGTCTGTTTGTTGAGGGTGGGAAGGGTGGAGGGCGGTGTTTGTGTTAGCCCAGCTAATGCTCCCAGGATTGTTCGTCTTGTCACCTGGCCCCTCTTTAGGTGTTTGGGGTAGGGTTACTCAGCAAAGCACCCTGCTCTGTCTCCTCCAAAGTTTCCTCTGCTCCCCTCCCCTGCCCGCTCCTGCCCATCCCCAGCTCTGTTCTGGGCTTTGCTTTAGAGAGAGGAGCTGTCGGGTAGGAGCTGTCTGCTGAGGACACACTGGCTTTTACCAAGACCCTGGCACTCCATCTTCACCCCCGGCCTGGCCGACCTGCCGTCTCACACTTGGGATCCTCCCCCTCTTGGCTTCCACTTCCTAGGCAGCCCCGCAGCTTATGCGCCAGGTCGGGGTCCCATTCCTTTAAGCTGACCTGGATGCACGGGCTGGCTCTCACCCGCCGGAGGTGGGTGACGATTAAGGAAGAAGATGGAGCTAGACACTAGATTCTCTGCTAATGCATTTGAAAAAGCAAAAAGAGAGAGCAAGAAAAATCGTGGCCAAGAAGCCGACGTGACTAAGAACTCCTTGCTGCTTAGTCGTTGAGCCAAGACAGCCCTGAAGACACAGGAAAGAGCGAAAGTGTACCACACTTCGGAAAACAAAGACCGAGTAACATCAGGAAGGAAGGATAGTCGTCATCTTGGCTCGACCCTGGCTGTTTTCTTCACAAGACAGGTCGAGAGCTGCGTCTGCCCTGGATTCAGTCACATGGGGCGTGTGCCCTACTCACCCCCCCACCCCGTGCTGGTCCCAGTGGAGCCGAGACAAGTGTCGCTCCGGCCCCAGCACCTGCCCTAAAGCCACCCACTCATTCCTTTGCTCACTGACCGAGCAACCGCCTCATGGTCACTCCCAAGTCCCTTCTATTCTGGGTGCCCGTGGATCCAGCAATGAGAAGCAGCCGCTTCTGCCTTACTGGGCTTAGGATCTGATGGTGGGGCAGGGAGACGGTGCATGGACAGGTGAGTGACACCTGCAGGCTGCACACTGACAGGTGCCCCGGGAGACACAGCAGGAACGGTGGGGGGGATGGTCTGAAGTCAGAGAAGGGAGATTCCAGAAACAAGAGAAGCTGTGGGTGCTGGTCTGGAAGCGGGGGTGGGGGTGGGGGCTCTGGTCGGTGCAGCCCCGGACTGTCCTGCAGGTGGGGTGGGAACGGGGACTGTCCCAGCAGTGGGATAAGGACGGTTTACAAGCCATTTTCTCTCACGAAACCGCCTGTTATAAACAGCTTTCCGAATCAGTTCCTTCTTGATCCCAGGCTAACAGACCCTGTCCTTCTGACCACAGGGGCCTCTCGTAGCCCAGATGGGGTTATTCACATAAAAAGCACTTACTGAGGGACTTCCCTGGTGGTGCAGTGGTTAAGCATCTGCCTGCCAATGCAGGAGACACGGGTTCGAGCCCTGGTCCGGGAAGATCCCACAGGCCACGGAGCAACTACGCCCGTGAGCCACAACTACTGAGCCCATGTGCCACAACTACTGAAGCCCGCACACCTAGAGCCTGTGCTCCGCAACAAGAGAAGCCACCGCAACGAGAAGCCCATGCACCGCAACAAAGAGTAGCCCCCTCTCACCCCAACTAGAGAAAGCCTGCATGCAGCAGTGAAGACCCAATGCAGCCAAAAATAAAAAAAATAATAATTTTTAAAAAGCACTTACTGAGCACCTACACTGGGCCAAGCATTGCTCTAGACACTGGGGAAAAAGTGCCGTGGAGCAGCAGTCGATTGTTGGACCCTGTTTGTTTTCCACTTGCTTTTTATTTAGTTGCCTGTCAGTTGACACCACTGATCCTACAAGACGGATGGAGAAAACATGCCCCGGACACGAAGAGCTTTGTGGATGATCACTAGCTGGCCGATGATTCCAGAGAAAAAGCAAGGCAACATCCCAACCCAGTTCGTCTTTAAGTCAAAATCTCTTGGGCTGTGAGCATGTCATTAGAAAGGTCAAGAGAGCATTTCCCGAAAACCTTTCTCCCCTGAGTCCCTCCTGCCGTCAGTTACAAGTGTCCTGCTGTAACAGGAGTGTGCTGGGGAGGGGGGGTGGGTGGAGGTCAGAGGACGGAGACCCTGACTCCAACTGAACTCAGAGAAGTGAGTCTCCCATCACACCTGCGTCAGCAAGCAGAAAAACCTTTGCTCTGGTCCCAGCACTGCCATGGGGCAGAGAAGTGCTGAGTCCTAGTTATTTTCTTAACAAGGCAAAAGGAGTGAGGATGGACTGAGAAAAAATACACGGTCAGAGGGAAATTCAACTCTGTACATCCGCAGAGCAAAGCACAGTTTCCGACAGCCTTGTTTTTTCCCTCTAGCATCAGGGCACGGGGCACTCAAAGTGTATTTAAAACGCAATAAAGGTGTTTTGATTGGGCAAGACAGACCCTATTTTTATGTCTGAAAACACAAACCAATCCTGGGAAGAGGCAACGAACAGCATCCCCCTCACTGTCGGCCTACAGAGGCAGACCCTTTGGTGAAATTTGGTTTTATCCTCAACGGATACAGTGGTTTTACTAAAAGGAAGTTGGTGCAATTTTCCCAGAGTCAGAAGGAATAGCGTGTTAAGAATCATGTTTCTTAAACAGCTAAATAAGGAAACTGGACATGACCCCTTTCCTTGTCACTAGTTTGCCATATTATGAAATAAAGTCCAAGTGCAAACCCGTTTCAAAGCACAGGCTTCTGCTCCTACCCGTGTGGCCCCCCTCCTGAGTCAGGGCCCCCAGCTTGAGTCCTGTCCTTGCAGCCACTGGCCTGACAGGCTGAGTGAAACTCTGCAGATCAGGTCCAGACAGTGCGTCCCAGGCTGGGCTCCTGACATGGCCAGGGAATCAACAGGATGAGCAAACTCAGACCCTCCTGTCTTTAACCTTGGGTCCCTGGGAGGTCCTCTGCACATGCTCGTGCCTCCCCAGTGGGGTGACAGGATTTCCCAGAGACCTGCCGAGGGATGCTTGAAACACACGGGCTTCACTGTGAGGGAAATGCTACTGGTCATCGGCCAGGGTCAGAACACCCAGCTGTGGAGGTGAAGCCCCGGGACGTCAGGAGCCCAGGTGACCGAGCAGCTGTCTGGGCTCTAGGGCTGAGGGGGTCATGGGAGCGTGAATTCCACGTTCCCGCAGGGATGAAGGGACAGGGGTCTGGGGAGGTGGTGGTCTGAGCACAGGGTAGCCCCGGGGAGGTGTGAGAAGCAGCACAGTGGTGGGGTGGGGGTGGGGGTGGCAGTGAGGGGTTCCTGTGGAAGGTTCTCATCCTGGGGTCTGAGCACCAAGGAGCTGAGACATCATTGGCTGTGCAGACTGCACACTGGGCACTGTATTTTCTGAGCCGGGGAACGACAAGTCAGGAGGTCAGAGAGGCCCCAAGGACCATTTCTAGGGCGATGGTTTTGAAGGGAGGGGAAGGGAGAGACTAGGTGATCCAGAGCAGAGGGTGGGTGTCAGGCGGATTCTTTCGGGAGCGCAGCATGCTTGCTTCCACCCCCTCAATAAGAAACATCTCCAGGTGGGACATTCTGCGCTCCTCCCAGCTCATGAAAGTGAGGCAAGTGTTATCGGTTCCACCAGGAACCGGAGAGGGAGTGGAATGACGCCACACACACTATGGTTCCAGGTGCTGGTTTATTGCAGCAGGAAGAGAACCGACTCGCTTTACAAATCTGAGGGCTGTGGATGTCCCCACCAGACACACTCATGCCAGTTCCCACAGTGCCACCTGGATGCAGCCAGGAGGTGATGTTTCAGGTAAGCAGAGACAGAAATCAGATGCTACCTGCAATCGCTTTGGAAGGTTTTGAGAGAACAGGCGTATTGCAGGTACTGTTTAAGTGTTGCATAAATTCCCAGATGGATTCCTTCCGGGGCACTGAGTGACTAAAGTATCCTGTTCAGCTTCAAGACCTTCGGGCAAATGGACAGACAGAGGACAAGCAGGTGGGTGTGGGGGCTGAGGAGGCTGCTGGTGACGGAGGCCACCCCTGTCTGCGGGGACCCATGCGCCTCCCAGGACCATTATGCATCCCCATCCGGAGTCCGGCTCCTGCTTCCGGCTCTCCAAGCCACTGGACGTGTGGAGGCTGATTTCTGAATTTAGAAGATAGCAGGATGGAAATGTGTTCCTCACTAAAGGGACAAGAATGTGAGCTATGTGGGCCGGCTGGCCCCTTTCTGATTTCCCTTCTCACTCAGCCTTGAGCCGAGCTGATGACCGCAGCAGTGACTAACGAGGACGAGATGGATCAGAGCCGGAGGGATTTCTAGTTTTAAGTCCAGCATGACCCTTCCAGAAAGAAACGCTCTGACACCTCTGATATTTTAAAGTGAACTTTAAAGATGCCTTTGATTCCTTGGAGTTTCTGAAATGCTGATACGTGATAGGGTGGGCAGTGGGTGGTCCAGTCTGAGATTCCCCAGACAACCGTTTGGAATTCCTCCCGCAGAGGCTGGGCAGCAGCACGTCCTTGGCGTTCTGTTATCGTCTGAGGGAAAATGAGGCTGAGGATGTGTGTGGGACAGAGGAAGGTGGACCCGGGGGCCCTGGCTCATTCACAGGAAGGGGGGCTGCGACTGGCAGCCTGCATTTCTTCTGACAGCCGGCGAGGGAACAGAGGCCACGGAACCACAGATACCAGAGTGCGAGTGTGCACCTCGTCCGGCCACCCCGGTCGGCAGCTGGGGAGTGTGTGTGGAGGGGCTAAGAAAGGAAGGTGCGCTTGCACTTCTACCCGAGGGAGAGGACAAAGTGGGTGGGGTTAGAGGAAGAGCTCTGGAAAGACCCTCAAAGAGAAATGCGCTCCTCACGTAAAACTGCGGAGCCAACCCAATTCTTATTTGGGGAGCATTTTGGATATCACCGCGGAAAGAGTTGTCGAGTGATCACCGAGCACCAAATTAGTTTACAATCTTGTTCTCAACACAGCGACTTCTCTCCTGGTGCTTTGGAATTACCAAAATATCCTTGCCTAACAGCAAAGGGGGAAAAAAAAAAACCCCGTGCGTCTCCCTGGATGATTTTTGCTCCTCCCCACACGCCGGTCGCCGTCAACTCTGCGGCCCGCCCGCGTCGCCCTGCGCAGCCGGCCTCTTGCAGGTCAGCATCAGCAGCAGGAAAAGGGGCAGATGCCAGAGGCTGCAGAAGAACAGCTTCCGGGAGCTCTTCCGGTCTGCGTCCCTGTAGAACCGAAAGCTGAGGTAGGAAATGTACAGGTTGATGGGGAGGGCGATGACGGGGAAGGTCCACGTGGTGACGTCCAGGGCGGGGGCCGCGGCGGACATGGCGACCAAGGCCAGGCAGTGGCGCAGGGCGACGCGCCGGCACAGGTCCGGGTGGGTGACGGACATCATGCAGTAGCCGCCCCGGGAGTAGTCTTCGCGGAGGCTCCAGCTCAGCGCGTTGAAATGAGGAAACTGCCAGGAGTAGAGGATTCCTCCCAAAAGACACGCTCCTGCACAGAGGTTTGGGGAAGCAAGACACGCCGTCATCAGAGATCTACAGAGGCACCCTTTCCGACAGCTGCCGGCCCTGGCGGCGCACTCCCACCCCGCAAGCCAGACTCCCTCGGGTCCTCGCGCGTCTGCGCTTCCCTCTCTGCTCGGAGATGGAGGTGGGCGGGGGCGGGAGGCTTCCCACAAGGCTGAGCACCTGTGGCACCTGACCGCCCCCCGCCCCCTGCGGTGCCAACACCGCGACAACAAAGGGGGTCACGTTCAGGGGCGGCCCAGTCCCAGAGGGCCTTCTGGGCCGGGCTTTTAGCTGTTTCCACCAGCCGGCTCGCGAGTGAGGGGCTTGGGCAGCGAGGTGGAAGGCCGCTCCGGGCAGGTGGCAGCTCCCGGCTCGGCACCGACAGAACCGCAGTCCTTATGGGCGGCACTGGGGACGCGGGGGCAGCAGGCGGGGCGCACGGCCCGCACCGCAGGGAGGGCGGGGGACTCCCCAGCGCAACCTGAATACGCAGAGCGGCACAGGAGCAGAGGCTCCGCTGTTTCTCAGAACAGGTGAACACCTGAGCACCCTTTCTCCGGAACTGGATCTTCCCCCCAACACGGTGGGGTGAAGGCTGCCAGTTACTGAGTGCCTCCTTCTAACAAAGACTTCTACAGTCACCTCACTTAATCCGATTGCAGGACTTGAGGTAGGTTTTATAATCCTCATTAAGCGAACGAATCAGATGATGCTAAGTTCTCCAACAAGAGGTGAAAGAGGAACTCAGCGGGAGCCCGTCTGGTTGCAGCCCCGGCTCCCCCGCGGCACTGGGCCGGGTCTCCGGAAGGGGCTGCAGCCATTCCTGAGCGGACGGTTCATTCCTCCTCTCCTCACACAGGGCATGTTCCCCGAGCACCCACTGAGAGGCGAGCGCGGCCTAGGCACCGCGGATGCAGCGTGAGCGCCAAGCCACGTGGGCCGAGTTCCCCCAGAGCCGCGCATCCAGAGGCCCGCGGCGGCTGTGCAGAAGCATGTGCAAGGGGGCGCAGGGCACCGGTGCGCAGCGCACGGGGGCGCAGCGCATGGAGCGGAGCAGACGTCTAGAGGAGGACGTCTGCGCCCAGAGAGGAGTGACCAGGCCAGTGCGGTAATCAAGGCCCCCGGGCAGGAGGCGCGGCAGTCACAGCATGACAAGAAGACTAGGGCGTGTGTTAGGATCCACAGAGCTGTACATCAGAACAACAAGGTCGATTTTACTGTATGATAATTTAAAAAGTAAATTAAAATAAAGAAGGCAGGCATGTGTCTGGAGTGCAGAGAGCAGCGGGGCCAGGTTCCAGGATCAGCCAGAGGGACAGGCAGGGCCACTCGCCCCCGCTCTGCAGGCGGCGCCAAGGACTGTTCCATCCTAGAAGCAGCAGAAAGCCATGGAGGGGACTTAACGCGTGAGAGTGCACATGTGCGTGTGGCGAGAGGGGCTGAGGAAAGGGGCCCTGGTGAAAGGACATGCTGGAGGGGCCCAGGCAGCTCTGGACGGATCACTCGGGAGAGGAGAGGAGAGGAGAGATGAGGGGAGTGAGGATCGGGGCGGTGATGGCGCAGCAGGAGAGATGGGCCTGAGAGGGACCAAGGAGGCAAAGGTGACAGGACGTGAGTGCAGAGAAGGGAGGGAGGTGTCGGGAGCGACTCCTGGGCCCAGGGGTGCCCGGAGACCTCGCGCCCTAGAGGACACACCCAGAAGCCGTGCAGGGCAGCTTCTAAGGGTAACTCTGGTGTGTTCGGTCTGACACGCCCTTGGGATATCCACACGGCAAGTCGTGAGGAGGGTCTGGGCTGCGATGCGTCCCCCACGGGGTGAGCCACCTATCCCGTCACTACCTGTTTCCTTTCCCCTCCGGGATGTGAACTCTGTGAGGGTTTGTTCCTCTTTTTTTCATCTCCAGAGAGAAGTGCTGCATACCATGGGGCAAAGGGTCCTCCAGCCCAGCCCCGGAGCCCATGTACACAGAGAACTGCTCCACAAAAGCCATTCCCAAGACCCCCGTTTCCAGCACTGACGTGTAAACCTTAGGACCTTCTACTGCCCCTGCTTCCTTCCTCCTCGGAGGGTCCTGGACGCGCTGACTCACTCGGGGTTCCCTGTGTCTCAGACCCCCACCTGCCTCTGGGGCCCCTGATCCGAGAACTGGGAGATTGAGGACCCACTGGAACCCACCCTGGGAAGCACTGTGCTGCAGGGGGCTTGAGCATGTGCACCCACTGTCCTATCTTAGATGGTGATGCAGATCTGCTGAGGCCCTCGTCTGTGGGAATGTGCAGAAAAACAGGGCGGGGTCTGGGGCGGCGACTGCTAACACAGGACCCTCAGCAGGAGAGAACACAGTCAGATCACTGAGAGTCCTCCAGAGAGTAGGCGTGGGCTCCAAGTCCTGCCACGCACCTGCCGGACAGAATCAGAGGAAGGAAGCTGCTCTTCATTTTGGATCTTTATTTGTGAGTCAACCAACTCCTTGGCAGCCTTCCAATCCAGGAGGAAAATAACGAAGACTTGCCCTTAGGGTCCCTATTTTGGTAGGGTGGCTGTCAAATCCCCTGCAGACCATTTTAACCCTGTCTATAACTAGCACATATATACATCTTCATTCATGTAGACACATTCCAATTTGAACAGCAAAAGCAGCAGCTACTGGGACTCCCCTGGTGTCCAGTGGTTAAGACTCTGCGCTTCCACTGCAGGGGACGCAGGGTCGATCCCTGGCTGGGGACCTAAGATCCCGCATGCCGTGGGGCCAGAGGAAAAAAAAAAGAAGCAGCTACTATTTGTTGAATCTGGTGGCAAACAGAGGACGGTGTCAGCCACCCACCAGGTACGACCCTGGAGGCCAGAGAGGCAGCGGCCAAAGCGACAGAGCCCTGCACGGGGTCCAGCGGGAGGCGCACACGACGCAGGCGACACTGATGGCTGCTACTCAGAGAATCAAAAGAGGGCAGCAGGATGGGCGACCTGGGAGTGACTGCTCAGGGAAGGCGTCCCCAAAGGTGGTGTGTGAGCCACGTCTCAACTGCACTGATCCTGGGAAGAGTCACTCGTTGTGTTTCTGGGAGACGTGCAGGCTGTGGGGAGGCATGGGGAGTGAGGAGACAGCCAGCAAGGGCGGGGCCGGGTCTCAGGGTACCTGCACACCCGATGGGGAGGGGCATCTCCCCCAGAGCAGCGGAGAGCAGGGAGGAGGGACAGGTGGCAGAGACCACCGAGGGGACAGGTGGTTGGGGGGAACTGGAGTGGCACACACTGATGCCTTTTCCTCCGGGGGGGACCCGCACGGTTCATGGTGGAGACGTGAAGGTTCTCTCTGTGGCCGTATTAGGTTTGCCCAGCAGACATCCATCCCCACGAAGGCCTGGAGGCTTGTAGGCAGGCCCGCGGAGGGGAATCACGTCCATGCTCTCCTGTTCCCGGCACCTTTCTACAGGCACAGCTGCTCTCACCTCATAGATGAGAGATTAAGTAACTTGCCCAAGGCTATTCAGCACCCCGGCACCATGTACCAGCACCTTCTCCTAGAAAGTTGTTGCCGAACAGTAACAAGGGACTGCCAGGTGGTCGTCAGAAGGCCAGTGGAGCAGAGCAGAGGAGGGCTTGCTGGAAGGAGAAATCCCATGTATTAAGATAAGAGTGCTGGTGCCTTAAAAAACAAACAACCAAGGTTGTTCAATTACAAACACACAGGTAATATTTTTCTTGACAGTGAGCACCCTTGGGGAATTAGCCAAGACAGAAGGGAAGGGGGCAGCACCCAGGTACAAGTGAAGTGGAAAACAGACCGACAGAAGGAGACTTCTTCGTATTCCGATGGCAAAATAGAGCCATCTCTGGATGTCAGAGGGGCCAGCACAGAGGAGGCAGTGTGACTGGTTCTCGGGGCACCGGGCCACTCGGAGGCTTTGAACGCAGCCCTAGCCCAGGGGAGCCGACAAGACCAAGCGGTGTCCCCAGAGGAATGGCATCAGGGCTCACGTAGAGACGGGGGAGGGGACGGGTAGGTCAGGGCTCAGGAGCTGTTTTGCTCTTGCAATGGCTGAGAAAGAGCCAATTCAGCCAGGAAACCAGGCTCGAAACGGTTAAGACATCAGGCTCCCACGTGGAATCTTGTCTTTCTCAAAAGCCCTCTTTTTTCCCCGTGCCAATTGGAGTATTCTGTTTTGCTCAATACACGTTTTTAGTTACGCTTCTCCTTCAAATAACATAATTTAAAAAAAATCACTTTCGTAAGAGTGGCATGCTGCTTTCTCTGGGAGAGGAAATTGGGTAGGGGTTTGGGTCATGTCACAGATGAAAGAGCTTTAGAAATCACAGCTTAGCCTTCAAGGAGTGTAATCAGAAAACCCCACCCCACACAGCTCTCCTCGATGGGCTGCAAGGCCTCGGCTCCGTAAAAGATGTAAAACAAATGACTGTCTCCATCAAGATAAGGCGAGCTAGAACAGGAAGGCTGGAATTAGTCCAGGGGCCTTGGGGGAACCCACCTTCCTCTTGGGGGGAACATAAAGCCCTCGGTTTCCTGACTCAAATGCTTCACCTCAGCCTCACCCCCACGAAGCAGTCTGTTTTCACTGGGCCCATGGTCTGTGACAACAAATATTTACTGTTTGCCCACTACAGGGCAGGCACGGTCTACTCTCAAGGCCTCTGCTGGAGTCTGGCCAGGGACAGAGACAACACACAAGGGGTCACAGCCCAGGAATGTCACCTTCGGTGCAGGGCTTCAGGGGAGCACACAGGAGCAAGACCTCAGTCGGCCCTGGAGAGGTCAGGGAAGGCTTCCTGGAAGAAGTGATATGTAAACTGAGATTCAATGATGGTCTCTGAGGTTCAATCCATTCACACAAGCCGTGCGTTTCCTCCTTCTCTGCAATGTGTTTTCTCATTTTCCTACCGGTCTGCAGAATCTTCATACATACTTGGTTTAATCGTATCCAGAAGAAATGTCTGCTTCCTTTCTTTTAATCAAATATCTGTTGGTCTATGAATACACAGGATACGGAAACTTGTGAGGTAGTTGGCGTATCTGTGCGAACGGACTCTCCAGAGGACAGCAACTTCCTGAGATCATGATGCCATGATCCCAGCTTGGAGGCAACTCCAGAGAAGGGCCAGGTGTCAGCGGCCTTACTTCCTTCCCTCCACACACAGAAAACAGAGGTGAGCTCGTCGACTGTGCTGTGTGTGACCAGCTGAGGGGAACCCTTATCTTCTGGCACCCTCTCCGATTAGGGGGGCTCCTTAGGTGAGGCAAGGCCAGCCAGTGTCTTCCCAGTGACTCTTGGAAAACACTCTCGGAACATCTCCCAAGCATCTCTACGCCACACCGGCAGGTGGAGACCCTCACCCTTGTCCCCTCTGCTCAGGTTCGTAGCGTACTTCCATCATTTTGTTGGCAAACAAAGCCAAGGCAATCCCAGCCAATGGCTTCCCAACAGGGTGGAGACAAAAATCTCCAAGTTGGAGCTCTGACTCTGTATGGGCTCTTCCAAAACACACTCCTCTGGAATGGAGCTCAGTGGTTTCAGCTTGCTTTCTCTGCTGCCTGGCGGGCTTACGTTCAACCCTTCCCACCCCGACCCCAACCATTCACTGCCCTTCGCTGCCGACGCAGGTCCAGCAAAGCCTGGGCTGGGCTCGGGCAGTCCTCCCTCCGCGGACAGTGGGCTCCCTCTCTCCACGTGGCCCTCAGCAGCTTTGGGGTGTCGTGCTCATGTAAACTGGGGCTGGCTGGGGGAGCACAGCCAAGTCCAAAGCTTCATGGTCAGCAGTTTCAAAGCCCTTCTTTTGAGGGTGAACACAGAGGCGCCTGTGGGACAGGTCAGCCTCCCCCATGTGTTGAAATTCCATGGTGCCGTAGAGAAAGGGAAGAGGACGGGGGCCAGTTCATCAACTGCATGGCGACAAAGGGGAGATGAAAAGTCCCCTGGAAATAGGAAATAGAGTCGGCAATGGCCGCCTGCCCTTGAAGAATGCTCTGGCAGTGACTGGGGAATGATGAAGAGGCACGGCGAGGAGAAGGGATGCTCTCCCTGCCTCCCTCCACGGTCCACTCCGCACGGTCCCAGCCCCGCTGTCCACGCCCCACCGTCCATGCGGAGCCGCCCGAGGTTTCATTTGAAGCACAGTCGGGGGAAGAGGCAGCACAAAGCCCTGACTCTGAGCAAGGTGACCCCTCCCCTCCTCTTCCCCCCGCTCCCCTGGGGGCTCCGAGCCTCTGTGGGTGCTCTAGGAAACTCACCTGCTCCCCACTCGCCAGCTCACACTTGAAGGTCTGTCCGTTTATCACCCGAGCATGAATCTGTTTGTTGAACAGAACTGACTAAATGTGCACTGCGGGCCAGGCCTCACCTACTGTGGTCCAGCTCCTGTGATCCTGCCCAGCTACGCGACCCGGGGGTGACAAGGCTGGGCCTTGTTGTGCCAAACGGTCGCCAATTACACCGCCGACCTCCGGCTCGCTGCGTGTTTCTCATGTGGTCCTTCTGACTTTTGTTTCTTCGTCTTTGAAGACAAGAGGGCTCTAAAGATCGTTTGGTTTGCTAATATTCCTGCAATGTCTCTTGGTCACTCTGTCTTTAGAAATGTCATTTATCTTAATCAATCTCAAGCTCTAAGACTAGTTATGGAAAAATCTCACACGAAAGGAATTTACTCGTTTTCGAGTTTGATCTCCAAGTGAGGCAGTGTTTTAAAGGAAATCTTCAAAAGGGCTTGGGTTCAACAGTGCCTGGTACTCGTTAGCCCTCAATAAATATTTGTGGAATGAATGAGTGAGTAAATTCTATTCTACCTTCCCATCCCAGAATAAAGGAGGTAAATAAAGTGAAACGGTATTTAACATTTTGTAGTTTACCAGCTGAGGCTAAAAAAACTCATTCTCTTTTTGTTACTAGAACCATCCATCTGTCAAATGTCACTTCCTGATAAGAGTCCGTCTCTGAGTCCTCATTTGTAACTGAATGTTGGCTGACATAATTAATGTTGACCACACAACAACATCTGAATTACAAACCAAAGGCCATTTACAAATCTCTTCAAGGCAGTCACCAGAAGCATGCCACAAGACCGGGGATTTATTCAAATATAGGAAAATAACAAAACAGAATCTGAGCCTTTTTAAGAAATGGGGGTGATGGGAAGAGAGGTGGCTTTGGCATGGGAGAGAGGAAGGGACTTTAACCCGAAGCCTTCGGGATAAACTAGACCGTCTCTGGAGGTGAACGCTGCTGAGAGGCTACCATGTGCGGCTCCAGCCCGGGCCAAGCAGGAGCATCTGCTGTCGGGCACTTATCCGCGGTGTGCCCCCCACCCCCACGCCCTCCCCCGGGCGTGCAGGTCGCTTGTCTCCTTGCTGGCCACTGCCTGCAGAATCAAACCAAGCACTTCCGTTCCTAAGGCAGCGAGCTGGCTGCACCACGGGCCAGCCCTCTTATTGGGCCTTCCTGAGTTTTAGTTGCTAAGCATTTTTAATGTTTTCTGCTAACAGCAGTTAAGCTCCCCCGCCCCCCCCCCAAAGAAAGCAAAGTAATTAGGCAGGTGGGAGGAAAGGTCTAAGCCTGGGTCTCAGAGGAGAATGGACACAGGAGAAAATTCCACTGTAATGATCACCTCTATTGACACAAAAAGCGCTTTTAGGGCTGGGCCCTGGCTGGGACTGGCACCCTCTGAAACAAAAATTCCACTGGGAGAGAAGAGCTAGCTGTTCACAGTTCTTTGTGCAGCTACAAAGCAGCAAACACCAAGAACACCTAATGTTTGTTTAGCTTTTACAATTTCCATCCGTTAGTCTGTTTGTCTTCACCTCACCCCTCCCCCTGCCCACCAATCCAGCCTCACTCGCCCACCCACACTGAGCTGGATTCTGAAGGGTCACATCAAGCACAGGCTTTGGACCCACACCACTGGGGCATCTAGAACAGCGAGAAATTCTTTTCCACTAGTGGTAAACACAAACAAACAAAACCAACAACAATAATAATGTTGTGGGGAAAAGAAATCAGAACCCCATGGCTGTCTTATGTTTCACGTCTTTACTGGAGGCGGGAAGGCAGCACCATCTCTTCCGTGCTTGGTGCCCTGGAGGTCTTGATTGGCCCCGTGGCCACTACAAAAACCACAGAAAGATCTAGATGCTAAGAAGGGTGCTTCCGAACACTGCATTTCTTCACTCTGTCGGCCGTCTGGGAAGCACACAGTTTTTTCTGTAGCTACAAATCTGGTATCTTTCCTCCCATCCAGAGTCAGTTCCCTCGAGGCAGGACCCTGAAGGTGAGGCTTCAGGATCCCCATCACACACGGCCCCGAGCTGCTGCCCCCCAGTCGTAACCAATGTCCACCAAGCCCCAGGAAAGGGCTTCAGCCCAAGTCCACCTGGTCAGGGAGACGGCGACTGAAATGAAGGCCGGGGCTGGTATGCGGCGTCCTGAGGCGGAGGCACGGATTTCGGTCTGTGTAGACTTGTATGCCTACCAACCCCTGTGCACACACTTTCCGTTTCTTGGAAAGCACTTTCCCTTCTCAACTAAACGGGCCGCGACTTAACTCAGAAGTCACTCGGCTCCGAAGTCTTCCTGGACCGATCTGGGGGCCAATTTAAGAGAGCCCGGAGCCCCCGCTAAAGCTCTCTGCTCAGGGAAATACTCGATCACCGGCCTGCCTCTCCCTGAAGACTCTGAGACGTGAGACACAAGTGAGAACCGGGACTGGGTTTAAGTGACCCTGTATCTCTCAGGGCCTCGCATGCAGTGGCGGCTGGGGGGACGGTTCGGGAAGGCGCGAGCCGAGTGGGCCTCTGTCACCTCTGTCACCCACCTCCCCCTCCCTCCCCAGCAGCAAGCTCGACAGAGTTTTCCAAACACTTCTCTCCTCATGGCTGCTCCACAGTGACCAGTTTTTGGAGGTTTAAAGACAAGATGGTTTGGAGATACCACAGAAGAAAGGAAACATTGCTGGCTGTTTTTTCTCAGAAGGGCTCCTTCAAACAAACACGTTCCCAAAGATAAGAACCCAGAAGAGATACAACCACCTCGGTAAATAGTACAGATGACACTGTTAGCGCATCTCTGATAATACCATCTGCCAAGGCCTTGGCCCAAATCCCTCGGTATTTCCAGGGCATTCTAACAGTAAGAGCGCTCGCTGGTTCTGCCTTTTCAGATTGGCGGTTCTCAAATGTAGTCCCTGGACCAGGGGTATCAGCATCACGTGGGAACTTGTTAGAAATGCAGACTCTCAGGCACCTCCCCAGACCCACTGAGTCAGAAACTTTGGGGGAAGGGCCCAGGATGCTGAGTTTTAACAAGCCCTCCATCCAGGTGATTGACATGCACTGAAGTTTGAGCACCATCGTGTTGGACTTTGGCTAGCGGCTGCCACAGTACAAAGTGCAGTTCTAGAAGATGAAAAAACTATATAAAACCATAGCTGACTTAGTCCCTAAAATCCAGGAATAAAAATCTTTCAACTACATTCTCTCAGATTCTGCCTTATTTCTTTGAGTCATTTCCTTCTGTACTCATAGGTGATGCTCAATATATATCTGGCGATTGACCTTGGAATACCTTAGAGTTTTTTCATCCTTAAAACGGAAGCTACTTATTCACTGTTTCATTCATCCATTATTTCATTTACTCAATTCATTCAAAGATCTACTGCTTAGCTCAAGTTGGCTCTACCTATCAAATTAATGTCTTGAAACTTTTGAAGCAATTGCAAGCATTATTTAAAGTAGCGTTCCTCTTTCTGTATAAACCTCACAAGGCTTTGGGTGTGTGATTTGATCTGTGGTAATTAAGGATTCTGGGGGCAGTAAACCATGTTGTCATTGTGCGCCCCACAATGCACCTTCAAGATTTACACAAAAGGGGTATAATAGAAATCAATCACAACAACTGCAAAAGGACCTTCTTTTCGTGGCTTTACAAACCTTTCAGGCTGCTCTGCTTTACACCAGGGTCAGTTCAGGTAGATGAAGGGTCTCGTTTCTCAAGACAAACGTGCATTTTCAGGCCGCTACCTATAAAAGGTACAGCCTGGCCCTGAGCTGTTCCTCATTAATGAGTTTGTATACAAACAATTAACTTTGGATTGCAGAAATACTATACCTCAAATTAAAAAAAAAAAATTAAATATGCCCATTAGCATTTTAGCCAGATCCGGACTGTGGCTGAACAAATAAGGGCTCCACTTGGATGTGCGTCCTAAGTGGGAGGACCTGAAAAGCTTCTCTCTCTGGCCTCCAGGGAGGCAGCTTGAACACATGCTGAAGCCCAAGCTCTTCGCAGGAAACTGCCAGGGGCCTCCAGCCTTCAGCAAGAACCTGGGTCCGAGCACCCTGCATGACAAAGGTGACTGAGTTCTCCACGGCCCTGGACTGGACAGCCCTCACATACCTCCAAGCGATACCTGTCCCTGGGGCTGTCACACTTGGCCCTGACCCTGGCCCTGGCTGGGATTCCCTGGACAGAAAAGGTAGTTTCTGGTGCCTTGTTCCTTGTGACAGGTTTGAGGAAACTGAACAGGGCTGTGTCCATCCGGCAGGCAGGTGGCTTGGAGCAGGCATCCGAGGGCTTAGGCAGGAGGACGTGGATGGGAACAGAGCACACAGTGCGGGGCGGGCGGGGAGGCAGAGCCTGGGAGCGACCTGCTTGCTTTCCAGTGTCTGGGCGATGACTGGAAAGGCCTGGAGGGCACAGCAGGGGGAGGCTAGCTGGGTCAAGGGTGGGGATCAGGCTGAACTGAACAGCAGGAATCTGACCAGGAGGTTTGGCAGTGCCCAGGTGGGCTCTTTAAATTTACAACTGAAAACCGGGGGTGGAGGGTGGGGGCGGGAGCTCATTCGTCATCTGGTCCAGGGATGCCAGAGCCCTGCTTTCCCTCCCACTTCCCTCACCCAAGACACAGATCGCTGATGGACCCAGTGCTTTCCCTCTAAGCCGGGAGGCATCTCCCTGTCCCAAAACAACAGCCAGGGAACAATCGGGAACTGCTCAGACTCTGCCAATGAATCAAATCTCACCACCTTCCTTCATCCGTACTAATTAACACCAGCTTTATGATTGAGGGAGATTCAATAACAAGTCAGCAAATCCTCACAACAGCTCCATGAGAAGGGTCTTTCCAGTCCCAGGTGGGAGGTGAGGAGACACCGCGTAAGGAGGTCAAGTTTGGTTCTGAAGGGCAGCCAGCTAAGGGCGGGCGCGCCCCAAACCCAAGCCCCCTCCCCCAGGGCCAAGCCCTTCACCGATGGGCTGACACCATCTCCCGCTCGCAGGAGACTGGCTTCAGGCTCATCACAGAACAAACAGGCACATACGTTTCAGAATATTATATTCGCAGATTCATGAAACGCCAACATTTACAGGATATTAAAGCCACTGTAAGAGACAATCCTGGTAAAGGTGCGATCACCTCTGTAAGCTTCCAAATGGGAACGTAAGAGCTTTTACGAAAACGTTTCAGAAACGTGGCTTCTAGGGCAACGGTTTATGGCCAACAGCCTTTTGATCGCTCATGTGAAAAATATGTACTTACATATATTGCAGGAAACCTCACCACTTCCTTCCTAAGCGTTGGTGAAAAACAATAATTACTTGACTAATTAGACTGTGAAACTTCCCTTACAGATGGTAAAAAGGAGCTATTTTCACCCCACAAATTTACTTGTGACATCCCAGCCAAAAAACTGGAGGAATGTTTCAATGGTTTTATTGTAGACAGCATGAAAAATGTAAGCAAATCATATAAAAATAAATTAGAAACTAATGAAAATAGTCTGTCCTCTCCTAAGAGGGGAAAATAGTCTGGTTCTGGGGGAGCGAAGAGCTGGTGCAGGAGGCCTGCTGACGAGGCAGCATCCGCTGTGCCCGGGCCGGCCCTGATACCCACTCCAGGATCGGGACCGACCCCACACAGCACCAGGCCTGCCTTGGCTCCTGACTTCCAGGTGCTTTCTTCTCATTCTACCTGTTGCCCTTTGTTTTCTCTCAGCCCTTCCCTACTGGTGAGAGCATCTGTTCACCCAGAAGCCAGGCTGACACGGTCTCCCTGCAGCTCTACACTCGATACTTCCGACGGCCACAACCGCACACGTGCCAAAGGATTGGTACTGAATAGAACGGTATCTACCACCAAGTACCGCAGCTCAGGGAAGGAAGTGGCCTCTGACCAGCGGCGTTAGCGCATGGAAGAGCCCCTGAGCTCGCGGGGCCAGCACCCAGGCCCCGGGTCTGTGGAGAGACGCTGAGACACTCACCAGCATCCAGGCTGCCCGTGGCCGCGGTCCAGCCCATGAGGGGAGGGATGGCCCCCACGACGGCTCCCACCCACGTGTTGGCAATGCTGATCCTCTTGAGCGGGGTGTAGCAGCAGGTGTACAGGAAAATGTTGAAGAGCCCCAGAGCTCCCGTGAGTGGGTTTACGCCCCAGGTCAGAAGGGCAACTCCCGGAACTGCACAGCAAGTGGCAAAGGACACAGCTAGCAACGGGCTGGAAGAGAACAGGGGACACAGAGCCATCACTTTCAGCTCCAGGCAATCACGACATGGGGCACAGGTACAGGGAAGTGAGCTGGGGGGCGGTGCTGGCCTGGCTTCTGCCCTGAACCAGGACATCCTCTGGATGACATTTACAACGAGGAGGGACTGGCTTGCAGGAGCTCGGGCTGCTCCTCCTGGCTTCGCCAGCCGGGACTAACAAAGTGAAGAGAGTGGAGGCCGCCGAGGCCCGGATTCAACAGGCGGCCCTGCCCCACCTCCCAGGCCGCAGGATGTCCTGGCCTCCCTGTCCTTATCTGAGCAGCAGTGACCGCTCCCTCCTCCCAGGGCTGACGCGAGGGCTGCCCAACAGGGCACCTGCTTTGCACACGGTTCTGTTGCACAGCTGGTGGGAAGTTAAGTGATCGTGACAGATGAACCCTTCAGAACCCAGGATTTAGGATTTGGGCAAAAACCAGTATCTTACTTCTGGAAGCAGTTCTGTCCATTTACTTATTCTTTATTTAAAAACATCACCCAGTTAGTACTAATGCGTAAGGACAGTGTGTCTGAGTACCACTATGTGTAATAAATTATAGGCTCAGCACGGCACCAGCTCTGGGCCAGCAATGAGACACCAGGGGCCGCCCGCGGTGATCACGCTGCCCGGCCGAACCGTGGTTTACGGACACACAGCTTTCAAAAGAGGCAGCACAACGCCCTATATGTAAATTGTCAGATAAAAGTCTACAGCGCTAAAGATGACCGCAAGCCTGGTTCTCAACAGAGCCTACTTTATACAGTGGACTTCCTGGGGCCTCTTGTGAAAGGCTTTTCGAAAGTGTGGATAAACTGCATCTACTAGTCCCTGCCCATCTGCATGTTTCTTTACTCCCCTGAAGAAACCTAAGGAGGGCGCTTGAGCCTGTCTCCTCCTTGGAGAAGCCATGGCTCACTCGCAGGCCCCAGCACGTGCCCATGGGGACACAGGCGTCATGGCTGCAGCTCCGAGGGGGCTCTGGTTTTAGGGAGGCCGGCTCGCGTCCCTGCAGGCACACGTGTGGGTGCGGCCATGTCCCTGACACTGCCTGCCTGTCCCTCAAGGAAAAGACAAGATGCGGGGGGGGGGGGGGCGAGGAGCCCCCAACCCCTCAACAGACATCCTTCCCTCTTACTATGAGTGATGGATACCTTCATCTTGACTTCTTCCTCCCATTTTCTCTCTCATTTTTAAAGGTAAACGCTCCAGTTTTGCTCTTGTGTAATCCCCTCCCTGTCTGTCTTTCACCTTCTCCCTCCACTGAGCCACATCCTCACGTCAACGGCCTTGTTCACATTTCTCCAAGGTCTGACCATGCCCTCCAAACCCAACTAGCCTTGACTTCCCCATCCCTCCCTCTGCTATCGGCCCCAACTCTCTCCCTCACACCTACTGAAGTAGATTTCTCTCTGCTGTGACCTGGATAAACACCATGTGATACACACCATGTGACCTGGACCACCTAGCTTCCCTGTAGAGCAGACACACAGTTTTCCAGGGGCACGGGGAGGAAGACGCCTGGGGTCACCTCTCACATTGGTCCAGAAAGTGGAACTGAAACGGCTGAGAAGCAGTGCAAAAATTGTAACTGCTGTTCTTCTTTCAATCAGGTACTTTATAGCTTATAAGAACAGATTTTTTTTTCCCTATGGGACTCTGAAAAGCTAGTTTTATTTGGGTGGAAGAAAAATGTGGCTCATAAACATTTTTATTTTTCCTGAATTGCACCTTGTGGGGAAAAAAAAAAGGCCGTTCACTCCTTCTCCAAGGACTGTGGAAGCCAGTTGGATTCAAAGGTATTAGTGTTGTAAAAAGCCCTTTTACAAAAGTGCACGTGAACTTAATTTATTGAGATAGGCGATTTTACGTGCAAGTTTAGTTTCTGACCCTTGTCGGAATCACAGAAAATCATGAGACTCAAGTTTGGTGTTTAAATCCGTGCTCAGGGGCACGAATGAAAATTGGGTAGGTTGACAAACCATGTAAACAAAAATGAGGATATCCGCCCTGGTAGGGGTGAGCACTCTCAGCGCCCAGACACTCAGGGAACCCATTTCCTTCCCGGTCCAAGGAGCCTGGGGTCGGCTCGTGTTGTGGGTAAAAGTGCCCCAATGACTAATTCTGTGAAGTTTATACTCCTGTGCTTTATTTTTCATAAACATATATGTTTATCAACAGAGGAATGGATAAAGATGTGGTACTTATATACAATGGAATGTTACTCAGCCATAAAAAAGAACAAAATAATGCCCTTTGCAGCAACATGGATGGAACTAGAGATTGTCATACTGAGTGAAGTTAAGTCCGACAGAGAAAGACAAATATCATATGATACCACTTATATGTGGAATGTATAGTCACAGATGTAGAAAACAAACATAGTTACCAGGGGATAAGGGGGGGAGGGGTAAATCAGGAGACTGGGATTGACATATACACGCTACTATATATAAAATAGATAACTAATAAGAACCTACTGTATAGCACAGGGACCTCTACTCAATACTCTGTAATGGCCTATATGGGAAAAGAACCTAAAAAAAGAGTGGATAGTTGTATATGAATAACTGATTCACTTTGCTGTATACCTGAAACTAACACAACATTGTAAATCAACTATACTCTGATAAAAATTTTTAAAAAATAAAATTAAGGGGCTTCCCTGGTGGCGCAGTGGTTGAGAGTCCACCTGTCGATGCAGGGGACACGGGTTCGTGCCCCGGTCCGGGAGGATCCCACATGCCGTGGAGCGGCTGGGCCCGTGGGCCATGGCTGCTGAGCCTGCGCATCCGGAGCCTGTGCTCCGCAATGGGAGAGGCCACAACAGTGAGAGGCCTGCGTACTGAAAAATAAATAAATAAAATAAAATTTTAAAAAAATTTAAAAGTACTTACTCTTCCCCCTACATTTGAGGAAAGGAGGGAGAGAGGGCGGAAAAAAACCCATAAAAGTAACATGTTCATTTCCAAAAATTTGGAAGGACAGAAAATCACACAAAATATTCTAAATTAGCTTTTCAAAGAAACATTGGTTTATAGCTTTCTAGACTTTTTTTTTTTTTTTTTTTGCGGTACGCGGGCCTTTCACTGTTGTGACCTCTCCCGTTGCGGAGCACAGGCTCCGGACACGCAGGCTCAGCGGCCATGGCCCACGGGCCCAGCCGCTCCGCGGCATGTAGGATCTTCCCGGACCGGGGCACAAACCCATGTCCCCTGCATCGGCAGGCGGACTCTCAACCACTGTGCCACCAGGGAAGCCCTCTAGTCTTTTTCCAATGATACATCTACTTTAAAAATAACTGAGAACAGGGACTTCCCTGGTGGTGCAGTGGTTAAGAATCTGCCTGCCAATGCAGGGGACACGGGTTCGAGTCCTGGTCCAGGAAGATGCCACATGCCACAGAGCAACTAAGCCCGTGCGCCACAACTACTGAGACTGCGCTCTAGAGCCCACGTGCCACAACTACTGAAGCCTGCACGCCACAACTACTGAAGCCTGAGCGCCTAGAGCTCGTGCTCCGCAACAAGAGAAGCCACCGCAATGAGAAGCCCACGTACCTCAATGAAGAGCAGCCCCTGCTCGCTGCAACTAGAGAAAGCCCACGTGCAGCAACAAAGACCCAATGCAGCCAAAAATGAAGAAAGAATTACTTTGCTTGGCTCTTTAAAAAAAACAAAACTGAGAACACAATGAATTGTGGTTTTGTTGCTTATTCTATTTTCAATATATCTTAATAATTTCCCTATGCAGTTAAGAATTATTTCACACCATTATCATTAATAGTTACATAGTGGCCTATTCCGTGGATATACCGCAATTAATTCAATCAATATGTCTTTTTGGACACAGCATTTTTCCAGTTTTTAATTAGAAATAATGTTGGGATGAATATCTCATAGACAGGTCGTTGTTCACAGCTCTGACTATAATACATTCTGAGGATAAGTTCCCAGATCACTAAGTCAGATGACATGAACATTTTTAGGGGTTCTGACTTGTACCCCAGCCTGTACTCGAGAGTTTATACTAGTTTACACTCCAACCAGCAGTATATGAGAAAGCCTATTCCCTGAACCTGTATCAATACTGGGCACGGCGGCATTGAAAACAAAACAAAAATGAACAAAGTCAGACAAGTTTACTGAGATAGATAGTATTATCCCCATTTTACAGATGAGAAACTGAGACTCGGACCTGTACAGGACCTGTACTCGGGTTTCCTTGCGGGCTCATTCAGGTAACCCGGGGTTCACCCTCTAACTGGTACGTGGAGGGCACTGGTCTAATACCATTTACTGATGCTCTCACTTCTGGGGGCTGCAGGGGGCTGGGAGGTTGGGGTCTTCAGCTGGGAGCAGCCTCCTGTGTGCTCACAGCTCCTTCAGTTCACCCCACTGCCCACGTGGCCTAACTTCCTATGCATTCCCTGACATGGAAATGACTGGGAAGCACTCCATTTCTTTGAAACAAAGGACAGACCTGGGATGTAACACGGTGAGCAAGACAGACATGGTCCTCATGCTGGGGGTGCTTATCCCACAGTGGGCGACAGTGAAACAGGTGGAACAGTCAAGTGAGGGGCGAGCCTTCCGGGAGCAGGAACCCAGTGTGGGCGGAGGTGTGGAGCAGACACGGGAAGTTCGGGGGATGTTGAAGCCAAACCCAACCCAAACGGATGGGAGGCAGGCAAAGGGCGGGGCAGCGTGCTTTGGGGGCCAGAGAGCAGAGGTAGGGGGGGCCATGGGGAGGTCTCTGGGCAGATGCAGAGTCCACAAAGTTCCCTCTGGGAACTTGTTAGGAACCCAGGTGATCTGGAGACCCGCCGCTACACTATCACCAACGTGACTACCTGGCTTGCGTCTGGCCAAGCTGACGCAGGCTGAGCTGACAGAACCCTGCACCCTTGTTCTGCTTCCAGTGCTGACTGTGCTGGCCTGGTAAGTCGCCCACTTTCACTTGTCTTTACATAAATGTCACTGCAGTGGAAAGCACTCAGCGCTGTGAACTAGATCTGTCATCAGCTAACGCAGGAACTCAGCTGTATCCCTCAACCCCTCTGTTCCAAAGACCTTGAATCTAACCTAGTCATGTGGCTTAACGTGTTCTGGCCACTGAAAGGGCAAGATGAAGCAAGTGTGGCAACGTCTTGATAACTGTTGACTCTGGGTGATGGGTGTCCTGGGGTTCAGTGTGCTCTCTCTACCATTGTGTCCCATGGAACGTTTCACAACAAAAATGTTTCCGAAAATGCTTTATACTCTTTATTCACATTATCATTCTGGTTTCTGTATATGGCATAACTAAGCATGTTGTACAGGAATCAGGTGGTTCCGAGTTCTCTCATGAGAACTCTGATGTAAACTATCTATATAAACGTGGGCGGATTACTTAACCTCTCTGGTCCTTAGTTTCCTCAACTGTAAAGTAAGGGTTGTATTAGGACTCTTGATGGCAAGACTGCAACCCGAGTCAAACTGGCTTACACAGAAGGCTCGGTAACAAGACTACGGGGAAGGCAGGGGTTTGACCCCATGGAGCTATGGGACCTGGAGCAGATTATTTAACCTGCTGGCCTCAGTTCCTTCATCTGGGAAGTGGGAGACACTTACGCCACAGAATTGCTTATGAATTAAATGCAATAATGTAAATAAAGCACTTAAGAGTGCTCACTCAAGGTGTTCATTCATTATTCATTCAAATCTCTCACTGCCTACACAGCCAGCCGCTACACTGGGTGTGGGTACAGCAGCCGTGAACAAGACAGAGAGCAGAGTTTAGTCTAGAAAGGAAGACAGACGTTAAACAAACACAAGTACTATGAACTCTCAAGTTGCAACATCAGCTACAAGAAAAAGAACAGGTGATACGAAACAGTTATTAAATAGAGGACTTATTTAAATAAAGCTGGAGGTAGAGGCCGATAAACTTGCAATAAATTGTTTCCCGATTTATTTTTTCAAAATTATAAAGACGTAACGGATATATACTAGAATATGAAAACGCATGTATATATACTCAAGAATGTCAGTTCTTAATCATAAATTATAAATGTATGATGGCTGTGAAGCATGTTTCTAATAATAACAATTAAAATGGCAGAATATTTCTATCTCTAATTATAACTTTAAATTAAGAATTTAATTTTATTACAGCAAATTACAAACAAATAAACCAGAACCAGGAGAAACTGGGTTGATCACCTGCAAAACATTTTTAAAATAAATTTATTTATTTATTTATTTATTTTTGGCTGCGTTGTGTCTTCGTTGCTGTGCGCGGGCTTTCTCTGCGGCGAGCGGGCTTCTCATTGTGGTGGCTTCTCTTGTCGCGGAGCACGGGGTCTAGGTGTGAGGGCTTCAGGAGTTGTGGCACACGGGGTCTAGGTGTGCGGGCTTCAGGAGTTGTGGTGCACAGGCTTAGTTGCGGGCTTAGTTGCTCCGCGGCATGTGGGATCTTCCGGGACCAGGGCTCGAACCCGTGTCCCCTGCATTGGCAGGCGGGTTCTTAACCACTGTGCCACCAGGGAAGCCCCCAAACATTTTTTTTTAAAATGTGTTCTTACACGTCTACCACAGTAGCTGTCATGGCTTTTATTAAGAACCGAGGAGTTATCTCTGTGAGTGGATGTTGCTGGAGTGAATTTATAAAGGAAAGATCAGAAAAGCAGGGAATGGGGTGTGATACTGCTGCAAAACATTCCTCATTGTCAATAAAACAGAAAAAAAAATGTGTGAATAAGGAAAACAGCATTACTTGATGGGGGTGGGGAATGGTGGCAGGAAAAGATCTAGCAATTTTCTTGAGCTAAAAAATATTCTTTTGTGTCCCTTCACTCACTCATGCAAATAGGTTCACGGCTCATGCTGAGGGTGGAATGATGATTTATTTCCAAACTCACATCCAAAACTGAATTACATTTTAAATTGAGAGATCTTTCTACTGAGCACCAGCGTGAGGTCTTTCTACTTGTGCCTTTCCTGGCCAAGGCTACCGTGGAAAGAAACTAAGAGATACGAGTGGGAGGGGGATTTGTCAACACATTTCTATGAATTATTTATTCCTCCCATAAAATCTAGTATTTCTTTGTTTACTAAGGACCAATCCTTAGTAGCTCTATCAAAGTGGAATCTATAGAAATTAGGAACAAATGAGAAAATACAAGCTTTAATATGATACCTACTTATTACACTTAAATGTAATTTAAATTACCTGACTTTTAAATAATTTACTGGAGAAATGTGGCCTGTTTAAGTGATGTGTCAGAGAGGTCTATGAAATGTTATATTAAATCAAGAAGGCTTTATATTTTAAGCAGCTCTGCAGGTAATTGGTTTAGACAAAAACAAATCTCATACTTCTTGGTCATTTTTCCAGAATAAATGATTTTTAAATTGTAAAACGAAATTCCCTTTCTTCAAAAACAAAAGAAAACTCAAAACCTTAATCAAACCAAGCCAATTTAACTTTAATTTCCTACATAAATGCCACATTTGAGCTCTGACCTGAGTTTTTGGGAAAAGTGTTCACAAATGACTGTTTTGAAAATGTCTCTTCAGAACCTCATTTAGGAGTTTTCTATTTCTGAACAAGTCTGAAGTTACAGATACTGGAAGGTAGCAGGGGACTGATGTAAATTTAGAATTTAAGGAATATGTGACGACAATAAGGACACAAAACATACTTTAAAAGGAAATTAGTTACAGCAAGTTTTGAAAGACTATCAGTTACATATAAAATGATGGTAACCTGCTTCAAGAAAAAATTAAATTTTACAACATGTTTAAGAGAAATGCAAGAATAAGTATGTATTTCTGGCATGATTATATTCAAAATATAGGGACTGTGGTACTACATTAAGTAAAACTTTAAGGAGGAAAACAAAGCAGGTCTGAGCTGAATGAGTCTTTGAAAACTGACTGAAGAATCTTATTAATCTAGGGGGAAGATAAGAAAGATAGGTTAGGGGGAAAAAAAACCAAAAAACACTCAAAGGAACACTGGCCCGCTGTTGACCTCTCAGATTCAGCCTTCTAACTCAGGGAGGAAGTGAATGGTTACCTCTTGAATGACGCTCCATCGATTCAGCTCAAATTAAGAATATGTTATTTGTACGAAGACTCTGGAATTTTCAAAGAGAAGATTCCTATTGTTCGATCTCCTCCATGAAAAGCAAGTTTCTAGTGTAGTGGTCCAATCTCAGTGTTTTCTCACATCCTTGAGGGCGGGACCACCTATGGAATTCCTCCATTACCCCCAGGCCCCGGGGAGGAACACCTAGGCCTGCCTAGGTGGGAGACACATACTTTTCCTTTTTCCTGGTTGAGCCAGATGGTTTAATTCTGACCCCCTCCCTTTTTAATTTATAGGAATCTATAAAAAAAAAAAGCAGCTTTGTTCACTTACATAAACTTAGGGTCAGTGAATTGTTAGGAGTCTTTGAAAAGCTTTAATAAAACACAATTTATAAAAAATGAAGCTAGGCAATAAAACTATCCATCCCTACAGCTCTGGAGACTCCTGGGAGCTGCATGCACGTGCAGCTACTTGGACGTGAGGGTGCAGATGTGGGAGGTTGCATCTCCTGCACCGCCTGGGACCGGAGCCTTTGGTCCACAGGTCCAAACAGTGTTTGCAAACATGGACATCTGTAGGGACCAGGCTGGCAATGTGAAGCGTAAAGTGGGCGGACTTAAGAAAAAACAGGAGGCGTGAGGACTGTGGGAACTGCTAGTCAGGTTGCGCTGGCAGATTCCACGTGGGAGCGAGCCAAAGAAGCCTAGAAATCTGTGGTTTTATGTGCAAAGTTTCTATTTTTAAACGCTGGCAACTGCAGAAAAGCAGTGCACCAAACAAAAAAGTGCCTCCTCAGGATCTGGTCTGGTGGCTGCTGTTCTGCACTCTGTGGTCTAGGTGGAAGGTTTCTGCTGTCGAGTGCGTGCAGCTCCTCTGCCCCAGGACGACCCCACACCCTGCCCCCAGCGACACTTCTCTTATCTTTGGTGTGGCCGTTTCTTAATCATCCTCCAAATTCAGCCTTGACATCAAAACACGTCCTCCAAGCACATCTTCCCTCACCCCTCTCTCCTCCCTGTTGGCCCCCCATGGGTGGTCCACGTGCCCTCTGCTGTCACAGCACTTCTTGGTCTCATGCTAACCTCCTCTGCTGCCTTGTCTACCCATCCCCGACGTACACTTTTTCAGTGCGACTCTGTACCATTCATCTTTACATGCCCTGTACCTAAGGCTGGGGCCCAAAATGTTGGCTGAAACAAACCTTTACAAACCAGGCAAAAGAGAGAACACGATCTTAAGACTACTGCTCCCGTAACAGCCGTCAATGGGAGTAGCATTTGATGGTGTCGAGTCTTTTCACATCATCATCTTATTTGAAAAGGGAGGAAATAAAGTGATAGGACATTAGACCAAATGACTCCAGGTTATTAGTAAAAGGTCCTATGACTTATTTCCCACGTGACTGCAAGGCATTGGCTATGTCGCTACGATACGATAGTTACTCTGTATATTCATATTTCTTAGAATATCTAAGTATTGTCTGGTTATACAAAGGGGCCTGGGAGCTGAAGGATTCCTCCATCCCCAGGACTGCCGTCAACAAATGCTCACAACTCACGATGCTTTCATAAATGCTTTCTTTTTTTTTTCTTATGACAATGAGAGAAAAGCATGTTAACTTTCAGAAAACTCCCGTGTTCCTCTTAGAGCCACTGTGATGACTTGTCACAATGACATGCACACAGGCCTTTTGCTGGTTCTTCCTAGTATGTTTCATACGTTGAATGATTTTAAGGATAAAGTTCTGTCTGTTAGCACCACTATTATTGAGACCAAATCTGTTCTTCCTGCCACTCCAAATGACTGGTTAACACTAAAAAAAATTTCTACACTTATAAAATGTTTATGTTCTTATTACATTCGCATTATATACACAATGAGAGACTAATCGCAACCACCCAGAAGCTCTGAAGAGCTTCACCAGGGCCGGCTACGTGTCTACTAGACCAGCGTGACGGGGGTAGGGGGAATGAATAACACTCCCAGGTCCCCTGCAGCCTGCAAGATGTTTACATTTGCTTAACTGCTTACTGGTAAAACCTTCAGTAAATGTGAAAAATGTCTCCTGTAAATCCCTATAATACTTCAGCTAAACCCCGTTCTTTAAGTTAATAATGCCAACTAAACAATCCATTAATTTCACTCCGAAAACTCAATCTTCATCATTCATTTCAAAACCAGGTATGGGCTGCCCCCAATTCCAAGTGCTCTGATCACCTTCCACTCTGCTCTTATCGCTGTCTCTCCGGCTCACAGCCCACACCTCAAGCTTACCAGTTATGGAGCACTCTCATCGGAGCCATTAAGTTGGGAAAACTAACGCTGACATGTAGTCTTTCCCTGTCAACATGACCGAGCTGGAAAATGGATAATTCAAAGGAGACGGAATCAAAATAAAAAAGAAGGCCCAGCCCACGCCTGACTTCTTCAGGAAGCTTTCACTGCCCAGCTGGTCCTTATCCGAATCTCCCCTTTCTGACCTCCCGGAGACCTTCTTGTTTGTACCAATTCATTTATTTCCGTCAACACATGTTTATAGGCTGCCCTGTCTTGTCTGCTAAGCATTTTATGCATTCGGCTAATTTTTCCACCCAGATTATAAGCCTTTTGAGCATGATAACAATAAAACTGACAGTGCTGCTTCCATTCTAGGTGATCAATACATTTTTGATGAATTAAACAAGGGAAGTATGTAACTCTAAAATATAGACAAGATACATTTGGCCTTGACATTCTTAAAAAAGATTAATTTTAATTAGGGTAGACCATGAAAAAAGGTTATTACTTAAAAAAATATATAAGCTATGTTAGAAATTTAAGTCTGAAGGACTTCAACTCAGAGAAAGATGTATCCCTCTGTCCTCTTTGAAAACAAACAGGAGAGTGAACAGAAAACAGAAAGCTCCAACTCTGACAGAACCAGGAAACCCTCCTAGAGAAGAGCGCCAGATACAGGAGGACAGTGAGAGCACACACAGGTCTGTGCACTGAGGCAAACAGTGAACGTCTAACCTCAGAAGGTCTTCCGGAGGCTCTGCCTACAGGTCACAGAAGGGATCTGACGCCAAGTGGGTGCTCTGGGGGTGGGGAGGTGGGCCCCAGTTAGAAGGTGACCAAGTAGAATGAGGCCGAGGGTGGCTCAAGCTGTTGGAAAGCAGCCCTGGAGGCGTGGCCTTGTGCTCTGTGCCCTGAATCCGCGCCCCAGCCCCGCTTAACTGCCCCCACAAGCCTTGCCCTTGGCCCAGGGCACTGGACCAGAACTCGGGCCAGCAAGTCTTCTCACACTGGGCCTGGGAACTGGGACAGAGGACTCGGCTGGAAGACCTGGGGGCCAAGGCTGAGGGTTCCATGTCTATGATGAGTCAGTTTAAGTGGAATTGGGACCTGAAGACCCAATAGGCAGAGAGGAATGAGGTGGAAGCGCAGAGAGCAGCAGCCTCGACACGGGGGTGGGAGGGGTGAGGGGGTGCCATGCTTTCCGGAAGTCTGGCTGTAAAAAGAGAAGAAAAACCAGATGGAGGGGCTGATTTAACACTCATCTCTGTGGCGGAAGGACCACTTGTCCAAATATTAAGTCAGAAGGAAAGGCCCTGACGGGGCAGAGGGCCTGGGAGGCCCAGGGAGCCTCTAGGCCAGGCACCCACGCTCTGCAGCTGCCCTCTAGGGCTGGAGCTTGGGGCCCAGAAGGCAGAAACGGGGCCCCAGCCGCCAAAAACAAGTGTTAGATGCTGACAGCGAAAACCTGTGCAAAAGCACCTGGTCTCATCCTCCTCGGAAGAAACGAGGGCTGTCTCAGGAGGAACTACTGAGGACATTCACTTTAACCACTCATCATCTGCCCTCCCCTCGGCCACCCGAGAACTACGAAATCCGTTTTATCCAATTAGGACCAATGTTGCAAGTAAATACAGAGCTTCATCACACAGAGGGCGTTCAAGGACACTGGATACGCGTGTGACATGTAAGTGGCAGGCAGGCAGGAAGTTACTGGTGAGAATACAAAACAGCAGAAAAACGGGGGGCCCAGAGGTCTCAAATTCCTTCTTGGTTTTGCCTCGCTCAACCCCGAGTCATCCAGGCTCCCAGAGCCGTGGTCCCCTGGGCGGTGCTGCGGCTGTGCTGACAGCCTCAGGGGCACAGATGCAGGGGTGTGGCCCACAGTTAACAGAGGTCAAGTCTGCAGGGAAGAGCCAGTCCTGGAGGTAAGACAGCGCCATCTGACCCCTGCAGCCCCTCTCCAGACGTTCTCAGAGGCAGACGCTGAGCTCTTTACCAAACGCACCGAGACTCCGCGACCAGCGGTGTGCGTAAGGCATGCACCTAAGTGACGTGGGGACAACATACTCAAGTTCACCAAGTGGCCCCCGAGCCATTAAAGACTCTGATACGTAATTCCACCATAAAGGCCCCGGAGCTGGAGTAGAAAGCAGAAAGCCATGGGGTCAAGTGTTTCCACAGGAAACAGAAGCTGCAAAGGATGTCGCCAGCAACCACCTGCAATTACTGTGAGCCCCAGTGCCCGCTAGACGAGACCACCGGAGTAACTCATAACTGGGTCCCTGAAAGAGTTAAGATGAATTCAAACATGCCATCTAAATATAAAAATGCCTTTTCTTTCCACTAGTGAAAAAGACATAAGAAGCAGTCCCAAATGGTTGACACTTCTTTTTTTCAACTGTAAAAATTTTAGACACACAGAATTGGTATTTTATGTAGGTAACCAACAGATAATTAAAAGTGCTGTCCTCTGTATCCTCCTTGGGAAAATGAAGTAAATAATAATGCAATTTCATAGATTTTTATGGTCATCAAATGGCATTTTAGCTGTAAAGATTTTTTTCCTTTGATCCTCAAAAAATTAGAGAAAACTTCTATGGCCTAAGATGTAAGGGGTGTATTTTTACTGTAATTGACTTTCAAAAATAGCCAATTATCTTACTATGCCTTGTTTATTTTATTTTTTTTAATATTTATTTTTGGCTGCGTTGGGTCTTTGTTGCTGCATGCGGACTTTCTTTAGTTGCAGCGAGCGGGGGCTACTCTTCATTGCGGTGCGCGGGCTTCTCATTGCAGTGGCTTCTCTTGCTGCGGAGCACGGGCTCTAAGCACCCGTGTTTCAGTGGTTGTGGCACGTGGGCTCAGTAGTTGCGGCACACGGGCTTAGTTGCTCCGCGGCATGTGGGATCTTCCCGGACCAGGGCTCGAACCCGTGTCCCCTGCATTGGCAGGCGGATTCTTACACTGCACCACCAGGGAAGTCCTGCCTTGTTTATTAAATACGTATTCAGTGTCACGTTCTCCAATATCTGAACCAACAGAGACAAACTGCAGCTCAGCAAGAAGAAAGGCAACAGCATGAAGCCTGGCGAGCGACACCTTGGGAGGACTGGGTGCATTTCCCTTTCCTGAGACACAACTGAGCTGCAGTTCATTCAGCCTGTGTCGGTCAGCCCTAAGGTGGAAATATATTCTACTCAAAATCATCCTTCATGACCCGCCGAGGTCAACCATAAAGTACATGCAAGCTTATATATGTACAAATCTGGAAAATAATGACTAAGTCCACTGAAGTTTGAGAAGCGCTGAGTTAAATTAAAAGAGAGAAGAAAAGAAAAGTCTATATTTAGGTGGCTGGGTGCTCAGAGCATCTGCCTTTGAGACGACTCTCGGCAGAGGGGAGGTGGAGAACTCTACAGGGTTCTGCTTCCCTGTAGGGCGTATGCCCTTCTGTCTTAACGTCGACTGAAAAGGCATGGATTTCTGCTGTGGTCGTGAGGCTGTGAGGCCACACCTTCTCTGGGGGTTGTGTCCTAATGGCTGCTTTGCTTCTCTACCTTATAATGAATCTGTGGTACTGGCACAGAGGGCTGCAGAATTTAAGAAAAGTGAGAGGTCGAGAGCAGACGGGTTACAGCTCAGGGAAGGGGTGTTAAGATCTCAGACCTCTTTGCCTGGCCTGGTCTCACTGGGGGTGGGTCTGCGGGGCAGCTCAAGCTGTCACCCCAGAAGTGCAACTCCTAGAGTTGGTTTTTGTCTATTGACCTTGTATCTCGTGCACTTCCTAAATTCACTTAACTAGTTCTAGCAGCTTTTTTGTCAATTCCTCTGAATTTTCCAGGTAAACGATCGTATTTGTCTGTTTCATTTCTTCCTTCCCAACAGGGATGACCTCTGTTTCCTCCTGCCTTGCGGACCAGTGAGTCAGGAGCTCCAGAACAACGTGGACAGCGCTCCACTTCCTCCAGGAGGCCCTCACAGCTCAGCCGGCAGGCACATTTGCCTCGCCCTCCTCCCCAGCTTTCCTTCCCTACTATTCTCCTCCAGGAACCCTTCACACTAAGCCCAGCTACCAAAGTCAAGTTGTCCTCCAAGGTCCGCAAGCTCCCTCTAACCTTCGGCCTCACTTTCTCTCATTAATTCTCCACTCCCGTCCTTCTCGTCACCTGATGTCACATGTCATTCACTCCTCGGTGTCTGTACTTCCCTCGCCTGGAGGTCATTTCCACTTCTCTAACGTCTATCTGTCCGTCCACCCACCTACCCATCCCTCATTCAGCACCAAGAGATCTGCCACTGCCACACGTGATGGCGAGCAAGAATGCTCCATGACGTCCGGGGTTTTTGTCTGTTCTGTTGTCTGCTGTGTCACAGCATTAAAAATCATGCCTGGTGCATATTAGGCCCTCAGGATATTCGTGTTATATAAATAATCCTATGCAGTGGACATAAACAGATGGAAGACTCAGTCTTCGTCTTGGAAGAGCTCACAACATGGTAGTGGAAGACGCCCAAGGACAGGTGTGTAGTGTGCTGAGTGGTGCAGTGGCAGACACAAGCACAAAGAACAAGAAAGCCACCAAGACCAAAGCCCAGCACCCCGTTACTGGAGTGTGGACAGAGCGATCCGTCCGGGGGCAGCCCCGCTTGGCTGAAGACCTACCCGGGCATGGAAGGGCAAGGCTAGCACAGCTGGCAGGGCTCAGAGAAAGCAGGGCATTTTGGTGGAAAACGCAGCAATTCCACTTAGTGACAATACAACATAAAAGCGTGAATAAAAAGGAGAACAGAGGGATGAGGCTGGAAGGACTAGAAAGGACCAGACTCTGAAAGGCCTTGTATGACATAGTAAAGAATTTAAAACACATTTTTTCCCCAAATATGTTTGGAAGACCCCAAAAAGTTTTAAGCCAGACACGAGTGTGATGCTTATCTGCCAGCTGAGTGGAAGATGGATGGAGAGGGGGTGAGCGAGAAAGCAGAGATGGCGGCTGGGGCACTGCTGTAATCACCCCACAAAACGGAGGATGGTCAGAGGGCAGACGCCAGGGCGATCCAGGTGGTGGAAAAGACACAATATGTTGAAGAGTCAGATGAAGGGGATAAGAGAAAGAGAAAGTCTAGAATGAGTTCCAGGTGCCTGATTTTAGAATGTAAATTAACAAGCATAGAAGGAAAAAGACAGACTTGGGAGAGAAAATGATGAGCTTACGGAATGTGAGATGCCGCAGGGCACCCAGAAGAGAATTTCAAAGGGTCCAGGCTCGGAAGAGGAGTCTGGGCTGTGGGCACAGCAGTGTGGAGGGCAGCACCTCAGGGGAGGAGCGAGATGGGAAGAGGACCAGTGACAGGGCGCAGACGGGGGAGGGAGGGGCAGAAAGGAGAGCCGGAGGCCCCATGTCTACTCACCCTTTGGTCCTCAGCTCCAAGACCCCACTCCCTGATGGTCGCCCTGACCTCCTCGGTCTGGGTCAGGTTCTCGGTGCTCCCACCTCCCCTGGGCACCCCCCAGCACAGGTTCTACCGCTACCCCTCCAGTGTCTGGCGTGGGGTCTGTCTGGTTGGCAGGTGTATTCAAAAATTACATTTGTTGAGTGAGCTGTACCTTGGACAGCACTTAGGGTCCTCATGCTTGTGTGCCCCGCTCTCTCCAATGGGATTCCACAAATGGAGCCCATGTCATTTGCCTCTTCGTCACTCTAGCAACCAGCACATCCTCTAAGGGATGACATCCTCCATAAATGCGTCCTGATAATGACAGGATGAACGAAGCATTCACTAACCTGCCACTGGCTGGACCAACTTAACCGTGAAAATGGAAACATGCACTTTCATCTTCTGAGTTCCCTTATCTGCCAAGTGTTTTGCTTCCTTTCCCCCATCCCTTGAAACGAATCTGAATTTCTTTTTTATGTTATTGCCTGATAAGTATGAAAATATTTGTATTTCAAAGCAGATTTGGAAAAAGATGAAAGTTCTGCAAACAACTCTACGTTCCTCTGGAGTGTCAAACCCACTCCCCAACAATGCACTTCAGTTTACATGGTTTTATCGATCTTACGTTGTCCCCTCAACAACGCTATGAGATGAACAAGGTAGGAGATACGATCTCACCCTGCACGTGAGGAAGTGGTGGTGTGGGAAGAGCCATTCACTGACTTGCTCAGTGAGTGAGATAATGTTTTTCCTAGACTGCAATGACCACACGAAGAAGATCTGAAGACTGAGATGTTTTCTATTACATACAGTTTTTAAAGATTGCTAATTCACTTTTTCCGATCATCAAGTTAAAATTGGATTATACCAAATCTGCCTTTTTTCTGAAAAGCTGAATGAGTCTTTAAATTTTATAGCGCTTTACAATTTTCAAAAGTTTCACATAGATGTTTTCATTATTTCCTAACGCTATGGGATTATATGACCTTCTTGATAAGAACGTCAGCTCCTCTGACGTCTACCTTCACTCTTGCCTTTGAGTCTGCAGATTCAACCTCCTCAGTGGGTTTCCTCACCAGCAAGGTGAGTTCTCGGGAATGTTCTTTGTCTGAGAATGAAAGGGAGCTCTAAGCCCAAGTCCCCCCCCCGCACAGCGATGACCAGAGCCATGACAGTCTGGCCAGGAATGTCCAAACAAGTCAGCTGACCTTATTTATCTTTTCCAATTTATAAGACATAAAGATATTGAGAGTCAATGAATAAAAAGCTATTTAAAGGGGTCAGTATGACAATGCCTACCCGCAATGCCTCCTCTCTTCTGATTTAGGTACATCGTACTTTCCATTTATGCTCTTTCTTCTCTTCAAGGCAAAATAAACAATTGGAATTTGTATGAAACAGCCTTAAAAGTAAGGGAATTCTGTGAACATCACAATTGTCACCGTCACTCCCTTCATGTAGGTGGCATTTGGTCAACACTCAAGCTGGACACTGTTGACAGGGAGAGGGGACACCTCCCACAATTCTGCTGGGACAACGGGTATAAAGCAGGCCCGTCCTGGGTAAGCTGGGAGAACGGGCCCCTTGACTTCAGCCCACATGACGGTCACACTTGTGGCAGAGTGCTGTCCCCGAGCATCTCTGGTCATGGCCCTCACCTGGGACACACTCACACAGGCAGCTCCTCTCTTCTTTCTTTTTACCATGTCGGTTTAACTCTGGGTCAGGCTGAAGGGTCAGTGAGTCCATTCCCCTCCCCGCTCGTGTCGAGGCCACGCATGCACTCCACGTGGGTCCCAATGGGAGCTGGCGTTTGGTGTCCTGTCTCTGGCTTGTACCCAGCGATGCCTTTGAAATCCATGATTTGCCGCCGCTACAGAAGTCACTGAGGCCGCTCCTCTAATATCATCCAAGTGCCCCTTCTTTCTTACTTTTTAAGAACTAAGAGGCAGAAGACTGGTCTCCCTGGAGTGGTGTTTTCTTCTCATGGACAGAGAGACTTTTACAGAGAGTTATGTGCAGCTGTTAGGAACTCAGGGTGTGGAGTCAAGTGGCCGAGGCCAAATTTATTCATCGTACTTGGATCCCCAGTTTTCTCACGTGAGTACTGGGAAGAATTTAAAAGCATCTACCTGGGCTTCCCTGGTGGCACAGTGGTTGGGGGTCCGCCTGCCGATGCAGGGGACGCGGGTTCGTGCCCCGGTCCGGGAAGATCCCACATGCCGCGGAGCGGCTGGGCCCATGAGCCATGGCCGCTGAGCCTGCGTGTCCGGAGCCTGTGCTCCACAGTGGGAGAGGCCACAACAGTGAGAGGCCCGTGTACCACACACATAAAAAAGCATCTACCTCACAGTGCTATAGTGAGACTTAAATATAAATAACGCGTATAATGCTTTTCATTATGATGTAAGTGTGGTTTCACCAGGAAATGTAGAATGACATTTACAGTTCAACCTTATTAACTATGTGAATTTGATATGCTTTTCTTGTGATCTTACCATTTATCCCCATTCTATTTTCTGTAACCCCAACTTTCTTTACATATTTCTCTACTTTACTAATAGTCTTATGAAGCCTCTAACCCTTTCTGGAATAAAGAATAAAATAAGTAAGCAAGAAGGCACTATTTCCTCTGCCAGCTCCGAACCCTCCCTGTCGTGTTTTTCTAGAAGGGAAGCCACCTAGGAGCGCAGAGAAGGCAGCCAGGCACATGCAAACTGCACCGACGGTGCACACAAGTGAAGAGCTCCTTCAGGGAGCTCCCCCAGGTCCTCGAGAGCTCTCAGAATGACCAGTGCAGGCATGTCCTTCTTTCCTTCAGGATTGCTATATTACTTTAACTCCCTAGAATAGAATTTAGTTCACTTAAACAAAAATTTTCAAAAAAATCTGCAATCACTTGAAAAAGATAATGAAAATAAACAGTATGTCTGTCAAATGGATACAACCAAGCTATGGACAAAGGCTGTCATCAGCAAAAGACCTTTAAGGATTTCTTCCCCAGATTCACTTCACCGCTGCCCGTCAACAATGACAGGGATCACACTTTACCTGCCAAACTGTGACTAAGTCTACAAGGTTGTGCAGATTCATACAGGCCCAGATCAAATGGGACAGTAAACACCAAAAGAGAATTTCAGAGCAAACTGGCTAGGCTTTGGACTTAAGGCCCAATAGCCGTTATGAATGGGAGAGCCACCAAAGCTGAGAGATAAATGTCAATGGTCGTCTACAAGACTTTCTACTATACCCCTATGGCCACTCATTTATAAAATATCTGTGTAGAAGAAAATGATTTACTGAATTATAGTAAACACTAAATGGCAAGATATTAAGTCTTCAGTTTTAAAACTATGATTCTCAATGCAAGATTTTGCCACAGACTCGTAACAGCTCCTTGTACCTATTTAATAAAATACATCCTAGCTAGAAAAATAAGTCTGAGTCTAGATTTTTCAGGCCTATAATTTGCCCTCTAGAAGAGCAATTACGGTTTATTATCATAAATGAGATTCTGCCTCGGTCATCTTGCAAACAAAAGATAAGTTCCAAGTCTATCAAGACTAATAATCTCGTACTGTAGCCTCTTCCTTTAACGCCAGGGCACTGCCAACACCAGCCACCAATGCCGTGATGCTCCTCCCTCCTGGATGTACTGAGACTGTGCTTTCCTGGGCGCGAGGAAATGAGCACGCTGGGCGAAGTAAGACGGGCTACTAGAAGAATGACGGCCTTTATCTGATGACCATGCCACGCCTAATGGCTGTTTGCTGGGCTTATCCCGTTTCCCTTGGTCCTAAAGGAGTATGAGTTCACTGAGGAAGAAAGCCTGGACAGAAATTCCAAACAAGTAGGAAGGCACCCGTGATTTCAGCGGTGGCAGGAGCATCGTTTAGCTTTTGAGATGGGTTACGGGGCTTATATGTGCCCTCTAAAACGACTTTACTCAAGTCAAAGTGCTTCTGACACTTTCTAAACATAAAGACAGCAGACAGCTGCATCAGATCTCACAAAGGGAAATAAAGGATCAGTCAGGTATGAGGTTTCTGTTCTTAGGTGTTTTCATCTGGATCTACTGCCCTTTTCAATATTTAGATTCATTTAAGAACTGGATGGCTGAAAGCAGCAAATACTAAAAATTACGTTTACACAGACATCTGACTGCATCTGAACTTGCTTCCTTTATTGTTTTGCTTGATATGTATGATTATTTGATCCACGGTGTTACGCCAATGAATCTGAAGCTCCGTGAGGGCTCCGCCGGGACAGGTGGACAGGGGTTTCTCTGACTTAGAACAGTCATGCAGTATGAACCACTGGTCCTTTCTATTCTTCTCACCTGTGCTGGCTATTAGACTTTAAAAAATATTTTAAAATGCCGGTTTCGAGGCCTCCAGGAAGTAAAATGTTTAATTATTAACCGTTAGTGGTATTAAAATATTTATATGCCTTTTAGTTCTACTTAGTTGAATCTGGTGGAGAGGAGAGTAAAGGACGCAGTGCTTTACTTGGGGTCTAACGGTGCTCTCAGCTCATCTGAAAACATAAGCATTCAGACATAGCTTGATGCTGAGACCCTGTATGGATCTGTCTGAAATCACCTGTGTTAATGGAATGTTTTTACCTTTAGCCACTACGAGCAAAACAAGCCCACGTCTCAAAACCGAGTCTAATAAGGGAAACTATCGCGTCAGTTATTCCCACAGCAAAACTGCCCATCTCAGATCCATTCTGAGCTCTGAGCCCTGCATTCTGGTTAGAGTTGGAGAGCACTACATATCCCCCTCCCCGTATGTCCCTTTGCGGGTGGGGTGTTCTTTTCACTTTACAACTCAAGGCAAAATACCGGGAAATGATTCAGGATGGACAAGCAAATGAATGTTCTGTAACATGGAGGGGACTGACATTCATGATTTTACCTGATCTGTCCACGAACCAGAGGTCTGTTCTTTGTCCTATTCATGTTTGAATCAAATGGAACCTCAAAAAACTGCAAAAAGATTGAAAACAAAACAAAATATTAAATACAGTGTGAAACAATTATTCTCTCCTGCTTTAATGCTACAGTTTTTTTTCCACAGTAAATTTCATTTTAATTTTGATACTACAAACTCATACTCTTGGTACTCTTTAGAGAAAAATTCTCTGGGAGAGACACATTTCAAAAAATATATGCACTAATTATCAGGAACATGCACAGTTCTACTTTTACCCGCTTTGAAAACCACGTGTTAAACACACAGTTGCATTCCTCAAAGCCAATGTTTCAGCTTTAGAGCATTAGTGCTGTCCACAATTTCAGAACTTTTCACACATCCCAAAGCCTGTGAATTAACCAAGCACCAGATGACACAGGAAATGGGCTACTAGAGCCAAGGCCAGGTCTGAAGGGAATAAGATGCCAGATGAAACCATACACAAGTGAGGAGCTTACACTGAGACTAAGGCCACATGCCCCTCTGCCTGGGACAGCTCTCCTGTACACCTGAGACCAGGGTGTCACACCTGGCACTGTCTTATGAACACAGCGAAGTGCCCGGGGGATGGAGACTTAGGTGGCTTCTAGGTCTGAGGCTGCAGGAAATACTTAGTGTCTGGAGCCTTAAGAGTTTCCTCAGCAGCAAATGAGAACAGTTGCTCTCACCTACCGACGTCGGGCAGTGTGTGACGACACTGCTGCCATGCAGGCCGAGAGCTGCCGCTTCTCCCCCACACCTGCACCCGCCCACAAGACTCCCAGCCCCTCACAAACCCGACCCTTCCTTCAAGACTAAGGTCCGGTTTAATTGAAGCCTGAACCTCTGACCTGATGTGATCCCCTCCTCCTTTCAATCCCCATGGCACCTGCCTGAACCACTTGGAAATGTGGCTGCACCTGAGGTGAGATCGAAATGCTGCAAATACAACAATCACTTGTCAAGAATTACAGAATTTAAAAGGTGATAAGTCTGTTTCTGATTTCACATGATAGCACTGTCACTCTAGTTGGTAAATGAAAATACAGACTGTCCATTTTTTGGTTCAATCTTTTTTTTTTAACTTTACTGAGGTCCACTTGATATACAATAAACTGCATGTATTTAAAATGTATGATTTGGTTAAGTTTTGACATCTGTACACACCCCTGAAGCTATCACCATATGAAGACACCGCACGCATCCATCTTCCCAAAAGCTCGGTCATGCCCCCTTGCAGTCCCTCTCCCCCACCCTCCTGTCCACACCTCATCCTTAGGCAGACACGGAACTACTCTGTGCCCCTATAGACTATTTGCATTTTCTAGACTTTTACGTAAATGGAATCAAATAATATGCCCTCTCTTTGTCTGGATTTTTTTTCACGTGGCATAATTATTTTGAGATTCATCCTATCACTGAGTGTGTCAATAGGTCATTCCTTTTTACTGTTAATATTCCATGACATGGTAATACCAAAATCTGTACATCCATTCACTTGTTGCATATTTGGGTTGTTTCCGGGTTTTACCTATTACGAAAAAGCTGCGATGAACGTCTGTGTATAAGTCGCTGCATGAACACATGCTTTTATTTCTCATAGGTAAACACACTGGAGTGAGTCATCGAGGAGATGCATGTTGAAACTACTCAGGAAACTGTTCCACGAGGTGGATTGCCACGTTACCTTCCTGCCCCCAGAGTATAAGAGGTCCAGTCCAGAGCCTCCAAGAACTAAGCTTTGGGTCATCTCTTGTGGCAAGGAACTACAGCCGTCCAAGGACAAAGGGCACGCGGACTGGCCAGCAGAACAAGGTAGTTATAAACACCAGCTACAACCCTACGACCAGTTGCAGAAACAAGGAATGTAATAGTTCTGAGTATTTTCTCCTTGTTTTGCTATAAATATGTTTGTATATATAAACCACATTTTTTATTTGTCTTCCATTCTCCTACCACTGAATATATGCTAATAGTATTTACTCTCATGCCTCAGTATTGAAGTTACACAGGATCAGTTGGAAGAGAAGTGAACATTCCCCCAGAGATGAATAAAGGGACTTTGCCTCCTCTTTCAGGGAGTGGATCAGTGAACTGTTGGTTGTAAGGAGAATTTCATCATGTTCAGTGTACACACAACTTTTTGCTATCGCCGTATCTGGAAGTACGACTGAAGGGTGTATCCAAGCGCCAGGCCGACAACGATGAGCTGTGATGGGTCTGTGCTGCGTTGATTTAGCTCACCGGGAACCATGCTGCCCGGAACGCCCTCTCCCGACAGCTGTAGCTTAGGGGCAGCCACGGAAGCACACATGAGATCTGGAAGGTGGGAATGCAGGAGCGGCCATGTTTACACTTGCAAAACTGGTGTGAGGTCTGGCTTTACTGCGGCTCACACGTGGCAGCTGGGATCCGTTGGCTCACCTTGCTGGCCTGGAGCGGCACGGGGCCCGCAGCTGCTCCCCGAGCTTGTCCACGTCTCGTGATCCTGGGCCAAGTCTGTGTGCTGTTCCATGGTCAAGTGCATGCTCTCCTGCAGGTCAACCTGCATCATCAAAGGTGCAGGCTTGGAAGCAGCAGGAAACAGACATGTGGTCCAGTCTTTTCTCATGCACTTCTGCTCCTCCTTGTGGATTCCGGGTCACTCCTGCTCTCCTCTGCTTTCCTCAGGCCTGGCACCAGGTACAGGGGCAAGAGGCTTACAGGACTGCAACACATCCATGGTCCCACCAGGCCTAATCCCTTATATCTCTCAAGTGGTTCCGACATCCTGATCAAACCTTAACTGATACAGGCCTCTTCTCTAATACTTTCAACAGGGCCGCTGTTTAAAAGTAGTTATCTGTCCAGTATGACCATCTTATGATCTCAATGACAGGCTTCCTGAGATATGTGAATATCCCATCCTTAACGTTAAAGGGAACTACGCAAATAGGCACTCAATAAATAATTTATTAAATAAACCATCACTGCAAGTAAGTATATTTGTAGACTGAATTACATGTTGAAACGATTTACAATTTATAAGTGTTAAAAATTCTTTGAATGTGTTCAAGTTACACATAATTAAAATGTTCCGTCTGTCACATTCCCTCCCTTCCCCAATATTCAAACACATTCTATAAGTATTTGACTTATTAATTTAATTTCACAGGACTAATGAGGATTCCAATTACAAATCATGTTATTTAAATGCTGGTAAGGTGTTATCCAATATAACACAGAAACTCTTGTATAAATAACTATCTTGGCAGTTCTCAAGTCTGTGCGCGCACACACACACACACTTAGTTCAGGAATTCTAATGAATGGTTTCATCTGGATGAAAAAAGATGTTATATTTTCTCTGTTTCTGGCAAGTCAGCCATCCAAAGATGGGAACTGAGGTCTAGAACACAGCAACTGAACTGCAGGGTGCCAAAACTTGGCAGTAGCTTCTGACTCCCACGAACGCTCAAATTTATCAGGACAAGCGACATCTGGGTAGAAATACCACGCTGACCAAGACTTCTGGTTCATTCCAGCGAGGGCTAGACAATTCCTCCAAGCACATTATGCTGCTTTACGCTGTTTTTCATGCGTTTCCTATAATGCCTTTCAGTGAGGCTCACTGCTTTGGTTTAGCTATTGAAACCACATTCCCAAAACGTAAAGCGGCGGTGATACAGATGAGAAATTTAAACACTTTAGAACATATAGCTGGCTTGATAATCTACTCACATTTTTCCCCTGTGCTTTGCAATTTTTTCATAATGTTATTATCATTTCAGTTGGCTCCAACTACGTCCGAAGCAGAGAAGTAAAACTGCTACAACTTGTGTTGAAAATAAAATACAAATGTTGTCTTACCAACCCTTAGAACACACTGTTTGGCCCGCCTTTTCATATACCCTCGCTGCTTCGAATAACACCCCCAGTGATACGCTTCGGTGAGCACACTTGGACAGCCGCCCAACCCAGGCCTGTCCTCTCGGGCCCTTCCTTTAGAAGGCTCTAGTCATTAGGTCTCAAATGGCCATGTCACCCAGTACTTTACCCCACGCCTGGACACAGTGACTGGTTTACTGAGTGGTATCGGATTCAAACAGAGTCTTTCCTTGGGATTTTACAAACCAAAAGCCCAGGAAGGTATGTCCTCCCTTCTCTTGGGTTGCCTGTGGCCACGGAACAGGAGAAAGGGAAGTGGAGGAGAGGCCCAACACTGATTCCTTGGGTCAAGTTACCTCCAAGGCTCCACCTCTGCCCTTTCCAGTTGAAGCCAACACCATATGGGTCCGGGCCTCTTAGTTCCAACGTCCCAATACAGGAAAGGCTGTAAGAACTTCAAACATCAGAGCAGTGCATTGCCCAGGAGTGAATAATACTTGCTTTTCCTTCAGCAAACAACTTATTTTCTGTCTATGTTCATTTCCAAAAGAAGTTTTTCTCTCAGTCTCTTTCCCTCATAAAAATCCGTCGTTCTTCTGGAATTCTTTTCATTTAAAATTTCCCCTTTAATCCTGGCTCCCCACCCCACCAGCCTCCACTGGTGACACTCCTCCTAGTTTCTTGCCCCCCAGCTATCATATGAGCTGCTATATGAGTCAGGCTCTTGGGGCTGCAAATGGTAGAAACACAACCCAAACAGCTCAAAGCAAAAATGGGGTTTAATTTCTTACTACAGGGCTGTGCCTGCTTTTAGGAATTACTGGGTCCAGTGCCAAATGTGCTGTCATGATTCTGGCTCTTTCCGTCTCTCGCATCTACCCCGAGTACTCCTGCATGCAGGCGCCTTCCAGGAAGCAGGCAAAATGGCACGGGCAGCCCTAGACTCTCATCCTCCTGGTGACCCTAGCAGAAAGTTTATTGCCTGATACCTCCAGAAGAAAAGTCCAGAGCCACCATGGCCATGAATCCTCACAGCTAGGTGATGATGCGACTAGCCTGTGACCACAGGGAGGGTGCAGGTGGAGAGATACAGTGATACTGTATCGCCCTCAAATCGTGAGTGTTATTTTCTCGATAGGAAAGGACAATTCTATTACCAGAAGAAAATGGGAAGATGTTAGGCAGACGGATGCAGTGAAATTATTCTAACTCACTGTAAAGCTAACGGCCCCAAATCATTTCATCTCACGTCATACCTATAAAATAACTTGCCTACGTTACTCCTAGTTTAAGTATCTGAAAGGCATTAATCATTATAAACATAGTAAATAATTTATATTAATCTTTGTCTCATAATCAGTTTGGGGATCAATAGTTCTGTGTATTTAACAGAGTAGTAAATGGATTACTTTTTCCTCCTTGTAATCACATGAAGATATGGGTCACTATTACACCAACGGGTAAATATTTGTTAGATTCCTAATATCAGATTTGTGCTTTTCTATTATACCATGCTTTTATATTAGTAGATAATTATTATTACTCCAGAGAGATGCTGCTCAGATATAAAATATACTTATTAGCCCTTCTAACAGATAACAACATACTTACCACACTACTGAATTTTGTAAGCTAAAATGACACAGACACCAAAAGCAGGTCGAAATATAACTTGGCCCTAGTGATGAACTTCCTATTCCTATTTTGATTAATTACACGCTATGCAAAAAGTAGATGTGTTCTAGAGATGTCTGCAAGTCAGGCTCAGGAAATATTGACTTTGATAACGAGGTGCAACTTTTTCTTCCCCTATGCTAAATAATGGGGGCAACGTTCTTCTAAAGACTCAAAGGGAAAACAAACGTGTGAACCCTGTCGGAGTTTGTTTTTCCATCCATCTTCTCAAAGCTGTCAACAAGTGTTTGTCATTCCAGTATGGCTCACAGCCTCCCAGGTCCAAGATAATGTCTCAATCGGTCTCAGACCAAGTTAAAAGGGATGTTAACAAAAATAAATAAATAAAGCACCGGGAGAGGCACCTTATCCAGCAGGGTTCCACATACCATTACTTTCAGCTTACACATCAGTTAAGATACGCGGTCAGCCATGGCTCTTTGGTTGTTACCAGTGTTCCACAGCCATACCAAGAATAAACAAATTAAGTGAGACTCGCTGTTCCCATTGATTTTTCCCCACGAGGTATTTTAAATAAGGTGTGTGTGTGCTCAACGTGGTGCTGGGGTAATGTTCTCCTCCAAACATGCTACTCAGGCTGTCGCTCATTAAGCTGTATTTTAAGGCTTCGCCCTAAAAGGTCACCCAGCACTTATCAGGGGCCTGAAGTACCATATCCTATAAGTAAAAGAAAACTCAGAAAGTTGCACTGGTTTTGACGAGCTTCAGAAATGGTGTTATAGGTCACCCTTTCTCCTGCCAGAGGGAACTCAATTTGTAACACTGCTTTCTGAAAAGAGATGGAAGGAAAACATAGCAAAATATTTACAAGATCTGGGTAGAGAGATGTGGGGTGAGTATTCTTTTTGTATTTTATAATTGTCTATAAAGACCATGTATGTTCTACTTAGGAAAAAGAAAAAGTAATAAAAATTTTTACCTAAATGATACAAATATAAAATCTGGACAGACCTTCGTTAGGTTAACTAATAAAGAATAACTAAACTTATCTAGTAGAAAGCCAATATCAATGGAGCCTTAGTCAATTAGAATCCTTTTTTTCCCCCAGAAAGAATCACAGGATAAAATGTTGACCCTAAATATTTCTCAAGGACACCCATTTCCCTCCATCCCTGGTGCCACTCCTTTAACTCAGGCGACCATTTTATTTTGCCTAGATTACAGCGACTCCCCACACTTCCTATCTGCATTATTGATTACCCCTATCAATTTCTCACACAGCAGCAAACACGATCTTTTCAGGTACAGACCTGATCATGTTAGTTCCCAGCCTAAAACTCTTCATGGCTACCCGCTGCCCAGGGAATAAAGTCCAGGCACTCACGTGGCACAGAAAGCCCTTCACAGAAGCTCCGGCCCCTTTACCTCCCGGGGCCTCATCTTCTCTCGCCCCTGACTGCTCCCCTCTAAGGGTCAGAACCTCCTGTCAGGTCCGCAGGGACCCTTCGCGGTAGCCGTGCCGCATCCATCATTAGCGCAGAGCTGACTCACTGGTCTGCCCTACATTCTGCTTCTCGTGTGTGCCTCGGCAGTGGAGCTCTGCCCGAACAACCGCCGACAGGACAAGAGGGTTCACTTCAAGTTCAGAGTCACCAGTGTCAAAGGGGGCTCGTACCACTCCCTGGTGAGCCCCCTGGACCTCTCTAGCCCACTGGCTCTGCTCCCCTTCACGGGAGGGTGGGGGGCGAGTTCAATCTGGTCCGCTCTCAACCGACGGGTGCAGCCTCCTCCTTCCCTCCACCTGGGCTGGCGACCCTGTTCCCTCCCACCTCCTATGAAACCTAGTCCATCAGGCACCCCTTTTCTCCACAGCATGGTGTCTTTTAGCTGGATCTTTCCCACTCCCACCTCAACATGCTTAGTTTTCCCCCAAGCCCACACGTCTCCCCGTGTCGTCAGCGGACTTGAGCACAAGGTTAGCATTTGGAAAAGAGAGGACGTGGTCTCTGCTCCTACCGCACATGAAGTTTGGGCCCCTCATCTTAGCCAGCACGGTCAACAGCAGGAGGTGTCCGGGGCGAGGCTAAGAATCCTCCAGAGATCTCGCAACAAGCTCCAAGGGATTTCTATTCTGACAGCTGCCAAGGACCATAATTCCATCTTTGCAAAAATCATTTTTAAAACAGGTAATTCTGAAGGCCAGTTTTGAAGAACAATAAGGAAATGCATTAAAGTCCACTAAAGGCGACTAATATGAACAGACTATTTAGATTTCGAATTTTTTTTTTTTAAACCCAACTTTTTAAAACTTGGGTCTCACAGATTAAAGGAACTTTTCCTCAACTAGTGCTACTTCATCCTAATCTAATGGGGACAAAAGACTAGCAAATTAATAAAGTCTTGCGGATTCCTCCACAACTATAAAAAAACAGGCATGCTTACTGAAACCATTAATGGTGATAAACTATCAATATGACAAGTCTGACCTCTGAAACAGTTCCCTAAAATACTACAAAGAGCTTAAATGCCACCATTAAAAAAAAAAAATAGAACATGAACATTTTAAAAGGCAAGAAATAAGTAAAATCACCTTTATCTGGGATCCATGGCAGAACGAAACGATATTCGAAAAGAAAAGGTTATATACCACAAGGTGAGCAGTAAAACTGGCAAATCTACAGAGATTCAGCTGCTGCTCTGATACACATCTGGTCCCATCGGGGCGGGGGTGGGAGCTACAGAAATCATTAAGCCATCGGAGATGTTCCAAACAAAGAAACTGTAAAATTCTTAACTATAAAGCAAAGGAAACACACTTAATCCCTCAGGGGTTGCAGTATGTATTTCAACTGGGTGATCCCCCTCCCTCGTGAGGACACGTCGATACACCAAAACCTGGAGTAACACAAAACCTCCCGTCTGCATGTGGCCCGGAGCCAGCCTGCGCCGGCACCCCGGCCCCTGTTGGTTTAATCGTCGCGTTACTCTACACACCCAGGAGGGGGCGGCAGAGAGGAGGAGGCTGGGGGAATCGGGGGGAAAATGTGTCTCACTCATTCTGCCGATCAGAGAATAAATACCTTAAAAATATAGTTACGCAGGCCTTCTGTAAATGTTCAATAACGTGTTGGAAGATTAACACATTTCTTCTAAGATTACGGTTTATTTTTGAACTTCAGATCCTATACGGCTGCAAAGGGAAATGATTCGTCTTCTGAGGAGACACCAACTACCTACTTACTTACTGTTATCTTAAGCAAAGTGACTCGAAACCGCTCTTTAATGACCCCATTCCCTTCTGTCTCCGATATTCTGTGATGGGGGTACAATTATAGTGCATTTTAACTTTAGTAAAATTTTTCTGCTGCCTATTTTCCCCTACAATCCTCAGTCTCTTACTGATTACCTAAAATTATTTTTAAATAACCTTTTGAAAGTCTTCGTGCTGAAAGCAGGTATATTACAAAATGAGCTTCTTTAGGAACTTAAGTGAAAAAGAAAAACACTGGAATGGTGAATAAAAACAATGACTATTACATCAAAACAATAAATAAATAATAATGGAAATAATACTTGAATCAAAAAATAAAATAGCACATAAAATATACTGGGGCATTTTCAAAGGCTTAAGAAGGGAACACAGGTGTTATATAAGTAGTCATTAAGTGGAATACTTCCGACAGCCTTTTATAATTGTTTCTGTTCCTATATTCCCACTGCTTTCCTTTCAACCTGATTACTGGACATGTCTTGATTCTGTGTCTGATATATTCAGAATATGTATCTGAGCATAGAGTTGGGCCTACAGAGAAGGACCTACAGTTCCTTCACTGAAACACAGGAAACGGTGGAAAATTCTTTTGGTAGGGCAAGACATATGTCATGGGCAAGGGAAGGATACTGGGAAATTTCCCAGAACTGAGAAAAGTTTAAGTATATAACTTCTTTCCTGAGAAGCCAAACAAAAACCTGTGCCATGTTATAAGCATGGTTACCGTGTTCTGAGAGTGTAACACGTGCATTGACCACCTTACAGAACGATGCCGAAGTAACACAGTGGTTGATCCACGGAAGAAAAGCTTTCCATCCACACACACAATATTTTCAGTCTTCCTGTTAAAAGCAAACCGGGAAGAAATGTTTCCTTTTCTAAGATATGTGGATAAAAATTCCAAATTACTTGGAGTTTCTAGGAGAGGAAAGATATAATAGGGTTCTGACGTTCACTTTGAGTTTTTCAATGGGAACTTTTTTAAAGTTTTAAATTTAATTAATTAAAAATGGCATAAAGAGAACTTAAATATTTCTAACTTTTCTGTCAAATATCAATATAATCCCAGAAAACAGGCAAACATTTAAAAATGCCTATGAATTACAGTAAGTGATATGTGACTGTGAACTTATTAGTATGATCATGCAGCTTAGGTGAATGGCTAAGCTATTTATTTGGTCATCAAATCCCAATACTTAAAGGATTGCAACCGATTACATCTCCACGTAGTTTCTGTCAGCATCACAGTTTTTTGCCTCAGAGGCAATTCTTAGAATATATACGATTTTCTGTGTTTGCACAACTATCCGTGTAAAGCAGCAATCTAGTTTTCTAATAAATATGAGTTAAACGGACAGCATTAATGTCTTAATGAAATACTTCCACACAGAAAAGGTTCTAATTTTAACGACCACCTTTCTTAACCAGCTTTAATTTATTTTTTTTAATTTTAATTTTTTTGGCTGTGCCTCACGGCTTGCAGGATCTCAGTTCCCCGACCAGGGATCAAACCCGAGCCCCCAGCAGTGGAAGCCCGGTGTCCTAACCACTGGACCGCCAGGGAATTCCCCTCCAGTTTCCTTTTAAATACACTAATGGGAGGGCAGGCTTTCAAAGAGATGCAAGTACTCCCTTTCTTACTGTTGGTGACAGGAGACAGTGAAAGCAGCAGAAGGAAGCCTCCACACTGAGGATGGGTAAAAAAGCAAATGAGGAGCTGGCACCAGGTTAAACTCTAAATGGTACCCAGAGTCAGATTTTACGGACAAAACATGTAAGAACTTATTTGAGTGCACGTCTAATCAGAGATTTTACTTTAGAAATACCAAGTGGACCACCGTTCTCCTATATTTAAAAAAAGCCTTCCAGGGGCTTCCCTGGTGATGCAGTGGCTGAGAGTCCGCCTGCCGATGCAGGGGACACGGATTCGTGCCCCGGTCTGGGAAGATCCCACATGCCACAGAGCGGCTGGGCCGGTGAGCCATGGCCGCTGAGCCTGAGCGTCCGGAGCCTGTGCTCCGCAACGGGAGAGTCCATGACAGTGAGAGGCCCGCGTACCGCAAAAAAAAAAAAAAAGCCTTCCAGATCATGTACTAGTCTCTCTTCTGTGAAGCAGAGAAACCCTGAATTTATGTGCCAGGAAAACAGTAAGTAACTACCACTCCCACAAGCAGCCATAGCAGACAGAAAGGCAAACAGACTTATAATTAAATCTGTAATGATGAAAAACAATGTTGCGTAATGAATGTCTTTATAAAAACACAGTCGGCCGAACTACCTAACCATTAAGACATTTATTTCAGTTTATCCGTTGACAGTGACTTTTATTCCATAACGAGACGTGACTAAAATACTTCTCATTCTTTAAAAGACAGTCTTTACAGGTATAATACAAATTAATAAGACAAGTCACACTGGGAAGAGGGGTTTGGGACTTTGTCAACTGATCTTTAACAGATAAATTAGCACTATAACTTATAATTAGGCTTAAAAATCCCAGACAATATCCACATATGAATTCTTGAAAGAATATATGAGGAACAGCAATAAAGCAGAGTCTAGTTTATACTAGTATAATTTTTCAAAATGACAGCTCTTATAATTAAATATATTTGAGAGCATATGTACCTTAAAAATATATAAATGAGAATATAGACCTCATTTTATTTATCATAATGTGATGACTTAAAAATTAATTCTATTAAAAGTTTTTTTAAAAAGAAAACTACCACCACAAATCAAGATTTTGAAAGCTAATGCAACCAAGAAATCAGATGTAACATTGCAATTAAATGAACAGGCTCGCTGAAGATTTACTGACCACATATTACATGATATTTAATAATCTAAATTTTGTATTGCTTCATAACAAGTCAATGAGATTACTATTAAGGATATAAAATGCCTGAAATTAACAAAAACAGGAATATGAAAATAAGAATATATTATTTCAATATCATTTACAAAAGAAAACATTCTTATGAAGGGCAGTAAGGAACTCTAAATTTAATGAGCTTAGTTTGTTTCTAATAAATTCCACTTCTGGAACTACATATCAAGGAAATGATATAGAAGTATAGGAGAAAACTACATGATAAAAATTTAAAACGTCTGCTGCAGGGTTGCTTTTAACAGATAAACACTGGAAGAGCACTAAAGGAACGGTTACAATGTGGTAAGACACCTTAATGGAACATCAGGCAGTCATTAAAGATGATAATTAAGACTAATAATCTGGGAAAATGCTTCAAACACTAATAATACAGTTTATAGTTTATAATTTGTTCAGAGTGGTGGGTCTATGGATTTTTGCTCTCTTTTTCAATTTTGTTTTATTATAATAATGAGAAAAATAATAAGCACAAGGAGTAAATTAAACAGATAGATGTGGCTACATTTAAAGAAAGATTTGCAGATGTTCTGGGAGTATTTTTAAAAATTAAATGTTACATTACATTTTCCAAACCACATTAAATCTTTTAGGTTTTCCAAAACACATTAGAAATGTAAAAGTTTCATCACAAACGCTTTTGAAGGTTAGTTTGAGGGAGAAAGGCCCTTATAAACATGGCAGGTCAAGCAGACTTAAGAGAAGAGGCTTCTTTTAGAAAAGGTTTCTTCACTTTTAAGAAGTCCTCAAACCTATATTTTCCATAGCTTTATTTGTTTATTCATGGCTGTAGCTCGCTAAGGCCATATTTCTCAGAAGTTTTGTTTTAATTTTACTATTATAGCATACTCTGATTTGCTCAAGAATTTACAGACATTTATTAGTCCAGCAAGCTTAGGACTACCAGCTGAAACCATTTCTGATACTAAATATTGGAGGTGACAGAGGGTTTCTTCCATGTAGAAGGCCTCAAGTGTGCACATCTGTAGTTTTTCCACTTTGAGCTGTGATGCTGATGAACAAAATACCTAAGTTTGCAATCACTATGCAATTTTGTTTTACTGCTAAAAAATCCACTGACTTAGACATTACAAAAATATAAAGCTAGGTTATTTCATTTGAAACTGTCTTATGAAACCTTAAATAATAAAATTGTAAAACCTTTTATTTTGATCAGCTTTTTACTTGAAAGACAGTGCACATTCTCAGCTATGGATTTAGTAATGAAGGAAATATATTTCCCATGAGGTGACCAGCAAATTTGCTATGCATAAAATAATTGATGGATTCTGGCTAATATTGTGAGGCTTCATTCAAATGTTAGCTTCTCACAATAACCAGTCACAACGTGAAGCAGGTGAAAATCTATAGTTAGTTTCATGACTAAATGAATGTAACGGACAAGCAAACACAGAAGAGCAATGGGAAAATGCCTTCTTAATACTGATGAGGCTACAGCAATGCACTGACTTATTCTGAACAAATCAGGAATAAGTACCGCTATTAGCTATTACTCACCGAGGGTTTACTATTCCCACGCCTGGGCTCAGTGTTTTGTGTATTAAGCCTTATCTCCTGTAGGTAGGTATTACCATTATCTTCATTTGAAAGTCGAGATAACTGAAACCCAGACAAGTAATTAACCAGGGTCGTAAGGCTTGGATTTGAACCTGGGCTGCCTGAGTCCCTGTGCTCAATCATGGCCCTACACGCCACCCGGCACAGGAGGCTTGAGCGTGAGACACGGCTGGGATGAGGATGCTCTGAGGGGCTGCGAGATGGAGACCCTGGCCCCAGATCACAGCCCAGCTCGGGAGATAACATACTTAATTTATAAAATAATGAGGCGGCATGATAAGATTCACAGAGATGCAGACGATAACTGCCCAAAATAAGGTTCAGGGGTATAATAATATAAAGAATATGTTTCGGGGCTTCCCCGGTGGCGCAGTGGTTGAGAGTCCGCCTGCCGATGCAGGGGACACGGGTTTGTGCCCTGGCCGCGGAGTGGCTGGGCCCATGAGCCATGGCCGCTGAGCCTGCGCGTCCGGAACCTGTGCTCCGCAACGGGAGAGGCCACAGCAGTGAGAGGCCCGCGTACCGCAATAATAATAATATGTTTCAAATGATTTTATTCTTTTCCAAAAGAACCACTGACATGCTTAACTGCAGTGGAAACACAAAGTATTGGACACAATTCCGATATCCAACAATATGGGCTTAGTTAATGTAAATTTTGCTTTATTTGTATAATGGCATAATATACAAAATGTTTAAAGCCTTTTAAAAGCAAATGATATTGAGTGACTTGGGAAGTTCATGATTCGGTACTAAGAGAAAAAAATAAAATTATGACATGCCATATACAGTATAGTGCCTATCTGTGTATGTGTATTGAAAAAGATCGGACAAGAGCTATAAACCAATATATTATAACTGAGGGATGCTATTCCCTCTCTAAGGAAATTTTATTCATGAGTGTCCCTTTAATGATCATCACTGTATGAAATATTTGAAAGAATACTTCAAGAACATTTTGGTATTAAAGAGCTCTGATAACAATCACAAAACTAGTTGTAAATCTGCATGGAGAAAAACAACATAGAAATATAAGCAATTTGTCTAAGGCATGCCGATGAATCTCGATATAAACTGCATTTGACAACTGAAAATAGCAGTGATTTCCCAATACCGAATTGAAGAGATACCCACTCCACCCCAGCTCCCGGAATGTCAGGACTCAAATCCCTCTGTCCTTTTGACATCCCAGAGAGTGTCCTTTCCAGTCTATCTTAATGCTGTTTATTTTTTTCTCCGTTCACCCATTTATTTTAAAGTGATTTGTTTTAGAAAGTTCTTACAGTCTGTAGATAAGCATGCGTCAGAATCCTAACCACAGTCTTTTAACACTACCCTTAAGATTTTCTGTATTAAAACATTAAATATATAATAACTCATAGGGAGAATTATTTTTATTCTCCTTATCTTGGTTCAGTGTTTTAAAAGAAGTGTAAATATTTGTTTACTTTCACTTTATATACATTCATTTCCAAAAGGAGAATTACTAGGTTAAAAGCTATAAATACTTTTGGATCTACCACTCAGACATATACATATTGTATTCACTATAATAATCTAATATTTGTTTCATAACACTCACAAACTTACCGTGTCATTAAATGCTATTTGGAAATGTGACTTTTATGATGTTCATAGCATGCCATTATATGGATAAGACATAATTTAACGGAGCCCATTTCTGTATGTTGAAATTATGTCTAACGAATTTTAATACATAAAATACATGCACGTATTTTGATAATTTAAAACATTTCTAGAAATGGAATTGCTGGGTTGAGGGGAATGTACATTTTTAACAATTTTAAACTATACTTCCAAAATTTCCCTCCAGAAAGACTGTCCCAATTTACATTCTCAACAGCCTGAGAGGGCCTGCCTTCCAGCATCCTCGCCAGCATTAGGTAAAACAATTAAAAAAAAAAAACAAAAAACCTAAAACATCTTTACTCATTTAATTTCTCATTGATTTAAAAAAAGATTTCTCATTGACTTAAAAAAAAGATTTCAACATAGGATGTAAACTAAACCTTACAACTTTACAAAAAGTCTTAAGTTAATAAAGCGTTGATTGTTAAAATGAAGTCATCAGCACATGCAAATATCTGTATGAACAGACTACAGTCATGCATGTTTTTCTGTCCCCTTTCACTATAATTAATTCCAAACACTGTGAATCAAGGTAGAGTTCTTGTTCTGCTAACCTCATAAATAAGATAATCACAAAAAAGAACACCCCAGCAAAAAATGTATTTTGAAGGAGGAGATTCACTCTAAGTTTTGACATGCACATATCAAAAAAACAAATTAAGTACAGCATTCAAACAACAAGAGTCTCAACTGGGCTTTATGGTGAGAAATCTCCTATAACATCAGTATGGTGCGGCCAAGCCAACAGCAAAAAAGGGGGTTAAGCAAACTGGTAATGAATGAAAGCAAATCTAGACTTTTGGGTTAAGTAGCAAGAAAAACATCTAAAAAAAGGTATATATAATTCCCCAGCTTTTCCTTAAAAGGATGCTTATTACTCAGAGGTCAAGTGAATAAGTCACACCTCATTTTTCTGTCATCTCTGAGAAAGAAAACGATGCACACAAACTAATTTTCTAGATTAATGAAGTAATTTTCTATTTTGAATAGCCAAGTATTTATAAAATTAAAATCAGTTTTGGATGGAAATGTTTCTAAAATTTCTCCTGTTTCTGAGCTTTCAGAACAATTTGCTGAGCCTCATCTGACCTCGTTTGCAATGACTCAGGATGCCTGCCTTCACAGGAGATTGCTCGAACTCCTAAGCTTTTAAAAATAAATCACCTTTATTTTTCTCTGTTTTGTTTTACGCCAGCGTTTTCTTCCTCTTTACCTTCATCTCGAATCCTTATTACTTTTAATTTTCTGTCATTACTTAAAGAAAAAAAAAAAGACTAGACGGGGGCGGGGTGGGGGATGGTAGGAGAGGACAACCAACCAAACTACTTGATTAAATGCAATCATCAAAGGCAGCGCTTTTAGGGTGTTTGTTCCTCAATCTCTATTCCAAGCCCTTTACCGTGCAAATGCCTTTGCTTCTCTAGGTTTGAAAAAGGATTTCAACTGGAGGACAGAGGTGTGACTGACTTGCAATACTGAAATCTAACCGTTTCAATATGGTTGAAATATGGTGAAGGTGGTCAAACGGTACAAATGTCCAGTTATAAAAAAAATAAATCTGGTGATGTGGTGTACAGCACGGTGACTATAGTTAATAACACTGTATGTATATTTAACAGTCGCTAAGAGAGTAGACCTTAAAAATTCTCATCACAAGAGTAACAAATTTGTAACTGTATGGTGATCATTTCATAATATATATAAATAGCAAATCGTTATGTTGTACACCTGAAACTAATATAATGTTACATGTCAATTATAACTCAGTTTAAAAAAAATCTAAAAATTCTAATAGATTCAGTAATAAGACTACGAAAAACAGTAATTCCATATTTGAACAAAAATTTAGAAAATGAAGATGATGTTCTCTATACACATTTAGAGAAAAACATAAACATTCTATTGCTTCTACAATATAATGCCAGAAAGGCTCCATGTCTAGTACAGTGTTTTCAAAGTGCAGTTCAGGGGCCGAGTGCATCAGAATCCTCTGCGGTACTTAATTACAAATGCAGATCCCTGGGCCCCGCCCCTGACCTTCTAAAACGAAGAACATCTAGGAGTGGGGACTGGAGCCTGCCTTTTCCATCAGCTCTGCAGGTGAGTCTTTATATCCATAAAATTTCAGAACTACTAACCTAGAATCTAAAGCCGGTGGCGTGCTTGCGACATGCTTTTGTTCCCAACAAAACAGCTGCATGAGCTCCAAAGAAATTTTACCATTACGATAATGGTTAATTACCAAAATTATTCAAAGATTTCAACTTCTGATTTTTAAAAAAAATCAAAGTAAAATGTGTCAACAGAACCAATAAACTAAACTGCGAAGGAAAACAAAGACCACTCCACATAAAATCTGTAAGAGTCAACTATTCGCGAATGAACAGCTTTACAGCATGGATCTTTGTGCCCAGAAGGTAAATAACAGAGATCTCATCATATATACATTAGGTTAATTTTAAAGATAATTTTTATATGTATAGTTATGCACAGTTGCTCTTTATTCAGAATGAAAGAACAAACATAGTGCTATGCTTTGGCCTTGTGGACAGACTCAAAAAGCATTTTGAAAACACGAAGGCAAGTTGGTATCCTGGCTATGATGTCATGTGATGTTTTTGCAAGACGCTACCACAGAGAGGAACTGGGTGGAGGGTATATGAGATCCCTCTGTATCATTTCTCACAACTGCATGTGAGTCTATGATGATCTAAAAATAAAGAGTTTAATTTAAAAAAAAAAACAAAACCTCCAAAGGCACTGATTTTACCCAGGTCTGGTCAAAGAACTACCGCTTTGGAAGGCATACTTTCTGCTACTGAAGTTAAGTGGCAATGCTGGCTTTATTAGCTTATTAAGCTAGCTGATTTCAAAATTCTCTCCGAAAGTGTACTACACCACACATATTCCTTGGGAACAGGTTTAATTTCCTTTTTATGTGCTTGTGATCCCTTCTTAGAGGTGAAACCATCTGTGTCCCACATATAAAGCAAAATTAGGCATCTTACAGTCATTCTGTGCCTCTGAAACCCTATCTGACAGAGGCGATGCTTTTCATCTTCCAATATGAGCAACCATTAAGGTAATTCTAAGACCCAGTTAATATTTTCCAGAAAACAGACATTTTCTAACACGTAAGTTGTTTACTAAAGCCAACAGATACTGTAACTTTGTATTTTTATCTCGATTTTCTTTAAGAGCACGTTAACAAGCATGTAAGCATATCATCAATAATATTCCCAAAGGTCACAAGTGTCAGAGACAACTCGATGAAACGTGAAAAACTATACTCTTTAAAGATCTAGATGGAATGGATTGTGAAGAATCATTGCTTTTTTCCTTCAGACACTAACATTCGTTGAATTTGAAGACATTATGCGGTCTGCATCACGAAGCCTTTTAGTTACAAGTAACTGAAAAACTGTTATTAATATTTATTGTGTAGAAAGGAATTCTTTAACACCAAAGCAAAGAACCAAAGAGAGCTCAGAGACACTGGCTCAAAGAACCGCCGTGAACACCGGGGTTCCTCTCTGTAAAAGTCACGTCATTCAGCATCTAGGTTATTAACGTGCTCACAAAAAGAAAAGATTTCTGTATGGTAACACAGAGTCTCACTTACGTCCCATAAAGTCAATGCAGACTAAAACTTCACTAATTAAAACTGTACTAGAATTAATGAAAAATCTGAATTAAAGACTAATTTTTCTTAAAAAGGATGTTTCCTTCCTTGATTTCAATTATGATAAAGGTTTCATGAATTTAAAACTTTACTTAATTAGTCATTTTTTTCATCACCCATACTAGAGTCAGGATGAAACTGATTTCCATTTAGAAAACTTTTTCATTCTACAGAATACCATTTCGTAGTTTTAACAATATTTAGTGTTGGTAGTGACAGCAGGCATTTAAAATGCTTGATAACCAACTGTTTAAGTATCTTCAAATATATTTTGTCAAGTACTCTGTATTACACAATGGGTATAATTACAAATCATGTTTGTTAATTCAATGAATTACACCATTAGCTACAGTGGGGGCATATAAACATAGACACAGTGCCCACACTCAAAGATTACTCTTAATAAGAAGAAACTCTTCAAGAACTTTAGTATTCTGATTTAATTTGAAAAATAATACTGGATTTCTTCAGAAATATTCCATAATTTGAACCTTTCACAAATCCAGCTAGTACAAATTAGTGTAATTTAACTGCGGCTACAGTAATACAGATTAATAGATAACCAGAGGTCCCCTTAAAGCTTCCTTTAATGTATGAGTCACAAAAGTAATTTATTAACAATTCCTTTATTTAGTCCTAAATATGCATTTGTAAAATATTTCTAATTATTTTTAAAAATACATTCAACAAACTACAGTTATTACATTTTTGATTTTTTGTTTTCACGGAAAGTACAGAAGTAAACTGCAGCCCAATCCAACTCAATGAATACAGTCTAATTACTGAAATACTAAGTTTTAAAGTTTTACTCCATCATTTCTAATAAAGAAAACTAGTGAATAAATGGCTTATTTTTAATAAACTGCAGGGAAATTCTAGGAAAGTTTTTCAAATTCACATTAACCCAAGCTTCATCTGGTCCCTGTGTAAAGAACTTCACAAGCATCACACATCCCCTCAATAAAGAAGCTACAAGAGTTACCACATTACAAATTTTTAACTTAAAATGTTCAACAAAATCTCCAACTGACTGAACTGTACTGTTTTCTTTAGGAATTAAATAAATCTAAAAGGAACTAAACTCAAAATCAGAACGGTTAAAAAGTTCTAATGACACAATTCTTTCAACATTAGATTATTAAATTTCTATAGTAACAGTGCATAATTTTTCTCTAATACTACCCGAAGATTTTTTATGCTATGATTTAGCATCAGCATAGGCAGAGAATAAGTAAAAATAACCAGGATTATTCTTTGATATAGTTTCTTAGCACGACAAATTTCTTTTTCTTCTTCTCAAATAATTTAATAGGTTAGAGGTTAAAATACATGTATATCCCACAGAAAATTTAACACTTTATCAAAAACTGTTCTACAATAGGCCAATGTAATTGTCAGATGGGAAAAAATACATAAAATTTTATTTTTTAAGATTAGGAGAACATTATGGTTAGAAAATTTTTAAAAAGCAAACTTTTATGCTCAGATACTATGACCACCATTCATTAAAGTGCTTATAAACCCAACGTGAGAGAAAGCAGAGAATCAAGCTAACGCATATTTAGTAATACAAGGATCATACCTCCATGTTGTTTAAAACTGATACATCAGTTGTTTTACTTCATATAAAACTTTTTCAGGTGAATGGATTTCACCATCTACACTTATTCTCCTTCGGAATTTAAAATAACAAAATTACAGAACCTGGTTTCATATACGCATCTTAGGCACAAGTGATTGAACAGCTGTGGAAATCTACGTCTCAAATATCAAAAATTCCTGATATAATAAAATGGTGTAAACTTAAACCATCCATTTCTAATCCAATTACTTTATCTCCTCATCTCATCTGCAATGATTTCATGATGTTTGGATAAGGAATGATGTGGCATTTTGTTCATGATTAAATTCTAACGTAGAATGTAGAAATATTATGGAAAGGGAAACCCAAACAAAAGCAAGTTCAAGTATTTTTAACATAACTATAAATGATGAAAATGTATAGATCACTAAGGAAATGTCTACTTAGAAGGAAGTCATAAACAATCCATTTGTTCATCATTTTATCATTTAATCCCCCAGTTTTTTTAGTTGGAAAATGCTCTGAATGAAAGGGACTTTGTCAAAAAGCTACTGGCTTTGGTTTCAGAATCTCCTTCCTAATTACTCTACCCACCTGATGAATGCCAAGATTGCAACACACAAATCAGCGTTCTTTATTATACTGCGTCTGTCCGTCTAACACTCCTGTGCATTTGCTACTATCACATGGTAACAATATAGGCTGTCATATAATAATTTTAAGGGAAAAATCTGTTTCATAATTTTTTAATATTACTGCTTTCTAAATTACTGCCATTAGAATATTTGAAATGGAATGTTATCTGTTTTATTTGCTGCATCCAGCGTATTTTATGGTATAATGTGATCACGCGGTCACATTCAGTGACCTAAAACTATTCCACTGAGCAAAGCCGGGGCCAGGACAGAGCCCTTCTCTCAGTGAAAATGAGCTGAGAATTGGAGCTTCCCCTTCCTACTCCCTTGATTTTTGCTAAGGGGTTCTGCCAGACATGGTGGCAGTTTTAATGTCTCCCTAGTGCCCCAAGAGGGGAGGAAAGGCAGAGGCAGAGGACCTCCCGTGGATGGAGGAAAGCAGGCCGGGGAACAGAAAGGAAACACAAGCTAAGGCAGGGCTTTCTGTGTCTCTTCTAACTGATCCCCAGGCTCTATGACAGGCTAGCCATACCTGCCTCCCAGAGCTGCTGTAAGGGTTACGGAACCGCACGGGTGCAGCATCTTTGTCTGGCATGTGCTACGAGCTTCTTTATTCCCACCCTTGCAACCAGCATTCAACAGTTTCTTAGTTTGAATCAACCTATTCCCACGGAACGTTTGAAATTTCTCCGCCGCACAGACTTATGAATAAATTACCTTTAAACAGCGTTTCACAGCTTACATAATGCTTTCACATATGTTATTTCACTTGAAAGTGTTTTTTCATAGACACAACCTTAGGTAAAATGAGATGGGTAGGTCTGTGCCACTTTTTGCCTCTGTGTATCATATCCTGTTTGGTTGTTCTAGATTTTCTCTTGGGCTAAGATTTAACTGCATGAAACTGAGGTCTTTTGGCTACAAAGACTGTTGATGCAAACTTCTAACCACAACATGTAAGTGATACATAGCAGGGGCCATTCAAAATACTTAACCACCAATAGAGCGTGGGCCTGGGGCTAATCCAAAGAGACGCTGCCCCCCCCCGCCCCCGCTCTCACCCCTGCTCTGAGGTCTATGGAGTCCTGGGCGCTGGGTGGGTGGCTGCCTGACTTACCAACCCATAGGTTAACAGCCAGCATCTCCTGACTAGCAGCCCTGCACGTAGGTTTTTATCCCCGTGTTTAAAGTGGACCGTTTAGGTCCAGTGGTATAGACTCTGCACTTCCACCCCATGGGGTGTGGGTTCGATCCCTGGTCAGGGAACTAAGATCCCCCATGCTGCGTGGCACGGCCAAAAAATTTTTAAAATAAATAAATAAATAAAGTGGACCGTTGGGCTATATGGGGGGATGCTAGAATGGACCCCGAGAACTCATTCTTCTAATCTCATGTACTGTCTTCAACTCCCTGGATGTCCCTTCTTGTACATTATACATGTTCGATGCCCCTAAAAATGGTCTTCTGTGATATAAACACTTGTACATCAGCTGACAAATAAAATATCTGAGCTATTACAAAGTGTGGTTTTCTACCTCCTCACATTTGAGTTTAGCTGCGCTATTTTTGTCTCAACCATAGTATTAGCGAAATTATTTAAATATTTTACTGAGTCTTCTCTCATATTTACAAAATGAGTAGAAAACAGAAAATGGAAAGCATAGGGACTAGTGATCAGAGAAACTGAAGAGGAAAACCTGCGCCTAAAGCTTGTGCCCTCTGGCTTTTATTTATTGGATTAAGCCGGGAGATGGTGTATTTGACGGTGAAGAAGATGTTCAAAATTTTAAAGCACTGAGAAAATTCTGGACATAGAGTACTGAAGATCATGTTTAATTAGGAACTGGAACTAAGACTTCAAAGATAATCTTAAACTGGACGGGAGTATTCAGAACCCCTAACAACAAGGAAATTGATCTGTTTACACCTGTATATTTAATATATAAAGCAGCTTTCTTAGGCTTTAAAAACCAGTTTCATGCTTTGTTTTCTAATTATAAAATCAGAAAAATAAAAGATAAACCATAGTACTGATACTCACACACAAAGTTAATATATTTTTATCTCTATCTCCCTACATATTGCTCTGAATATGCTCTTTCACTTAACATTATAGAGTGAACATCATTTGTGTTAAAAAAATTATATATATATATACACATACACACACACACATACATACACAAATAGATCTACCGCATCACCTATAATGACTGCAGAGTATTTCTTTCACTGGACAAATCAACATGTATTTAAACAATCTCCTTTTAGTTTTTCTTGAGCAGCTTTTTGGTTCTTCTTCTAAATTACAGTAACTACTTAGAAATGCCTTTTGACTTTCTCTTCAATAAACTGCCCTTTTAAGATGTCTATAAATCAATGGCCATTTGGCCCTTCATTTAAATGACTTGAATATATCCAAGCTACACATCACAATGAAAACCCAATTGTTCATTTACTCGAGAAGAATTTTATTAGGCATCTATTATGTGCTGCTGGGGATATGGTAGGGAACTAGGTTCCTGATCTAGGGGAACCACTAGTCAATGAGGGCACAACCAGAGACCAGCCACTGTGTGAGGGCTTTTCAAACACAGCCTAATTCGGGGGTTTTCACACAGTGTTTGAAGAACCCCAAAGTTCTGTGAAGGTCCCTGAAAAGTCTTCTGTTATAGGGAATGCTGGGGGAGAAGAGGAGCAAAGGAGGAGGGAAAGATGAGGGACAGGAAGAAGAGGAGAAAAGAAAGCTGCAAAGGAGATAGAGGGAAGCAAAGATGAAGATGACAACCAGGAAGATGGCCTGGAGGATGCGAGATGGCCAGACGGTGAGGACCAGAGAGACGACGGCCAGGAAGACAAACGCGACGGTGAGGAAGACGGCAAAGGAGGAAGTTCTGAAACCAATTGACCTAGCTTAACCCTTAGGGAAAATTCTACAGCGTAGATGTTACAGGCTTCAGTTCCTGCATGAGAAAGCTGGGGTTCAGTGAGATTGCCTGGTGACAAAAATAGTACACCTAGTAAGTGGAGCGGGAATTTGACTCTGGGCCTGTTCTGCTCCCAAACTTCTGACCTTCACCAGGACATTATTTGATGGACTTTGTCTATTACAGATCAGTTGATCATTACAGAGGCAGTGACTGGGCTTCAAATCTTCCAATCACTGATGGACATTACTCAGATTTTATCTTAAAGAGGCAAATCTACTTAGTAACAGTAATATATCTAGTGTCTTTACTTGCAGAAATATTTTACAATTATGGGAGCAATGTCTTCCTAGGAAGGGAGGAATAATCCTGAGGGGGGCACAGCACATTCACTCACAGGATTCTTACTTCTTCAGTGTAATTTAATTGGGGACTAAAATCTCTCCACTTACGTCCAAAGGCTTTTACTTCCCTGACTTTTGTTGAAGCCGCAGACTGGCAGAGGTTGACTTCAGCACGTCCACTCCAGCCCCCCAGAGGAAGAGATGTGGGAAGATGCTGGGCTCACAGGTGTACACACGTGGGGTTAAGGAGTATCACAAGCTATAACTTACGCACGCTTCTTAATATGCGACTACAGTGTCTCCTGGACAAGTTGGTCCTTAGGCTGAAAAAGGAGAAGGAGGCTTACCACCTTTATTCTTCAATAAATAAAGAAAAAAACTGCCAAGCATATCTGGCTGTATTTTACACATACTCTTCCCGACCTTTTGCTTTCACGGCTCTGCAAAAGTGGGCTTTTCTGCAGGCGTGCTTCCCAAGTAAGGAGGTCTGTTTTTGTGGAGCACAAAGAACCTACATCTTCACATCTTTTGCTAAAGGGACGCATGGCTTACAGTGCGATGAAGAAAATGATTGAGGTGATTATGAGTAGTTTTCTCAAGGGGCCTTAAAGAAACAGAGTAAAGGCAAACAAAAATATAGGAGGCTGAAAGAGCTGGTCTACCCACATAAGCCTAAATAAAAATAGCTCTCCTACATAACCACTGAGAGTAAGATCCTGGTAAAGATTACAAAAGATGCAGATACCACAGGAAGTTTTAAGCTGATTCAGACAGTATGTGTATAACTGGAAATCAAACAATGGAATTCAGGTAGGAGAAACTGAGAACTTGAGTTAATAGTTCTTCATGGCAAGGGGCTCATCAGCTGAGGAAAGGTTACATTATTTATACACCAATGCAGAAATATAAAGTATTATTTCATCAAAGGGAAGAAATTTCATTTCTGCAAACTACAACTGAAGCATAATGGACCTGGCAATCTCTTAAATCTAAAGAAAAAGATTTATTTTTACTAACGCAAAACGGGTGTTTTAAAAAAATAAATGTAGAAATACAGATTTTAGAAATGTACCTTGAGACATACTCTTCTTGAACACTTTTGTTTGGGTTCTGTACTCCTGCTGTAACTCGGCCCAGCTGTACAATCATAAATCCATCCATAATGTACTTAACTGCCCCCTCTCAAAGCACCCTCTCCCCTCCTCCACAAACCTTTTTATTTAATTATCTAAATATCCGAGGTGAAAGCATTTTTACAAGACGTCACCACGCATGCAAAAAAAAAATAGAGAATCCCTACTATATGCACACCCTATTTGGAGAATTCATAATTTGTATCATAAGTCATTCAATTTTAATGGTTTATTCTGACCAAAAGAATATTTGCAAAGAGTTACTTTCTATCCAGAAATATAAAATAGCATAAAAAGAACACAAGTATTATAATCAAGTCATAATTGAACAAAAAGATATCTGATACTTAGTATTTTTTAAATTAATAACTGCAGGAACAGTTTATTGTCAAATAAGCATGTTCACAGCTAACATGTTGTTGCATAAGAATAGGACAAACTAAAAAAAAAAGATTACAGCTGAAAATGCAAATGCTCAAAATTGCAGCATTAAAATGTAGATGAAACAACACAATTTATAATCCTTTCATGTTTTAATCTACTCATAAGCATATGAGTAGTTTTTCATATCTTTTTTTTTAACTAAAAATTCAGTTCAGTGAAATTGCTTATTAAACTATTAGAGGTACCAAAAGAGCAAAATTAAACAGAAAATGTCTACACTGTAAAAAAAAAAACAGAACAAAAAAAGATAAATCAGATTTATACACAGCATCTGCAACAAATTTGAGGTACTGGCTAGGGCTTCAAGATTCCATGCTATAATTTAAAAACCACACACACACATACACACACACACAAGATTCAAATTACTATTAAAAATGCAACTTTTGAAAAAATTAAAAACACTTCTGAAGGTGGTGCTAACTTTGATGTGGCTGTGTTACCAGACTGTTTTGGTACCTGAGGGCAAAACAGTAACTTCTCAATAGCGTGTAATTAATAGAATAACAGCTAAGTGTGCAAAAAAAAATTACTTTTTATTTTTAAGTACAGAATGACAGTAACAATATTAACAGTCTAAACGTAGGGCAAATGCATAAATTCTCAATGAAGCACACTCACACACATACAGTTTTTATTTAATAGAAGTCACTAGCTCAAATGTCTAGTTCTTAGTTTTGACCTACCTGAACTTAATAAGTAGAATGCATTTACTGCATTTGAATTTTTGTTCAATAATCTTAAAACTTCCTCTAGGGAGAGAAAATTTAAAGTGAGTATGGCTTATTTTTATTTATAAATGTTAATGCTTTACCTCAGAATATATCTTACCTCTCCCTCCTCACCACCAGTATGTAAATACATGAGAAAACTGAGGTAAGAATAATAAATAGCTGAAATACGCTTATTATGACAGAGCTGTCGCCAACCCCACTATAATGTCTCAGTGGTATAACTTTACTTAGTGGTAGCACCAGGAAAGTAGATACAGGAAGAACAGTCTTCAGAAAATAATCTATTCAAAACATTAAATTTATGAAAACATACACCTAGAGAAGTTGGTTTAGTAAAGAAAGCACATAGCTTAAATTTACCATTGCTCCATCATCTACTTTAAAACCAACTCTCTTTAAAAGAGCTGAAGTTAATTCAAAAGTTATACCATAGTCTTGGTCAAATTAAACTATTTTCTTTCAAGATTATATTTCAAAGATTTAAATATGAAGCCTCGCACTTTCAGTCCTTTGCACCAAACGTGATTCTTTTATTCAAGGAGAGACGAATTACAGTTATAACAATCTATCTCTTCTAAAGTTAAAAACAAGTCAGAAACCAAATCAATACGATTCAGCGTATTTCAGTAATGCTCATACTGATTAATACTTAAATATTTCCTTGTAATTTTAAACACTAATAAAACACTGCAGAGAACAAAAAATATATAGATGTTAATGCTGCAAAAGCTGGAGAGAATTAAACACGGAGTCACCAGAGGAACACTAGCAAGCTCACCCCATGGAATCACACCCCGTCGCAGGTCTCCGCCCAACTCCACCCAACGACACTCCCCTCCTCACACACACTCGCATACCAGTGAGCTTAACAAAGTCGATTTTCCTCAAAACAGTAAGACAGACAGAACTATAACCACTTTCACCATTAAACACACTTGGTTCAATTAAATGGCTTGAAAAATGTATACTAATAAAAGTGTAGAATACCCTATTAACATATAAACACATCTATATAAAGTCTGAAAGTTGCAAAGAGTTACTTTTCGCTAATTAGCTGTGGTAACAGGATGTTTATTAAAGCTTGATTTATTTTTAAAATATACATTATACATCTTTAAAACGAGGAAGAGGATTATAGAAATCAAAAACTTTTAAACCTGTGTTTGAATGCCCTAATTCAAGAGTTTATACTGAACCTTTTATTCAATGGGCTGACTAAAGGAATTTAAGTTAGCGAGACCCAAATGGCTTAAGTTTAAATGGATATTGATGGAGAAGTAAACATCTGGGTACATTTTAAAATAAAGATGAAATGGTAAAGTGCCTTCAAACTAAACATATTTAAAATAATAAATAGAAAGTAATGAAAGATGCATCCTTATAAGGAATCAGAGGGGAAAAAAAAATCTCAGCAATGAATCAACACAAGTACCCCCTTATTAATCGCAGTGTTTTTTGTTAGAAGCATTTTTCTAATTGACACTGAATTAGCATTTACTACCCCAGAGAGAGTTCTCCGTGGCAAGCACTTTAATGGGGGTTGTCTGGTGGCTTCCGCTCGTATTAGAGGTGTAACAAAATAGATTTCGTGCACCGAGTTCGCTGCGGTGGTGCAGGCGGCCCGGGAACGGCTTTCCTCCTCGCCCCCAGGACATGCTGGGCGTGGAGCTCTTGCCCTTGACTAATACATCAGGTCCTTTAAAACAATGCATTAATTATGCATTCGCTGCAAGTTCAGACACTGTGCTTAATATGATTAGTGCTGCTGTCTACCCGACTTAAGTACTGACATGTATTTTAAAGCCTGAAAGTGAACTGGATGCCTTCAACTACCCAGAACATTCGCTGTGAAGTCTTCTCAGAGGCCTTACAATAAAGATGGAGACACACAGGTCTCAAGTCCTAACACCAGCAGGAGCCCTGGTTCAGTTCTTTAAACTCACAGGCATCCCGTTTGTAATCCGTGATCCAATTGGTTTACCTCCCCGGAGAGCTGCATTTTGTCGTCTGGCTCTGAACGCTGGCCTATGAATATGTTTTAAATTTTACAGCGTGGTTTTCGGTATGGAAATAAAACTTTATTTTTCAATAGCCCAAATGTTTTTCTTTCAATGAACCTCTTTGGTCCAAGGCTAATTCAGCAAAGAATGACTTGAACACTGCGAAAATTACCAGTAGCACCTGAAATCCAATTCTCGACGGTTTCAGGACTTTATTACATTTTTATTAGTAAGATGACAACGTGGAACAAGAAGGGCACGCTGTCACCTCCTATCAGCTGTAGGAGTGGCGCCTTCTGTTTTCAGCGCATGTTGAAAACTACGGCCTCCGTGAAACGTCTCAACTGGAGGTGACAGGATAAAAACATCCCTGTAGTTATTTTACTGATGTGCATTCATCAGTGACAACCTGTGTAAATACATCTTAAAGATGAAGTTCACGTTTCGTTGTTCACATTTCAGGGCGGAAGAAACCCAACCAGCATCTCCTAAATCAATTTGTCACCTGCTTTAACTGGCCATTTTCTACTGGATTTCAAATCAAAGTGAAAACTGATAACGCAATAGGAAGAAAAAATGAGATTTAAGTAATTCTACACGAAAAGGAACATTTCTAAAATTAAGAACACTTGTTTCAAGTATAACTTATAAACTGGTTCTGATTCAACATTAAACAAATAATCCCCAGCATTAGGCCACAGTCACATAATGAAAACACCCAACCCTCAGGAGCCTCCTAAGAGTGGGAAAGGAGACTCCATGCTTTGACAGATAAAGAAACCAAAGCAGAGAGAGGGGAGCCGGGGAGCGGAGCGACACCCAGGGCACAGAGGGTGCTCGGCACTGGACCACTGACGTCAAGACCGCGACAGGCCTTCCCCCCCAGCCACCCCCGTACGTATTCCCACAAGTAATCATCTAACAAGCGGGTGCTGTGAAATGAATACACCATCCTAATTATCAAGAGGCCCATTAACAAATTACATGTGCAACACAGACCGTGAGGGCACATGTCCACCAACAAAGGACAGCGGAACTGGCGGCAGCACCCAAACTCATGTTCTGAACGGAATGAGGAAAAATAATCAACTCTGGATTGTCCTATGGAAGTCTTAACTTCATAATTCTATGTTCATTGAAATTAGGGAAAACAACAACGGGAAACTGCCTGAAGAATATTCTTAGGATATGGCTCACTTCACTAAAACTATCCCTCACTTCTCCATCCTCGAAGGAATGGCAATGGTGTGTAATAAATGCTAAACACTAGTCTCTCTAAAGGGGTTGCCCCCCAATTCACAAATTTTGTGCCAAGTTCAAGAGATGAAGCGATTCCTTCTATGGCTACATAGCTGTCCGAGTCTAACAGAGTGGTCACCCTGCAGTATCTGATGCAATAACTAACCTATTCACAGCTGAACTGAGCAGAAGACAAGAATCAGGTACCTGATTTATTCTTTAGAGACCCACTGTCACAGTGACAGGAGAGAGAGACGTGAAACCAACAGCATGCAATCGATGTGAAACCAACAGCATGCAATCGACTGTAACTGTTGTAAATACTGTATCTGCTTTTCAGTAACACTAACCAAGCCTAGTTTCACAGCTGGGTACCACTGATACACGGGGCACCAAAAGAGAAGAAAAGGGAAAGGCACTTGATACTGAAGGGAAAATGGTCCAAGTCCACACATCACATGGTTTGACTTAAAACAGACAGATTAAAGATACTTAAACGGCTCTGAACATACACTGCAGGCACCTGTTGCTCTCAGGCTGCCTGCCCCGCCTCACCCCTGTGAGCATGAGAACGCTGGTCCCGCACAGAAAGCCCTGCTCACACCATCTCACGTTGCCTAACTCGGAGAAGAGTGGATTTATTTCTCAATTTCACAGTTTCTTCGGGATACATGATTTACATTAAAATGTAATACCAAATAGACCACAGAAATAACATTTACATTCTCTATCGAATGCCTTTCATTATAAACTGCCTTCCTAATTTTATGATTTGTAAAAATTTTTCTTTTTAATCAGACAAATTAGTTTCGTATGCTTCCATCATGCTCTGGGCTACTTTATCCACACTAGGAAAAAGCCTGAGTTCTAAAAAAAGTTTTAATTTTCACAGCTCGTGCATCAGTAATATTACCTATGTGAATCCATTCTATACTCAAATAGTCTTAAGAAAATTATTGACTTAAGGCTGCTGAGAAGAGAGCTACGATTTGGGGATCCAGATTCTTTATGATGAATTGTGAGCCTGCCGTGTAAAGAAAAGTTCAGAACCCGTCGCTTCCCCAGATCAAAGGTTTACTGCATGAGCCAGGAGAAGAACCAATAGGTTCCGTGACAGAAGAAAAGCTAGAATTCTGAGTTTGAGCTCCGGCACCCAAGGCAGGGTGATTATTTAACTCTAAGCCTCAGTGTCCGGAGCAGTAGAGCGGTACTCATATGGTGACCCCTGTTCCATGCACCTCAGGGAACTGCGGGGAAGATCAAAGATCTGGCTCAGGAAAGAGCTCTGTAAACTGTGAGGTACCCTCGAAACGCAAGGCACCGCAGTATCGTCCTCACTGCCAGCTTTCTCTCCACATCCGTCCCCCTGCACATCCTCTCCGGGGGCTGAATGGGCTTGGCTTCTGCTCTCAAGCCCTTTTGAAAGGAGGCAGACCCCGTGTAAAGGCAACTCCCCCAGAGGCAAGTGCTGGAAACCTTACCTCGGTTTCTTAGGATTCAGGGAGGATTTAGCAGGTTTCTGGTAGACACATACTTAGGAAAGATCTTAATTCAACGCAGTTTAGTGAAGCAGCGGTCTCCTGGCCAGTGGACTGTCCAGCACTTGGCTTTCGTGAAGACTGAGAGGCCAGTCTCAGCCGTCCCAGCACCGCCTGCCGCTTGGCAGGACTTCCCTCAGTTGGTCAAGGGCATTTTTCTTCCTCAGAGCATCCCCACAGCCACTGCCACCAACCAGGACTGCAGTCAGCCCTGTGCCTAGAAAATCTCCGACTGTGGGGTGAGGGGTGGGAAGCTAGAGCAGAGAGAGGTACGGCAAGGCTTAAGGTCAACATGCAGAAAACATCAGAGGAGCAGGTCAGGCCCAGAAATCCACTGCTGGTGAAAGGGCAGCAAGAATCTGGGAACAGGGGCCTTGTGTGTTGATGTTTGGTGAAAGCAAGGTTAGGGATCTGGTGGGTAAGTCAGGGTCAAGAGAGAAGGGGCTCCAGAGTCAGATAAAACTGGAAGGACTTCCAGCTCTGCCATTTGGCCAAGTAACCAGAGACAACTCACTTAACTTCTCTGAGCAACCATTTTCTCATCTGTCCAACAGGGAAAGCAAGACCTAGCTAACAGTGCTGCTACGAAGATAAAATCAGATGACGTATGTAAAGTGATGCTATTATTAGCATCATTATGATTACGGTTATTTGCAGTGACTCACCGGGAGGCCCTGCAGGCCGCAAGCAGAAAAATATATATATTTAATATATATATTTGAATACGTATTTATTCAAAGTATAACCCATTTCGCTGGGAACCAGGGGACACAAGCACTTAGGGGTGCAGGGACGCCTGGGCAGACACAGGGGCAGAATCAGGGTGATCCCTGGCCTGTGGCATACGGCATTAACACTGTTCCAGCAGAGGCAGGAAACAACCCAATACAATCAATCCAGGAACAGATTAGACAGAAGATGGAAGCAGATTACTGGGAACACACCCGAATGGACAGAATCATGTGGAGTGAGGAAAGGAGCAGCCTCTAGCAGGCAACTTTTAGCCCTGTATTTACACTCCGATGATTGTGAGGTTCCTACTGGGAGATGAGTTTTCATAACAGTCCAAGGATACCCACACACACACACCTCCCTTTACAGAAGCAGGCCTCTTACCATCTTACCCCATCCCTCCCTCAACAAATTGGACAACTGCCAATAAAAAATGTCTACCGAAAGAAAAATCAGCCAAAAAGAAGGATGTCAGCAGGCTAGGTTTATTCCCCACTGACATGGCCCACTGTCATCGGGTCAGCAACTGACAAGTTCATGGTCCCATAACCACCATACTGGAACTTCAGATGAGAACAAGAATGTGTAAGAAATGATCTTTAGGCAAGCAAATCTGTTTCACTTGTAATATAACCTAATTTTAACATTTGTGAAATTTCCATGTAGTAAAAGTTAGGGAACTAACTACTCAAAGAGACTTAAAGAGAAAATTTGGCATTTCTTATAATTTTCTTTCAATTTCATGAAAAAGCACTGCTAATCATTTACTTATAGTTAAAAGTTCAGAAAACATATTTTCTCTGGATCACAGTCTTATTTATAATTGTATTACACTTCTCTTGATTCTCACTGGTTTTAAAATGTTAACCAAAGAAATTATGATAAAACTGTGATAAACTACAAACAGTAGGCTAGCATGGACTTGGGAAGATGGCAGATACCAACTGGTTCAACAGGGTGACGGCGACCTCACTCCGGAGGTTGCCGGAGCACGCCGAAGGCTTGGTGGTCTCGCATGTCCTAGGAGGAAGGGGACCCTGTCACAGAGTGGTGGCTGTCACCCAGGCCGGCGGACACACTTGCACACTAAGAGTCAAGCTCAAGGTAAATTAATTTCTCAGAACGAAGGCCCTTTTTTTCTCAAATCCATTTCCGTATTATCACCATCATTTCTGAGTTCCTGTGTCCTACAGTCTCGCTGGGGCCGTGGTAACAACACCCTCACTGGTCACAGGCCTCTAGGCTTTTCCCACGTCAGCGACTCTCCTACTGAATCGCCTGGACTCCCTCGCCCGGCGATTATGACACCTGACGTACGGCTCCTGTCTGTGGCCACCTGCCACTGGAGGCCCCTCCACACCACACACGTGCATGTCTGCCTGATGCCCTCCAGCTGCCCTGCTCAGGCTCAGCTTATTTCTTCGAACTGGATCCATCCTCTCCTCAACTTCAAATCCTGCACGGTCTACCAAGCTAAATGTGCTCCCTCCTCTAGAAGCCGGAGATAATCTTTCTTCTATGATATCCTATACAGCTTTATTTCTCTTATTTATTTTCTACCTTCAACTGCAGTTACTTGTGTATATATCTATTTCCCACTAGGCTGTAAGAACAGAAATAATGTTTCATTTGCCTGTCTCGAATGCCACCACATGACACAGGCAGATACTATTGTTACCATCTGCTATTGGTACTAGATACTATTGTTACCAAGAAATCAAAACGTTAGGAAGGTGAAGTAATCTGCTCCAGTCACACCACTACTAACAGGCAAGACTCACACCTGTGTCCTTAGCCATCATACTACATAGCCTCCCTACTGCGTTATTTTCTCTTTCATGTTGATTACTAGGCTGCTTAAAACTGAAGTGCCTAAGTTTAAGACATGCATCCCTAAGCATTAACCTTGCTTCTGGCTTAAGTTTTTCAACTGGTCACTCTTTCTTCCTTGTCATGGTTCTCAGAAAGTGCCTGGGAATAAACATATAATTTTTTAAATGGACATTGACTACTCATAATAAAATTCAGATCATAAAGCCTGAAATCAAAGGTGAGATGAAACACAACTGGCTGAGGCAGACAAGATATAAAAAGAGAGCTGCAGAACAGGGACAAATAAATTAAAAATATAATTACAGAATTAAAATCAGCCCTAGCAATATTAAAGAAAAAAATCCACCCTGAAGGAGATTAAGCCAGTCCCAGGCAGAGCGAGCAGGACACATTTACCCAGACCACAGAAGGAAAGGACCAAGAGACGAAAGCACGGAGGAGGGAAATTCACGGTGGAGAAGGCAGACAACGGAGAAGGAAAACACAACCGCCGCCTGCCGCCTGCACGGGACGACCAAGCATTCCAAAGGTACGGATTCTCCACATCATAATGTCTACTTCTAAGGATCTAAGCTGCGGAGATACAAAGTCATCGGGTGGAGAGACCAGGCCTGAACAAGCCTCGGGACACTGTGTCCCAGAGGGCGTGGCCATCACTCACCATTTCCGTGTGAAGTTTCCCACACCCGCTGCCACCATTTCATCCTCTTCTATGGCTAGTCCACTTTCCACCCTGGCCACCACGAACACCACGCCGCGCAACTCCCGCAAGCACCATGCGCTTCTATTCCGTGGGAACGGCATCTTCTGGAATCCTGCCTCACTGTGGGCTCGTGACTTCCCACCCAGCGACTGTGGGAACAGCTCTTCCTGAACCCATCGCCCACGACCCCTCCCCACTCCCCCAGCAGACTGCCTTAGGATTCGGCCCGCATGGCCTCCGGCAGCTTTCTACACTGCTGACCACTCCCTCCCTCTTCATTATGCCCTCTGCTACCCTGCTACCCTGGTTTTCTCCTCCTCTGTCTCCCCAGTGTCCTCGGCAAGGGCATCCCCCTCCTCGTGCCATGAAACAGCACAGCTCCTCAAGGCTGGGCTCATTCGTGTCCACAGCTACAAGCACCACCTCTGGGATGACTCTCAAATTTCCATCTGCAACACGTTCCTCTATTCTGACTTCCAGACCCATATATCCATCTGTCCACTTGTCATCTCCTCTTGGCTATAATGAAGGTACCTCAAACTCAACATGTCCAAAACTGAACTCATGATTCTTCCATCAAACCTAGGTCCTCTTTGAGTGAATGGTATCACCATCCACCTAATCTCACAAGTTACACCCTAGGAGTCATCCTTGACAACTTCTCTCCCTCTTTCCTCGAGTGTGAATCAATCTGTAGGTGCTGTTCATTTTCTCTCTTAAATATCTCTCCGACTCACCCCCTCCGGCATCACTCTGGTCTAAGCCACCACCAGCTTTTCCCTAGAGAATGGCAAAGCCTCTTGACGGTTCTCGCCGTATCCATTCTGGCTTAAATACCAAATCTGATCAGGTGATCCCTCTAGAGATGCTAGAGCGTGACAATGGTTTCCAAATGCTCTTAGAAACCTTGCCATGGCACGCACACCATCCGTGGCCTGCCCTCTGCCCTCCTCCCACGCGGCCTCCCTGCACTCAACAGCCCCCTTCCCATCTCTCTCCAGTGACAGCGCCCCGAGCTGTCCTCAACCACGCTCCCTTCTGCCGTGGGGCCTGTGCACGAATTAGCCACTCTGCCTAGAACGCTCTTCCCTCCCCCATTTCCCTGGGAAACTCTCACTCATCTTTCTCAGCTTGGGCATCGTTTCCGTCCCTCTCACAAACTCAAATAGTACCAGGCACCTCTCATCTGCAGAACTCACTAAAGCAATCCTGTAATTTTCAAATACAATTTGTGATCATTGAATTACTGTCTGCCTCCTCACTCCCCAGGTATTGAGGAGTTTCCTGGGAACTCCGTTGCCTAGTGACGGGTATATACAATAGACGCTCAGAGGAGGACAAAATAGTTGAAAACAAGTTGAATAACTGAACCAGTTGCTTCAATAAAGGCATAAATTACAAACTTACACAAAATATAGGAAGTGGGACAAGGGGATGTTACCTCGGGGCAGATGAAGAACCCAGAACTCCCGGAGTTCGGTGTAAGGGAGACCCATACGCACTGTGGCAAAGCGTGAGGGCAGAGAGAAGGAGTAGCACCCACGCCTGCAGTTTCAAGCAAATACTGCACACCCTGCACCGGCGCAGGGACTGTGGCTGGAGAGACCTCTGTGAGCTGAGTGGTGAACAGACGGGGAGTAACAGTGGGACCATCAAAACTTTCCCACAGAAACAGTGGAAACAGTACCGAGAGGCAGTAGAAAGTATGTTCGAAAAAATCCTACTAGTAAAAATAAAAGTAAGCTTTGGAAAGCATTTGCTTTTTACTCTCAATACCATAAAGAAGAACTAAAGGAAGACATAACAGCATACTTGTATGGGAAAAAAGAAAAAGCTTCCTGAGTACAGGCAGATATAACAGAAAAACAGGTGAGAAATGGGACCTGATTTTAAAGAAACTAAAAATCTAAGAGTTAAGAAAACCTAGGAATGAACATTCAAAAATGGGAGAAGGTCTAAATTTTAGAAATTACGTTTACTAAGAATATAAAGTGTGAGCAAACCGGAAAAAAAATCAGTGTATTTCTTTGATTCTTCTATGTGCTCTTCTCCCCTATATTTTAACTTTTCTGAAGCTGGGGTTCATCTGCAGATTGGCTGGTCTATCTAGTGCTGTCTCCTGTTATATTTGCACCTTCCTGCCCTCCAGAGTTAGCAAACAGTCTTTAGGAGCTAGGAAATTCTTTTGGATAAGAAGGCTGAATACTGCAAAGATGTCTGTTTTCCACAAGTAAATTCACAGGTACAATGTAGTTCTAATGACAACCCAAAGGGTTTTTTTTCTTTTAAGAACTTCAAAACAAAGATTCTCAACTTCACCTGAAACAATAAACTGATGAGAAGCACCAAAAAAAGTCTTGAAGAAGAAGTGCACTGCAGGAGACATGCAACCTCAGACATCAAAGTACATTACAGAGATCAACTTCTTAAAAGGGTGTGGTTCTAGAAACAACAGAATGAACAGATTAGTGAAACAGAAATAATCCAAATATAACAGAATGGGAGCTATTTTAAGAGTGGCAGTTCAAAATAATCCTGGGATGACAAGCTAACAATTCAGGACCATATTAAGTTAAATTACCACCTCATAACCTATTGTTTTTTTAAAGAATCCAAATATAGGTAGAAGGTAGAAGGTCTTTCTAATTACCCTTCGCAAGGGAGAAACCTCATAAAACAACAGATTTGAGTATTTAAAAAATGTAAGGCTTCCCTATACTCCAAAATAACATAAATAAAGGGCAATGTCAAGGAAAGGTTCGGAAAAATATTTGCAACAAATTATTAAACACACATAAAGCTCTTACATATCATTTGAAAAGAAAATGTCTTCATGCTAAAATAGGCAAAAGACATGACAGAACAATCATAGCAATTAACCAACAAGAAAGTACAATGACTAACAAATCCTTGTAATTAACACATTATGAACATAAGACTGGTTTCCTTTTCTCAAGACCTAAGATGAGCGAGATGAGAAGATGTGTTGACCAATGTGAAGAAACTGAACTTGGGGGGAGAGAGGCAGCATGTTCACAGGGGTCTGGGGAGTCCCTGGTGGGTTTTGAGTAGAGGGATGTGATCTCACTTAACGTTTTAGAACGTCACTCTGGATGTCGTGTTGAGAACAGGCTGAAGAAGCAGCAACCCCAGTGAGAGGCTATTCATAACCCAGGCAAGACACACCAGTGGTGGTGATGTGACGGTCCAACCATCCTCCTGTCACTCCTCATAACCTCTACAGCTGAGTGTGTGTGTGTGTGTGTGTGTGTGTGTGTGTGTCCAATCGGCATAATTTCCTGATGGACTGAATCTGGGGTTTGAGAGAAAACCAGGGGTCGTGGATGACTCCAAAGTCTCTGGTCTGAACAACCATCACACTGGATTGATTGACAGCAATGGAGATGGGCAGTCAGAGCAGGTTTACGGGGAAAGATGAGAAGTTCAGTTTTAGACATTACCTTTCCAGCATCTTACAGAAATCCAAGCAGAGCTGTCGAGTAGACAGCAGGGTATGTGAAGAGTCTGGGCTTCTGTATCTCCTATCTAATTTCTTCCTCTGGTAATGAGGTTTCTGTGAGGAAATGAATCACTGGAATATGTTTTCACTAATAGCTATTAGTTGTAAGCACAGAGAACACATAACTCATTTCATCCACACGTTTTGCAATACCAATTAATGAAGAATAATTTTTTAAAGTCTTCAAATGACAAAGATGAAATTAATAAACACTCTCATTTAGTACTGTATGAAAAAACCTACTGTGCTGTAATAAATAACTTTTACATTGTCATTAACTTAAGCTTGATTCTATCTGCTCCCTTCGTATTATTCAATTTTAATTCAACTTGTTTTATTATAATCTTAATGCTAATCCTTTCAAAGATGGCTAATAAGTTTCCAAGAGAATTTGTACAAACAACAGGATTATCCTCCTCTTTACCTTGTAAAATGTGATTTTTTTAAATAACAGCTGTGATGAGGTTAGAATAACAAAGGCCCAGAGCAACAATGCTGATTTAGGCCCCTTTCACCACTGATCTACCTTATCACTTGAGGGCTCATTTTCTTATTCAACAGCCATTCAGTGAGTGCCGGTGCCGGGAATTAAGATAAACAAAATATGCCCTTGCAGCCAGAAAGGGGCTCAGAGGCTAGTGCACGTTCAGATATGCAAAACATAAAATGCAATCTAATAAACGGTGTCACAGAAAGCTACAGGGAATTATGAGATCAGGGCAGAATGCATCAAAATCCAAAAAAGGTTAAATTAAGCCCTAACATACAAGTTTATGGAAAACACATACTAAACAAATATTGATTAAAATGACCTGAGTGCAAAAGGTTAAATATAACTTAATAGGGGAATGTTTTTGTGCTACCACATACTAATCTCTAATGGCCACACTTAAGAATATCCACTTAAAGTGTTTTCTATCGAATAACTAAGAATTATATATGCTTATGATTGTAATTCTTTGATTGAATTACTTAACTCTGACATATGCCTCAAACACCTAGAGTGAACCTCTGTTAAATTCAATAAACAAGGAGCCCTTTAGACTGAGATGTCCCTAATGTCTCAGCAGCCTGCGTATGCAAAACAAAACCTAAGCCTGTAAATATCTCAGAGGTGAAGGAGTCAAAACCTAAGGACAGCCAAACACAAACAGCCAACCAGGTTCCCAAATAAGGCTCAAGCTACAGCCAATCAAATCATTTCCTGGCTTCGCTAGCCTCCTCTCTAGGAAAAGCCTTTTCCTTGGCTCCTGTCTTGGGAGCACCCCTAACCACTTCTGGTTTGGTGCTGCCCAGCCTGGACCAATTTTTGCTCGAAGAAACTTGAAAAATTTAAGATGCCTCAGTTTATCTTTTAACACCTCTTTACAGAGGATTACAGTGTTAATGTCACTTGCTGGCAGCTTGAGACACTACATTGTAAAACATCAGTGGCATATCCAGAAACACGTCTTTGATCAATGAACTTTAAAAATGGACGCTGAATTTTTTACTGTTACACTCTCCTACACAGACATTTAGAAAGCAAATTAAGAATTCTACATTCAGTGACTATTTAGGCTTCAATCTGACAGAAATTATAAAAGTAAGCATGCAAACAAGCATGACAACGAAAGTAAGAAAATGACATGTTTACATTGATTTGACTTTCTCTTCTTGCAAAAGCAACGGCGGATTAACTGGTTAATTCAAGTGATTTTGTTAAAAGTTCACGCAAATCGTTTAAAGCTATGCTTAGAAAGTAATAAAGATATTTAGAGTATCATACTTAATTTGTATGTGGACATTTGTGGGGGAAAACATGGGCTAATGAGGGAAAGGATGATTAAGACATGTGGATAACTATTTAAATACTTGAGCCAAGAAATGCACTAATATGGAATGGCACGAAATGTAAATTAACACAGGATCTGGTCTTTTAATTTGACAGCTGTTTGACAACTGCAAAATGGAAAACTGACCTCAGACAACTGCAAATAAATGAGAGACGATTAAGGCAAAGAATTTCACATGGAATGATACAATATCCATTGTAGTAACTCCTCACAGGGGGATAGATAAATGCAGGCTGGAATTTTTATTGTCTTTGAAGGTGCTGATACTCAACGGACTTAAATTGCACAGAGAGCTGTCTGTTACTCCGTTACAATTAACGGCACTTTCTGAAATGTAACCCCGTCACCATCGGTGATAAAATAATTGTAAACACATTTGAAATTTCCAGGTGTTTCTTGAAGCAATTTTCAGTTGGCCCTCCTTGGCTTTCCCTTTTGTATGCTACCACAGTACCATACCCCCTTTCTTAAATTTGGAAATAACGAGCTCTTCTATGGTACAGCTTGCGAAGACACACGTGTCCAAGAAAGGCAGCCGCTTCATCTCCAGCCTGAGATTCACCGGCTTGATTCTACCTAACTTACTGAGATATTTTGTGCTTCACTTTTCTTGGCATGATGAAAATAAGAGGAGAAAAGTACATTCCACCATTTAGTTGTGAAAATTCTGTTTTCAGAAGGAAGATTTTTCTATGCTTTCTTCTTAAAAAAATTTTGGTAAATGATAATATATAAATTGTGTGTCCTATTTCAAAGGCTAGACTTGGGGGTGGAGTCCTCAAGGAAAATTCAATCCACTGACAGGTTTTGTTTGGAATACACAGGGTTTCAAAAAATTGAGCCAACACTTCACACTGAAAACTCAGGAAATTTCACAGGAAAACCCAAGTGTCTAGCTTGTATTGAAAAACCGGAGGTTCCAGCTGCACGGGTTCTGCATTGATCTGGGCTGAGCACAGCAGCTGCTCCCTGGTCAGGGCACTCACCCTCCAGTTCATCAAGGCCACCACACAGCCCTCAAATGGCAAATAAAACATGGAAGGAAGAGACACCAAAGCATTTGTCTCTGAAGTGGAAAAAATCACTGTGGGTAACTGAGACGAATTCCCTGTGATCACGGAAAAGGTTAAAAAAAAAATCTCACTTCTTAGGCTTGTCTATAATCACTTTCCAGCAAGACTGTTTCCGACAAACACAATTATAGTCCCAGGAACTAGGTAGCCTAAGGGGCTGGGGGGTGCACAGCTGGATCTGCCCCCAGGTAAGTCCCTCCTCACCCCAAGACGCAATCCACAGGAAGACCGGGGTGAATGACGAGGCCAAGCACAGGTTTCCAGTTTGCTTCTTCGGCATCAACGCACTGACTGTCTTCCTCACGGACGGGCTAGGCATCCCCTCTGTGTGCCCTGAATGCCTCAACCACTCACCACAGTTGGGATTTTACATTTATCTGTGTCCTTTTTTGATTGACATCCATCTCTCCCACCAAACCATAAGCAACAGTCATCACTGACTCATTCACACGCTGAGCTCCTACTATGTGTCGGACCGTTTTCTAGGCCCTGGGGGAAGAGCAATAGATAAAACCAAGGTCAGAGGAGAGGGACAGGAGTGCAGAGTGTGGGCCTGCCCTTGGCTCAGGGCCGGAGAAACCTGAGCGGAAGTTGGAGCGAAGCCACGTGGACACCTGTGAGGAGGCAGTGGGCACGAAGACCCCCAGACTCTCGCCAGGAGCGTTACTGACGGGCTGGGGTGAGGGCAAAGAAGCCGCGTGGCTGGAGCTGGATGAGCAAGGCTGCCAGAGGGAGGAGAGCAGCACCCAGGCGGGGGGACTTGGGGTTTTACTCTGAGTCGATCCATCCACGCGCCTCTGACATAACTTCCCTCTGTCCAAGATCTTTATTTTCCCATCACAGAAAACACCCAAAATGTTCACACCAGTCCCAGCCCACAGAGTGCAGCCTCTCTACTGTCCTCAAGTCCAGGCTGCCCTCTGCCCCAAGCCCCCATTCACTCTCACCTGGATGCCCGCCGCCAGTTTTCTGGTACCAGCTCTCCACATTTTCGTTGTCTCTGTCTCCTGCTCGGATGCTGGCCCTACCCATCTCCACCTGGAGACGCCAAAAGCGCGGCAAACATTACCCGCCACCCCTCTCCCCCCCACTCCACGCCGCCAAATCCAGACTGCATTATTATTTCTTTGCCAAGACCTGCTCCTTCTTCTGTGTTCCCCACCTGGGCATCATGGGTGGATGGCACTCTATCCACCCACTCCCCCGTGTCAGAAATCTACCAGGTGTGTACACACCTTTCTTTTCTGCACTAGGACATCAAATTAACGATCAAGTCCTCTAACTTGGCATCTCTCCTAACGACGCCCCTTCAAGCTCTCATGAGCTCTACTTGTTATCTGAAGCGGTCTGTCCTCAAGCTTGGCGTCCCAGAAAAGCTGAGTCAATTTTTATAGAAAGAAAATCTCCCCATCTCCTTTCCTCAGTCAATAAATTCCTGTTAATAAGAAGTCATAATAATTAACATTGCCTGCCTGCCTTCTAAGTACCGGGCCCCTCTCTAAGAACTAACTGCGTCATTTACTTTCTCAACAACGTCCTCTGCTGAGACAGGTTCGGTCAACCGCCCGAGTCACAGGGCGCACGGGTGGCAGATACCGAACCTCCACCAGCAGCCTGGTCAGTGAGCCTGGGCTCGACCCTCAGCCTTCCTGGCCTCTCTGAGCGGCTCCCTTGCGCCAGAGAAACAGACAAGATCACTGCCCGCACTGAGCTTACAATCAATCAATCACCCAAACGTATCCTTACAATCGTGAAAAGCGCCATGAAGGCACGCTGCCCAGGTGATGCAGGTGGGGACCTGACGCTGCTGCACTGCCTGCTTCTACGTTCATCGCGTCCTCGTCCCTGCCTGGTGTTTTCTTGTTAAAATATTTATCGCCCACCTTTTGCTTTTCCACTTAAACTCCAACAGATGAGCGACCTTCCTGCTGCCAGCACCAAGCACAGTGCCTGGCAGGACACAGGCCTGCAGGAAGCGTCTGCTGAATGAATGACACTTCAGCTGTGATCCCGGCAGACTCCATGATCTAAGACGGGGACGTGGAAGGAGGTGGGGCTGGAGAGGAAACGGACCACGCAGCGTCCGTGGGTCAAAGTCAGCGCCTTCTTCTCCACCCTTAGAGTGCTTGAGAGCCGTTACAGGTGTGATGGCTTTATGACCACCCACCATGGTTGCCCAGCACCTACAGGGTAGTCCGGATGCTTGAGCATGGCAGGCCGGCTGCGATGCCCCACCCCTGCTGAGTCCTTCGGCCGAATCTCACAGTACAGCCCCAACTGGGGCCTCAGTCTCCAGGTCTTTACTCATGACCTTCTCTGTGCCTGGAAAGTTCCCCTCTCACACGCATCTAGCTGGTAAACACCCACCTGACCTTTGGAGGCTCTGGTCCCTTCTTGGGGAAGCTCTCCTGCCCTCCAGAGGGGGCAATGCCCACTCCCGGCCCCTTCCCTGTACAGTGCCTGTATTCTTCGCCTATACTAGTGTGCTTTATTATTCCACTGTACTTATTTACACAACTGTCTTCCCTACCAGGCTAGGTGCTACTTCAGAGCAGGGACTGACCTTTTGATCACTGGCAAAAGGAGCCGATGAACGTGCGAGGATCCTTCCCGAAAATGACTTTCAGGAAGAGACGACCACCTGGTACTAGTAGTTCCTACTACGTAACGGCACCCTGCTTTTTTGGTCACGGGCAAATCGGAGCCTCTCTCCAACAGGCGGGGGATGCCGGGGAGACTCCAACAGCCTCCCCCCTCCCCGCCTCGGCAATTTGGACTTGAACTCAGCAGAACAAACAAAACTCTGCGCGAGTGAAAGCCAGCTCAGTCACATCTTCCTGACTTTCAAAGGCATTAAAGCAAAGTCCTGAGGCCTGATTGTTCACCACATACTTATGGAAAGCATCATTTTTTAATGCGACCTGACTTTACTTAAGCCAGAGGCATTTGGGATGGCTAAATATCTCTCTGCTGAAAAACTTAAGAACGATTTGTCTTCTTCTGCGAAAACATGTTAGACTTTGAATCCGGGGACTGTCTAATTGTTCCAGGTTAACCGCATGCTTATTTAAATAAGCTATTTTGCCATTCCGTCATTTACTCAAGAGCAAGTGAAAATCAAGGAGGGAATCCAGGCTCAGTCAAAAGTGTCCTTTACTAATACCCTAATTTACAAAATCCCTGAATATTCTGATAAGAACTGAGAATCTGGTCTTAAGATATTTTTAAATTCTTAACATCCCACGTCTTGTTTAGTCCCCATTATTTTAAATTAGGAGTTGACAGCATTAGCTTTAGGAGAGAGATCTTTAGCCACGTATCTTGAGCAAGCTGTTTAAGGAAATTATACACAGCACCGTTTAATCCTTCGTATTAGTTCACCTAATAACAGCAATATGAACAGTAGCAATTTTCTAGATCATCAACCATATTTTTGCTAAAAGTGGTATCAGAATAACGTAATTTTACTCAGATATATTAATGAAAATGTTAGGATAATACACTAGACTTTTATTTCAGCCGTAGTTTTCTTTTTTATAAGCTAGCAGGTAAATATCTTCTGGGATTAAAGAAATCTCCGTTGGAATAAAAGCTAAAACTGCGTATTTTCTTAGTATTTTAAGGTTACACAGTATATTTTCAGGTATAAGGATACTCTATATTACAAGTATACATAAATCTTATTAACTACTACCCAATTTTCTCTTTTGTTTCATCTTATCTTTACACTCCATCATTCAAATCCTTTAGAATTTCTTTGTTCCCCCTGTGATCACTGCTTCCAAGAGAAATCTGGCATAGGATCTGAAGGAAATGCCAGAGTGAAATTTTCCTTAAGATTAATCACACAGGTAAGTAATTTCCCCTTCTTACCAAACAATATTTTCTAAAACTTCTTGGAAAATCGATAAGACAGGACTGGGTGGTCGTGAAAATGTGAATTTTAGGATTTACTTAATTACTTACATACAAATTTTAAAGGTCTAATACTTTGCCTAAAGCAGTATGGAGCTCCTTAACTGGTTAGAAATAGCAACAAACAAAGGATCCTCAAAAGTCGGTTTGCATTCAAGAGCACAGGTCTAACAGATCTGTTCCACTGTCCATCGCGGACACCCTGATTCCTATTCTTATTCAAGTGTCTGGAAGTTCAGTATGGAATTCAGAGTAATCAAATGACTCCGATTTTAAAGTGAAAATACTAAAACATTGAAATTTTTCACGTGTTAAACACTAAGAGCAGCGACTAAGACAAAGAGAGTGTGAGTATGAGATGGCTTCCCAGGGTCAGTCCTCATGGTCAAGTTTGACATCAGTGTCATCAGTCAACCAAGAGTCAACCTCACCTAGAAAACAGCGGGGCAGGGAGGCTGGCTCCGAGCAGAGAACAAACAAGCTGAAGGGATTCAGATGAACAAGCTATCAGGAAAGGCAAAACATAACTGAAGACTTGGGGAAAAAAGAAAAGAAAAGAAAGATAATTTGGGAAAAACTCAGCCTGACTCCTGCTGGGTTCAGAAGACAGGGAGCCATCCAGGCAGGAAGCAAGTTTCTAAACCTCCCACATCACAGTCAATCACAACCCGCTGCCCAGAGACACAAGCCAAGAACCACAACTCCAAAAACCTACATTAGTATCACTTCCATTAATTCCATTATGTCTCAATTAAATTCCTGCTTTTGCGATTTATCAGCCTTTTTCACCAGTATTTCTTAGATTTACCAGCACTGACTACACAACTCCACACGGCTATGAAGTGGCAGAGGACGAATAATGCCTGCTGAGCCCAAGTCCCCACATATTCCAATACCACGTGCAGGTGTTACACGCTTGAAATAAATATATACGCATATTCACGCACATGCATATATTACAGTTTGCAGGGCTAACCCAAGGCTCTTAGTACACTGAGGAAAATATCCCATTCTCTACATTATGACCCTAACTGGCGATAACTGGACGGTAACCAGATTCTGAAAGTGGGCCAGAAACAGACCACACTTTTATATCAATAACAATAATAACATCTAACATTAATGGAGCACTTGGCTTCTACAGGGCGTAAGTGCTTCAAATCCTCCCTGTCTCACTAGAGACAGAGACACTGCCGGCCCATGACGGCTCCTTCACCTCCAGGGCTCCGCAGCAAGGATGCCAGTCAGCTGAGGGAAGGTGACTCAGTCAGTGGGAACAGCCCTATTCCGAGTGGTGCCCGGACTAACACATTTCAAGCGAGGGGAAGAAGCAGTGAACTAGGGGCCCACGGCCCACAGATTCTGCTCTCAATTTGACCAGGTTCAGATGTGTGATCAAGTTTTTTCTTCTACAGCACTGGGACGATGCCACCTCAGAGTTGTTGTAAGAAGCAAACAAAATAATGGTCAGTTAAGGTGGCATGTAAATTATAAAATACTGTCTACGAATATATGTTCAAATTATCGTCATCTCTACATTTGCTGGCCAAACTTCACCTAGAGTTATGCGGTTATGAATTCCAATGCCAAACTCACTCTACTTAGACGGATCATGCTGGAGTAAGGAATCAAATGTAATTTAGGAACTATTTGGGGTTATATCAATGCAGGGAAAGAGACTGCATTGAAAACGCATTTTCTTTCTGACGTTGCTCAGTAATGCTCATCATTTGCCTTATATAAAAAACATATTTAGTTGGAGACTTTTTCCCACATGCTATTCGAAGACTCTGCAAAATTGATCTAGCACAGTAGCTAATCTGAGTCATCTGACTAAGCCACAAGTTGCGGACTGCAGAAGCCTCGGAGTGAACGCAAGTTGCCCACCAGTTAAAACATCGACGTCAAACAAATCACAACATTCAGAAGAAAAATACATTTCTCTTATTGATTTTTCTTACACAGACAATACGTTCTATACATCACATCGCCAGTGTTCGCTGACATCAGCCTTCCTCCCCCAGAATACAACACCGAGTTTCCTAACCACTTCTGTTCAACATGGAAGATGAAGTCAACTCCTATTGCTCAAGGCAGACTGCAGAGTCAAAATAAAAAAAAATCAGAGAAAGGGAAAACAGAGAAAGATGCTTTAGATATTAATCTCATATTCACGGAGAAAACAGGAAAATCTTTATCTGTCTCTCCTCTCACAGTTTAAAAGGCTGTGAATTTTCTTTTGCCCTACCCACCCTAAAATTCAGAGGTCTTTATCCAAAGCTCTTCCTTTTTACCTTACTTCAGCCATGAAAAGTCTCTCAAGTACTGTCAGTATCAAACAAAAAACAGGTCGCTTCTTGACCCTATTTTATTCACACCTCTTGATCTCTTTCATTTCCTTTCATAAAAATTCAACACTCTGATACACTAGATCCCAAAGATAACATGACCTTATCTCCTTTACCTCTCTAATTATAACCTCTCAGATCTGAAACTCTACTTACATTTTGTGCCTTTCTTGTCATTTTCTCCAAAATAAAGTCTCTGAGAACATCAATAGTTCTTCTCAGAGCTAAGTCTAGGTTATGAATTCATTCATCATTTATTTCATCTTTCAAAGGAGCCATTTTTTGAAATCCCATGAACGTAGATTTAAACAAACAAGCTAATACTTACAAAATGCTTAGAACCTTACTTGGCATCTGGTTAAGTGCGAAATAAGTGTCAGCTGCGACTACTGTTATGGAAATCTCTTACTACTTTCCCCGGCTTCCCCCATAAATATTCCTTTTTTTCCCAGTATGACTTCCTTTGGAATTTCACCCTCCTGGCCAGCTATATGCTGTGGGAAGAGGTGATGGTCAGACAAGATCAGTAAATCATAATCACTGGTCTCAAGGAGTTCAGCGTTCCCTAGGGATGAGCTACAGATGAATAATTTCACTGCAACACCACAAGAGCCTATTAACCACAGTTAGGAAGTGATAGACTGGGAGCACGGTCACAAGGAAGAAGGGACACTGAACTGCCACAGACAGGAGCGCAATGACCCATAGTTTGGAGGGATAAGGAGGCCGACTTTGGCTCAATAGGAGGAAGACATTTCGAATCATCAGGCTGCCCATCAACAGAGCCAGTTACCCTGAAAGTAAATGGCAACCGTAGTATTCAGTATGCCAGGGATATTATAAAAACTAAAGAGATCCAACACAAAACGAGTCACCAAACTTCCTGAACAATCTACCAACAGCAGAGTAATAATGGAGGAAAATATTCTTGGTCTTATTTGCAGGCGCACACACAGCACCACAATCAGCCTGACAGTAGATCCAACACGTAACTACAGAGAGGGTGAAGGTGAGGCAAGCCAGTTGACCCGGGTCCAATCAGTGCACTTGGGAGTAGAAAAGCCAGAACCCAAGCCCAAATCATTCGATACAAAGATGCTTTTACCACACCACACTTATAGTGAAAGATGGAAGGCGCAGGTGGGCTATGAAGAGAGAGACATAGGATTTCTTGTCTAAACTGAGTTAAAAGGGGCGTTGTTAATAATTACACAAGGAACACCAGCGTAAACCAGGCCACGTGGTCACCCCAGCCATCAGTGGGCAGTTACGTAAGAAGAAAGGTGAGCCAGAGACTGCCCGAGGCAGGAGCTGTAGCCAGGATCTAGAGTGAAACCAAAAGTAGAAATCATCAAAGCCGTAGTTCTCAACCAAGTCCCCAAGCAACATTTGGCAACGTCTGAAGACATTTTCAGGCGTCACAACTAGGGGGTTGGTGCTAACAGCATCCAGTGGGCAAAGACCAGGGACCATGGGAAACACCCCAGGATGCACAGGACAAAGTTTTCCAGCCCAAACAGTCAAGAGGGCCAAGACTAAGAAACCCTGTATTAAAAATTAAAAGATCTGACTGTATAAACATATGAAACATCTGCACTTCAAAAACAACCCCAAAAAACTGCAGAAAATATTCCGACCTTACGTGAGAAAAAGTTAATCCAATCTACGTACTTCAAGACTTCTTAAACAAAGGCAAGCATCGGACAGCAAAATGGGCAAACAGAAATGGCAAATAAGCATTTAAACAGTCTCCCCAAATAAAAAACCACTCTACCTCCTGGGGAATCAAAACACTTTGAATTAAAAGGACACATCTAAGGTCACCTATAAACCCAGCATAGATTTTCCAATACGCAGCGTCAGTGATGAGCTGTCACACACTGCCAAGTGGAAGCGTAAGTTGATTTGAAGCAAACAAACAAAAAAAGACCTTCAGGGAAGAAATTAAGCTGTACTTAAAATACATATCTTTTTTAATTTTAACTTTTTATTTTGAAAACTATGTATCTTTTAATACAGGGGCACAATTCCAGGAATCTACCTAAAGAAATAGTTGTGGACATGTTCAAAGATTCAGCTACAAGAATTTCAGCTCAGCATTACTTATTTGGGCAAAAATTGAAAATCCCTAAAATGTCAAATAAGGAGAAACCAATTAAACAAATCATGGTATATCTATATAGGACTCTTAAAATCATGCTATATAGCAAATATCGACATGGAAAGACATTCATGACATACTACTTAAAAGAAAAAATATATAGAAAATATACATATTATATATATATCATTTCTGTGAGAAATTAATATGAAGGTATGTGCGTGAAGAAAGTCTGCACAGTAATAACATAAATCACAATGGTAAGTGGTGGATCTATTTGGGTGCTGGGATACAAGCTACTAGAGCAGTGGATCTATTTGGGTGCTGGGATGCAAGATACGAGGGCAGGGATTTTTGCTTTTTCTCTGCTGTGACTCACACAAAACAGTGCCTGGCACAAGGGGACATAAAATAAAAAATGTTACTGTTATTTTTACTTACAGTTTCTCACTGATGTGCAATAAACACTTTATTTTCATCATAATTTTAAATGTTGCTTTTAAAAAGAATAATTCAACGGCAAAACAAAACGTTTTACAAACAGAAATGGAAATAATGCCACCTACCCCACAGGGTTGTACGGCTTAAGTAATAATTTATGTAAATACGCTTTGTAAACTCTAAAGCATTGTATGAATATTAGAAATTAATTATTCTGCTAAGATCATACATTCCAGCATTAAATCATTTTCATAAATGCTTTGGCTGGTAGCCTTTCTCTCAGCAATTTCACTTCCAGTATTTTGTCCTTTAAAAACAGAGGTGCGTGTGGCATTACTTGTAGAAGCAAAAAGTTGCAACCGTAGAGGATTGGCTGGGAAAGTTGTGGCACACCCATAAAATGGAATCACTGTTAAAATTCATCCTGTAGAAATGCACTTACTGACATACACTCTTGACCTTTATTAAAAAAATTCATATATGTGTAACATAAGTAAAATAATCCCCAATACAGCTTATTACAACAGTATCCGTTACGTCAAATAGCCAAGAGCTGTGATGATAATTTTCTGATAATTCTTATCTTTCAACTTGTTAATTCATTCTAATTGAATTTATTCAGCTTCTTCCTTTTGGTCTCTCGTTTTACAAGATTCGATCAGTCAAAGCCATCTATATAACATTTTATCTTCCAGTCGCTGAATTTTATGGATTGCTTTCATCCTTGGAAGGCATTCCTGCTTTCAAGCTGCCCTATGGCTTTAAATGAAGTATGCATATGGTTTACAAAACATGGGTGTAAAATTCCTTTTTATATTGTCATGTTAGTGGTTTCTTACATATACATGAATCTCTTTATGCATTAGTCAGGACTTCATAAATCAGAAGCTAAACCTCATTTTCCCTCCTTAAAAGAAATGTAAGAACTGTTTTCCAACGCTTTATTTTTCCTACTTTCACAAAGAGAGATCACAGAAGCAGGGTACGAATAAGAAATCCTCAGAACTAAATGAATAACAGCTAAGAGAAGTATTAAAAAAATGTGAAATGCTACTTGAATCCTATTATAAACGTGACGGAAGGACATTTTCTCCCTATAGAACTCTATCAGAAGCTGGAGAATGTTCGGGCACACCAACCACACATCTGCATTCTTTCAGTTGAACACCAGCTCCCTCAAAAAGGCAGGAAGGGACTCCCTGGTGGCCCAGTGGTTAAGACTCCGTGCTTCCAATGCAGGGGGCGTAGGTTCGACGCCTGGTCGGGGAACTAAGATCCTACATGCTGCGGGTCGCAGATAAAAAAAAGCAGGAAGCGCTTCCTTTTTGCCAAGGACTCTTTATCTGCTGGTCAAAAACTCAGGCAAATTCTTGTGGCCTTGTGCTCTTCGTTCTGCTTACACTAAAGAAAAGCACTAATGAAAATCGTCTCACATTCCCTTATTTTAATTTTATGAGACTGCTTAACAACACTAGAACTAAAATATTTCCAACGTTATTTAGAAAATACTGTAATTTAAGAAGCTAACTGATACCATAATAACCATGAAATTCGACAGCAGTGGAAACCATTGAGATTTTTAAGTAATTACAAGGCTTCCCAATGAAATCACAGTCCAAGGCAAGAGGAAGGAAGCAATGTGATGAATACAGTAAGATGAAGAAATTATTCATGCGTCCAATAGCACTGATGAAGGGCGGACACCACGCCCAACGCTGCTGCAGAGGGTGTGAGAAAGTTCCAGAAGAAGAGGAGGACGGCTGTGTGCGTGAGAGGTGGGCCAGGCGAGGAAACCAGCCTACGGAGGTGACAAACGGAAGCGACAGGCACTGCCACTTGTCAGCACAGAAAGAACCCCACCAGTTTAAAAGCAACAGAACCCAACTCACCCCCTGCAGCAAACGTACTTCCTACAGACTGCGAACTAACATAGCCATCTAAACTCATTTAAACTTCTAAAATTTCTAAAACCTTGGTTTATGTTCAGCTTCCACAAATTTCTGCCTAAATGTAAATCATTTATTTCCTCCAGATATTTCTTTGCTACAACTGAAGGGTTTTCCCCGCGATGAATTCTTGAACCACCTTTTTCTCTCTGGTGGTGGCGGGAGCGGAGGCAGGCAGCTCCAACTCAAGGCCATTCTGTATTATCTTTTATAATATTGGGGCATTTCTGAACCATTTGATGCTTATTAGTTTCTTGTTGTTTTCTGAGTCTCCACACTTTTGTCTGAAGCCTCTATTTAAAAATCCGTGTAATTGAAACAGAAGACAGCAGTTAATATCCCAAGGATAAATGCAGTTCTTCAATTTTTAAAAGGAGCCTGAAAACTAGAATGTTTTCCTGGCTTAATCTTTTGACCCAGATTTACAATTACATAAAAGTAATAATTTAAAAACTATTTTGAAACCTAGACCCCAAAATAGCCACATAAATCCATTTTGCTTGTACTGCTTTTTATTCCAATTTTCATTAAAAACATGTTCATTGTGAAACCATGACCGTTCTCTTAGCCAGGGAATATGGGAGGGCAGCAAAGGGTAGGAGCAACTTGGAAGAGATGGCATCATGGTTTACAGGAGGGACAAAGGAGCAGGGCTGTCTGAACCTCACTGTAAGACTGTTTTGATGCTTAAAATTGTAACAGAAAATTAACTTCATTTGAAATAGATGGATCCTTCTCCAAAAAGCTGGTAACACATTGTAAACACCACAATGATGTTCGGCATCACCGAATGAAAACACTCATGTTTTTCAGACTACCGACTCACGCATGCACTCAGCCAAGCTGTTTTCCTGCTGGTAACTTGGACGCCAGTTTTAAAACCGTGCCAACTCCTCTTGGGTGTTCTGGTGATGAAAATGACTTTCTTTACGTTTTAGCCAAGACTTTTCCACCACAGCATCTTATGAGAAAGCCACAAGGCTGGGGCACCCCACGATGACCAGGCGGAGGGAAAAAACTATTTTAAAGAATCACTTTGATGTTTAAAATAATACATAATAGGGAGGGGAAGATGCATTAAAAATAATGTGCTAATTAATTTTTTGATATATTCTGACTCCACACACCAAGTTTACTGAACACTGAATTTTTGATTTTTTTTTTTTAAGCTGGATATGCTTGTTTAAAATACACTGTTTTGCATAGTGGTCGTTTAAAACGCAAACAAGTCAAACCAAAGAAAGAACAGCACATAATAATGTAAGCGCAGGGGAATGTACCTGAAGTGGGTAAGAGGAGAAAGTCTGACGGCCCTAAAACACTTCCTAACCCCGAATCCTGGTCATTTGAGGCAGATACTCTAACACTCTCTCCTCTGAAAATATATGAAAACCTTTCGCCTCAATAGAAAAGACAAATTGATTCTGTGTCCCAGACCTTGTAGGACACAGGTTCACAGGACCTTCCCAGTTACAGGTGCAAGCCTGGAAGGTTTTTTTTTTTTTATGTGACAATATCATCATCTAAGAAGTAACAAAATCGTGATCCAGCTGAAAGGTGACACACTGACCTGATTGATGGAGTTGGCAGCGCAGGAAGCCAGGCCAGTTCCGACAAAAGTCAGCAGGAAGCAGGGCCAGTCAAAAGGTGCTGGGGCCAAGGCAAATCCGGCTGAGGTGGTGCTGACCACAAGGGCTGCAACACAGAAACAGAGCAGAGCTCGTCACCACGCAGGGCCAGACGGTAACGGCCAAGCAAGCCCCCTCCATGTGAAACAATCCACTACAACAACATGACCTGTAGGCTGATCTTTCATTAAAAAAAAAGTTTTACAAAACATTTTTCTGATTATAAAAACTATATGTGTTCACTATAGAAAAACGCCAATTTTCCTTTAACTCCATTACACTCAAAAGTGAAAAATAAGATAGGTATTTCAGATCCAGTCATTCACTTATTCACTTGACAAACATTTACTGCACACCTAACCCACAATCGGTACCGTGCTGGACATTAGGCATTGTTCTGAGCAGGTCAGGCTCTTTTTTGCCTCAAGGTCCTTGTACTTTTTGTTCCCTCTGCCTCTTCCCATAACTGGATCCTTCTCGTCCTTCAGATCTTGTCTTAAATATCACGTCTTAGGGAGAACTTCCCTGACCATCTCACGTGCGGGAGGCTCTCCCCAGGTACATCACCCTTCAATTTCCCTCCTGGTACTTGTCACACTCCAGCGCCTCCATGGAATATAAGCCCGTGGAGGCAGGAGCCCTAGCCATACCTACCTAGCAAGAGATGCGCAAAACTCAAGCAGCACCCTCCTTTGCAGAGGCTTGTCACTCTTTCCAGACATCACAACATCAACCGCTAAGCCTTACAACAGGTTGTGTTCTAGGATCAGTCATCTTGTTTTGCACAACTCAGCAGTCCTGAACATGGGTTCAGTGGCTCCTCACGTGTCACCCCACGTGTGGCGACAAGCCAGGACTGGGAGAAGAGTTCTCAACACCCAGGCTCCTTCCCAGCAGTACCCGAAGAACAAAGGGTCCATGGTGTCAATGCGGGAATTCAAAGGAAAAGAGACAGCAGGGTTCTCCCTCTCAAAGTGGAACTCAGTAAACTGCTTCTCTCCATAGAGTAAATCAGTTGAAATAATTCTTGACTCTATTTTGAGACCTTGAATCTTAGACCAAAAGTAGACTACTGGGCTTCCCTGGTGGCTCAGTGGTTAAGGATCCGCCTGCCAACACAGGGGACACGTGTTCAAACCCTGGCCTGGGAAGATCCCACATGCCACGGAGCGGCTAAGCCCGTGCGCCACAACTACTGAGCCTGTGCTCTAGAGCCCGTGAGCCACAACTACTGAGTTCGTGTGCCTAGAGCCCGTGGTCCACAACAAGAGAAGCCACCACAATGAGAAGTCCGCGCACTGCAATGAAGAGTAGCCGCCGCTCGCCGCAACTAGAGAAAGCCTGCATGCAGCAACGAAGACCCAACGCAGCCAAAAATAAACAAATAAATTTATTTTTAAAAAAGTAGACTACTTATAAACATCTATGGTAAGTTAAAAGAGTGTAGAAAATCCATGATAACTTTCTCAATATATAATTAGTAAAATCTAGAGTCACCAAAATAAAAAACAACTTTAGATGTCTCTAAATATCCAGGTCAATATTTTGTATTGTGATTTATAAATAAGTTTTAAAAATCAATTACCACCATAGTGGAAAAGATAGCAACATAGTCACTGAACTGTCAAGCTAAAAATACTGTAAAAAGAAAATTCACTTTGTTTAAAATTGAAAAGGGTATGCAGACACACAAAAGCAGTGTTTTTCTTTTTATTTGCCCCCAGAGCATGACTGGGTAATGGACAATAAACACAGAAAGCACATCAAATTTTTGACTGATGGGTCAAGTGGTAAGTTGAGAAGAGACAGAAAACAGTTTACAAAAGAATGACAGAGAGAAAAGGACAATTTTTTTTTTTGGTTTTTGGGGTTTTTTTTGTGGTACGCGGGCCTCTCACTGTTGGGGCCTCTCCCGTTGCGGAGCACAGGCTCCGGACGCGCAGGCTCAGCGGCCATGGCTCACAGGCCCAGCCGCTCCGCGGCATGTGGGATCTTCCCAGACCAGGGCACCACGAACCCATGTCCCCTGCATCGGCAGGCGGACTCTCAACCACTGCGCCACCAGGGAAGCCCAGGACAACGTTTTAGTAAGACTTAGCAATGATTAAATTTACAAAATGGAAATACTGCCTCATTTAAAAATATACAAATTGTAAACGGTAATACACATTAAAAAATGTGTATTTTTTTATAACACAGGGGCCATTATTTTTTATAATACAGGGGCCAGTATTACTAAAAAGGAAGAAATCTGAATTTTGTAACACATTTCTAAAAAAAAGATCAAAAGCTAACAAAGAATGTATTTATACTTACTTCATCAAAGCAATTAATTTAAAGAAAGGAAAAGAAAATTGATAAATTGTAAAACTGACCAAAGCAATACTCTCACACAGCACTGCCACAATGGTAATTAAACTGTTCATTGATTTCCTGGGATTCATTACATGGAATCATTTTGCAGCACCAGGATCTCATTAACAGTGAATGTAATATATTCTTTCATTCACAGCACTTGAAATTATATTTTATTTGGTAATCTCATATTGTCCCTTCACAAATAAACATAAAATCAATGTTGCCAATGAAGTGTGACCCATCCAACAGAAGCCCAGAAGCGCTGTCCTGCAGGCCCAGGGGTGACTCTGGAGGTCCAAGGAAGAGGGATACCCCTACCCCGATGCACCCACTCCCACCTGCCCCTGGCTCGTGGGTGGAGGTCCAGCCCAGCCACAATCACCGCCATGCAGAGACTCAGCAGCCACCTAGGGAGGTGCATGGTGACAAAGGCAGCCCTGACACCTAGCACAGCTGCAGCTCTACCCACAACTCTTTTTGGAACCATCAGGCTGGACCTAAGACTGGTCAGGGCCACGTCCTGCCAGATACCGTCGCTGACAAGGAGTGACCAGATGCGGTCTCTGGTCTGCCTGCCTCCTCCAGGGAGAAGCTCTCTATAATTAAAAACAGGTTGTTAGATTTTCAAACGGTCGCAAGCAGGCACACCCTGGCTGGCCTAGAAGAAAGCAAGCCTCCCCGTGTGAGCTACCTGAGGACCACATGGCAAAGAAGCCCAGGCGGCCGCTAGGAGCAGAGTGGTCCAGGGACCTCAGACGCAGAGATGCAAAGGTATGAGTTCTGCCAGCGGCCCCCGAGCCCCAGGGGAGAAGCACGGCCCCGGCCCACAGTGATTTCAGCCCAGGGGGACCCTGAGTGGAGGATCCGGCCAGGCCACACCTGGACTTCCGACCTTTAGGAACTACAAAGTAAGAACCTCGTGCTGTTTTAACCTGCAAAGTTTGTGGTATCATGGTTTGCAGTAAGAGAAAACGTGTGATACTGTAACAAGGGTGGCACTTAAGGAAGACTAGACTTCAGGACACAGAGGACTGACCGGAGTGGGGGAAAGCTCGCTCAGGAACCATGCAAAGGCCACTGCAGGGAACCAGGTGGGCAGGGAGAGGACCTGGCAAGGGTGGCGATGGTGCAAACACAGGTGGCGTGAGTGATCTTAAGGCAGTGACACGGGCCTTCAATATGGAATAAGCGGAATGGGTACAAGCAGAGGAGCGAAACGCAATTCAGTGACTCCAAGAATAATAAAGCCCTAAAAGGTCAGAGGGAATTTAGGGTCAACTAGTCTCATCTCTGTCCTGATGGAGGAATGGACACTATCCCTGGATCTGGCAACAGGAAGCAGTTTCTCCCCAGGCAGCCCTGCACAGAAGGGCTCCAGCTGTCGGATGGGTCTCTCTCTCTCTCTCTCCCAGATCAAGTCAGGACGACTCCCTCTGGATAGAACCCTTGTCTCTGGAGCAACACCGAGTTAACCTCTCTTAGTACAACCTTCAATCATGCAAATGCCACTACCCACAGCCTCTGTCTCTCCAGGCGTACTGTCCACGGGACCAGCCACGCGGAGCCTCCATGCTCCTGTCCACACTGAGGGACACCTTTTAGAGAAACACTAGTTTCTAGTATAACAAAAGCACTCAGCACAGTGCCTGGCAAGTAATAAGGGCTTAATAAGCAGTGCTCTTGGTAATTATTAAAATGCGCTTCAAGATGATGTATTTTTCCAGCCACTATGCTTAGACTTAATATTTCAAAGTGGTGTCTTAAGGAACTCTGAGAAACAGCAAAACACTTCACACAAGCTCCACGCGCCTCTGTCTTAGAACGTCCAGGGGAGTGCCCGGAGTGCAGTCCTTAAGAAATGTGGACTAACCATGATAGTGATAAAAACAAGACTTACATTTGTGAAGCACTTTGCAATGCCAAAGTGCCTTTACATTTATTTAAATCCCGGAAACACTGCACTTATGGGAAGAAAACATGAGAACTTTCACTTATATTTGACTTCTCAACCCTCTCTTTTAAAACACACTTTGTATATCTTAAAATGAATATAATACATTGGTGTAAGAATACATGAATTTTACTTACAAGTAACTTTACATTTTTGTTATATATGACATATTTATATACAATAGCACAAATATTTTATACATATACACACGTGCACTTAAAACTGTTTTACTGATAAAGTACACGACTAACAAACTTTGCAGAAGCTTGCTCTAAAATGAAAAGCAAGGCAAGCATTGGTGGGTATTACGTCTGATTTTATACACGGAGATCCAGGCGTCAACCAGCGGCAGTGAACGCAATCTACCGTCTAACCCAGAGTCATACGCTTTAGGCACAATATTTGGCTCTCTGCTTTATGGGATGTACTGTAGCAAGTACTCCAAAGACTCATTTTCAGAAGAAAATTCCGCTAAAGGAAGGGAAGATATGCACACGCACCACCCAGCTGATGACAAAACCACCACCAGGCCAGCAGGGCTCGCAGGACACCGCGTCCCTGCGCATAACCCACGACGCCCCTGCAGCACGGGTCTCAAGGGGGATGGCCACAGGTCCCAGAGGAGGGAGCCCCGCGCTGCGGGGACGCCGCCTGCACGTCCTGCGTGCACGCATAGCCAGGCTCCCCAGCTCCAGCTCGCAGTGTGCTTTCCAGGGCAGCCGGGAGCCACTGAAGGGTTTCGCCTTTTCCAATAAGCAATAGGTTTTCCCGCAGCAGCAGCTTTGTCAGGAACGATTTTTTTTTTTTTTTGATAAAGGCTCAATACTCTGAGAACTGTTGGTCTCTGAGCGTAAGCATAATGGAGGTGCTTTCTCTTCTGACATCGTCATTTAGAAATAACTCTAACGATTATATTAACACACTGGTCATCTACATCCTGCTTTATCTCTTTCAAGGCCTCGCTATTTTTCAGCCCTGGCCCCAAAAGAACTAAGTGAAAAACAAAACTCCAATAAGTCAATTTGGATAGTTATCAACTCTGATAAAAGATCTGCTCAAAAGATTGAAACCACTGGCTAAATGAGAGTTTGAGATTCTCTATAGATTTCAAATTATCCTTGTGATCTATTACATCTCATTATCCTTGATAGCAGATACCATGCAATATTATAACCCAAATCCTACAAGCCTGTGATGAATCTCTTGAAAGCTCTTTTATGTACAAAGCTGCCCAAGAACAGGCGGTTAATGAATTTGTACGTGGTTTTGTTCACCGGTGGCTCCAAGCAATGGAATGTTTTTGTTAGCAGATCTCAAAGTTCAAAATTATACAACTTAATTCAGAGGCAAGAATTAAGTTTTTTCTGATTTTCAGACGAGCATGTATTTTTACTTGGTAGCTGTACTTAATGTTTCTTCCTCTCTCTTCATTTCTGTTAACACCGTAAGCTTCAAATGGTTCAATGTCTAATTTAAGAGTTTTTAGCCTCCACAGCTTGGCCGTGTTCCGCGACCGTCCCAACAGTTATCTTACCCACACGTGTACGGAGGAAGGTGGCGACTTCTACGCTTATTGTTATGTTCAGATGAAAAGTCAATTGATGAGAGACACGGTACTTTCTTCTCAGCTACATTAAAGCCTGTCAATCAGGGGGTAACTGATTACAAACCATAGCCACTTCTGGTTAAAAGATAAAGACTTTTTAGTGGAGATTTTTAATAACACAGCTGCAAAACTAAGAACTTGCCGGGCCTTCTAGTTTTCCCCTTTCTTTTTTTCATACTCAGTGACCAGAGCTGGTCTTAAAAATCCTAAAACCAAATTAAAACCCCTAACTTCAAATTTACTGAGCAACACTGTTACCAAAAGGAAACATTTAAGTACAGTCCCGAGGAAGCGCTGGGTTTGCACCCAAACGGCATTCAGAAAAGGAAGATGAAATTGCTATCAGGTCGGTGACACACATAAATAAAACACATAAATAAAAGCTGTTTATATCCAAGTTAATTATGCAACACCGAGTGAGGCCCTAAGAGTATTCTTTCAATCACAGTTTTTCCTTGAACCATAAAAGATTTTCTACTTTGTCGTCCTATTTTTAGTTTTCCTTTTCAATAAAGAAATTTTTCTTTTCAATATACTTCATAACCAACACTTTACAACCTTTGTAACTAACTAAAAAACGTTTCCATAAAACTGATGCTTATCAAGCTTTTAAGAAGTAAAAACACTTTTTGAAAAATGAGTTTGGCAAGAAGAAACTGTTAGTTGAGCACTTTTCATTAAAATAACGAAGATTTTTCTCAGTTTCCTATCAATGACAACAGGTGAAGGTGACACTATACAAAGCAGACAGAGGAAATCTAGGGGCCCCAGGTCATCTAGTTCAAGTACAATACTTTTCAGTCACCACTAAACATTTCAACTATTATATCACAGTAAAATAATTATTTGTAATTAAAAGGCTAAGCTGTTCCAAATTCTACAAATGGTGGCAACAGAGTTCATTAGTTTTCTTTTTTTCCCATCGAGCTTCTGCTTTTTGAGCACCTATTATGGGCAGAACAGGAACGAGGCCCTGGCAATGCAACAAGGCAGGAAGATGGATGTGGTCCCAGGCCTCCTGGTGCCCACAGGCTGGGGAAGATTCAGACAAGCCAGCAGGCATGGCCACAGAGCGTGGGAGCATGTCAGAGGGTGCAGTTGCGGACGGATGCCGTGAGGGAGGTGAAGGGCTCCCGACCGAGTGCCCGCTCACACTGAGCTCAGAGGTGTGACCGAAGGCTGAGGAGGAGCTGGCCTGCGATGGGGAAGCGGGGAGACGTGACTGCGAGAGGCAGGGCGACGGCAAGGACAAGGCCGCAGGGTGACGGAGCGCCAGACAGACCTACCCTCCTCCCCTGCCCGTGTGAATACAGATAAAAAGCGGGCCCCTGTATTTTTTTTTTAGCAAATCACTGATATGTTAGCACTCCTCTTTTCATTCTTAACTTCCCAATTCACTATCCACCCCCTTAAGATATAAAAAAATAATGGTATTGAGCAAAAACTACTTTTAGTACTTAGAGATAACCCTGTAACATTCTTTTAAATTCACTTCTGTAAGTTTTTCGTTCCTTAATCTTAATAAATGAGATGCTACCATGTTTTGCTTTGAACTGGAAACCAAGCCCTTGATAATACCCCCAAGTGCTAATTAGGCACCTGGGCATTTCTGACCTGCAGGGTTGGGAAGCAATCGTCTCGTCTCCTCCAGAGATGCACTAACCCGCCCTCCACAGAGGAGGGAGGCCTGCTTGCGTTTGCAGAGTCTAAGAGGACGCCCAGGTGCCACGGTGATGGAGCCGTCCACTGATGGGGGGGAGGGTCGGGGGAACAGGCAGAGGGGAGAAGAGGCAATGACAGGTGAGAATTCAGATAAATTCGGTTTGCAGGAAGTTGCTGAGTTCCCACTTGATGAGAACTAAAGCTCTATTTTTTTCTGAAATGGAAAGCAAGGTAGTTTGCTGAGAATGAAGATGAGGTGGTACAGAGGTGGTGAATGAGTTCTCCAGGTAAGAAGAGCTCCTCAAATATGTTCTGGGGACCATGCCTACCAGGGCCCTCTGTTAAAATACAGATTCCTAGGCCCCATCCCAGACCTTGAGGGAAGGGGCTTATGGAGATGAAGCCCAGAAATCTGCATTATAACAAGCGATTCGAGGAGTTTCAGAACCACTAAAGATAGTGAAGTCCCCTAGGTCGATGATGGAATTTGGGGTGAGGAAGAAAACTTAGGATGCCAAAGCCTTCAGTGACTGTTAAATGCAACAAAGAAAGGAAAGAGGAAATTCCATGGGACCACCTGGCTCGTTCCCTTGTTTAGCTCAAGTTTCACTGTCAACCTAAAACCTACACTTGTCAAGGTAGTCTTGGGCTGGGTGGCCTTCCTCACTGTACAGTCCAGGGTTGACAACTCCCCCGCACAAACTAGGAGTCTCAAATGTGTATCTGATTATCAAGACGACAGGGAAAGACTGCCGACAGATGGCTACACGTCCACAACCACCACTGGGAAAGTGCATGTTGAGGTGGCAAAGCAGTCTTCATTTAAACACGTTACATGTGAAGTGCACGTGTGGTGTAGTCCCAGAGCAGACCTAGGGGTGCTGTTCTATTTTCTTTGGAAAACTGGGGGTGAAGAGGTGGGCAGCCCTGCATCCTCTTCCTGGGAGGGGATACACTGCATTATGAGACAGCCCGGGGGGTGCTGTGAGAATACAGAGAAGCTGGATACCGACAGAGTTGACTAGGCTGGACTTCAGATGCTTTGGCTTTTTAAATGATAGAGGAAAGAATTTTTTACAACCTCCCTTTTAGCTGTAAAGCCATGCTGTACAGTCCTGGCCAATGAGATATAAGGAGACATTCCTATCAAAAGCTTCCCTTCCCAAGTAAAAAGGCAGCACGGCTTGAGGGCTCTTAGTTCCCTAACCAGGAATCGAACCCACATCCTCGGCAGTGAAAGTGTAGGATCCTAACCACTGGACCACCAGGGAAATCCCTAAAAAGGCCAAGTCTCATAAGGAGGCTTCTGCTTTTCTACACCATCCCCTTTCTTCATTCTTTCTGCCTGGAACATAACATGATGATGGGGGAGTGGCAGCTATCTTGTGGTCTTGAGGACAAAAGCCACAAGCTAATGACAACAGAGCAAAAAACAGCAGCCAGCTATGTAGACAACATCCTTGAGCACTAGTTCTGGGCTCCTAATTTCAGACTCAAGAGAGTAATAAACCTCTCTTGAGGTTTATTACAAAAGAGTAATAAACCCTTTATTTGCTTAAGTCACTGCTCTTCAAGTTTTCAGTTACATGGAGCTGAGCCCATTCTCAACTCATAGCTTTTTCTCCTTCTCTTCTTTAAAGTCGTCAATGTTTTTTTGAGAATGATTATCATCCACGTGAAATTTATCTCTACATTCTTCGAGCATCTACCACACCTCTTACACTTACAATCAATCCAAATAACATCAAACTGAATTTAAAACAATTATATCAATAGAAAACAGAATAGCCGAGATAAATGCATTTTTCATCTAACTTAGAACACTGGCTGAGGCATCTACGTGGCCCACTCCTACCAGAAACCAAATGAAATGATGGAATAAAAATGAAAATTGGAGAAAAACCTACATCAGCAATAAATTAAGTAAAGAGAGGATACTAAAACCCTCAAGAAATGTTTGTTAAATACAGTGCAGATGAGTTGAAATTGAAGACAGTTGCTGAGAGCTGACTTATTACTTTCACTATTTGAATAGTAGAAAATTAGACTACCTTAATACCAAGTGGGAAGAAAATGGATAAATATGGGAAATAAAGGCTATCTGACGGGACCCTGTCTTCCTGGCTGGTGTGGAGGGTGAGGGGCCAGAAGCAGAGGCCAGGGTGGACCACGGCGACATGGACCCACTTCATGCAACAGCAGGACTGTCTGGAGGCAGCTGCATCACAGGTGGAGGGAGAGAAGAGCAGTCACACCAGAGAGAAAGCAGGGCCTGGCCCAGACGTACTTCTCACAGAGCCGAGGCAGAGATGAATCTGAGGACCTTAACCCAAAGAGCAAGCTCCACACCAACACTGCTCCTGCACAGCGGGTATGCCCAGCAGGCGGGGGCACTGGGGCAAAAGCTGGGCACAGACACACTGTGTGCTGAGCATGGAAGCGGATGGCACGAGAAACCAGACTTGGGAAAAAGTAGGATGCTGGCTCTGTGGTTTCAAAAACACGTTGGAAAAACCTTTTCAGAGAGAAAGTTCCCTTGCTGGTTGCCTCTGTGTCTCCTTTGGGCCACAGGAATGTTTTACCAGTAATGGAAACTGAGAGCCTCTATCCTCAAGCTTAAAATGCAAGAGAAGTCCAACAACACCACGTCAAACTGGGTGGTAGGTTATCATGTGCTTTTGTGTCTTCAGACAACACTACTTATTAAAAGAGAAAGTCATCAAAAACAGGGTGAGCGCAGGGACACAAAAAGATATGCACAGAATCAGAATTTTTTAAAAAGTACAGAAAGCATTTACATTATGATCTTACTTTTGTTTAAAAAGCAAAAATATCTGAATGGCATGTATAGAAAAACATTCTAGAATACACCAAAATCATCAAAATGGTTATTATTTTGAGAGGGTAGACTTATAAGGAGATTCCATTCGTCTTACTTTTGCTTATCTATTTGTTCTAAAAGTAAACACTTACTAATAAAAATAGTGCTTTAACATTTAACAAGTATATAAATATTAAGGTATTTATTTCAAAATATATATTAAAATTTTAAAAATTAAAATTCTACTCAACTAATATTTTTATGAAAATGGGAAAAATCCTTTACGCAGTATCTCAGAGCTGATGATTACAGTACGTTGACTTTTAAAAACTACAAGCAATCTAAAATAAAATTGTATCCTCTATTCTTGTTTTTTTTTTTTTTCCTTTTAATAAAGAGCAGCATTCTAGGTTCTAGGGGAAAAAAAATCTATACACTGACAGACTGTAGTTTATATCAGTTCCATGGACAGCCTAATCTATTGGTTCCAATAAACAATCTATTTTAGTATTCTGGTCTCAGAAAATGTGTTGTAGCTTTTCAGCACAGACATTATTCAGGAAAAAATTTCTGCTTTTTATTGACACATATTAAGTATAAACTCAGCTGAGTCACCAAAGCTTCTTATGATCCTAATCCAAATAAAATTTCTTCACCCCAGTGTGGTCCTTGCAACAAACTCCAAAAACATATTGTAAATAGCTCAGCTGGCAAGAGAAACTCAAGGGAGACATATTATTACTTCTTTATAAACTCAGTCTTACTTCCTTTCACAGAAAAAAAATATCTTTAAATGGCATTATCTCCTGCAAACTTTGGCCCAGATCCTGGCATAAATGCCAAAGCATCATCCCACTGCCACCCTCTTATCCTACAAAGGAAATGCAAAGATGTCACTGTGTGGCTCTTCACTTAAATCTATAGTTAGTTATCCTCGGCGTATTTCAGCTATAAACAGAAGGAGGCAAAGAAAGGAAGACTAGTTCTCTAAAAGTGATCACTGACTCCCAGGTATTTCTGTCTCGGCTATCATCAGCCATAAACGAATTGCCCAAGATATTAAGAGTCCAAAAGAAATCAATTTATAGATACCAGGGATTTTCTTTAAAAAAAAAAAAAATCCTGCTGACTCCAAGACGTGTGAATTCAAGTAATAAAATAAACAGGGAGGTAAGAGGTCAAATAAGAGGGTCGGGGTCACCCAAAGGGTGCTGCCTCTTTAAATGGAATAAGCAGAAGGAAATGACTTTAATTCAATTAGCTCATCCAGAAGCCTGGGGCATGGAATATATAAAATGCTCCGAGGACAAATTTACTGCCCAGGGCTTTTCCATCTGTGGCTGCAGGGGAGGCTGCTGCTCTCTGCCCCCTCCGAGATGTATACCTCGCCTGTGCACATCTCTCCTGTGTGGTCCAGAGCCCCCAGATGGCTGCTCCTGTGCCAGTGGTGGCAAGGGCTGCTCTGGCTCACGGGAAGTAAGGCGCGAGCTCTCCCACATCCTCCAGGCCACTGGGGCTGGGCCTGGCCCTCTGCCTGTGCAACCCTTCCTTCACTTTCTCGAAGGGTGGTCCAGGACCACCGGCATCACATCATCTGCATGCGTGCCAAAATGCAGAGCTTTGTGTCCGGTCCCAGGCCTCTGGGAGTTGATCTCAGGGGACAGCAGAAGCCCCGTTTGAACACACGTGCCACGTATGGTCCTTAGCAACTGACACCTGGGGACTGGTAAGTCGACAAGCAACATAAATAGAGCACAACATGCACCATTAAAGAAGGGATGAAGTCATTGCTTTAGATTTCAGACACCATGTTTTAAATACCAAACCCTGCATCTGGAATGCCTATTCAGATATACAGCACTATAAGGTACAGAAAAGGAAAACCAATACAACGTCTGGTATGAAGGGAAGGAACATGTGCCCCCAGCCCCCCGCCAAATGATCCTAAACCAGTTATCATCTTTTCCTATCTGTCCCTAAAGAAATAAGCATTATGAAACAAACTTGAAGACATTATTTTAAATTAATAATTTAAAGTACCTCGTTTGAGACTCTGACAAGAAACATTGATAATTAGTTCCTGACTTTGCAGGCTGTCATTGCTGACTTCCTAACTGCCAAATAAAATAACTTCATAGCCAGGCATCTTAGGAGACCTCTACCATTTAAGTGTTGATCACTTCCTTTATGGACTGGCTTTCTTTTGGCTTCCGTGACAAAGCCACTTCCTCTTTCCCTTCCTCTGACCATTTATTTCCTTGCAGACTCCATTATACACTCTGCGCAATCCTTAAAAGGGGACATGCCCCAAAGTCCTGTCCTTGGCCTTCTGCTCTGGTCACTCTACACTTGACCCCTGGCAACCCTGCTCACCACCACGGCTTCACAGTCAACCCTACACTGAAGACCGCTTGCTCTTCTGGCCCAGTGGTCTAGCTGAGCTCCTGTCCTTCACAGCCAGTGCCCACTGGACCTCTCCACCTGGATATGCCAGCAGCAACTCGAATTCTGTGTGTCCAAAACTGTTCTCCCCCCAAACCTGGTTCTCCCTTCACTGTTCACATTCTTAAGTCTCAACACAACCATTCATCCAGTCTTCCACAGCAGATGGCCCCAAGTTGTCCTAGAGCAGGGGCAGCAAACTCAAGTGCCTGCAGGGGCACCCAGGTGACGAAGTTATTTTATTTATTTAAGAAACAAGTGTATAGGTCTTAACATGGTCTCTTCTACACAATTTGCAGATGTCACCCCATTTAAAACTCAGTATTGACCTAGGAAGTAGGTATCATTATTATCCCTACTTTACAGATGGGTAAACTGAGGCACAGAGATGTATGGAACTTGCTCAAGGTCACTCAACCAGTGAGAGAGAGGATTTGAGGGCAGGGACTCCAGCCCAGAGGTCACTACTCTACGTTCTCTCTCAGAACTGGGCCGCGTGGAGGATAGCAAGGAGCACAGTGCCCAGGACCGGGGAAGGCTTGCTTCCCCTAACAGCAGTTAAGACTCCTTGCAAGTCTGTGTCCTAAACCTTCTATCTTATGGCCCCCAGCACTCCACCACGTCTACCTGAGGTTCTGTTCATTCCACTTCCTTAATATTTCTCTCTCTCTCTCTCCCCCCTTTTCTCCTTAACTCAGCCCCAAGTCATTTCTCAGTTGACCACCACTGATTTGTTTCCCATCATCCTTGCCTCTCACTAGTCCATGCTCTATAGCTGGGGTCAGCAAACTTTTTCTCTAAAGGGCCAGACAGGAAATAGTCCAGGCTTTCCAGGACATAAGTTTTCTGTGGCAATGACTCAATTCTGCTGAGGTAGCATGACACCAGCACAGAACCAACGGCTATGGCTGTGTTCCAATAAAACTTTATTTACAAAATCAGACAAGCTTTGCTCAACAGTGTAGTCACCAGCTTTCTTCGCAGAGAAACAATCTACATTCCCACACATGTGGGACAATCCCAGAGGCCCTACAAGAAGCAAAGCACAACAGTGAGCTGGGAGTCCCAGGGCCCATGTGTTCACTGCCCATCAAGCCCAGCAGTGCAGTCCTTCTTGTTTCCAGAACTGAAACGGAACACATTATCTTACTGCATCGTCACAGGGTAGTAGGTGTGAACACACAAAAGACAAGGAAATAAGCAGGATAAATATTCTGTGTTAACTGCCAATAAAAGAGAGACCATTTTTAGTACAATATGTTTAGGGTAATACTATTTACTATTCTGCGTAAACAGAATTCCAAAAATTTGATTTCAAATCCCAATTAAGTTGAAGAGAGGAAAAATACTAAGAGGGGACCCGTAGTTTCAAAATCATTCCTTTTGGGGCAATAACAAAATTAGCATTTTGTTTAACCAAAAAACAAACAAAAAAAAAAACCCAAACCACTCTCAAGTAAGAATCTGACTAGACTGGAAAAACAAAGTACCTGTGAGTTTGATTTTGGACAGCCGAGCCAAAATTCCTGGCAAATCATCCACACGCAGCTTCATCTCTTTCCACTGCTTTTCTTCTTTTGTCTCTGTTCCCACAGCTATAGAGCCTTCAATTACTGGGGTGGGTTCGAGTTCTATTGATTCTTTTTCATTTGGCTTTCTGGACAGAGACAGGCTTGGGGGTGAAAGAGGTCTCATCTCGTATATTTCGGCTTTGGCCTCATCCAAAGATGCTTTTTCAAGGAAAGGAGATGCCACTGGTTCCGGCTTTGGTTTCATTTGCTGGTTGAAGCTTCTGTTCAGTTGTGTGACATACTGAATAAAAAAGGTACACGTTACTAGGAAACCAAGGCCCAAAATGCTCTTAAATGTTTATTCAGTAGCACCTTCCATCAGTCCAACTTGTAAAATACCTAAAAGATTTTCCTATACCTTTAAAAATACTCACTGAAGTAACTTGTGTTAGAGTGTTACATGGGAATCACTCTACTAAGAAATATGGAGAATACAGTTAACTGGTTTTTCAAATTCTACGGCTTAGAAAATCCTAGGAATTTAAGTTCCTTGAAAGAAAGATAAATTTATTTCATATTCATCTCCCCCAGAATTTCCCTCCATGTAGTACCAGAAACTGGAGGTTGCATATTCCAAATACAATGAAAAAGTTTTCTATAATCAAGAGCCAAGGCAACCTGTTGACTTTCCATGTTCCCAGGTGAACAGTGCATGCAGACGTACTCAGTGGGGGACACAACCCAGGGCTCAGTGACCTTAGGGCAGTGGGTGTGGGGAAAGAATTGGATTTTAGAGTCAGATAATCTCTATTACTTACTAACAAAAGGAGTAAGTATGACTAATATCCTTGAGGCACTTCACAGTTTCATATAACATATATCTTTAGAGTTTATTGAATACATATCTCATCCAATGTTCTCAAAAGTTGTTAAAAAAGACGGATCATTATCAGTATCTCTCGCTTTAATTTTCAGATGAGGAAACCAAGGCTCGGAAATAAACTGACAGAGAAAAGAATCAACAACTAGTTACTTATAGATGCTCCTGGGACTTGGAGCAACCTATCCTGATAACTAGTTAAGCAATTTTTCATTACATCACAAAGACTTGAAATTACATATACTCATCTTAGAAAGGAGTTACAAACTCATGAATGAATTCAGAGCTCTGTTTACATAAAAAAGGCATTAAACATATTTGAGTTTCTCTTCTAAACATCCATTATCCTCGATCCCCAACTTTAAAAGTCTGAACATTTCTGGAAATTAAAATCTCTCATCAAAACAATGTGCTTCATTAAGATTTTAAAAGTTAAAGTGGGCATTTTAAGTTAAAAAAAAAGGTGAGAGAAATGTCAAATAGGACTTCAGAGTATGAATTTGCTATTCTTTCCTGCTTGCACTGAAATCGTGAGTTTTTAGCTGTCGTTTCTTCATCCTATGATTCTTTGCCATTTGAGAAAGTGGCAAATGTAAGTTACCACACTGCCGATACCACGAAGTCGACCTGGACAAAAGTCTACTGAGCTATATTACCAACGCCCACTGTAAAATGCCCAGCAAATCACAAACTCAATTTGTTTGAATCTGCTCAGAAGGGCATGTGTTTAAAAGACTTTTGAATACACTGCTGATGTTAGAAAACAGGAAGGTCACACGGTTAAAGCAATTATTTCTGTATTACTGATGTATTCACAGAACTTTAAAGAATTTAAAAAGTTGCATCATAACAGTTCAGCTTTTCCTAATTGTGGCCTAGTCAAAACATGCCAGCAGTTTTCAATCTTTTCCCAAACTTAATCAATAAGTTCAAGATCATACTTTAAAACTCAGACACCAGAATTATTCTGGTTTCAGTTAAGTATAAACAGAACAAGGGATTAAAGTTGTAGATAAACTTCAGACCACATGAAATAAAAGTCCTTTTCAAAGAGTACTTCTTAAAACTCTTCTTACAGTCCCCTCATACAGGGAAAGTAAAGGCAGGGAGCACAAAGTGAGGATGGCCTTCTCAACGTACCATGTGCCTGAGGAAGTTAAAGTGCTGAAATGTAACCCACTGTTGATTGACGTTCCTGAGAAGATGCAGGAACCTACGAGGTGACTCCTGCAAGGCTCTCCTTTCTAGATACCAGACACATCCTCCTACCCAGCCTGTAATAGAGAGGAAGGGGGAAAAATGTTAAAATCGTTAATACTTCTCACCAAGTGATGACTGGACCTACCCAGAAGCAGAGCCCACACCACGGTAAGCAACACATGAGTGATGGGTCAGAACTTTGAAATGACCTGATCCAGACCTGTGAATGAACGGTATTGATCAGCCCTGCTCACCGTTTAAGTGAGTGTAATTCTCCAGCAGGGCTAGGGAACACTTTCATCTCAGGATCATTAGGCTTTTATTATATCAAATGCTGAAATGACCAAACCATAGATCTTTTTAAGAATAAAATATAAGGCTTCCCTGGTGGCGCAGTGGTTAAGAATCCACCTGCCAATGCAGGGGACACGGGTTCAATCCCTGGTTCGGGAAGATCCCACATGCGGCGGAGCAACTAAGCCCATGTGCCACAACTACTGAGCCAGCGCTCCAGGGCCTGCGAGCCACAACTCCTGAGCTCACGAGCCACAACTCCTGAAGCCCAGGCGCCTAGAGCCTGTGCTCTGCAACAAGAGAAGCCACCGCAATGAGAAGCCCGCGCACCGCAACAAAGAGTAGCCCCCGCTCGCCACAACTGGAGAAAGCCCGCGCACAGCAACAAAGACCCAATGCAGCCAAAAATAAATTAATTAAATTTTTTTTAATTTTTAAAAAAGAATAAAATATAAAACAATCAGTTCAGTCACTTTTTAAAAAGTATAAAATAAGAAGCAGAATTTTTCTCAATAAATAACAGTAAACTGGAAGATATGTTTCAGATTAATATTTTGGCCATGTCAGGTAAGCCAAGGAAAAGGGAGAGGAAATAGCTCTCAATAAAGTATGAGTCTATGAACCTAGTTAGGAAGAAGCTATTTTTGTTGTATCTGAATTTGGCTTTTAATCATTTCTCTCTAAACCTTCTCTCAAACATCAACAAATCCAATGCTTCCATGTAAGGCCTCATCCTGGGCAAGCCTTCAACAGGACCACAGCACAGACCCCCTCTCCACCTTTCTTTTAAGTCTCTCCTTCCATGGCTTCCATGACCCTAAGGACCCGTGGTTCTCCACCGCCCGCAACTTATCAGTTCTCGGGTTCCTGCGGTGGCTCCTCTTGCTGTGTCAGCCACGTGAAGGCAGCTGTGTCGTTGCTGTTCTGAGCACTACATACTGTCTCTGAACAAACGTAATTCCAGGGTAATTGTTCATCTTCAACCCATTTCTAGAGTCACTACGCCTCTTTCCATCTGCTGAGTATCTCCACGTGGATGGGTTCTAGTACGTCTCTGAGAATGTTACTCTCACCCTTATCTTTACTCTGTTCCCTACTGCTGATAGAACCATCGCCTACTTGAGATTCTAGGACCACCTTGAACTCTTCCTTCATCACCTAATAATCATCAACTCCAGTCAACTCGGAAACACTGGTCAAATCTGTCCACTTCTTTCCCTGCCGCTGAGAGATACAGACCCTTGTCATCCCACACTTGGACTACGGTACAGGCGTGGGATTCAAGCCACTCGCCCTGACTTCGGTTAACTCTCTTTCCTCTCCAACCCAAGTCCCATAGAGCCAACGGTTTTCTTCTGAAGCCCGAAATACACATCACCTGCCCAAACCTGTACCTATGACTCGCTGTCTCGGGCTCTGCACTGCACGCGCCACCATTCCAGCTCGTGCCTCTGCGCTGACGCTGCTTCCTCGCTGGCACGGTCCTGCCTCCACCCGCTGCCTGTAAACTGTTGAAGTCTCCTTCAGCTGCCCTATCACGTCACACTGTTTCTGTGTGGCACTTCTTTCTTTCTTTCTTTTTAAAGATTTTTTGTGATGTGGACCACTTTTAAAGTCGTTATTGAATTTTTTACAATATTGCCTCGTTTTATGTGTTGGCTCTTCGGCCGAGAGGCATGTGGGATCTTAGCTCCCCAACCAGGGCTGGAACCTGCACCCCCTGCATTGGAAGGCGGAGTCCCAACCACTGGACCGCCAGGGAAGTCACTTGTGGCACTTCTTAATGCAAATATTTCCATTTGTTTCTGCATCATGTTTTTCAGTTCCTCAGGGGTAGGGACTCTCCTTTCCTCACCTCCGTTACAACAGCTAGCAGAGTGCCTTCCATATAAGAATGAGATGATGTCTGATGACTGGGTCACCCACATCGCTCACCTGGACTGTGGGAAGGAGAGCTATCACCACCCCTCAGTAAACATGGCAATTATCTTAGACTGGAGATAAGTCCCTTCTTCACTGGAATCATACTCTCAACCCTCAGGTAAGTATGAAACGCTTATTTTCCACATACATGAGAATATGTGTTGTCTGTATATAGGTACAGGAAGGAACAGTAGTGTTGAAATCAGGCCACTGATTGAAATTTCCTTTGAATTCAGTCCTCTGATAGTAAGGGTCTGTTATCTATTTATTTGATGCTGCGTGTATTTCCTTTTTTGCCTTGACATTGTTCTTTGGGATAATACAATTTTCAGTATTAAAAGATTATGTCGAGAAGACATCAAGTTTTATTGTTCTGGGCCTTAATTTCAAAACGAGTTTTGAGTTCCATTGGTCCAATGAGAAATGCATGTTCCTGTGAGGAAAACAACCACTTTGGAAAATATCTCTCAAGATTATGTGGGTTAAAACCGAGATTTTACGGGGGGGGAAAAAAACAGCTAGGAAAACTGTACTTTTAAATGATGAAAAAAACCACTTCATTTAGTCAAAACACGTCATATCTCTATGAGTCAGTGCCCAGAAATTTAAAGACATTTTGGTCCCATGTAAACAAATGTAGGTTTGAAGATACACATGGCTTATAATAGATGCATTAAAAATCTGGAAACAGGGCTTCCCTGGTGGCGCAGTGGTTGAGACTCCGCCTGCCGATGCAGGGGACACGGGTTCGTGCCCCGGTCTGGGAGGATCCCACGTACCACAGAGCGGCTGGGCCCGTGGGTCATGCCCGTTGAGCCTGCGCATCCGGAGCCTGTGCTCCGCAACGGGAGAGGCCACGACAGTGAGAGGCCCACGTACCGCAAAAAAAAAAAAGAACAAAAAAAAACCTGGAAACATATGATCTTATCCACTATTCATCATCAACACTGAGTCATGATCCTAGGGCTTTTAAAATGAAGTACACATGACTTCCCTGGTGGTGCAGTGGCTAAGAATCCACCTGCCAATGCAGGGCACACGGGTTCGAGCCCGGGTCCGGGAAGATCCCACATGCCATGGAGCAACTCTGCCCGTGCGCCACAACTACTGAGCCTGCGCTCTAGAGCCCGCGAGCCACAACTACTGAGCCCGTGTGCCACAGCTACTGAAGCCCACACGCCTTAGAGCCTGTGCTCCGCAACAAGAGAAGCCACCTCAATGAGAAGCCCGCACACTGCAACGAAGAGTAGCCCCCGCTCACTACAACTAGAGAAAGCCCGCACGCAGCAACGAAGACCCAATGCAGCCAAAAATAAATTAATTAATTAATTAATTAATTAAGTTTTTTAAAAAAATGAAGTGCACAGATAAGAAGCTGAAAGGTCCTGAAAAGTTTTTAATGGCTATAAAATTCTTTGAAGCTTTAGAAGAACAGTCAGGCATGACCCCTAGATACCTGATACAGTCCCTATTTACCCTTCTGCCACCTTCCCCCCATGCTGCTTCCATATCAAGCTCTTCCAGTGGATCTTCCAAGTGGATCATAGCAGGTTGCACAGACCACTTACTAGCAGATCTTTTGGCGATTATGTTCATAGCTTCAGGAAGCTAAGCTGTCTGTTAATTCCCCCCATACCTGCATCAGAAAGATGGGTCCAGCAACAAACCATGTGGACCATATGCAGTCCACTTACTGAACTGGGGAATTCTAAGTAGTCAGGTGGACTTGTCCTATAGGAAGCTGAAAATACAGAACTGAAAGGCAGAAAAGCAGCCAATCTTGAGGAACGCACACTGGAAAAACCTCCCTACAGAGGTAGTAATTCAAGCACTAAGAAAGGATGAGCTCTCTGAGAATGAGTGTCTAGGGTCAGGATCAAACATGCACAGTCGGGGATGGGAGAAGGCAACAAAGAAATTCAAAAATAACTACAGACCCTTTAGATAAAATGTACCATTATGGGGCTTCCCTGCTGGCGCAGTGGTTGCGAGTCCGCCTGCCGATGCAGGGGACATGGGTTCGTGCCCCAAGACCGGGAGGATCCCACATGCCGCCGAGGGGCTGGGCCTGTGAGCCATGGCCGCTGGGCCTGCGCGTCCGGAGCCTGTGCTCCGCAACGGGAGAGGCCACGGCAGTGAGAGGCCCGCGTACCGCAAAAAAATAAATAAATAAAAGTTAAAAAAAAAAAAAAAATGTACCATTATGGAAAATCCCAGTCATACGCAATAGCAGAACACAATGAGCCCCCATCACTGATCCCCCAGCTTCAACAACTACCAAACCTCTGCCAATCTTGTTTCATCTATACACACTCCCACTTCTCACCCTCCTGCCCTCCTTTTGGACCAGAAGAGACCTTGGAGATCATCTAGTTGAACTGTCTCATTTAATAGTTGAACTGTCTCATTTAATAGGCCCAAAGGGAGTCCATCTCCAGCATGGGCCACCAGCAACACATTCGTGACCCATAAGTTATCATCCTAAACTACGGGGGGGAGGGGGGCAAAACAGTTCCCAACCTCCAGTTTAATAACTCCATCAGGAGAAATTTCATTCATTCACATGTAATTATTCAGCACCAACAGTGTACCCCCGGTACTGTGTCGGGCACTGGGGACACAGAGGTGACAGAGAGATACCGTCCCTGCCTGCACAAGGTTCAATCTTCTAGTTAGGAGAAACACGTAATAAACCGGTTATAAATAAATAACTACAGACTGTGCTAACCATCATGAAAGAAACAGGGTGATGCAAGAACAGAGGGGCGGGGGGCTCTCCTTAGATAGGGTGGTCAGGCCTCTCTGAACAGGTAACATTTGAGCTGAAACCGAGCCAAGGGGCAGGTAAGTGCATCCCATTTTCAACATACAGCTGTGACAGGTCCTTGGCGTGGAAGGATTGTATCAGGGACCACGCTAATGGAGAAAGAAAAGTCTGGGGGTCAGGGGGTGGTTGTGGCCCGCTGTCCGTGGTGGTCATCATCTTTATCATCGCCATCAGGACGCTTTATCCTGGAACAAGGCTTCCGGGTTGGGGGGTGGGGGAGAAAAGCACTTGCCCGGTCCTTCAAGCGGGACGTACGAGTAACTTACAAATGGCTAGGACCTAAGACTCTAATAAGCCCAGAGGCTCGTGGAGCCCCCAGGTTCTACTCCGTCCTCTCTCCCGCAGCCTCCAGTCTCTGAAAACTGAAAGAAGCACCAGACATCGCGCCCAGGGGGAGAAGGAGATGGAGACGGTGCGGACCACCGGGGCCCCAGTGCAAGACTAGACCCTAGCTCCGTGGTCTCTTCACGTCAGGCTACTCCAAAAGTCACTTCCCGCACTGGTGCCCCGCCGACCTCGCCAAGGGCTCCCAAGGTTGCAGGTAGGCGGAACCACGGCGTCACACGTGGCAAAAAGAAGAAAATTCCCCCAAGGTGGTGCCCGAGAACGGGCGCAGTACCTGTCATGACGCGCGAAGAAAGAGTATGCGGGGATGCGGCCATCACGCACAAGTCCGGTGGCCCCCCGTGGTCCCCGCGTCCTCTCTCCTCACCGGCTGCTGGGCGCCGCCATCTTCTTTTCCCCGCCCCCCGTGAGAGGAGCGGAAGCTTCCGGTTCGTCACTTCCGGCGGGCGGGACGCGGAAGTGGAGGGCTGTGGCCTGAGGGGCGTTGACAGGCCGCCCGGCTGGAGCGCGCTGGGCCGAGGACACGGGATCTGAGGTACCTTCGCGGGGCGTGAGGAGCGCGGGGCGGCGGATGCTTCCGAGGAAAGGCCGCGCGCGACGGCGGACCTGCGCCTCCCGCCCCGAGGCCGGCATCCCTGGCCGGACCCGAGGGGCCTGGCGCTTGGGCAGGGCCGGCCGCGGGCTGCTTGCGGGCCGCTTGCAGTTATCTCCGGGATACTTTTGGGCCGCCGAGGCGCCGGGAGGAAATGGTTCTGGGGACGGTGCCCCCAGCTTCCAGCCTCATCGGTTACAGCTTTACCATATTCGCTGTCAGATGCGGGGAGCGACGCACGCGGGCTCCTGGCCCCTGAGCCACGCCGAGGAGTCGTCAGGAGCGTGGAAGGTGCGTGCAGAGTTTAAGGTTCCAGGCTCCGGAGTGACCTCTGTATTCCTGGCTCCACCTTCTGGCCTCCTGACGTGTTGAGCAAATGACCTAAGTCCCCCGAACCTCGGTTATGTCGCTGTGCGACGGGGATCATAATAGCATATGTCCCATAAGATGGTTGAGAGAATTAAATGATGCCTCTGCAGCGGGTACCCAGCCAGACGCCTGTCACGGCCAAGAACTGATAAGTTATCATTCGTGTCTGATCAGGAGGGCAGGTTTCAGCACTCCTCCTTTGTTCCGGTTTTGGTGTTGGAGTTCCGCAACTAACAGTGCACTGAAGGAAAAAGATTCGGCATTTGAAAGAGGAGAAATAGGTGACTGGGTTCCAGGAGGGTAATTTCTCTGTCTTCAGTGCTAAGGTGATAGGTGGTCATGTGGGTCATCTCGGCTAGCATTGCCGGGCACGGGGGTACCGAGAAGAATGAGACCCCCTGTGTGAGAGCTGACACGGTACCAGTGGGGCGAGAGGGGTTGTCAGTTAGCAAGGTCAGTGTGATGGGGGTGATGCAGAAAGTGCTTCAGAAACCCAGGTGAGGTAGCAGTTCTGTGTGGCTGGTCAGGGAAGGCTTCGGAGATTTAAACTTGGTACTCAGTTGGAGGAACAGTGGATTTTTCCTGCAAACAAGGAAGGGAAAGGATATTCCCTGAAGAGGTAAACAGCATTAAATACTATGTTAAAAGCTTTCAAAATGCCTTGTAATTTTCCATGTGCTTTTTAGAAACGTTTGGTGTTGACATCCACAGGAAAAGGTAACCTCTTTTGAATAACAAGTTAAGGCTCAAAGAGTTTTATTTGCCCAAAGTCACCTAGCTGCTGAGTTCCAGACCAAGACCAGAACCTCTGATACCTGTTACCACGTGATTTCCACCGTGTCTTATGGCCTTATTCACCCAAGCGTCTTGAAGAGTCACAGCCTCTGTGGTTTGTAAAACACAGAGAATTTCAACCTTGGCTGCCTGTCAGCATCACCTGTAGGGCTTTAAAAATTACAGATGCCTGAGCCACCTCCAGACCTATTAAATTAGGAAGGGTGGGGAATGGATGGAACGGACGTATAATTTTCTTTTTAAAGTATCACAGGTGATTTTGGTACACAGAACGGAGAATCACTAGAATCCAACTTTTTTTTCTTTTTTTGACAACACAGCTATGTCTAAAAGGTTGATTCACATGAGTGTTAATGTTTCATGTACTCCGAAAATATGAATTCCTGAGTTCTCTAGGTTTGTGATAGACAAGAAGTTTAATAGACATGTTCCTCCTTGGCCAACAGCTTTTTCTCTTCATTTTCAGTTCTTTCCAAAAATGGGGGCAAGGTCAAGTACATAAATGAATGCATCAGTTTTTATTTATTGAGAGAAACCAGTCAGTGTCATATGGGAAAAAAGGCCTAAATGATGAATACCTTCTGATGAGATTGGTCAGGAAGTGCATTCATTTGTAATTAAGTTAGCCTATGTCAATAATCCCAAAGCATAGTCTCCGGAAAAGTAATCCCTGGAGATACTTCTGGGAGGAAGAGAATTCCACTGCCATGTGCGGTGAATTGGCTGCCTGTAGCTGCAAGGGAGGCTGAGAAAGCAGAGAGCAGGATTGTAGTGATGAGCTTAGGCCAGTCACAATCCATCCCCCAGACATAGTGCTGTCTGGAATCAAACCACAGTGATGTTAAACTAAGAAAAAAGTAGAGAATGGATTTTGGTTAAGCAGCTAAAAGGGTGTGCCACAGTTTTGTTGAACCTGTTGTTTTCCAAACATTTTGGAAACAAACCCTTTTGTGAAATACCCTGAAAACTTGGGAAGTGCCAGCCTCTCTCACACACACACAGCCAAACAAACAAACAATTTGGGGCTTGGACTATGTTTGTGTTGACAGTTTTCACTTATTCGAAGGTGAATAGACTTCCTGATTTGGAACATCTTAACTTCATTCGACTTACTTTTCCTGGACAGGTTTCCTTAGAAAACGCCATATAAAAGCTCTGCCCTTCGGTCACTGTAGATTAATAGGACATGTAGAGATGGGCCTCAACAGCCATATAACTGCACCTTTTCATCTTATAGATTTGGAAACTGAGGTCCAGAGTGGTTAAGTAATTTACTCTGAGTGATAGAACTTTGTCTCCAGACACCCAGGCCAGCATTTTTCCATCTCATTATATTGTCTTTCTTGTCCCTGACTCTACCTGTGGCATCTTCACTAATGAAATTAAGTAGGGCTTCACAATTATATATATTTCTTTGACTTTGGATTTTTAAATTTTTACATTTCAAGTAAAATAAATATGTTTCTTAGATTTTTGTAGAATATATTTTTAATTACCTGCTTATTTTGTTTAATATTGCTTATGACAAGAGACATAAAGAATTAAAAGCATTATTTTTAGCTAAAAGCATAGTTTTAATTAGCCCACAGTTACTGAAAGTTGAGTTGTATTCAATTTTATGTTAATGTGGTCATTAACCACAGTTATCACTTGCATATGTATTTTTAAACAGTGATTCTGAATAACCAATGTAAAGCTTTGTACTTTGTCTCTTGAAACTAATGTTATCACGATTTACCTAGATAATGGCTTAGCACTCAGTTAAAAACCAAGCTACCCTCAACTCCCACTTTGTCCTGTAGTGGATTTGCTTCAGAATTTGAAAGCAGAATCTCAAAGTTTCTCCTTGCAGAGTCTGTACTGAATCCAATCTGCATTTTATTCCATCTGATGTGACTTCTGAGTGGATGCTAACTCTCTCAAAGCCTTGGTGAATTTACTGCAGTAGATACAGACGTAGCTTCCTCTAGGCAAAATCCCAACCTAGTATGCAGGATGTAATCAGTTAGCACAGAATTATCTATCTAAAAGCAAAATAGATTTCAGAGCCCAAGGATAGGCAAAGGATCTGAATCGAGTTTTTCCAAAGAAGATATACAAATGGCCAATAAGTACACGAAAAGGTGGTCAACAGCATTAGCAGTCAGAGAAATAAGACTTAAAATCAAATTGGAAACCTGATGTGCTACTGCTGGGAATGTAAAATGGTGCAGCTGCCTTTGAAAACAGTTTGGCAGTTTTTCAAAAAGTTAAATAAAGGGCTGTCATATGACCCAGCAGTTCCACTCCTAGATGGAGAAATGAAGACATACTTACTCAACAATAGAAAGACAGGGTTCTTCCCCTGGTCCCATGATGTTGGGGGTAGGTGGTGACAAGACAGGCCTGGTTTGCTTCGTGCTTGAGGGAGGCCTCCCTCCTGCTGTGAAAAGGCCGATGCTCAGGCTCCTTCCAGTGAGCTGGGCTCCCACCAGATGTAGCTCTGCTCACCAGCGTCAGGGCTCCCACATAAGTGTGTGTGTCCAGAGCCTCAGTGTGATAATAAACTGGCGTTTACCCACGCTTGTCCTCCTCTGGAGGCTTAGCAAAGGTGACCACTGCTACAGTAGGCAACTCAGGTGTGGGAAGCGTGGAGTATTTCAGGACCCTGCCTTTGGCCATGGCTTCATGGTGGTGATGCTGGGTCAAGTCAGGTCAGGAGACTGGTGTTAATTAGGCAATCGAAAGGGTTAAAAAGAACTCTAAGTGTCACAGAGGTAGCAGCTTCAGAAAGCAGCTACCACCTCTGTAACTGGATGATGGGGAATGAGGTCAGGATTATTGCAGTATGGAAACCGAGAGGAGCAGGCACTGCTCTACTGATGCTGTGATCTCTGTGGGGAACTGACCGAGCTGGATCTAAAGGTGTTAGGAAAGCTGTACGTGGCCTCAGCCGCTGCTGCTGGGGTGAAGGAGCACTGGAGTGAGGTGCCCAGGGGCGCAGGCAGACGGGAAGCAGGTGGCAGGTGGGACCCCTGCCCTCTCCATCCTGCAGCATCACTGTCCCATCTTGGCAGAGCCGAGCGGTGAGAGAGCCTGCAGGAGTGTGGTTTGCAGACTCCCAGCTCCAGCACCACCAGGCACCGGATACAGGGTAAGTTTGGAGCCAGGACAGATAACTACTGTGAGTTCTTAGGTGAACAGACGTTCCACTGTAAGTGTACAGATTAGGGTTTACAAATCAGCCTCCTATGAGCTTGAATAACCAATATCAGTTCCTCAGATCTCTTAATAGTTCCTCCAAGGTGACCAGTAAGGATCCTGGTCCAAGTTCACTCCAGTCAGACATTACCCCTCAGCTGTAACCTTTTCCAGCTCTACACCCCAGGGCTGATTCCATCCAGGAGCTTGGTGACATCGTAAGTGGAAAGCGAAGTTCAGGAATGCAGGAAAATGAAACAGCCGCAGGGAAATGCACTTGAGCAAATTCTGTTCACTGCCGCGGCCTTCCACCTTCATTAATCAACGGGCCACGATTTTAAGGGAAGCAGTACCTTCAGCCCAGGAGGTGAGTTACGATGGCCTCCAGCCAAACAGAGGGATCTCAGCCACACTTGCCCAGAGTTCCTGACAGCCGGAGAGGCCATGTGACCCAGTTCTGACTAGAGAGAGAGAAGGAGAAACCTGCAGACAAGTTTTCTAGGAAAAACCTCATTCACTACTGAAGGTGTGCAAAGGACGGTGCGCTGGGCCTTTCGTTCTCAGGAAGCAGGGCTGAAAGTGGAATTTCTGGCACTGAGGCAGCCGTCTCGCAATTGTGAAGTGATGAAGAAACATGCCAGGGAAGGTGGAGTAGGAAAAAGAGAGCCCAGATTCTAGATGAACTTGTTGGGCCCCTGCTCCAAGCCTGGAACATCTGTCTGCAGACTTACTGCTATAAGCATACTGTTCTGCTTAAGCTACTTTCCGGGCTTCCGGTTCGTCGCGTCCCTGATGGGACATTGAGGGGTAGGGCTGGGGAGCCGAGTGACCTGCACCAGAGCTTGCTGAGGAAGACGGCATGGAGAAGCAACCCAGATCACGCCAGACCGCTGAAACGCAGGCCGTGTCTAACAAGAATAACACAAACTCGACATGGTAGCTGTTTCCAATAGGATATAAACCCACAACGGTTTAAATAAAACAAATACAAGATGCAGTTTTGTGCAGACTAGCTTCTTATCTTGTTGCTTGGCTGTTTACTGTGCACCCAGTTCCCTTGCTGATGTCAAAATGTCCTGCTTCCCCACATCAGGAAAGTATCCCTTTTCTCGTTTCCTCCTCCTTGGAATCTTGAAACCTCGTGAAGAATATGGTGGAATGCTCCAAGTGTAGCAGGAAACAAATCCTGTTGGTCACTGCTGGTTGAGAAAATCATAACCCATAAAGAGCATCCCTAAACACCTAAACACACATTTTGTTATTAGCTACCAGGAACTCTTAAAAATGGTTCTTATATATTCTGGTAAATGACCTGTCAGTGTTATAAAACTAGAGAATTCCAAGGTACAAGGAAATTTGCTAAATGCAAATTAATAAGAAGAATCCCAGCAAGGTTATTCTCAGAACAAAAATAATTAGCAAGCTACTAAGAAAGCATAAACATCAGATCTTTTCTAAAATTAGTTATTAGTTCCCATCTGTGGATTTTCTTTCTCCCTGCATTTGTACCTTTAAGACAATTGATAACAGGAAATGAAGATGTTGATTTCTTTTTTGAAATAAGTATCAATGCATATTTGCAAAAATATGCCATTTCTTTAGCATTTACGGTGCATTAAGTGCTTTGTCATGACATCATTTACTTTTCTCCAGCACCAAGATGTGTGTCATTCCCATTTTCAGATGAAGAACTTGAGACCTTAAAAGATTTTAAAAGATTAAATAATTTTTCCAAGTTCACATAGCTAGGAAGTAAGTACCACAACTAGAATTTAAACCTGCCTGATTTACAAAGGATGTGTTCTTAATCCTAATACTGGGCCGTCTCCCATATTTTATGTATTATAGAGTCCTCATTATCTGGCATTTTTTCATACTAGAATAGAGTTTCACATTTCATCAAACAAGTGAAGTTATTGTAGTCCGGCCTCAAAAAATTACTTGATTTTGCATTTTCTGACTTGGGTTCAATTTCCTTTAACCTCAGTTTCTGGGTATATAGAACAGGAATACTAATACCAGGTCCACCACTTCAATTACATTGCACTTTCAATACTTAATGAGAGTTCATGTCTGGACACCTTCAAATAATACTCATTCCGGAGACCTACCGAATCAAAAATCTTTGGGGGTGGGCCTGGGAATCCAGAGTTAAGCAAAATGACTTTATTATTTTTAAAAAATCACATAAGCTTTGTGTAAAATGTCAAGAGTACAGAAAAAGAAAAAAAGCATTCCCAAGAGAAAGGGTCCCCAAGGAAGATGGTGATGGTGATGGTGGTGATGGCGGCCATGATGATGATAACAGCACAGACACCCCCTCTATTTCTTAGATTCTTCCTGTGTCCCAGAATTTACGTACCTTGTCTCATCTAATCACATTTCGCCTTCGCAACAACCTTACAGCTAACAGACGATTATCCACATTTATAGATAAAGTAATCGAAGCTCATAGTCTGAGAAATCTGTATTAGGTTCCTAGGACTGCAGTAACAGTACCACAAACTGGGTGGCTTAAGACAACAGTTGTGTAGCGTCCCCCAGTTATGGAGCCTGAAGTCTGAAATCAAGGTATCAGCAGCGCCATGGTCCCTCGGAAGCCTCTATGGAGCATCCTTCCTGCCTTCTCCAGCTTCTGAGAGACCCAGGCATTCAGTTCCCAGGCTGTGTCAGCCAAACTCCCATCTCTGCCTCAGCCTTCACATGGCAGTCTTCCTTCTGTGTCTGTCTTCACAAGGCATTCTATGCTGTGTGTGTGTCTCTGTCCAAATTTCTCTCTTTTAAGGACATGAGTCTAATTGGATGAGTGCTCACCCTAAGGACTTCATCTTAATTTGATTACATCTGCAGAGATCCTATTTCCAAAGAAGCTGACATTCCCAGATCCTGGGGTACTTCAACATGTCTTTCTAGGGGACACAATTCAACCCATAACACTATCCAAGGATACAATGGCTAGTAAACTGCAGGACTGGATTTGAACCTGGGTGATGCTAGAGTCTGGCCCCGTGGCCGTCAGCCACCACATATCCTGTCTCGGGAAGACACTCGGGGACGTTGTGCCACAGTGCCTCGAGCAGGGGGAGGTGTAATAAGTGGGGAGAAAAATCTTGCAACTGTTCAGGAATAATTTATTTACAAGAGAACAAAACTCTGGGTGAGTCTCCGACATTTCCTCTGCAACAGTTAGATGCCAAGTGACTCCACACAGTGTTCTGAGGGGGAGAAAGTTATGAGCTAAGAACCTTATACCCAGCAATTTCTCTTTCAGTGGGACAGGCGGGCGTTCTCAGAAATGCAAGGGCTCAGAAAATATTCCACGTGTTGAAAAACTATTTGAAGATACATTCCAGTGGTTCAGAGGGTTTGAGATTATAGAAACCAGAAAAAAATCTCAAAAATAATTTAGAAACCAACATAGGGATTGCCAGCTTTTAACTGTGTAAAGGCATTTATAACAAATCAAACTACCATCTAGTGTTCATATAATGGCTTCATAAAAGATTGATCATTTTAATGCCAAAAATATTAAAAGAATATAATCTGATAGTTACTTAAATGGAATAGTTTAGCTTTATGGAAAAAATATTTGTATTTAATATATTTTACCCCAGAGGAGCGAAGAACTTTTTCTGTAGATAAGATCTCACCCATGAATGGGTGTTTGAGAATCAGGAGCTCACAGGAACCTAAATAAGGACAAGTGAAAATGTGTTCTGGCTAGCCTTCAGGATTTATGCCACTGGGGGGAAAATATGATTTGAAACTGACCATAATCATTTCCATCTTCTCAGGAAAGTTTCAGTGGGAAAATCAGTCTTTGCAGTTGCTACTCCCTTCCACATACAGAGGGTAGAAGGAAGGAGATAACTTATTCCCTCAGCTGACATCTGGGTTTCCACTTAGTCTTTCCAAGTTCTCATGAAAATATCCATGAAAGGACCACTAGTTTAAAATAATGGTTTGCATTCGCACATTTAATTACTTCTCCCTCCCCGATTCTCTATAAAAAGAACATGTCTCCATTTCAAACTGAGGGTTTGCCCATTTGGCTATAATTTCTGAGAATTTCTGCAAATTAGAGTACAGGTGAGGCCAGAGTGAGAGAAGAACCCATCAGTCTATGATTCATGACATATAAAGGGTGAGACTCATGTATGGAGAAAGAGGAGTGGCCGCCTAGCAAAATTCAACCAGAACCTCCCTCCCCAAACTCAGAGCCAGAGGGGCTGGGAGCCAGGACAAACAGAATCTGGAAGCCAGTGTATCAGGTAGAGACACAGAGGCTGCTTGAAGCGTTCAATCACACTTATACTTGGAATGACTTCCGGGACTAAGTAAAGAAGGGCAGCGGTGAAGCTGGCTTAAAACTGAGGAAGTGGGTGTGAGTTGGGAAATGCTGCCCTGGAGCCTTTGCCCTAGAGCACTAGCTAAGGGTAAGCTAGAATGACAATCAGGAACAGAGACTTTGAGGCACCATGGTGAAGTTCTTCCCCCATATCTGTTCCCTTCCTCACCTGCTAGGCACACGGACCTTCTATATGGTATGAAGTAATACTATGGTAAATCAAATCACAATTTCCCTATCACAGTAACTACAGAGATATCAATCCGAAGACACACTGAGTAAGAAATTTGCAACCTTTCCTAAGGGACTATACAGTGATAACAAGTCCTCAAATCTAAATGACTTGACACCAACAAAAGGGTTTACTTGCTCACTTAAAGCTTGATGCAAGCTGGGTGACTCGTCAAGGCTGCCATCCTCCAAGCAGTAACACAAAGATCCAGGCTGCTTCTGTGTTGTGGCTCCACCATTCTCAATATGTCCTGTATGGTCACCACCTTATCAGAGAAAGAGACTCGCGCGTACGCGTCAAAAATGGCAAATGTCTTTTATACTCCCAATCCATTGCTCAGGACTAATCAAATGTCCCCAACATAACTGCAGTGCAAGGGCATCTGAGAAATGTAGGTAAGCAATGAAACATATGGGTATTACTCTGCCACAGGGACATAAAAGAAGACTTGGATAAAATGAAAGGCATACCATGCTTCTGTATCAGGAGAGGTAATATTGTAATGATGTTAATTCTCTCCAGTATAATATAGGGCTGTAACATAATCCTGACACAGCACTTAATAAAATAACCCCCGAGTTCTTCAGGAAGAATAAATGACCAAGAATAGCCAAGAAAAGTTAGAAAGTAAAGTGAATAAGGCAGGGCTGTCCACCAAGGTGTTAAATGTATTGTGAAGCTCCAGTTGTTCAAATAATTTGGTGGTGCTTCCCCAAGAGTAGCTACCAAGATCATTGGAACAAAATGACAAGTCTAAGAACAGACCAAAGGGTATATACACATTTAGCATGTTTAGATAAGAGCAGCCTGCTAAATAAGTATGGAAAAGAATCTTTAGCTGAAGCATTTAGCATAGGGGCCACCAAATCAACACTTGGGAGGAATGTTAAGTCTGTACCTCACACTGAACTCCAAAATCTATTTCAGACGGACTGAAAAGTTTAAATGAGTTAATAGAGGGAAATAAAGGCTTGGGAAGGACCGTCTCAGCATGACTTAGGTCAAAGGATGCATAAAGATGCATGCGTTTTTCTTTTAACCTAAAAGTTTTAAACTTCTCTGTCCCAAACGACAGATCAAGCTAAAAGGCAATCAAAAATGAGGAAATCAACTGCATCATATATGACAGACAAGGGAGTACCACTATTAACATGTGAACAGCTCTAGAGATAAATGATAAATGCACAAAATTATATGAATGAAAAGACATGGGTTTTTTTTTGATAAACATAAAAATTTCAATATCATTAGGGTCAAAGTACAAATTCAGAAAAACTGGTATAGTCTTCTACCTACTGAATTGGCAAAGATTAAAAAAAGTGATAATTGGTGCTGTTAGGGTACAGGATGACAGGGAGTATACATTTGTATCCAGTTGGCCCTCCATATCCACAGATTCCACATCCGTGGATCCAATCAACTTCAAATCAAAAATATATTTGTTTAAATTCCAGAAAGTTCCTAAAAGCAAAACTTCAATTTGCTACACACCAGCAACTATTTACATAGCATGTACCTTGTATTAGAAGTAATCTAGAGATGATTTAAAGGATATGGTAAGATGTGCATAGGTCATATGCAAATACTGCACCATTTTATATAAGGGACTTGAGCATCCATGGGTTTTGGAAGCTGTGGAGGTTCTGGAATCAGGCCGCTGTGGATACTGACAACTGCACTCTCTGGAGGGCAGTTTGTTAAAAGTCTCCAAAAGTTTCTACCTGGGCATTCTACTTCTAGGAATTTATTCTAAGGAAATAATAATGCATTTGTAGAAATAATTATTTATTAAAATCATCATCCAATCTCAGTTTTAGGAGCAAAAGTTTGAAAACAACCTAAATGTTCAGTAATAATTCTTGGTAAATATCCAGTATGTCTTGACTGAATAAATTGTTTTATGTCCATATACACAGACGTTGTAAATATTGTTGTAAAGTTTGTTTATAGGCATTAAGATGTTCATAGGCTATATTTGAATGAACAAAGCAAACTACCTACAGTATGTTCCTATTTTAATTTTTCAGAGTTTATATATGCCTTAAAAAATTCTAGAAACATACGTTCAAAATTAACAGCAGTCACCTCTGGTTGATAGAATTAAGGCAATTTAAAATATTCTTTTTCATTCTCTGTATTTAAAAATATATGTATTCTAGAATAAGTATGTCTCACTAAATTAAAAAATGGAGAAGGTGGAGGGAAAAAAAAAAACTGTGAGACTCCCAGAGTGGCCACTGCCAGGGTCTGACGTGTGGATCAAAAAAAGAGAATGACTGTTGTGCCCTCATGGCTGCCTGAAAACACATATTTCAGAGTTGGCTGCATGCTTTCTGGTAGCTTTGTATTCCAAGGGCTGAGGTTTGCAAACAAGCTAAGCCAAGTACAGCGTGTGCCCCATCAGGTGGTTTTGGGAGCTCACCAGGGATGAGTGACGCTCGCTCATTTACCTTTGGAGGAGTCCGTGCGGGGCGCCGAGGTGTTGACGGAACCTGCGCTGAGAGCAATGTTTATTTATATCTCCTCACCATCATTCACGGCTAAATCGGGGGCTTTCTCCGAATTTGCTCACAGTTTGCATTTGCAGTTCTCTCCACTGGTGATCCCTGGTTGGGTTTGGCTGGGCTTGAGCAAATGAAGAGGAACTGAGACGGTGAATGGGGCTGAGCGCTGTGATTCACGCGTGCTAGAGGCTCGGTTGCTTACACCATAAGTGTTGGAGATGCTAAGGTCTTCAGACTTCTGCTTTGCACCTTGAGGACTAATTCACATCTGCACTGCTCATGCTAGAAGATGTTTTAAACTGTGTGACTCTGTGTGTGTGTGTAGCCAGTTGGGGTGGAGGGAGCCCTCATAATGTCCCAGTTAGGGGTGAGCCGTTTGTATCCATTGAATGTCTCTATGGAACGTGAACACTCCTATAAGCCTCTGTTTATTATGGAAAATCTCAAATATATAGAAAGCAGAGAGTTGACCCTCCCCAAATAGGGGTACATATAATTGCATCAGCAATCATCAACGCATGACCAATCTTATTTTCTTTATAATCCCACCACTGTCCTACCCCAACTATTAGACACTGCAAATGCCAGCAGCTATGGAGTTCAATTTGGAAGTCTTCGAAACTCTTCTATGTAATTTGTGAATTGTGGGGTGAGAGAGAATAGAGCAAAAGATTAGGGAGCCAGATAGACCTGACCTGAAGCAGGCTTGACCATTACAATTTGCTGCTTGGTTGATCTTAGACCACTTAAACTTTCTGATCCTCGTCTGTGAAATGGGAACATAGTACATAGCTTGTAGGACAACTGCATTAAACCCATGGTGCAGTTAAAGTACCAAGCACCATTCTCTGTATCTAGCAGGTCCTTAATTATTATTTTATTACTATTTCTACTCCTCTATCTAGAGTAGAAAATCTAAAGTATAGAAAGAGAAAGTCCTTCACAATATCAAAATTTCCAAACAGGCTGATAAATAACCGTTGTCTACTTGCTGAGGTCACTACTTAGGAATGAGTACCTTTTGAGAGTAAAATCTGTAACTGGCCATTGTCATTAGTGTGAGCTGCTGCCTTCTCACTGTAAAGGATAAATATGTACCAATTTTGTCCAAAATTTCACCAACATGGGCATGAACAAATGTTTTTAAATTCCCCCATTAGCTGACCCCTTGTTTGGGTTCAATGCTAGAGATGCAAACAAGGTGATCGGTGTGCTTTCATGAGTCGGTGTCGATTAGCTTTTCAGCCTAAGTCATCGTCCTGCTACCGAGGAAACGAAAACAGAGCAGGTCGGTTGTGATGGGAAGCTAGGGTGTTAGCGAAACATGACGTCTGAGGAGCTACTTCTCAGGTGGTTGGACCTACAAAGTGAAACAAGTTGGGGTGATTCAGGGGAGACGGGGTGCTGGGAGGACAGGACCTGGAGTAGCCGGGAAAACGTGAGCGCATGAATCATCTGGATGGTGTATGCGGAACAGGAAGAAAAGTCACCGAACTTGGAACTGGGGAGCACTGTGGACAGATGTCAATAGGCTCTCCAACCTGGTTCAGGTCTGTGTGAACTCAGCAAGGCCTTCCAGCTCAAATCAAGAGGAGTGAGTTTCGGAAAGTCAGTTAATTTCTTAACTGCTCTTTCCAATTAATTTCTGACCTGAGGCAAGTCACTCTGCCCTAATAAGTATTCTTCTTATCAGCTGGGCTTTGAAAAGTGGGTTTATCATGTCCAAAGGATGTGCCTGTTAGTAACTGTGCTTTTGCAGTGGACACAGAAGTGGGCAGCTCAGGTCCCACTTCAAGGGAGCTCACAGCACCTTCCAGATCCAACTCAGCTTTTGAGCTGAGACCACATTCTTTCTAGAAGGCCCCCAACCAATGACTGAGCATGAGATGAATCTAGGGCTTGGCCATCTCTGCCCAATGTGGGGCGCTTCCAGGGCTCCCTATTGGATTAGCCTAAACCTTATCAAACCCACATGACAATCTGAGGCTCTCCCTGGGAGAGCATCCTGCCTGCTCCAATAATCTGCCCTGAAGCCTAACTCAGTCCCTGAAGATCCACCTGACACACGTGGTACGGAAATAATTCAGAAATTACAAGGAACAACTATAACAGGATGATAGCAGACTTAAATCATAGATGCTCAAGTTGCAAAAGTTTATGCCATACACAAAACAGCCGTATTTTTAAAAAAGACTTGGCACTGTGATAGTATTCTTTCATCCTGGAACTAACATTTCAGAGTTCTGGTTACAAGCCCGTGTTTCCCTTAGCCAGGAGTTTCGTGACCAGTTAGACAATAACCACATCCCTTCCCAGCCTTCCTTCTGTTCTTTTCTGTCAGGTCCATGACCTTTTAATTTTTCCTTTTTGAAGTGTGCTTTTCTTTTTTAAAATTGAGGTATAGTTGATTTACGGTGTTTCAGGTGTACAACAAAGTGATTCAGTAAAGTATGGTTTTCTTTAAGATTTTCAGAAAAAAGTTGTGTTTTGTTTTTTTAAAAGTGATGTCTTATATATTATCAAGACAAGAAAAGTCTCTGTTGAAGTCATCTGGATCCACACAGCTTATTCATTATCCAGTTCAACTATTGGTCAACACTTACTTACAGGGGTCCAGTACTGGCTAGGAATTACATTTTGGTTGCTGATAATGGTGTCCCAAATAAGGTGGTGTAGACAAGAGGAAGTGTAAAGAAATCCAAAACGTGATGGCTTTCTATCAACCAGGCTGTGTTAAACTACAAATCCCAGAATGACCTTTCCTGTGTATCTCCAGGTTGAGTGGGTCGCAGAGAGGTTCTCTGGGAGATTTGGAGATAGAAGGGCCATCACAGCCATTGTGTAGCTCACACATGTTGTCATTACCTGCTGACTCACCTTATCACACAACGAGGTGAGCCAGCACCTGGGCCCACAGTTGCTCCATCTTTTCTTGGATCTGCCTTCAGCTTCTCTGACACCTGCCCCTGGGCCAGGTGTACCCATTCAGCTCGGTGATGAAGATGCCCAGTTTCTAAAGGATATTCACACCACTAAGGTCAGAGGCAGTGAGATCTGACACTGGTTCAGTCTGTCTCCAGGGACTCCGGGTTGTGCTTGTGGGTCCCGCTTGTTCTCTTCCTCCTCATTTCCATCTTCCTCTCTCCACTGCCTGCAGCCTCCAGCATCAGCATCGGGTGCAAGGACAACAGCCTTACAGATTCTGCTTAACCTGCTCCTGCGATTGCCTAAGGTCCAGACTCTGTAACAGAACACACCCATCTAGGGATTCTGCTTCTCTGATGGGACCTTAGGTGATACGCAGAAGTGGACAGCCCAGTGTTGGAATGGAGGACGCACCTTGTCTTTCAGTTCAGCCATCCTTACCACAAGTGCTTCCATCCTCAGGATCACAAGGTGTAGCCACCATACTCTGGTCACTATTTCCTGTTCCTGGCAAAGAGGGGAAGAAGAGAAAGCCAAAAGGGGGTTTTCCTGGAAGCTCCATGTGTAGCCCTAACCTTGGGAACGTGAAGTCCTGACATCTAAACTACCTCTGTGCCTTCAAGGAATATGTGACTGAATAGAGTAGAACATTGGGTGTAGCATGGATTCCATGTAAATTGCAGATGAAATTCAGTGTCTAACAGTGATGTGGAGGATGAAAATAACTTATGCTGAACTTTTTGTAAAGGGGAGGGTACACTTATATGGGGAAAGTTTTCTGGAAGAGGTCACTTTACACTCTGATTTCAAGAAGGTAAAGGATGTGGCATAGTGGAAAGGATAGAGGGAATTATACAAATATGGTGGAGTGAGAGGTGGGAGAAGTAAGAAAGTAAAAATAAAACATGTCTGATTTGAAACAGATTATGCATTTGGTGTTAATGACTGTAATTTGACTCAGGTACTTTAGATTTCAGGATATATGTCTGAATCTGTGCACATATGAGATGTGCATTTTTGTGAAAGAGAAACTTAAATAATGTGTATTTTCCTTGTTTACCAGAAAGTTTTCTTTGTATAGTAGAGGCTTTTAAGTACAGAAAACATAAGAAAAGAAATCTATATTAGAAAAAAATGTGTCTCAATTAGGAAACGAACTTGACGACACTTCTTAGGACTTTTCCATGACTGTCCCCTTCAAATTATAACTAAGGTGAATTTGGTACAAATGCTGGAAAGCTGAAGAGAGTTTAGAAAAAGCCAAATAGGAAAATTTTTTTTCATTCATCACTTCCATCCATTGCTTTACAGAGAAGGTAGCTGGAGACCTTTATTTACCATGCCTGCCTTTATTTACTAGGCTGCTGCTTATAAAATGGGTCAAATGTCCTATTTTGTTTTAATTTTGTCCTATTTTCATTTGAACTCAAACTAATTTGTTCCTTAAAAATGAGAAGACGAACACGCTGAGCTTAGGTACCTTAAAGTATTTTAAGAATTGACAGAAAAATCAGTACTTAATACAGATTATTAGTTTATCAAGAAATTATGAAATATTTGTACTGTTAGAAAACTTTGTCCAGAATGTACGACTTCAGTATATATCCATTATTTAGTGTCAGGAAAGTTTGAATTTGCTTAAGAACTCCTTAAAGATTGCTGTTGAGAATTATGCCATGAAAAAAAAAAAAATCAAACCAATAACCCCACCTTTTTGTAATGAACCACCTCATTTGCCAAGTTAAGAAATATAGCAATATGCACTTAGTGCCGATTTAACGTATGATGTTACGTGGTATTAGAAATCTCTGTCTCAGAAATAAGTAATGGTACACAACTGGTCAGAAAGTGTAGCCGGTATGATTCTCAGGCCGCAGATACAGGGAAGCAAGAAATGTATCTTCTCTGGTGTACTTTATTCCATTTTTTTCATAACCACTTATCTTCTAACCCAAACTTCTACAATGATGGAGGTAACTTAGCCAATTGTGGAATTCATGGCCCTTTTCACTGTGACTTAAAGGAAAAGTTCAACAAGTTCAAGAACTAGCAGGATAAATTTAAAAAAATTACTTGAAAAAATATATAAGAAATGTTGCTGACACAACTGGACATCCACATGTGAAAAAACGAATCTAGACACAGAATTTCCACCTTTCAAAAAATTAACTCAGAATGGATCATAGAACTAAATGTAAAATGTACAGCTACACAACTCCTGGAAGATAACATAGGAGAAAATCTAGGTGATCTCGGGTTTGATGATAACTTCTTAGATACAACATCATTTAAAAGCTTCTGCTCTGCAAAAAAGACGCTATGAAGAGAATAAAGAGACAAACCACAATCTAGGAGAAAATCTTTGCAAAACACAAATCAGATAAAGGACCAGTATCCAACATGTATAAAGAACTCTTAAAATTGAATAATCAGAAAACCCATTAAAAATGGGCAAGAGAAAAAAAATTTTAAAAATAAAAATGGGCAAGAGATCTGAACAGATACCTTGCCAGAGACGATATATGGATAGCAAATAAGCATGAGAAAAGATGTTCAACTTCATATGTCACAGGGGAGATATAAATTAAAACAATGAGATGCCACTACACACCTATTAGAATGGCCCCAAATCCAGAACACTGACGATACCAGGTGCTGGTGAGGATGAGGAGCGACAGGAAGCCTTATTCTTTGCTACTGGGAATGTAAAATGATAGAGGCACTTTGGAAGACAGCTTCAAAGTGGAACTGACGGTTTCTTACAAAACTAAATATATTCTTACTGGATGATCCAGCGATTGTGCCCGTTGGTATTTATACAAATGAGTTGAAAATTCATGTCCACGTAAAAACCTGTTCACAGGTGTTTACAGAAGCCTTATTCATAATTGCCAAAACTTGGAAGCAACCAGGATGTCCTTTAGTAGGTTAACTGTGGTCCATCCAGACAATGGAATGTTATTCAGTACAAAAGAAGTGAGCTATCACCCATGCAAGACATGAAGGAGCCTTAAATGTGTATTACTAAGTGAAGAAACCAGTCTGAAGAGGTGACATACTGGATCCCAACCATATGACATTCTTGAAAAGGTAAAACTATGGAGACAATAAAAAGATCAAAGTTGCCAAAGGTTTGGGGAGTACAAGGAAAGAATAATAAGTAGAGAACAGAGAGTTTTTAGGGAAATGAATCTATTATTCTGCAGGTTACCATCATGGGGACCTACATGTCATTATACATTATACATTTATCAAAATCTATAGAATGGGTACCACTGAGAGACGGCCCTAATGTAAACTGTAGATTTAGTTAATGATAATGTATTGATATTGACTCTTTTTTTTTTTCTGCCTGCATTGGGATTTCATTGCTGCATGCGTGCTTTCTCTAGTTGCAGCAAGCAGGGACTACTCTTCATTGTGGTGCACGGGCTTCTCATTGCAGTGGCTTCTCTTGTTGCAGAGCACGGGCCCTGGAGTGCGAGGGCTTCAGTGGTTGTGGCACGCGGGCTTAGTTGCTCCGCGGCATGCGGGATCTTCCTGGACCAGGGATCGAACCCATGTCCCCTGCATTGGCAGACGGATTCTTAACCACTGCGCCACCAGGGAAGTCCCAATATTGGCTCGTTAATTGTCACAAATGACCATAGTAACTCAGGATGTTAATAATGGTAACTGGGGTAATTAGGAGAAGTGTGAGGAGCACAAGTGAACTCTACTTTCCTCTCAGTTTTTTCTGAAAACCTAAAGCTGCCAAAAAAAAAGCCTATTAATTAATAATATGCCTAATATACCTATTAATTAAAAATATACCTAAGAGTTATAGAAGAGAGATTCTGAAGAGAAAATCGAGAAATCTCATATACACACAAAAATATTTCCAACAGGAAAGAAGGAGCAGTAAAGAGGAGCAATAATGAAAAAAATTATGCACGAATTTTTTATGGGAGAAAGATTTACATATTTAAATCAAAGGACAAAATTAATATTAGGCGAACTGAATAAAAGTACACATACATTATCTGAATTAACATTCTAATTTCAAGGAATCTAAATATAATGGGAAAAAATTAAGCATATTTTTCCCCCACAAACATAAACACCAAAATAAAAGGAAGCAATTAAAACATAATTCTGCTGGAAAAAATGTAGCTCAAGTGTTTTAGATCAAGCCAGTATTTTGTATGTGCAAATGTGACAGACACGTTATTAGATATATTTGGGGATGCAGAAAATATGCCTCATATATGCCAGTCCTAAAAAAATAATGACCAGAAATGTCCTGCTCACTAGAAATGAGCCATAGCAGAGAATTGAAGAATAAGAGACTAATGCATAAAAGAATGGTGATGCATAATGAAAGCATAAAAATGTCAACAGTTAAGCGATGATTGTTACTAAGTTCAAAAAGCAATGTAAATTTTTTAAAAAAACCTAATTCTTGAAAGAGACTACATCATATGTCATGAAGCATTTACAAGTACCAATCAGATTAGAGGACACAAACATTTTAATAAATTCCAAATCATAGGAATTATACAGGCACAAAATGCAGCAATAACACTTTAAAATGTGTTAACACTAGTATAAACACACACACACACACACACAAAAACTTCGTGGCCCTTTACAACTTTCCTAAATAACTCAAGGCAAGGAAGAAATCAAAACAGCAATTTTAGACTATTTAGAAAATAATGGTTCCTGAACCAAGATGGCGGAGTAGAAGGACGTGCTCTCACTCCCTCTTGCGAGAACACCAGAATCACAACTAACTGCTGAACAGTCATTGACAGGAAGACAGTGGAACTCACCAAAAAAGATGCCCCACATCCAAAGACAAAGGAGAAGCCACAATGAGATGGTAGGAGGGGCGCAATCACAATAAAATCAAAACCCATAACTGCTGGGTGGGTGACTCACAAACTGGAGAACACTTATCCCACAGAAAGCCACCCACTGGAGTGAAGGTTCTGAGCCCCACGTCAGGCTTCCGAACCTGGGGGTCTGGCAACGGGAGGAGGAATTCCTAGAGAATCACACTTTAAAGTCTAGTGGGATTTGATTGCAGGACTTCGACAGGACTGGGGAAAACAGAGACTCCACTCCTGGAGGAACACACAAAGTAGTGTGCACATCGGGACCCAGCAGAAGGAGAAGTGACCCCATAGGATGCTGAACCAGATCTACCTGCTAGTGTTGGAGGGTCTCCTGCAGAGGTGGGGGGCAGCTGTGGCTCACTGTGACAACAAGGACACTGGCAGCAGAAGTTCTGGGAAGTACTCCTTGGCATGAGCCCTCTCAGAGTCCGCCATTAGCCCCACCAAAGGGCCCGGGTAGGCTCCAGTGTTGGGTTGCCTCAGGCCAAACAACCAACAGGGAAGGAACCCAGCCCCACCCATCAGCAGTCAAGCTGATTAAAGTTTTACTGAGCTCTGCCCACCAGAGCAACAGCCAGCTCTACCCACCACCGGTCCCTCCCATCAGGAAACTTGCACAAGCCTCTTAGATAGCCTCATCCACCAGAGGGCAGACAGCAGAAGCAAGAAGAACTACAGTCCTGCAGCCTGTGGAACAAAAACCACATTCACAGAAAGATAGACAAGATGAAAAGGCAGAGGGCTATGTAGCAGATGAAGGAACAAGATAAAACCCCAGAAAAACAACTTAATGAAGTGGAGATAGGCAACTTTCCAGAAAAATAATTCAGAATAATGATGGTGAAGATGATCCAGGACCTTGGAAAAAAGATCAAGAAGATGCAAGGAATGTTTAACAAAGACTTAGAAGAATTAAAGGACAAACAAACAGAGATGAACAATACAATAACTGAAATGAAAACTACACTAGAAGGAATCAACAGCAAAATAACTGAGGCAGAAGAACGGATAAGTGACCTGGAAGACAGAATGGTGGAATTCACTGCTATGGAACAGAATAAAGAAAAAAGAATGGAAAGAAATGAAGACAGCCTAAGAGACCTCTGGGACAACATTAAACACAACAAAAATCACATTATAGGGGTGTCAGAAGGAGAAGAGGGAGAGAAAGGACCCGAGAAAACATTTGAAGAGAATATAGTCAAAAACTTCCCTAACATGGGAAAGGAAATAGCCACCCAGTCCAGGAAGTGCAGAGAGTCCCATACAGGATAAACCCGAGGAGAAGCATGCCAAGACACAAAGTAATCAAATTGGCAAAAACTAAAGGCAAAGAAAAATTATTGAAAGCAGCAAGAGAAAAACGACAAATAACATACAAAGGGACTCCCATAAGGTTAACAGCTGATTTCTCAGCAGAAACTCTACAAGCCAGAAAGGAGTGGCACGATATATTTAAAGTAATGAAAGGGAAGAACCTACAACCAAGATTACTCTACCCAGCAAGAATCTCATTCAGATTCAAGGGAGAAATCAAAAGCTTTAAAGACAAGCAAAAGCTAACAGAATTCAGCACCACCAAACCACCTCTACAACAAATGCTAAAGGAACTTCTCTAAGTGGGAAACACAAGAGAAGAAAAGGACCTACAAAAATAAACCCAAAACAATTAATAAAATGGCAATAGGAACATACATATTGATAATTACTTTAAACGTGAATGGATTAAATGCTCCAACCAAAAGACACAGGCTCACTGAATGGATACAAAAACAACACCCATATATATGCTGTCTACAAGAGGCCCACTTCAGACCTAGGGACACATTCAGACTGAAAGTGAGGGGATGGAAAAAGATATTCCATGTAAATGGAAATCAAAAGAAAGCTGGAGTAGCAATACTCATACCAGATAAAATAGACTTTAAAATAAAGAATGTTACAAGAGACAAGGAAGGACACTACATAATGATCAAGGGATCAATCCAAGAAGAAGATATAACAATTATAAATATATATGCACCCAACATAGGAGCACCTCAATACATAAGGCAACTGCTAACAGCTATAAAAGAGGAAATCGACAGTAACACAATAATAGTGGGGGACCTAAACACCTCACCTACACCAGTGGACAGATCATCCAAAATGAAAATAAATAAGGAAACATAAGCTTTAAATGACACAATAGACCAGATAGATTTAATTGATATTTATAGGACATTCCATCCAAAAACAGCAGATTACACTTTCTTCTCAAGTGCACATGGAACATTCTCCAGGATAGATCACATCCTGGGTCACAAATCAAGCCTCAGTAAATTTAAGAAAATTGAAACCATATCAAGCATCTTTTCTGACCACAACACTCTGAGATTAGAAATGAATTACAGGGAAAAAAACGTAAAAAACACAAACACATGGAGGCTAAACAATACGTTACTAAATAACCAAGAGATCACTGAAGAAATCAAAGAGGAAATGAAAAAATACCTAGAGACAAATGACAATGAAAACATGACGATCCAAAATCTACGGGATTCAGCAAAAGCAGTTCTAAGTGGGAACTTTATAGCTATACAAGTCTAACTCAAGAAACAAGAAAAATCTCAAATAAACAATCTAACCTTACACCTAAAGGAATTAGAGAAAGAAGAACCAACAAAACCCAAAGTTAGCAGAAGGAAAGAAATCATAAAGATCAGAGCAGAAATAAATGAAATAGAAAAAAAGAAAACATAGTAAAGATCAATAAAACTAAAAGCTGGTTCTTTGAGAAGATAAACAAAATTGATAAACCATTAGCCAGACTCATCAAGAAAAAGAGGGAGAGGGCTCAAATCAAAAAAATTAGAAATGAAAAAGGAGAAGTTACAACACACACCGCAGAAATACAAAGCATCCTAAGAGACTACTACAAGCAACTCTATGCCAATAAAATGGACAACCTGGAAGAAATGGACAAATTCTTAGAAAGGTATAACCTTCCAAGACTGAACCAGGAAGAAATAGAAAGTATGAACAGACCAATCACAAGTAATGAAATTAAAACTGTGATTAAAAATCTTCCAACAAACAAAAGTCCAGGACCAGATGGCTTCACAGGTGAATTCTATCAAACACTTACAGAAGAGCTAACCCCCATCCTTGTCAAACTCTTCCAAAAAATTGCAGAGAAAGGAACACTCCCAAACTCATTGTATGAGGCCACCATCACCCTGATACCAAAACCAGACAAAGATACTACAAAAAAAGAAAATTACAGACCAATATCAGTGATGAATATAGATGCAAAAATCCTCAACAAAATACTAGCAAACAGAATCCAGCAACACATTAACAGGATCATACACCATGATCAAGTGGGATTTATCCCAAGGATGCAAGGATTCTTCAATATACGCAAATCAATCAATGTGATACACCATATTAACAAGTTGAAGAAAAAAAACCATATGATCATCTCAATAGATGCAGAAAAAACTTTCAACAAAATTCAACACCCATTTATGATAAAAACTCTCCAGAAAGTGGGCATAGAGGGAACCTACCTAACCATAATAAAGGTTGTATACAACAAACCCACAGCAAACATCATTCTCAATGGTGGAAAACTGAAAGCATTTCCTCTAAGATCAGGAACAAGACAAGGATGTCCACCCTCGCCACTATTATTCAACATAGTTTTGGAAGTCCTAACCATGGCAATCAGAGAAGAAAAAGAAATAAAAGGAATACAAATTGGAAAAGAAGAAGTAAAACTGTCACTCTTTGCAGATGACATGATACTGTATATAGAGAATCCTAAAGATGCCACCAGAAAACTACTAGCGCTAATCAATGAATTTGGTAAAGTTGCAGGATACAAAATTTAACACACAGAAATCTCTTGCATTCCTAAATACTAATGATGAAAAATCTGAAAGAAAATTAAGGAAATGCTCCCATTTACCATTGCAACAAAGAGAATAAAATACCTAGGAATAAACCTACCTAGGGAGACAAAACACCTGTACTCAGAAAACTATAAGACACTGATGAAAGAAATTAAAGATGATACCAACAGATGGAGAGATATACCATGTTCTTGGACTGGAAGAATCAATATTATGAAAATGACTCTACTACCCAAAGCAATCTACAGATTCAGTGCAATCCCTAGCAAATTACCAATGGTATTTTTCACAGAACTAGAACAAAAAATCTTAAAATTTGTATGGAGACACAAAAGACCCTGAATAGCCAAAGCAGTCTTGTGGGAAAAAAGCGGAGCTGGAGGAATCAGACTCCCTGACTTCAGACTATCCTACAAAGCTACAGTAATCAAGACAATACGGTATTGGCACAAAAACAGAAATATAGATCAATGGAACAAGATAGAAAGCCCAGAGATAAACCCACACACCTATGGTCAACTAATCTATGACAAAGGAGGTAAGGATATACAATGGAGAAAAGACAGTCTCTTCAATAAGTGGTGCTGGGAAAACTGGGCAGCTACATGTAAAAGAATGAGATTAGAACACTCCCTAACACCATACACAAAAATAAACTCAAAATCGATTAGAGACCTAAATGTAAGACCAGACACTATCAAATTCTTAGAGGAAAACATAGGAAGAACACTCTTTGACATAAATCACAGCAGGATCTTTTTTGATCCACCTCCTAGAGTATTGGAAATAAAAACAAAAATAAACAAATGGGACCTAATGAAACTTCAAAGCTTTTGCACAGCAAAGGAAACCATAAACAAGACGAAAAGACAACCCTCAGAATGGGAGAAAATATTTGCAAACAAGTCAACGGACAAAGGATTAATCTCCAAAATATATAAACAGCTCATGCAGCTCAATATTAAAAAAACAAACAACCCAATCCAAAAATGGGCAGAAGACCTAAATAGACATTTCTCCAAAGAAGACCTACAGGTGGCCAAGAAGCACATGAAAAGCTGCTCAACATCACTAATTATTAGAGAAATGCAAATCAAAACTACAGTGAGGTATTACCTCACACCAGTTAGAATGGGCATCATCAGAAAATCTACAAACAACAAATGCTGGAGAGGGTGTGGAGAAAAGGGAACCCTCTTGCACTGTTGGTGGGAATGTAAATTGATACAGCCACTATGGAGAACAGTATGGAGGTTCCTTAAGAAACTAAAAATAGAATTACCATATGACCCTGCAATCCCTCTTACATATACCCAGAGAAAACCATAATTCAGAAAGACACATGCACGCCAATGTTCATAGCAGCACTATTTACAATAGCCAGGTCATGGAACCAACCTAAATGCCCATCAACAGATGAATGGATAAAGAAGATGTGGTACATGTATACAATGGAATATTACTCAGCCATCAAATGGAACAAAATTGGGTCATTTGTAGAGATGTGGATGGATCTAGAGACTGTCATACAGAGTGAAGTAAGTTAGAAAGAGAAAAACAAATATCATATATTAACGCATATATGTTGAACCTAGAAAAATGGTACAGATGAACCGGTTTGCTGGGCAGGAATTGAGACACAGATGTAGAGAACAAACGTATGGACACCAAGCGGGGAAAGCCGCAGGGGGGTGGGGATGGTGGTGTGCTGAATTGGACGATTGGGATTGACATGTATACACTGATGTGTATAAAATTGATGACTAATAAGAACCTGCTGTATAAAAAATAAAATTAAAAAAAATAAAGTATAAAAGTTTCATACATAAAAAAAGGAAAATAATGGCAATTTCAAAGTTACATATCACAATTAATAGGCCTTGGATCAAGTTGTACTCAGAGATGAATTTATCATCTTAAGTACAATTGGAATAACTGAACTAAGATTTCAACTCAACTCATAATTTAGGATGCAGTCAGGCTCTGCTGTTTACGTGGCTATGACGAATTACTGACAGCAAGCCTGCTTTACGTTTTCTTATTTGCCACTAGCCTTTTCCCATGATGCTAGGACATTTATGGCTGTTCTCGTTATTGCTCCAGCTAAGAATGGAAAGGACCTTGCCTAGATGATGGTTTTCAAGTGCTGATTGGCCAGTGCACACTGAAGGCGTTTGTCATCACTAGATGGGGTTCCTTACAGATGTGTTATTTGAAACTGGGGCTTCATGGGGGATTTTAGGTTTGTTTCTCCTGGGTCTCCTGGTAGCATTCTTAAGGTGTATGCATTGTAACAGTAGGGGGAGAGGGATGAGCAAAGAGGCTGGTGAAGGATGTTTCTTCTTGATGGGACTTAATAACCTACATAAACTTTCAATGTTTATTGCATGGAACTGGGTTTGAAAAATCACATCATCATCTCCCAGGATGGCAGAGGTCATCGTAAGGTCACTATCGTTTTTCTAATCTCTACAAACAAGAGTGGTTTCTCTTAAATTACGCTGACCTGCAGAGAGGCCACAGTGGGGGTGGTGGGAGGACTCTCACTTTAGGTCAGTCATCAAAGAGCCAGAATTTCATAGTCATGTTCATGACAAGTCAAAAGAGGATTGGAGCCTGTCTGTTAAAAGAGTGCAAACATTACAAGCATGGACATTCTTGTTAGGTACTAAAATAGCTTTCTTCATGTGCACTGCTAGCTTTAAAAAGAGTCACATCATGTTTTCTTTCATACAGAGAAATGCATTATAAGTAGCCATGGAAACACCACATTAACAGGACTATCCTGCAAAGAGGAGAACATTACACATTTTTGGTATGTTGAAAGAAAAGAATCTAATATCTCATCTGATTTTTTAAACTAAGATTGTTTCTAGAATGTCCTCGAGCTCTCTAATCTCCTGTTTAATCTCTTTAATCTTGCAAGCGTTATCAGCTCTCAGAAGCCTGCTATGCCCTGTGTTCTAATAACTTCATCATTTATCTGGAAAATGTTCTAAAGGTAATTTTCCTTTGCTACATTAAAAAAGAAAAAAAAAAGCCTTACCAAGCAAGATAAAGGGAATAACAGATTTGTGCTGAATTATCTAAGTCATAGTAAAAGGCTAAAAGACTTCTGTTGCTAGAAATTTCTGAAAATCATAATTATCTAGCTTGCCTTTGGTATGCTTGGACCATTTACAAGAGCATTTTCACTCACTGGTTAATTGACTCATTCATTTATTCCTTCACTCCTTAATCAGTTCAGTTAGTTAAGTGCCTACTATGTGCTAAGCATCTGTCAGGTCCTGAGCGTATAAAAAGCATGTAAAAGACATGATCTTAAGGAGATTATGTGTAGTGAGAGATACAGACAGTGCTCTTAGGGCTAAATCTGGGGCCTATGAGGGCCTAGGGGGAACAACCAACACCATCTATGGGGGTCACAGCGAGGGGGACTGGAGGAACGTAACTGCAGGAATCCAAGCACAAGTCTGGCTGAGCAGGTGGGGGGAAAGAGTGTGAGGGCAACAGGGAGACACACCAGAGCCTAGAGGCACATCTAGAGATTCAGAAGGACCCCTTGATGACAGGGGTGCTGCAGCGTGAGGCTCTGCAGGAAGTAGGGGGGAAGTGAGCCTCCCAAGGTAAGGAGGGTCCAGATCCTGAAGAGCCTTTGCTGTTTAACAGGTTGGATTTTATCCTTAGGGCAATGGAGAGCCTCTGAAGGGTTCTAACTAGCAAAGCAATGTGATCAGATCTGTTGTAGAAAGATGATTTTAAATGCTGAATGAAAACGTAATTTGAAATATGACAGGACAACCAGTTAGGGGATATTCAGCAATGGAGAGGAGATACCAGATGACATCCAGATGAGGGACACCTGTGGCATGAACTGAGGTGGTGACACTGGCGATGGGCAGAAGTGGATGCATTAGGTGGTTCAAGTAGGATTGAGAGGATGGGGTAGAGGAGGTGGAGGAGAGGGGGGACTCCAATATGGCGCACCCATTTGTGACTTTGACCTCTGTGCAGACTGTGCTTCCATTCACTGAGGAGAAGGGACACTGCAGGGCTGGAAGTTTGGTAGAAGGAGGGAGAGAAGACAGTGAACTCTGTTTTGGACAGACTCACTGAGATTGGAGGTCGAGGTTTCCACTAGGCAGCTGGGTGTGTGGGTCTCAAGTGGGCGGGAATAAAGCCATAACGATGAATGTGAGCCCTGCTGGGGAGTGTTCCCCATCACAGGCTCCAGAACAGAAGCTGGTGTGGAAGAGAATGTTTAAGGGAGGGTGAGCAGAGGGAAAGCCTCTAGCTCAAAGCGTGTGTCAAATGACACCGCAAATGATGCAATCAACAAAACCCAGAAAATGAAAAATCCTGCAGATCTTTAGATTCTGTGGCAATTAAGAGACATAAAAACCAAAAGCAAAGCATGGATCTTGTTGAAACAAACTAACTGTAAAAAACTTATGAGTTATTGGGAAAATTTAAACACTCCTGGATATTTGATGAGGCATTATTATTAATTTTTTTCAGTATGATAAGACTGTTACAGTTTTTTATAATTTTTTTGCTCTATTTTTTTTTTTTTTTTTTGCGGGACGCGGGCCTCTCACTGTCGTGGCCTCTACCGTTGCGGAGCACAGGCTCCGGACGCGCAGGCTCAGCGGCCATGGCTCACCGGCCCAGCCGCTCCGCGGCATGTGGGATCTTCCGGACCGGGGCACGAACCCATGTCCCCTGCATCGGCAGGTGGACTCTCAACCACTGCACCACCAGGGAAGCCCTGTTCTTTTTTATTGCAGTAAAATACACATAAAATTTGCCATTTCCATCATTTCTAAGTGTACGGCTTAGCGGCATTAAATGCATTCGTAATGTTGTGCAACCATCACCATCCATCTGCATAGCCCTTTTCCTCTTGTAAAACTGAAACTCTGTCCTCATTAAACATTAACTCCCCATTGCCCTTCCCCCCAGCCCCTGGCGACCACCATTCTACTTTCTGTCTCTATTTTGACTTATCTAAGCATCTCTAGGAATCATATAGTATTTGTCTTTTTGTGACTGGCATATTTCACTTAGCATAATGTTGTGGTTATGTTTGATTCTACAAAAAAACTTTTAGAGATACATATAGTATTGTTGACAGATAAAAATGATGGGATATTTGACATTTAATGCAAAATAATCTTGCAGAGCAGATGGTGGGGGAGAGATTATGGTGTAGATGAAACAAGAAAACAAGAATGGCCGTGAGTTGCTAACTGTTGAGGCTGGATGATGGGTACGTGGGGATTCACTGAACTAGTCTCTCTATTTTTGTGTACATTTGAGATTTTCCATAAGGAAAGCTAAAAATTAAAAAAAGTGTTCCCTGAACTTATGGTTACCAGGGTGGGGGGGGAGGGATAGATTGGGAGTTTGAGATTGACATGTACACACTGCTATATTTAAAATAAAATACCTCGCTATGAAAAAAAAAAAAAGCGTTCCTCCCATCCCCATGGCCAAATTCATGCAATAGAACTGTTTCCCCAAGTGAAATCAATCCACAAAGTATAGGCTGAAGGACAGCTGTTCTTATATGCATGAGGCTAGGAACCCAGGCCCCATAGCTCTGGTTTCCGTGTAACCTCCGTGCCCTGCCTCTTGGCTTCCCCAAACTCTAGTTCTTGCTTAAAACCCTGCTGGTAAATAGATTGCCAGGTAGGAAGTGGGTCATAGTAATAGCATCACCAGTGACATACTTCAGCTTCCTCTTCATGCCCTGTAGAGACAGGGAGCATATAGCCCAGTACTGGACACCATATTTACCTTCAAGGAGTCAAGCAAGTTCCCTGGATTTCTTCATAATAGCTGGTATCAGGTTCCACAGGCAATAATCATTCTGCAACCATCATTTTCATTGGAGAAAAACACACTGCGCTTCTGTCACACAGCAAACAATTTCTTGAATATGTTTTACTTTTAATTTTAGCCTTATTTAGTGAACTTTAAAGTCCAGGAAAAATAAAAATGTGCTGTAAAGCGATACAGAGTGTTTTCCTATAGACTCCACACTACCAGTTACATCTTAAATAACCATGATTCATTCATCAAAACTAAGAATGTAATAGTGTACAGTGCTATTCACTGAACTACAAACTTCACTTGGATTTCCTGTCTGTCTACTGGAAATAGATAGATAGGAAATCCTAGAAAAAGCAGAAATGCTTTTTCTGCTCTAGGATTCAATCCAATATCCACATTGTCTTTGGTTATCACATCTCCTCCGTCTCCTCCAACATGTGACGGTTCTCCATCCTTTCTGTCTTTCATGACCTTGACAGTGAAGTGTGCTCATTTGAAAATTAATGTACAGTCATACCATCCTTCAGGACTGCAGGATTCCATGAAAAGCAGGGGGCAGCTAGCCTTACAGACAGCAACTGGTAATTGGGCTGATGAAGAAGTTTTAGAAGCTGAAACACCCTCTTGTTCCTTAAAACTTCTTTCATCCTCCACTTGCCTTTCTCTCCTTTCCAATCTAGTGAAACTCTTCCAGTTGGGAATCAGCCAAAATGACCATCCTCTATGAAGGAAGAGATTCTATTTACAGGCCAAGTTGGTACTTGCTGGTTTCTGAAGAGGAAAATGCAACACAGCCATAGCGAAAACCTCTCAAATGTTTTTACAGGGAAGGTGATGGCTTGGCCATTCTGCACCGAGTGGAGCCCGCTCTACTACAGCCAGTCATGGCGCTGGCCCTGAGATACTCCTTTTAGAGCCAGGGTTGCTCAACCACTCACATTTTCATGAAAAAACTACTGCAACAAAACACAAAACAAACCTGACTTAGCTTAGTGAGAGCTGCTGCTTTATTGATGCATTTGCTTTATGGTCTAAAATGGGGTTTTAATAAATTTCTGCTCTGGTGGATACATTCAGAGCCGACGTATTTTATATCTGGGTTGCTCCTTCCTGCCAGGGCTTAGCATTCTTCATCTCCCTCTGGGTCTCTAGGAAGGCAAAATGCACACTGACCACTACTTAGAATCCTACTTGCCTTGGGCACTCCCAAATCCCCAAATGTAGTACATCAAGTGTGAACAGGTCAACTTGCCCTCACCATCTCTGCGGTAGCTTTATTTTCATCAATAAATTTAAAGGTAAAGTATCAAATCAGAAATCATGCGCAAATGCAAACACAGCGAAGGCTCGCAAATCTAGACTCCACTAACGCCAAGTCTGTCACGATTATTCATAAGTGGTAAGACGCTTTAAGTAAAAAAATTGGACATTATGTCTTTCTCTATGAATTTTCAGTTTGCTCAGGGGTAAAGTAGATCTATTCAGATGTCAGTTGCTATTTCAGAAGAAGGATTGATCTTACGAAATTAAAGTTTTTTCTAATATACTTCAGGATCTAGAGATTCTTCTGTGGTAAGGGATCCCGATATTTGATATATTATGGCGTGACGTGATGGTACAATTCATTACTTGGTTGATAATAGATACCATCCTTGAACTAATGGGACCACTTCTTTAAAAGGGATGTACAATTTAGAATTTTTACTGTCAACTGATTTTCTCCTTAGTTGTATTATAAGCTCCTTGAATTTAAGGATTATGTATTTTATATCTTTCGTGTCCCTAACTCACTGTCTCAGTCGCAGCCTCACTTTGGGGCTCAGAAAAATGCCTTACATGTACGAAATACTTAGTAAAGCGTTTTCCTGCAGTATCGTGAAACTTGATTATTCTGAACATATGGATTTGAACCGGTTTAAAGCAGTTAGATGTGCTCTTGTTAGTTTCTTATCTACCTGCATGTTTTAAATCCCTCATTAAATTATTTGCTTTATATTTTTCAGTGCAAGTATAATATCAAGATGATTTGACTGTAAGCAACAAAGAAACAAAAATGGCCTGAACAAAAAAGACAATTTGTTACCCCATATTACAAGAAATTTGGGGGTTGAGTGGTTGAAAGGCTGATTAATTTAGAAACTTGGACAATAAGTCCCACTTTCCCTATGGTAGCTACAGCCCCTCATCCTTCAGACTTGCTAGATGGCTGCAGCATTGCCACAAAGATGCTCCCACACAGCAGTGCTTCAAGACTGCAGAGAGGGCCTCCTTCCTCTGTCCCTTTCCCGAGGCTCCGCAGAAGACTCGCCTTCGTGTCACATTCCACTCCTGTACTGGTCACTTGGCAGGGGGAACGGATTTACCGTGGTGGCCAAAGACCAATTAAGAGTCACCCCTAGACCATAAAGGGGCCCAATCTCTGGAGAACATTTGGCTGCTCACTCCCAAGCAAATCTGGTACCCCTGGCAAGAAAGAGGTGGGTAATTCCTACTGCTGGGCAATATGTCCTACTGGGGAATACTGAGGGGATGCTGTTTGTTTAGTTCTGTGTTTTCTCTGTCGTTTGCCTTTGTCTTTCTAATTAGGTAAGAATCGCCCACCCTCATAGATCCTCTTTGTAGCTTTCCTCCTTGATAACATAACCCAAGTTTTGTTTGGATACAAGGGGTAATATACTAAAAGAGGAAAGTCCCAGTCCCAGGTGACGGATTAGTGGTGGGTCTAACAGTCGTGGTCATCCCAATTCTATTGGCCAATGAACAGTTTAGGAACATCCATGTCACCCTGTTCTGGTCACTGAGATGGAAGTCAAATTCTCCTGAGGGGCTTCTGGGAAAGATTTTTCCACCGTATAAAATAGGAGATGGGCAAGAGGTCCGCTACCTAACGCGCTTTCCACCTTCTAGCAGCCGCCATGTCGCCACCTTGAGTGGAAGCACTCCTGACACACAGGATGACAGAGCAGAGAGGCAGAAAGGGCCCAAGTCTTGTGGGTAATGGGGAGCAGTTGAATCCACACAGGACTGCTCACCTTCCGGCTTCTCAGGTGAGACAGCAGCAGACCCCTACTGGTTCTGCCATTTTTAGGTGGCGTTTGCTTCTTGTTGCCAAAAACATCTTGATGGGTGACCTTTCTAGATATATAACCCCAAAACCCTTTATTGTGACAGACGCACTTAGAGGACGTAAAGTTTTCTTTCTTTTTCTTATTTTTTTTTGATAGCTGGTAAGTATGCCTCAGGCAAAAAGGCAAACTGAAAATATATATATGCATAATTGAAGCTCAGTAAATACTCATTTGAAAAGTGAACGAATGTTCTACAGGTTACTGTAGTTGTTTCCTCAGGGAATAAATTTTTTGGATACTTATATCAACAAACAGTATTTCTTTGGCATTTCCAGGAGCTCAGTTTTTATGTCCTTCCTAGAAATGGCACATATTTCTGCTGCTTCAGGATCTCAGATGTTCCTGGAAAACATTACTTTTCACTTCCCTGGCTTTTCCCTCTCACAGTTAACTTGTAACTTGCGGTTGCCTAGCAGCTAGTTAGGCATCAAGCATTTGTCCAAAAGTATGTTTCTACAACACCTTCCTCTCACAGTGATACAATACACAAGGCAGTTTACACATTTCTCCATAATATTGCACAGGTCATTTGTCCTTTTACTTAAAAAGAAACTTTTAATATGAGCTATTTGAAACACACAGCAAAGTGTAGAAATTTCTATGACAAGTAATCCTGTAGTTGGTACCCTCAGCCACATACTCACATTAAACTCAGGTTTACTGTGTGTTCGCATGTAGCCGTATGTCCTCATGGATAAAGCTATAGACTTATCTCCATGCCTCCCCGCCCTCCCCATCCCACTGTCTTGACGATGAGAATAATGACAACAATCAGGATGATTATGATAATGATGGCAATAGAAACAGCACATCTGCTATCTACTGGCCATTATCTGAGCACTTTACACACATTAGCTCCTTTAAAGCCTTCAGCAGACATGTGACATACATACTATTTTTATCCCCCCTTTTCTAGATGAGGGGCTGAGGAAACATTGGTTAAGTAACTTAACCAAGGCCACACGGGTGGTAACCAGAGAAGCCAGGATTCCAACCCAGGCAATCTGGGTGTCCCATATCCCACCACTATCCCGATGTTGCTGGGGATCCTTATATACTTTCTCTAAATATATACGCATCCATGATAAATACACATCGGATTTATTTGTATTTTTTCAAGGTATATGATTCTATAACATTTGTGGCTTTTTCCTATTGTGAACCATGTCACAATGAACAGTCACGCACGTATTTCCTTGTGCATGTGTTGCTCTATGGCAAACATCGAGAAGTCTAATTTCTGGTTGGTAGATTTTACACATCATCAATTGTTTATTTTAGTTATTCCAGAATTGCTCTTCAAAGTAGTAGTACCAATTTGTAGCCATGCCGGTACTGTATAAGACTTCCCCATTCCCAGTAGCCCCACCCGTTCTTGTTAGTATTGGATTTATTGATTGATTATTGATTATTGCCAGTTGGTAAGTATGGGATTGTATTTTATTGTTCTAGTGTGAATTTTGCTTTTGATTACCCCGGAGGTTGAAGCATCTTCCATTTGTTTATTTGTGCTTCCTTTTTGCTCGTATTGTTTGCCTGGTTTTTAAGGAATTCTATTATATTCCGATTATATAAAGCTAGTTATAAGTGTTGTATACACCTTATAGTAGCTACTGATTTTCTTTTCTTTTCTTTTTTCTTTTTTGACGTTCTTTTCACTGTTGTCCTGATACACAGAAGTTCTTAGTTTGATATAGTTATATTCTCATTATTTTCTTGTCTCAATATGGTTTATGCTTTTGGCATCTTAATAGGAATGACAGTACTCAGATGTCATCAAGATAGCCTCCTATATTTTCTTTTAAATTTTACTTTCACATTTAGATGATTTGGGGCTGTGACAAAGAGGTAGATATCCAATTTTACCCTCTTTCACATGAATAGTTGGGCCTATCTTTTCCTATACGGTGATGTCCCAGCATCATTTATTGAATACTCTCATCCTTTGCCCAGTGACCTGAAATTCCATCTCTGCCATATTTCAAATTTCTATATCTAAGTGATTCTATTTCTAAAGTTCCCCGTGGCAATATCACATTGTTCAAATTACTACTAACACTTTATAGTCGGTACCAATATGCAAAAGGATAGTCCCCTTTTCTTTTTCTTCTTCCGTCTCTCCTCCTCCCTCTTCTTTGCAATTTTTTAGTATTTTCTTGTCAAGTTCTTTGAAAAACTCTACAGTGATTTTTATTGAAGTTGTATTCAATTTATAAGTTAATTTGGGGAAAATTACAGTCTTTAAAATACTGAACCCTTCCATCCATGAATATAGTAAATCCTTTATTTCTTTCCCCCTCCCATAAGGTTTTGTTGCTTTCTCCATAAAAATCTGACACACCATTTGTTAGATTTACTTCTGGACACCTTAAAAGTTTTATTGCTGCTGTTAATAATGTCCTTTAACAATAACTATTGATTTTTGTATATTGATTTCTAGCAAACTTACTGAACTTTCTTATTAGTACTAATATTTATTTGCAGATTCTCCTGGGTATTCTATGTAGACATGTATTCTTGGTACTAATTATGTTATACCTTTTCTGCAATCTTTAGCTTTTTGTGTCTATTGTGCTTTTTAAAACTGAGATATAATTATCAACCAATAAAATGCATAGGTCCTAATTATTTAGTTCAATTAGTTCTGACAACTATACACACTTGTGTAATGAACACCCCAATCAAGATATAGAGCATTTTCATCACCCCAAGACATTCCTTTGCAGTCAGTTCCCACCTCCCAGCCCTAGGCAACCAACAGTCTGCTTTTCTGTGGCTATCAATCAGTGTTGCCTGTTCTTGAACTTTATAGAAATGGAATCATACAGGATATTTTATTTGGGTACTGGCTGCTTCTGCACGGCACAGTGTTGTCTTAAATTTCATTTATATTGTTGTCTGCATCAGTAATCCATCCTTGTATGACTGAATAATATTCCATTGTTTGGATCTCCCACAGTTTGTTATCCCATCTCCATGTCAATAGAATTGGGTTGTTTTGAATTTGGGGCCATTATAAATAAGGGCTGCTATAAACATATCAATCTTTCAACTTTTTCTTTTATTTTCTCATTATCTTAGCTAGGACCTGTAGTCTGACATTTAATGTCAGTATTTGCAACGGGCTTTTGAAGACATACTTCATCAAGTTGAGAGAGTTCCCACTTATTCCTACTTTACTTGAGAGGATTTATTTATTTATTGGAGGGAGGTATCTTTGTTTAATCAAGAATGGTTACTGGATTGTATTAAATGTCTTTCCCGCATCTATTGAAATGATCTTTCTCCTTTCATCTGTTAATGTGATGATGATATTAATCTACCTTCTAAGGCGTCTTTACATTCTTGGATAAGTCTTAATTAGCAACGAGTTAAGACATTGCCAGATTTAAAAAATAATGGGTGGTTTCTTACATTTGTCTCTTTGTGCATGTATGAAAGGAACCTAATGTTTTCAGTTTTGTCTCAAGGCTTAATGGCCCCATAAAATGAGCTGGGTGGATTTTTTTTCTCTTTTTCTGAAGCAATTTTACGATATTAAAATTATCCATCTCTTGAAGACAGAACTTACCTGTAAAACCAACCAGGCTTGGCGATCGTGCCTGTGTATGTCTGGGGAGAGCAGCAGGGGGCAGGTGGGCTGATTCAGTTTCTCTGATAGCAACGCGTATGCTCACAATTCATATCTCTTCTTGAGTCAGTTTTGTTGTTATATTTTTCCGGAAAATTGCCCTTTTCATCTGCGTTTTCACGTTTATTGGCATTGTTCATAGTATTTATCTTTTATTTTTCTACTGCATCTCTATTATGTTCTTTCCGTTCAGAGTATTGTTTATTTTTACTTTAATTTCTCTTCTTCTGATCATGTTAGCCAGATGTTTGCCTATTTAATTTGCCTTCCAAAAGAGCCATTTTTTTCCTTTTGTTACTCCTCTTGACCGTGTCTTTGTTTGTAATGTTATCAACTTCCACTCTTATCTTTATTATTTCCTTCCTTCTAATTCCTTTGGGTTTACTCTGCTGCCCTGTTCTTTTTCTAACCTTTGATTTACATGCTAAGTACAGTCTTTCCCAGCCCTTCTTCTTTGTTTCTTATGTGCATTTAAAGATAGATTTCAATTGTTTACAGTGGTGTACTGGAACCAATGGTAGCCGGCTCATTTTGGGCTGTGAGAGTTCATTTTGTGTATTTCTTCCCAATTCCGCCTCCACCCTTGGTTGGTAGCTTGAAACAGACCTGGTGGGATACTTACAGTATGGATGGGCAAATGCTATGAATCGTACCTTCCTTGCCCTCTGCAACCCCCGCACCCCTCCCCCCACACACCCCACCCAACACCGAGAGCCTCTTGGAAAACATTTACCCACACAACACTTGCTGTTTTCCAGACTTTGTATTTAATGTTTGTATTATGATTTGGTTCTAAAATTCCCTTATTTCTTCTTTACTCATTGGTTGCTTAGAAATACATTTTAAAAAATTTTCCAATCATTTTGTTGTTGTTGATTTTTAATTTTATTGTGATGTAGGCTGTAGGATATCAATTCTTTGGCGTTGGTTCGGACTTGGTTAGTAGCATACTATATGGTCAACTTATTTAAAATATTCCATGTATACTCGAAAACGTGAGTATTCTTTAATTCTCAGGGCCCTACACACCTCCCTTCGATCAGCTTGTTAATTGTAGTCGTCCAAATAGTCTCTATCGTTACTAACTTTTTGTCTGCTTAATCTGTCAATTCTGGGAAAGGAATATTAAAATCTTCCACTCTACTGGTTTGTAAATTTCTTTTTGTTTTCCACCAGTTTTTGCTTTATATAATGTGAAGCTAAATTGTTAGGTACAGTATATGATTCATACGGCTTTCTGATAAAGTTTCCCTTTTATTAACGTGTAGTGTCCTTTTTATCCTTAACAGCATATTTTGCCTTAACTATTCTTTTATCTGTTACTTATGTCAACACAGTGGCTTTTTCCAGTTAATATTTGCCTGGCATGTAATAGCTTTCAATCCTTTATCACTCACCTTTTCATTGTATTTTCGGTATGTTTCTTATAAACAGCATATAGCTAATTTTTTCCCATCATCTTTACTCTTCTGATAACAGAATTCGAAGTTGCTGTTATTTTCCCTCGCTACTTTGAGGCTCTTACTCCATTTCTTCCAGCCTCTGATAATACTGTTAGAAATTCGGCTGCCATTTAAGTTGTTGTTCTATTTTTTTTTTTTTTTTTTTTGCGGTACGCGGCCTCTCACTGTTGTGGCCTCTCCTGTTGCGGAGCACAGGCTCCGGACGCGCAGGCTCAGCGGCCATGGCTCACGGGACCAGCCGCTCCGCGGCATGTGGGATCTTCCCGGACCGGGGCACGAACCCGTGTCCCCTGAATCGGCAGGCGGACTCTCAACCATTGCGCCACCAGGGAAACCCCTATTGTTCTATTATTGATAATTTATTTTTTCTTCCTGAATATTTTGGTTTCCTCATTTCACTGCAATGAGTCTAAGTGTGAATTTATTTGTATTTCTTATGCTTAGGTTTCCTGTGTTTCTTTAATCTGAAGATTTTTTTTTTAATCAGGTCTGGATAATTGTCAACTATTATCATATGAACATCATGTCTACCCCACTATCTTTATTCCCTCTTTTTGGAATTCTTGTTAGATATACAGTTGACCCTTGAACAAGCGGAGTTTAGGGATGCCCACCCTCCATGCTGTTGAAAACCTGCATATGACTTTACAGTCAGCCCTCCAGACCCACGGCTCTGCATCCAAGGCTTCAAGGAATTCTATTCAGGGAATTTAGATCGTGCAGTGCTGCGGTATATATTTATTGAAAAACACCCACGTAAAAGTGGACTGCTCAGTTCAAACCTGTGCTGTTCAAGGGCCAACTGTGTGTTGGATTTTTTCTATCTATATTCCATGTCTTCTGAATTTCCTGTCTTCTAGTATCTTCCCATCTGTGTTCTGGGCAGTATACCTAGACGGGCTTCCAGTTCATCACTTCTCTTGCCACCTTTTATTTTTTCATACTCTTTAATACCTTTCTTTCTTCTTCATGTCACGTTGGATTCTCCTTCAGATTATTTTTCAATTACATTTTTGGGCTGTAGTTTTCATGTTTCCTTTTTCTGTTGACTTTCATTCACCATGAATCATTTCCCTGTGCATTTTGTAATATGGGATTACAAGAGGGACTTTATTTTCCTTGGGGACTTCTGGCAGCCTGAGTTGTCAAGGGTCCCTCCAGTGTGTTCTGTTTGCTTCTTCTGAACACCCCAGAGCCAGCACAGCCCAAGAGCGATTTTATTGCATTACCCTTCAGCGCAGGGATTTCCCATACCACAAACACAGCGCAGAGCAAACTCTGAACACACAGGCCTGAGATGCTGAGTTTTCATGGGATGGGATAATTATTTATTGATTTAGTCTCCTGATTTCCCAGCAAGAGTCATGGCTGAGACAAGTTCCATCTTGTGTCTCTGGACCGGGGCGGTGGGCGGGGAGCTGGGGTGGAGGGGTGGGGGTTGCAGAGTTTATTAGTCCCAGTTTTCATTGAGTTAGCAGTCCATCAGCGGTCGAATTCCTAGCTAACCAGATTAGATAACTTCCCCCTGACACCACCCTGCACCACCCTGGCTGGGGCATGAGGTCATACACCTACCTCAGCGGCCCACAGCCCCCTCCCAGCTTCTGACTTGTATGCGTTCCCGTTTTGCTCTTGAGCACAGCCATAGACTTTTTGTGTTACGATAAAATATTCATAACATGTAATTTACCATTTAAACCATCTTAAGCGTACAATTCAGTGGCACTTAGTACTTTCACACTGTTGTGCAACCATTCCTACCTTCCATCTCCAGAACGTTTTTTCATCTTCCCAAACTTGAACTCCATAGCTACTTAACACTAACTCGCCACTGTCCCCCTCCCCCCACCCCCAGAGCCACCATCCTACTTTCTGTCTCAATGAACTTGATGACTCTAGGTAACGCACATAAGGAGAATCACACAGTATTTGTCCTCTTCACTTAGCATACTATCCACAAGCTACATCCGTGCTGTAGCAGGTGTCAGAATTTCCTTCCTTTTTACGGTTGAATAATATTCCGCTGTATGTATAGATCATGTTTTGTTTTTCCATTCATCCATAGATGGACACTTGGGCTTCTACCACCTTTTTGTTATTGTGAATAGTACTGCTACGAACATGGGTGTACAAACATCTCTCCAAGTCCCTGTTTTCAATTCTTCTGGGCACAGATATATACCTAAAAGTGGAGTTCCTGGATCATATGGTAATTTTATGTTTAATTTTGGGGGGAACTACCATACCATTTTCTACTGCAACAGCCATAGATTTTTTTAAAAAGCTGTATATTTTATCCTGCATTTCTATATGTTACTAGTGGGAGGCTATACATGGGATCCAAGGCTGCTATCTTCCCAGAACCAAAAATCCTGTCTCCTTTAGCTGATATAATTCTTTTTCCCCATATTACTTTTACCCAAGTTCTGGGTCTTTCTGTGACTATTCCAGGTCCCAGATACTCATTTCAGAATAGCTAAGCTAAAATAAGTCTGTGCAGGCGTATATAAAGTATACATATACCATACATATGGTACGTATATATATATATGGTATATATGTATGTATACCATATATATTGATTTATTTGTGGCACCTGCAGCTGAATGAAGCAGGGGGTACTCCTCTTCCTAATTTGGAAGTACAATGTCTGTCCAGGGGAATGTCTGCTTTGAGTGGATTTGTGTTCACGTAAAGATTTTGGGGTTCTTACCATGTAAGAAAATATTTGATCACTAAACTCTGGGTTGTTTTTTCCACTTAAATTATGTGTCCATTCCAAGTGTATTTCCTAACCATGAGTTTGCTAAGCCTCCTTTACTAAAAAAATAACCAGGGTTTAATACAGGGTACTATCTAATGAGTGAGGCAAAATGAAACTCCAGTTCTTTTTTTCTGGAGGTTTATAACGTCATGAAGTTTCTCTGAGCATGCTAAATTCTTCTATACTATCCTCTTTCCTCCAGATTTCGTCTTGAATATACTGCCACCTTACCTTAAAATTTTTTTCTCTTCCCAAGAAAAGAGCGAGCAAGTCGTAGCACAAGTCGTTTTCTGCTAATGAAAAAACTTCAAGAACATGACTCATGAAATTTCTAGTTATCAAAGAAAATAAAAGTGTATCCCTTTGAAGGGGTGCTTTAATCAAAATTGTATTCACTCATAACTTTAATCAGCGAACCCTTACTGAGCTCCTCACACAGGGACAGGTGATGCATGAGCAGGACGTGGTCCCTTGTTCACAAATAGTTCAATATCAGGGGAGGCAATTGGGAAAACAAACAATTTCAGACAGTTATTTCCAACAGGGTGGCAGACTTGCAGCTCTTATCCATTGTTCCTTTGAAAACAATAAAAGTCAGGCTAAAATGCAATCAAAATTGTAAAAGCCTGTACTGATAAGCTGTTATAAGAATAAGGATTCAGTAGAGGCCAAAATCAAGTGAAAGTAGAAACGTGCAGGGATGAGCAGAGTACTAAAGAATATTTGCTCGACGTTGGTGACCTAAAGCTTTTGTTTTCACAGCTTCAAGGGGCAGAAGACATGGCTTAGGAGCTGCCCAAGGTGCGGTGTTTAATAGGAGACCCCATCATTAAAGCTGGGACTACCCCTTCCCCAAAAGGCTACCCATGTGAAATTGAGTTAGAATTTATCTTGACACCCAGTGGACACCAAAGAAAATTACCTGATTGAAACTGAATGCTGAGTAAAGGAAAGAAAGTGTCCCCTTTGAAACCATGTCTATACCCATCTCTTCCTCACACCGTTTTGCAGGCAAAATTTAGACTAACTGAAATCTTTGAAAAATTCTCAAGTCTATAATTTGATTTAAAGTGATCTTGGGTTGGTCGTACCCGCTGGCATCTGGCAAACAGAAACCCAAACCCGTTTTGGAGAATTTCTCTGAAGGAACCCACCTTCAAACTAAACCTCAAAAATTTCCTTTGGAAAAACTTCCAGAAGATACTAATTTATGTAAGAATACCAAAATAATTATGGAGCAAGTGACCATGACTGAGAGGCAGCAGATAAGGACATCAGTATGAAACATGAAAAGGTTTCAGATACTGGAATTGGCAAAGACAGACTGTAAAAGAGTCGTATCTAAAGAAATAAATAAGAGGTTAAACTTATGAGCAAGGGAAAAGAAACCGTGAAAATGATCAAGCAGATTTGAAAAAGTCAAATAAAACTTCCTCTAGAAATAAAAAATATCATAAATGAAATTTTAAAACTCACTGTTTGAATTTAACAGCAAATAAGACCCAGCAGAAGAGAGAATTAGTGAGCTAGAAAATAGATACAAATAAATGCTGGACTACATTACGGAGGCTTAAAAGAGATGGACAATCTTTAATCAGAGACCCAGAAGGAGAAGAGAGAATGAAGAGGGAGACGGGCGAGTCGGTGTTTGAAGGGAGGGATGGTGGATAAGAAAATGACCAGAATTGATGAAAGATACCAGTGCTGAGATCCAGGAAGTCAGAGTTCCTAAAAGGATGTGTAAGAAGGAATACCTACCAGGACACATCGTGAAAATGTTGAACACTTAAAGTCAAGGTCAAGATCTTAAATGGAGCTGTAGAGAAAAGACAGATCACCTAGAAAGAAGCTGCTGTTCAGACGGGTGCCTAACTTCTCACCAGCAGCAGTAGAAGCGAGAAGTCAGTGGAATCATATCTTCGATATGTTAAGGAAAAATATTAGTTAATTTAGACGATGAACTGGTTCTCGAAGGAGGAGTAGGTAGCTTAGGTCTCATGTTTTCTCAAGGGCTCAGTCTCCCCTGGGCTTCTGCTCCTTCAAAGCAATCATATTTCAGTGAGTACCCCCGGCCCCGATGGTTCTTATCAAAGGTTCGATGACGGGTGTGCCCCTCTGCTGGTTTCCCTGGTAACCGATGAGCCAACCCCTGTAACTGGTAACCTCCTGCTACCCCAGGAACAAAGACTGCTGCCACATCCTGCCCACAGTCCGCCACACACAGTGGGCTGTACTTCCAGGACCTTGCTTCGGGCATGTAACCTCCTCCATCCATTAAACCATCGATGTCTCTGTCGCTGACTCCGGGCTCTTCCTTCCGTCTTGAGGCTGGGCAGGCCTGCGGGGTGCAGCCCAACATGAGGGAAGAGCCTTATTGATCCTGGTCTGACTCATTTGGGTCCACAAGGGTGGGGAAGCACTTGCTTCTTACTGCATTTTTATCTTTGTAAACATAGCCATAGAACACCAGTTCACAGACTGATAGGTAAATGCTGTGGACTGAATGTTTTGTGTGTCCCCTTCCCAAATTCATGTGTTGAATTCCCAGTGCCCAATGTGATGGCATTAGTATGTGGGGCCTTTGGGAGATGCTTAGGTCATGAGGGTGGAGCCCTTATAAGGAGACCCCCCCATAGAGTACCCTTGCCCATTCCACCATGTGAAGACACAGGGGGAAGATGTGGGCTGTGAACCAGCATGAGGGCCGTCACCAGCATGAGACCATGTGGGCAGCTTGATCTTGGACGTCCCACCCTCCAGAACTGTGAGAAATAAATTTCTGTTGTTCATAAGCTATGCAATCTGTGGCATTTTGTTACAGCAGCCTGAACGGACTAAGACAGTAAATAAGAAAGAACTTAATTTTTGTTTGATTTGATGCAATAAATTTGGAAGCTGATTTTTTGTTGTTGTTTGTTTTAAATGTAAAGTAAAACCTGGTATGTGACTGAATTCAGGTTAAGTAGAAAATCAAAATAATTTCTTTCAAAATCTCAACTGCAGTTTATATTTTTAAATTGAAGTATAGTTGTTTTACAATGTTGTGTTAATTTCTGCTGTACAGCAAAGTGACTCAGTTATACATATATATACATTCTTTTTTATATTCTTTTCCATTATGGTTTATCCCAGGATATTGAATATAGTTCCCTGTGCTACACAGTAGGACCTTGTTGTTTATCCATTCTATATATAATAGTTTGCATCTACTAACCCCAAACTCCCAGTCCATCCCTCCTCCATCCCCCTCCCCCTTGGTAACCACAACTCTGTTCTCTATGTCTGTGAGTCTGTTTCTGTTTCGTAGATAAGTTCATTTGAGGCACTTACTTTCTTCTTGATTAAACTTTTACAGAAGAGTCAGTCAACAAAGGAGAAAAAAACAGGTCCAAAATACAACTTAGATAACTGGTGTTTGAAAGAGAGCAGGTTGCTACCGTGTGTATGCGTGTGTGCACGTGACGTGCGTGTGTATATGTGTGGGTGCATGTGTGCTTGTGTGTGTGTGTGCACAGAGAATTTATTTAGCATCCTCTATACACTCCAGCACACACTGAGGGAAAATGGAAGAGAAATTATTATACGAAAGAAACCTGCTTCTCATCTTCAAGGATTGTAACATCTATTGGGGAAGAATAAATACCAAATACCTAGAACTCATGAAAACCCCTAGAAACTTAAAAAAAAACTTATGCAATAGTGTAATCAATCCTATACCTAAGGACTTAGAGTGCTAAGCATACAGCCAGGGGTAAGGGAAAAGATGGTTTATCATAAAGGCAATGGCAGAATAATTACAGATAGAGATTTGTGTGTGTGTGTGTGTGTGTGTGTTTTGTTGTATGTTGAACACATAGAAACTGGAATTCTAACCAGTTTCCTCTCAATCACCTTTTTATGATCCAATCCACCTGTTATTTGTGTCTTGATAAATGATTTTCTGGTTCTCATAACTCTAGGTGTAATAACCAAGAAACCCAGAAATAAAGGTGTAGAGAAAAGGGCACCAAACCCAAAACGTTTTCAGTGCACGGAACTGTGAAAATATGTTGAATACTCCTAACCAGAGAATGAAGATACTTCACATCACTGAGCTCTAGAAACATTTCAGAAATTTTTGGATGATTTGACTCCTAAACTGGTAAGGATTGGTAAATACCAAGCTAGGCCAATGAAAAGAGTTGATAAATGAGAGATTGGCTAGATGAAGGTGAATAAGAACATCTTTGAAAGAGGTAAACAATTATGATAAGAGTTGTGATAAGAATGCAGGAATTTCATGTTTGAGATGGAAGCCCAGCTCCAGAATTTAGAGTGATGTGACCTTGAGGAACTTATAGAACCTCTGCATGCTTTTGTTTTCTCATCTGTAAAATGGGATTCACTTAACAAATATTTTTCAGGCACTGATGATAGAATGAGCTGTTTTAGGTGCTGGGGCATGACTCTAGGCATTGGAGAGCAGTTACCTTCTTCAGACGGCCGTTATTAAGTTAGTCCATGAATGTAAAGAGCTGGGAACACTACTATCCTCGTGAGGTGGAGAAATCAATTCTAGAACAGAAAAAGGGATGGAAAATACGGCAGACTGAAATGAACAGACTGCTAATGGAATTAAAGCAATGAGGAAAGGAAACAAGGATGCCAAAATAGAATTTTCAATGGAATGGAAAGTAAATTGACGTAAAGAGAACACTACCTGGTCTATAAATGTTAAACGAAAGCCCTCATCCAAAACTTACTTGGCTTTCCTTTCTTCAGTATCCCCTCATTTGGAATATTTACTTGTTTACTTTGAGGCTATATTCATTTCCCAGACATTGCTTAGAGTTGCGTTCACCCTCAAACACTTAATGGCTCCCAGGGTCTTCAAACTATAAATTTCTAATTTGGGCATTCAAGATACTTCATCAAATTACTTCTAACCACCTTTTCCAGCCTTATTTCTCTTCCTACCCCTATAGTTTGGGTCACAGACTACAGATAATGCCTTTGAATGAGCTGACACTCTTTTAAACCGATTGTGGTATCGTCTATTATCTTACCACTTCCTGCTTTATGCAGTTCTGATACCAGAGCTATTTAAGATGATAAACCTTCCCTTTCCAAATAATTGAACAATCTGCTCTGATGAAACTTGCTGTCCTTTTTTTTTCCCCATGAGAGGTAGCATAATGCCTTATATACATGATGTGCTTAATAAATATTAATTCACCCCCCTTCCTCCTTAGCTGCACTCACGTTGCTTGCTCGTCTTAAAATGATCTTCACATTTTCTTCTGCTTCCCAAAATAATAAGCATTCTTCCAGGACCCACTCAGAAGTCACTTTCTTCAAAGCCTTCCGGTCCATCTCATCACTGGAGAGATGGATCTCTTCCCCTTCAGAGCGTGACTTTATCCAGACACCTTTCAGACCGTAGTTCTCAAATGCTGCCACAGTTCATACTATTTGTGTGGGTGTCTTATGGCTGCGCATGCCGTCCTTAAAGACAATGACTGTTCTCTCAAGTTGTGTACCTTTACTATGTCCACCTAGCGCCTTGCATGTAGTGAATAGTCAAGAGATTAGAATCTATGGACTCACTGAAAGGACTGGTGAAGTTGTGGGCGGAGATGGGCCGTAGGAGGTTTGTTTAAGGTCTGAGCGCTGGGGAGAGGCTGTGTAGGGCTCCTTCAAGGCTTTTCTCTAGGCATCCCCTGCCGTCCACCCACCCTCAGCTTGCTCAAAGAGTGAGTCTGTGTTTAGAGCAATGTGATTTAAAGGTCCCATTTATGAGCAAATAGCTGTGTTTATAAACTTAGTTTGACAAATAAGGGAGGCTTTGAAATGGATACTGTTTGCTGAAGCCAGAACCAAGTTCCACCAACGGGGCACGCTGACTCTGGTTGTGGAAATGTCCCCCTAACGTGGCCTTCACAGCCCTAACTCCTCACCCACTCCTTTCATGTTTTGAAATGTAATTATTTAAAAGCTTGATGGCATTTTTTTTTTTTTTTTTTTTTGGCGGTATGTGGGCCTCTCACTGCTGTGGCCTCTCCCGTTTCAGAGCACAGTCTCCGGACGCGCAGGCTCAGCGGCCATGGCTCACGGGCCCAGCTGCTCCGCAGCACATGGGATCTTCCCGGACCGGGGCACGAACCCGCGTCCCCTGCATTGGCAGGCGGACTCTCAACCACTGCACCACCAGGGAAGCCCTCGATGGCATTTTTAGGCATTAGGAACTTTTAGGGGTTTATCTATTTTGCGTCAACCTGCCGTTGTCATGATATTCTGCTCTGTGTCGGGGGAGGTGGAGAGTCGGGACCTGGCTTGATCTCACCCTGTTCAGATCAGCCACACTCCCAGGCGCTGGTTTACTTTCTCATCAAGAGAGTCAGACACAGAAAGACAACTATCATGGGATATCACTTATAGGTGGAATCTAGAAAAAGGGTATAAATGAACTTATCTACAAAACACGAGTAAGGTCACAGATGTAGAAAACAAACTTATGGTTACCAGGGGGTGAGGTGGGGGAGGGATAAATTGGGAGATTGGGAGTGACATATACACACTACTGTATATAGAATGGATAAGTAATAAGGTCCTACTGCATAGCCCAGGGAACTCTACTCAATACGCTGTAATGGTTTATATGGGAAAAGAATCTAAAAAAGAGGGGATATATGTATATGTATAACTGATTGACTTTGCTGTATACCTGAAACTAACACAACATTGTAAATCAACTATACTCCAATAAAAATTTAAAAAAGAGGGTGCCCAGAAGATTGTGGGACCAGGGCTATTGGTCCCCCTGCAGCCTCAGAGTGTCCTGTTGGAAAGGTTACACTGAGATGGGGGTGGCCTGGGCTTGTGATACAGAAGAAACAGCTCAGAGTCTAAAGCTTGAAAGAGGCACCTTCTGACATGAATTGCACTGGCCCTCAGCTTCCAGCTGCACAGAGAGAAGACTCCAGGTAGAAAATGACCCCAGGAGCAAACAGTCATCCTAGGAAGGGAAGAACCCAACCCAGAGACTGCTACAGGTCCTTCAGGTTGGTTTTAGTGAACAAGAGGTAATTACTCCTTAGTTGCCGAGACAGGGATTCAGAGAATGGAAGATGTTGGAATAATTGGCTAGTGACTGTCCAGAGAGATCAGGATGCCCAACCCCAGCATTTTAATTTTAAGGAAGTGTGGAAGAGTTGACCATTATGGACGATTGTACTCAATTCCGTGAGGCGAGGACAGCATTTCAAACCACTTTCTAGAATGGGGGAGGGCACATGGGTGTGCCAGGTGAGGGGGTCCCCTTCGGGGAGATTAGTGATGGTCCCAGGATATATGGGGGCTGAGACTGTTATGTCCTCATTTGGTGAGAGAAATGGATAGGGGATGATGATAAATGACTATTCTTTCACAATACTCTCTTGAGGGGGCTCTACATTTTTTTCCTCACAAAACTGCCTCAAAACGCTTAAAGAATTCCACTTTGGAATGTCTTCTGAGCTAGTTTATGTTTTATATCTCATCACTCTACAATTGCACCTCATTTTTAACGAAAAAAAAAAAAAGTTTCCTGCTCGATCAACCACCTTATTCATCAGACTTGGCTCTGGGTGATTTTTGGTTGTTTCCAAAAATGAAATACACCCTCAAAGCTGAAAGATTTATGTTACCGAAGCTCCTGAAGAAATGTGACTTGAACTCCGCAGAACTCAAGAGGAGTTCCAGATACATTTTGGTACCGAAAAAAAAAAAATTAAAGTCTTGTTATTTCGCAGTCCAACCACATACATTTTCATATTCTCTTCTCTTCCATTGTGTCAGAAATGAAACTCTGATCCGAATGAAGTATTCCAAGTGCATTAATCAAAGAGTTGTGCTCCATCTAGGCATCTATAACTAAATTTCTGTTTCTACAACATCTGTTGGAGAATAAAAGAAGGAGAAGTGGAAAGATATACGTCAGAAGAAAAACAGAGGCGCCTATAATGAAATCATGAAAGAGTGATACATCTCACTTCGTGCTGTTGCGTGCAGGTTGTGCTAGCCGTCTGCGTTGTATGTGCAGAGGGCAACCTTCTGGCTTTGTTTTCTTCATGTTACTAGAGTAATGCATATTTACCCCAGAAAATTAGGAAAGAAGGAAAGCAAAAGGAAGAGAATTTAAAAATCATCTATAGTTCCATAGGTAACTAATTTTGATCTTTCATCTTTCTAGCCTTTATTCGATGGATCACATATTTTGTGGCAGATGTCTTTTTTTTTTTTTGCTTGCTTTTTTAAGAAAATAACATACAGAAACATCCATTAAACACGTAAATAGAGCAAATTGTGTTACGCACTAGTCAGCTCCCTTCCCCCTTTCCCTGTAGACAACCACTACCCTGATTTTGGAAAATTCATTTTTTTAAAGTTTTTCATCATATTTGTATCATGAAAGCCAAAAGTAATTTTTCTTTTCTCTCTATTATTATCAGTGTAGAATCGTGGATTTTTCCTTATTCAAGTATATTGTTTTTCAGGCTCCAATCATCCTAAATGTGGCCAATGGGGGCTTTTTCAAGCAGCTCCTGTGACCTTCCCACACAAGCCTATCAGCTTGAACCCTTCTTTTCCTCTGACACAGCAAGATTTTTCAGGCCCACCTTGTAGGCCCCCTGCCCTGACCATTTCTCTAAGGATCCCTGGTTTCTGCAGTGAACACGTAATAGTTTTTAGAAATCAAGATCTGGACGGTCTATGTGCTTTGCTTTTGGGGTGCTTGTGTTTCCAGATTCTCTCAGAGGACAGAACAGGGAAATACACACACATAACATATTATGGGCTTCTTGGGGAAAAAAACACACCCCTGTGTTTCTCCTTTGTTCATGCACTCACAAAGCTTCTGATACCAGATGTGTGGGTTTTCCACACATCAGGCAATTTTTCTGACACCAGCCGGGTGTCCTATAATTCACTGCAATTTTGACTCTACTTAATGTGGAATTAGCATCAGATCCCACAAGTTAAGGGCTCAGTCCCACAAGACTGCCCCCACTTTTGACACCAATTAAGTCCCAGGTTGCTACCTGTACTTCTAACCATCTGGCTATAAATGAGGGTTCCAACAACCCCCTCCTTGTATTCGATAATTTTCTAGAACGGTTCACAGAGGTCAGGGAAACTTGTGTTTATTGGTTTATTATAAAGGGTACAAATGACCAGCCAAACAGGGACAAGTGGGGAGGAGGGTGTGCAGAGCTTCCACGCCCCCTCTGGGCACACTGCCCTCCCACATCCAAAGCTGGAAAAGAGGTTTCATTAAGAAGAGTAGCATGGACATATATACTCTACCAAACGTAAAATAGATAGCTAGTGGGAAGCAGCTGCATAGCACAGGGAGATCAGCTCGGTGCTTTGTTACCGCCTGGAGTGGTGGGATAGGGAGGGTGGGATAGGGAGGGTGCGAGGGAGACACAAGAGGGAGGGGATATGGGGATATATGTATATGTATAACTGATTCACTTTGTTATAAAGCAGAAACTAACACACCATTGTAAAGCAATTATACTCCAATAAAGATGTTAAAAAAAACCAGCAAAACACTCATGATTGAGTAAATCATTGGCCACTGGTGAGTAACTCAATTTCCAGCCCCTCTCCCTTGCCTGGAGGTTGGGGAGTTGAGGCTGAGAGTCTCAACCCTTTAATCACGTGGTTGGTCCTTCTGGCAACCAGCTCCCACCCTGAGGCTGGTTGGGGACCACTAAGAGTCACCTCATTAGCATAAACCCAGGTACAGTTGGAAGGAGCTCATACTGTAAAACAAAAGATGTTCCTCTCACCCCTATCACTCAGGAAACCCTTGAGGATTTAAAATAAAAGTCTTGTGCCAGGAGCCGGGGACAAAGATTAAATATATATTTCTTATCATATTACAATATCGCAGCTTAACAGAAGCAACAGTATTCTCCTATCTGTTCCTACACTCAGTTCATTTATTTATTTATTGGAGTATAGTTGCTTTACAATGTTGTGTTAGTTTCTACTGTACAACAAAGTGAATCAGCTATACATATACATATATCCCCTCTTTTTTGGATTTCCTTCCCAATTAGGTCACCACAGAGCACTGAGTAGAGTTCCCTGTGCTACACAGTAGGTTCTCGTTAGTTATCTATTTTATACATAGTACCAATAGTGTATATACTTCAATCCCACCCCCCTTCCTCCTTGGTATCCATATGTTTGTTCTCTATATCTGTGTCTCTATTTCTGCTTTGCAAACAAGATGGTCTATACCAATTTTTTCAGATTCCACATATATGTGTTACTATATGATATTTGTTTTCTCTTTCTGACTTACTTCACTCTGTATGACACTCAATTTATTGTGACATCACATGTCACATCGTCTCTGGAGGACTCTACTGCCTGCACACTCAGGAGAGAATGAGAATGATAAAAGGTGAATAATGTGTTCCTGTTATTACGAAGATAATTTTCATCTCACAGATGCCCTCCAAGGGTCTCAGGGTCCCCCAAGGCTGACCAGACCACACGCCATTGAGAACGGTGCAGCAGAGGCATCGGCACTGAGAATTACAGGCTAAGGCTCTGAGATCTTTTGTCTTGATCTTTACGGTATTGTCCTTAGAAATGGATCCTCCAACAAACTGTTAAATATCGGCTAACTCTGTAAAAGTTTGTAAAAGTTGAATGAAATCCTAACTTACCTTAGGAACTGCAAACTCGTATATATAACGATTACCGACCCTTTCGAGTGGGACCCCAATGAGGGTCCTCCTGCCCGGTGTCCTTGGAGCCAACCGAACGAGACCGAGTTCGATTCAGAAGCAAAGGAAAGCGTTGTTCTCAGATCAAAGTACGGACAGGTGCGTGATTGCTCTAGGAAATGTGCTTCCCCGACACACAGGTGCAGGGCTGCTTTATAGGGCCTCGTGGGGAGGGGCGGGGTTCTGAGGGGGCGGCCTGAGAGCTCAGCGTCGGGCGCAGCGTCTCTGCACACGGCCCGCCGCCGCCATCTTGGGCTGAGTGCCGTGCGCGGCGCTTCTGCGCACGGCCCCGAGCTGAGGTGCGGGTGCAGTCATTTCCCACGGGGAACTCCGGGTTGAAGGGCCGGGTGGGAGCCCCGTGTCCGCGGCCTTCTGTGAACGAGAGAGACTGGACTCAGCACAGAGGAGAAGAAAGGTTAGGCTTTGTTTTATTACCCATATTCTGTTTATCGCCGGGAATTGTTCATGGTGACGAAACTGCTGCTCAGCGTCTCTGGGACCGACCTGCCCCTCCCCCCCCAGGCCTCTCCTTCCGGGGCGTTTTCCGTCGAGTTCACAAACGGGAACCTTTCTCCACACCAGTGCCTCTCAGCGTGTGCACTGGTCCCCCCGGGGGACCCTGAGACCCTTGGAGGGCATCTGTGAGATGAAAGTCATTTTCGTAACAGTAGGAAGACCTCGTGCACCTTTCCTCATTCTCTCGGGAGGAGTTGCTCAGGCGCAAAATCCTCGACTTCTTTCCGACTCCCCCCTAGAAGGGCTCTGGCTGAGCCCCGAGCATCTCTCACCTGGTGCTCCCACCTGTCCTCTCTGCTCCCCCCTCCCCGCCCCCAGGTCCATTCTCGACAGAACCGCCAGAGCGATCCTTTTAACACCCAACACCATGCAGTCTTCTGCGGAAAATGCTGTGATGCTGCCTGCTTTCACTCAAAGCTGACGGCTTAAAATGCCCTTAAGGGCTTCCCTGGTCTGCCCCAACCTTTCCCTGTATGACCCCCCCCCCACCCCGGCTCCCAGCTCTCTCCCCACCACAGCGACTCCTCTGTTCCTGGAACACCCCAGACCTGCTTCTGCCTCAGGGCCCCTGCCCTGGCGGTTCCCTCTTCTCCCTCGTCATCGTCTCACTCCCTGCTTTTCCAGGCTTTGCTGAGATGTCCCCGTACCACTGTGTCCTACCCTGCCCACCCTATTTAAAACGGCAGGTTTTCCTACACTGGGACGCCTGTCACCCCCTTCCTGTGCTCTGCATTTTCTTTTCCATTTCCCGCCACGGCATTTACACTCTTCTCTTCATTTGGTAATTGTGAGTTGTTTATTGTCTGTCTCGCTCTGCTAGCACATCAGTTCCACATGTCAGGGATTTTGGGCAGCTTTCTTTCACTGATGTATCCCAGGAACCTAGAATGGTGCTTGGCACGCGGTAGACACCGAATCAGTATTTGCTAAACGAATGACTGCGTTATACACAAATGCCTCTAAAGAACTAGGATGCTTGGAATATTTGAAGCTGTGATTTAACTAAGACCAATCATCAGGAATTTGTTGAGCAAATTGATAATCAGAACTCTTTCCTTGTAAGCAACAACAACTCAAGTAAAAGCTTAAACAAAGAAAGGAAAAAAGAAATGTGTTCACTTATAAGATAATCTTCAGGCATGGCTGGATCCAGGAGTTCAAATGATGTCATTGGGATTCTGTCTCTTTACTTTCCTCTTCCTCCGTCTACTTCATTCCCAGGCAGCCTTTCCCTTTATGGTGATAATGATGCCACAGGCATCTCTAAGCTTTTGTTACCAGCCGCCCCAGCCACCCCATGCAAAGAAGTGTGTATTTATCCCTGTTGGTTGCGCTTGCTCCCAAGCTCTCAATGGCACAGCAAGGGAATGTGTATATACATCTGTATTTATTTCTGTGTCTGGCTCTGTCCTTGAAAACTACCTGTTCACTCTGATCCCTCCAGTTCCAACCCAACAGCACAGGGTTTATTTTAGCCTTCCCCCTTCATTTCTCCGATAGTGAAGCCAGGCCCCCATTTCCTTAACTGATTTACTGATTTGATCAGTGCTCCTGTATGTGACCGATTCCCCCTCACCCTCCACGGCCGAGTCTCCCCTCATGGGATGGCCTCCTCACCTGCTCAGACTCTTGCACCTCGGCCGCTGTGTTTCCCTCCTGTTCCTGCACAGGTGCTGGCCCTTGTTCTGACCCACTGCACAGCTTTAAGGCTGAATTGTTCAGGACGCGAAGGGAAGGGAAGAGGAAACAGGGCGTCTTTATCTTAATTTATGCCAGTTACCCCAAGAGACTCAGCACCCCCAGGCTGTCCCTGATTTCCAGGACGTGGAGCCCACGAGGCCCCGTGGTCAGTGAGGCAGCTTGCAGCTGCCCTTTGCCCAGCCGTGGTCAGGGATCCTCTCCCCCTTCCCTGGTGCGTTTTCCTCCTGGCTCTTGTTGCTCTCCCCAGTGTTAGTTGGATGGAGTCTTACCCCTCCAGTGCTCAGTGCTGTGCCTCGCACGTGGAGGTATCAGGGAATATTTGCTTGATGAGTGAGTCCCAGGAGAGAGCCGTCCCACGTGGACCGCGGTCTCCGAGTCCACCCCCGAGGGTGGTTGTCCTGGCCGTTCTGAGGCCAGCTAAGGCTTGCGTGCCCTCCATCCCGACACCCCGGCAGGTGGCCCTTCCTCTGGCCGGTGCAGCACCGGTGACATGGGAGCGGACGAGTCGAGGAAGTATAGTTAGCATCATTCATTGCTTATGTCGTACAGGCTGTGAGAACTAATGAAATTTTATGACAGACGGGCAACCACCAGCTTCCCTGTGTTATTTATCTTTCTCGCTTCTGGCTGGGAGCACTGGGTGATTTTTCATTTACATTTAAAAATGCCAAGATGACTAAGCGCAATTCGCCTACTCAGAAAACTAGCAAATTGTATCAATGCACAAGTGTAATGAATAATCATCAGGCATGAGAAATGAGGAGCCGTTAAGCAGGATAGTCTGTCTTATCCCAGTTCCCCTCCCTCCCCCCGCCACCATTTCCACCAGTTCCCAAACGCCAGGGACATGCATCACAGGTTTTTCCTTTGCTCATATCTGGTGTTTGCAACATGTGCAGTGACAAACAAAAGGTTCTCATGAGTTGTGACGCAGGTGCCCACGGCTCAATAGATTTATTTGTAGCAACCTAGAGGGATGATGCAAATAGATGTAATACGTGGGGATTGGGGGGAGGGATTTTTTAAAAAATAGAAAATTTAACGTAAGAAGGCATGGAGGTCCCAGGAGACAGGTTAATCCTAGAGTGACAAGAGTCAAAATTGTGAGACTGTGTTTACATAACCAAGAGAAACCCGCCGAACGAATTAATCACAGAGACCCAAACCTGGGAGCTGTATGTACTTTGAAAAATTCTTTTGTATACACGGCTGGTTCTCTTATCTCCTCATTCCTGCAATGTTATCTGTGCTCCCATCCCCACCTGCTTTTGCAGGATCTCCAGCCTCTGCAGTTCCCTGCTCCCCACAAATTACTTCCCGGGGCGGGGTGGGGGGGGTCTCTAGAGGTATCTCACATGTGTTCACTAATAAATGGATAGGTCTCGTGTAACATCTGCATTGTTTTTTTTTTCCTTTATTCTCTGCTGCTCCCGTGGGAGTTTGATGAGCTGTATCCTTAAGGCACCAGAGCATCAGCCCCTTGTCTTTCTTCTGGAGCCTTTCAGAGTCTGGAGAATGCTTCCTCTCCACAACCAGTGTTTTCCCAGGGATTTTAAAATTGTGCTGTTTGTGTTCCAGCACCTTCTAGATTTTTTTAGTAAAGAACTCTGGGGCGGGGAGGCAGAGCTGAAAGGCCAACATTATGCTCTTCTCGACACCCAAGCCCCTGCGTCATGACTGAGGCTTTGTGAGGGGCAGTGCTGCTCTGCTCGCCTTCTCTCTCAGGATGGGCTCCTTCCCAGAGGGCTCCTCGCGTCTTTGTGCACCTTGGCACTGGGAGGCTGGACGTGCCCAGACCTGCCTGGCTCCCGAAAGCGGGCACTGGCTCAGGCTCCTGGTAGCACATCTTGATTCAAAGGGGCGCAGTGGGGCTGGGAAGCAATTCAGACACAGGACTCGCCCTTGAGGACTTTATTACGTGAATAGACATGCAGTAAATAAGCAAGTGGTAGGGGAGGGAAAGCTAAGTGGGATGAGAGAGGCACAGATAACGGAGCAGAGAGGACAAAGCAGGAATAGCTTCATGGAGGTTTGCCTTGAGACACAAACACCTGGAGGAGGTGACTAGAAAGGAATTCCAGGAAGAAGGAGCGCAGGGTGGATATTCCCAGCAGCACAACGGGATGGCAAGGCTTCAGATGGGCCAACACCTACACTGCTGGAGGGAATGTTTGGGGAAGTTATGGTGGGAAGGGGGAGTGAGACTATGTACAGGAGACCCGTGGCCAGCGGCTGAGTCCTCTGTGTCTTATTTTGTATGTGGCAAAATATACCCAACTGAGATAATACACCAGATGGAGCCATCAGAAGCCATCGAGGAGCAGCAGGGTGTGACTCTGGGCCAAGCAGGTCCACCTGGGTCAGTGCGTGTTAGATGATAGGAGAGACTGGGGTGGGCAGACCGGTGGGGAGTCTTCTGCAGCATCAGGTATGGGTACAGAGATTGAAGCGTCTTCTCTCTTTTCAAGCAAGAAGATGATGGGGTTGGGAGATAGAGCAGGCGGGTATTGAGGTGAGGGAGGAGAGAAGTCCAAGGAGACCTGTACACGAGCATTTAGGAAGAGAGAACAGCATGCTGTCCAAGAGGCGGAGCTTTTTTTTGGATGGAACTTGATGAATCACACCTTCAGCTTTTGTAAGTTGGGTGGGATAAAGACAATGATTCCCATTTTTGAGGTAGGAAAATTATGACACAGATTGGTAAGCGGAGTGTCCTTGCTCACAGGGTACAAGGCAGAGGTGACCCTCAAACCCAGACCTTTGGGTTCTAAAAGCTTTGCTCTTTTCCTTACAGACCTGCTAAGTAGATGTACAGAGAGGACAGTAGCAAAAAGGAGTTAACAAAAAGGTGTAAAAAATTATGCTATGGATGAGGAAAACAAATGTATTGTCCTGATTCCTGGGAGAGCCATCAGGTAAATAAACTCCCCTAATCCAACCCAGTGAGAAATTTTCTGGGCAAGTGGATCCATAATCCCATGTAAGTCCCCTAAAAAGAGAGACTAGTGAGAAATCAACTCCAGTGAAAAACAAACAGAGGAAATAATTGTGGCAGGGCACTGGGCATTCCTCCCCCAGGGTCCCAGGCTGTCGTATAAGAAAAGCCATAAAATCCATAATAGAAATTGCTTCATCCAGAAGCTTCTGGAAGGTCCGTGCATTCATAACTAGGACGTCAGTAACAGGCCTATTCTTGGTTATCCTCAGTGATAACCAGCTGCTTATGAAGCATCTGTTTTCTGAGAACTTGGACTCTGTCATGGTCTGTTTTACATCTGGGAATGAGGTGGTGGTATGTTGTTTTTCTCTTGGGTTGGTGAGGAGAGGTGGGAAGACACAGGCTTGCCAGTGTCCTGTTTGTCTTTCTGTTTATTGTTGCAACTGGCCTCATTAGGTCAGGCGAGAGCTGCCAACGTTTATAACTTTGGCTTTTCTAATTAAAGTTCCCCTGAAAAGGCTACCCCTCTCTTCTGACTCTCGGCAGGAATGTGCTCTCATAACACAGGCATCTGCCCCCTGGACTAACCTTTCTCGAAACCAGATAAACAGAGTAATACTAATAAAAATATCCATCTGTGCTTAAAGATAAATAGAGCATTAATATACCAAACTGAGATCTGGATTCTTTCGGAGCCAGCTTTAATGATATTAGACATCTGTTCCAGCTTGCTTTCCACTCATTTTCCATTTTACATGTTCTTACACGAAACCAACAGGAAAGTGGTTTGTCTGGGGAAAAAGGGGTGTCACTTGACCACTGTCCTCTTCTGAGGCCACTGCCCCCATAGAGGGTGAGACAGAAGTATAAACCGATGATGTGCCCTAACATTTGCCCCCCTGCTTGCTTTTTATCATGGATGTTAAGCATGGTGGTCTTTTTTCAATTTTATTCTTGGGTACCAGAATGCCAGTTTATTCATTGTCAACTGCTAGTAGAATTGTGGGTAGACCAGATGTACAAATGTTGGCGTGATAGAGGCAGTCATTCTTCTCCTGGAGTCAAGATGTGAAAGTATCTGAAAGCCATTTGTTTACCAGGAGACCAGAAGGTCTCAGCGTGGAAAGATGGAAGAATGATGGTTTCTCTTAAAGAGAACTGTACTTGGATGGTAGAAACCAGCCTCTCAGGGTTCCTTTAGCATTGTTAACACTCGAGAAGAATTGCAGGCAAGATGCTGTCGTAGGACAACTTTCTCCACTTAAGGGCAGACCTGTTGACCTGGGTTTCTTAGATGTAGTGCTAACTCTAAAGGGGTAGGAGCAAGTCAGTGGGAGCAGGGGAAAAGATGAATGGGGGCATTAAAAATTGCTACAGTGATGGGGCAGGGGTGCCACTGACTTTTAGTGTCTGAAGACCAAGGATGCCCAAGTACATCAGCGTGAGGGGCAGCCTTGCCCAGCCATGTCCTGGCCAGTCCCAAATGCTGATGACACATTTTTGAGAGGCATCCACATTTTAAAATATTGGAAGCACTTTTTTCGAATAAAAATCTTATGTAGAATCCCCAAATATAAACCATATTAAAGAAGAGGTATTTTTTCCTGAAGGAGAGGAGGTCCCTGAAAATTTTGGGGGGGAACAGTTTAAGAATCACTATTTTAGGTGCTATCAGATGGGCATGCAGTTCTGATGTTTTCTTTGGTCCTACCATGTGCTAAGAATCAAGTGGTTTAAAATAATTTTCTAAAGCATAATTTTATTCCTCTTAGCATTTTATATAAAAGTTTTTAACTCTAGATAAAAATGGAAAGAATTATAAATACCCATACACGTGACACCTAGATTCTAAAATTGCCAGTGTTTTTCTCCTTTTGTCTCATCACTGTCTCTCCATATATATTAGTTCATCTTACTTTTAAATTCATGTCAGAGTAAGTTGCAGACATCAGTACTTCCACATGCGTATCAGGCATTAACTAGAGTCCTGTCTCTGTGTGTAGTTCTTTTTAAGCGATCAGATTTACGTGCAATGAAATGAGTAGATCCAGCGCATAGTTTGTGAGTTTTAAAAAATACAGTCATGCCGCTCAAACCCTTGTCAAGATGTAAAACATTTCCGTTATCTCTGAAGGTTTCCTGGTAGCCCTTCTCAGCTAGCCACACTCCCATGCTCCTCCCCTCATTCCTGGTGAATACTGTTGCAGTCCTTTTCACCAGGGGTTCGTTTTACCCATTCCAGAGCTTCGTTTGAATGGGATCACCACATCCGTACCCTGACTTCTTTCATGCAGCAGATTGTTTCTGAGCCTTATCCATTCTGTTGCTTTCATCAGTGGTTCCTTGCTTTTAATCCAGGGGGTGGTGGTTTTGGCTGTGGACTGAAGGGAACTCTGACTTTGGTGATTCATGATCCAGCACTTCCACACCAGGCCATTCTCATTATTTCTGGCAGAATTAGCTTTGTCTGAACAGCAGCAGACAATCTGTCAGGAGGGCTCATTCAGGCAGACCAGCTGACAGCTTGCTGAGAGCATCCTCGTACCTGGTGTCTGAGTGGGCCGGGCAGGCTGGTCGGCATGGCCCAGCAGTCACACCCACCCTGGGCAGAGCCAGTCAGGGGGCTTGTGGCCCTTCAGGAGCGCTGCTCTCTTCTCTTCCCCAGAAGCCAGAAGATTGGGCTGAACCCTCAGCTCTCTAGAGTTCTTTGTTTTTTTAATCGTGGTAAAACATATGTAACATAAAATTTACTATTTTAACCATTTTTAAGCGTACAGTTCAGTGACGTTCAGTATGTTCACATTGTTGTTCTACCATCACCACCATCCGTCTCCAGAACCTTTTCATCATCCCAGACCGAGACTTTATACCCAGTAAAGAGTAACTCCCCAGAAGAAACAGTGACACAGAGAGAACAAGCGTATGGACACCAAGGGGGAAAGGGGGGGATGGGATGAATTGGGAGATTGACATTATACACTATTGATACTATGTATAAAATAGATAACTAATGGGGGAGAACCTACTGTATAGCACAGGGAACTCTACTCAGTGCTCTGTGGTGACCTAGATGGGAAGGAAATCCAAGAAAGGGGATATATGTGTACGTATAGCTGATTCACTTTGCTGTACAGCAGAAACTAACACAACATTGTAAAGCAACTATACTTCAATTAAAAAACAACAACAATAACTCCCCATCCCCCTCCCCCAGCCCCTGGCAACCCCCCTCCTACTTTCTGTCTCTAGGAATTTGACAAATCTAGGGACCTCATAAGTGCAGTCATATAGTATTTTTCCTTTTGTGACTGGTTATTTCACTTAGCATAGCGTCTTCAAGGTTCACGTTGTAGCACATGTCATAATTTCCATCCTTTTTAAGGCTGAGTAATAGTTCACTGAGTGTACAGACTACACCTTCTTTATGCATTCATTTGTTGGTGGACATTTAGGTTGTTTCCACATCTTGCTTATTGTGAGCAATGCTGCAATGAACATGGGAGTGCAAATGCCTGTTTGAGTCCTTGTTTTCATTTCTTCTGGGTATTTATCCAGAAGTAGAATTGTTGGATCACATGAAATTCTATTTTTAATTTTTTGAGGAGCCTCCGTACTGTTTTCCACAGCAGCTCCACCACTTTATATGCCCACCAGCAGTGCACAGCCTTCCAGTGTCTCCGCACCTTCGCCAACACTTGCTGTTTTCTTTGATCATAGCCATCTGGATGGGTGTGACGTGGCATCTCATGGTGGTTTTCATTTGCGTTTCTTTAATGACTAGGTAGGGATGTTGAGCATCTTTTCACGTGTGACCTATGCAGATTTTACCTGAGGGATATTCTAAGCGGGACCTGTGATCAAGGTCTAGCAGGACCACACTGAGTTTTCTCTTTCTTTCCAATGGGACAAAGTCTGGGGCTGATTATCCACTGAAGACACTTAGTAGCCATCTTTATCATCATCACCAAAACACACAGTGTGGGTAAAGAGATTCATGCTCTACAAAACTCCTTCTCCTACATTATGTCATTCAACTCTTGGGGCAGTTCTGCAGCGTCCTCCCTCTGGGCCGAGCACCTCCTCCAAGACGTCTCCCAGGGCTCACCACCCCTTCGTCACTTCGCATTGTAAGACAGGAGCCGGAGGTGCCCCACGTGATCAGAGGAGTGGTTTAGACCTCTTTGGCAGAAAATCCAGCTCTGGAAACAAAGTACTGGTTTTGGAGTTTTCTTGAAATTAGCCCATCTGTTTAACGCTAACCCATGGTTGCCTGTGCAGGAGTCATGGGAGATCCCATGTTTCTCCTTTAATGCCATGTGTCCTCTGTCTGACACTGTGATTTCTCTTAGTGGGCTAGTCATTGTCACTGTTGCTTCATCGGGGGTTCCTGAGAACCCTACTCTGTTAGTGTGTTCTTTCAATGGGTTTTAGTGGTTCTCCCTCTGGGAAGAGTGAAATTTGTGCATTTATTCACTCATTCATTCAACCATTGTGTATTTATTGTGTGTCCACTGTGTGGACACACAATAGTAGTTACTATAGTAGTAACTACAGTAAACACTGGAGACACAGTGGTGAACAAACAAGAGATAATGTCTGGTGCCCTGGATCCAGGGGACTTAGATGGATGGGCCAGGCAAGACCCACTTAACCACAGAGAAAACCCTGCAGGGCGAAGGATGGCCACTTGGGACAAACATGCTTTTTCCTCTGCCAGAAATAAACAAGCTAAGTTTGAGGCAAGAGTCCAGAGTTCCAACAGTTACACTGTCCAAAGAATTCAAGGACCCATTCAATTTTTATCACACTGTCTGTCTAACTGCCCTTTAAGTTCAGGTCTTACCTGCAGAGCTGGTGGACTCTGGGTGCCTTGGTGATTGGAGTGTGATCTGTGAGGCACTGAGAAGAACTTTCCAGTGGCTTGAAATTCCTTTAGTGGGGGTGTCAGATATGTAGGAAGGCTTTGTAGGGTACCTTGAGCCGTAAGTGGAAAACTCCACTGAGAGACAAGGAGCAGCTCAGAATCACAGCGAGGTGTAAATGACTTGATTCACTTCTCAGCAGACGTTTATGGAGCGCTCACTGTGCTCAGTGTGGACAGATGCAGAGCTCTCTCCCTTCACGGATCCTCTCTCTCTCTCTGTATAGAAGCCAGTGAATATAAAAGAGTAAGCAATTAATATACAGAAAAAACATTCAGAGATCAAGAGCCACGAAGAAACTAGGAAATGCCACCAGGCAGAGAAGGATCAGGAGTGTAGACGCGCCTAGGTAGGGTTGAGAAGCAGGCTGTGAGACGAGGTTGTGCGGGCACGCACTCGAGTGTGAGGTTGTGCCAGGAAGTACCAGCGGAGGAGTGGGGAAGTGGGCCGGGAAAGAACACAGCTGGCAGAGGTGTGATGCCAAACAGGTGACCACGCAGGCGCTGGGGAACCAGTGATGTTGGGGGTGCGGGACCAGGGCGAGGCATACGGACTGAGGCTGCTCCTGGGGCCATCAGTTCACTGGTAGGTCCAGCCGGGCCTGCATCTGGGCAGAGTGGGATCCAGTGGTCAGAGTGGCTCAGGGGGAGTCACTGATGCCAGCGCCGGGAATCTGGCCTTGTGCATGGGCAGCGTTTGCTTTTTCAGGGATGACATTGCTGGGCTTGTTCTGCAGATAACAACAAACAGGAGGTAGCCGTGGAGAGATCTAGGGAGAGAGCATTCAGGGCAGAGGGAACAGTGTGTGCAAAGGCCCTTTTCTTGAGAAAGGATGTGATGGCCAGTATGGCTGGAGGTGAAGAGGGAGAGGCAGGCTGGGCTCCCGGTCCCCGCATGGCAGTCTAAGCGCAGTGGAAACCAGCAGAGGGGTCTCGCTAGCATGCCTGCCTTACGTTTTGTTACCACATCTTCCTTGTTCGATCAAGTTTTCATAGTGTGGGAACGGACTGGTCACTTGGAGTAATGGGAAAAGAGCATCTCAGGCAGCCCAGGGCACGGAAGGCAGAGCCTGAGACAATGAGGACAGCACCGCCCCGCTCAGAGCTGTGGGAAGGGCCTCTGTGATGCAGTGCATCCTGCTCTCAGATGAAAGCAGCCCAGGCGGGGACCCTGGCCTATTCTGAGGATGGCCAAGCCTCGAAGAAGAAGAACAATTAGAAAGTAAAAGGATTGGAAAACGGGGAGTTTCCAGCGGCCATTTCTTTGTGTCACTCATGATGCATTTTGACAAAGTGTGAAGCAGGGAAAAAGCCGCGGGATTGCAGGACTGCCTGGCTGGGCCCGCCGAGCAGCCAACAGAGCTCCCCTGCTCCAGGCAGCGGGCTCTCTGCTCCGGTTATGGATTTGGAGCCGAAGCATGCAAAAAGAGATTACAGTTTAGCATTCACTGCATGCATTCAGTGAAAAATGAGACTGTCATGCAGGCTGGGACTCAATCTACCAGGAAACGGTGGACGCGGGAGCCCTGGCTGCTGAGCAGACGATAGATGGAAAACGCCCAGGCTGGAGGCTCAGGGTTTCCATAGCTCTGGGTGAGAATTTCTTCCTTCTGGCTGTTAAGTCCATCCTTTCTTGTGTCTCTGACCCCACGATATTTCTTTTCCTTTTTGTTTTTTTTTCCTCAGCTTTTTCTCCATTAAAAATGTGTTACCTGGGTTTTAAAATTAGGTAAATGACATGAAGAAGGCGGCCCTTTCAGTTCTGTGTCAGAGGAGGGAAGAGGAAGGCATTGAATCAATTCAAACCAAGACAGTACCTTAAATATTATGTAATTGTTTGGAGACTTTAAGCCTCCTCCAGTCCAAACCCCTCCTTTTAGAGACGAACGAGCAGAGGCCCAGAGGACCCAAGTGACTTCCTCAAGTTCCCATGGCCTCTGGGTCGGCAGAGCCTCAGTCAGAGCCTAAGTCTGCGGACTTTCATGCCAAGACTCTTCCTGTGACACCCACAGACTTAGTTTTCTCCTTTATTTGTGGGGAAACTTGAGTCACTGGCAGAGTTTATTCAGAGTGCAGACAGTCAGAGCCTTTGGTGTGCGACCAAGCTTTGCTCCTTTCCAGATGCCAGGGCCGTGGAAGGGACGTCATGGCCCATTACCCCTGCTCTCTCCTTTGTGCCGGCACAAATGCCATGCCACGGCCTTGGCACCGGGGCTGCAAGGGATTGGGTTTGGTGCCCTAGCGGGGCCCGTGGCTTCAGGACAGGGGTCCCCACCCTCAGAAGAGGGAGTGAGACAGGTGGGCTATAAAATGTGCGGTGGTTCAGGCTGATCGTCCAGACCCCAGACTTCCTGGTTTTTCACCTTGCCTCTTACTTGCTGTGTGAACGCGGACTGTTTGTTTAACCTTCCCCCTGTAAAGCAAGGATGCAGATATCCACACCACCGTAGTAGTTATTTATTGCTGAAGAGCCTTGCTACTACACACACAGTGGCTTGAAACACACATATTTATTGTCTGCAGTTTCCCTGGGTCAGGAATCCAGGCACAGCTCAGCCAGGTCGTCAGCAAGCCTGAAGTCAAAGGGTCTGGCAGGGCTGAGGTCTCATCTGAGACTTGACTGGGGGAGGATCCACTCTCAAGCTCACTGAAGGTGTTAGCAAAATGTGTGACCTTGTGGTCGTAGGACCAAGGGACTCATTTTCTTGTTGGCTGGTGACCAAAGGCCATTTGCTTTCTCAAAATCAGCCGGGGGGCGGGGGAGAGGCTCCAGCAAGCCAGGCACTGTAATCACACACATGTTATCATGTCCCCTCTGCTGTATTCTAGTGAGTAAACGCAAGTCCCAGGTCCCACCCACCACTCACTCAAAGGTATGGGTGGGGTCATGACACAAAGGTATGAACACAGAAGATGGGGATCCTGGGGTCAGCTTTAGAGTGTGTCCACCACAGTGCCTCATAGGGTTATCGTGAGAAGGCAATGAGTTAACACACATCAGGCCCTTAGAAGAGGACCCTTTCTCAGGAAGCACAGTGAGTTGGTTGTGGTGGAGGTGGTGGTGTTACCATCATCAGAAGAAGATGCCTCTAACTTGTACTTGCTCTTGGAAGGCCTTTGAACAGTCTTTAGGGAATCCGGGAAGACAGGATTCAATTTAAACAAACACCTACAGTAGTTAATAAATGAAAAAACTCCAGTAACCACTCTCACTTAATTTCATTTTCTTGGTTGGAGATTGCATGGCAAGTGGGAAATACGCAGGGTGTGGAGTTTGAAAAGCAGGGAGTTCGTAGGCAGCTTTCTCTGCACTGCACAAACGCTGGCTGTCATCTTCACTTCCTTCTTAAGCTAGACTTTCCAAATTATTGTTTTTTTTGTAATTACGAGGTTTATATATTAAAGAAGTATGTAAGGTAGTAAAATTGCCACTGTTTTGTTTAATTTAATTTTTTTATTGAAGAGGTATAATTGACATATAACATTATATTAGTTTCAGGTGTACAACATAATGATTCAATATTTGTATGTACTGCACAATGATCACCACAGTAAACCTAGTTAACATCCATCACCATACATAGTTACAGAATACTTCCATTGTGATGAGAACTTTTAAGATTGACTCTCTTATCAACTTTCAAATATACAATAAAGTATTATTATCAGTAGTCATCATACTGTGCTTTACATCTCCAAGACTTATTTATTTTATAACTGGAATTTTGTAGCTTTTGACCCCCTTCACCCATTTCACCACCCCCTCCCACCTCTGGCAACCACCAATCTGTTGTTTGTACCTATGAACTTGGTTTTGTGTTGTGTTTAGATTCCACATCTAAGTGAGATCATGTGGTATTTGTCTTTCTTTGTCTGACTTACTTCACTTAGTACAGTGTCCTCAGGGTCCATCTATGTGGTCTCAGTCCAAGTTATTTTTGATTGATTCACCCCATTGGTTAAAATGTCCTATCATGCATTCCAATATATGCATCTTTATTTATATTGTAAGATATGCACAAAATAGAAATGACAAGAGCTTGAGATAAATTAGAGGTAAGCAGTAAACTGTCTTTCTAATCCTGAAGGTTTCCAACCATCATTAGCTCTTACTTCATGGTACTTTGCATGAGGGTTGTCATCAGCAACAGTGGATGTACATTCATATTTCAAACTTTTGTCAGATCTCATTAGCCCTATTTTGGTTTTTTTCCTCCTAGTGTGGCTGACAGAGAGCTCAAATAGCAATGAGAGCTGCTTGGCCACTGTTGCTATGAGTCTACATTATCAGTATTATCGGTAGTATCTTCAGTCCCAGTATCTTTGCAAGAATCCTTTAGGCCACTGGTCTATTTTGTAAGCATTGGTTTGGGCTGAAATAAATCATGTAGTCATTAAGTTAATTTTACTGACCTCATATGAACTGTGATACCTGAAAGTCTGCTTAAAGTATAGATGAGAGAGGACACCTCTTCCTGTTGTGGACCCGTGTATCAAATGAGACATGTCCCATCTTACATAGTGGGCTCATGATGGTGCCAGAGGAAATCTATATGTTGGAAACTAGAAAACCTTAATTTTTTTTCTTTTTAAGGCAAAAATAAATAATTTTACTGTATTGTTTCTATACACAAATGCATAATCTTATACTCCCTTGGGAGATGTACACACAGTTTGGAGACCCCGCTTATATCTCACACCACACAGATATGTCTGCCTCCAGAGTGATTTTTGGCTTTATTACAGCTGTGTCTAGAAACGCCTATCCCTCGATGGTTGGCTGAGCTTTTTGATGCTCTCATCATACACCCACAGCAGAACTGCCAGGTGACCCTGAGCTCTCACCCTGGAAGTGTTTTAGAAAAGTCTGCAAAGTTTGCAGATGTGTCTGGGCCACGAGCCGTGAGGATCCATCCCACCCAGGCTTTCCGAGAGAGAGGAGAAATGCTGGCAGCCCCAGCAGCCTGCAGGGGCTCTTCCGCCATCCCCGTAAACAGGGTTGAACTGGCCTGCTTTATCTCTCTGTGCAAAATGCAGATTTAATAGGAAAGCGCCCTCGGAGTCACTGCTGCCATGTTGGATCTCCGGAGGAATTAGGGATAACAGTCTAATAACTGTAGAAAGAGCTTAGGCGCTTTGCTGTGTCGGGTGTATCTGAGTTAGCTCCTGAAAAGCGAACTCGGGACATTAAACCCTTTTATCGCCCAGATAGAGCAATACGGGGAAAATCCACTCCTTGGTAGGAGATGAGTTTACTAGCATCTGAAGGGGGTGTGTGTTTGAATGTGATAGGAAGGGAGCATTTGTCAGAGCGGAAGGTGGATCAAAAGGCAAATGAATTCTTGGAGTTAAATAAGGGCTTTAATTTATCCCACTTTGAACTGCTTCACCATCAGCAGAATGTGCTACCCGAAAGCCAGCCTGTCTTTCCAAGGTCTGTGGCTGGCACAGGGGTCTCTGTCTGCTAACGCTGCATTTTAAAGAAACAAGCAGCATTAGGGAAGATGGCCTAAGGCTGAGGAGGCAAGATAAATGTCTATTTTGCTGGGCCGCAGAGTTCCTTTTGCTAACCTGTTCACCTAGCAGTCTGCAGAAAATAAGAGATTTAGACAGAGCTGGTTCCTTTCATATTACTTAGGTGGACCTGAAGTTATCCAGCCAGACAGAGGATGGACAAATCAGGCTAGCTTAGCCCAGTGATTTCCAAATATGGGTCCATGGAGTTCCAACAGAGGTTGCCTTCTGTGGAAGACTGAAAAATGGCCACAGGTTTTATCTATTCCTGTGTTCATACCTTTGCAGTGCACCACCACAGTTCCTCCCATCAAGCAGTGGAGACTGCGTCTCTTCTCTTTGAATCCGTTGAATGTGTGGCTTGTCTTGGCCAGTGGAATGCTATCAATTGTGGTACAAGCGAAGGCTTGAAAAGCATTTGTGCATTCAGACTTCCCTCCTGAGGCTCTTAGAAACCATGAGAAGGCCAGGCATGTCTGTAGGATGATGAGAGACCCAGTGGTTCTCTCATCTCAGCTGGCCAAACCCTGTAAGCAGAGCCGCCTAGCTGATGGGCAGCAGAGTGCAGATGCCAGAATGACCCGAGCTGCAGTCTGCAGAAGAACTGGCTAGCTGAGCCCAGCCCAGATTGCTGACTCCCAGAATCGCCAGCAAAGTAAATGGCTACTGTCATAAGTCATTAGTTTTGGGTGGTGTGTTGTGCATCAAAAACTAACCAGAGGCAGAACTAGGGAGGCCGAGGGGCAGTCAGTATTCAGGGTTCCCAAATTTGGTTTCATGCAGAGTAGCTGTGATTTGTTTACTCTTTCATTTAAGCTCTTGATGGAGTAAAGTGTTTTGGGGCTAGTGGCAGAAGGTGGGGAGCATCCCAGAATATTCCTGTTTTGTCTACAGCATCCCAGAATATTCCTGTTGCTGGAGCCTTGAGCTAGCAGCCCTGGAGCTACTACTTCTGGTTTTGTCATTTGGAAATCTGGGGAGAGTTTCTAGGGATGGCTGATCTGTCCCCCAGTTAAATCATTCCCTTGTCATTCAAAGGGCTGCACACCTAGTCATCTTCGTTTAGGATCGGTTCCTACCAGGGAAGACAGGAGTGACTCAGCCGTGGATCTGCTGAAAGCTGTTCAGAAGATCAGCCGTGTGACTTTGCTCAGTTAAACTTTCACCTTTTGATTGCAGCCGTGGACTATTCCCACAGTCACATTACACTGTTACTAATGCTCTAAGATAGCATTTACACTTGAGGAGGAAAGTGGGAGGTAGACTTCCTTTCGGAAGAAGCGAACCAAGAGAAAGGTACAATCTTAGGGGTCTCTGGACAAGGGATACGGATATTCAGTCCTCGTGTAACGTCTTGCTGCATAGGCATGCCATACTACCAGCAGTCTTTAAGTTATTGTATAATAGTCTGTGCAAAATGGACATGAGTAACTTTCTCTTATCTTCCTTTATTCCTCCTTCTTCTAACAGGGTCCCACTATCCTTCCTTCCACTGCACACAGTCTTAGTGGGACTCTTGTTGCAGGTGCCTACTCATCCCCGGTCAAGGTTGGCACGTGGTCCAAGCTCAGCCCATGAGATGCTCTCATCTAAGAATCTGAAAGTTAAGCAAATGACACAATGATAGGATTGTGGCTGACTCATACTATTGAACGTTCTCTGAAGAGCCTGTCAATCTGGTCATTCTTCTGTATGCTCAGGGCTGACCCTGGTCCTGGTCTCTTCTAGGTAGATTTCCTTCAATTGTGAGCTACCCGTATCCTCCCAATAGATGCATTTTTTGCTCAGGTTAACCAGAGCCAGCTTTTGTTGGCTGCAGCTAAAGAACACCGATTGATATACTTTTCTTAGTCAAGGTTAGCATCTGTGGTAGTCACAAGTAATCTGGTTTTCCTCTCTACCTGGACATAGGGTCGAATGGCACTTTCCTGCCTTCTTTCAAATTAGGTGTGGCCATATCATTTTCTCTGGTTGTAAAAATTGAGTGCAAATGTCATATACAGGTAGAGGTTTTAAGAGCCAGTGTAAGATAGACCCCATTCTTTTCCTCCTGCCATGGTGATTATGGGTGAACGTAGCAAGACAGAGCCTCTGTTAAGCCTCAGTTCCCAAGTGATTCTGATAAGCAAAGCCCTCTGCTGCTTCTCCTTTTACCTGCATTGGGCGTACAGTGAGTGAGACAATAACCTTTGTTTTCATGAGGCCCTGGGATTTTGGAAATGCATGTTACCATAGTGTAGCCTATCCCATCTTGGCTTGTAAAGCACCCTATTGGACAAGTCACAGCCCATATTAGTAACTCATCATGCAAACTACCCTCGAATTTCTCTGCTAGTTTGCTGGATCTCCATTCTCTATCAGCCAAGGATGGATAGGTTTATACCTTTGAGCGTCTCATTATAAGGCAAGAATATTCTAAACATAACAACATTCACTCACTCCATAAGTACATATTGAGTGCCTGAACATTGATTTTATTATTGTATCAGGTGCTATGAGAGATACAAAGGAAGAGAACATACAGTCTGAATGAACTAATAATCCAATTGGAGAGACCAAGACTAATACGAACTAATATCAAAGAAAGGCAATAATATAAGAAATACTGTAGGGAATCTGCAAATGCCTATTTAAGTGGTAGGGTCAAAAGGGCTATGAGATTTAAGATAGAAGAGAAGAATTTGCTTGAGGGCAGCTTTTCCAATGAGACAGAGATCTGGCTGGGTCTAAAAGTTTGGATTAAAATGGAGAGGGGTCTTTCTATAGAGGGGAGACAACATAACCAAAGTTATAGAGTGAGAAAAACAAGTTTTGAAAATCAGTTTAATTCAAATGGAAGAAAATTGTAAGAGACAAAATTAGAAAAGTAATTGAGAGCTGGATTAGAGAAAGCCTGGAGTTAGTTTAGGAAATTTACCCCAACTTCAGGAATCACATTCAGAATCCACAAGATGGGCAGGAAGAAGGGAAAGGAAGAGGACTTCCAGAAGTCCCCAGCAGGCTTCTTCTTCCATGTCATTGACCAAGCTGGTATCTCCTGGGCACTCCTAGCTGCCAGGGAAGGCACGGAAAAGCCACTAAAGAGCTTTTCTCACCCCTAGAATGAGGGTGGGCAAGGAGGAAGGGGTCTGAGGCCAGGAATAGCCTTAGAGAAATGAAAGCATCTGCTCCTTTCCTTCACGCCATCTCACAGGGATTGTTATTGCTGTGTCATTTCATTAACATAGAAATAGACTGTCATAATGAAAGATCAAATAGGTACAGAAAGTGAGTGCCAAGAATATCCCAATATGTTAACTGTAATACTTAAAAATATTAGACACAAGGACGGTAAACTCTGTAATCATTAGAGACGATTGCCCAGTAAAGATGGGTCTTAAGCTGAGCTGGGGGAAGCCTTTAAAAGTGTACAACGTAATCCCAGCTCTGGAAGGATTTACAGTCTATGGTGAGGTAAGTCTAACACACAGGAGACACGAGTGAGTAAGGCAACTCATAAATAAGCCCTAAAACCAGAGGGCATAGAAGAAGTATTACAGAAATGAAGAGAGGAGAGAATTAAGGATTAATTCAGGGTTAGAATCTTTAGGGAAAGGTCCATGGAAGAGGTGATTTTTAGACAGAGGCTTGAGAATCCGGCAGCATCAAGACGGGAAGAAATGGCTCTCCGGCAGGCTCATGTGGCAGGTACGAATCTTAGTTTACATATTTCAATTGTGTGATGAATGCAACTTGGATTTTTTTATAGCTTAATTTATTTCAGTTCCTACTGCCTGAGTATTGGAAATACGATGCCTGTCACTTTAGGAAATAGGAGTTGCATTGAGCTTTTGGGGAATCACGCTCTTACTGTTATCTGTTACACAGCATTTGCTGAGGTGTTCCTTTTTTTTCTTGCACAGCTCCATCTGGTCCAGCAGGCATTTCCATAACTTCTATGCCACTCCAGGGTGTATGTGACCCATTTTTCATCTCTGTTACTAAGGCAGGTTCTGGGAAACTCTGTGAGACTATATAAAACCTATCTACCCTGACATACCACACAGCCTCTTCCCTGGGGACTTAACAGCCTCCACTGGGCTCTTCGCAAAAGCGATGCCTCTGCCCTTTCATCCTGCCTCACCTTTCTAGAGGTGTTTGCTTCTCTTGGGATTTCCTTGGGGTGCATTTGTTCCCCCTACATAATCTGGAATTCAGCAGTATGGTCAGACATTTTAATAATACATCCAAACTGAAATTTTCCGTGTTTTATTTTAAAAAGGTGTTTTAATATTAAACATTTCAAATAGATAGGTAGAGAGAATAGCAATGAACCTCTGTGTACCTATGTCATCCAATTTCTACTATTATTAACATCTTTCCATTCTTAGCACAATATTGTAAATCAACTGTACTTCAATTTAAAAAAATTTAAAATTTAAAAGCAAAAAAAACCCCACCAAAAACCCAAACGTCTTTCCATTCTTGAGAAACAGTTACATCTTTATCTTCAGAGATAGAGGTAAATTTTCTTGAAGCAAAAGCTGTTTTTTTTTCCTCCCAGTGAAATTTTAGTTAAATTTGGCCTCTGTGTCTAGGCTCAGAAATCAGTTGAACTGAGGTGGTTTTCAAGGTTAACTCTAGACAAAGTCCACTGTTTCATTTTCCCGGCACTAACTTGCCGACTCAAGCTGTGCTGCCTGCTTTTCCTCCTTGTCTACACAGGGGCCCGCTGTAGCTGTAGCAGTTTTTTCCCTCAGTGTCCTCTATGAAATGGTTGTAATGGAACTTGGCTCCGAGGCCAGCCAGGTAGCATTCCCCTGCGTGGGGACTCCTCAGAGACCATTATATATAATCACGCACTGTCACAGGCATGACATGAATGATTATGCAAAACTTTACGCCCAATTTCCAAGTGGCTCCACAATTTGACAAAATGATGTGGCCATTTGTGAAATGCCAGCAAATGAGGGGAAATGGGGGGTATAGGGTTTCTGCGGGAGTGACAGGCTCATCCAGAAGCAAGCACTCTTCCGCTTGGCAAACCATACAAAGCAGAAATTTCTGCCCTGATTGAAGCGGCCTTCTACAGTGTGAGTTTATGCCCAGCTGTCACTGGGAAGAATTTTGGATTAGTTTTAACCGGTGGTGGCACTACCAACCTGGGCTCGTTTGGGGTGGGATGAAATTGTGCATGTCCCCCACTCTCACAGGAAGCAGTTCAGGATGGGGGTAAGGCTGCCTTCAAGCTCCCAGCAGCTGGCCACCAAGTGGACACACATGTCTGGTCACTGCACGTATAGGCTCGTGCTCCCTGGCTGGCATCCCCCGAGCTTGTCCACAGTGGAAATCACAGTGTGATTTTATTCCTGCGCCCAGACCTAGGAGTAATTATAGGGGAAGACTATAGAAGTCAGGGCATTCAGATTTAGCAGCATTTACTGGGTCCCCTGTCCTAAGCCACTTCATATACATGCTCAAGCAGGTGCATGCCCTGGGTTGTGCAGGGCAAAGCCGGGCGAATGACATTCCCTAATGATGGCCAGCAGGCCGCTTAGCAAGTATACCAGGGATGGGTGGACTTCAGTGGGGGCAAAATCTGGCCTGGTCACTAGGAGGCAGCTCTGAAGCATTTCTGTGACTCTGATACATTATTGAGCATGTCTGGGCCTCAGTTTTCTTACTTATAAAACAGGAAGACAGAGTAGGCCATCCTGCTCACACCTTTCCGAGATTGAAAATGTTAGCATTCCGTGGTTCTGGGCTATTTCCTGTGTCCTTTCTCAAGGCTGCTAGTGAGGAGCTCCTAGGCAGGGCTACTCCTTCTGTATGTGGTGACGTGGATTTAAACAAGAAAAGACAAGGAAAAAAACCAACATCACGGGAAGGGAATTCTCCTTTTCCCGATACACGGACCCTTCCCTTGCTTACGTGTCCTAAGTTTGATGTGACAGTTGAAAGAGTCAGCTGTTTTGAATTCCTGTCTTTGGCTCTTTAGTGGACCTTCAGGGAGCAGAGGTTTTTGAAAGTCACGGGTCTTACTCAGGGTCACAGCAGCTGAGTGGCAGAGCTGCCTGCACACAGCAGATCTGTGGGAAGATTTCTGGGGATGCAGCCCAGAGTTGAGTCTGATTCTAAGCAATAAGCAAACCCTTCATCTCCTGACAAAATGCTTGGTCTTGATAAAGCTCATCCGTCACTATGTAGACAGGGTCTCCTCTTCTCCCATCCACACCCACCCTCTGAATCTGGGATCTCTGTTTCCAGCTTTTCTTTTCATGGCATCAGGGACTAAAAAGGGCTCTGGGGAGATGAAAATGTCCCCTGCTTCTTGCTTGTTTCAAGGGCCAAGGTGCAACCATGCCCTCTGATTCATACACCCACCCACGTGGGAGACAGGGCTGTTGGGTCACCTTCTGAGTCCTTCAAATGTTCCTGTAAAGCTCTAACTATAGGGAACAAAATGTGGTTTCTTTTCAGTTGTGACCTGGAGGCTGGTCGTTGTGCTCAGTGGCGTGTGGTTTTAATTAATCTTCAGCATTTGAACTTTAGCCAGGCTGATGGGGACCCTCAGCCAGAGCTGCGTATCTGCAGATGCTGGGCAGTTTGTGGATGTTCTACACGAGCTGAGAGTTTTCAAGTTGGGCCTCTTTTGTCTTCTACAAATGCCACTAGTGGGGGTGGGAGGAGTAGGAAAAGCAAGTGACTTGATAACATCTTTAGAAACCAAGTAAGGAGCCATTAGGAGGACTAACAATAAATAAATGCATTTTCCATTCAGTGTCTCTGGCAATCCAGACGAGCATATGACTAGGAAAATGTAATGAAAGCAATTGTAACTCTTTTGGTGGAGAGGTAATTACAGTCTAGGGCAGCCTGACTGATGAAAATTACACTGCTTATAATAAATTGCCACACAGCTAAGTCTCTTCTGAAGTCCTTAGTGTGATTTGTGTTTGTGCACTTACTTAAAACAGCAGGGAACAATTTATAAACATGAGCCTTTTTGGACACTGCCAGGATTGGCATTTACGATTAGAGAGCCTGTTTAAGGTTTCCTGATTTATAGAGAATAGATCATATTTTCCCAACACTCTCATGGTCAATTACAGACCTGCATGGTGCATTTGGTAACTTAAAAGCAAATTTAATCCTTTTTTTTTTTTTCTTTTCGTATTTGTGAGCATGCCAAGTCAGGAAAACATTTTCTTTTGGACTGAGGAGAAAGATGTTTCAAAGACAGCTTACTATTGATGGTGTCGATGGGGGTGGGGAAAAGTATCGTGCCTGTCTGTCTTCCCCTGATATAAACATTAGGGACTTCCTTATGGAAATAAAAGTCACTAGGCTGAGTACCTGAGTCCCCAAGCCCTTGTCTCAGGAAAGTTCAAGAGGCCAAATAGCTGTAGTGTCATTGCCTTTCAGACCACAACAGCCAGTGTGATGGATCAGAAGGAGACTTGGACTGGAAGTCACGGGGCACAGATCCTATACCCAGTTGTGCAGTTGACCAGCTTCATGATCTTTGCCAAATCGCTAAGTCTTTCTGGATTTTCATTTTCTCATCTTTCAGATGAGGGTTGGACTCTTTGGGGTCTAGGTCCCTTTGGACAAGAGGTCAATGTTTCCGTCCCAGCTCAGGGGTTCTCAACCCTTGCTGCCCATCACAAACACCTATTACAAATCCTGAAGCCCAAGCCCCAGTCCTGATTAATTACATCAGAAGATCAGGGATGGGTATTTATATATTGAAAAATAAACGATACCACTCGGGTGGTCTAATGGGCAGCGGTGGTTGAGAGCTCTGCTTTGTCTCTTTGAAATGTCTGGAAGCCTGATGGCCAGAACCAGGGCAGGCTGCGCCCCAAGAGCACATTGCCCTGGTCCTTCCTCAGGGGTCCTAAGAACCACATCAACTTCTGCCATCCTGATGGGAGCAGGGCCCAGGACCCACTGCTGCCTATTCTTGGACTTCTTTCCACTTGAAACACTGCAGAAGATAAGCTATTGGAGTGGGGCTCCTAGGACAGGTTTTTGGTGGCCGCACAATTTGGAAGAGTGGTCTCGGCAGTCTGCATTTCAGAGGCTTGAGACCCACAGAGAAAACCAGACAGGCCAGGTGCTGAGCTGGGTCTGGCCGTTGAGCGTTCAGCAGCAGTGATTCTCCATCCACCACCATCTTCCTGGCAGTTCGAGGAAAGTGATACAGTGATGGGTGGAGGCCAGTCACCCTGGACACAGGAGTTGATGGTGCACATCTTCACCCAGTGCTCTGGGTAGTAACATCATATTGGTAGCTTGAACTTGGCCGTGTCCAGGTGTGTTTACAGAACAGAAATTGGCAAATGCTACAAATCAGCACTTTTCCCCGTAAGCTGGTCATTAAACATTTGTTGTCACATCTCTGAATTGAAGAATTTAGATGCTCCCTTTCTTCCCTGGCATCTGGGACCTCCTCATATACTCCTGGGAAGAAAAAAAGCCCAGGGTAAATGCTTATATATCAGTTTTGCCTCTTGCTGGCAGGTCGTTACACATGGGGAAGGCAGTAGCCTTAATGTTTTGCGGGTCTTGAACTGTATGAAGTTGCCTGAGAGAGTGAGTTTATCCTGAAAAGAAATAACAGGCATGATCTTTTCTGTGGACCAGTTCAGTTCATTGGGGAGATCTAATATGAACAGTGACACCTGGAGCAGTGCTTGCCCAGGTGTGGTCCCTGGACCCACATCATCAGCATCCTGGAGAATTTGCTAGAAATGCACAAATTCTCAGGTCCCACCTTAGACCTACGAAGTCAGGAACTCCAGGGTGGGGCTCAGCAGTCTGTTCCCACAAGCCCTCCAAGTGATTCTCATGCAAGCTAACGTCTTTAGAACCCCTGTTCTAAAGAGATGCATGAGAGACCATAAAATGATGTAAAAATTCTACAAGGGCAGAGTCAAATAGTTGTGACACAGCTCATATGGCCTGCACAGCCGAAAATATTATTGGCCCTGTACGGAAAAAGTTTCCCAACCCTGCTTTTGGCTATTATGTGCGCGCGCGCGCGCACGCGCACACGCACACGCACACACACACGAATATACATGAGCTTGAAGACTCCCCTGTATATTTATAAGCTATTATCACATCTTGGAGGGGTCGTCTTTACCTGTCATCACCTCTTTCTCCCCTCCCACTCTCCCCTCAAAGTTCTGACGTCTTTCATTCCCCCAAAGCTACTCTTTTGCCAGTTCATGAAAAACCTTATTATTGGTAAACTCAGGGGACCTTTTGAAAACCCTTAACTCCCTCTCCTTTTCTCCGTTATTTGTTATAGTTGATCATTACCTCCAGTTTGAAACTTTCTCTTTTATTCGTGTCTCTGACACTTTGCTACACTTCCCTGGTTGTCCTCTCCCTTATGGACCTTCCTTCCACTCCCCAGGAAGGGAAATCAGAAGACGGCTTCCACTGGCATTTCTTTGATTACTGTTGAAGCTGAACACCTGTCTCGAGGCAGGTGCCCTGAAAACAGACCTGAGATAGGTTGGCTGCCGTGCGTCTGTTGGGGAGGCATCTTGGGGACACCTCCTGAAAGATGGAGAGCAGAACAGGACCGAGGGGAGGAGAGGCAGAACTGCGAGCTGGGTCATCTTCAGAGTTGTCCTGACTCAAGGCAAGGGGGCCTATGATTTGCAGCCTCTCCTTTGGCCCGTCACTGGGTGCGGGCTGGCCCAGGGGACGGTGTCCCACACCATCTTGGGAGAAACAGCTACCTCTGTCGGAGGAAAGTCCAGTGAGCAACTCAGGCCAACACCCCAGTGGCTGGGCTCTGCTGCTGGGACTGAGCACAGCGCCTTCAACCTCAGCCTGCCAGCCGTTTATGTATTGATGGACGCAGGGCCTTCAGTGGAGTAGGCATGAGTCGTGGTTGAATAAATCACTGAATTTCTCTTTCTTCTTTTGTTCATGCCCTGTACCCAATTTTTTTTTTCTGTTGCTGCATTTATCGTGTTTTCTCATTACTTTGCCAAGACCTGCTTACACTTTAAAAACATGAAGTCTTCATCAAATAGCAACATAGTTTCTCCTATTTGCCACTCGCCTTTTGATTTCACTGGTTTCATTTTTGTGATATACAGACCATTCTCATTTTTATATGATCCAAACTACCCGTCTTTTCTTCTCTGCTTGCATGTTTAGTAAATCTTCATAATCCCTAGATCAAGGATGCTTACTTCCCCTATTTTTTTTCTGGTCTTTTTAGGTTTTATTTCTTACATTTTACTCTTCAACCCATCTGGAAATTATTTTGGTTTAAAGCGTGAGGTAGAGATCTAACTTAATTTTTACTTTTGGAAGATCCCTTTATATATGGGTTCTATCTGGAAGTTGATGGGGAGCCCCTGAAGAAGGCTGAGCCACGGGTGGTGATGTGGTCAGGTCCACTCTCAGGGAGAGCTGGCCGTCCTGTGGCACCTGGATGCACACACATGTTTTGGGGTAGTGGGCCTTCCTGCCTTTCCCATCACACTGCAGATGGCTTTCTCCATTTTCCAGGAAGGCTGGCTTTGCTTTTCAGTGATTAAAGCAGGATCCACTGACACTTCAGGGACGCATCACAGAAACCCATCATTAATTTGCTGCAGTTCAGCACTTGCCAGAAGCTGGCTAGAGACATTTGATGTGTGTGAGAGAGCATTGAGGGCTCATGTTAAACATCCATTCATCCACATTCTTTGAGTTCAAGCCCAGTGTTGAGTTAGCTCTTCAGAAAGCCATGTGTCTGGTCCGCAGTATCCCAGTCCCCTTCAGAAATGCTTCCACTCCGTTAAGATTTAATGCTATTTCCCAGCTTTTATCTAAGGGCCCTGCAAGAAACATCCATTTTGAGAACCTTTCTGTATCTTTCAGAAAAACATAGCAGCTGGGTTTTCTTTGTTTGAAGAAAATATTTTACATGTATTTTCAGATTAAAATTTATCCCCAAATTCTTCTTGGAATTTATAACCAAGGAACATGCAAATTCATGATTAGAAGGCTTCTCGGAGAGCTTCAGAGAGGTGTTTTGAACATTCAACGAGTTCGGTCTTAGTTTGGGCTGCTTGAACAGAATACCACAGGTTGGGTGGCTTCAACAACAAACATTTAATTGGAGGTTGGGAAGTTCAAGATCAAGGTGCTGGCAGATTTGGTGTCTGGTGAGAGCCCGCTTCCTGGTTCATAGGTGGCTGTCATCTTGTTGTATCCTCACATGGGCGAGAGAAAAATCATCTCCTCCTTTCTCTTTTCATAAAGGGCATTCATGTGGGCTCTACCCTCATGCCCTGCTCACCTCCCATAGGCCCCGCCTCCAAATACCATCACATTAGTGGTTAGTATTTCAACATAGGAGTTTGGGCAGACACAAACATTCAGTCCATAAAAAACCCTTTAGGCTCAATCCTATTGAGGAACCCAGAATCTGATTCTGACTTACACGGGCTGGGTCTGATCAGAAGGCAAGGGGTCCTGTCTTGGTGGAGGCCCAAGGGTCCCCCTGCCTCATCTCATTCCACCTTCCTCACTTTTTATTGAAGCCTGATTCCATCTTGACTGGTAACATCTCCTGTGATCCCAGAACCCTGTTCTGTCCATAGGCATTCACGTGAACTATAACTCCTCGTCCACGTCTTAAAGTCCCTTCTAGTGCTGGAGCCCTGTGGGGTCTGTCTGATCCACTGGTCTGTCTCGGTGGCTGGCGCCAGGCCTGGCTATACTATAGTAGGTGTTCAGAAGGCATTTGTGGAAGGAGTGAATGATGAGGGCATTCATGAAGTTGAAGATTGGATACAGGGGAGTCCCGAGATGAAACTCGAGACTGGAATTAAAAAGAAAAATGATCAAAGACATTTTCAGAGTCCCTTGGGATCAGTCAGACATTTTTCATAGTTATTTCATTCCTTTATTGCTTCATTTCTCCCTTCATTCCATCACTCATTTCCTCATTCTTTTTTAATTCACTCACAAAGTAACTTTTTAAAATTTGTTTTGGGTACCCACTCTACACCAGCTACTACAGGGGATGCTTACTTGAAATCTCTAACACAGGGCTCAGAAAACACAGTCTTACAGGCCAAATCAACTCACACCCTGTTTTCGTTTGGCCCCCGAGCTAAGAATGGCTTTTACATTTTAAAAGAATTTTTAAAAAATCAAAAGGAGAGTGATGTGTTGTGACTCATGAAATTTAGGTGCAATTCAAATTTCAGTTGTCCATACAGTTTTATTGGAACACTGCCTGGCTCATTTGTTTGCATACATTGTCTAGGGCTGCTTTCATAGGATGTGATGGTTAATTTTATGTGTCAGCTTGACTGGGTGAATGGATGCCCACGGAGCTGGTAAAACACCATTTCTGGATGAGTCTGTGAGGGTGTCCTGAAGGAGGTTAGCATTTGGTTCAGCAGACTGAGTAAAGAAGATCAGCTTCACCAGTGGGGGTGAGCATCATCCCATCTAGTGGGGCCCAAAAGGGCTGAAAAGGTACAGGAAGGGCAGACTCTCTCTGTCTCTTCTTGAGCTGGGGTGTCCATCTCTTCTTGCCATTGGACGTTGGAGCTCCTGGTTCTCAGACCTTCTGACTTGGACAGAATGACACCAAGTGGCTTTCTGGTTCCCAGTTTGCAGACGGCAGATGGTGGGGCTTCTTGGCCTCCATAACCATGTGAGCCAGTTCCCGTAGTAAATCTCTTTCTCTCTCTAACTATCTACCTATCAGTAGAGGAACGCCTAAGGTATTTACTCTCCAGCCATTTGTAGGAAGTGCTTGCTGACCCCTGCTCTTCAGTAAAGGTGGGATTGACTGACATGTACTCACTGCTGTATCTAAAGTGGACAACCAACAGGGACCTACTGGATAGCACAGGGGACTCTGCTCAATACTCAGTAGCAACCTAAGTGGGGAAAGAATTTGAAAAAGAATAGATACACGTATATCTATAACTGAATCACTTTGCTGTACCCCTGAAACTAACACAACATTGTTAATCCACTACACTCCAACATAAAATAAAAAGTTGAAAAAACATTTACCAGCTGGCTATCAAAATCATTTTCTGGATTAAAACAATCATTAAAAACATTATTTGTTGAGCCATTAAAAAAACAGAAACACTGGGCACATGCCCTGGATGTCCTGGCTCTGAATGGTGAGGGTGTAAAGGCAGGGGAGGACTGGCCAGGGCCAGGAGTGTCTCCAGGTGAGGCTGGGGGTCTGCAGATACTTTGAGTCAGACAGGCGATGGGGCAGGAGTAGGAGAGTGAGGAAGCGGATGCAGCCCAGGCAAGTACAAGATCAAGTCACAGAAGGTAGCTGAAGCACGACTGGCCCCGGAGGCTTGGAAGCGTCCAGGCGAGCAAATCTTCCCCTGTGAGCAGCAGAGGATCGGCCTCACCGAGGTAGCCAAGGAGCCACCACCTCACTCCTCCGGCGGAAGCTGCACTTGAGTAGAGCGGGGGCCGTAGTCGGGGCTGGGGGTGGGGCGGGCCTCCTGGCAAGTTCATTCACTGCCGATCGGGGAGACACTTCTTGGGAAGATATGAAAGCTGGAATTTACAGCACGAGGAAATGCATTGAAGCTGTTATTAACAGACGCCTCCACAGACTTCGGCCTCAGGATTGTTAAAGTACTTATCTTCCTGGCATCTGAACACACTAATGCAGACGTGAAATATATGTTGCAGGAAGGAAGAAACAGAATGAGGGTGGCACCTGTCTCAACTCTTGACTTCATATAATGTCGCTTTATGTGGCGACAACCTGCAGTTTATTCGGGAAGGCTCTCCGTCAAGGGGCCTGACATTCCTTTGTGATCTGAGAGGAGGTAAAATCTCACAGTGCTTTTCGGCGGGATATTGATTTTTGTTCCATTTCTCCCTGGCAGATCGAGAAAACTGAGTTCCATGTGTTAATGGAATCGAAGTGGGAATGTTAAATACAGGTGGTTCTACACCATTACCCTCGAGGAACTGTCAAGATGCTTCATTTCCGTGTTGGTGCAGCCTGAATATTCCTTTAAATAAGAGGGAGCTGGAACTGACAGCCTCAATTTCATAAGGCAGGAATTTTAAGGCCATTGTGTATTTTTATTTCTGAATGGTTTTATTCTGCTTCAATATGCAGAAAAAGGAAAACATGGCTCCTGGTGGAATATGGATTCTGCCAGAGAAGTCTTTGCTGTACAATGTTAAGCAAACTCTTAATATTTAGGAAGTTACGTGAAAGCAGGGAATGGGGTGGAGACATTTTTATTCGAACGGAGAAAAAAAAGATGGAAATAGACCACAAAGAAATATATTTTAAGTAGTTTAGTCTGTCTACTGAAGCAGCCAGGAGACGTCCATTCCACACCACTCTGCCTCCCTCCCTCTGCCACAAGGGAAAAGGATAAAGCGAGACCCTGTAGTCTCTGGATGCCTTGCCAGTTCCAGAGTCCACAAGCCTAAGCCTGCATCCTAGAAATGAAACTTTGTTTCTCTAACTTGTTCTGATCTCTGCTGTGATCCGACAGTTACTGCCTACGTATAACTTACTCCAGTCCATTCTGTGCCTCTGATCGAGCGATTCCTAACTGGGTCAGTCTGTTTCCCTCCCCTCCCCTGCTGTTTCTGATTATAAAGCAACAACCTCAGCCAGGTGTTGGGTAGTTGCTTTACAATGTTGTGTTAGTTTCTGCTGTACAGCAGAGTGAATCAGCTATACGTATACATATATCCCCTCTTTTTTAGATTTCCGTCTCATTTAGGTCACCACAGAGCATTGACTGGAGTTCCCTGTGCTGTACAGTAGGTTCCCATACAGAGTGAAGTAAGTCAGAAAGAAAAAAACAAATATCGTATAATATCACTTATATGTGGAATCTATAGAAATGGTACAGATGAACTTATTTGCAAAGCAAAAATAGAGTCACAGATGTAGAGAACAAACTTATGGTTACTAAAGGTGGCTGGGGGCTGGGATGAATTGGGAGGTTGGGATTGACATATATGCACCTCTTTCAAATAACAGCTGGGAGCCAGCAAGCAGGCCTTCCCTTCCTTCGTACACCCCAAACTTTGTGGGTATCTCCTCTCTTCTCTCCTGATTTCGCTCAAGCTCTGTTTTGCTTATCGCTCTATTTTTTTCTTGCTTTTCCACGCTCTCAAATTGAAGTTCCCTTTTTTTTTTTTTACTTGGCGTTACTGGTTCTCATGCAATCTCTAATGATTTTTGTCTCACAGTCAAGCATAGGTTTTTTGAACCTACACATTTGCTTTTGACCTCTTTGCTGTTGACAACGTTTGTTTGCCAGGTGGGGGTGGGGCAAGGCTGGCAGAGAGGCTGAAGGACCAGGACAGGCTTCATTCAAGGAACACCTCACACATCCAGGGATTTTCCTGTGATAGTTTAATAAACTAATTTTTGTAGAAGCTTTTCTACAAAAGAATAAATTGATGGGTTTCCATGGTATCTAGTTTCAGTCTTGACATTGACATAAGAAGACAAGATGCATACTGTTTCTGAAGGGCCCCCCCAAGGCAGCCCTTTGGTGGAGCTCTGTAGCTATTCAGCTGCTCTGCAAGGTCCCCCCGCCCCGCCCCGCCCCGCCCCGCGCAAAGACCAATTTCCGTCTTTCCTACCACTGCCTCTTCCGACCTGTTTTGTTCATGTGTTTTTCTCTGCCTCCAGATGAAATCCCAGGGATTTCCCAGAGCTTTTCTGGCTACTTTTCTTTGGGTAATAATGATAATACAACCCAGGCCAGTCAACATCAGAACTCCGGGCTCTTAACTCAAATGAAAAGTTCTTCCCTCCCCCTGCTTGGAGGTCTGCGATGAGAGAGTAGACACATCCAGCTTCTTCCCCACTTCCTCTCCATGCTTCATCTTGCAATCACTGTCTGGGGGGGTAGTGGCGAGCTTAGAGGGGAATATCGGGGTCTTAGGTAGGTGGTGCTGTTTTCCCTGGCGTTGGTATGCTCTGGCTGTGTCACAGTGAACATTTCAGCCTCTTTCTCTTGTGTAGTTTTGGGAGGAGTTTCTTTAGAGGCTCCCCTCTCTGCTGCTGCAGGTCTGCCACCTGCAGTCCCCTTGACCAGGTGATGCCTCATTGTCCTGGATACCACGACTCCCTTGTCTCCTGGTTTCGTCGGTCTACCTTTCTGTTGGGGTCACCTGGTTCCTCCAGGTTTTTTTAGGTGGGATCCGTTAGAAAAGGACTCATGGCTCGCTCCCTTCCAGAAAGAGCTCATGTGACCCAACGTAATACTTAAGCATCCTTATTCCAAACTCTGAAATTTCAGACCACTGCTAATGTAGTTTTCTTGCTCTCACCAGGGCCTTTCCCATTAATTCTTCAGGTGTGAGTCAGGTACTAGTCCCTGTGTCCCCAGGTTCCATGGGAAAAAGTCAAGTCTCTGAGTTTTTCTCCTGAAGTTCCCATCACAGCTTAAGGGGAGGGAGGAGCATTCTACTTCTCTCCCCCTTGGTTAGAGAAAAGAAACATCGCCCCCTCTAAAGAAATCTTTCTTCTCTGATCTTTCTTAAGCCATCTCAGAGCTTCCCATCAGTAACCTTGGGGCGGGTGATGAGATAATGCAGGCATGATAATTTTGGGGCCACCCCTTTTACAAGCCTTTTGGAGATAGATGGTCTAGTGCTTCGCTGTGAAAAGGGGAGGGGGCCGTGCCTGGCATCTATTCTTCTTGCCCTTGGAAGTTTCTGCTAAAACGGAGGTAACAGGAGTTGAGATAAGTCTTTCTCCCCTGTTAGACTGTCCTAAGAAGCAGTTGCTTTCACAGCCTCGTGCAAGGCAGTCAGTCCTGCAGGAAGGAACACTTGATTCCAAGTCTCGCCCGATACCAGGTGATGGCCCCCTGAGCAGCAGACCCTTGGCAAGATGCCTTGGCTCTTTTTCTCTGTCCCTGCTTCATCCTGTTTCCCTCACTGCTCTTCCCTGGTGCTTTACTGCTTTCCTACGTAGAGGACCTCACCTTTGCTTTGGGCTCTGCGTTCTGGGGAAGCCAGGCAAATCTAACTAGTACTTGGGAAACTCCTGTAGATGCTGGGAGATTACAAAGTGGAAAAGGAAACACAGTTTTTCTCCAGTGTGTTGAGCCTTTGGAAATACTAACGAGGTTAAAGTACAGCTGAGGGAAGGCACAGTGGTTGGAAATCGTGGTTGGAAAATATTTCCCTACGCCTCCAGTCTTAGGACATCTAATGTACTTCCTGCCATTGTTTCCTCTTCCGGGTCACTGATCCTTTTTTTTTTTAAATTTGCTCATGATTTGGGTTATAACAAGGAGTTGAGGAAACAAGGGCTCTTCTTGGGAAGAGTCAAAAGTCTGCGTTGCTAAGTATCATGATCACAGGGACGGCGTCTCTTTTTTTCTTTAATCTCTGTTAGCCCACCCCCTGCCCCTCCCCCTCCCCTCCCCATACACAGTGAGCTAACAAATCCAAGTCCATGAGAAACTAGGCAAGGCCACTGCAGATGAACTGTTCTCTGCGTCCTGTTTTTTGTCTTTCGGGGCGAATGAGGGGTGCTACTGGTGTACCCCCTTTTTTTTTTAAACTCCTGGCTCTTTTCTCCATTCAGTCCTACAGACACTTCCTAGCTTTCCACTAAGCAGGAGTCCCAAAGGACATAAGGAAGAATTCTGCCGCGTTCAAGGTGACTTGATGCCACACTAAAACAGGTATAGGAGCGTCCACACACTCTCAAACACGCAGACACACATCTATCCACATTCTTGGGTAAATTTTCTGTTATTAAAAGTAGCTGAAACTCCCTGGGGAAATTAACTGTTGTTATAAAGAACAAAGAGGCTGTTGGCCTTGGCCTCAAGATAAGCATCGGCCACGGGAGATTTGAATCAGGCTCGGAGGAATGCGCTTCCCTGTGGGGGCAGTAAAACCCTGGCAGCTCTGGCCTCTTGCCCAGAGGCACAGCCTCCTGATGCCTTGCGCTGGGATTCTGTTCAGAGATTCTTGGTGTCCGTTCTCTACAGTGGACATGAAGTTTTGATTAAGTCCAAACAAGAAGACTGAATGATTATCTAAGGAATTTGGGACTGCGTCCCATACTACAGCAGGATATTTTGATCTCCACAAAGGCTCTGCCACCCCTTGATTTGCTTCAAGTCAGCATCTCATGAGGGATGCGTGCTGATCGAAGCAGTGTCAGGCAGAGAGCATCACTTTTGCTTAACTAGCATAATTTAATAGCGAAGAGTTAGCAAGTCTGTGGCTTACAGATTCCATGATTCTTTCAGTGTGTAGCAGGAGAAGACGCAGAAATGGATGACAGAATAGTAACGGAAGCATCGGAGAGCATATTGGACTGGTCAGGAGAAATGGGGCTAGTTTTCGCTTGGCCACAGACAAGTGAAACGTCTTTAGCTGCATGATCTTAAGCTTTGCAGGGGGGCCTACAGTTATTTATCTGAAAAGTGAGGTGACAGAGCTTGACCAGGATTAGCTACTCAGATGCCCGTAGGGGAAGCAGGTAACTGATGTGGGTGAGGCGCCCAGGTGTAGGTGCGCGTGAGTGCATTGCGGGTGTGGTAGGGACGGTTCTGGGTCTGCTTTCACAGACTCAGTTGAAGCAGGAGTTTCCATTTTCACAGAGAAATTAGAGATCCAGATTTTAATGTGAAATCTCCCAGTTTTTAAAAGCCAGCTTAAATTATCCAAAAGCATTGTATTGACCAGTCAAAATCTGTCTTTAGGTTATAGCTAATTTTTGGACCATCACTTTACAATCTCTGAACTGAGTCCACATTTTTGAAGTGTCTTCCTGAAGAACAGATGCTAATAGATAGAACTGACCCCCAAAAAAGGGTCCAGTGGTCAAATAAGTTTTGGAAACACTGGATTAAACAGTTAAAGACGTTTCTTTACTGCGGGGCTTCTCAGAGCCCTTAATATTCTAAGGCTGCTCTGTCCGCTATGCAGCCTTTAGACCCATGTGGCTATTGAGGACTTGAAGTGTGGCTTGTCTGTATTGAGATGTGCTGCAACTTAAAACACACTGGGTTTCAAAGGGTTAGGATTACAAAAAGAACATAAAAAAATCTTACTAATTTTTATATATATTGCATGTTGAAACACTAATATTTTTAATATATTGGGTTACATTAAAATATTATTAAACTTAAATTTATTTTTCCAAATGTGGCTCCTCTAAAAAACCTTGAATCACAAAGGCAACTCACACTGTGATCCTGTTGGACGGCGCTGGCTAATGTGTCTTGTGTTCATGTGAGAGGTGAGTACAGCATGAGCATTTCCAAAGTTTATTTGACTTCAGATTCTTTTTTATTCAGGGAGCAACTCATGAAATCAGTGTTCCATGGAATATACTTGAGGAAAGTGGTCCAGCTCCAACATGGGATTTTATGATACTGTGAGGAGTGAAGGAGCGGTGTTCTGGATTTCTCCTTTGCCTTTGATATTGGTCAGGGGCCCTCACGGCCAGTTCCTGGAGAGGTGGCGCTCAGGGCACCTCAGCACAGTACTTGGCAGAGTTCTGGCCTTCTCGCCTATTCAAAATTTCCTCACCTATTTCTTCTTCCTTAATTTTTAAAACATATGTTTTTCAAATTTATTGATTGACATAAATAATTGACATAATCTAATGTGAGTTCTGACAAGTGGATACACCTGTGTGGCTTTCACCACAATCAAGACAGAGATTATTTCCATCATCCTAAAAAGTTCTCTTGAGTCTTTTTCCACGTCAGTCCCTACCTCTCAGTATCCAGATGGTACAACCACCAGGATGCTTTGTCATCCTGGTCTTTGGACCTCTGATCTCTCTCTCTCTGTCTCCCTCTCTTTCTTAATTCCTCTCTCTCTCCTTCTCCTTTCCTCCTATCACGAGGATCTAATACAGTCATCCTATTTATCCAGAAATCTCTTGCAGTTTTCCTCCCCATTTGGATCTGTGCTTTTCTCAGCCACTCTAAATAACTGCTCCGTTAGCTCAGCAGCCTGTCTTCCTGGAGCTCTGCCTGGGTTCTGTCAGTCTAATCAGGATTTCTATTGAGTGAGGCCCAGTTCCTTCCAAAGGGGGATAAACCAGCCAGGTAGTGAGACACCAGATAGTCTGCCTTACTGAATATGAGAAAATGTGTTTCTAGAGTCTAGAGTCCTAAATGTAGTCTAGCCTTGGTTCCACCCTGTGTTCCACTTCCACGGGTTAATTGTGATGGGCGAGCTAGTCTCTGCCATAGATGAGAGAGGCAGATGGGGAGTGTTAGGGCAACGAAAAAGTGAGAAAAGGAGTTAAGACAGGAGGAAGTTGAGGGAATGATACAGTGGTCCTCAGTGTGGCCCGCACATTAGAATTCCCTTGGGAACCTTGAAAATGTGATAGATGTTCAGGCTGAGCTTCAAAGATTGTAATTTCATTGGCTTTACGTTAAAAAAAATTTCTCCAAATGATTCTAATACACAGACAGTCTTAAGATCCACAAGCACGGTGGGTGGGTTCGACCCAATTTGCTATCTTGGTGTATTTCCCAGGTGAATTGTCCATGGGGATCTTCTTGGGTTTAGAATTTTGGCCAGATCTTGGTTTCTGAGCTCTCAGGCTTCATGTGGGCACAGCTGGCAGAACAGCCATTCTGTGCTGGTTTTTTGCAGTGAGCTTAGGCAGAAATAAGACCAGGACAAAGTCTACCCAATGGCATCTAGGTACTGGTGCTGACCCCAAATTGATCCTGACGTAGAAGTCATCTCATTTCCCTCCTCTCACAGCCACAGGGCCAGTAATGAGAAGACAGTTTGCCTCAGAATGTCCCTGGGATAGAGGGTGGGAGGACCACATGCAAAGGTATTGACAGGAAAAGAGTAGCACGTTTACCGCACAACTGTGGGTAGTTCAGGATGGCTGCAGTGTAAGATGTGCAGGGGTGGCAGGTAACCAGGTTAGACAGGGAAGCAGTTGGGCAAGTGGATTCACATGTTATCCTGGAGAGGTGATGTGGCCATCACAAACTTTGCACCTGTGAATCAGGGTACACCTTGATGGTTAGCGAAGCAGTTCTGCCAGCAACCTGTGATGGTGTGGAGGAGAGGTAAGACCGGTCCAGACTAGGGCTGGAGGGAGGTCCTGTCCCTTTTTCTGCTCATAAATATCTATTTTCCTCACACCCCAGGAAGCCAGTCTGATGCCCTTGTTCCTTTAGTCCCAGAGCTCTCCCCAGCATCAGGACCAAGCTGGGGCCCTGGCGGGAGGCCGAGTTATACATAGAGCTGGTTGAGGAAGGAATGCTCCACTGAGGAGTTAGAAGCCCCAGGACTGTGGGTTTTCTGGGTGGTGGTGCAAGTTTCTGAACAGGATGCTTGTTTCAGGACTCTGGTAAGGCCTTTTACAAGAAAATGCCAGCATTTAAAGTGAGGGTTATTTCCCACAGGGGGGTCCATCACCGTGGGCAGCTGTGTAAGAATTCTAACACTGCTGCCATGGCTACCAGCCATCTTTCTCCTCTTGGCATATTACTTTCAGTTTGAGTCCCATACGAAGTCAGGCTGATGCTTTTGAATTTCCTTTGCTTTATCATGAAGGTGATACGTCTTCATTATAGAGAAGCTTCACCTTTCTGTGACCCCGAGCACTGGGCCTTGGCGCTGACCTGATTCACCTTCCTTGGCTCCAAATGTCTGCTGCCTGTTTCCAAACCTCGAATCCCACGCAGGGGATACATTTCTGCTGCAGGCTCTGGGGGATTCTGCCAAAGGGGTATTTTCAACACTCACTTCTGTAAGTTCTGGAACATTTGGTAGAAATCTATTCCTTACCTTATATAGTAGCACCTCATAAAGTTGCCCTGGAATCCAGATCTGGTCCCTGAGAAGTCGGTGAAAATGGTTTCTCCAAGTGAGCTGTGGCTGCTAAACAGACCGAGGGCTCTTGCTTGTGTCTGTACGGGAGCCATCTCCTGCCCAGCAGTGTCTCTGGCTCACAGAGCTGGCCTGGCGTTGGCAAGGGTCACAGCCGTCTTCTCCATCCCTCCCCTGTGGACAGGAAGCCTTTTATGAGGTGCAAGGGATCCTCCTCTTTTCTTTGAAGGCAGTCATTTGTTTCCTCAAAGAATCATGCGTGGAGGCAAGACTACAAACATTGCTTCATCCTTGATACTCTGCTTCTAAAAGGCGGCTGCCTAGTCATTCTTTGTTATTGTAATTTACATGAACTCAGAAGAGTCTTTGCCCTTAAATCTGCATTGGATCCGTGGATGCTCAGGGTCTAGGATGCGCTGGCAGCTCTTCCTTCCATAGGCTCAGAAAGCTGCTCCTGGCAGGGGTACAGGGAGACACTTGGCCCATCTCCTTGCTTTACAGATGAGCCTACAGACTTAGAGCAGGAACGACACCAGCTTCCAGGTTCCCCTTTGTGGTCCTGTCCTCAGCCCAGCGGGATTTTGGCGAGGACCAGGCAGAAATTCCTAAGGGCAGCACAGACATGTTATGGGCACAAGTACAGGCCCTCAAAGGGACCCTAATGTAGTCTTTTCACTTCTGTCTGGACCACTGGTTAAAGGCTTCCAAAATTCTCTGAACTTGCTACTTGGCTAGAGCCTTTAGGCCCTGACCCCGAGGGCCACACAAACTAACCCTTGGTCTCCCACATAGACTCGTCCAGACGTGCCTTGTGCCGATTTCGGTTTACCTCAGTGTCTGTTTGACTTTGCTCTTCTAAAGGTTTGGTGACTTCCCCTGATTTCTTACCTCATCCCACACTGCATTCTTGTGTTGGGTGCTTCAGAGCAGTTATCATCACTTTTCCTTTGAGCAGTCCTTCTTCAAAATAAAATTTCTGCAGGTGCTCACTAGGTAAACCAGTGCAGATATGAAAGCCTGCTTGACCCCGACGGGCTTCAGGATCACCAGTGAATTAGTATTTTAATAACATGTTGAAAACGCTCCCAGGATCCTCCTCAGAGTATCCTGTGTACAACCCAGATTCAGAACTAGGAGGTTTGGGGTTCAGTCCAGGAACCTGCATTTCAGGCATCCCTGGAGATTCTGATGTAGGATTTTAAATGAATTAAAAAAAAATTCCAGTGATCTAAATCAGTCAGTCCAAGACCATGTTTTGAGAGATATTCTCATATGGTCTTAAAATGTTACAGTTTTTAAAAATACTGCTTAAGTGGATGGCCGGGTGAGGATCATAAGATCCATGTTTTGAGGGAACTTAGAAGCTAATAAAAGGTGTTGTGAGGTAGATACGTGGGTAAATAGATAAATAGGTAGGAAGATATAACCCCTTTCTTACTGAGATTAAAAAATGTTCTCCATTACAGTTTATTACAGGATATTGAATAAAGTTCCCTGTGCTCTACAGTAGGACCTTGTTGTTTATCCATTCTATATGTAATAGTTTGCATCTGCTAATCCCAAACTCCCAATCCATCCCTCTCCCACCCCTCTCCCCCTTGGCAACCACAAGTCTGTTCTCTATGTCTCTGAGTCTGTTTCTGTTTCGTAGATAATTTCATTTGTGTCATATTTTAGATTCCACATACAAGTGATATCCTATAGTATTTGTCTTTCTCTTTCTGACTTCATTTAGTATGATAATCTCTAGGTCCATCCATGTTGCTGCAAATGGCATTATTTCATTCTTTTTTATGGTTGAGTAATAGTCCATTGTGTTATATACCACATCTTCTTTATCCATTCCTCTGCTGATGGACATTTAGGTTGTTTCCATGTCTTGGCTATTGTAAATAGTCCTGCTGTGGACATAGGGCTGCATGTATTTGAGATACTCTTTAAACAACTAGAATGTCTGAGTTTATTCTGCTTTGACTCTCTTAGTTAGAATCAAAAAGTAGAACATGGTTCAAGTGTAGTAAGACCCACATCTTTCCATTGTCTCTCTTATCTGTAATTTGCCCCCTCTAGGTAGCCCTGATAGCAGCTGCTTATCTCCGTGCTGTCTGGGAGGACTTGCTTCTGAGTAAGAGGAAACAGACCCCAGGCTTATTCACTCTTACAGTCTCCAGTGTGGAAGTAGACTCTGAGAGATGGAAAGAGAGTTTGTTCCAATAAGTCCAACACAGGCTTATTTCCTTTCCTCCCATAGCAAGGGTAGAAGAGGAGGCTTTGGAGGTGGGGCTGCCTGAGTGACGTGGGGAGGAGCTGGAAGAGCTGGGTGACTGTCCTGCAAACACTAGTTATCACCTAGTACTGTCCCACCAACAGGTATCCCTGGGCCCACCCATCTGCTTGCCTTCATTCCTATGCACGGTGCCTCCACACTGTGTGGCATCCAACTTAACTAGGCTCTTGACCGAAAGTTCTTCTACGGTTCCCAAGCTAGGTCTTTCTCCCAAGACTTACTGCTGCTGTGTCAGTGTTTCTCTACTTCCGGATGCCTCCAACCCTATCACTTTCCTTCCTACTCTCAGCAAAAGACCCTGCCAGGTACTTCATAGAGGAAATAGAGTCCATCCAGTTTCCACAGTTTCCTTCCATCAAGTCTGCAAAGGTGGGTTTACCCACATTCACCCACAGATGTCCTATCCTCCTGCCTTGGAATGCAGGAGAATGGGACCCTCTCCTGTATGAGTTGAACACTGTGTCTGTGCTCTGCATTGCATGTCTTCGCTGTATCTCCCACCCAGCCCTTTACTGGCTGCTTCCTGTCAACATTTAAATGTGCTTGAGCCTTTCACGCCTGTGTAAAAATGTCTCTCTACCCCTTACCTTCTTCCATTTCCTGTCCCCTCTCTCCTCAGGCACTCAGCTAGAGGTCTTTTAAAAGTTATCTGTGACTGTTGCCTTCATTTTCTCACTTTTCTCTTACTCTTTTGTCCACTGAAATCTGACTTTTTCTCTTGTTGGCCCATAAAACCGTAGAACTGCTAGGGCCATCCACCGCCTACGTGTAGGCAGCGTCAGTGGACACTTGTAAGGCCTTTGGCAAGAGATCCCCCTGGGCAACATTCGCAACTGTTGACAAGGTTCTCCACCGTGAAACACTTTTATCTTGGCTTCTATGACATTGTACTTCCCTGTTTTTTCTCCTGCTTATCAGATTGCATCTTTGAAATCTCTGTGGGGTTTTTTTCTGTTCAGCCCTTAAGATATTGGTGTTCTTAAGAGGCCTTCACCTTTCTCACTCAACACATTTTCTCCCCAATGGTCTTCAACCCACCTATGTGCTGATAACTGCCATTCATGTGTTCAACAAATAAATATTGAATTAGAAACAAATAGCATGAAAGATAAACACATTCAAAAGCTGGATCTTTGAAAAGACCAACAAAATAATCAACTCCTTTTGAGCCTGAATATAAAAAAAAAGAGAAAGAATAAAGACGCCTAAGATTAGAAATAAGAAAGGAGGTATCACAGATACAGAAGAAATGAAAAGGTCCTTAAAAATTTCTACATCCAACTCCTATGGTAAAACATTTAAAACCCTAGGATGAGGGATGATTTCCTGTTATACTGGATTGGCCAAAAAGTTCGTTTGGGTTTTTCTGTCACATCTGTTGGCCAACCCAATAATAATATAATTAATCAAATTTGACTCAAGAAGTAGAAAATTTGAATAGGAGAAAACTTCCAATAAATGAGATTGGAAAAGTGGTTAAAGAGTCACCATTGGAAAAGGCATTGAGAAAAGAATGTAACATGGTTGAATTCTGCCTCACCTCTAAAGAAGAGGTAGTTACAACAGTAGTTAAACAATTCCAGATCCTAGAAGGTGGTAGAAACCACCTCAACTCATTGCATGCAGCCAGAATAAATACAAAGACCTGAAAAGATAGCACTGGAAGGAAGCTTAAGCTTAACCTCACTAGTGAATATAGATGCAAAAATGCTAAAATATGTATGAGAAAAGGGACCTTGCAATCAAAAGAATGATCAAGTAAAGTTTATTCTTTGGAAATGTATACATATGTGGAAATTCATCAATATACCATACAAAATGAACAAATTAAAGAGAAAGTAGCATTGGGCATAGTAGATTCTGAAAAGACGTTTAGGATCCATTTATAATAAAACTCTAAAATATGGATAGAAGAAAGGGACTTGAATATAATAAATATTATACAGACCACATTCCCCAAGCCAACAGCAAATATTAAACCATTTTAATTAAATAGAGAAATAATAGCATTTCAATTAAAATCGGGAACTAGGCAGGCACGATTGTTATCAGCATTATTATTCAACACTGTTTAGAATGTTCAGGTGAGTTCAGTAAAAGAAGGAATGAAATAAATGGTATAAAATTAGAAAAGAGAATACATAAATACATATTTTTGCTGATAAAATGATTACACACCTAGAAACCACAAGAGACTTTCGTAAGAAATAAGACCAATAAATGAGATTGGAAAAGTGGTTAAAGTTGAGCCATCATATTTCGTTTTTGCTATTACTGATGAACAGTATTTCATTATATGGACACAACAAATTTTATTCATTCATGCTTCTGTTGGTGGATACTTAGATTGTTTCCATTTTATTTTTGTTATTGTGACCAAAGCTACTATGAATATCGTATACAAATCTTCGTGTGGACACATGTTTCTATTTTTCTTATGTATCTAGGAGTGGAATGGCTGAGTTGAGAGAGTACATACTGTATAATTCCATTTGTGTAAAATTCTAGAAAATGCAAACTAAGGTATATCGACACAAACAGATAAGCAATTGCCTAGGTTTGGGAGCAGATAGAGGGGTGGATTACAAAGGGGTATAAGGAGACTTTTGGTGGTAGTGGTAAAATTCTGTACTTTTATTGTGGAAATAATTTCATGAGTGGAATTATCTGTTAAAAATTCATCAAATCATACAATTTAAATGGGTGCAATTTATTGCACAAAAATTCTACCTCAGTAAAGATGATAAAACACATATTCAGTGTTTTAGTTATTACAAACTAAATTAGTTATCAGTTATAACTGTGTTAATATTGTTTACTTTTAAGCTGGGTATTTTGCTATTACCGTATTTCCTTTTTTATTTACATTTTTGTTCTGCATGTAGTTAATAATTGCTTTTTTAAATTTGTGACGTTTTCCCTCAGCATAATCAATGTCTTCCACCATTTTCTAAAGTTCTTCAAAATGTTTCTTAACATAAATGTCCACATGAAACTCTGTCCAGTAGTATATCATTTTCCTGAGGACGTTCCTCCTGGAGCCATCCATGCTCCATCGTGGATGGGGATTGCTTACTAATTCGCCCACATACTGATCTGCAGCTTTCTTCCATCAATGTCTTGGGATTTGCCTTCATCTCTCTTTTGAGTAAAGGACCCTCTCTTTCCCACCTTCTTCACTTTTGGTGTGGCATATCTTCCAGGAGTTTCCTTAGACATGGCACAAGAGAAAATGTGTATTTTTTTAGATTTTGAGTGTCTGAAAATGCCTGTGTTCTACCCTTATACTTGGCTGATATGTCAGCCGAGTACGGAATTCCAAGTTGAAAATAATTTTCAATTAAAAAATTGAAAATATTGTTTCATTATTGCTTTTGAGATATCTGATGTGACTTTTATCCCCTAATCTTCAATCGAGACCTTTTCTCCCTCTTCGGGAACAGGATCTTCTCTGGAATGCTGAAATTCCACAGAAATGTGCTTTGATGTGGATAATTTGCACTTATCATGTTGGTACTTTGGGGATCTTCTTCGTTTGGTGACTCCTGACTTTCAGCTCTGGGGAATTTTGTGTATTGTTGATGTGATAATTTTGTCCTTTTCCTATTCTCTGTTTTCTCTTCTTAGAATTCCTATCTGTTGGTTGTTGGACCTATTGGGTCTACCATCTAATTTTCTGTTCTGTCCTATTTTCCTTCTACTTTCTTTCTTTCTCCCATTTCTCAGGGAGATTTCCATTTTATCTTCCAACCCTTTTACTAACTATAAAAACATTTACCTGCCAAATTTTTAATCATCAATAAATCTTTCTTGTTTTACAGTTATTGTTTTAAAAAATAATGTTCTTGTTTTATTTTCTTTTGTCTTCTCCTTAGAAGAAAGCTTTGTGAAGTTGGTGATTTTTATTAGTTTTGGTCGCTACTGTATTGCCTGCATGTAGAAAAACGTTTGACACACTATTCACACTCAAAAAACATGTGTTTAATACATAAATTGGCCTCTCTGCAGATATTATCTAGAGTCCTCTGAAGTTGTCTTTTGCTCCCAGTTACTGTCTATTTTGTGTTTGATTGTTTTAGTCTCATGCTGGAAGTTTTCTTCAAATGTCAGAGGATCTTTTGCCTGTCTGTCTGTATTTGAAAGTGAGGTTGGTTCCTTGACCCTAGAATGAGGACTGCTGGGGTTTCCTCCCCACCCAGCTTCACTGGGTCCAGCTCACAGGGCTTGACAAAGTGGTGAGCTTCACTGCTGGACCAGTGGATTTTTAAATCAGTGACACTAAATACTAGTAGCTGTAGATATTTGCTATTAGGGGTTTGAGTTTCTTGAAAGGACAATATCTTCATTTACTAACCTACTTGGAGAAAGTATGGGGTGGTGAATAATTATTGGTCAGAGGAAGAGGGAGAGGAAGCTCCCTGTTTAGCATGTAGACTTTTTACTTAATCCCCATGGTATCACCCTAGACCAGAAGGGCTTTAAATAACAAACAATTGGTCAAATCCAGCCCACCGCCTGCTTTTATAAATAAAGTTTTATTGGCACACAGCCCCACCCATTGGTGTAAATATTATCTGTGGCTGCTTTTGTGCTATGATGTCAGAGTTGAGTAGTTGTAACAGAGACCATATGGCTTATGAAGCCTAAAATATTTACTATCTGGATATTTACAGAAAAAATTTGCTGACTCCTGTCTTCAGCCTTCATCTCCATCTCTCTCTGTCTGGTGGCCCCATGTCCAAAGCTTCTGTAGTTCATATTCTCTGGAGACTATACCTCCTACTTCCTAAAGGGGAAGAGAAAAGATGGTTGCTTAACTGTGAGAAAGGAGTGAGAATGGATATCTAGGAGTTTGATTTCTTCTTGTCTGTGCTTTTATGCAAGCCTCATGGTTTCAGCACTCCCCCACAATCTCTTACAGGCTCTGGTACCACCACTTCATTATTTCCTAAAAGGTTCTTCAGGGTGATGATTGGCAGATACTCTGTGAGCCTCTTAGTTTGAGTGTCTCATCTTTTTAAAGTCATTTTCCATGTCTTCAGTCTCTGTCTTCATATATCTTGGTTTAGGGTTCAGGGACGTCTCATAGTTTTACTTAAATGTGTTTCTGTTTCTTATTCTATTTGTTGACTTAAGGTGATAGAAGTACCTTAAAGTTCAAATGGAAGTATAAACTTCTGATAAGAGCAAAAAGAAACAGATCTCAGAACTCACTATAAATCCACTGTGATAAGAGCAGCATGAAATTGGCATGAGTGTATTGGTAGTGATCCATGTAAAATGGATCAGTGACTCCAAAGAGTGAATATAGTAAAGGATCTCAGTACGTAAGATAATTTAGTGTATGAGTGTTTTGCCAGGGCTTTTTGTTGCAGACAACAGAATTCACTCTAGGTAGTTTAAGTGAAAGGAAGCTTCTAGAAGCTATCTGGGAAGATGAAAGAACAGTGATTGGATGCTATGCAGCCAGGAAGAAGGGCCAATCATACCCCAGACTTTTCAAGCAGAAGTGTCATTGCTGCTACTCCTACTGCTTGGTGTTTACAATATAAGAACTTGAGAAACCTTTCACAGTCACTCCAGGATAACAAAATACCTGCTCTCCTTTGCTTACCAGGGAAATGAGGTCCCCTGTGTGCAGCTCAGTATCATGCTACCCTGTCAGCTCCAAGACTGGCTTGGGTGTGTCTGCCCAGTGAAATGCACATAACTTATGGAGCCTTAGGACAACTGATCTGAGGATGTAGGATTTTAGCCTTCCAGACTCTATAAGAAGTAAAGCCACACCATAGTTATCTTCCATGATGACAAAGGCAGTGTGACAGCACATCAGAAAGAAAATAGCCTTGAACCCCTATCCCACAACACTAAAAGATCCAGACAAAAAAAGGAGGATATAATAAAATTTGAAAAATATCCACGAGGACCAGAGACTTAAATGGAATAAACTTAGCAATGGAATTCTTTTTTTAAATCATCTTTATTGGGGTATAATTGCTTTACAATGGTGTGTTAGTTTCTGCTTTATAACAAAGTGAATCAGTTATACATATACATATGTTACCATATCTCTTCCCTCTTGCATCTCCCTCCCTCCCACCCTCCCTATCCCACCCCTCCAGGCGGTCACAAAGCACCGAGCTGATCTCCCTGTGCTATGCGGCTGCTTCCCACTAGCTATCTACCTTACGTTTGGTAGTGTATATATGTCCATGCCTCTCTCTCGCTTTGTCACAGCTTACCCTTCCCCCTCTCCATATCCTCAAGTCCATTCTCTGGTAGGTCTGTGTCTTTATTCCTGTCTTACCCCTAGGTTCTTCATGACATTTTTTTTCTTAAATTCCATATATATGTGTTTTAGCATACGGTATTTGTCTTTCTCTTTCTAACTTACTTCACTTGGTATGACAGACTCTAGGTCTATCCACCTCATTACAAATAGCTCAATTTCGTTTCTTTTTATGGCTGAGTAATATTCCATTGTATATACGTGCCACATCTTCTTTATCCATTCATCCGATGATGGGCACTTAGGTTGTTTCCATCTCCGGGCTATTGTAAGTAGAGCTGCAATGAACAGTTTGGTACATGACTCTTTTTGAATTATGGTTTTCTCAGGGTATATGCCCAGTATGGGATTGCTGGGTCATATAGTAGTTCTATTTGTAGTTTTTTAAGGAACCTCCATACTGTTCTCCATAGTGGCTGTACCAATTCACATTCCCACCAGCAGTGCAAGAGTGTTCCCTTTTCTCCACACCCTCTCCAGCATTTGTTGTTTGTAGATTTTTTGATGATGGCCATTCTGACTGGTGTGAGATGATATCTCATTGTAGTTTTGATTTGCATTTCTCTAATGGTTAATGATGTTGAGCATTCTTTCATGTGTTTGTTGGCAGTCTGTATACCTTCTTTGGAGAAATGTCTGTTTAGGTCTTCTGCCCATTTTTGGATTGGGTTGTTTGTTTTTGTGAGCTGCGTGAGCTGCTTGTATATTTTGGAAATTAATCCTTTGTCAGTTGCTTCATTTGCAAATATTTTCTCCCATTCTGAGTGTTGTCTTTTGGTCTTGTTTATGGTTTCCTTTGCTGTGCAAAAGCTCTGAAGTTTCACTAGGTCCCATTTGTTTATTTTTGTTTTTATTTCCATTTCTCTAGGAGGTGGGTCAAAAAGGATCTTGCTGTGATTTATGTCACAGAGTGTTCTGCCTATGTCTTCTTTCCTCTAAGAGTTTTGTAGTGTCTGGCCTTACATTTAGATCTTTTATCCATTTTGAGCTTATTTTTGTGTATGGTGTTAGGGAGTGATCTAATCTCATACTTTTACATGTACCTGTCCAGTTTTCCCAGCACCACTTATTGAAGAGGCTGTCCTTTCTCCACTGTACATTCCTGCCTCCTTTATCAAAGATAAGGTGACCATATATGCGTGGGTTTATCTCTGGGCTTTCTATCCTGTTCCATTGGTTTATCTTTCTGTTTTTATGCCAGTACCATACTGTATTCATTACTGTAGCTTTGTAGTATAGTCTGAAGTCAGGGAGCCTGATTCCTACAGCTCCGTTTTTCGTTCTCAAGATTGCTTTGGCTATTTGGGGTCTTTTGTGTTTCCATACAAATTGTGAAATTTTTTGTTCTAGTTCTGTGAAAAATGCCAGTGGTAGTTTGATGGGGATTGCATTGAATCTGTAGATTGCTTTGGGTAGTAGAGTCATTTTCACAATGTTGATTCTTCCAATCCAAGAACATGGTATATCTCTCCATCTATTTGTATCATCTTTAATTTCTTCCTTCAGTGTCTTATAATTTTCTGCATACAGGTCTTTTGTCTCCTTAGGTAGGTTTATTCCTAGATATTTTATTCTTTTTGTTGCAAAGGTAAATGGGAGTGTTTTCTTGATTTCAATTTCAGATTTTTCATCATTAGTATATAGGAATGCCAGAGATTTCTGTACATTAATTTTGTATCCTGCTACTTTACCAAATTCATTGATTAGCTCTAGTAGTTTTCTGGTAGCATCTTTAGGATTCTCTATGTATAGGATCATGTCATCTGCAAACAGTGACAGCTTTACTTCTTCTTTTCCGATTTGGATTCCTTTTATTTCCTTTTCTTCTCTGATTGCTGTGGCTAAAACTTCCAAAACTATGTTGAATCAGAGTGGTGAGAGTGGGCAACCTTGTCTTGTTCCTGATCTTAGTGGAAATGCTTTCAGTTTTTCACCATTGAGGATGATGTTGGCTGTGGGCTTGTCATATATGGCCTTTATTATGTTGAGGAAAGTTCCCTCTATGCCTACTTTCTGCAGGGTTTTTATCATAAATCGGTGTTGAATTTTGTCAAAAGCTTTCTCTGCATCTATTGAGATGATCATATGGTTTTTCTCCTTCAATTTGTTAATATGGTGTATCACATTGATAGATTTGCGTATATTGAAGAATCCTTGCATTCCTGGGATAAACCCCACTTGATCATGGTGTATGATCCTTTTAATGTGCTGTTCGATTCTGTTTGCTAGTATTTTGTTGAGGATTTTTGCATCTATGTTCATCAGTGATATTGGCCTGTAGTTTTCTTTCTTTGTGACATCCTTGTCTGGTTTTGGTATCAAGGTGATGGTGGCCTCGTAGAATGAATTTGGGAGTGTTCCTCCCTCTGTTATATTTTGGAAGAGTTTGAGAAGGATAGGTGTTAGCTCTTCTCTAAATGTTTGATAGAATTCGCCTGTGAAGCCATCTGGTCCTCGGCTTTTGTTTGTTGGAAGATTTTTAATCAGAGTTTCAATTTCAGTGCTTGTGATTGGTCTGTTCATATTTTCTATTTCTTCCTGATTCAGTCTTGGCAGGTTGTGCCTTTCTAAGAATTTGTCCATTTCTTCCAGATTGTTCATTTTATTGGCATAGAGTTGCTTGTAGTAATCTCTCATGATCTTTTTTGTATTTCTGCAGTGTCTGTTGTTACTTCTCCTTTTTCGTTTCTAATTCTATTGATTTGAGTCTTCTCCCTTTTTTTCTTGATGAGTCTGGCTAGTGGTTTATCTATTTTGTTTATATTCTCAAAGAACCAGCTTTTAGTTTTATTGATCTTTGTTATTGTTTCCTTCATTTCTTTTTCATTTATTTCTGATCTGATTTTTATGATTTCTTTTCTTCTGCTAGCTTTGGGTTTTTTTTTCTTCTTTCTCTAATTGCTTGAGGTGCAAGGTTAGGTTGTTTATTCGAGATGTTTCCTGCTTCTTAAGGTGGGCTTGTATTGCTATAAACTTCCCCCTTAGAACTGCTTTTGCTGCATCCCATAGGTTTTGGGTCGTTGTGTCTCCACTGTCATTTGTTTCTAGGTATTTTTTTTTTTCCTCTTTGATTTCTTCAGTGATCACTTCATTATTAAGTAGTGTATTGTTTAGCCTCCATGTGTTTGTATTTTTTACAGATCTTTTCCTGTAATTGATATCTAATCTCATGGCGTTGTGGTCAGAAAAGATACTTGATACAATTTCAATTTTCTTAAATTTACCAAGGCTTGATTTGTGACCCAAGATATGATCTATCCTGGAGAATGTTCCATGAGCACTTGAGAAAAATGTGTATTCTGTTGTTTTTGGATGGAGTGTCCTATAAATATCAATTAAGTCCATCTTGTTTAGTGTATCTAATTTAAAGCTTGTGTTTCCTTATTTATTTTCATTTTGGATGATCTGTCCATGGGTGAAAGTGGGGTGTTAAAGTCCCCTACTATGAATTTGTTACTGTCGATTTCCCCTTTTATGGCTGTTAGTATTTGCCTTATGTATTGAGGTGCTCCTACGTTGGGTGCATAAATATTTACAGTTGTTCTATCTTCTTCTTGGATCGATCCCTTGATCATTATGTAGTGTCCTTCTTTGTCTCTTTTCATAGTCCTTATTTTAAAGTCTGTTTTGTCTGATATGAGAATTGCTACTCCAGCTTTCTTCTGGTTTCCATTTGCATGGAATATCTTTTTCTATCCCCTTACTTTCAGTCTGTATGTGTCTCTAGGTCCGAAGTGGGTCTCTTGTAGACAGCATATGTAAGGGTCTTGTTTTTGTATCCATTCAGCCAATCTGTGTCTTTTGGTGGGAGCATTTAGTCCATTTACATGTAAGGTGATTATCGATATGTATGTTCCTATTCCTATTTTCTAAATTGTTTTGGGTTCGTTATTGTAGGTCTTTTGCTTCTCTTGTGTTTCTTGCCTAGAGAAGTTCCTTTAGCAGTTGTTGTAGAGCTGGTTTGGTGGTGCTGAACTCTCTCAGCTTTCGCTTGTCTGTAAAGGTTTTAATTTCTCCATCAAATCTGAATGAGATCCTTGCTGGGTAGAGTAATCTTGGCTGCAGGTTTTTCTCCTTCATCACTTTAAATATGTCCTGCCACTCCCTTCTGGCTTGCAGAGTTTCTGCTGAGAGATGAGCTGTTAACCTTATGGGGATTCCCTTGTGTGTTATTTGTTGTTTTTCCCTTGCTCCTTTTAATATGCTTTCTTTGTATTTAATTTTTGACAGTTTGATTAATATGTGTCTTGGCGTATTTCTCCTTGGATTTATCCTGTATGGGACTCTCTGTGCTTCCTGGACTTGATTAACTATTTCCTTTCCCATATTAGGGAAGTTTTCAACTATAATCTCTTCAAATATTTTCTCAGTCTCTTTCTTTTTCTCTTCTTCTTCTGGAACCCCTATAATTCGAATGTTGGTGTGTTTAATGTTGTCCCAGAGGTCTCTGAGACTGTCCTCAGTTCTTTTCATTCTTTTTTCTTTATTCTGCTCTGCAGTAGTTATTTCCACTATTTTATCTTCCAGGTGACTTATCTGTTCTTCTGTCTCAGTTATTCTGCTATTGTTCCCATCCAGAGTATTTTTCATTTCATTTATTGTGTTGTTCATCATTGTTTGTTTCATCTTTAGTTCTAGGTCCTTGTTAAATGTTTCTTGCATTTTGTCCATTCTATTTCCAAGATTTCGGATCATCCTTATTATCATTATTCTGAATTCTTTTTCAGGTAGGCTGCCTATTTCCTCTTCATTTGTTAGGTCTGGTGGGTTTTTATCTTGCTCCTTCATCTGCTGTGTGTTTTTCTGTCTTCTCATTTTGCTTATCTTACTGTGTTTGGGGTCTCCTTTCTGCAGGCTGCACGTTCGTAGTTCCCGTTGTTTTTGGTGTCTGTTCCCAGTGGCTAAAGTTGATTCAGTGGGTTATGTAGGCTTCCTGGTGGAGGGGACTAGTGCCTGTGTTGTGGTGGATGAGGCTGGATCTTGTCTTTCTGGTGGGCAGGTCCACGTCTGGTGGTGTGTTTTGGGTTTCTGTGGAGTTATTATGGTTTTAGGCAGCCTCTCTGCTAATGGGTGGGGTTGTGTTCCTATTTTGCTAGTTGTTTGGCATAGGGTGTCCAGCACTGTAGCTTGCTGGTCGTTGAGTGAAGTTGGGTGCTGGCATTGAGATGGAGATCTCTGGGAGATTTTCACTGTTTGATATTATGTGGAGCTGGGAGGTCTCTTGTTGACCAGTGTCCTGAAGTTGGCTCTCCCACTTCAGAGGCACAGCACTGACTCCTGGCTGCAGCACCAAGAGCCTTTCATCCAAAGGAAGGAAGGAAGAAAGAAGAGAAGAAAGAAAGGAAAGAGGGAGGGAGGGACGGTGGGAGGAAGGAAGGAAGGAAGGAGGGAAGGAAGGAAAAAAGAAGGAAGATAAATTAAAATAAAATAGAGTAAAATGTAATAAAGTTATTAAATTAAAAAATATTAAGAAAAAAATTAAAAAAAAAAAACGGACGGATAGAACCCTAGGACAAATGGTGGAAGGAAAGCTATACAGACAAAATCTCACACAGAAGCATACACATACACACTCACAAAAAGAGGAAAAGGGGAAAAAATCATAAATCTTGCTCTCAAAGTCCACCTCCTTAATTTGGGATGGTTCGTTGTCTATTCAGGTATTCCACAGCTACAGGGTACATCAAGTTGATTGTGGAGATTTAATCCGCTGCTCCTGAGGCTGCTGGGAGAGATTTCCCTTTCTCTTCTTTGTTCTCACAGCTCCCAGGGCTCAGCTTTGGATTTGGCCCCGCCTCTGCGTGTAGGTCGCTGGAGGGCGTCTGTTTTTCGCTCAGACAGGACGGGGTTAAAGGATCCGCTGATTCGGGGTCTCTGGCTCACTCAGGCCGGGGGGAGGGAGGGGTACGGATGCGGGGCGAGCCTGCGGTGGCAGAGGCCGACGGGACGTTGCACCAGCCTGAGGTCCGCCGTGCGTTCTCCCGGGGAAGTTGTCCCTGGATCACGGGACCCTGGCAGTGGCGGGCCGCACAAGCTCCCCGGAAGGGGCTTGTGGATAGTGACCTGTGCTCGCACACAGGCTTCTTGGCGGCGGCAGCAGTAGCCTTAGCGTCTCCTGCCCGTCTCTGGGGTCCGCGCTTTTAGCCGCGGCTCTCGCCCGTCTCTGGAGCTCCTTTAAGCATCGTTCTTAATCCCCCCTCCTCGCGCACCAGGAAACAAAGAGGGAAGACCTCTTCGGCAGGTCCAGACCTTTTCCTGGACTCCCTCCCGGCCAGCCGTGGTGCACTAACGCCCTGCAGGCTGTGTTCACACCGCCAACCCTAGTCCCCTCCCTGAGCTCCTACCGAAGCCCGAGACTCAGCTCGCAGCCCCGCCCGCCCCGGCGGGTGAGCAGTCAAGCCTCTCGGGCTGGTGAGTGCCGGTCGGCACCGATCCTCGGCACCGATCCTCTGTGCGGGAATCGCCCCGCTTTTCCCTCTGCACCCCTGTGGCTGCGCTCTCCTCCGCGGCTCCGAAGCTTCCCCCCTCCGCCACCTGCAGTCTCCGCCCGCGAAGGGACTTCCTAGTGTGTGGAAACCTTTCCTCCTTCACAGCTCCCTCCGACTGGTGCAGGTCCTGTCCCTATTCTTTTGTCTCTGTTTTTTATTTTTTTCTTCTGCCCTACCCAGGTACGTGGGGAGTTTCTTGCCTTTTGGGAGGTCTGTCTTCTGCCAGCGTTCAGTAGGTGTTCTGTAGGAGTTGTTCCACATGTAGCTGTATTTCTGGTGTATCTGTGGGGAGCAAGGTGATCTCCGCGTCTTACTCTTCCGCCATCTTCCCCTCGTCTCCTAGCAATGGAATTCTTATAAGTACATCCTAAACTACCTCCTTAAGCAAGTCCAGAACCTGTAGAAGGAAATATTCTGACTACATAAAAGTGAACTGTTGATTGCAAAAAAAGAGGGCACAAGCCATTGTTATTCCTAGTGTGGGGGGCGGACCAGAGCCAATCTATAGTGTGCTACCAACCAATGTCTTGGTAAGAGCACAGGCTGAGAATAAGCATTTATAAACTTATGCAGCAGTTTAGCACTGCCATGACATCCAAATGTGTGATTTTGTATTGTATGAAACATCGATCTGCTATGGATTCGAAATTATAAAATACTGGTGCTTTGCCACAGAGACTTTGAGATGCACTGCCGTAAACAAAGTACATATACATGTATGAGCTCTGGAAAAGAGTTATTTGCAATGCAGCTGACAAAATATTAAAATCTGTAGTATATATGAATTATACAATTGACATAAAAAAAATGAAAGAGTGGACCAAGGGATTAGCTGTAATTCAGAGACGTGAAATCCAGATGTAAACTCATATGTCATTTGAATTCGTGAGTGGTCAGGGCTATGTTTTAGTCTTCAGACGTATAAAAATTGGAAAGAGCCATAATACCTATTGCTAATGCAGGTATGGGGAAATTCGTACACATTGCTAGTGGAACTGTGAATTGTTACCACCTTTTCAGGAAACAAACTTGCCAGCCCCCATAAAGATAAAAATAAATTGAACGTAATTCTTGGCTCAGCAGTATTCTCCCTGGGAAACCTATCCCATCAAAATAAAAGCACCTGTATAAGTAAGCATATCTGTTCAAAGATGTTTATTGCAGCCTCATTCGTAGTGGCAAAAACCTAGAAACAAAGGGCATATCAGTAATAGGGGAATGGTTGAAGAAATTATAGCTCATCCACCCCTGGGAATCTTATGTAGCTATTCAGAAGGATGAATTAGAATTATACCAGTTACCGTGGCAGGATTTTTGTGAGGTATCCTTGAGTGAGAAAAGATGCAGAAAATGTTTAATATGATCTCATTTTAATGAAACCATCAATGGAAAAAATGCTGTATGTGTTTTTACATCTGTATATATGTTAAAATATACTTACGAAAAAATGGAGAAAAATAAAAAAATATATAAACTATGTTGTTAACATGGGTTATTGTGGGAGCTGCTGGTGAAAATGTGGAGATGCAGGCAAGAGTCAGAGGGGAGGCCAGAGAAAGCAAAGACTGTATTATAAATCCCATCATGCATGGGAAGGTTCAGTTTATGTAAAAGTGTCCATTTGGTGTATACACATAAAACATTTTCTAACACAGTCTTTACGAAAGATGAGTTAGCTTTGTAAGTACTACCTTGTAGAGATGACCATGATAAAATGACAGTAAAATAAGTCAATAAGGAAATCGATCAGGAAATCAATAAGGAAAAGGTTAATATCTTGGTAGAAAATTGTTCAAAGGACACATATAGCAATTCAATAAAAGGTAAGTACAAATCACCAATTACCATGTGAAAAATGTGCAACTTGATCAATAGTCAAAGAAATGTAAGTGAAAATCCTATGAGATGTTTTTGTCACATGTCCGGGTTTGAAGTATTATTAAAACTGGTAAACCTTGGATTGAGGATGGCATTCTCAAGTATACTTCGAGAGAGAATAAAAATTAAAACAAAGTTTGGAGGGAAATATCTGTAATATGCCTCAAAACATGTCTTATGGCATTGATGTTGATTTCTCTTCTAAAATTTCATCCTGTCAATGTTAAGCATGTAAGAGGGAAGAGACTTTCTGTCTGTGAAAGGACGCCTATCAAAAGATGTTACTAAATGAATGAAGTAACAGAATCCCAGTTTTATGTATAGTAGTGAAACATTTAGAACTGCCTAAACATCCAACAGAAAGGAATTAGTTAAAGAACATACAACCATATAAAAATATCTATTATAGAAACATGCTTATGACAGGTTGTGATTAAAGAAGACAGGTGAAACAATGATGTTAAAGTTTTGCTGATTTTCCAGTCAAATATTATACATCGATATGTAGAAAAATGGAAGAGACAAACAGAGAAATGTTAAAAAGTAATGGATGATGGGATTGTGGATAACATCTTGTCTTGGTGCCTTTCTGTGTAGTTTCCAAGTTTTCTGCTTTGAGCAGTAGTTTTAATTAAAAAGAAAAAAAGATGTTACAAGCATGTTAAAAGGCTATAAAGATTACCATCTTCTGAAGTGCACTCAGAGGGAGACGAGCAGGTAGGAGCACTGTGCCCTGTTCAGGAAGAGAGCCGGCCGCCGAGGCGAGTCACTGTCCCAGCATCACTTTGGCATATGAACTCTAACCTTCAGCTTTCAAAGCTGGAGATATTATCAAAGGTAGGTCATTATTTAATGGCTTGGAGGTTATTTCCGAAGTCCCTCGTGGGCTGCTATAAATGATTAGTAACATCATTATTGCTTATACATTTGTGGGCCAGCCTAGTATTGCTTTATCAGCACTGACTCAGGGTTTTTATAGGTAAATGGCTCTCAACTTGGGGTTCCCTAACCTCAAGAGGTGCACAGTGGTGGTAAGCTCTCCGAAGTATACTTTATGTACATAAAAGTGTCAGAAAAATTATGCGTTTACCCTTACAATACTGTACGGGCTGACAAAGCCTTATTTTAATTGCCTTGGCTTCTTTTTTTTTTCGCTTTTAATAGAATATACAATTTTCGGTTGATACATTGTAATGAATTGGTCGTTAGAATGGTTTTTGATAAATAATATACGTTGGGAAAGTTGAATTTTTACTAAATTAATAAAAGTTGGGGTTTTAGAAAAGCCTTTCAAACCTGGAATCAGATTATTTCCCTGGCTCCAGGATTATTCTGATAGTTGTACTTAATATTCAGGCTCAGCCACACTACTTAAAGTTGTATTTTAACCCCCCTTATAGATATGAACTTCAGCAACAACTTGAAGTGATATTTCTGTAAGAGAAGAAACCATAGGGAAGGTCTCATCTGACTTAGCAGACATTCTCTATTTTCCAAATGGGCAACAGGAAGACTCACGAGGTCCTGAATACAGAGAGAAAGAGGCTGCCAGAACCCACATTTTCTGTTTCTTACTTTTTCACTTCTCCTTGGGCTCTGGGGTTATTTCCCTAGAAATAACAGGCATGCAGAAAGTGACAAACACTCATGCACACACATGGAAAATCAAAAAGGGTTAGGCAGAGATAGGGAGGGAGAGAGAGATTTCTTGTATATAGCATGATCTCGTGTAATTCTTTCTAGACTTCTGTGAGATTGTTGCTGTAATTAGTTCTTTTTAAACAGAAGTGCTGAAGCACAGAGAAGTTAAGCAACTTGCTTAAAATCACACAGCTAGTCAGAGGCAAAGCCAGGATTTGAACTTGGGCAGTCTGAATCCAGAGCCTTGGTCTTAACCCCTGTCATAACAACATCATATTTCTATACCCTGAAAAAAGAAGTCAACCAGAAGCACTGTGAAAACAGCTCCTTAATAAAGTGACTAATTCTGGCAACTGGCCCACAGAGGAGATGGGAAACCTATTTAGTTTTACTTCCATGACTGATACATATCTTAAAACTGAATTTCTTGCTAGAAGATTTAAAAAATTTTAATTGTAAATGCTGAGGAATTAAAAAAAATCAGCTAGCTGAAAATTCCGGCTGTTGTTCATCATCAAGCATATTATATTTTAAAGAAAGTATTTTTAGCCAATTTAGCCCCCGAATTACATTAGTAGAGCCTCAGTCCAGCCAATTGGGGTTTTAAAAACATTGTCTGCTCTTGGTCTATTCTGTAAGTGGCCAAAACAGAGAAAGAGTTTTCAATGTACTTCCTTTACTATTTTCTGAGTGTTTTTGAGTTATGTGAAAAGTGCTGTGATGTTTCATCTGTAGGAGATTTAGCACTGGAAATAGTATTTTGACAGTCCAAAAGAACCCTTCTAGATGGAAGTATAGATTTATATCTCAAACTTCCAAGCAAAACTTTCAATAAATGAAAAGAAAAAAATCAGGGCTTCCCTGGTGGCGCAGTGGTTGAGAGTCCGCCTGCCGATGCAGGGGACACGGCTTCGTGCCCCGGTCCGGGAAGATCCCACATGCCGTGGAGCGGCTGGGCCCGTGAGCCATGGCCGCCGAGCCTGCGCGTCCGGAGCCTGTGCTCCGCAACGGGAGAGTCCATGACAGTGAGAGGCCCGCGTCCCGCAAAAAAAAAAAAAAAAAAAAAAATCGAACAGTTTTAAAAGTGAAAATAGGATGGCTGGTGGCTGGTTAGTGTATGTTTGTGTGTTGGGGGTTTGGGGGATGAGAAGGGCCGGTGGGCAGAGCCTGCTCTGTTGATTTCCCTAAGTCTTCATTTGGGATAGGCAGGTACCTCAGTATTATACAGCATTTTAAAAAAATTGTATTGAAGGATAATTGATTTACAGTGTTCTTAATTTCTGCTGTACAGCAAAGTGATTCAGTTATACATATATATGTTCTTTTTCATGTTCTTTTCCATTACCGTTTATCCCAGGATATTGAATATAGTTCCTGGTGCTCTACAGTAAGACCTTGTTGTTTATCCATCCTATATATAACAGTTTGCTACAGCATTTTTTTTTAACTGAAGAAATGAAAGCGTTTGCAAGTGCAGCCAACAAAAAGCCTTCATCAAGTCAGTAGAACTTTTCAATCAAAATGACAACAGCCTCTGGTCTGTCTCTTGCTGGAAATAGAAAATGTGTGGAAGGGGTTTCACCCTCTGGGCACTGATCACAGAGTCCAGTATCTTGTTATAATTTTATAAAAGTCAAAGATCCAGCCACTTTCATGGTAAACATGGCCTTTCCAGCATCCTCCGTAAATGGTACTTGACTCTTGCTGAAGGCATTCATATTGTCAGGCTCTGATCCTGTGAAGGCCCTTCCTGACAGCATCTGTAAAGGGCTTGATGAATAAAGGGCTGGATCCAGATGTGAGGACGCAGCCTTTTCTGGGCTGTCTCCTCTGTGAGCCCTCCCGTCCTCAACCTGCTGCCTTCCCCATCCCGTTTCTGTGAGTGCAAGATGGCAGTAAGGCACAGCGCCACCACCCCTTGTCATCCTCTTCGTCAAGGCCATCAGTGTCCTCCACACTTAGGGGTTCACCGGCCCTTTCTCATCCCTCAGCTTACTTAAACCATCAGCAGCATTCCCCCTCTTGCTTTGAAAACAACCACCACCCTCTCTTCATTTTCCTCCAGACCCACTGGATGTTTCCTTCTCTACTGACTAGATCCCTATCATCTTTCCACCTCACATGCGGAACTGCTTCAGAACTCACACTTAGATCTCTTATGGTCTCATACATTAGGTGACCTCGCTCTGTCCCATGGCTTTAAATACCAACTCTATCCATGACTCCCTAATTTATATTTCCAGTCTTCTCCTAAACTCGAAAATCTCCGTATTGCTTATCTGACATCAGTGAATATCTCATAGTCATACAAACTGAGCATATCTGAAATAAAATTCTTTTTTTTTTTGTACTCATCCCTAAAACCACTTTTTTCTGAGCCTTTATCATCTCCATTTAAAGAGAAAACAAAAACAAAGTAAAACAAACAAGCCTGGAACCATCTTCCTAGGTGTTGGCCATCATTCAAGGAATTTGACACACCCTTTCCTTTCTGACACAACTCATGTTTAATCCATCATCGAATTCTGTCTTTTCTACCTTCAAAACAATATTAGGGGGAAAACATTTGCTTACACGCTTTTGCCCTACCCTAGGTTTTCTCCACCTCAGCATCGTTGCCATTTGGGATTGGATAATTCTTTGTTGTGGAGGCTGGTTCTGTGCATTGTAGGACATTTAGCAGCATCTCTGGCCTCTGCCCACTGGATGACACATTCCTTCCCCTCCAGTTGTGACGATCAAGAGTATCTCCAGACACTGACAACAGGTCCCCTAGGGCAGAATCACTTCCAAGTGAGAGCCGCTGCTCCACTCCCAGCAACCCCATCTTTCACCTGGGTGATCGCAGTGGCCTTACAGCTGGCTTCCTTACTGTCTCTCTTGGTCTCATATATTCTACCCAGTAGCCAGAGTGATCTTTTTTTTTTAATCCAAAATGTGTTTATTGGGATGGTTTCCCATTCATCTTGATTCAGGGTGCTTTTAGTGCTGCTTCTGTCTGAAGGAGCATCCTTCTGTAAGCCTTGCTTTTCCTCCTGTAGAGGCTGGCAGAGGACAATAGAACAGCCAACACATAAAGCTACTGTTTGTGCATGGCTGAAGACAGAGGTGATTTTATAGCATCCTGGGCATCTCACATCCACGAAATAGGAATTGGGGCTCTGCACCAGACGCTGCTTCTGGTGTTTCCTCTTCTCCTCTTCTGGAGAGGGATGAAGGAGCTCCTTTGTGAGAGGCATGTTCTCATGGGGAGGTCATCACCCCCGCAAAGGAGAATCATCTTTTTTTTTATACAATTTTTTTTTGATGTGGACCATTTTTAAAGTCTTTATTGAATTTGTTACGATATTGCTTCTGTTTTATGTTTTGGTTTTTTGGCTGCAAGGCATGTGGGATCTTAGCTCCCCGACCAGGGGTCAAACCCGCACCCGCTGCACTGGAAGGCAAAGTCTTAACCACTTGACCACCAGGGAAGTCCCGAGAATGATCTTTTAAAAAACCATTCGGATGATTTCACTCTTGTTGGCGGCCGTGGTGATGTGCCCTCAGAGAGCAGGATGAGAGAAGGGTGTCTGGGAGACAACATCGACTGCCACACCCTGGGATCTGCCCGCGTCCAAGCTCTTCTCAGCTACACTGTTCGCAGGCTGCTCTGGGCTGATGATGGAGCACGGCCAGGGCCTCAGAGCTGGGCTGTCGCTGACTCACACGTGTGATGCTTTGGAATTTCCCAGAGCTATATTCCAGTTTGACCAATCTTCCTCCCCTTCCTCCTTTCACAGGACTTTCACAGACTTACATCGTGTTTTTAGGTCTGTCCTAACCTACTCTGTCTCCCTAGCAAGCCTTCTCCCCCTTTATCCTCCCCAGGTGTTTTCTCTAATAAACCTCCCTGAATGTCTAATTCCATCCTGGCCTCTGCTTCTCAGACAATCCAAAAACTCCCCTGCTCAGGACTTTCTAATGGCTTTCTTCCTCACTCAGAACGAATCCCATAGTCCTCGAGGCAGGTCACAAGGCCGCGTGACCTGCTGATGCCTTTCTTGCTGATCTCAGCTCCTGCAACTCCACACCTGTTCACTTTGTTCTAACTGCACTGGTTGTATTGCTATTTCTTAAAGACACCAGGCTCCTTCTTGCCTTGGTGATTTTAGCATCTATTCCCTCCCCCTGGAATTCTATTCCCCTGGATATTCATTTGGTGAACTTACCTGAAGTCTTGGGTTAAGTATCACCTCCTTAATGAGGCCCATCCTGATCACACACTTCAAAACTGCCACCCAGCTCCCATTTCCCCAGCACCTCAGTGTTGTTGCCTTGTACTTTTCTTCATTGCATTGATCACTTTCACTCTATTCTATTCTGTTCCATTATGTCTGTTTTGTTCTCTGATACATTTCAAGTACCTAGAACAGTGCCAGCACAGAGTAGATAATCAATAAATATTTGTTAAATGAAGAAACCGACTTAGACTCCAATTCCTTATTTGTATGTTTCCCTCATTAAACTAAGACCTTTTTTTCCATTTATTTATTTCAATTAAAAAATTTTTATTGAAGTATAGTTGATTTACAATATTATATTAGTTTCAGGTGTAAAATATAGTGACCCAGTATATTTATAGATTATACCCCATTTAAAGTTATTACAACATAGGCTATATTTCCCTGTGCTGTATAATAGATCCTTGTTGCTTATTTATTTTGTACGTACTGTTTTGTACCTCTTAATCCCCTACCCCTATCTTGCCCCTTCACCCTTCACTCTACCCACTGGTAGCTGCTAGTTCTCTGTATCTGTGAGCCTGTTTTGTTGTATACATTCATTTGTTTTATTTTTTAGATTCCACATATAAGTGATAGTATAGAGTATTTGTCTTTCTCTGTCTGACTTATTTCACTAAGCATAATACTCTCTAGGTCCATCCACATTGTTATAAATGGCAGAATTTCATTCTTTTTTATGGCTGAACAATATTCCATTATATGTATATTATAATACCTATACATATACCACACCTTCTTTATCCATTCATCTGTTGATGGACACTTAGGTTGCTTCATATCTTGGATATTGTAAATAATTTGACTTAATCAGAATCTAATACTTCATTTGTATATGTTTCCCTCACTAAACAAAGACCTTCTTGAAGACAGCAACCTTTGCATTCTTGATACAGCTAGACGGCGTATTAGGTTCTCCGTCCATGTTTGTTGAAATAAATTGCTTTAATATCTCTTAACATGGTATTGGGGATACTAACCCACAGGGTTGTTTCTAAGATTCAGTGGCACACCATGTATGAACTGCCATCATCTGGCTCAGTAAATGGTAGCTGTAAATAATATAACGGGAAACACTAGCGCCGTCTAGTAAGCAGTCGCTTCATTTCTAAAAGTAAATTTAGTTATTTATTTATTTTTGGCTGCCTTGGGTCTTCGTTCCTATGCGCCAGCTTTCTTTTAGTTGTGGTGAGCGGGGGCTACTCTTCTCTTCGTTGCGGTGCACGGGCTTCTCATTGCAGTGGTTTCTCGTTGCAGAACACGGGCTCTAGGTGCACGGGCTTCAGTAATTGTGGCCTGTGGGCTCAGTAGTTGTGGCTTGTGGGCTCTAGAGCGCAGGTTCAGCAGTTGTGGCGCAGGGGCTTAGTTGCTCTGCGGCATGTGGGATCTGGCATGTGGGATCTTCCCGGACCAGGGATCGAACCCGTGTCCCCTGCATTGGCAGGTGGATTCTTAACCACTGTGCCACCAGGGAAGCCCAACTGCTCAATTTTTAAGCTACCTGTATTGCAATTATTTTTTAGTTTTTTGTTTGTTCATTTTTTCTTTTACTACTAATTAGTAATTCTACTGGTGTGTACATCAGAGTGTCCGTTCCTCAATCCTCAGTTTATTACATTTAATCAATAAACTACTGAAACAAAAAATAAATAGTAGTTGTAAAAAAGTGCTGTTTCATAGGAAAAGAAACAGTAATTTGTGTGGGAGCTTAGAGAATGAAGCACTCACTTCCAACTTTGGGAGAGAGTGCAAGTTAAATCTGAAGATTCTTTTCAAGAAGCAGCATTTGAACTGAGATCTAGGGAAGAGGAAGTCTGTGCTCACTTTTTCCACGATCTTTTTCTTTCGTCTGAGGGGAAGGGATGGAGATTCGATCAGACGCTGACCATGGGTCATGGATTGTCTCACATTTCCTAGTGGGTCTGGTCCCAGAACACTAAAGTAGGTCAAGTGCGTGAAGCGGCATTCTCCATCCTTTCCTGCTTTCATCTATCTGAGATTCTGTGGGTCTGGACGTCTTATTCTCCTTCACCTCTATCTTATCCTGCCTCCAAAAGACACGTAGGCTCAATGGATAATGTTCCTCAGAGGATGCCATATATTTTTAAAATTTTTATTGAAATATAGTTGATTTACCATGTTGTGTTAGTTTCAGGTGCACAGCAAATTGAATCAGTTATACATAAGTAAATAAATAAATATATATATATTATTTTTTATATTCTTTTCCATTATAGGTTATTACAAGATAGTGAGTAAAGTTCCCTGTGCTACACAGCAGGTTCCTGTTGGCCATCCACTCCATATATAGTAGTGTGCTTATTCTAATCCCAAACTCTCAATTTATTCCTCCACCAGGCTGCCATATTTCTTGATAGTCTCTTCCTCTCAAGAATCTCTGCTCTCTGCTCACCACATCCCCATTTCAGATTGACTGACCTATGGTAAGATCCAGCTGTGGTCTTAAAGCAAAGTAAAAGTCTGTATCAGTTCTCTAGGGCCACCATAACAAAGTACTGCAGACTGGGTGGCTTAAACAACAGAAACCTGCTTTCTTACAGTCCTGGAGGCTGCAACTCTGAGCTCAAGGTGCCTGAAGGGTTGGCTTCATCTTTGGCTTGTAGATAGTTGTCTTCTCCTTGTGTCTTCACATCATCTTCCCTCTGTCCATGTCTGTGGCCAAATTTCCTCTTCTTATAAGGAGAGCACTTATGTTGGGTTAGGGCCCACTCTGGCAACCTCATTTTAACTCCGTTACCTCTTTGAAGACTGTGTCTCCAAATACAGTCACATTCTGATGAGTTAGGACTTCAGCACATGAAGTTTTCAGAGGCACAGTTTATCCCATAACAAAGTCCTATTTAGAGCTTGAATCTAAGCTGGTGTCCCAGTCTGGTTTCCCAGAAGCTCAGAATAAAGTGGTACTTTGAGCTCCTACCTGTCATTGTCTCTTTGTGCATCTCTCTCTGGAGCCCTCTGTGATGCAGAAGTGACTTATGTGTAGCTGGTTCCACTGTCCAAGTACCACCTGTCTTTGCACCTCCCCCCTCCCCAAACACTGATGTCGCCTTTGAAAGGTGCTATGATTCGAGTACATGGAGATGGTGGAAAGCAGCTGAGCCCGCGGAGTCAACGTTACCTTCATGGCTGAGACTAAGGGGAAGAACCTGGGGCATTTGCCTCGTGCAACAAAATCCGAGAGAGTGCCGAAACACTCAGTAATCAAGATAATATTTTAATGCAGTGTTTAAAAAATCGAAATAGTGCAGAAAAAACTATGACAAACACAACATCAAATTTTTGAATTCAGACAGGATCCATGACAATCCTTCAATTGCTTTTAGACAGGTGTCCTTACCTACTGAGAGCCTCTATTTCTGGATTAAAATCTTGCTGTCCCTTCAAGTGTCTCTTATAGGACATGGTGTTTAGATCTCTCCACAGTCTGCCATTTATTCATTCAGCAAACCATTTGTTTATCGAGTATCTACTAAGAGCCATACAGAATAGGAATTAAATATTTGTCAAATTAATAAACAAGCAAAAACCTAATTACAGTTGTTTTAAAGACACCCCCAGGGAGACTCTACTGTGGTAGCAAGAAGAAACATTGACAAACTGGTGGGTGTCAGGGGCTGGATTGCATGATGAAGGACACTTAAAATAGGTTTTTCATTTATTAAACCAACAAATATTTAGTATGTGCTAGTGCAGGACACTGTGCATGTCAGTTAAGCATTTTAAAATTTTAATAGGCAGAAGGATCTAGAAGCTCAAAGTACAAGTTGTCAGTATTTATAAGAGCATCCATTTCATGGAGGAATGCATCTTTGGTGAATTACTCTAAAGAAGATATTTACTGGCTACGTATCGCAGCATTCCTCCAGCTGGGCATCAGCAGTAACTAGAGAAGGAGTGGGCAGAGATAGCAGAGACATTTCTTCTCTATTAGTCATGACAAATGAGAGAAATAAACCGAATTGGTAAAAAGTACAGACTCAGTGCAGTGGTGAATAGTTCAGAGAAGAAGATTCTCATTTGGATATGAAATTCTGAGCCTGCCAAGCTCATAGGAAGTCTGCAGTTTGCTATCAGTTAATCTCTACTGTTTAAAGTTTTAGGGAGGGAAGGAAGCAAATTGCATCCCTTGTTCATAAAACCGAATGACCACTTTCAACCCCCAAAAGGGGAGTGTTTGGCAGACGATGTTTAAGGTAATTTCCTGGAGTGCTGTGGGGCCAGTGCTGACCCAGAGTAGCTACAGGCCTCTCTCCTGGAGTGCTGTGGGGCCAGTGCTGACCCAGAGCAGCTACAGGCCTCTCTCCTGGAGTGCTGTGGGGCCAGTGCTGACCCAGAGGCAGCTACAGGCCTCTCTCCTGGAGTGCTGTGGGGCTAGTGCTGAACCAGAGTAGCTAGAGGCCTCTCTTTGTGGGAAGGGGATGCTATGGGGAAGAAGAGAATTGCCCTTCTCTCCTGGGATAAGGAGATGAAAGAGACGGGGTAAGGAAGACGAACAGGCTCACCCAGACAACAGGCAGGAAATTAGGTGTAGTAAACGGCGCTATAAGGACACTGCACGGAGCAGTGGTGTGGATGGACCCATTGAACTGAAATGACAACTCAGCTAACACTGATGGAACATCTACAGTGGGTGAGAAAGCATCCTGGAATACTCAGGGGATTCCAAGGTGGGCATGACACAGTCCCTGCCCCTGAGATGCTGACGATAAATAGGGAAGAGAGTGACATTCATGAGTCATTTTAATACAAAACAAACTCTGGTACATACTAATATAAATATATAAAATATGTTATCTATAAACTATAAAAATAAGACACACATGTATATGATTTTAAATATATATATGCGCATATATATAAATTTTAAAGTGTTAAAGATCCATGTGGGAACTTGATGCTTGTTTTCCTCCTTCTCTGGAAACTGAAGCTAGTGCACGGCACAGAAAAGAGACACAATGCAAGGAAACCGGTGATGTCCTCAAGAAACAGTTGGCATGACTCACCTAGGCTGAATCGACAGGGCAGTACTATGTCCAGGCCCATTTCTCAAAAGGATGCTGTGAAACAGTCCTCTTGTGATCAAGTGAGATCAAAACACCAGTGAGACGGTCCTGGTTAGTTCTCTCGCTGTAACCCCCAAGCCACACATTCTGCTGGGTCACAGACTTGGCTGATTGCCCAGCCTTGCGTTTGGATGAATCACAGGATGGCTGAGTTTGGTGCTTCATGGAGACCGGGCTGGGGGCCAACAGTCCTGATGCTCTGCATTTCTGATGGCAGCCCCTCATGTGTCAGCCTCGCACCATGAGTGCTGGGGGTCGAGGTTCTTACTTGCTGAGGTGGACAGGAAGGTTTGGCCTTGTGTCAAGGTTCTTGTTTCTCTGGCTCTTGTTCCCGAAAACATGTCTTCCACAGGGACACTGGCAGGGGAAATGAACTGTCCTCGGCATCCTATACTCTCTACTTTGTCAGAACAACAAACACAGCTCGATACATCGGGGGCTTGTCTTTTAACCTCTGCTGGTGTCTCTGGCTTTTACATGACTGACCTGGGGCTCCAGGCTCCAGACAAATGGGCAGATCTATTCCCAAGACACTGTTTGTCCCCCACTGTCAATATTGGCAAAGGTGGGGGGATGGATAATAGAAATCTAGCTGGTGAAATCAGTCTTTGGAGGGAAGAGAATCAAAGACCATGTCAACACCGATTTGACTGATTTTTAACCTCTTGGACAAGTCAACTCAGTTTCAGAGAGTTGAACCCACTGGGCCTGGAAATGCAGGCAGTGGGTGCCTCTTGAGGCAGGTCTTGGGTGTGGAAACACAGATGGACCCTTAAGGCCCACCCAGAGCCCTGGGGGAGAGCATCATTTGTGCTGCTACACAATATGAAACGAGAAAGCTGCAGATGAGCCATCCTGCTTGCAAGTCCCTGTGCCTTGGGACTTCCTAGGATGCTTTTGCATCATTCGAGGGAAATGGTAGAATTCCCAAGAACAGCCAGCAACACCCAGCATGGGGCCAGATAGCTTCCAGTTTCTCCAAATAATGTGAATTTTCTAACTAAATGAGTAATTTCTGTTGGCACGAATAAAGGAATGGCCGAATATTCTAGGAGATGTTTCTTGCTCTTTCTTTTAACTCTTTTGCCCCTGCCTTATTTCTTGAAGTTTATTGGATAAGGAACCAAGTTGGTCACCGTCCTTTATAGTAACAGTACCTGTGCACAATGAATAATACTTGTACAGTGTTCGCAAAGCCCGTGGGGACGCAGGACTCCAACTAGCTCTCCTCTTGAGGTTAAGAAAGGGACTTGCCACAGATGCTTGCTGTAGTCTGTTCAGGGGAGAGTCATCGTGAGGAAGAACAGTTTGGAAAGCAACCAATGTAAGGAAAAATTGGAGGTATTGAGGCTGTTTATCCTAGGGAACTCGTAACACAGCAGCCGTCTCTAGTTGAAGGATGACTTTACATTATTCCAGGACCAGCTTTTCTGCAGATTGAGCTGTTCGGAAAAGATCATGGTCGCGTAGAGCACACAGAGCTCCCCATCACTGAAATTACTAAAGCTAGAGCAAGTGACAAGGTGTATCGGGCTGGGGAGAAGATTGCACTCATTGGCCTTGAATGAGTTCCTGGCACTTAAGGAAGAAAAGGGAAGCCCAAAGCCCACGCTCTCCTCCTCCACTAGGCCTTCAGATTCCCTGGAATCTGTCCAGGGTTCATGGAATTGCAGCAATCAGACGTGGCTATCTCCCAGGGATTTATCTAATCCTGATAACTCCTTTAGACCAGGAGATGGACAGTAAATAAACTGGCACAAGGAATTAAAGGCATCCTCCTTGAATGCTATTTGAAGTCAAACCTTTGAAGCAATCTTTCTTCTCCCTGTTTCCCCCTTTCTTTATTTAAAAACATTGTGTCAGGAGCGCTCTCCCGCTGTAATTACCCCCTGTCACTGCTGCTCGGGACGGTTTTACTAACGGGAGCAAAGCTTGCAGGGCAGATGCATGATGGGCTTTTCTAAAGAGGACCGAGGAGGCTCTTTGTCTCGGAGCTGCAGCTGCTAGTCATGGTCCTCCGGCAGCCCTCATGCTGCCTGCAGCGTCTTACCAGGATGAGAGGCCACCGGCTCAAAGGATTGCCTCTGAACGTGAGCTCCTAGCACCCTTGTGCCACTCCAAAGTGCTGCTTTGTGTGATGGACAGAGGTCCCTGCCAGATTAAGGTTTCCACCGTTGTTAATTGATGACTCTGAGAGCCACCAGCCTGTTTTGCTGGATCAACAGCCAGGTTGATTATTGGAAGCCACTTTCACAGGAGCGAGCCGTGTGGCATCCTTCACGGCCAGGGGTGAGCCACCCTGCAGAGTGTGCAGTGCTCCTAGTCGGCTTAATTTGAGAGGGGGGCAGTTTTCATCGTAGTAGAATGAAGCACGGGGGAGTTCAAAGGAAGTTTCTGTGCCGTCTTTCTGCAAAGATGCTCACTGAGACAGAGGCGGGTGTCACGCGTTCAGGAGACAGCGTCCTCATGGCGTCGAATCTGAGCGGGAAGATAAGAGTCATAGCGCTCAGAGCTCTTCTGCACGACTCATCTTCGCCTTTTACCCCTGCCGTTGCAGACACAGCCACAGAACGGACTCAGGGCCCTTCAGGCAGGGGATGGGCGATCCAGGGCCGCTTGATTCTTCAGACTCTGAACAACGCTGGGTCCCTTTAGGGTTGTCCTGGTTTTCAACCCATTCAATACCAGATTCCACCCTATCCCGTGGCCTCTGTATACAAATCTCTTTGTTTCTTCCTATGGTGGAGTTCAGTAATTGAGGATCATCTGTCCGGGGGAAGAAAAGCACCAATTACGACCTTTCTTACATTTCTGAGAATCACACCAAAGCAAGGAAATAAGCTGGAAACGGCTAATTGTTTCTGAACTCTAGAATATAAGTATAAATTGAATAGTGTACGTGGCACACATTAATTTGTTCCAACAAAATCTGATGCTTTGGGTTTAAACACAAAGCCCGAAGCTTAATGCCCGCTCTTCACGTGTGGGGATGGTGGGTGGAAGCAGTGGTCCCTGCAGTCAGGTCAGCTCTCTCCTCCACAGCCTCCCCTTCCTTCTGGCAAAGGCCGACGTAGCTTCTGAATATATCATCATCAGCATCATCGCAGCCTGTCTGCATGTTGGTTTACTTTGACAAACAGGGAATTCCCTAGCAGTTCAGTGGTTAAGATTCGGTGCTTTCACTGCCATGGACTGGGCTCTGCCCCTGGTCAGGGAGCTGAGGTCCCGCATGCCACGCATTGCGGCCAAAAAGGAGGACAATCTGACAAACAGTACCTCAGCACCTGTTCTGTGCTGGGCTCTGCGAGGAACACAAAGACAGATAAAACTTCTAGGAGAGCTACATATGTAGACAGCCATTCTGTGCAAGAAAGTGCTGTGATAGAAAGTACAAGCTATCAGGCTATAGAGAAGGGAATGTTGAATTAGGAACAGTGAGGGTCACTAACAGCTGTTGAGAGATTAAACACGGGTGCATTTGGAAGAACTGTTTCTTAGGACTAAAAAAATATGGTGAGGCAGGTGAAAGCTTATCTTTGGACTCCAGCTTTTCAGTCTGTACCCTTATATTCAGGACTCTTTTGGGGGCTAATGGCAGAAAACGAACTCAGTTTTGCGTAAGCTAAGAAAAGGAATGCATGCATTGGCATCACAAAAAGTGCAAGATGCAGATTTCAAGCGTGACTGGGTCTGAGGTCTCTAATGTTAGGGCTTGGTCTCTCTTCTTGCTGGCTTTTTCACGGAGATCCTTCACATATGGTGATAAGGGGACCACCGCACCGGTGACTCAGGGCTATGGTCTACCTTCTCAACAACCTTAGTGAAAGGGTACCTCTTCCCCCACAGTCACACGGAAGTTCTGGAATGGTGTTTCTTTGGTTGGCTTGGTTTAAATGCCCACCACACCTGTGCTAATCACTGTGGCCAGGGAGACAGGCACCTCTCATGGTCTTGCTCCTGGGTCCACCCAAACCACGTGGGCAGAGAGTGGGGAGGGGTGTTCGGTGTTCCTTACGGCCGACTGAAGTGTGCTTACAGGAAGCTGGTGGATGGATGGCAGGCAGACCCAGCAGGTGCCCACGGTTCCTTTTCAGCCCTGATTCTACTCGAAGTTTCCCTCCACTTTCCCTGAGGACCTCAGGATAGGATTGACATATTTAGCAAAATACAGGCCATCTAGGTAAATTTGAATTTCTAATAAGTAACAAATAATTTTTCGGTGTATGTCCCAAGGTTGTTGTTTATCTGAAACTTAAATATAACTGGGTGGGCATCTTACTTTTCATCTGGAATCATGCCTTAGCACTTCTCAGAAAAAACCATTGAAACACTGAAGTATAAGAAGTTCTTAATAGCTTAAAATACTACTTAATGTGAGTTTTTGTTGCTGTTGTTTTTTGTCAGACAAGATTTGAACTGGCCTTGGTTCAGCTGAAGCAGTGGTTATCAACTTTGCCTGCACACCGGAATCTTCCAAGGAGTTTTAAAAATACTTAAAAAATACTGGGTCCCACCTTATATGTACTGAATCAGAATATCTGAGCTGGGGGCTTAGAATGTCTCAAGCCTCCCTAGGAGACTTCCGTGTATGGCCAGGATTGAAAAGCATGGAGCAAAAGCGTTAATTCTTTTATTTATTTTTTAATTTACTAATTTATTTTTAAATTTGTATTGGGAGTATAGTTGATTTACAATGTTGTGTTAGTTTCTGCTGTACAGCAAAGGGAATCAGTTATACATATATCAACTCTGTTTTCAGATTCGTTCCCCATATGGGTCATTACAGAGTATTGAGTACAGTTCCCTGTGCTATATACAGTAGGTCCTTACTAGTTATCTATTTCATATATAGTAGTGTGTATATGTCAATCTCAGCATGAATTCTTTGAAGATAATTTCTGCATTAGAAAACAGAGAAAAAGGGGTCTGGATGCTGCTCCCAGTTTTTCTACACTAGTAGGCAGTCATCCACTCTGCCTACTACAAGATGATTTCTGGTTCACAGAGCACACTGACAAGTTTGATAAAAAGTCACCCTCGGAATGATTTCTCCAACGTCAGGTGGCAAATGCAGCCAGAGTGTAATTTTTACAAATGAGTGCTGATGGAGACTCCTTCCTGAAAGAACAAAGAATGTGGGAAAGATGGTGACATGGTCGTTTAGCTGACATTTAGTAAAGGAATCTTTTATTTTCTGCAAGCGTTAGCTATGCAGTTTCAACACTTTCTGCTAAGCCTTTTAATCATGGGAGATTCGCAAGTTGGGCCTTAGTAGAATCATCTTCAGTGGACACGAGGATGGGCAGTTTTGGGGTGGTCACCCTGTATTCACTCTGTGTATTCCCCTTTCTGCTTCTCTGCTCCCTACATCTCTTGTAGCATGTTGGGTCGTGTGACTGTGGCATTGGCCTTAAGTACATTCATATGTACATATATATATATATATATTTAGTTACACACGGTGCATCCCAAATTGTAGTTTAGAGATGAATTGTATCAGAGTCACTTGGAAAGCTTAATGAACACACACACACACACGCACGCACGCACGCACCCTTTCATCCCATCCCAGTCACTTGACACAGCTGGTTTAGGGTAGAGTACAGAACATTTTCTATAGGTGATCGAAAATACCGCCCCAAGTGCTTCTACTGCACATTCAGCTTGGAGAACCACTAGGCTAATTTTCAGTGTCCTCAACCTACATGGGGTGAGGTCGATGATAATGAAAGTGACCATTTATTGAGTGTATACGATGCCTGAAGCACTATGAGAGGACCCCAACAACATACATCATCTCCTTTCGTCCTCCGTGTGCCCAACGAGCTTTATTCCCACTTTACAAATGGAGAAGTGGAGGAAATGTCAGGATCACCTTGTGCATGGCAGAGCTGGGACTTGCATCCAGATCTTGATGTGTCTCCAGTGCCTGGGCCATCATGCTTGACATTTTATTGTCCTTATGGCTACGGGGCTGGCATGTAGGGCCTGAGGGCATCAGGTCAGGTGTCTGAAGGCTCTATTCCTGGATGGGCTGTCCAGCTACTTTTGCTCCTAGGCTCTCCTGTTTGATCACACATCTTACTGGGCAGAGCAAACTAGAAGCCACGTGAAGAAAGGTTTGATGTCTTGCTATGATTCCTAGAACCAATCCCAATGACCTGTCCTCTGGAGGTGGTTATTCAGTACTCCTTACTGACTGTGAGGCCGGGGGTCCCTGACATATGAGGAGATTGAGAGGATTGGAGTGTGTCTCCCTGGGGACTTCACCTCATTGGGTAAAAGACAGTGCTCTTTTTTTTTTTTTAAACCTTTGAGCAAAATATTTATTGAAACTAGACTAAACAATCCCACAGTTAGTTAGGATCTTAGAGGTCATTTGACCAGACTCTCCACCTGATTTATGATACCAAGGAACAATTTCAGATTGTTTAGAGTCTTAAAATAGCTAATTAACTTCTGTGTAGGATTCCATATTTGTCCTTTGGTTCAAGGTTGTTTGACTTTGTGGTCGAAGTTTGCTATATCTGCAGTATTTTTTTTCCTTTTTGATCTATCAAGAACCAATGGAGGTATGTAAAAACTTGCAGATATATAAATATTTCTACTTGTAATTTGAGACAGCGCTTCTTGTAACATTACCTCTGAGCTCTTCCACTGGCTCAGTTCCCTCTGAAATGATGAAGTACCTTACTGATAATTCATCAGAAGAGTGAGGCACCGTCACATATGAAGAACAAGTTAAGATGAGACAATAAACAAGACCCTTTTGCAAGGAGAAAGCTTTGATCTGTCACCTGAGCTTCCCATGTCCTTCTGTATAAACACCCATTAAGCCTCCAGAGGCTTAGTAAACAGAATGGTGTGAGGTTGGGATGTTTCCAGAGTGGAAAAAAAAATTATTCTGAAATCTCCAAAGAGTTCATGATTTTTGCAACTGGGGCTTCCTGCACTGTTGTGTATGCTGTTAGCACAGCTCTATTTCAATACTGTAATAGTTTTATAATGTGCTTCCAGCTGCTTGCTACCCCAAGTGGCTGGTTATTTAAAACAGATCTTTGGTAAATATGGTATTTTTTTCTCACATTCCCCATTTCTTCCTGCTGATTGCTCATGCTAAGAGGCCATGAGGGCCTGCTCTCCTCTACTCTCACATTCTCGAGCTAAATAAGGGGTGAAGACATATGAATGCACAGGAGAGAGGTGGGTCACAGAGATGTTCTCAGGAACTCAGTAGCAGAGGCATCCATACGTGTTGAGGATGCAGTGGTGCAGGGATCGATGATCAGCCCTTGAGCTGTTAACAATGAGGCCACTGTTTTCGATTCCGCCTCGGATGGTGGCAACCCGGAAGCCAGTACCTCTCATCAGCAGGCAATGAGAATGATTTACTGGTGCCCTTGCACTTCCCAGGGGGGCTGTTCTCTTGGCTTGGTGGGCTGTCAAGATTTATCTTGCAGACGTCGTCTAGTTAGTCTCTGAGCTGAGTGAGTCAGTGGAAACCCAACTAATGTTTCTGTCATTGACATCACAGATCTGCAGCTTCAAGGGATCTTACAGATTATCTTGCCCTGTGGTTCTTACTGGGGGCTTCAGGGAGATCTTGGGTCGGCAGAAGTCCTTCAATGCAAAGTGAGGGGTCAGAGAGGAGGAGGACTCCCGGCTTCTTGCTATGCTTCAAGCAGAACTGCTGCCCTTTCCTGTCTTTTCTATTTAGGTTCTGTGTAAGGTTTTGTGCAGCCCAATAGGGAATATTTATTTTGGTTTCTTGGCTTGGATAGTATATATTATCCTTTCCCAGTAGCAGCCAGGTTCCTTTTGAGGAATTACCTCTCCCACACGATTTCTAGTCTTGGTAGGACTGTGCATCCAGAAGTCTGTTGTGCAGTGGGAGATAAAAGGGGTCTCAGAGTCTCCTTCTCCCAGATCTGCCTGCTTTCTGCCCTGTGCAGCCAGTGAAGAGGCCACCTCCCCTAAGTGTGGCCAGTCACCTGCCAGAACTGGGCATAATGAACAGGAATGCACAGGCCAGTGGAACGGCTGGGATGCATCTACGCCAGCATCGTTGCCCTGGTTTGCTCTGTTATATGTCTGCTTCTCCAGTTGCTGCTGCCAAGCCCCTTGCAGTGCTTTGGTTCCCTATCATTTCTTGAACCTGGATCTCCAGCTTTCAAATCAATTCCATGACATCTGATATCCTAATTAGTTACTTTCTTTATAATCAAAATACCTTCACTTATATAAAAACTTTTATTTGATAGAGAAAAAAAAATGAGGGCAAGACCAGGTCTATACCTGGTCCCCTGGCACTAAATTAGAATTCAGACTGGCTCTTAGAAGTCCCCTGGCACTAAATTAGAATTCAGACTAGCACCTGAATCCAGCTTTCTGACTAAGCTCTTTCTCCTGCTCAAGTGCCTACAGTAAACGGACAGGCAGCACAAATGAGTTCTTGATCCTATTTTCCTTAAATTACGTGGCCTTCCCAATCCTTTATTTCCCTGGTTTGATTGGAAATGAGTCATAGAAAAATATTTCTTTACTATGAAATAATAATGTGAAGACGATAACAATTGGCAAGTGACATTTTGCTTCAATATTAGGCATGCAAGAGGGAGTTGTGGAGATTGTGGAAAACTAGGGAATACTCTCTCTATAAAAGTAATTGGCCTCTATTCAGCTCTAGTTTGTTACCGCCCTGGAATAGTTTGGCCACCACCTTGCCAGAAATAACTATTTATTTAAAAAACACGTGGAAATCTGAATTTTTTTAATGTAAAATGTTCTGATCTTTTTAGTGGTGTCTCAAATTGTTTAAAACCACATTGAATTCCAAGCAACATGTCTCTGGGCTGGATTTAGCCTGTGGACCATTGGGTTGTACCATCTGTCTTATCTCCAGTTCATTCCTTCTTTTTCCCATGAATGTATATCCCACACCTGCTATGTGAAAGTGTGGATGACTCCTTGCTATCCTGGAGAACTACTGGGAAGAAACTGCATTGTGAGTCCTTACATGCTCTCCAGCAGAAAGAAAAATGCAAGCTTGATTCATCTTCAACTTCTGTATCTTTGTAATTTTAGCTAAAGTTCAGGGTGAAGGAAAAGGTTTAATTAATGGATTCATTAATTAGAGTGTTGAGTTTTCCTACAGGGATAAAATGAGTGTCTATGGAGCAATTCTGTCACATAGATCATTATCTAGAAAGGTCAGACATGAAGAAATACTGATTTCAGGTGTTTAGGATAATTCCACTTCAGCCCTGGGTAGAAAAAGCCTCAGTGATGCATGTTTCCAGATCTATGGCCAAGTGAAAGAACATACATTTTTAAAATGGTATAAATAAAATACAAGACAGAAAAAGAATAAAATGGTATATAATGTAAAATAATGACCTAAAAAAGTGGCTTGCCTTATAATGAGTAAAGATGAAGACTGAAAATTATTTTTTAGGAAACATAAAACATGCTGCAGGGACTCCCCACAGTAGGATTCTAGGACAAATCTGGCCCACAGCAGGTTTTTGTAAATAAAGTTTTATTGGCACACAGCCATGACCATTTGTTTAGGTATTGTCTGTGACTACTTTTGTGCTACAGCAGAGCTGAGTAGTTGCAATAGAGCCTGTATGGTTCGCAAAGTTTAAAATTTTTACTGTCTGGCTCTTTAGAGAAAACACTGCCAACCCTTGGTCTAGAGAGGGTTACGTCCTGTTTTAGAGATAAAAAATAAAGATGTGTCAAAAGAGGATAGTGTGGACCAAGGTCTAGAGTCAAGGCAGCGAGAAGTGGTAGAATTCAGGGTTTATTTTGAAGGTTCACTCTAAGGGATTGTCGGTGGATTAAGTGAAGGTTATGAGGGGAAAGAGGTAGGAGAAGTAAGGGAGGGGCCTTGGAGCAGGGCAGGACCCCTCAGCCTCTTGGAATCTTGAGCCCCTGAATTGCCCATTTTGAGCTTCATCCAGGTGGATAGTGTCTTGCTTTTAAATTAGAATTACATTGGAGCTGATGTGCCCCTGGAAGAAGGAGAGATTACAGTCCGTGGGTGGGCATGTTTCTGAGTAAATGTGGAGACCTCATTTTATGGGGAAAAAAATGCAAGACTTTAGACTAGTAGTTTAACAGACATCAGCTGTCCACAGCAGCTTAGTCCAGGATGGGATTTTGATTTGAAAGTAGAGGTTACCATTTGGTCCCACAGGGCAACAACTTTTTTTGGGGGGGGAGCAGAGGAACTGCAGTATTTTCTTTTGGGGGGGGGGTTGGCCACGCAGCATGGCATGCAAGATCTTAGTTCCCCGACCAGGGATTGAACTCATGCCCCCTGCAGTGGAAACACAGAGTCTTAATCACTGGACCACCAGGGAAGTCCCCCCCCTTTTTTTTTTGGAACTGGAGTTTTTGAAAGAGGTACAAACAGTTCTGATACATCTGGAGGAACTTTTATAGCATATGTGGCAAATACTGCTAATTGGACCATTATTCCTAATCTGCTTCTTCCTTGATTATTTTACCTGGAATCATGGGCATCTGGGATGAAGGTCATGTTTCCAGGGTCCTTTGCAAATAGGTGTGACTGTGTGACTAAGCTTTGGCGGATGGGTCGGAGAGGGCCCAGCTTCTGGGGAGGACCCTTCAAGGTATGATTCCTGCCTCTCGTTCTAGTGTCTTTCTTCCTGTGGGCTGGAATGGATATTTAGTGATTCACTCCAGCAGTTGTCTTGAACCGTGAGGTAGTCTCAAGAATGGAAGCTGTGAATAGTAGAACAGCAAAAAGTAAGGAGCCAGTGACTAATACAACAGAGCATCATCCACTATGGGCATCCCCCTTTTTCAAACAATGCTCCATTGAGTTTTGAATATTTCTCACAGCTGGATTAACTTTACTTAATATAGTATGTACTCTGAAAACGTGTCAGTTCGGATTGTTTTGACCCTGTGTTGCAGCTGGGAGTTTAAATGCTTTGTCCAAAGTTACCAGACTTGTGAACTCTGTGGCCATTGGAAGATCCCTTCTTTCATTCCTGACATTGGTAGTGTATATGTTCTCTCTTTTCTTCCTTGTCAGTCTTACTATATTGATTTTTATCAGTCTCTTCAAAGAACCAGCATTTGATTCTATTCATTTTCTCTATTGTTTTTTCTGTTTTCAATTCCTTCCTTCAGTTTGTTATACCAATTTTGCTTTTCTTTTTTCTAGTTTCTTGAGGAGGAAGATTTGATGATAGATTTGAGACTTTTTTCTTTTTCAGCATGCACATTTAATTCTATGAAAGTTTTCTCTAAGCACTGTTGAGCTACAACCTGTAACTTTCTACTTTTGTGTGTTCATATTGTTTCAAAATATTTTCTAATTTCCTTTGAAACTTCCTCTTTGACACATTATTTAAAGGTGTATTGCTTTTTTCCAAGTATTTAGAGATTTCCCTTTTATATTTCTGTTATCGATTTCTAGGTTAATTCTATTATTAACAGAGAACATACTTTGTGTGATTTTAATTCCTTTAAATTTGTTCAGGTTTGTTTTATGAATACAGATATGGTCTATCCTGGAGACATGTTTCATGTGCACTTGAAAAGAATGTATATTCAGCTGTTGGGTGGAGCTGAATGTCGATTAGACACAGTTAACTGATGCTGTTATTCATTCCTTCTATGTCCTTGCTGATTTTTTATCTGTCAGGTCTGTCAGTTACTTAGAAGTGTCTCCAGCTACATTGTGGATTTGTCTTTTTTTTTTAGTTCTGTCAATTTTTGCTTTGTGTATTTTTAATCTCGGTAGTTATGTGCATATATATTTAGGATTGTTATGTCTTTTGATGAATTGACCCTTTTGTCATTATGTAATCTCATTCTTTATCCTTGGTAATTTTCTTTGTTCTGAAGTTTACATAGCCTGATATATCCACTACTGATTTCTTTCATTTACTGTTTACATGGTATACCTTTTTCTAGATGTTTGCTTTTAACTATATCTTTATATTTATATTGGATGTTTTGGGATAACATAAAGCTAGATCATGTGTCTATTCTGATAAACTCTGCCTTTTAACTGGTGTGTTTAATGGATATATATTTAAAGAAAATACTGGTATGCTTGAATTTTAGTCTGCCGTTTAATTACGTTTTCTGTTTGTGCCCACTTTTTCATTGCTTTGTTCCCCCTTTCTTGCTTTATTTTGGGTTATTTGAATTTTTTTTTGTATTCTTTTTTTTTTTTTTTTTTTTCCAGTACGCGGGCCTCTCACTGCTGTGGCCTCCCCTGTTGCGGAGCACAGGCTCCCGACACGCAGGCTCAGCAGCCATGGCTCACGGGCCCAGCCGCTCCGCGGCATGTGGGATCTTCCCGGACTGGGGCACGAACCCGTGTCCCCTGCATCGGCAGGCAGACTCTCAACCACTGCACCACCAGGGAAGCCCTGTATTCTATTTTAATTCATTTATTGTTTTTTTTTTCACTGTGTCTCTTGGTATATATATATTTTTAATTGAAGCTATAGTGATTATAATATTCATACGTATATTTGCACGGTCTACTTAGAATACATATTTTACTGTTTCACATGGAATGTAGCCACCTTGTCATTATGCAGGTCTCTTCACTCTCTTCCCTTTGTCTCTTCTTAGGTATTATGTCTACATACATCAGATGACGGTATGGTTTTCTGTTTCAGCCAAGTGTAAATATTTAAGGGAAGGATAGTCTATTATGTTTATGCAAATGCTTACCATTTCTGTTGCTCTCTCTTTACTTTTTTTTCAAATAACACCATAGCACTTCACAGGTAGTACAAGTACCTTGTAATAACAAAATATTCCTGACTCCTTCCTCCTACCCCTTGTACTATTACTGTCATTATTTCAATTATACATAAGCATAGATCTATAGATACAGATATATAGGTAATCAATAAATTGTTGTTATTACTTTAAACTGTTATCTGTTACATCAGTTAAGAATAAGAAAATCAAATATTTTATTTTACCTCCACTCATTCACTCTCTGATCCTCTTCTTTTCTTTATGTAGACCCACGTTTCTGACCTGTATCATTTTCCTTCTCTCTGAAGAACTTCTTTTAACATTTCTTCCAAGGCTACTGGCAACAGATTTTCTCAATATTTATTTGTCTGAGAAAGTCTTTATTTCTCCTTCATTTTTGAAGGATAAATTCAGAGTATAGAATTCTAGGTTGGTGGGTTTCTTTCTATCAAAGCTAAATATTTTACACCACTCTCTTCTTGTTTAAATGCTTTACGAGGAGCTGTCAGATATAGTTCTTGTCTTTCCTGCTCTGTTGGTAAGGCATTATTTCCTCTTGCTTCTTTCAGGAGTTTGTTTGTTTAACCTTTGATTTTCTATAGTTTGAAAATGGTATGCCTGGGTGTAGTTTTCTTGTTTGTGTTTTTGTTTGTTAGCATTTACCTGCTTGGTGTTCTCTGAGATTCCTGGATCAGGAAGGAGTCTGACATTAATTTGGGGACATTCTCAGTCATTATTGCTTCCAGTATTGCTCTGTTCCTTTCTTTCTTCTCCTCCTGTTACTCCCATTATGCTTACGTTACACCTTTTGAAGTTGTCCCACATTTCTTGGATATTCTGTTCTGTTTTTATTTTTTATTCAGTCTGTTCAGTTTTGGAAGTTTCCATTGTCATATCCTCAAGCTAAGAGAGTCTTTCCTCAGCAGTGTCCAGTCTGATAATGAGCCCATCAAAAGCATTCTTTATTTTGGTTACGTTGTTTTTGATCTCTAGCATTTGTTTTCAATTCCTTCTTAGAATTTTCATCTTTTTGTTTATGTATCCACTTGTCTACTTTTTCCATTAAAGTTCTTAGCATATTAATCATAGTGTTTTTAAATTCCTGGTCCAACATTCCTGCCATATCTGACTCTGGTTCTGGTGCTTGTTTAGCCTCTTCAAACTATATTTTGCCTTTTAGTGTGTCTTGTAATTTTCTCCTGAAAGGCAGACATGATATACTGGGTAAAAGGAACTGTGGTGAATAGTTCTTTAGTAATATATTGCTAAGGTGTGTGAGAAGGGGATGCATTAGCTGTCAGTGTTTTGGTGAACGAGTGCCCCTGAACTGTGAACTTCACTCGTGCCCCCTTTAGGTGGGAAAGAATGGCTGGAGGGGCTGCAGTTGTGTGCTTCCCTTCCCCTAAGTCAGTTAGGCTCTAATAAACCCTAGCAGGTTAGGCTCTGGTAAAATAGTTTCTCCTGAGGTCAGGCCTTGTTAAAAAGAACAAAATGCTCTGGCATATTTCAAAAGGATTCCTTTTATCTTCCCTCTGCAGGAAGCAATTATTCCCCACATATAAAATAACTTCTTTAGGGATTAGCTCATTTTCCTCTGATGTTTGTAGTCAAGGTGCATGGTTGAGAACAGTTTTAATATTCATTTTAACCATTATTTATCTGCATAAAATTGTTAGGTGTTTGATATCTTCACTGGGAGAGGCTGGGGAGGACTGCATTCTAATTCCATTCAAGACTCAGCCTTTTGAGGAATAACCCTTGTTTTTTGTTGTTTTTTAAACGTTTGTTTGTTTTTGTTTTTTTGGCTGTGCTGCACAGCTGGCAGTATCTTAAGTTCCCTGACCAGGGATTTCACCTGCAGTGAAAATGCCGAGTCCTAACTACTGGACCACCAGGGGAATTCCCACCCTTGTTCTAATTGGACCTATGCTTTCCTTCTCTGTTTTCCAATATCACTTTTTCAGGTACCAGTGCATTCATCCCCTTCCTTATTTTACAGACAGGAAAATAAAGGCCAAAGGTGTATTGGGTTCTCACAGAAAATTATTCACAAAGACAGCTTCTGTCTCATTATATAATCATATTAACTGGAGAGGAGAAGGGGCGGATGCTGAAAATGTTGGTAGGCATGCAGTATGAGAAAAAATTAACTGAAGACGGGACCTCCAGACACGGGAATGGTTATTGTGCAGAGCTGAAGATGCAGGGATCACTTCCTCTTGAGATATATCGAAAGAAGTTTCTAGACACTTCTGTGTCTTCGTTGTTGTTTGTCCCTCAATCGTGCCTGCCCTTCTTACTCTGCTGAAATCCTTCTGGTCAGGGCCACCCGTGATCTGTTCTGACCACATCCCACAGACATTTCCTAGTTTTTATCTTAACTGACCTCTTTTTGGTATTTAACACTATTCTATTGTTCACTTCTTGAAAATTCTCTCTTCCCTGGATTTTTGAGATAGTACAGAATCTTGGATTTATTTATACTTTTTGGCGATTCCTTTTCAGTGTTTCCATAACCCTCTTCCTCCAATAAACCCTTCAGTATTGGTGTTCCCCATCAGCCAGGTTCTCTTCCAGTTTCTTTCATGCCTTTGGTGTGTGGACTTGTGAAAAACCTCATTCACCCTGACATCATTGAATATCACCATTATCCTGGTGACATCCAAATCTCTGTCTCCATCTCAGTCTTTTAATCGACCTCCCCACTTGCATATTTTCTAGGCTTCTCAGGTATAATACCTTTAAAACAATTTTTACCAGGTGCTTGCCTCCCCATGCCGTGTTTCCCTGCAGTATTACCTGTTTCAGCAACTAGTACGGCCACCTACCCAATTACCTAAGTGGAAAAGGTGGGAGTTTTTCTCTGCAGGATTGAAATCACCTCCTGATCTATATACCTGCCTCTTGTCTCAGACTCCTTCAGTCTTTTTACATAAAACTTCCAGAGGAAGAAGACATGCAAATCTGAGGCAAAATTGTTCAGTGTCTCCTTATTTCCACCAAGATATAATCTCAAGTTCATTCTGACCTTGCAGATTGAAAGTGGGGATGGGTAGGATAGGAGGTGGTGAAGTGGGTATCATACCTGGCAAAGACTGGTGCAGAACAGACTCAATGAACCCGAGAGCCAAGGATTTCCATCCAAGAGAGATTTAATTTAATGAAAAGCCAAGTCAAAATAGATAATGAAGCAAAAACCTAATCTAGCTATTTCTGGCATTGCCTCTGGTTTATATTCAGTCCATATGGTTTTGTGTGTAGATGTCTGTATGTGTGTGTGAGTGTATCGTAGACCCTTAAAATTAGGTGCAAACAAGGCTAGTCAAAGCAGGCTCCATCTCCATCACTGAGTTTTCCTTTTTGATGTTCTCTGCTCCGTCTCCTCAACCAATACATTCTGTACTCCAGCTAATCCACACTAGTTGAATTTCCCCAGGTGGGCTGTGCTTTCCAGTTCTTTGCACATGCTGCTGGCTCTGAGAGAATGAATGTTCCCCCGCTCCTCCTTTACTTGGCTAACTGTCAACATTGCCCAATTCTTCGCTCCTTTTGTACCCTCTGGAAATCATTCCCTGACACCTTTACACTTGTCTTCATGAGACCGTCTCCATGCACTCAGAGCATACTTCTCTCTTCACTTGGAATTGTATCAATTGTATCAATTGGAATTGCAATTTTTAGGAACTTAATGTGACTCCATTTAGACCTGAAACTACGTAACAAGCTTTCAGTCTCTTTCATTACCTTTATTATCTTTACCATTATCATTTCTGTACAGAGAGACATACCATACATGCTTTTGATGCTCTGGATGGAAGAGAAACAACCAAAAGAAGCCATCAGAGGGGTGATTACCAAGAAGAATCAGAATCTCTTATGTGAGTCTCTTAATACAAGTTTATAAATCTTTCCCTCTTACAGTTACTGCATTCAATCCTGACAACAGCCTCTGAGGAGGGCATGATTATCACTATTTTACAGATGATGAACTGAGGAGTCCCTCAGGATAAATGCCTGATAGAGTTTCCTGTCTAGCCTTAGACCGTGACCTGACAGCTGTGGCTCTTGATGTTTCTGAGGTGTCAAAGGGACAGGACGCAGTCATGGGAGAGAGAACCTCCCCACGCTGTGCTGAACCATCTAACCCTCTCTGGCACTGCAGCCCCATTAGCACTCTTGATACAGTCTATCTGCTTCTGTCTTTTTTTTTTTTTTTTTTTTTTTTTTGGCGGTACGTGGGCCTCTCACTGCTGTGGCCTCTCCCGTTGCGGAGCACAGGCTCCGGGCGCGCAGGCTCAGCGGCCATGGCTCACGGGCCCAGCCGCTCCGCGGCATGTGGGATCTTCCTGGACCAGGGCACGAACCTGTGTCCCTTGCATCGGCAGGCGGACTCTCAACCACTGCGCCACCAGGGAAGCTCCAGCTTCTGTCTTCTTGTTTCCTTCAGATCCTTCTGGAATCTCCTTTCTAGGATGGAAGTGGGATTCAAGGGAAATCACCTGGAAGGAGTTAATTGCCTTTGCTTCTAATTATCTTCTTTTTCAAGGGCAGTGGGTTAATTATCGAGACACTAACCTCATGTTAGATTCCCTGGGTAAAGACACTTTCCCTTTAACACAGTCACACTGTGTTAATGATACTCATCACTCCCACAACAGTGCTAAAATAACTGTCTCTGAGCAGGCTGCTCTACAGATATATTCATGGAGCACAGAGCATTAAAATCCCCCAATTGCATAGTAAGGAACTTTTTTTTTCCAAACCGTAAAATTACTTAGCAAGAAAAAAAAATACACTAATTAAAACTATTCTTAGCCGGCCCAGAACTACACTTGAAATGCTCCACAAGTGGCAACTCAAAGAGTCTGAAACTACCACACTTCTCTAGGTGCCTCTCGTACCAAATAAAACTTTATATTTACTTTTCAGGGTGGACCAGCGCTTTTTAAAGTTTGGTTTCTTCACAGTAGCAAAGGGAATCCTCATGAACCCCAAATTGGCTTCAGGTCAACACATATAGGATTTGGTTTGCCAGAAGTGCAGCTCAGTGACTCAAGAACCTGAACACATGAGGATCTGTGACTGCCCCCTGCCCCACGTACATGTAGATTCTGAGCTAAAGATGGCCGGTTCCACGCTCCACTTCAGCTCAGTTGCTAATCATGGATTCTGAGAAGTGCTCCAGCAAATTCACCTTGAGGTATTGAATACATGTAGGGATGTGGTTCTCACACTTGAGCATCAGAAGCCCCTGGAGGGCTTATTAAAACACACACGGCTGGGCTGCTGTCCCCAGAGTTTCTGATTCGCTAGGGCTGGGGTGAGGCCCAGGAATTTGCATTTCTAATAAGTTCCCAGGTGGTGCCGACGACGCTGCTGGTCCCAGAACAACAGCTCCAGGGCCACTGATTGAGGTTAATGAACACAGGTGGTGCTGAAGGTCTGCTGATTGTTTTGTGCCCCAGGGAGATTCCATCCTTCATCTGGAGGTCCTCCTGTCCCCCCCCTCCCCGCAGCTGGACTCCCAGCTTTATTTCTTGCCCAACTTGTGCTTCCTTTTCCCACCGTGGACCTACCATATTGGCTCTCTTATTGTCAGTATCCAATTAGGGTGTTTGGGGCTGTAAACAACAGAAAAGCAAACTTGGATTGACTAAAGAAGTTCTTCAACAGATTTGTATTTAATAAACACAATTTCCTAGCCCACAAAGGTGAGGTTCAGGTGTTGGGTGGCCTTCAGTTTTGCTTGACCAGTGGCCTCGTGATGTTTTCAAGGACTCACGTGCTGCTTCACTTCTGTGACTCTGCTGTGCCAGCCACAGTTGGGGCTTCATCCTATGACTGGCTCCCTTTGTGGCTTTAGGATGGCTGCCAGTAGCAATCAGGCTTACAAGTTGCTTGCTCACATCCTTTGGGAGAGAAAGTGACTTCCTGGAGTTCTCTTCAGAACAAAAAGAAGTTTTCCAAAAGTCTCTGGCAGGAGTCTCCTTGTCCAGAATTAGGTCACATGCTCATTCCTGAACCTGTCCCTGGGAAGGAGGATGGCGCCAGTCAAGTCAGACCACCTGGAGCTGAAGGTGGCACCAGATTCTCCGGAGCCCCGTGGTATGTGTCATATCGACCTAAATGGAAGTGACATTTTCTTGAGAAGAAAGAAAAGAGAATGGGTGCTAGGTGGCAACCAGCGGTATCCACTACACTTTCCAAGCTGTTCTGAGAGTAGATGGTTCAGAAAACTGTTACAGAACGTCATTGGGAAAAGAATCGTATTTTTCTGAGACATGAGGCTTTTCCAGCGTAAGATTTAGCAGAGCTCATAGGACAAGGGGAACAAGGAGGCAGTGTGGTGTGCCTGGATTTGAAACCCAAATCTGCCATTTACTGAATGTGAGCCCTTCATCATTCACCTTCTGGAACTTCAGTTGTCTGATCTTCCAAATGAAGATAATATGTAGTATTCACTGTTGTCAGGACTGGAAAAAGTGGGTGCAGAGGAGCTGGCATAAAGCAGGGGTTGATCCATCATAACTGTCACCATTTGTTGACTGAATCAATTGAACTATGATCTGATCTTTGTTGGTGATTCTTTTTCTCCAGTCCCTTTCTCTTTACTTTGCCTCCCTCTTCTTTAATGTTTTGAAGTCCCATCTTGGGATTAATTCCTTCTTGTGTATTTCTTTCTCGTGTGTGTGTGTGTGTGTGTGTGTGTGTGTGTGTGTGTGTGTGTGTGTGTGTGTGTGTGTGTGTGTGTGTGTGTGTGTGTGTGTGTGTGTTGAGAACTAGAACAGCAATCAGTAAAGCTCAGATGATCTCAATTTAAGGGAACAGAAAAGACACATGGTGCCTTTAAATGTTAATCTTGGTATAGATCCTTAGCAAAGTTCTGTATCTGACTGTGAAACACATTTGCTCTTCTGTGGTCCTTCTGATACCACCGGGGCTCCTGTGTAGCCTCTCTTCCATCTGTCAGCTCATCTCTGCGCTTTGCCTTCCTACTCTTAACTTTCCAAGTACCCCCTCCTGAGCCTTTTCCCTGCCATGTCCTTCCCTTCAGCCCCATCTCTCTTAAATGACCGCCCCTCACGACCTCAGCTCCTACATCAGTTTCTCCTTTAGTCCCTCCAATTGCTCAACAACCCTCCAACCCGCAGGCTTCATCCTTCTCTTGGGCCCTACTGCTTCATCCTCAAAGTAGCTTCTCTGATCTGCATAATATTCTCATATTTCTTGTCCCAAGATCAGTATTTTCCTCCTTTCTTTCCAGGCTGGTTGTCCTTCAGGACACCCCACTCCTCCCTTAACTGATCTTCTAAAACCCTTAAGATGATGAACATCACACCACCTCTCTCCCCATATCCTTGCCATTGTAGGCTTCATCCTCTAACTCAGAGTGAATGTATTCTCTCTGGGGTCATAACCCTTCCTGCTTTTCGCACTTTTTCTTTGCCTTATCCATTAGTTTCCTTTTGAAAACATCTTTACGTACGTAAAAAGAAAATAGGCGATTTAAAGAAAACTATTAAATACCTAGTAGTACAGGTGGTATGTGTCTTGGCATCAATTGTGAAGGGAATGAAGCTGAGCAAACTTGGGAACAGAGCCATAATATAAATAAGTATTCAGAGAAGTCATTTTGGAAGGACGGTAGAATACTAGCTGGATGACAAAGCGGTGAGGTAGAGTCTCAGTCTGTTAGAGGCTCTGGGTCACCCTCAAAGGAGGCACTTAATTCTGTGTCTGAAAGACTGGTTTTTAATACTATTCTCAGTGGTATAAAAAGTTCAACAGCTGGCTCTCAAAAACACCAAACCAGAACAAACACACACATGCCCTAGTTTGTAACACTGGCTAATTTCCATAGTGTAAATATTCTCATGAAGGCTGATTCTGAGCCAGTAACTGGACATCACTAAGTGTGGGTGTGGGGAGAAACGTGCACACTCAGCTCTCAGCAGCTGGCGCAAGCCCGTTACAGCACTCCACTGCCATCCTAGTCACTGTTTAGTTTCTGGGATCCTCTGTTTCTTTCTTCCTCCTTCCCTCCCTCCCCACCCCTTCCTTCTTTTATTCTTTCTTTTTAAAATAGACTTTAGTTTTTAGAGAAGTTTTAGGTTCACAGCAAAATTGAGCAGGAAGCATGGAGATTTCCCACGTACACCCTGTGCCCACACGTGCACAGCCTTCCCCCTTTATCAGGATCCGACACCAGATGGTCCATTTGTTACAGCTGATGACCTACACTGACACATCATTATCACCTAGAGTTCATCATTTGCATTATGGTTCACTCTTGGTGCCGTACTTTCTGGGGTTTGGATGAATGTATATGATATGTATCCACCTTTATGAGTAATTTCACTGCCCTAAAAATCCTCTGTGCTCCATCTATCCATCCCTCCCTCCCCCACCAACCCCTGGCAACCATTGATCTTTCTGTTTTCTGTATAATTTTGCCTTTTCAAGAATGTCATATAGTTGGAATTATATAGTATGTAATCTGTTCAGATTGGCTACTTTCACTTAGTGATATGCATTTAAGATTCCCCCGTGTCTTTTCATGGGTTGACAGCTCATTTCTTTTCAGTGCTGAATAATATTCCATTGTCTGGATAGACCACAGCTTATCCTTTCATCTGCTGAAGGATATCTTGGTTGCTTTCAAGTTCTGGTAATTATAAATAGAGCTGCCATAAATATCTGTGTTCACGTTTTTATGTGGACATAAGTTTTCAACTCCTTTGGGTAAATACCAAGGCACACAGTTGCTGGATCATATGGTAAGAGTATTTTTAGTTTTGTAAGAAACCACCAAACTGTCTTCCAAAGTGATTGTACCATTTTGCACTTCCAGCAGCAACGTGTGAGAGTTCCTGTTGCTCCGCATCCTCACCAGCATTTGATGTCATCAGAGTTTTAGCCATTCTAATAGGTGTGTAGTGGTGTCTCATTGTTGTTTTAATATTTGCATTTCCCTAATTACATATGATGTTGAGCATCTTTTAAAATGTTTATTTGCCATCTGTATATCTTTTTTGATGAGGTTAAAGTCTTTGGCCCATTTTTTGATTGGGGTTTTTTTTTTTATCATTGAGTTTTAAGAATTCTTTGTTTATTTTGGTGAACAATCCTGTATCAGATATGTCCTTTGCTATTTTTTTCTCCCAGACTATGGCTTGTCTTTTCATTCTCCTGACAGTTTCTTTCTCTAGGAAAGACAATAATCATATCTGCTTCATAAAATTGTTAGATGGATTAAAAAACAAAGCAGGAACACAGTGCCTTGTACTTAATGGTCTCCTCTATCTCATTAAAGAAATTCATTGGGAACTAATTTGGGACATCAGCAGGCTGTGGAGACATTTTGTATGACCTGGCAAACATCAGTCAGACTGTGCTTATCACTGAAAAGAGACCAAACAAAATAGCTTCTTCTAAAGTTTGATGCATTCAGTGTTGAGAGGGAGAAGTACAGAGAACCCACCCTAAAACCTAAGCTTGCTTTCTTCGTAGGATTCAAAAGCCAGAGCCTTGCAATCTTGAGATTAACTATGGAACTTTTTCTCAGTATTCTATTTTCTCTAGGGTCATGTGGATCAAAGCACCTGTTATACAGGGTATTGTAAAGATCACATAAGATAATAGATGTCAAGGTCCTGAATGGTTCCCCACATTAAGAGTAGAATTTACTTTCCATAAATTCCAGTTAGCACTATTGCAGTAAAATAAAGGCAAGTAATTTGCATGATCTGGGAACAGTGCGGGAGGAGAGACAAGACTAAGAGGGTAGAACTAAGATGTGCAGGACTTTGAAGGCCAGGTTAAAGATTGGGTTTTATTCCCATTTCAGTCATTTGGGTAACCACTTCATAATTTTTCTGCAATGTCTGCAGATTCCCTGTAATATTGTCTACTCAGTATTTTTCTTTAAGTAGATCTACTTTTTTAATTACAGAAACTTTAATAGCTTTGTTAAGATACAATTCATATACCATATAATTCACCCATTTAAAGCACACTATTCAATGGTTTTTAGTGTATTCGGAGTTGTGCAGCTGTCATCACAGCTAACTTTTGAACATGTCCATCACTCTGTACCCATTAGCAGTGACTACCCACTGTCCACCAACCCCCCTGGCCCTAGGCAACCACTAATCTATTTTCTGTCCTTATAGATTTTCCTGTTCTGGGTATTTCATGTAAGTAAAATCAAATAATATGAAATCTTTGGTGACTGGCTTCTTTCACTTAGCATGCTTTAAGCTTCCTCCTTGTTTTACTGAGTATTGGTACTTTATTCCTTTTTATTGACAAATAAAAATATTCCATTGTCCAGATACACCACATTTGTTAGGGGACGGACATTTGGATTGTTTCTACTTATTGGCTATGATGAATAATGTTGCTATAGATATTTGTTTATAAGTTTTTGTGTGGGTATGTTTTCGTTTCTCTTGGGTGGAGTGGAGTTGCTGGGACATATAATAATTCTATATTTAACTTTTTGAGGAGCTGCCAAATTATTTTCCAAAGCACTGACACCAACTTTACCAGTGTATGAGGGTTCCAATATACCTATATCCTCATTAACACTTGTTATTCTCTGTCTTTTATTTTATCCATCCTGGTGGGTGTGAAGGGGTATCTCATTGTGGCTTTGATTTGCATTTCCCTAGTGACCAAAGATTTTGAGCATCTTTTCACGTGCTTATTGGTCATCTGAATATTTGAATATCATTGAGAAATGTCTGTTCAAATTCTTTGCCCATTTTTAATTGGGTTGTCTTCTCATAGTTGAGTTGTAAGCATTCTTTATATATTCTGGGTACAAGTCCCTTATCAGATGTATGATTTGCAAATGTTAGCAAATATTTCCTATTCTGTGGGCTGTCTTTTTTCTTTTCTTAAAATGGTATCCTTTGCAGCACAAAAGTTTCTAATTTTGATGTAGTCCAATTTATATATTTTTTCTTTTGCTGTTTGTATTTTTTTGGTTAAATCTAAGAGCAAAGAAATTCAGTTACAAAGAAAACTTTGGGGGAAAAATCACCACTGGAATCAAAGTAAACTTTTAAAAATGATAATGATAACTAAAACACATTTGTGAAAACGTGTAGCTAGTTACTACTGTCAGAGTTCTATTGTTGCAGGTATAACTGTCTTCCTCACAGAAGCAGGAGGGTGAGTTGCCTGGAGCAGTCTGGAGTAGCGAGTCCCCAGGCAACATGTAAAGCAGTTCTAGCCTCTGGACACCCTGAGTCACAGGTGGGAGCTGGACCAGCCCAACTGTGCAGAGAGAGTGTTGCCCCTGAAACACTTCCCTCCCTACAAATGCTCAGCCCATCATCAAGAGCCCTGGTCGCTAGCTGCTCATCATTCATTTCCTAAGAGAGGGCCCTGTGATGTCATGGGGTTTCTAAACCAGCCACTTTTTAGCAATTAGAGCATCTTGCTCTCCAGTAGCCCTCCGGTACCTCTCCTGTCTCCCCACCTTTGACAACAGCATCACATTTGGGCCCATATTTCTCAAGAACTAAAGCACATGACAAAGGTATATTTAGTATCTAACATCTTCTCCCCACAAGATTGAAAACATGTGTCTTCGATTCTTTTTGTTCCCCTGAAATACCAAAATTGTTGGACAGTGTCCTGAATTGGGTTCGAAGTTCTGTGGCAGCTCAGAGAAAGGGGGATAATACTGGATTGTCTTCTTATTTCCCGACAAGAGGTGATTTAGAGGTTTACGTACAGAGACAAGCACGAGTCTGAAATTATACCAGGAGTGACTACAGTGCAGAGTCTTGAATGGGAGGTTCTCCTCCAGGGTCCTGCTCTCCGGCTGCTCTGCCCCGTTTTAGTTAAAGGTGACTCCATCCTCCCAGTCACTCAGGTGAAAATCTTGGAGTTATCCTTGACTCCTTGTCTCCCTCGCGTCCCATGTCCAGTGCATTAGGGAACCCTGCTGGGTTTCTCTTCCTCATCGCCTCGCCCCGACTGCTAACGCCTAGCTGACGTCATCTCTCACCCGGATCTCGGCAGCTGGCCTTCGGGCTTCTTTTTACCTCTGTAGGAGCAGTCGCGGGGCCTTTACCATGTAAGTCAGGACATTTCTCCTCTGCCCCAAACTCTCCAACAGCTTCCCATCTCAGAGTAAAATCAGATTACGTAATAGAGGTAACACCTCCACCCCCAGCCCGGGGCCTGCTCTGCGGAATCTTATCGACACCACACCTCTTCCTGTCGCTGGCTCTGCTCCATCCACTCTGGCCCCCTTGCTAGTTTCTGAACAGTTCAGAAGTGCTCCCACCTTGGGACCTTTGCCTTTGCTGTTCTCTCTGCCCGAAATATTCTTCCTTCTATTTATCACTTCCGTCTGGTCAACTGTCACCTTAAATCAGAGAGGCCATCCCTGACCACCCATGTAAAAAATAGCTCCCCCTTCCCCCCCAGACTCCCATATCCTATGCTGCTTTATTTTTCTCCGTGTCACTTATTGCCACAAGGTATATGCTTATTTACTTATTGCCTGTCTTCTCCCACTAAAATATAAGCTCCACCAGGGCAAGAATGTTTTTTGCTGCATCTCTAGGGCTTAGAGCGTGAGCTGGCATACAGTAGGTGCTCAATATTTGTTGAATGAATGAATAATTACAGTGTTGGGAATGAGCACAGTGTCTCTGCAGCTCAACGACCTTGGCTTGAACTGCAGTGTAGCATTATTAGTGGTGCACTTCGGTACGTTACTTCGCTATTTTGTGTCTTAATAGCCCCCTCTGTAAAATCGGGTCCGCAACTGTGCCTACATTACATGATGGTTGTGGGTTTTATTTTTAGTTTTTATTTTTGTAATTGCAGTATAGTTGATTTACAAAGTTGTGTTAGTTTCAGGTGTACAGCAAAGTGATTCAGTTATGTATATACACATATAAATGAATATATATATATATTCTTCTTCAGGTTCTTTTCCCATATAGGTTATTACAACATATTGGGTATAGTTCACAGTGCTGTACAGTAGGACCCTGTTGGTTATCTATTTTACATATAGTAGTGTGTCTCTGTTAATCCCAAACTCCTAATTTATCCTACTCCCCCCACCCCTTCCCCTTTGGTAGCCATAAGTTTGTCTTCTGGTCTATTTCTGTTTTGTATATAAGTTCGTTTGTATCATTTTTTTTTTTTTAGATTCCACATATAAGTGAGTTTTAAAAGAAGTGATACAGGCAAAGTGTTTAGAACAGTGATCAGTGGAGAGCACATGCTCTATAAGTAAATATTAGTGGTTGATGTTATTGAGTAATAATACTGTATATAATCACATACCAGTCACCTGGTGAAGCAGCAGTAGAAATGTAGACACAGGTAAATGAAGCAGTCATTCAAGAATCAAACAGTGAGTGAATGGGAGCAGGGGAGAAGGTCCTGGACTTAAAACCAGCTCATGTGGTCTCAGCGCACTAAGAAGGGGGCTGCCTCTGGGGCTTGTGCTGATGGCATTATTGCAAGAGGTCAAGGTTCACATGGGGCTGGAAACTGAAGAATTTCATTTAACATTTCCTAAAGTCTCTTCCGTGGAACACTAGTCCAATAACACGCTCCAAGGAAAACATGGTCAAGTTTGGGGAACACTAAGGACTGTATCTCTCCTTAGAGATTGTCAGTGCGTGTTCCTGTATTAGAGGTTCTGTGAGATCCTCCCATGAAGAGTCCTGTTTTACTGTCTCACACATTCTCCTCAAAACCTGTTTAACTGTAGAGCTGGTTGTGTACATTATGTCTGTTGACACTCTGTAGGACAGAGGTTCTGAGGAACATATTTGGAAAAACACCAGTATATAACGAAATCTGTCTGAGCCAGGCATTGGCTGCGGGTGGGGTTGGTCAGATCAGTGGGCGCTGACACCCAGAGGATGGAAAGTCCCACACGGTTGGGGCAGCCAGTTGGAAGCCAACCCACCGGCGGGGGCCGGGGGGATGTTCAGTCCTGAATGTCTAGGACATCCTGGTGATGAGTAGGTGGATGCCCAGGCAGGCAGCAGCACACAGCAGACAGCATCAAGGGGTGACAGGAGGGAGCCCGTGAGTTTCCAAACACCCTGCAGAGCTCAGCACCTGGGAAGTGTGGCAGGAGGCCATATGCCGAGGTTCAAAGATGGAGTGAGAGTCCCACAGGTTAGCTGGTAAGAGGACCTCGACTTTAGGCTTGGGGTTCAGGGATGGAACCATGAAAGCAAGCCATATGTTCATCTCTGGGGGCCTGGAATACTCTTCCGGAATTCAGAAAGGCAAAATCGACCAAACCAGGTTGTAGGAAGTGCAGTAGAAGGCGCCAGCAGTATGGTGTCAAGGAGCAAAACGACTGTCTAGCTCTGCTGTGCAGGGAAGAAGACCCAGCGCGACTCCTTAAGTCCTTTATGACTTAGAGTTCATGGTCACAGAACCTGAGCTGAGCCTATAGGTGAGAGCAAAGGGGCCATGGCTGTGAGAAAAAGAGGTGCAGGGGCCAGGAACCAAGGCAGACAGTACAGAATGGAAAGCTCACCCATCCGTCAGACAGATGGAAAAGCAGGAGGCTAACCCTCCTCAGGTACTCCTCCTCGTTACGTCCCAGGCTTCTGACCCCAGCCCAGTGCTGTCTGCGCTACACAGATTGCATCTCGAAGTTGGCCGGCATCCCAGGATGCACTTTGCAGCCCCGGGGTTGGACTTGCAGACTCTGACACCCAGGAGGGGTAATCGTCCTCCTCTTTGGGTTGTTCTGCACCATTTCCTAGGGACAGACTCCCCTCCCAGAGCAGTTGAGGTACCCCGGCAGCCTAAGAATGCAGCTATCTAGACTTGGTTGGTGTCCAAGTTAAGTTTTTAAGTAAGAGAGATTGCCATAAAATTACCCTGAATGAATGTCAGTAGTCTGAAACCAGAGAAAGTTACTCTGCTTGATAAAGTTTTGGGGAAGGTGTTTGCCAAACTCTAGGCATATATACAGTTTTGTCTTCTCAATCCATGGTTAAGTCTGTTAAGCCAAACAATTTCCCCCGGTCCCTGCTGGGGCTGGATAAAGCTGTCTCATACCCTTGGGCTTCAAAGATGGCCAGCTAAGTGAGGGGACAGCTACTTTAAAAAAATCTGTGTTCAATACACTTAACATAAATCTAGGACACACAGCAGAATGCAGCTAAAATAAGGGAGACGCCAGCAAACCGGGAACATAGAAAGGAAAGAGCGATTCTGATCAGAATGATAACCAGGGAAGTGTTCATGGACGACTTGACATTTGAGCTAGGCCTCGACAGGGAAAGAAAGGAAGAGTGTGTTGTGATTAGCTTGCTGACCTACAGATGGTTTCACACTGGGGAACACATAATGGGAGAATCGCAGAGAGTTTGAAAAGGGAGTTTCTTGCTTTCAGCTCTAATATTTGAGATACTGAGAAATGGATTGGTAGTTTGTCTCTCCTCCTGACCCCAGCCCACCATGTTCTCTTTAGGAAAGAAAATGAGAAAGTAGTTCTCTCATTTTTTTCTTAGTTTTGAGCTTCCTTGGCCAAGGGCAGTAACAGGTGTTTTCTTTTGTTTTTGTTTGTAATGTTGGGGAAGAGCTGTAAAGCCCTAGTGTCAGCTCTAAGGAGACTTTGTTTACAAATGCTGATGGTGACTGACATAATTAAGCCAGATGGGAGAGGAGAGGTTAGAGCTGGTGCAGTTGAAGAGGAAGAGTTATCTAGCCTGGAAAAGATGATGGCGGAGCCGTGTCTACAGCAGGAACTGGGATCCACTCGGATTCAACAACCCGGAGATAGCAAGACCTCACGTGAAGATGGTTTGGTGGTACAGTGGATACTTGGGTGAAGGTAAAAGTCAGGGATGCTGGCTAGGAGACACAAAAACCACAGATGGTGAAGGAACATCAACCCTCAGGGGTATCAGATACCAGAATACTCTAGAGACCGGACTCCTGCCGCATTTTTACAGACCCAGGTAGGTCCTGTGGAAGAGAGGAGAAAGCCTCAATTATTACTGACGTTGAACTCCAAGTTGACTTTGGTGTGTCAGGGCTATAAGCCAGATTTTAATATGATTTATGAAAATTAAGAAATAACTACCTTTTTTCACTTTAAGTATTGTGGGAAAATTCAAGGCTATCATATTTCAGAATCTGCAATGGTGCATTAGAATCCCATAATCTAATTCCCAAGCTGTTCTGCTGAAAGCACCTTCAGATTTTACATCCATCTTGTAGTCATTAAGAGCTGTGTGTTTTGAATCAGGATGACCTAGTTTGAATAATGACTGTACTTCTTCCAAGGTATATAAACAATTGCTCAGTATTTTTGAGTTTCAGGTGCCTCCTCTGGAAATGGAGATACCTGCCTCCTTAGGGTTATATCATGGGGTTAATTGGATAATACATTTCTATAAACCACTTAACTCATTACCTGGCACTTAGAATGCATTCAACAAATGGTCACTCTTCATTATTTTTGTGGTGCTGGGATGGGGGTCATGAGTATGGTCCCCTGGGCTCTGCCAAGAATGAGACAGGAGTTTGGGAAAAGCCCCTCCTTTTAAGAGACCCCCTTCATCTCTGCTTCTCTACCTGTAACATTTTAAAATGACAGATGACTGTACTGCACGCTCAGGAGGGAAGGGGCAATCTTGTTGACGAATGTAGATGGTTGTGGAGGAAGGTAACGAAATGAGAATTCTCATTAGCTGGTCAGTTTGTGTAAATCGCATGTGACATATTATGTATAATCTCATGAGTTCTTCTTTGGCAGAGAATATGAGATAAACAGGTGAGACATAAATTGGACCTAGGAGAGTGGCCAGAGGAAAAACTATTCTGTAAAACTATGTTAGAACCACTGAGGTAGAACTTCTGAAAAGAGAAGAAATGGGTAAGGAGGCTCCATGGAAAGATGGGGAGAATGGAGTCCCCAAATTGATCAAGAAGTCCAGTAGTCAGGAAAGAGAATTCAGGTGTCTAGCGATAATTTCCTACATCCTCACTAACCCATTGAGTGGGGAAAACCTGGAGCAAGCCATTCCAAGATGGAGCAGCCTCAGGGGCCATTTCCACTTCGGGATTTCTTGGAGAGGACGCCTCATCTGTGCTATGAATCCAGAAAGCTGCTCAGCCCTGACCCGGCACTGGCGGGGCCAGAGGTGGGACGGTGGGTGGAGTGGCAGAGGCGTGGTGGTGGTGTCAGTACGTTGAAGTTCAGAGCCTGGTCTTGAGTCAAAGATAATTCCTTCTCTGGTAGGATTCATCTCCTGTTCTGGAAGGAACGCAAATTCAGGACTCAGCTGTGTTCTGGGTAGCTCTTTTGCAAAAGGTAGGAGAGCATTTCTAAAGCACTGCCCCTCAAAATCAATGTGTGTACATATCTCCTGGTATTTAAAATACCCGGTATTAGTAGAAAATCGGAGGTATAGTAAGGCCAGTAGATCAGGAAATGAGTGGTTTATTGAAAAGATGGTTTATTATTCACAGTTCCAAGAGGAGGGGGCATGCCATGCTATTGGGGGCCATACAGGAAAGCACAAGGGTCAATCCCAGAGCTGGCAGGGAAGGGGACGCTGTGGCCAAGGGCTTTCATTGTGGTTTCCAAAGAAAGGAATGGACAAGGTGGGGTACAAAGGTGCAGGACCGGCCAGTCTGAGTAATTTCAGTGGACTCTGGGGCATAGGGACTGTCCTAGTTGTCTGCTACCTAGCCCCACCCCCATAGGGTTATTAGGACAGGTGGCTAGTAATCTGGAGTATGAGAGCCTGTAAAGAAGGTGGCTGGGGTGTGGCTCTGGATTGGTTGGTGTGTCACTGAAAAGCGCACTTGGGAATGAGTTGCTTACTATCACTAGGGATTGGCTAACCCTGGGCGGGGCAGTCCCTCCAGGACCGGCAAGGCCCCAGGTGTCAAAGCATCAGAATACAGAAAATAAAAGACACGGTTGATAAACCTGGGGATCTGATTAAACTGCAGACTCCTGGACCCGCCACTGAGTTTCTGACCCCTTTAGTCTGGGGTGAGCCTCACTTATTTGCATCTCTAATCAGCTCACAGGTGGCACTAGTTGCTGCAGGTGTGTGGGTCATCCTTCAGTAGTTATTCTCTGAAGAAGGCCAGGAATGGAGGATAGCATCCCAGAAAACATACGTTGAGCAGAAGTCTGTTCTCAAACAGCTCCCATCATAACTGAGGATAGCAGAGTGAAGTGGACCCTCCGGCTGCCCGCAGGATCCAGGTTAAATAGTCTGGTCTCCACAGACCGTAGTTTCAGTTCTTTAGAGAATTTAAGGACAAAGTAAACATTTCGATGGCCTCAGTGTATTCCAGAATCTTTGAGCCCGCCCCCCAAAGGCATTTGGGCACCTAAAGGACAGTAGGCTTCCATCAGTTAAGTGATCATCTACCATCTAAGAGAACTGCCCCTATGTAAAGCAACAGACAAAGCACTACGGAGAGTTTACATTTAATTTTGTTCAGGTATAACACACACCATGAGTATATAGTTTGACGAATCTCTAAAAAGTGAGGCATGTAACCACAGCTCAGATCAAGAAATAAAACATTTACCAGTGCCACAGATGGCTCCTTAATCCCCCTCCCAGTTATTGAGCCCCCAACAATCCGACTTTCTTTCACCACAGGTTAGTTTTGCCTGATTTCGAGCTTTACATAAAATACATCATAGAACATGCACTCTTCTCATGTCTTTTATGTCTGATTTCTTACATCCCACATTGTGAGATCCATCTACTTTGTGTGGTAGAGCAGTGGTTGGTTCTCATCGCTGTGTAGTATCTCATTGTGTGAATAAGCCACACTTTACCCAGCCTCCTTGGGATGCACGTAGGGTGGTTTCCAACTTGGGTACTGTTGTGAGCATTCTTATACTGTACCTGCCCTGTACGTACTGTCGGGTTTATACCTAGGATAGAATCTGTAGGTCATGAGCATTTGTATTTAGCCCAACAGATATCCAAAATGGTTATGCCAACTTACATGAGAACCAGCTTCATGTCCTTGTCAACATACAGAATCAGGCTCTCTTTCATTTTAACCATTCTGGTGAGTGTGTAGCGGTATTGCATCATGATTTTAACGTGTCCGGGTGGAAAAATGTTGTCTAGGAAAATAGGGTAAACTTGAGTCTGGAGGTGGGGAAGAGAAGCCATATTTAGGGCAGCTTGCCTGGGGTGAAAAGTCTCTGTAGATGAGACATGGAACTGCACATTTCAGGAGGAGTTAGCCTGCGACAAGCCACACACGTTATCCTCCAGGTGTGGGCCGGGCGCAGGCAGTGTCGGGAGCAAGAGGCTGAACGTCGGAGAGTTAGGAAGAATGTGAGGGTTGAATTAGACATTTAGGAACTGTGTATTCAATAAAAATATAATTATTGAGCTTTCAGTATGTGCTGGAAACCGTGTTACCTGGGCACTGTGAGTAGTCATAGTTCCTCCTCCTCCGGAGACCACAAATATTGGGGAGAGGTGAGTAAGTTATATAATAATAAGGCATTGTGATGAATGGTACAGTAGAGTCTTGTACAAGCTGCGTCTTTGCTCTGGAAGCAAGAAGAAGGTATCTGTCAGTTTGGTCTGGAAGGGCTGGGAAATCCTTCACTAGGAGGTGACATTGGATCCCAGTCTTGATAAATTATTGGTGGGTCATTAAGAAGGTAACGAAGAGAGAAGCATGAGTGAAGGTTTGGAGATTCAGAAGACTAAGCTGATGGGGTTGGAGAAAGTCCAGTAGTTTTGTGTAGATGCTTGGGAATAGGTGAGAGCAGACAGAAATGGTATTTTGCAAGCAGATTGTGAAGGGCCTTGGGAATATCAGTACAACTGAGCATGGACTTTATACCGTGGGCAAGGAGCAGCCATCGAAGGTCTCCAAAGAGGGGGTTCCCTTGGATCCCCTGGAAGGATATTGTGATAACACAGGGATTGTGATCTAAGGTAGACAGCGGAGGACATAAAAAGAAAGCGACAGATGTGACTTCAAATAAAATATAGCTCAGTTCTCCTCTTGCAGGGCAAGAATCCTCGTTTATTGGGAACTGGAAAAGTACTTAAGGTGATGATTTTGTTCTGCTAGGGTGGGCCCAGCCTGAAGGTAATTTTTCAAAAGCAGCTGCTCTAAGTGTTAGTTAAATGGTGCCAGGGGATTCACTAGACACAGGTGTCACGTTCAGTCTTATTCATCTATCAATAAAGCCAGACTCCAAGTGCCAGTTGGATGGCAGCACGGCACCTTTGAGACAGGAATTCTGTTAACAGATGCAACTCGTTGCTTCAGTCTGGGGCTCGGCTGCAGACTTCAAAGGTACCCATGCCTTCTAACTTTGCTTCTCCATCATTTCTGCTATGGCTCCTGTCGGGGTAACTCAGATACATGTTTCATATACTCATCCTGTTGTTTGAGTTTGTTCCTACAAAATATTCTTTATCTGTGCTCTTTAATCCGGGAAGGAATGTTTAAGCATTCAATCAATTTTTTGAATAATGAATAGATGCTGTTGGTACAACATTTTAAAAGGTACAGCAAGGGTAGTGGTGAGAAATAAATTTCTTTCCCACCCAGACCCCAAACACCCAGTTTCTCTTGCCAGTGGAAAACACTATTAACCAATTCCTTGTGCATCATTTCAAAGACGTTCTATGCAATTACAAACATATGCCAGTTTTTCTTTTCTTTTTAAAATATCATAAATGTTAGCACATGATACGCCGTGTTCTCCACCTTCTATATGTCTTGGGTATAGCTCTCTATCACGCCTCTGCTTTTTTAAGGCTGCATGGTATTCTACTGTGAATATGCTCTTTTAACATTTAGTCAAGCTGCTATTAATAGACATCTAAATAGTTCCTCACTGTTCGCTATTACAAACAATGCTTCAGTGAATATGCTTATTTCTCATTTAGACATATTTCTAGGATAAATTCCTAGAACTAGAACTGCTGGGCCTCCAGGAATGAATATTAATAATTTTGAAATATTTTAAAATATCCTCCACTCCTAGTGAAAAATTTGACCTTTGTCAATTTTATACTGAAAATGTTAATTGGAGTTTTACTTTTCATTTATTTTACTATCAGTGAGGCTGAGCATCTTTATGTGGTTTTAAGTCATTTGTAATTCTTTTAAAAAGTTGAACTCTCTGATCATGTATGTTGACCATTATTTATCTTTATTATTTATCTTTTTCTTATGATTTGTAAGAGCTCATTGCATATTAAGAAAAGTGCTGGGCTTCCCTGGTAGCGCAGTGGTTAAGAATCTGCCTACCAATGCAGGGGACACGGGTTTGAGCCCTGGTCCGGGAAGATCCCACATGCCGCGGGGCAACTGGGCCCGTGAGCCACAACTACTGAGCCTGTGCGTCTGGAGCCTGTGCTCCGCAACAAGAGAGGCTGCGACAGTGAGAGGCCGGCGCACCGCGATGAAGAGTGGCCCCCGCTCTCCACAACTAGAGAAAGCCCTTGCACAGAAACGAAGACCCAACACAGCCAAAAAAAAAAAGAAAAGAAAAGTGCTGTGTGACCACCTAGAGGGGTGGGATAGGGAGGGTGGCAGGGAGATGCAAGAGGGAGGGGATATGGGGATATATGTATACATATATAACTTTGTTATACAGCAGAAACTAACACAACATTGTAAAGCAATTATACTCCAATAAAGATGTTAAAAAAAAACAAAGTAAAGTATCCCTTTGTGCATAATATGCAAACACTTTCCCCAATTTGTTTGAGTTTGGAGTTTATTTATTTACTTTTGAAATAACAAATTTTAAACTTGTTATGTAGTAGAACTTCTTTGATTCCTTTTCAGTCTTGAATCATATTTACGATTTTCCAACTGTGAGATGATTTTAAAAGTTTCCATGATCTATTTTTAGTACTGTTAGTGTCATTTAAAAAATGTTTATTTTGAAATCATTTTAGACTTACAGAACAGTTGTAAACATAGTAAAGAGACTTTCCATGTAGGCTTCATCCAGCTCTGCCCAGTGTTAACATTCTATAGAACCGTGGTACCGTTAGTAAAACTCTAGTATTAACATTGGTATGATACTGTTAATGAAACTACAGGCTTTAATAGGATTTCCACGGTGTTCCCACTAATGTCCTCTTTCTGTCCAGGATTCCACATTTTGTTTAGTTGCCATGTGTCCTTAATATTCTCCACTCGTGACAGTTCCTTCATTTTTGTCTTTTGTGACCTTGACATTTTTGAAGCATACTGGTCAAATGTTTGGTAGAACGTCCATCTATTTAGCTATGTCTGATGTTTCCTTATTAAGGCTGTGAATTTTTGAGAGGAATATCACAAAGCTGGTGTGCCCTTCTCAGCACATGATATCAGGGATACATATATTGATATGCCTTATAACTGGTAATGTTAAATTTGATCACTTGGTTAAAGTGGTGTCTGCCAGGTTTCTCCACTGTAGAGTTACTATTTTCCCCTGTATTATTAATAAATATTTGGAGGGAAATACTTTAAAGAAATATATGTATGTATTAGTATGCATGTACACTATTTCTATTTATTTACTTCAATATACATATTCAAATATATATATATATATATATATGAAAGAAACACATAAGTTTGTACAGATAACTCAGACTTCAATCCAGCACCAAATTCTAGAATTTCTCCTTTGCTTATTTGTAACTTCTTTCTCCAACAGTGAGAAACTTGTGATTATCTGTAAATATTTACTCATGTGTTCAACCCTAATATTCGTGTACTTTCAGAATTGCTAACCATAACTCGACGAGAAACAATTATACCGACTGGAGTGCACCGTCTCTGTCTGTACAGCTTACGTTGTCGTTATTCTGAACTCAGTCAAAACACTCTTGTTCATGAGTATCAGCTCCTTTTTTACCCACTCCTTTCGGTGTGATTGTGTTATTCAGTTTTAATACAGTTATATGTATTTGTCACAGTCTGTGATGCATCTTGGGTTGCCCTAGCAACCTTGGTTTTTAAAAATTTGCCTATAATAAAATTCATCCTTTGTGGCGTGCAGTCTTAAGGATTTTCACAAATACAGAGAGTTGTGTGTGATCACTATAGGACTATAGAGAGCTATAGAAAACCCAACATTTCCTTGTGCTGACCCCTTTGTAATTAACTCCTCACCCAGTCCAGTCCCAGACTCGGACAATCACTGCTTGGTTTTTCATCCCTGTAGTTCTGTCTTTCCAAGAATGTCATACAGATGGAATCAATCGGTATATAGTTTTCTGATTCTGGCTCCTTTCACTTAGCAAAACACATTTCAGATTAATCCATGTGTGGAGTGGGGTAATAGAGCATTCTTTTCAAAAATAACATTTATGGGATTATAACTGACATGCAGTAAACTGCACACGTTTAAAATGTTCAGGTGGAGAAGTTTTGACGTAGGTATATCCCCATAAAATCTTCACTAAAATCAGGATAACGAATGGATCCATCGCTACCAGAAGTTTCCTTGTCCCCCTTTGTAATCACCTGTCACGTCCACCTCCACGTCTTCCATCTGTAAGCAGCCACTGGTCTGCTTTCTGTCACTATAAATAAGTTTGCATTTTCTAAAATTTTACATGAATGGAATTATACAATATCTACTCCTTTTCACCTTTCACTCAGCAAAATTATTTTGAGATTCAACCATGGTGTAGTAGTATATTTCGCTAGTTCATTCCTTTTTATTGCAGAGAAGTATTCTGTTGTATGGATATAAGTCAGGTTATTTATCCATGCACTTGATGGACATTTGGATTATTTCCAGTTTGGGGCTATTACAAATAAAGTGACGATGATTATTCTTGCACTAGTCTTTTGTGTGGATATCTGCTTTCATTTCTCTTGGACAGACACCTAGAATTTGAATGGCTGGATCAGATGGCAGGTGTATGCTGGCCTTTAAAAGAAACAGCCAAACTCTTGCAAAGTGGTTGCCCCATTTTACATTCCTATCAGCAATGCATGAGGGTTCTGGTTTCTTCATATTGTGGCCAACACTTGGTATGTCAGTTTTTTTCAGTTGTAGCCTTTCGAACTTGTGTGCAGTGGTACTTATTGCCTGCAATTTGCATTTCCCTAATGACTAATGATGTTGAGTATCTTTTCATGAGTTTATTTGCCATCTTTTCTAGTAAAATGTCTGCTTGAATTTTATGTTTATTTCTTAAAAATTTGTTTTTGTCTGTTGAATTTTGAGATTTTAAAGTGTATATTGAATATATTTAACTGTCTGTTATGTGTTAAAGTCTGTTATGATATATGACTTGCAGATATTTCCTCCTAGTCTGTGGCTCTTGTCTTTTCATTTTCTTAACAGATCTTTGGAAAAGCAGAACTTTTAAAATTCTGTTGCATTCCAATTTATCAGTTTCTTCTTTTGTGAATAATGTTTTTGATATGGTATGGAAGAACTCTGCCTAAGTCAAGATCACAAAGTTTTCCCCATGTTTTCTTCTGGATATTTTATAGTTTTAGGTTTTATATTTAGGTTTATGAGAACACTTTTCAATGAATTTAAAGTCAATTTTTCTTTATGATACAAGACACAAATATTACTATTTTTGCTTGTATTCAATTGTTTCAGCATCGTTTGTTGAAAGGCGCTATTTTTCTTCACTGAACTGCTTTTGTACTTTTGTCAAAAATCAGTTGTCAGGGGCTTCCCTGGTGGCGCAGTGGTTGTGAGTCTGCCTGCCGATGCAGGGGACGCGGGTTCGTGCCCCGGTCCGGGAGGATCCCACATGCTGCGGAGCGGCTGGGCCCGTGGGCCATGGCCGCCGAGCCTGTGCTCCGCAACGAGAGAGGCCACGACAGTGAGAGGCCCGCGTACCGCAAAAAAAAAAAAAAAAAAAATCAGTTGTCAGTATATGGGTGGGTCTATTCTGGATTCTCTATTTGTTTAATTGCCTACTTATTATCCTTGCACCAAATACCGTACTCTCCTACTGTACTTTTATAATAGCTACTGAAATCAGGTGGTGTTAGTCCTCCGGCTTTGTTTTTCTTTTGCAAAATTATTTTGCCTGTTCTGAGTCTTTCATGTTTCCATATGATTTTTAGAGTCAGTTTGTCAGTTTTTATAAAAACATAGAGATTTTTATTGGGATTTCATGAATCTTTAGATCCTTTGTGGGAGAATTTGCATCTTAACAACATTGATTCTTCAACCAGTAAACATAAGTATCTCCATTTACTATGTCTTCTTTATGTTCTCTGAAAAAACTTTATGGTTTTCACAAGTTTTTCACATCTTTATCAGATTTATCCCTATTTCATATTTTTGATGTTATTATAAATTACAATTTTGGTTAAATTTCTATTTCTGATTGTTGCTAGTATATAGAAATACAGTTGATTTTTACATTGGTCTTATATCCTGTAATCTTGCTAAACTCACTTATTCCTAGTAGATTTTTTTGTGATTATATTAAATTATCTATATAGAAGATCATGTTATATGTACATAAAGACAGCTTTGTGTATTCTTTTCAAAACTGGGTGCCTTTAATTTCTTGTACTTGCCATATTGTACTGGTTAGAATCTCCGGTACGATGTTGAATAGAAACGGTGAGAATAGATAACCTTGTATTGCTCCTCATTTCAAAGGAAGTAACCTTTTAGTTTTGCACCATTAAATTTGTTAGCTGTAGGGTTCTTTTGTTAATATCATTTATTAGTTAGAGAAATTTCCCTTCTAGTCCGAGTTTGCTGAGAGTTTTTCTTTTTTTTTAAATCATGAGTGAATTTTGTCAAATGCTTTTTCTGTGTCTATTGAGGTTTTTTTTTTAGTTTGTTAGTATGCAAGCACAAAGGCAATGGAACAGAAAACTGTCCATCTAGAATTCTACACCCAGCAAAAATGCCTTTGAAAAATAATGATGCAATAAAAATGTTTTCAGGCATTCAAAAACCGGAATAATTCATTGCCAACCAACCCACGCTGTAAGAAAAATTAAAGGAAGTCCTTCAGGCAGAAGAAAAATGCTACCAGATGGAAATATGGATCGACGCAAAGGAATGAAGAACACAGGAAGTGATAACTACACTAAATATATAAGGTAATTTCTTACTGCTTAAATCCTTCTAAAAGGTAATTATTTAAGCAACAAAAAAAACCTGTGGTTGAGGTTTATAACATAATATGAACATAAAATGAATGCAGCTAATAGCAGAAAGTTGGAGGGAAGAAATGGAAAGTTCTTATCTATACCTAAAGTAGTGCAATACCACTTGAAGCTAGACTGTGATAGGTTAAAAAAATGTAACGTAACCTTAAGGCAACCACTAAAATAAAACCACAAAGAGTTATACCTAATAAGCCACCAAAGTTGTTAGAATATTGATATGGATATCAATATTGCTGTTGATTAATATCAACATTTATTGATATGGATATCCATATTGATATTGATAAATACAGTCAACTCATCTAAAACAAGGTAGAAAATGAGGAAAAAGAGAAAAAGAGAATATGGACAAAGAGAAAACTAATAGCAAGATGATAGATTCAAACCTAAAGTTATCAAAGACACATTAAGTGTGAACGGTCCTGTATGAGCACAGCACTGTTCCTTGTAATCCTTTCTGGTGGTCCTTTCCTCAGGTCGTTCTTCCAGGTAGTTTGTTCACAGCTGTTCTCTGATCAGTGCTCACCTGAATCCTAGGTGAGACTCCTCTGCAGGTCTCTGCAGTTCTGTCTCTCTGTACCCTCTTTCCCACTCCACTCTGTCTTGGGAACACTAGCCGTGTTGGCTTCCCTGAATCCCCAGCTCTGTCTGTTCAACTCAGGGAGTCTACTGAGCTCCCCCAGGTTCCCTGTGCTGTGTCCTGGAAACTCAAGCTGCACATTAAGAAAAGCTTAGGGCTCACCTCCTTCATATCCTGCCTTTCAGGGATCGTGGTTCTTCATCGCTTAAGATTGTGCCTTGCAAACTGTTGTTTCATATATTTTATTGGTTTTTCAGTTTGTTTCAGGTGGGAGGACAAATTCCATTTCTGTTACTGCACTTTGGTCAGAAGCAGAAATCAGTTTATTCCTTTTTATTGCTGACAGTATTCCATTGTACGGCTGTACTATAGTTTGTTTATCCATTTATGTATTGACAGTCTAGGTTGTTTCCAGTTTTGGGCAATTACAAGCAAAGCTTCTATAAGCATTGATGCATGGCTTTTTGTAGGAACAAGAATGCTCAATTCACTCGGATAAATACCAAGAAGTGATATTACTTGGTCATTTGGTAAGGGTGTATTTAATTTTATAACAAACTGCCAAATCATTTCTCAGAGTGGCTGTGCCATTTGAAATCTGTGAGGATTCCAGTTGTTCTACATTCTTGCCAGCACTTGGTATTGTGAGTTGTTTGGTTATGGATTTATTTTTAGTCATTCTAATGCATGGATGGTGGTATCTCATTGTGGTTTTAATTAGCACTTTCCTAATGGCTAATGATGTTGAACATCTTTCTGTATGCTTATTTATCATCTGTATGTCTTTTTTGGTGAAACGTCTGTTCAGAATTTTCACCCATTTTAGAAAAATTGGGTTTCTGTTTTCATATTCTTGAGTTTTGAGTGTTCTTTATGTATTGTGGATACAGATCCTTTATCAGATGTTACTTGCAAATATTTTCTCCCAGTCTGTGTCTTGTCTTACGTTTCATTATAAAATCTTCCCTTTTAGAGGGAGCCAAGTTGTTTAGAAGACTGAGTTAGAAGTGTAACTTTATTAATATCCCCAAACCATTTATTGACTAATAAAAAAACATTTTGAGAATGGTAATATTTACCCCCAGAAATTTAATGTCATTTTATCTCTGTGTTACTGAGTAAATTTTGACAGAGAATTTATTACAGTAACAACATCAGGGCATTTATATTCTCTTTCTCATTTGGCTACTAGTTCTGTGATCTCAAATATCAGTAATTTCTCCAGACTCAACTTCCTCAGCAGAAAATGTTCAACTTTGAATGTAAGCTTTTCAGTTACCAGCTCAGAATGCAATAATGTTCCCCATTAATAACTTTCCTGGAAGTGATCGTTTTGTCTTGTTCTGTTTTTTCACTTTCATAATAACATGAGTACCTTTTGTTACGAATGATCTTCATGTATTTTTTTATTTCTGTGATTTAAATAACTTGAGGACTAGAAATGCATAAGCAAATAAAGAGGGGAAGAGAATGCGAAAGGGAAGAGATTTTACATTTTATCAAGGGGAAACATCAGCACTTAACTTGTTTTTAAAAGTTTCACTTGAACAAGATATGTTATTGATAGACATAGATAGTACATTACTTCAGAAATAGCACACAAAATATTTAGGGGGCACTGGAGTTATAATGATAGGTCAATTAATCATTTTATTAAGTTGGGATATAAAGTATGTTTTGAGAAAAATTCAATTCTAGCATCTTTTTCTCCATTTTATTATGAAAAGTTCTCAATGTACAAAAAAATTGCAAGAATTTTACAGCAGAGATCCCTATACCTACTGCATAGATTCTGTAATTAACATTTTACTAGATTTCCTTTATTATATATTTATTCATATATCCATCCTGCTACCATCTACCAATCCACCTTATTTTCTCATGCATTTTTAAAGGTAGAGGATTTTTAAAATTTGAGTATTTATCACAGAGAAAACTTTTGGTTGTATCATGAGATTACTAACACATACTGATTTCTAACACATATTCATCCATCCAAAACAAAACAAAACATCCTGCTAAATCCTGCTAACTTGCCCAAACCTGGGGAGTTCTCCAAAGAAACAAACAAACGCAGGACTCCTGGACCCCACCTCTGGATCTGGGGTGAGTCTAGTGTCTGAATTACCCACACCCCCTCCTCCTTAGCTCCAAAAGTGTTTGAGTGAGCAGCTGAGGCATCTGCTCAGACACAGCTTCAGAGAGTCGATTAGAAACAGCAGATGTGGGGAAGGGCCGTGACCTGCCTGGATTATGAGAGTCTGAGGAAGAGAGAGTCAGAGAGAACGATATTCTAGAAGTGAAATTCAGTGAGAGGAAGGTATAGTCAGGGCTGAGATTAGACTGGGGCTCTGAAACAACTCTTCCCAAACGTACTTGCCTGAAATAACCAAAAACAAACAAACAAACAAACAAAAAACCTTGGGTCTTAACAAAGAGCTTTTGATTTAGAAGTACTGAATGGGGGCCAGAATCTGTATTTTTAACCAGTGACATGGGTACTCTGGATGCTACTGGTCTATAGCTAGCGTTTCGGACTTTCTCCAGGATTAAAGAAGTATGGGGAGTACAAAAGATCTAGCTGAAGTGTGATAGCTTTTCGTATGAGCTAAGTAATATGAGTGTGTGAGGGTCCCCATCTTGATTCTCAGCTGTGTCTACTGCTGGAATTTAACTGGTAGGACAGGCCACCAGAAGGTGATTGGCATAAATGGCCATGTGGACAAGCTTGGTACAGTACCAAATCCGTGTGCAGCAGAAGGCAGGGGTGGGACTGAATTCCAGACAGTGTTTTGCTCTCAGACATGTATCCTGACCCTGTCTGCTAGTCTGGGAACCAGCAAGGAAGGGGTCTTTGAGCAAAAACCGAAAGATTTGGCTAATAACCATGAGACATTGAAACACAAGCAGCTTTCTTTGTTGTTCACATGACAGTGTGAAATACAAAAGAGGGTAGGATTTTACAAGGAGAACACGCATTGTACGTGATTTGTGGTAGAGGGTAGGAGATGGAAATTCCCAAGGGAGGTCAATGGCAATCCTCAGAGGGGACCATGATGCCTTAGAACATCATTGGAGCCTAAATATCAGGGGAGGAAAATGGCAGTCACCATTCAGTTGCAAGGCCAGAATTAACATTATTCTCCTGGAGCATCCTGAAATAATTGATCGTTGGGGGTGGTTTTCAGGGAATGAATGCCTTCCATTAGTGGCAAAGTTTGGGCAAGAGTCAGCAAATATGACTCATATAGGTGTTGAGTTTAAATGCCATTTGCTTGTTGGGTAAAGCTAAGAACTTGTAAAGAAGGCAGAAAGAAATGAAAGCCTGGAGAAATTAATGAGGCAACAGCATACTAAAGAGGGAAAGAACCGATGCTTCGTAAACTCATGTTTGTCCTAATAGATATTGCTTGATTTATCTTTCCCAATTAAAAGTTACTTTATTAATTTTAACTTAATAGGAAATCTTTATTCAGACGGCAGGCATTAGGGTTTTCCTGACGCCTGCGAAGTGTTGTCCTTCTGAATCTTTTCTCTTGCTTTCATTGTGCTATATTGATTCTTCTTCTGTAGCCTTTCCTCGGTCCTTCTCCTCTGATACCTTGAAAAATGTATTTCGCTATTTCTCTCCCTCACACAAAAGAAGTGAGATTTCAGGGTTGAATCAGTGCAGGTATTTGCCCTTCTACCCAGCCATCGCCCAGCCCTGTGCTTGAAAACCCACCCCGTAGGTGGCCGCTTGTCCATCTGGGCCGAGAGAGAGCTGATACAGAGAATAACATCATTCTTTCCAACAAAGGCCTTTACCTCTTACTCTGACAAGAAGCATAATGGATAGCTTTTGAAAAGTGCCTGACCTGCTTTCAGTTTCCTCCAGGAAAGCGGATCATTGATTTTAGAATATTGAAGAGCAAACTAACACTAGAATGCTGGGCACCAAGATGCTTGTGTGCATTTGGAGTTTGGTAAAATTGGAACTTGGTTGAAAGCAGTTGAGTTTCTGATGTGTGGCTTCGGGCTCACACAGGTAGTGGGAAGAGATCTGTATCTGTGTCATGCTTTAGTCCAACAGGTGATCTCTCTGGAGAAGCTAGGCTGTGCTGATAAAGGTGTGTAAGGTAAACACCATCTAAAGATATATTTGAGGCTCAAATCAAGGCTTAATGTAGGGAGAGTTCTTGCAACATCAGAATGTAAATAATTTACTCATTCATTGAGCAGGGAGAGGGGAGGGAAGATTAATGGGCAGATTAAAAGAAAGTCCAGTTAAAACCTCCGCCGCCCTAATGTCATGGAAGCAAGAGCCAGTTTAATCTAAACAAAGAGGGCGGCTCACCCATTTGGGCAGGGCTGGGAGACCACACAGTGGCTGAGAATTGCCCATCAGGAGGGTCCCGCTCTTTACAGCCCATTTGTTTCCATTTGTAGTGAAAAAGGAGATGCTCTTGTAGAGGTTAAGCCACTCAGTTATTTGTTATAAACTTTCAGAAAGGAATGGGTTTGAAACAAGTCTTAAGTGTTTCAGTGACAAATATTTAATGTCGCCTCTGAGGTTTACGGCACTTCTGCTCACCCTTTGAAAGCTTTTAGTTCAGTGGCAAAGGTTACCGGGGGCGTGTGCAGCAGAAAGGAGCTTCTTTCTGCTGTTGTTTCATCATTTTAGCACTGGCTGGAGAGTATTCCAAAGTTTCAGTGATGAATAGTCACCCTTTCCGCTCACATCATCATTTGTCCTGAGACCGTGATTGTCCTCAGAGACCAGTCGAAGGCATCTAAGTGCTGGTGGCATCTGGTCTCTAGGTGTTTCACACCTCCACAGATGGGAGGCAAGCAGGAGGGTGGGCAGAGCCGATCCCTGCATCCCTGCAGCCACAGAACCACAGAACAGGGATGCCCAGGTGTTAGATCCCTGCTGTTAGCCACTGCTACCCTGTCTGGAGTACCTGTGCTGTCGGGATAACTGCACTACAATGATCCAAATGGTGAAGTCTCCCCACTTTGATTACAGGAAATCAGGCCTCCTGAAAGTGTGCCCTAGATATTTTGACAAGGTGCCAGGTACCGCATCGTGCTGCAGCATCGACAGGTCTGCTGCTGGGCAACCTCGAGGTCATAGCTACTGCTGGTAGCTGCTGGTAACCACACTGCCACCACCTGGCCTTGAGGTGGGGGTGAGGGATGGGTGTCCGGTGATGGAGAAAGGTCTTTCCTCCTAATTATACAAAGATGGGACTTACATTGATTCGTGATTCATCCATGCCAATTCAGAGTGATCTTTCTTTACAAAATTCTCTTCTGGTTGGCTCCCAGTTTGCCCCATGCTATAAAAGCAACAGCTAACAGTTATTTGGTGCTACTTAGGTGCCAGGTGCTGTTCTAAGCACTTTGTGTGTATTACCCCATTAATCTCCACAATAACTCTATGAGATGTGTGCTATTATCCCCATTTTACAGATGAGGAAACTGAGACACAGAGGGATTCAGTAACCTGCCCAAGGGCACACAGCAAATACAGAGTAGAGTCGGAATCCAAGCTTCCAGACCCCAGAGCCCGTTAGTCACGCACCCTCTACTCTTTCCTCCTCCCCGAGAAGCTCCAGGCAAGTCCATGCTTTCAGTTCAGACAACTGCTGAAAGGCCCCCAAATGGACAAGGAAGTTCCCTGTTAAGCCAGGATTGATCTCCTTTAAAAGATGACTGACAGCCCATGTCCCTTGGAAGAAACTCCACTTCTGCATACAGAGGGTGTCCTTGCCCTTTCATCTTCCCAAAGATATCACTCCCCAGGGATGCGGTGGGAGGGTGTAAGTGCGTTTCCCAAGACCTGGGATATTCAGTCAGGACCATCTCAGCCACTTCCATTTCTTTCCTGCTTTTTCAAAGGGAAAAAGGGGTCTGGGCTCACCTTGCTCTGTGGCCTTCCCCTGGCTGCCTTTTAACCTATAAGTAAACGAGAACACACGCCACTCGGCAAGAACCACCAGGTGCGTGGACGGAGAGGGGAGTGTAAATTCCCGTGTAAGAAAAACTTTTCTCTAAATCCAGGAACAAGAACACTGCTACAAAGAACACCAGCCAAGGCATCTATATTATAAAAAAATTTAAATCTTTTCAGGTGATTCTAATATGCAATCCTGTTGCAGTCCACTGTCCAAAGGGAAAGTGTAGCATAGACCTGCTAGAAGCCAGACTCTGCTTATCTTACCAAACAGAATATCTGATCATAGGCTGAAGCATGTGCTGTCTGGTGGGTTCATGGACTCTGGTCCACGACATCGCGTATGTGTGTATGTGTGAGACGTGCTGTATTTGCATCTGCTGAGTAAAAGGTCCTGTCTAGTGGTAATCCTGCCAACTTTTAGGTGGCATAAAATTCTCTTACTGTTTTTACTTTGTCATAACAGGTATTAACTTTCATTTAACTAAAGAAAGACAATATGCAACAAGTCTAGAAATTTTCACCACACAAAACTTTAAATCTTAATACATTCTTTCAAGTTAAAAAAAAAAAGATTTTAGAGTCTGTCAGAAGAATAGAGTAGCTCCCTCCCACCCCCACCCAGTGGCTCAAGAGTGGACAGGAGTTCTTCAGTTGCTTTTGTCCTTGAAAATTAACTTGGCTAGATACAGTCATGCTTTATTCCCCTCAGAACTTTTTAGATACTGTTCCATGGTCTTCTGGCATTGGATTTTATTGTGGTTAAATCTGAGGCCAGCCTGACTTTTTATCTAGCAGTAAATGATTATTTCTTGTCAGTAGGGCTGAAGATTCTGTTGTTATCCTTGAAATTAAATAATTTAATGAGGTTATGTCTTTAAAAAAAATTTTTTTTTAACTGAAGTATAGTTGTTTACAATGTGGTGTTAGTTTCTGGTGTACTGCAAAGTGATTCAGTTATATATATATATAATATATATATATTTCAGATTCTCTTTCATTATGGTTTATTCCAAGATATTAAATATAGTTCCCTTCTATACAGTAGTACTTTGTTGTTTATCTATTTTATATACAGTAGTTTGTATCTGCTAATGCCAAACTCCTAATTTATCCCTCCCCTCCCTTTCTCCTTTGGTACCCATAAGTTTGTCCTCTATGTCTGTGAGTCTATTTCTGTTTTGTAAATAAGTTTATTTGTATCATTTTTTTTTAGACTTCACATATAAGTGATATCATACGGTATTTGTCTTTCTCTTTCTGACTTACTTCACTTAGTATGATAATCTCTGGGCCCATCCATGTTGCTGCAAAGAACATTATTTCATTCTTTTTTATGGCTGAGTAATATTCAGTTGCATGTATATACCCCATCTTCTTTATCTATTCACCTGTTGATGGACATTTAGGTTGCTTCTGTGTCTTGGCTATTGTAAATAGAGCTGCAATGAACATTGGGGTGCATGCATCTTTTCAAATTTGAGTTATCTCCAGATATATGCCCAGGAATGGGATTCCTGGATCATATGGTAACTCTGTTTTTAGTTTTTTAAGGAACCTCCATACTGTTCTCCATAGTGGCTGCACCAATAAGGCTATGTCTTGATATCAATAATTTTCTCAGTTTTTCTCCATATATGTTGTATGCATTCAATCTGTACATTCAGTTTTGGTTCTGGAAAGAAATTTTCCTGTATGATGTTTCTGAATATTTTTTCTTTCCCCTTTCTGTGTTCTTAATTGTTGGGACACCACTTGGAGTTAAGTTGGATCTTCTTTGTCTCTTATTCTAATCATCCCTCTATAACTGCTTTAACTCCTTTATCATTTTTATTCATCGAATATAGCCCAAGTTCTTCTTCTGTGCCATTAGTATAATATTTAACCTTATCTATCATATTTCTTGCTCTTTCTAAATGTTGTTATGGTCCAAAGCTTGTTTTCTTTTTTCTTTCTTTTCATCACAACCATCTCTTTTATCATCTTGTCACTCAATTACAGTTTTATTGAATTTGTATTCTATAAGTCAATGCACTTGGGTTCCTTGGGTTGTGTTTTTCTCCAGATGAGTTCCTTTGCCTGCTTTTTTGTGGTGTTTTTGTCGTTGTTGTTGATCATTTGTTCATTCCACCTGTTTCATCTCCTCTTTAAATTGTATACAGAATGATCATGACATTTCCATTGATCTTGTTCATGTCTGATCTGGGATTTTTAAATTTTACCCCTCTTCCTTCTTTGAACTACATTTTGAAGGCTGTATTTGTTTTCATCCATCTTTCTGTGGCCTGCTTTTTTTGGGTGTGAGAGAAAGGAAAGACTCAGATGGGGAGAATTTCAACCTTAGTAGGGTACTTGGACCCAACGCTGCTTCCTGAGATCTTGTTAAATGATCTTTACAGGGCACTCTCCACTCCCTGGGTCTAGACTTTCCATTGCATCTCAGGCAGTGTCTTGGAAGATGACAGGCTCTAGTGGCCCTTCTTGTTTCCAGTGAGGTTTGTTACATATAAATTTACAGTATCCCAGGCACTGTGACAGCACTTTACTTTCTTTTTTCATTAAATCCTCATGACAACACATTCAAGGAGGTACTGTTACCATCCCATTTTTAAAATAAGGAAGCTGAAATTCAAATGAGATTTACTCAACTCTTATCCATTGATGCATATCCTACACCACTATTTAAACTGTTGTAGCTTATGTGAATATGTTAATATATTTTATATAAAATACAGTGTAACATTCAATGCATTGTAAGATTTTATATGACATTATGTAATATACACTAATGTGTGGTAAATATACAGATTAATACACACTACGGCAATCTTCGCCTTCCCGTGTGAGATTTTTTTTGGTCTGTTTTGTGTTTTTATATTTTTAGAATAAATTCTAGAATTATTAATTTGTAAAAAATCCCCTGCCATTTTTATTGAAATTGCATTAGCTCAGAGCATAATTTGAGAATCAACGTATTTTCCATGCTGAGTATTCCAATCAAGGCCACAGTATACCTCTTCATTTATTCAGTTAACCTCATCTATATTATTCAGTTATCTTGAAATTTCTAAGTATTTTATATTTATATATTAACCTTTCTTCTATTCTAATTGTTTTATTGCTGTTATATAGAAACATTAGTATATATTTTAAATTAATATTCTCTCTTATTTTTCTAATAATTATTCATATGCTTCTCTTGAGTTTTCCAGAGTGATAATCTTATTGTTTCTAATAGTTCTTTCTCTTCCTTTCCAATATGTACAATTCTTACTCTGTTTTTTCTTCTGGTTGCATTGGTCACCTCTTTGAGAAGGTGGTCCATTAGTCAGCTTGTTATCCCAAACTCACCATCACCCAGCAAGGCTCATACTCCAAGCTGCTTTGCAGATGAGCCAGGGGTAGGTTGCCCTAAGCCAGGCTGGGCTGGCATGGCTCCAGGTTGCAGGTTGAATCCAGGCGCTGAATTTTATTTACTCCTGGTTTACTTTGTGTTTATATTCAGAAGCGTGCCTCTCAGCTTTTCAGTGTAATGACTAACATTTAAGCCAACATGAGTCTTCTGTTATTTGGAGCCCAAAGCATCCAGTTTACCTGTGCTGCAGACTCACCACTAAACTCATGTAAACACTGCCCAGACATCCTTTGTAGACCTCCATCAGCCCTTGCTGTCACTTCCGTGGTCTTTTTCAAGTTCTCTGACTGACGTTAAGTAATCCCCATTGCCCTCCTCTCCTCTGAGGGCTGCATCTTCTAGTCCAGGGCATCTCTCACTTTAATGTTCCTTTGAATCACCTGGAAATTTTGTTCAAATGCAGTTTCTGATTCACCAGGTCTAGGGTGGGACCTGAGATCTTGCATTTCTCACAAGCTCTCGGGTGATTTTGGTCTACAGACCCCACTTTGAATAGCAAGGCTTTAGACCACAGTGAGAGAAGTTTTACCCCAACTTAAAAAAAAAATGATGATAGACTGTTAATGGCAGTGTGTGGGAACATAAGAGAGAGTGAAAAGATAGTGGGCTAAGGTGAGGTCTGTTAGTGTTTCTGCTGTTCATCAGTGGTGTGCTCTCAGATTTCACTTTCATCTACTGGAAAGTTGGGAAAATCAGATGTCAGAATGGATCGCACATACTGTGCACCCAGCACCCAAATGAAAGGTACCATGCTCTGTGACTAAGAAGAAGTACTGTCAGCATTTCCCAGGTAATTTATTGTCTTCAAAACAGCAGCATAAGTAAGTAGCTAGAAAGTTAGGACTGAAAAAAAGAGAATTAACATAAAATGCCTATTACTGTGCCTGGAACTCACATAGTAGTAAACGTTAGCTTGTGTTATTTTTATTCTGTTTGGTAAGACTGGGTGAGGATAAAGCTGTGCTTTCTAAGAGAGTCTTAAGGATTGTCACTCCATCCTTCTTACATGGCTCCCACTTGGTTGTAGTGTGTGTGTGTTCTCCGAATAATGGAACTACACATTGAAATGGGCAAATACAGAGTGAAAAGTCAGACCATCAACTTGAGAATGTTAGTGTTTGCATCAGTTACTATACCTTAAGCTGTAGGGAGTAGCCACCCTCCCTGCGCCCAGTTCAATTTGTTTTAAGCAACAGGGAAAACTTATTATGTCACTTAACATGAAGGCTTGAGATGAGGTCTCTCCAAAGCTGGTGAATTTAGTGGCTGGACAGGTTTCCATCGCTCCTGCTTTGCATTTTCCTTGTGCTGGTGTTATAGCTGCTTCACGATCTCATGATCTCTTCAGCAGTTCCACATGTCACATCCACAGTGTCTAGAAGAGGAAGAGACCCCTTCCCTGCATTTTTGTATTTCAAATGGAGGGAATCATTCCCAGAAGACTTGCTTTTATCTCTCACTGGCCGTGTCATTCTCCATCTGATTCACTTCACTTAGTGTGATTATCTCTAGGTCCATCCATGTTGCTGCAAATGGCATTATTTCATTCTTCTATGGCTGAGTAATATTCCATTGTGTATATATATACCCCATCTTCTTTATCCATTCGTCTGTCGATGGACACTTAGGTTGCTTCCATGTCTTGGCTATTGTAAACAGTGCTGCAATGAACATTGGGGTGCACGTATCCTTTCGGACCAAGTTCTTCTCCAGGTATATGCCCAGAAGTGGGATTGCTGGATCACATGGTAGCTCTACACAGGACTCTTTCGAGGCCCTGTAATTGGAATGAGTCCAAATCCATCCACTTCCGAACGTGTCACCATCACCACCCTGCTCAGAGTTGCTTTTATTTTCCACCTGGGCTGCATTTTGGACGTCTCTTAACAGACCTCTCGCTTCACTCTCACTCACGGTCTCCCACCTGCCTCTGCAGCTAAGGTGATCCTTCTAATGTGCAGACCTGATTATGGAACTTCCCTGCGTCCAGGCTTCCCAGACCTTCCCATTTCCCTTCAGATAGAAGCTGCAGTTTTTAAGAGGAACTGGAGACCCCCAACCAGCCTCAGCAGAGACCTCCTATCACACCCCGGTGGTGCTCCGTCCCACCCTCAAACGCCCCCGTTTCTGCCTTCAGTGTGCTTGCTCCTCTTCCTGCAGGATGCTCCTCTCCAGCCAGTAGATCCTCCCTCTTGCTCGGGGCTCTGCTGAAGAGGGAACTTCTGAGCTTTCACTCCGTGGCTGCATCCCTGCTCTCACTGAGTCTGCCCAACTGCTTTCTTCTTAGCCCTTTACAGCAGTTGAATTAAGTAAGTGGTTGCATCATGACTTGGTAAAAATGCAAGCTCTACAGAGACAGACGGTGCCGATCTCATTCATTGCCAAGAGCACCCCAAGTCATGACAGGGAGTTACAGGAATTAGGGGTAGTGTGGGGTGCCAGGAGGAGGAATGGGGCTGTTACTGGGCAAGCTGTCCCTCATCTGGAAACAGAGATAGAAACCAGCTCCCTAAACTAACTAGAATGAGTTCTTAACGTGAACACCATCTCATTCATCTTTGTATCTTCAGAGCCTAGGTCAGGACCTAACTAGGCATTTAGTTTAGGAGATGGTATGACCCAGACCCAAGAGCATGGACTCTGGAATCAGGTAGATTCAAGCTCATGCTGGGGCACTGGCCCCTGTGAGCAAGGAGCCCTGGAGCAGATGTTTGTGATATGTGGGGTCTTCGAAAGCATGGGTTGGCACTTTTTTTTCTGTGAGAGGCTAGATAGTAAATATTTCAGGGTTTGTGGTCCAGACAGCCTCTGTCACATCTGCTCAACTCTGCCATTGTAGCACCAAAGTAGGCACAGATGATACATAAATGAATGAGTGCAGCAGTGTTTCAATAAAACGTTATTTAAAAAAAAACCCCAAAAACAGGACAGGGTCTGGTCCTGGCCCATGGGCTGGAGTTTGCCAACCCCTGGTCTAAAGTGTAAGGTCCAGGGTAGGTGACCCTTTGCCCAAGCCTAAGGGTGGGTCCCCCTCAACCCAGGCAGATCTTTTGACCGTACCTCTAAGCATCTAATTTCAGGCCCTAGGGAGATGCTTCTCTCCGTCCCTTTGAGACCTGTAAATGCAAGTGTCTAAATGCCATGGAGGCTCCTGGCTGTTGCTGTTGCCAACACTGCTTCCCAGCGCAGGGAGGATTTGAGCAAAGGGAACGCTGAAGTAACAGACAGGATAATTAACTTGTCAACATCTTTGTCTGATCTATAGCATTCTGAATGAAGTGAGTTCGTCGTAACAAATACATTTCTCAATAGTACTCAGCATCCATCTTCTTTTGCTTTGTTCTGGAAGATTCATAAATTCGTGTGGTCTTTGTGATAACTGCACATGGCGTCTGAGGAGTTTTTGGCTATAATAAACAACTCTTATTATTCTGGTATGGACCAAACCTGAACTAGGTACAATACTGATTCTTTACATAAACATAAAAATTATACATATGCACATGAGCTCCATTTTTATTCTTATTCTGGGCTGTTGTGACTTTGTTAAATTAACGTTTGTTAAGTAGTGCACAGGGTGCCAGATGGTGAGCTGGGGTCCAACAAGACCAAAGAGAAATTGAACTAGAGAAGTTGATTACTCACAGGTCCTGGAGGAAGTGCACATGTGCCTAGAGGGGCTGCACAAGGAAATCAAGGCAGGGTGCAGAAAGACAGAGGCAGGATCTGGGCACGTGCCTTTATTAGGGTCTGTGGGTAGCATGTTTTGGGGTTCCCCGGATAAAGCTGGATGGGTCAGTGCAAACCACAACGAGTGGAGTTCTGGTAAGCCTCGTGGGGGTCTTATCTAAGGAGCGCATAACTGGGTGGCCTGTTGATCACAGGGGCTTTTGGGGATTCCTATCAGGAGCTCACCTTTACCTGTGACTCTGTGGGCTGCTGTTCAGGGCGTGCACTTGCCTGAGCAGCTTGTATCACTTTAAGGTCCCTGCAGGCTGCTTGGAGATGTAGTGGATGCCAAGGCAGCAATACCATGACTCCATAGTAGCTTAGCTAAGTCTTGACAAGGGCCTTGCAAATATCAGGGTGGACCAGGGCGAGGGATGTCTCTTGGGTTTCTGATGTGATCACTTAGGTGGCGGAGGTGACAGCAGGTCTGGAATATGTTGTTTTTTGCAGAGCTTTTGAAAATCCACATAGAGGATATCAGTACACATTTGGATATGCAGAGGGGAGGTCAGGGTGGGCTGAAGACCACGGCTGGCAGCCTTCGGTGGCTGAGCTCACGGATGTGCTGGAGGTCTCCTGGGAAGCGGGCTGAGGGAGAGCAAACGGCCTGAGACCCAGCCTCGGGGCACAGGCCCTTTCAGTGGCCGGGTCGGGGAGGGCAGGCCTGCTGGAAAGGATGTGGAGAAGGAGAGGTCCAGGAGGTGGAGGAAGGCTTAGAGAAGGGGGACTCGGAAGAGCTAAGAAAAGAGTGTCCTTGGAGGGAGGTTTTGGTGAATCGTGTCACACAAGCTGAGGGACGGATTTAGGTCCCTGGAAGTCAATAGTGACCTCAAGTTCATTTCCATGAAGTTGGAGGGTCAGGATTGGGACGCCTTCTTGGGATGGTATGAGGAATGCATGAGGCCTGAGATGTGTGGACGGGAAGTTCAAGGCTGTTGAAGGGAAGGAGGAAATAGACTGGTAGCTGGAGGAGGAAGTGGGACCAAGGGAGGTATTTTTACTTTTAAGGGTAAGAGGGACTTGAACAGGTGTAAATGCTGATGGAAGGTTCCCGCCAGGAAAGAAAGGCTGATGATGAAGGAGAGAAAAGAAATCCCACGTACATCCTGCACTCACGGTGAATCACTCTTTATTAAGTCTCTGCTTCTTCAAGTGGGCAGCACGGCCATCTTGCCTGGAGAGACAGCAGCCAGAGACCCTAAGAAAGCTGCAGTCTGAGTCTCCACCCTTGCTTACCTGACTGTCTGCGCGGCATCTGGTGTTCTGACTCAGTTGCATATGAAAGAGGCTTTTGTCATTTATCCTTCAGAAAATGAATTACATTTGAAATAGATCTCATTTTAGATCCAGAGGCCGTAATGCTCTCAGCCTGCTAGATAGAAATAGCTTGTTGCTGCCTTGGTTCACTGGCGTCTTAACCGCAGGATTTCATGTTTCACAAATGATTATATCCTGCATGGGTATCTGACATGCTCTCCATCACTGTTTTTTACTCGATTAAAATTGTATTCCACAAAGAAACAGCATTTAGGACACAAGGGTCTCTGAGTGGCAGAGTTTTCAGAAAAGCTGTCATTGCAAAATGACATTTAGAATCTTAGAGATACCACCAAGCTGAGAAATTTACATACTACCAGGAAGCGGGACTAGCTGTCTGGAATAATTGAAAACCGTGGTAGTAACATGAGTTGTCCCAGGGAGTAATGTTAGGAAATGTAATAAACATTTTCCAAATCCAAGAGCTTCTCTTTTCCATCTATTTGCTACACAGAGACGCTGCTGACCTCACAACTACATGTCTTTCTTGATGTGCTTTAGTCTCCCAAATGCTGATTACCATCATCACTGACGCCCTTTGGAGCAGTTTTTGTGCTCAGTGTTTATATACATTTCCCCATCTTACCTTTTTAACAGTCTTGAGAGGTCACGTTGTTGTTTTCATTCAGTGGAGAAGGAAACTGACGTTCAGAAAGGTAAGTTGCTTCCCTAAATGTAGCACGCACTGTGAGTAAGTGGCGGAGTTTGGGTATAAACCCAGGCAGGGTGAGTGCAGTCCTCACGTTCAACCTCTTCTTTTCTCTATAAAGAGATGACAGGATTTTAGCCTCTGCCCTCGCGGAGCTTTAAATCTGATTAGAAGTATATGATACGTGCACATGTAACTTTTCCACAAGACAGGGTTTATTAAGTACAATAAGAGGTGCTGGGAGTTTAGGAAAATGAGGAATTGCTCCTGGGGTGTGGAGGGGCCTGCTGTCAAGACTGGTGTATTATCAGTCCTCAGAGCTAAGGGACAGGTGGAATTGTGAGGGACAGCTGGGCGTGAAGGGTGCTCACGGTGGAAGGGCTAGTAGGGGCAAAAGCCAGGTCAGGACAGAGGCCATGTCTGGGGAGCAATGGGCAGTCCTGTTTAACTGATGTGTGTTTGTAATCGCGCTAAGAAGACCATTTGGGTCAGAGCGTGGAGGTATCTGAATGGTGGGATGACTTCTCCCCATACATCCTGGAAATGGTGTAAAAACTGGAGTTGAGTTGGATAAAGAGGTGGCTGGACTGGGAAAGCCAGTCCAGCTGCCACCATCCAGGGGAAGGTATCCAGCTCGGATGACACTGGTAGTAAATAGTAGTAGTGATAATAGTAACAGGTTTCACCTTTCTTCTTTCATATGAAATCAGTAATGAAGTCCTGCTCTTTCTCTAGTACAGGGACTTTCAACCCCAGCTGGATATTAAAATCAGCTGGAGAGATACTAAATTCCTAAATTTTGGTGGCAAAATCTCTGGGGGTGGAAAACAAGCATCCGTATTTTTTTCACATCCATGAGAAAACAGTTCACTTTTCTATGGAAACAAAACACACTGACAGAAAAGTGCACAAATCATGATGGGCGTATCAATAAATTATCACAAAGTGAACATGAATGGGTCAAAAATACAGCATTACAAACACCTTATTAGTCACTCCCTCTTTGCCAGCAAAAACACTTATGGCTTCTCATAGCATGCATTAGTATTTGCCTGATTACAAAATTTGTGACAAAAAATACAATTCTAGAAAATATTCTCCAGAATTATTTTTGTCTTTTTCTCTAGTTTTTTCCCTCTTTTTGGGTCTGCTCTTTCTGTTATGGCCTTGTCTATCATGTTTTCTCAGTCTTATTTTCCACAAAGTCTGGACTTCATTTATGAAATGGTTTTTCTTGCACTTCTAGCTGCTTCCTGATGTATTCCCTGTCTTTCCAAAACTTCTCTTCCTCCAAACGCTCATAATTGACTTATCTTGAATTCTGGTCTTAAGCATCAGTATTTTTTAAAGCTTCCTAGATGAGTCCAACATGTAGTTGAGGCTGAATGTTACTACCTTAGCAGGTCCCTCACGTGTCAAGCAAACTTATCAATTAACTACTGCAGCCGGCAGGGCTGGGTAATGATAGCTGTGCTCATAACAAAATGAAAGGTCAGGAAGAAGAGCTGATGTGGGAAAAGGTGAGGAGGCACGTTTGTAACTAACTGTATGGAAATTAGCAAATCCAAGTGGAGATTGGATGCTTCTTGAAGATGAGCTCTCTTTGTCATGTGATGTCATCTCCAGGTACTGCTTTCTGAAACTAACAGGTGCAGAATAAACATTGGAATCTGGAAGTCCATCCACCAGGCATTTGGAACTAGGGTTTTACATGCTTCTGAGGTAGGTCAGTATTTTTAAGATTCAGGTGTTATCTGTATATAGGCAATAATGTAAGTCATTTAGGTAGAGAGAAGAGGAAAAAGGGCAGATGATACAATACTGGGGGATGTCAGTAAGGAGGGAAGAGGAAAAGGAAAAAGAACAGGGGAAGAGCGTTACAGACGGAGGAGGCCAAGACAGCGCAAAGGCAAGAAGGTAGAGAGGAAGTCCATGCAGTCAGCTCTATGAAATTCTGCAGGAAGGCTTAAAAAAAATAGATGAGGTCTAAGGAGAAGAAAACCTTAAGGCATTCGTGCATATGGGATGGAGAAAAGTATTGTTTCTAAAATGACACAAAGAGTATTGTTCATTGTAGACAAAATTTTAAATTATAATGATCAAAACGAAAACCAATCACCCACAATCCCACAACTCAAAGATAAACACTTAATATTTATCATTTTTCCCAAGTATATATATTTTTGGTAAACAAAAATAGGACATTATTTACCTCGTAGTATGAAATCTGTTTTTTTCATAAAACAATATGGCATGAATATCTTTCCATGTCAGTGAATATACACAAATACTAATTTTAAATGGCTGCAAGATATTCTGGTTGTAATAGAGCTACTATAATTTATTTAATCACTTCCTCATTAGCAGCTTCTAATTTTTTGACATTTTAAACATTTTTGTTCAAGTGTGCTTGTACATGTGTTTATTTCCTTAGGTTAAATTTCTAGGCATAGAATTTTTACTAGCAAAATATACGATTGGTTACATCTTCACATGCTCAACAATACTGGAAATATTCCTTCGGTGTCTTTATCAATTTGTCAGGGAAAAAATGGTAGTCTAATGGTGCTTGTATCTGCTTTTCTTTGATTCCTAATTACGCTAAGTTTTTTTGTACGTATATAGGACGTTGTATTTCCTCTTTGTACACTTCTTTCGCTTCCTCTGCAGTCCTTCTACTTAGTGTGGCTTGGTCTTTGAGGGATACTGTCCACTTGTTGCCCAGGACACTGTCCTTCATGCATGCGGAACAGAGAAGCTCTTGGTCATTTCCTCATTTCAGTCTACCTTCCCTGTTTTCCAGGGTTGAAATTATGTTTGCCCTCGTTTTCTATTTCTTAGCACATTTAAAAAGAAGCTTGGAATGGAGAGATGTTTCAGGGAGGGTTCTCTGAAGGGTGCTGAGAGAGAGAATGGTGTGAAGGCCGCTTCAGTGGCTTAGCCCTGCCAAGGGGAAAGGAGCAGGCAGCAGCACCGCTCAGGGGGAAGAGGCAAGCTGAGGTTCGGGTCCAGCACACACCTGGCAACCCTTCGCGGAGCTCTGCAGGGAATGCTGCCTCATTGATTGGCCTGTCGCCCTGGGCCAGAAAGTCCTGGCCCTCATACTCTCACCTCATAAGGTGGGTATTGTCTCCAGGTTTAGCAAATAAAAATCCAAGATGCCCAATTAAATTTCAGATAAAAAATGAATACTTTAAAAATATGAGTATTTCCCCAGTATTGCTTGGGACATACTTACGTTTAAAAAAAAACTATCCATTGTTTACCTGAAAGTCAAATTTAACTGGGTGTCGTGTATTTTAGCGGCAGCCCTAGATGTGGGCACGTGAGAAGGGAGTGGCCTTGGAGGAGGTGGTTCAGCCGAGCCAGCCCTGAAGGGCCTGCTGATCGCACGTCTCGCGTCCGGAGGAAACCCTCCTCGATGAGGGTCTGGGTATTGCTTGTCCTTGGACATTTCTGTGTCCACAGAGCTCCAGTCCTGAGCTTGAGCTGGAAGTCCTCAGAGAACAACTTCAATTAACTGTCAGTAAGAGAAACCAAGATTGGAAAAAAGTCAAGGAGTTCATAAATGATTGGACAGAGGAAGCAGTAGGTACATACTATTTTTTTAGAAGTGGTTTGGGGAAAAAGTATTTTTAGGAGAAATAATGAGAACATTAACACTAAGAAATCATAAAGCCGGGGAGATTTGTGATGTTTGTAGCAAAAGGAGGGTGGATTAAAAATGTTGCGGTAAGAGACAGGCTAACTCTGAGAGCAAATTCCAAACTTATCAGCTTTGCCAGTGAGGACAGTCCTTCTTCTGAAAATGCAGGGGAAGAAAGTGTCAATAAAACTCATGGAGTGGAGGGGAAGGGAGTTGTGGGGACTTAATTTACGCGACGTCTGTCTTTTTAGAAGAGGAATCATGGACAGCTGTTGAGAGGGAAGGATGCATGGTTGGGTTTGGGGCTTGGGAGGCAAAAAAAACAGCTCAGCAAAGTGAGCCCGATTTGGAATAAAGCATTGTTGCGGGTGAGCTTAACCTCAGCATCTTCATCTTCTTCCTGCGCACCCAATGCGGGTGAGTTATAAATCATGGTTCTCATCTTCAAGGAGTTTATAATCTACTCGGAGAGAAAATTCGGACATGAAAGGATAAATAGCCACCCAGGAAGCAAGCCAAATGCCATTTTGTGGTCCAGGCAGAATCCATTACAATTCAAGTCAAGGACTGCTGTGAGCTAGAGGAGCTGAGAAGGGTTCATCAAGGGGCGCAGCCTTCCATGGGATCTTGACTAGGAATCGTATAATGCGGAAAAGGGAGACATAAGTTCCAGGCAAGAGCATCGGCTTTAGACAGTCATCAGTTTGGCTGGAGCGTTGTAGGTCCTGTCTGACCCAAGGATGAGCGCTGACCATGACACGTGGCACAGTCCATCTCTTTCACGTGGCGTCATTTGGGATCCTTGGTTGAATTCTTACCGCTAATCACTGGATTTTAATCTGATCTCTCGAGTGAGCGTTAAGGGGCTTTTGGGTTCCTATTCCTTTATTCCTGTAAGAATGGATGAGGTTTCAGTGGTTCCAGGAAAGAGGACAACTGTATGAAGGCTATTGACTAACGGTGCTCATTTCCCAAAACAAGGAAACGATGTGAAAAGAAGTCTTCAAGAGGTCCCTGGGCTGCTCGAGCCGCCCTGTGCCACAGGACTAGTTTGGGCATCCATGAACACCGAGTAATTTATCTTAATGAACTGAGGACGCCTTGCAAGACTCCTTGAGTTCTGCCCAGCCTGTGAGTTACGTTAACTGCCTACTAAAAGTAGAAGAGATTTAGTGATTTTTTTTCTTCTATTTTTTTAAAATTTTAACTCATTACTGATTCTATCTCTGTTTCCATATTAGTGTCTTAAGATAGACCTTGCGCTAACACTGCCAGACTAATCTTCCTTAATTACAACTTTTATTGCATTGTTTTCCTGCATAAAAACCTTCAGTGGCTCCTTATTTCCTACTATAAAGTCTTGTTGATTTACAAAATTGCCATAGTCTCGCTGGTTTTACCTCACATGTCAACTGTATTCCTTTCTAAGCTCCAAAACACACTCAGTTCACTTGACAGGCTGCCCTAAATGCGGTGTTATTTTAACAGTGAGCCATCCCCAGGGCATGGACAGTTAGCTCTCATTTTGTCGTATTTTCACAAGGAGCAACCTGATAACTTGCTCAGATTCTACTTCAGTGGCATCACCACAACTATATTTTCATGATCTTGAAAACCCCCTCCTGCGTTCTCGGGGATGTTGATTATCTGCCTCCCTGCCTATTTAGCTGGAATTTTCCCCAGTCAGTGGAGCTTTGATTCTGGATATCTACCAAAACCTCTTTTTTTTTTTTTCCCATAGAAGATTTGATCAGCCTTTGCAAAAACTAAACAGCTTGTGTTTTGTCAACATCAATTCCCAGTTTAGATTAGAATCATTAGCAGCAGAGCGAGTGCTATTTGGCTGGGCAGTGATAATTAAGGCGGCAAACAGGGACCTGCGTAACTCGGTCCATGTTCTGCATGGATAATGGGATGAAGACATGTCACAAGGACTTCTGTAATAGAGAGTAACTTGAGCTCAGTCACACATCCCCACCCTACACTTGGGGACCAAGTGAAACTACCGAAGGGACATAAAAATCAGGGAAATAACCTCATCAGCACCAGAAATGAGGAAAGAGTTCCATCAACATGTTCCAAGTGTAAAGTATTTCTGAGACAGTACAGAGAAAGTGACAAAGGATATGAAGTCACAATCCCCCTCGTTTAGAAAATGTGAGGGTTGGCAGTGGAGAGTGGAGAGTGGTTTACCAGCTCTCCGGAAATATCAAGCCCTGCTTTGCTGTGCGGTGTAGGTACTCTGCTGTGGCCAAGTTCAGCCAAAGCGGAGACGGGGAGCGGTGCGCAGACTTGGCTCTTGTCAGCTGCATCACCCCGCTGAGTATTGTGGGAAATGGGTGTAAGTGCGGCTAGAAATAGCCGCTACCTGGATCTGGAGGTGTGAGGATGTGAGGCTGTGCGGGTGTGCAGCGTGGACAGAGCGCTGTGAGGGATGGACGTCACTCCTCAGACCCCTTTCACTGCCGGGATCCACGGCTTCCAGGAGCATCTGTGATGGGGATGCAGGAGCAAGTCAGCCAGAGGAAGAGCCAGGACAGGCCTGGTTTTCTCTCTGTCACAGACTCTTAGCTGCTCTCTCTTTGCAAAGCAGACACCTTGGCCTCTGGAGAGGAGGAGCGTAGATAAACCAGGTAATACAATCATGAAGATAGGACCAGTTGACCTGTGGTTGTGGTTGTCACATTAAGAATGCAGGGCTTCCCTGGGGGCGCAGTGGTTGGGAGTCCGCTTGCTGATGCGGGGGGCACGCGTTCGTGCCCCGGTCCAGGTCTGGTTCGTGCCACGGAGCGGCTGGGCCCGTGAGCCGTGGCCGCTGGGCCTGCGCGTCCGGAGCCTGTGCTCCGCAACGGGAGAGGCCACAACAGTGAGAGGCCCGCGTACCGCAAAAAAAAAAAAAAAAAAGGAATGCAAACGGGTTGAACTTGGGAGCAAAAGATAGAATTCTCAGATTGGTGACAAGGCAGATTTCATCTGTATCCTTTCTATAGGAGAGACAAAATTACACAGAAAAGTTAAAAATAATGGGATGGGAAACAGTATCTAGGGAAAATGAAACAAAAATAAACTCAGAGCTTAATATTAATATTACACAAAATGGAATTTAATACTAAAAGCATTAAGTGAGATAAAAGGGTTATTTGGTATTAATAAAATTTGCAAAACAAGAAAATTAAGAGTCATGAAGCTTTATGTACCAAAAAAATATATAATACTGAGATATGAAGAGTGTAACTGAAAGATGAGGGGCCGTTGATAAAATCTGGGCTTCGTACTTTAACAAAATGTGACTTTCAGAATTTGATGGTCAGACAGAAAAGTATGATATAGGTGAGCAGAATAGTTTATTTATTGCATTTTATTTAATAACTATGTATGTAGATGTTTGTACTCCGAAAAGAATATTGATTTTTTTCAAATGTCCAGCGAAACATTGTCACATTAATTCAATAAATATTTATTACGTGTCTGCCAAACGCCAGACCTTACGTTGAGTAGAGGATGAAGTGGAAACAGCCCAGGTGCTCGGTACTCTTCCAGAAGTAGGGGATGCAACAAGGGACAAAATAGGCAAGGGTCCCTGCTCTCAGGGAGCTTATATTCCAGTGAGAGAACACAGATATCAGCAAAGACACACGGAATCTATCAGGGGAAGGGTGGGTAATAAGCAGAGTTGGAGACAGGATAGGATACTATTTTAGAAATGAGCTTCAGTAAGTCAGACAGAGAAAGACAAATACCATATGATATCACTTATATGTGGAATCTAAAAAATGATACAAATGAATTTATTTACAAAACAAAAACAGACTCACAGAGAAAACAAACTTACGGTTACCAAAGGGGAAAGGGGGTGGGGAGGGATAAATTAGGAGTTTGGGATAAAAATATATACACTACTATATATAAAATAGATAACCAACAAGGACCTGCTGTACAGCACAGGGAACTATATTCAATATCTTATAATAACCTATAATGGAAAATAATCTGAAAAAGTTATCTATCTATCAATCTGAATCACTTTACTGTACACCAGAAACTAACACAACATGGTAAATCAACTATACTTCAATTAAAAAAAAAAAAAGAAGCTTCAAGGGAAACCTCTCTGATCAGGTGACATTTGAGCAGAAGTCCCCTGAAGGAAGTGAGGGCCTGAGGCATGAAGATAGGAGAGAAAAAGAGCTCTAGGCAGAGAATATAGACAGAATAGAGGCTCCCTATTTGTGTCCAGTTTTTCCTCAACTTTTCTTAAATTTCTTGAATTAATAGTTTATTGTCAGTATTTCGTGTTTTTTAATGAACTTAAGGCCATGTTTTTTGGTCTGTGTACTGTCTTGATGTTGTCCTTTATATGATTTTGATTTCTAAATACTTTTTTTTAAAGTAAATTGATTTATTTTTTGCCTGCGTTGGGTTTTCGTTGCTGCGTGCGGGCTTTCTCTAGTTGCGGTGAGCGGGGGCTACTCTTCCTTGTGGTGAGTTGCAGTGGCTTCTCTTGTTGCGGAGCATGGGCTTTAGGTGTGCGGGCTTCAGTAGTTGTGGCACACAGGCCTAGTTGCTCCGCGGCATGTGGGATCTTCCCAGACCAGGGCTCGAACCCGTGTCCCCTGCATTGACAGGCGGATTCTCAACCACTGCGCCGCCAGGGAAGCCCTCTAAATAGTTTTTTAATTGCAGTTTTCACGTACCTTCTGGCCCAGCACTAATTTTAAAAAAGCATTTTTAAGTTTCCCTATGTGGTTATATATTTTTTGGACCACCGTTTTATTATGTTTAAATTTCTTTTTGCTTTAAGCCAGATAATGTAGCCCAAACAATTTCTCCTTCTTAAAATCCGTGTAAGTTTTTTTCTGTGGTCCAGTAGTGATGAAATCCAGTTCAGTGACTCTGCATTGCCCAACTTCACTGGCTCCGGTTCATGTAGTTTTACATGCTTCAGCCCTACTGAACGTCATTAATTTGCTTGAAACTGCCCTTTGCTTCTAATTTTGGGACTCTACGTCCTATTGTTACGGAAGACTCTTTTCTATTCATTCTATTCAGCAGCGTCCTTCAGAAGAATAGAACCAACAGAACGTGTGTGCATGTGTGTATATATACAGAGAGTTAATGATAAAGATTAGGCTCATGGGATTACAGAGCCTGAGATGTCCCAGGATCTGAAATCGGCAAGATGGGGACCCAGGAAAACCAACATGTCATTCCAGTGTGAGTTGGAAGGCCTGAGAACAAGGACAGCTGATGGCATAAAGTCCAGTTAGACGGCCAGCAGGCTCGAGACCCAAGAAAACTCATGTTTCATTTCGAGTCCAAAGGCAGGAAAAGACCAGTGTCCCAGTTCAAGGCAGGCAGGAGGAGTTCCCGCTCACTCAGTCTTTCTGTTCTGGTCAGGTCTTCACCTGATTGGACGAGGCCCACCCTCACTGGGGAGGGCCATCTGCTTTACTCAGTCTCCTGACTCAATCAGAGGTTTATCTCACACAGAAACACCTGCACAGACACATCCAGAGCAGTGTTAGACCAAATGTCTTGGCACCCTGTGGCCCAAGCAAGGTGACAACAAAAATTCAGCATGGCAGTCCTGTAGCTTTTCTGCAGGTCTCAGATGGCATGTTGCTTCCTCCCAGGAGGCCTTGCGGACTGCATCCCGAGACTGTGCTAGGGGCTCCTGCCGCGTGCTCCCACAGCTCCCGGCCACTCCCTATCCTTGGGCTTCGGTCTACTACTTCCGTTTGCTTAGTTAGTTGTCTAGGCTGTTCCCTCGCTTCCTTAAAGGCTCTGCTTAAATGACACCTGATCAGAGAAGCTTTCCCTGAACACCATTTTAAAAAAAATTTTTATTGGAGTAGAGTTGCTTTACTCTGTTGTGTTAGTTTCAGGTGTACAGCAAAGTGAATCAGTTAATACATATACATGTATCCACTCTTTTTTAGATTTGTTTCCTGTATAGGCCATTACAGAGTATTGAGTAGAGTTCCCTGTACTGTTAGTTATCTGTTTCATATATAGTAGTGTTATGTGTCAGTCCATTTCTGAAAGAGCATGCTGCACTCTCACTCTCCAACTCTGCATTATTAACCTTCGCCTGACTTATTTGTGTGTCTTTATTATTATCTGTGTCCTTCCACTAGAATGTAAGCTCCATGAAAGCTGGGACTTTGTCTATTTTGTTGACTGAAGCATCCACTACCCACTAGTTCAGGAAGAGTGCCTGATACATAATGGGTATCCAATTAATATGTAATTAATAAAATCCAGGAGTAAATAAAAATAATTTATTACGACTAAGCTTATTATAGGGATATAAGAATGGTTCAACATTAGAGAATATGTAGAACATTTTAGATGGAATTCATATATAAAAGATTTTTAAAATGTGATGATCTCGGTAGATGTCAAAAAGGAAAGGCATTGTTTAAAAAACTCCGCAAAACTAAAAAAACAACAAAACCCCCAAACTTTGGCAATCTATAATTGAAGGATTTATTCCCTAAAATGACAAAGAAACCAAAAACCAAAATCATAGTAATGGGAAAACATTAAAAGCCTTGTCATTAAAGTAGAACAGAGTTCAGTAAACCATGGTGTATGGGCCAAATCCAGCTGTGCTCATTTTTTGTTTATTGTCCGTGGCTGTTTTCACGCCACAGTGTTAGAGTTGAATAGTTCTGACAGAGATGGTATGGCTCCCAAAGCTAAACATATTTAATATCTGACTCTTGAGAGAAAAAGCTTGCTGACCTCTGACAAATAACAAGAGGAAAAAAAATCCACATTCATAGATATTATCAACCTTATTCTGAAATTTCCATCCAACACAATAAGATATGAAATGTAAATAAGAGATTTGATTAGTAGGAGGAAATAGAGGAAATTACCATTATTTGGCACTAGTAATTTTCTACATGAGACGAACAAATGTATGGACGCCAAGGCGGGAAAGCAGGGGGCGGGGGGGGGATGAATCGGGGGATTGGGATCGACATATATACGCTAATATGTATAAAATGTATAAGTAATAAGAACCTGCTGTAGAGCACAGGGAATGCTACTTCACTTCGCTGTACAGTAGAAACTAACACAGCATTGTAAAACAACTGTACCCCAATTAAAAAAAAAATTCTGCGTGGGAAAATTAAAAGGCTCAATTCAAAGCTACTTGAACTATTATGAAAATTCATCAGGGTGGCCAGTTATAATTAAAAATCCTTACATTATAATAACAAATATAAATAACTAGGAAATAGCAACACACACCTAACTCTGAGTTTATATTTTTTCATGAAATCCATAAACTTTATTCAGAATAATAAAGACATGAGTAAGTGAAGAGTCTTATCACATTCTTGGGCACAAAGATTCAATATTGTAAAGATGTCAATTCTTCCAAAGTGAATCTTCAGATATAATACAATCCCAACCAAAATCCCAATAAGAAAAGAATATCCAGTTATTTTGGTTGCTCGACATTTTTTGTGAGATTCATCTGTGGTGTTCTGTGAAGAAGTAGATCACTTACGTTCATGGTTGCATGGTTTTCTAAGGAATGAACAAACGAATTCATTTCTCTAGATTATTGTTGATGGAGTTTGATGGATTAAGTTTGTTTCTGCTATTAAAGATAACGCTGCTCTTCTTGGTGCATATGTTTTTGTGCACAAGTCTTTGGTATATGTTGGGCATATAACTAGGAGTAGAATTTTAAGTCATGGATCGTACAGATATTCAACTTTTGTAGTTAATATCAAATAATACCCTAAAGTATTTGTACTACCTTAACTTTTCCACCAGCTGTGTGTGAACGTTTCTGTTATTTCACATTACTACCCAAACTTGGGAATACTAGTCTTTATGGTGGGTGTGACATTGTGTCTCATTTTAGTTTTAATTTTAATTTTCCTGATGAAGAATGTCATTGAGCCATTCTTTATTTATGTTTATTGGCCATTTGAATGCCCTTTTGTCCAATTCCTCTTCAAGGTTCTGCCCTGTTTTCTTTTGGGTTTTCTGTCTTTTCTTATTGAGTTGTAAGAGTATATTATATAGTCCAGGTACAGTCCCTTTTTGGATTTTCACAAATATTTCGTCCACTCTGTAGCTTGCATTTTCAGTCCTTCATGGTGTCTTTTTATTGTTTTTAATTTCAGTGCTGTCCAACTTATTGTTTATTTCTCTGATGCTTAGCTTTTTCTTTCCTTCACTGCTCCCTGAGCATGAAAATATTCTTTTATATTATTTTCTAGAAACTATATTATCTTTCAGATTTAGAACTTCAGTATATCTGGAACTGATTTGTGTGTATGGTGTGAGGTAGGGAATCATATTTTATTTTTTTCCATATGACTATTATATTTCTAAATGGCAGGATGTATTGTGTTCATGCAAGATGACTCAATATTGTAAAAATATTGACTGTCTCCAAATTAATCTATATACTTAGTGCAATCCCAGTCAAAACGCCAGCAGGTTTCTTTGTGGAAACTGGCAACCTGATCTCTAAATTTATTTAGAAATGCATAAGACCAAAAATCATCAAGTCATCCTTAAAGAAAAATAATCTAGGAAGATGTATTCTACTGGATACCAAGATTCATTATAAAGGTACAGTAATGAAGACCAGGCAGTATAGACACAAGGGCAGACAAATAGACCAGTGGAATGAAAGAGTTCAGAAATAGACACATATACACTGTCATACAATTTATGAGTGTGAATTGCAGAGCAGTAGAGAAGGGACAGTCCTTAAAAATACCTTAATTTTGTTTAAGTGTAGTAATTGAAATTAGAAAGGTAGTAAGTTGTACTTAGATATATAGATATGTGTCATTTTAAAGTATGATATCCTTTGATGCCTTGTGGTTTTAATAGTGATACAGTCAAGGGAAAGGTCTGAGATTTCAAGGTTCAAATAAATGTAGTTGATTAAAGCATGTTTTTCTAAATACCTGTTGTAAGGTTGAGGTTCTACTATCCCTAGAAGAGCTTATCTTGACTGCAGACAAAATGTAGAAGTCCAGCCAAGCAAATGCTTGAAAACTTACTTTGAGACTCGTACTGTTCAAATGGGGGGGGGGGCGCTACTGAAGATACAAAATATGGTTCACCTTTCTAGGGATTTTGGAATTTACACGTGGTGATCAAATCAGTGCACACAAAAAGAGAAGGAAAAACTTGGGTGCCAGAAAAAGACTGATTTCGTATGTGGTCTAGAACACGGAAGACGCCTGGGTTGGACGCCTGTGTTAGCCCAGCACCTCCCAGAGAAGGGGGATTTGTGCTGGACCTTGAAAGCTGGGTAGAATTTAGAGAAGTGAATGGGAGGAGGGTAGAGTTATCGCTAGCGTAGACAGACATGAGAAGATGAAGAGATGGGGAGGTGAACGTTGTATTTGTCTACATGCTGGTGGGGGTGTGTGTATATGCATGTGGACAAACAGCAGAGCAGGATGGAACATTCACATCAATGAATAGTGGGAAAGAGTTTGGGTCGATACACTATAGAGCCACAATGTAGGGGAACTTAACAGAGTGAAGTAAGTCAGAAAGAGAAAAATCAATACCGTATGCTAACACATATATGTGGAATCTAAAAAAGAGAAAAAAAAGGTTCTGATGAACCTAAGGGCAGGACAGGAATAAAGACGCAGACGTAGAGAATGGACTTGAGGACACAGTGAGGGAGAAGGGTAAGCTGGGAAGAAATGAGTGAGTGGCATGGACATATATACACTACCAAACGTAAAATAGATAGCTAGTGGGAAGCAGCTGCATAGGACAGGGAGATAAGCTCGGTGCTTTGTGACCACCTAGAGGGGTGGGATAGGGAGGATGGGAGGGAGACGCAAGAGGGAGGGGATATGGGGATATATGTATACGTATAGCTGATTCACTTTGTTATAAAGCAGAAATTAATACACCGTTGTAAAGCAATTATATCCCAATAAAGACATTAAAAAATTATATAGGGGAACTTAAAAAATAGGAAAAAAAATCCAAATTTACAAAAAGGCAGAAGAGAGATGAGACTTAATCTGTCTTAACCCAGTGCATGGCTGAACGTGTGGCACAGAATTTATACTCAGTAGATATTTGTTGAATAAATGAGTGGAAAAAAATAGGAGAATTCAAGAGGGAACAGCTAGTCCATGCCCTGGTTTAGGACATAAAACTCCCAATAAAACTACCATCTTCTACCTGAAACACTTTCAGGACACTGGTAGTTGCTGATACTGTTAAGAATAATTAAAATCATCATGATCAAATAATTATGAACTTCATGGTGAGAAATGTTTCACTGAGCAAATCCTTGGTCATTAATCTCCGTTTTGAAAAGCCCAAGAGGAAAAGCTCCCTCTCTGGATCCCATTCTCCAGCTCCAGTTGTATGGTTTAAGAGACTATGGGGACTATCAATGCAGGGAGATAATGTGGAATTGACCTTTTTTACATTCAGAAAATCAATAATAAATGATGTTTTTGGTTACAGGGGTTAGGCTTCTGCCTCTCTGCACATTCAAGGTTAAGTTAATAGTGTTTGTGGAGGTGTAGGGCTCCATCTGTCTGTTCTCCTGCTGCAGAGGACGAAGTGAATCCCTTCCCCTGCAGGTGCCACCTGATCCCACTTTACTAATCACCGCTCCCCTCCAGCTGCCACCTGCCCTGGCTCCCACTCAAAGACACTAGTGGAAACCTTTAGGGAAGGTGAAATCCTTCATTAGTACCTCTGTGAGCCTCGGTCCCTGCTCCGTTACTGCCTTCCTGAGATTTCTTTATCAGCATGAGTGAGGTGTATTATATCAAGTCCAGTAATTGGGCCAAATGATACTGCTCTCTTGCCCGGTGCCCACAGCCGTCAGTGAGGTTCCACAACTACTCATGGAATCACAAAGCTGAGACCTGAGAGATTGTGGTCCAGCCATAACGGTCCAACCAGCATCTTCCAGATGAGGAGACTGAGTCCCACAGGATGAGTTGCCCAGGGACACACGCTAGATGGTGACAGAGGTGGGAAGAGAGCAATGACTCGGCTTCTAGTCAGCTGTTCCCTTTGGCCATCACTCTGTAGCTGTGGTTTTTGCATTTGTTTCAAATCAAAGCCACGCATTTGGTATAAAGTAAGTTTACAAGGCTGATTACATCGTGTTACACTTAGTACAATCTCTTGTAGTGGGGTTCCATGGAGTCAGACGCTCCAGGGAGCCACCCCAAGTGAATCAAAGCTGGAAAGACTTGTCACTTGAGGGCCTCGGTCAAAAACAACTTCACTCCAGGACATGTGGCCCCCAGACGAAGTTCATGCTGAGGGTTGATTCTGAAACACGAAGAATGTTTCTTTTATCCAAAATTCATTGTCGATTTTGATGAGTTTACAAAAAGAGCGGTCAAGCTGACAGACTATCAAAGAGACGAGCTGCATTCAGAGCATCTGGGAAATAACAAACCACAAAATGCAAATGAACGGCGTTCATCGCCTTGATTAGTGTGAAAACGTTTCTCTCACTCTGGCCAATATTTGATGGACCATGGAATCTGGAAAGGACGCAATACCCAGCTCCTCTTTCTTTCCAGGTAAACCAGCGACAGCCCGGAGAGGGCAGGTGACTTCCAGTGACTGAGTGGGGGTGACATCTTTTTTAAGACTCCTGGTCTAGTGTTCTTTTCATTGTGTTTGTATTAAAAGAAAAAGCTTACATGAAAGTGGCATCAACTTGTTCCGATTTTATCACCTGTTGCAAGAAAATAATACTCTTAAAAACCTTGGAAATTACTCCTTGAAACTCTCAGATTTTTCCTAAACAGGGTGACCCTTACATTGCTAAATTATCTGAAAGAAGGCATGTACTAGGGTGCTCTGTGCAGTTTTTGAGAATTTTTTTCTGCCTTTAAACATCAAAAAATACAAAAAAAGAAAGAAAAAGAAAATGTAATAGTTAAATGGCAATCCTGGGAAACAAAGAACTATGTCACTCGGCATCATTGTTTATTTCTCTACCTTAAGAAAAATGGGAGAATATGGTATCGTACCATTTAAGAGGACTCTGTCACCAGAAGGAAGTAACCCCACTTCCTGAAGAGTGGACAGTGTTGCTAGAAGGGAACTAATTCATTTCCTTTCTCCCAAAGAGCTTTACTTGTCACCATTCCAGGTAAACTAGTACTTTCTTTGTTCTTAGAACTCTTCGGGTGTGGGGTGGGATATTTTATTCAACAGCACAGAGAATCTGTGATCTGCCTAGAATCCCAGATCTGCCTCTCTTATTGTAAAACCAAAGCAAACGCCATAAGCTCCAGGGTCTCCTCTTTTGTTTTTCTCTGCATCTCGATAAAAGGCATCACTATACCCAGTTGTTCAAGACAAAAACCCTAGGACTCATCCCCGATTCCTCCCCTTCCCCGTCACTCACCCTGTTGCTTCCGTCTGTAAAATTCATCTCGACAGTGTCGGCTCCTCTCCCATCCGTTTCCACGCCAAGCCACCATCCCTCCATCTCTCACCTTCACTTCTCCACTAGCTCCCTAACTGGTCTCGCTGCCTTCACTCTTGTCCCACTGAAACCCATTCTCTATACAGGAACCAGAGGGAACTTTTTTTTTTTCAATTCAGTAGTTAAATTTTTTAGTGAAGATTTTATGTTTTTAGAGCAGTTTTAGGTTCACAGCAAAACTGAGTGGAAGGTACAACGATTTCCCAAAGACCGTGCACAGCCTCCTCCCAGGTCATCAGCATATGCCTCACCAGCTGGTACGTTTGTTACAACTGATGAACCTGCATGGACACATCATTACCACCCAGAGTCCACAGTTTACATTTCTTGGTTCGCTCTCTGTGTTGTACATCCCATGGGTTTGGACTGGGGGAATTTTTGAAAACACAACTCAGATCCTGTCTGTCTCACTTTGCTGAGAAGCTTCTGCAGGCTTCTCACTGCACTGGGAATAGGGACGTTCCCCCCTCAAGGCCTTGCCCTTTCTGTTTCTGATACTTCCTGGGTTAGAACTCTCTCTCCTCAGCTCTTCACACGACTGGATCCTTCGGTTCGAATGTCGTGTCCTCACAGACGTTCTTCTGATGAAGTCTATCTAAAGGCAGCCAACTCCCCATTCCTGTTCTAGTTCTTCTTTTAAAAAATTTTCAGAGCTGAGCCTAATCTGTAAATTTCCTGTTTCTTAAATGTGTCTTTCTTCCCCCATTGTAAGTCCCCTCCACCCCCCGCCATGACCTTGTTCCATGTGGGCACATGGTAAGCACCCAACACCCATCTGTTGAATGTTGAAATGATACTAGGTTGTACCAAGAGTTTCCTGTGTGTCATGCACAGGGACTTTACAAATCATATCATACTTTATCCTCACAACAACCCTAAAAGTTGGGTTCAGTTATTCCCATAGAGTAGAAAACTGAGAGTAGTTAAGTAACTCAACCAGAGTCACACAATTCGTGGGGCTTATACTCAGGAATCTGGTGCAGAACCCACATCCTAAGCCACTTGGATGTGATGATATTTGGGTAGCTGCTTCTGCCTGGCCCCCTTTGTCTTTACAGATTAGAGAATAAGCATTAGTTAGGGATTACAGAAGAGAGGGAATTATTCCTTTGGGGACTTCCTAGTGAAACTCCCTATGTTGGGTCTAAGAGGAGAGGAAAGAAATTCAATTCTTGTTCTAACCATAGCCCTCAGGGACCCTATGGTTTACATATGATTTCATCACTTTGTTCCTCTCGTATGGTTTTCCCAGCTCAGGGCTTCAGCTCCTGTTAAGTTTTGTCCTCCATTGAATTTTTTTTTTTTTAACTATCTGTTAAGGACTGTCTCCTTGTGGGAGCAGTGGACCAGGAACAGATGAAGAGTTAGAAGGGGTGGCGTCTGCCAGTAACTACAGTGGAAGTTTTTCTTCATCTGTAAAATCCCAGAAACGATCTCCAAGGTCCATTTGTAGGTTTATAATATTATGGCTCAGGAAGCGTTTTATGTAGGCCTCAGTTGAGGGTTTTTTCCCAGGTCCTCTTCTGCGCTACTTCCTCTCTGCCCACCTTCTTATTTCATAGGTCTTACACGTCAAGGTTAGAACAACACCATAAAGCAAACCAGACAAATTCTTCTGATGCCAAGGCATTTAGCAGTGCTGGCTTAGGCTGTGTGACTCCCTCCTGGAAATTTCTAAAGTGAATTCATTCATTCATCCATCTGTCTCACAAATAATTACTGAGCACCTACTTTGTGTGAAGGCCTAGGCCAGGAGTTGAGGGTACACATGGTCTGGACTCTCATGGAGCTGGTGGGGTCAAGTTACTAATAAAAGAAAAATCACAGAAGTGAATCTAAGAAGGTAGCAGTGACAGGTACCACCAAGGGGAAGTACTGGTGCTGTGAGGACAGACATAGGTGTGGGGTTGACCTAATTAGCAAAGTTAGTGGGTGCTTCCCTGAAGGAAGTCACAAGCTAGGATCTAAATGATGAACAGAAGTTCACTAGGAGAAGAGGAGTGTGAGAGTGTTCTAGGCAGAGAATGGCATGTGCAAAGGTCCTGTGGTAGGAGATAGGATTGCATATTCCAGAACTCAAAGAGGAGTGTTGTACAGAGAGCATAGGGACCTACTCGAAGAAGGCAGGGATGACTTCTCTGACAAAGAGGGAGGTGCCGCTGAGATCAGCTGCATAAAAGAAGTCGGCAGGCCAAAGCACCTCAGCCGATTGCAGGAGACTGTTCCCACCCAGGAGGAGCTCCTCGGACATGGTTCCTCCTTAAGCAACATGTGAAAGCTTTAGCTTGGAGATGGGGCAACTAAATCCATTAGGGTTTTTGTTAAAAAAAAATCCTGTCTATATAGCTGTGCCGAGAGACCTCTTTGGAATTGAGAAGGCTGTCTCCGTCAGTTGTCATTTGGCAGCAAGGCCTGGACGTGAGGAATCCAGCAGAGAATTCTTTCGTGTCCTGCCCTCGGCCGTTCGTGCCACAGAGGACGGCTGTGTGTGTCCTGGCAGGCTTCCCGCTCCCAGTCAACCAAATGAAGATGTACAGAGTGGACACAAAGCATTTGCCAAGGGAGGAAAACCAGCGGCTCAGAGACATGACCCAGCCCAGGAGACATTGCCTGCCAGTTGTTCTGAGAGAGAAATCAGAGGTGCTTTTCCCCATAGAAATAATACAGTCCAAGGTTGCAAGTCCCAGAGTAAAGTTTAGAAACAGTAAAGGGCACTGTTTCAAAACAGTGGTCATGGCGCATCCGTCCCCCGTTCTGTGTGACTCACACTGGGTCAGTAATCCCAATGACTTTCTACTCCTTAGTCCCGACATGGAAGACTTTGCCAGACTCATGGGCAGGAGAGCTGATGTGTAGGAACTGAATTCAGCTTCGTAGACGCTAGGGAGTCTCACAAGTTTAAAACAAGGTACCTGCTTTACAGAATCTCTATAATTCTCCACGGCAGAGGAGATAATTGAGAGATTGACTGGGGATTTCTAAGCAGAAAAGCGCCTCTGCCCTCCATTATCTGGAAATTATGAGCCCCGCAGGTTCAGTCCTCTTGTGGGGTGTGAATGTTAGTGTGCTAAGTAAACATTTCAAAAAGGAGCCTGCTTGCCGGTTATTTTAAAGAATCTGGCATCTATGTTTTTCCTTCATTCAGAGAGCTCAAAATTGGCTTAAGTGGAGTTTAGTTGGAAAAATTCACCTTGAGAGTGTGATTAAGCCTGGAAAATTTTAGCCAATAGGGGAATTTTTCATAAATCATGACCGAGTGGAAACAGTGCTATAATGGAAGTCTGTGTGTAATGGGCACTATTAAAATTACATACGCATATATTTGAGCATCAGCAGGTAACTGACTTACGAGGTTACGATTCTGTGAAGGGTTTCTGGTGATATTATAAGCTACAGGCGCAAAATTCAAGTCATCAAAATTTCTAAATAGAATTACAGTTAGATTAAAAAATATTCCTGCTGTAATTATATACCAGGCATGGTTTAGGATCTTATAATTAACTTCTTTATACACAGGCTTTGCCTACGTAGTAATGGGTAATCTGATTCTCATGTAATGGAATCATAGGATATTCGAATAGGAAAAAGTCTCTGATTTTCTAGTTTGTCTTCAGCACTAAATTCATAAGGAAAACAAATAAACATAAAAAACAGCAATCGGGCTTCCCTGGTGGCGCAGTGGTTGAGAGTCCGCCTGCCGATGCAGGGGACACGGGTTTGTGCCCCGGTCTGGGAAGATCCCACATGCCGCAGAGCCACTGGGCCCATGAGCCATGGCTGCTGGGCCTGCGCGTCCGGAGCCCGTGCTCCGCAACGGGAGAGGCCACAACAGTGAGAGGCCCGCATACTGCAAAAAAACCCCCCAAAACAAACAAAAAAACACAGCAATCTTGCAAACACAGACTGCCGGCAGTTTAGGTGATTTGCAGATACAGAGGTTTAAGATGGAGAACAAAACTCCAGTGTCTTTGCCCAGTACTTTTCCTAGTTTGTAACTTTGATGCTCTTTTGGTTGGCTTTTAGCCTGCAGTTCATAAGGAATTCTAGAATTTTCATGTAAGAGGAGTGCAGGAAAGGAGTAAGCACCAGAGACGTGCTTCTCAAACTTGAATATGGATCTGAGGCTCTTGTGGGTGCAGGAATATCAAGTCTATGATGGGGCTCTAGGAAGCTCCCAGGTGATGCTGATATGCAGGTCCTCGAATCTCACTTTGAGGACTGAGTTACAGGACCTGTCTTAGAGTTGGGTTTGCATGCAGACACCAACCGTAACATAGACTGTGTGTTTATGAGGAATGTCTTGGGGGTGACTGAGGGAGATTAGAGGTGCCCCCTTCCAACAGCTCTCGGCTTGATTCCTGAGTGAGTTCAACTACAGATGCTTATTCAATGCAATTGTAAGATCCATCAGTAATCTCTAGGCTCTTATCCGTCTGGAAAGGTCACCTGCCCATCTTTAGGAAGGAGTTTGTTCAGCATCTTGAATTGTATGTTTATATGTCTTGTCAAGTTTGGAAAGCTTCGCATCATTATTTTTTCAAGTACATTGTCTACTTCCCCCTGGAATGCCAATGGATGGGGGATATTTTGTTGTAGTCCCACAGGTCCCTGAGGCTCTGTTCATTTTTGTTTTTTCATTCTGTTCTCTCTCAGTTGCTCAGATTAATGTCTATCATTCTGTCTTCCAGTTCACTGAGTCATTCCTCTCCCCCTTCTATTCTCCTGTTGAGCCCATCCACTGAGGTTTTTATTTCTTTATTTTTCTGTAGTTTCTCTCTTTACTTTTTATATTAATTGTATTTTCCAGTTTTAAAGCATCCATTTGGTTCTGTGTCTTTGCCAAGGATTTCTGTTTTCGCACCCGTTTTAGGCATGCTTGTAACTGTTCACGGAAGCGTTTTTGTCATGGCTGCTTTAAAACCTTCAATTATTCCAACATCTCTCATACCTCAGTGTTGTCTTTTTCACTCAGTGTGAGATCTTTCTGAATGATTTTGTACTGAAACCAGGACATTTTGGTACCATGCTATGAGACTCTGGATCTTACTTAAACCTGTTTTAACCACGTTATTCTGGCACTGCTCCTGCAGGGGAAGGGGGTCATCACCTTGTTTCTCCCAGATGGAGCTGAAAGCCCAAGTTCCCCCCGGCCACGATCAGGTCCAGGTGAAGGATGGGGTGGACTCCTCTTTACTGCTGGGTGGGGTAGAATTTCCAGGTCCCTGCGTGGTCTCCATGGACACCGTGAGGGATCGAGGGGCTGGTAGCTGGCCCATGGGGATGGTCCATGGCCCTTTCCTCCATCCTCAAAGCCATCAGTGGCTGGTCCCATCCTTCTCAGGCTGCATCACTCTGACACTGAAGCTTCTGCCTCTCACTTCCACACTTAAAGACACTGCTGATTATGTTGGACAACCCAGGATAATCTCTCTGTGTTAGGGTCAGCTGATTAGAAACCTAAATTCCATTGCCAACCTTACTTCTCCTTTGCCATTTAACTTAAACGGCATTTAAGTTATACGTTCCAGGGATTAGGACTTGAACATTTTGGAGGGGCCATCATTCCGCCTACCACAAAGCCCATGCTGTAAACCACTGCTTTACTGAAATCCCCTTTTCCCTACATCTGAGGAAGAAAGATCTGAGTAAGGACTCAATCTTGGAAAGAGCTCATCCCAATACATCTGTCCCCAGTCCAGGTGAGGACGGGTGTTCCTCGCTTATTGGATTTTGGGGAGAAATTAGTTCCTTGGGGTTGTAGGACTGAGATCCTTGTTTTGTTGCTGGCTGTCAGCTGAGGGCCATTCCCAGCTTTAAGAATCCACTCACATTCCTTGACATGAGGCCACTTTCTTCCATCTTCAGAGCCAGCACTGGTGGGTCAGGTCCCTCTCATGCTTCAGATCTCTCCTCCTCCTTCTTTCTGATCTCTCACAGCCAGCCGGGAAAGGTGGTCTGCATTTAAGGACTCACGTGATTAAATTGGGCCCACTGGGATAATTCAGAATAATCTTTTATTTCAGTGTCTGTACCCTTAATCACACCTGCAAAGTTGCTTTTACCATGTAAGGTAACATCTTCATAGGTTCTGAGGATTAGGGTGTGGATGTCTTTGGAGCCTGTGTTCTGCCCACCACACCTTCCTAGATCATGCAGTCTCCAGCCCACCTGCCAGTTTACCACGGATGCTGAGTGAGGCCAGCAGGGGGTAGCTGAGCTGGACCAGACTGTAAGAACCACGCAGCTGACCCCTGAAATCACGAGCTATATAAATGGTGTTGTTTTAAGCCATACATTCTGGGCTGGTTGGTTATACAGTAATAGAGAGTCAACACAAACGACAAGCTGGTTCATGATTGAGTCAGTGTGTACCATGTCGTGGACACAACCACTGTCCTACATTCCTTATCCAGTCTTCTCCTGGGGGATGGGCAGTGTTTCTTTTAAGCCTTATAAACATAAAAAAATAGCCCCAATATTTGGGAATTTTAAGGTTAGGTGAGAAGGTACCAGGAAAAACCCTTACGTAGAGGGGACGTAGAGTTTTCCTCTACGTAATCAGAGGTGCCTTCATGGAAAACCAGAGCAGGATGCTTGAGAGTTGTTGCCTAGCAGAGGACCTCTGTGCTCATCTTCTGCTTCTGTGTAACATGTGGCCACACGCTAGGTGACTTAAGCAGCACGCGTTTATCATCTCACAGTCGCCGTGGGAGGGGTCCAGGCACAGCCCAGCTGGTTCCTCTGCCTAGTGTCTCGCAAGGGTGTAGTGAGGGTGTCAGTCAGCCTGTGATCTCACCTGAAGGCTCGACCATGGAGGGTCCGTTTCTGAGCTCTTTCTTATTGTTGGTGGGATTCATTTCCTTGTGGTCGGAGGACTGAGGGCTCTAGCTTCCTGCTTGGCTGGAGACTGCCCTCAGCTCCTAGTGCTGCCTGTAGTTCCTAGAGGCCTCCTGTGGCTCTCAGGGACCACCCACCGTTCTACACTCTGTCTCACAGCATGGCCACTTCCTTCATCAAGCCGGCAAGGATAGCCTCCAGAGTAGACCTGCTAGTAAGATGGTTATATAATATTTCATAATCATGGGAGGGACATCCCATGACTCTTGCTATGTTCTGTTGATTAGAAGCAGGTCATAGGACCTACTTCTAAGTCAAGGAGAAGGGATTATACAAAAATGTGAATACCAAGAGTCAGGGATCATTGGGGTGGTTGCCTTGAAGTCTGCGTGCCGTAGCACCCAAAGAGATAGAGGATAAACACCCAGGATCTGCCTGCTTCGCGCCCTTACTGTGTATAGGAGTGACATTTAGCAAGACATTTCTCTTCTTACAGCTTTTTCTCTGGAAAGGCTCTAGGACAGCTGACTGTTTTCAGGTTATTTGGAGCCAGATGGAGAGATAACTTGACTGTTACTAAACATGTACTAAGTTTAATGAGGATAACTTTAGTCAAACTTTCCCTCATTCCACTTCATTAGAAGGTGTAAATCTTTTCTTTGCTTTTGTCTCAACATCTCAGAGTGAGGCTTTTCCAAGGCCCCTCACAGAAACTTGAAGATGTGTTGAATCAGTGCCAAGCAGGAGGGTAGCGTTGGTACAGAGAAAGCGGGTAAGAACTTACATGGCTCTTGCTTGTCAGGTTTTGCCTAATTGAGCCAACTAAAAATTTACTTGGAAAAGAAAACTTGATCAGATGTCACCTAGAAGGCCAGCTGCATAAACAAACCCTGGAGAGAACCAAGTCATGAGCTTCCAATTTTGATTACAGTTTTTTAAAGCAGAGAATTAAATGTAAAGCGTACTTTTTCTCTTGCACACCCCCCTTCCCACCATGTGATTGTATTGAAGTGTCCGTATTTTGTTTTCCTGGTCTCAGTGTCGTTCACCCTTTCTCGAATTGCCTTCTCAATGGAGCATCTCTGTGCCCAAACAAACAGACAAATGAGGAGATTAATGAACTAAACTTTAACCTTCTAAGTATTTATTCTGGGGCTCAGGGGAGAGACACATCTTGCCAGGGAAAATCCCAAAACGGTGTCTGATAATTTGGTATTAAAGAGAGCTCTGTCAGCTGTTTCTTGAGGCACAGAGAGCATCACTCTTCCCCTGGCCCCAACCCCCCCCCCAGCCCTTACATTCCTCTCCCCATTCAAATGGATTGCATCCTACCCCTTTACATTCCTTCCTCTAAAAGAGCTGCTTTTATCAATGATATTAGCTGTCATTTATTAAGCACCTAATACATCACTGATTGTGTTTGGCTATTTTAATCTTCATCATCATTTTCTAACATTTTTGAGCATTGACTATTGGAAAGGTCATTTTATTCTGTCCTTTGATTTTTGTACTAGCTGTACGAAGCAGGTATTTTAAAAAAAGTCAACTATTTACTCACGCTTTAAGTAAATGTCAGAAGATGGAGTGAAAATTGGGTTTATTAAAAACTCGATTAGATGAAAATGGCTCTTGATGGTTTTCTACAATATATACGCCCTTGTCACTGCAGCTTGGGGAGTAATACGTGTTCACAACCAGAAGCTGGTATAGAGAGAGTCATTCTTTCTGACCTTCTGATCACTCCTTAAGTTCGTGTAGGTGTACATAGTCAGCATATCACTATATGTAATTGCAGGAGGGCAAGCCCTCTCTTTCCCATGTATTGCCTTCACCATATGACAATACTGTAGAGGAAGAAGGGCATAAGTGTGGATTGGAGCATAGGAATACACCAGAATGGCGAGGTGTGGAGTCAAATAACAAGTTCATTACGGCTACTAGTCTTCAGAGATGGTCTCTTCCAGGATCCTCTGTCATCACATGGCCATCTTCTCCCTGTGTGTCTCTGTGTCTCTTCTCTTCTTCACATGATACCAGTCATATCGGATTATGGAATTTGAAAGCCAGGTAGGGCATGCGAATCACAGTGAAAGAGCAATGAATGACCTTTAAAGGCTTATGAAAATGAAATGACAAGATCCAGTTTCTATGTGTGTGTCACAAGTAGATTGACTGGGTGTGGGGATCCTCAAATCAAGAGGTAGAGCTTATTTTCCTTCCCTTTGAATCTAGGCTGCCCCTATAACTGTTTTTGGCCAAGAGAATATAGTTACAGTAACATTCTAGCACTTTCAGACCAAGACCTTGAAGATTGACAGCTGCCTCAGTGTCCTTCTTGGAAAGAAGCTGCCATGTTGTGAGGAAGACCAAGCAGCTGTTTGGAAAGGACCCAGTAGAGGTGAAGCAAGAACCTCCACCAGCAGCCCCTGCTGAGCACCCAGGTGACAGAGAGCATCAGTTGCCAGCTACATGGTGTGGCCATTTTGGACTTTCCAGTTATTGAAATACACCTGCCAACACCAAAGAAGTAGAACCACCCGTCTAAGCCACAGAATGGAGAATAATACATGGTTTTTAAAAGGTATTACATTTTGGGGGTGGTTCGTTATGTTGTCACTGACGACCGGAACCCTCTGTCTCCTCATACAAGGTTACTTTCTGCAAGGCCTTTCTTTGTTGAGAATGTCTTTCTTTTCCTTGCTGATACTGCTCTCCTTTGAATTCATGTCACAGAAGTATCAGGGCTAATCCAAGGCTCCTTCCTGCTGGGGAAGCCGACCACCACCCTTTTCACCTCCACCTTGGAGGATCCGTCGGCACCCAGATGGAGTTTAGGGGAAAGGGGGTAGGGAGCCAGTGGCCAGGTTTTCTTTTCTAGAGAGAAGGGCTTTCTTTTACCTTGGTTTCAGTTTTCTGTGTTCTACTTGACAACAAAAGAGGTTTAGTTTGGGGATCGTGATTAGGTGTGAACCCGTCGGAAGACCTCCACGGGGGCTGCTTGAGCAAATCCATTTTATCTACGACACTCCGCAGAGTGACTGTTACTGGCTTCCCGGATGCAGTGTTAGCAAAGCTTCTGAGGCCGCATTGGGAGCCACCAAGACAGATTGCTACGTTCACCATGCTGTAAGCTTGCCCCACATTTGCACTCAATCTCCGTGACTCCAGAAGCTACGATGCGCCATGAGGACAGCTACCTGTCGTTTGACTTCATGCCGTTTCAATCTGATCACGCCACCAGCTTATTAATTTGTAGACTCTACATTACATTTTCATGGTCTGGTTTACGTGCTCCCCCCCATCTATTTTTTTCTGGTTGATAAAATTTAAAAGGACATCTGTTGTGCTAAAGATGACTTTTTCCTTAGGATGCACAGTCATTGGAATGTGTGGCAGCAATTTTTCTTAGGTAATAGCCTCCCCTATCTTATCAAACCAGGCTTTGGTCGCAGAAAGGTGCTGTTAATTCACTTGTTCTTCAACTTCGCCATTTGTTGACTGGCTGAATGAGTAACTCCCTCTCACACCTCGTTCTGATTTCTCACACATTTGCCTTCAACGCTGGAGAAGGAGTCTGGAGTCTGGAGGCCTGGCCAGAAGCGGGTGAGAGGTTCTGATGCTTCGTACCAGGTTTTTAAGTAATCTGTTTCCTTTAGTGGGTAGAGGAAGGCAGACAGAAGCTGTGTGTCGGGGTGTAAGCGCTGTCACCATCTATGGCAGGTATTTCATGAGTGGCCCCCTGTATAGAGAGCCTTGTGGTACATGTGTGGCAGTGGTGCTTAACTGGAGGTCATTTTGCTTCCACCCCTTCCCAGACAGCATTTGACAATATCTGGAGACGTTCTTAATTGTCACAAATGGCGCGGGGTGTGTGCTCCTGGCACCTAGTGGGTGGAGGCCAGGGATGCTGCTAAACATTTTACAATACATAAGACAGTCTTCCATAGTGAAGAGTTATCCAGCCCCAAATGTCAGTGGTTCTGAGGTTGAGAAAGCCTGGTGTGTGGATATAAAGACACGTTGAACATGGACCATATCTTCATGGAGGGGAACAAGGACAAAGGGGAATAGGAATGAAATATGGACAGAATGAGGCTGAAGCAGAGGGGCAGCAGCTAAGCCTTGGCGCATCACCACACACCGTGTTTCACAGTCATGCATCATAGGGAAGGGCACTACCCATGGCACGTGAGGACCCCTAGCAAAGGCACAGGCAGAAGGGGAAACGACAGCCATGGGGTGTCTCTGGGTTTGGGGCTGGGTCCTTCCCTCCCTGCCCTCCTTCCTTCCTTCCTTCCTTCCTTCCTTCCTTCCTTCCTTCCTTCCTTCCTTCCTTCCTTCCTTCCTTCCTTCCTCCCTCCCTCCCTCCCTCCCTCCCTCCCTCCCTCCCTCCCTCCCTCCCTCCCTCCCTTCCTCTTTCAACTTTTTTCCCCTATTTTCCTCTCTCTGTAGAGAGAGAGCTTATCCAGCACCACAGACTTTAAATAATCTCTTGAAGTAGATGACTCCCAAATTTCTACCTCAAAATCAATCTTCTCTGACATTCTGATGTACACACCCAAATGGGTGATTTTCTATTTTCACGTAGATGTCTCATAAATGTCTGCAGTGCAGCACGTCCGAAATGGAACACTTGATTTTTCTCTCCCAAACTTGTTCGCTGTCCCCCCAATAGCTCCTCTTCCAGCAAATACTATACCATCCTGCCAACTGTTCAGGACAAAAATGTGTTTCCTTTCATTTTCCAGATACCTATATCCAGTCTGGTATAAGGTGTATGGATTCTAGCTTCTAAATATATCTCAGAACCTCCTTCCATACTCCATTTCCTCTGTCACTTTCCTAGTTCAGGCCACCATGACATGTAGGTTCCAAAGATGAATGGGACAACTTCCCAAGGTTATCTTTCTCTCTTGCCTCCAGTCTACCTGTGACACCCATATGGAATCTGGATCACATCATCTCATTGTAATAAGCCTTTGAAGGTCATCCATTGCTCTTACACTATGACCGGTGCACCTTATCTGGCTTTCAAATTCCCAGGTGCTCCAGCTGGTTAATCTAATATAACTGGTGTCCTTATAAGAAGAGAAGAGGCACAAAAACAGACAGGGAGAACATGGCCACATGAAGACAGAGGCAGAGATTGGAACGATGCAACTGACAAGCAAGGAAAAGCCAGGGATTCGTGCAACACCAGAAGCTGGAAGGGGGCGGAAACGTTCTCGCCTACAGTTTTCAGGGCCACCGTGGAAGCTGGATGTCTTGACTGCTAGCCTCCAGAATGGTAGACAATACATTTCTGTCGTTTTAAGCTCCCCCCACCCCCTGTCTGCGCCACTTTGTTACTCCAGCTCCAGGAAACTAAGACAGGCTCACCGTTCTCACCTCCTCTCTGACTTGCCTCAGCCACACTGGTCATCTTTCTCTTCCTCAACGTGCCAAGCTCACAGTTCCCTGGCTTTGGAGAAACGTGTTTTCCATTGATGTCACAGGCTGACTTCCCGCCATGCCGACAGCAGCTTATATCTCACCTCCTTGCCAGAACTCCTTGGGCCACCAAATCTAACATTGTCAACACCTACTATCTTTTCCACGCCACCTTGCACCCTGTTTCGATTCTCTGCTAAGAACAAAACACTGCATGTAACTTTTCTTGTTTGTTTGTCTGTTGTCAGGGTTCACTCCTGCATGTAAACGCCATAAACCAAAAACCTTTTCACTCCTGTGAGCTCTTTCTCTTCCGCCTAGAAGAGTGCCCAAACTTTGTAGATATTCCATGAATATGTTTTCGTTTTGTGTTTTTTTAAATTAATTTTTATCAGAGTATAGTTGATTTACAATGTTATGTTTCTGCTGTACAGCAAAGTGAATCAGTTATATATATATCTACTCTTTTTTAGATCCTTTTCCCATATAGGCCATTACAGAGTATTGAGTAGAGTTCCCTGTGCTATACAGTAGATCCTTATTAGTTATCTATTTTATATATAGTAGTATATATACACACTACCATGAATAGTTTTTGAGTAAACAGGCCAGTTAGAAAAAAAAAAGGTCTCTACCAAAATGAAGCTGGTTCGAGTGACTGGATGTCAGGGAATAGACTGTCAGCAATTCAGTGGGATCTTTGAGAACAGAGCCCAGAAGCTTCGGATGAAAACAGAAGTTCTCAAAAGAAGATCCCCTCCTATGGGTGAGAGGAATTTCAGCCCGTGTGTGATGCTTAACCTCTGATGAAAGGGGACACGGTTGATTGTGCTCCATCAGGCCCACCCTTTTCCTCTACAAATATTTATGCTCTGAGCTCCCCCACTTCCAGGTCTAACGGGAGCGCGCCGGAGAGGCCGACGCTACCATAGGGCCTAATGGAGACATTGCAGGGCTATTAGCACAGATGGTTGTCATATGTATGCAAATGAGGAACAAATTGAATTTGGTGTCCCCTCTCACCAGCTGTCCTATCCAGGAAGGCTCCCACAGCAGCAAAGAAACTGCTGCGACACCACTCATCTGTCACAGCAGATTAATTACAACGAGCACATTAATCACCATTTGTTTCTGGTACAAAGAAAAATATCTTGTTTTTCAAGTACGTTCTGTTAAAAGAAGGTGTCCAGCCTTGTAGAAACAAGGCCCAACAAGGGCACGAGGCTTCATTAGTTAGGAACAAGAGGCCAATGGAGGGTGAAAAGCCCTGGGCTGCACACTCTCTGCTGGTGAGGATTCATGGAGAGGAGAGAGGCTGGACAGCCGAGGACAGCCAGCCAGCTCTCACCTTACCAGACGCTAGGGCAGCCCAGAGCTTCAAAGAGTTAACTTTGCTCAGTGGATCTTCAAAGAATTAGGAGCTCACAGAAACATATGTTTTAGATGATGATGGTGATGACTACTGTTTGGTCAAAAGGCAATGGATAGGGCACTAGCTGGAATTTCAAGGGACCCAATTCCAGTTCTGGACATATATCTAGTTCTTGTTTAAAAACTGGATTAGAGGGACTTTCCTCGTGGTGCAGTGGTTAAGAATACGCCTGCCAATGCAGGGGACATGGGTTCGAGCCCTGGTCCAGGAAGATCCCACATGCTGCAGAGCAACTAAGCCCGTGCGCCACAGCTACTGAGCCTGCGCTCTAGAGCCCGTGAGTCACAACTACTGAGCCCACGTGCCACAACTACTGAAGCCCGCGTGCCTAGAGCCTGTGCTCTGCAACAAGAGAAGCCACCGCAATGAGAAGCCTGTGCACCACAATGAAGAATAGCCCCCGCTCGCCTCAACTAGAGAAAGCCTGCACAAAGCAACGAAGACACAACACAGCCATAAATAACTAAATAAATACATTTATTTAAAAAAAAAAACTTGATTAGACTAATGGTTTTTCATCTTTTTGGAGAGTCAGGACCCACTTGAATATTTAATGAATGCAGTGGACTCTGTTGCCACAAAAAAAGTGTATGAACAAAATTTTATACAGTGACAGCACATTGTTTGATTCTCTGCAGCCTTTTGATGCACCCTTGTTAAGAAGGTTTTGACTAGATGATCTTTGGTCCCTGTTTTCCCTACACCACCACTGCAAGGTCAGTTCTTCAACTACCCATCTCTAGCTCTGATAGGCTGTGACTCTCCGTTTTAGCCATTCATTCATTTGTTCATTCAACAAACACCTCTTGGATGCTGTACTTGATAATAGATATGTAATAGTGAAGGAAACAGACACCCACCTGGTTTTCGTGAAAATTACACTCTCGTAAGGGACACAGACATTGATCAAACAAGCACAGAAATACATATAAAATTTCAGTCATCAGGAAGGACTACAAGGGAATCACATGGCACTATGGGGACCTATAATAGGGAGATTCAGCCTTATCTGGGGTAGCAGAGGCTTCCTTGTAGAAGTGACACTTATGCGGAGATCTGAAGGATGAGGCATAGCTAACCAGGCAAGACAGACGTCAGCAGAATTCACTGTAAAGGGAACCACCTTTGAGGAGAAGAGTACAAGGCTTACTCGAGAAAGTGAAATAAGACCTATGCAAATGGTTTTCAGAGAGCAGGGGATGATGTGGAGAGATCCAGGACCAGAGAGCAGGAGGGCCATTGTAGGTCCTCATAGGGAGGACTGTCTTTATTCCAAGAGCAATGGACAATCTTTGCAGGGCTTTAGGCAACATTGGGAGCTGATCAGATGTGCATTTTGCAAAGCTCATTCATCTTTGACGTTAGGAACAGATACTGGCTCATGTAGCATCCTTGGCTGCTAAGAGTTTTAGACCAAGAGGCAATCAGCTTGTGCTTCTGTCCCAGACAATGTAAAGGATTCAAAAGAAATAGTGGAGAGTCCTTCTGCAGAGTAGCTTTCAGGCGTAATGAGGGTGAGGGGAGAATTCACAGATTCAGTGTTACTTCAAGAACTGAAAAATGCTTTTGGGTGGAGGGGGGTCGGGAGCATTTGAGTCAAGTTTGGCACAAGTCTTACCTTCAGAGGACTTCCGGTCAGTTTTGGAGAGTCAAGAATTTCACATGTGAGACTGACACAAAGGAACAGAGGAAAGAAGACAACAAGAAGTGTGTGTGTGTTGGGGCACATGCAAAGGAGAGGAGAAATTGTCCTTGCAAATTTAAACCGCAATGCCTTTCAACTTCCAGAACTAGTATTTTTCAAGGTGGGCCAATCAGCTCCTTGTTGACAGCTGTGTTAGCAGAAAAATGAGAAGCTGCTTTTTCAAGTCAACAGTTAGTAAGAAAGTTCACATGAAGTCCAAGCCATCTGTGAGACCACAGTACATTAAAAGAGGCCTGTAAAGTCCCGTCACCTGCAAACATTTTTACCTGCATAAAAAGTTAAAGAAAGCGGTGATTATATCCTTCGTGTTGGATAAAGTAGAATCCTTGTTGCCCAAAGGAGCAATGAAAATATTGGAGACAGGAAAGTTGATTAATAACAAATGATGATTTTTATAGAAATCCCATCCTTAGAAATTTATCCTGAGGAAAATAATTTTTAAAAATGTGTAAAAATGTTTATTATCAGAGAGAGAGAAGGTTAAAAACAAACAGAAAGCAAAAAGAATATTTATCAAAAGATGGAGAAAAAAATCAACTCACTCCTGCAAGAGTATTGATTAAATAAATTATGGTCAATTACACAAAGGAATACTCTGCAGTAATTTTAAAAGGATAGTCTGAGATGCCCATTTATTGACATGAAAATATGTCCATGGTACAGCCAATGGGGTGACCAAAACAGACTTCAAAATATTATCTCCTTACTGTATGATCTTATTGATATAAGTAAATATTTATAGAAGACATCAGATGGGGACTCCCTCACGTTCCCATCACCAGATTTATAGACCTGCCTTGATTAGTTGGGCTACCCTGCATCTTCCGTGATGGTTCCAAGGCCCCCATCGAAGGACGGTCACTCCACATCTGGGCTGCATCTCCTCTTGCTTTCTCAGGGGCGTCACTGCTACAGCTATCACACTTTTATCCTTCATCGTGGAATTTTTCTTTTCAATCAGGCCATTCCCATCAGTGTAGTCAAAAGCTCTCCCTTCCCCCCACCCCCTTCAGCAGCTGCTACATCATTTACGCTCATCTATTCAGAGCAGAACTCAAAACTGTCACTATGGTGCTGTTTCCACTTCAGCTCACTCCAATCTGGCTTCTGTCCCTGTCACTCTCGTCAAGGTTGCAGGCTGCCTCCTATTGCCAGACCCTTTGGTGCTGCTCTAACCTCACCTGATTCGCTCGGCGGCAGGCGGTCCCATGAACCTCGCCTCCCCTCAAAACCCTTTCATCCCTGCCTTTCCTTTTCTTCAGTGGCCTCTACTTCTCAAACCCATGTCTAGTGTGGACTGCCTCCGAGTTTGGTTGAGATTCCTCTTTTCTTCCCTGGACTGGTTGCTCTCAACTCTGCCTGCCCATCAGCACCATCTGGGAAGGTTTCTACGTGCCGTGAGGCTGGGGCCCCAGACAAGGGGAATTAGACTCTGCAGGTGGCCTTTCTGTGCGCTCAGCTTCACGGTTTTTCACATGTTATCAAGAGACCAAATAACTACTAAGTTTACATCTTCAGCCCCTGGGCAGAACTCCCTGCACGAGTTCCTGGGGTTAGGTGGGGGAGGAGGGGTAACCCCGCAGGCTTCAGGAGTTCTCCTCACGATGATGGGTTTTCAGGGTGAGCGAGCTCTTCTAGCATGTGCTTCTCTCCAGCCAGCCAGGGTGGCAGTGAAAGACTGCTGCTCGTGCACAGGTCTTGCTTCTCTTCCCTGGCCATCTGCCGGCCACTGCCTGCAGAGCCACTTGTCCGTGCCATTCATCATCCCGCCCCATCTAACTGTTCCTACTACCTGACCACGTTGAAAGAAGCTTCCCCTACCAGCCTGCTCATTCGTCCCCTTTCTTCCAAACAAAATGCTCTTGGCTTTGTCCCCACCACCCTGCTTCTATTGGAGAGTTGTGCTCTCCCAGCTTTATGTGAGATGTGTTGCTTTGGCTCCCCTCCCTGACCCTTCTCCCGAGTCTGATTGACCTTCATCTCACTTCCTTACATCCAGTTGATCCTCCCTATTCACAGATTCTATAGTTGTGAATTTGCCTTCTCACTAAAATTTATTCATAACCCCCAAATCAATACTTGTGGCACTTTTGTGGTCAGCCATGGACATGCTCAGACTGGTAAAAATTTTAAATCACCCGACACACGTGCTCCCAGCTGAGGTTGAAGAACATTCAGTCTTCCTGTAAAGTGTCTGTTTAAATGGTCTCTTGAGTACCATGTTTTTTGCATTTTTGAGCTTCTTTTTGGTGAGTTTGCTGTTCAAAATGCCCTGAAAAAAATTTTTTTTTTAAAAAGGGGGAACTTCCCTGGCGGTCCAGTGGTTAGGACTCTACGCTTTCACCTCCGAGGGCCCGGGTTCAATCCCTGGTTGGGGAACTAAGATCCTGCAAGCCACTCAGTGTGGCCAAACATAATAAAATAAAATAAAACGGCCCCGAAGCACAGAGCTGAAGTGTTGTTTAGTGTCTCTAAGGGCAAGAAGGCTGTGATGGGCCCTCATGGAGGAACTGTGTGTGTGAGATGAGCTTCAACCAGGCAGGAGTCACATAGCTGTTGGCTATGAGTTTAATGTTGGTGAATCAATGATATATATGAAATAAGGAGATTTTCAACAGAGACATGCATAAAACAAGGTTACGTATTGACCAGTGGATGAAAATGTTGCGACCAGAAGCTTGCAGGACCCTCGCCCTGTGCTTCTCTTAGGAGCAGTGGTTCAGTGTTTGCTAATCCAGTGTTCTCGGTGACCTTATAGAACATGACATCCGTAAATAACAAGAACTGACTGTATTAGAAATTTAAGTTACGATGTCTCGTGCAGACATCAAAGACGGCGCTTCAGACAGGCTTGCTTGATTCTCAGTTGTTTGCTTGTTGCTTTGGGTGATTTCTGAGAAGAACTGGGGCGATTGCTGTGTCTTGCATTTAACACTGTGAAAACTCTCTTTTCATGAGGGCTTGTCTGAAAGTTTTATTTTGTTAGGCAAAGTTACCCTGACTCCGTGTTTTTAGCAGGTGGAAGGTGATAGGTAGGAAGCTGAGCTTCAGAGAAGAGAGAGATGCGGGGGATGAGCAGAGGGAAGGGCAGCTGAGAAAGGGGCCCTGGGTTCATCGCAGCACGGGAGCATCTGCGGCCAGGGAAGTCTGACCCTGACGCTGCCATGCTCGCCCTCCGCGAGGCTGGATACCTTGTGCTCTGGGGGTCTGTTTTCTCTTCCCCAGATGTTGGCCATACAGTCTAGTTGTGAGCGTATGTACTGAGAGATTATATGCATCTTATTATTAGTCACTCCTCATTCACTCAGGAAGGAAGCATATTTGGGAAAGCTCATATGCCTGTGTTTCTGATTTCTCTCAGAATCAGTTTATGATACGTGCCCAGAAAAATCAGTCTCAAAGTCACGCTTGTTTATTACCCAAAGTGCGATCACCCTGCTTGATCACCCTCCTTTAACCTAGTTTCCAAAATAAAATCCACTCTGAGCAAATGAGGATTGGCCACCAGTAACAATATTGTAGGGGACATGCTGTGGCTTTGGGGGCGTGAAGGGATTCTATCCAGGACAACACCTTGGGGGCAGCACACATCAGGATGTCAAGGTTCTGGAATGTTTATTCTTTAAAAACCAGCCTGATTACTTTTGCGTTATACCTGGTAGGTCTCAGCTGGTGTGACACAGCCGATTAGGCTCAGGAAACTTCCCACGAGGGTGAGAAAACAGGGAAGGGTGCAGGGGATACTCCTGACGGGGGACCCTCTGCTGTCTGCTCACCATGCTGCAGGGCAGAGCTGGTGAATCAGCCACATTCCAGGGCTGGCTGTATCAGGGACCTGACGAGGAAACCGAAGCATCCAGGGCTTCTCTGGAGGTGATCTGCTTGTGCCCAGGCAGAGAAGGCTTTGGTTACCCTGTGCTCTGAACAAGAATTGGAGTCACTGAGTGCGATGAAATAAACAAAGGCCAGGGATCGGAAATATAATAATAATCATAAGTAAGAGCTGGGGTCCTGCAGCTGCTTCTCCAAGCAGTAGAGTTTGATGTGGTTGGGGGAGGGGAGGGGGCATGGAAAAAGCCCAGATGAACCGTCTGGCCTCATTGATGACCCAACACACAACTGTAAACGTTCTGGGGTTTTTTGTTTGTTTGTTATTTGTTTTTTCTTTTAGCCATGCCGTGTGGCCTGTGGGATCTTAGTTCCCCGACCGGGGGTCTAACCCGTGCCCCCTGCAGTGGAGGCGTGGAGTCTTTACCACTGGACCCCAGGGAAGCCCCCCATTCTGTTTTCTGTGTAACTTCTTATACTCTTGCTGCCCTCTTCCTCCATCCTCCCTGATGAAGATGATTAGGATGCTTCTGTACCTTCCACAAAAGCTCCAGAAACAACAGGGGGTGTTTTCCATAGCTTATCCATCAGCAGGGTTACAAATCTGTGAAGTGCCGCCGTTATTTAATTCACTTAACAGTTGAGGTAACTGAAGCTCAGAAATGTTGAGTAACTTCCCCAGGGTCACACAGCTAGTAATGGCAAAGCTGGAGGTCAAGTCTAAGTCTGTCTCAGGGCCAATGCCCAGGCCCCATCCCATGTGCCAGGCTGCCATGAGGCCCCACAAACATGGGCCTTGGATGGGAATCACCTTAGGAGCCTCACTTCCTGATGGGCCAGTGCAACGGTCCTTACCCTGGATTCATAGGGAATCACACGGGCATCACATAGCTTGGTGATGACGTCTTCCTAAAGGGAGACCTCCTTACCTTCATTCTGAGGCTTTCATCTTGTTCTGAAGATTAGGTTCCTTCTGGTCCGCACAGGGTGTGGATGTAGATACGATCTGGAAGTTTGAAGTGAAACATGAGGAATTGCTTTTCAAGTACAGGAGACTGCACTGCCCACCAAAACCTCTTTCACGATGTTTCAGGTTGCAAAAACACCAAGCTAACTTAGGCCAGAAATTTATTGGAATGCTCCTGGGGTATTTCATGAAGTCAGAAGACAGAAGCACCTGAGCCTCAGGAACAGATTGAATCTCTCTGAGTAAACCAGAATATTTTCTTTCTTCTTTCCCTCCCTCCCTCCCTTCCTTCCATCTTTCTTTCCATCTATCTATCCATCTATTATCTATCTTTATCTATCTATCCATCTATCTATCCATCTATTATCTATCTTTATCTATCTATCCATCTATTATCTATCTTTATCTATCCGTCTATCTATCTATCTTTGATTTGTTCAACATATTGCTTTTATTCTTCTCTCTTGCTATGGATCAGGGGTTTCCAAAGTGTCCACATTATCAGGAAACTTGTTACAAATGCATATTCTCAGACTCTGTCCCAGAGTCAGAAACAAGGGTAGGGGCCAGCAACATGTGTTTTAACAAGCCCTCCTGGTGATTCTGGTGTTGGATAAAGGTTGAGAACCCTGCCGTGGACCACATTTCTCTGTTTCCTGCATGATAGAAAATAGCCAGTGACATCGCCCGTCTCTAACATGCCACGGATTCAGCCACAAAGAGAAGTCTGAATTGACTGTTTTGAAATTAAAATTTACTCAGAAGGAACCCACTGATGGAGCTTGGAAGAACGCACAACTCCTGGGACATAAACTATAGTGGAGGTTGCAGGTGGTTATAGAAGGCAAGTACCATTGTATAAACACAGTTACTCCAATCACAGTCAGATAAATGGTCAAGAAAGGGGTCATGCCCAGGGAAGAGATGCTGGAAAAGCAGTCTAATAATGAGAATAGAAGTTGTAAAAGAAAAAATGAAGAAGAAGAAGTTGTAGCAGTAGTAATAACAGGTACCACAACGGTGGTAACATCTACCAATCATTAAATATTTGCTATTTGTCAGACCTAGAGCTCAGCATATTTTCCATGGATTATTTCGTCTAATTCTCACCACACCTCTATAAAGTAGATAATGTCAATATTCATATTTTACAGAGGAGGAACTGTTTAAAGAAACTTCTTGAGCTGACAAAGCCTGTAAGCAGGATAAGAACGTCGGCAACCTGAGGCTTAGCCCCTACTGTGTTCTAACTTGACAACTTGTCTGCTGTCGAGGGCAACACACCTTAGTGAGCCAGGTCGTTTGAGACTGGACAAGGTAAAACTTGAAATCTGATCCATCTCCCAGATCACAGATCGCCTGCGGCCGTTTGGTGTTTAAAAGTATGGCCAGTGCATCCTGCACTGCAGAGCAATGCAAGGAAGGTGCTGGAGATGTGGGATTCTCAAGTGCAGGTTTGTTTCTGAGACTCTGGAAGTATTTGAAATTTACTTTGTCTAAGATTGAGCTTAGCTGGACACCGAGCATTAAAGGCGTTTTAACTGGGCTTCCCTGGTGGCGCAGTGGTTGAGAGTCCACCTGCCGATGTAGGGGACACGGGTTCGTGCCCCGGTCCGGGAAGATCCCACATGGCGTGGAGCGGCTGGGCCCATGAGCTATGGCCGCTGAGCCTGCACGTCCGGAGCCTGTGCTCCGCAACGGGAGAGGCCACAGCAGTGAGAGGCCCACGTATCGCCAAAAAGAAAAAAAAAAGCATTTTAACTACCCCTACTGTGGGAAACCATAAATGGAGAGCAACTGTGGACTGGAGAGAGTGTTCCAGTGGGTCTCTGCATGGAGACTTGAATTGCAGTCTCAGTGTTTTCTCCTTCAGTTCCCCTACTTATGTCCTTCCACAGCTTTAAGTCTGTTAACAACAGTCTGAGACCTGCTGTCCTGAATGCATCAGCTATTAAATATTACAGCAGGAAGGGGAAGCCATTCCAGGAGAAACCACGGGCTTCAGAGTTCTGCATTATTCTGCTTACCTGGCAAATGTGAACAACCTTATACTTTTTTTAAAAATTGAAGTATAGTTGATTTACAATATTATGTTAATTTCTGCTGTACAGCAAAGTGGTTCAGTTACACATACATACATATATATATATATATATATACACACACACACACATTCTTTTTAAAATATTCTTTTCCATGATGGTTTCTCACAGGATATTGAATATAGTTCCCTGTGCTGTACAGTAGGACCTTGTTGTTTATCCATGCTATATATACCAGTTTGCACCTGCTAACCCCAAACTCCCAATCCATCCCTGCCCCACGCCCTTCCCCTTCCTTGGCAACCACCAGTCTCTATGTCTGTGAGTCTGTTTCTGTTTCATAGATAAATTCATTTGTGTCATATTTCAGATTCCACATATAAGTGATGTCATATGGTATTTGTCTTTCTCTTTCTGACTTCACTTAGTATGATAATCTCTAGTTCCATCCATGTTGCTGCAGATGGCATTATTTCATTCTTTTTTATGGCTGAGTAACATTCCATTGCATATATATATGTACCACATCTTCTTTATCCATTCATCTGTCAATGGGCATTTACGTTGCTTCCATGTCTTGGCAACTGTGAATAGTGCTGCTATGAACATAGGGGTGTGAACAACTTTATACGTTGTTTTTCATTGAGTCATTTGGCTTATCCCCCCAAGTCCTTCCCTTTCATGATGCAGCCTCTTTCATGATGCTCTAAACATTTCCGATTTATCTCCCTAGAGCTTCACACACAGCCCCTCGTTCCCCAACCCCGATCATCCGTGATCCTCTCAACCCTCCACCTTCCGTCAGGCAGCCTCTCCCAGCTCCTGCCCTCCTAAATTCTTGCCTTCAGGTTCTCCTTTCCTGCTTTCCCAGTGGTTCCCTCTCTTCAAAATGAACTGGATTCCAAGCCTGCCTGCCTTTCTCTCCTTCTCCCCTTATCTCTTCCTTTCCTTCTCTCTCATCTGAGAGGCAGCCATACTGAGAACCCCATTTTCCTCCTTTCATAACCATAAAATAAAAATCTTATAAAATACTCGAGAGCATTTTATTTACTAAGGACCAGGCAGGCTGCTGTCTCGTCTGGAACAGCCAGGAACGATGGATACAACAGGAGCTTTTCATCATGGTCCCCACAGGGTACCTTGTGATGTTTTAATGGTCAAGACCAAACTTAATTCAAATCCAGCAGGCGTTATTAGAAGTCATGTTGGCTAGCATGTCTTTATTGCTCTCATTTTTAATTATGAAATGTAATAAGGTCACATTTCTGGAAATAGAACTCAGTAAGATACATTGGTTTAATTTGTAAAAGTAATCTCCCCATCATATATGATATGTTTCATTCCACTTCAGCTAAACCCACATCAATAGCAGAAAAATGTAAGAGGCTTCAATTAGCCTCAATAATCCTCCTGCACAATGATGAATGAGGGGAAAAAAGAGAAATTGGTATTTCACATCTTCATCATTTAAGGACTTTGATGATACAAAATAGATTGGCTCTATTCCTCTGTTGCAGTCCACGTCATCTTGAAAGGTTGTAATATGATAAAATGATTTTAATAAAATGGAGGTGAAAAGGATTCCTTGGAAATGAGTCAAGAAGCTTTCAATTAGGCAGCAGAGAGGATCCAGGAGATCTTTTGCAAACTGGAGGGTAGGGTCAATCTGTGCTTGGATGGGCTTGGCTGGAAGGCGTGAGCAAATCACCAAGTGGCATCTGGAAGAATCCTTAGCCTAAAGGAGCTGATGATGGGATATTTCTGTGTTGAAAATCTTACTTGTAAGCTTCTCAGGGTCAAACAGTTTTCAGTTAGGTATAGAAATAGTGCAGTTTTTTAAAAAAAAGCCCTACCTAAAAAAGTAGAGTGGAATTTGTAGCTCGGTGGGTTTAGATGATTCAGGAAGGGAGAGGGCATAAGCAGACGATCCAGGTTTTAGATTCAAGTATGTGACCTGCATTATGCCCCTTCTCAGTCTCATTTTACTTGTCTGTGAAATAGAAAAATGTGGCTTGGTCACAATGGGAGTATTTTCTCATTTCCATGTTAGTTCATCAGTATCTATAATGAATGAATCCTGGCTATGAATTATATAAAAATCCATAAAGAGCAATAGCTTTTTTTAAGATTATCATGTTTTATTTCTTTTTAACATCTTTATTGGAGTATAATTGCTTTACAATGTTGCATTAGTTTCTGCTGTATAACAAAATGAATCAGCTGTACATACATACACATATATCCCCATATCCCCTCCCTGTTGCGTCTCCCTCCCACCCTCCCTATCCCATCCCTCTAGATGGTCACAAAGCACCAAGCTGATCTCCCTGTGCTATGCAGCTGCTTCCCACTAGCTATCTGTTTTACATTTGGTAATGTATATATGTCCATGCCACTCTCTCACGTCGTCCCAGCTTACCCTTCCCCCACCCCATGACCTCAAGTCCATTCTCTACATCTGCATCTTTATTCCTCTCATGCCCCTAGGTTCTACAGAACCATTTTTTAAAAATTCCATATATATGTGTTAGCATATGGTATTGCTTTTTCTCTTTCTGATTTACTTCACTCTGTATGGCAGACTCTGGGTCCATCCACCTCACTACAAATAACTCAATTTCATTTCCTTTTATGGTTGAGTAATATTCCGTTGTATATATGTGCCACATCTTCTTTATCCATTCATCTGTCGATGGACACTTGGGTTGCTTCCATGTCCTGGCTATTGTAAATAATGCTGCAGTGAACATTGTGGTGCATGACTCTTTTTGAATTATGGTTTTCTCAGGGTATATACCCAGTAGTGAGATTGCTGGGTCGTATGGTAGTTCTATTTTTAGTTTTTTAAGGAACCTCCATATTGTTCTCCATAGTTGGCGGCATCACTTTACATTCCCACCAACAGTGCAAGAGGGTTCCCTTTTCTCCACACCCTCTCCAGCATTTGCTGTTTGTAGATTTTTTGATGATGGCCATTTTGACCAGTGTGAGGTGATACCTCATTGTAGTTTTGATTTGCATTTCCCTAATGATTAGTGATGTTGAGTATCCTTTCCTGTGTTTGTTGGCAATCTGTATATCTTCTTTGGAGAAATGGCTTTTTAGATCGTCTGCCCATTTTTGGATTGGGTTGTTTGTCTTTTGGATATTGAGCTGCATGAGCTGCTTGTAAGTTTTGGAGGTTAATCCTTTGTCAGTTGCTTCATTTGCAAATATTTTCTCCCATTCTGAGGGTTGTCTTTTGGTCTTGTTTATGGTTTCCTTTGCTGTGCAAAAGCTCTGAAGTTTCATTAGGTCCCATTTGTTTTTATTTCCATTTCTCTAGGAGGTGGGTCAAAAAGGATCTTGCTGTGATGTATGTCATAGAGTGTTCTGCCTATGTTTTCCTCTAGGAGTTTGATAGTGTCTGACCTTACATTTAGGTCTTTAATCCATTTTGAGTTTATTTTTGTGTATGATGTTAGGGAGTGTTCTAATTTCATTCTTTTACATGTAGCTGTCCAGTTTTCCCAGCACCACTTATTGAAGAGGCTGTCTTTCCTCCATTGTATATTCTTGCTTCCTTTGTCAAAGAGAAAGTGACCATACGTGTGTGGGTTTACCTCTGGGCTTTCTATCCTGTTCCATTGATTTATATTTCTGTTTTTGTGCCAGTACCATACTGTCTTGATTACTGTAGCTTTGTAGTATAGTCTGAAGTCTGGGAGCCTGATTCCTCAAGCTCCATTTTTTTCCCTCAAGATTGCTTTGGCTATTCGGGGTCTTTTATGTTTCCATACAAGTTGTGAAATTTTTTTGTTCTAGTTCTGTGAAAAATGTCATTGGTAGTTTGATAGGGATTGCATTGAATCTGTAGATTGCTTTGGGTAGTATAGTCATTTTCACAATGCTGATTCTTCCAATCCAAGAACATGGTATATCTCTCCATCTATTTGTATCATCTTTAATTTCTTTCATCAGTGTCTTATAGTTTTCCGCATACAGGTCATTTGTCTCCTTAGGTAGGCTTATTCCTAGGTACTTTATTCTTTTTGTTGCAATGATAAATGGGAGTGTTTCCTTAATTTCTCCTTCAGATTTTTCATCATTAGTGTACAGAAATGCAGGAGATCTCTGTGCATTAATTTTGTATCTTGCTACTTTACCAAATTCATTGATTAGCTCTAATAGTTTTCTGGTAGCATCTTTAGGATTCTCTATTTGTAGTATCATGTCATCTGCAAACAGTGACAGTTTAACTTCTTCTTTTCTGATTTGGATTCCTTTTATTTCTTTTTCATCTCTGACTGCTGTGGCTAAAGCTTCCAAAACTATGTTGAATAATAACGGTGAGAGTGGGCAACCTTGTCTTGTTCCTGATACTAGTGGAAATGCTTTCAGTTTTTCACCATTGAGAACGATGTTGGCTGTGGGTTTGTCATATATGGCCTTCATTATGTTAAGGTAGGTTCCCTCTATGCCTACTTTCTGGAGGGTTTTTACCATAAATGGGTGTTGAATTTTGTCAAAAGCTTTCTCTGCATCTATTGAGATTATCATATGGTTTTTCTTCTTCAATTTGTTAATATGCTGTATCACGTTGATTTATATATGCATATTGCAGAATCCTTGCATTCCTGGGATAAACCCCACTTGATCATGGTGTATGATCCTTTTAATGTGCTGTTGGATTCTGTTTCCTAGTATTTTGTTGAGGATTTTTGCATCTATGTTCATCAGTGGTGTTGGCCTGTAGTTTTCTTTTTTTGTGGCATCTTTGTGCGGTTTTGGTATCAGGGTGATGGTGGCCTCGTAGAATGAGTTTGGGAGTGTTCCTCCCTCTGCTATATTTTGGAAGAGTTTGAGAAGGATAGGTGTTACCTCTTCTCTAAATGTTTGATAGAATTCGCCTGTGAAGCCATCTGGTCCTGGGCTTTTGTTTGTTGGAAGATTTTTAATCACAGTTTAAATTTCAGTGCTTGTGATTAGTCTGTTTATATTTTCTGTTTCTTCCTGGTTCAGTCTCGGAAGGTTGTGCTTTTCTAAGAATTTGTTCATTTCTTCCAGGTTGTCCATTTTATTGGCATATAGTTACCTGTAGTAATCTCTCATGATCCTTTGTATTTCTGCAGAGTCAGTTGTTACTTCTCCTTTTTCATTTCTAATTCTGTTGATTTGAGTCTTCTCCCTTTTTTTCTTGATGAGTCTGGCTGATGGTTTGTCAATTTTGTTTATCTTCTCAAAGAACCAGCTTTTACTTTTATTGACCTTTGCTATCGTTTCCATCATTTCTTTTTAATTTATTTCTGATCTGATCTTTATGATTTCTTTCCTTCTGCTAACTTTTGTGTTTTTGTTCTTTCTCTAATTGCTTTAGGTGTAAGGGTAGACTGTTTATTTGAGATTTTTTGTTGTTTCTTGAGGTAGGATTATATTGCTATAAACTTCCCCCTTAGAACTGCTTTTGCTGCATCCCATAGGTTTTGGGTCGTCGTGTTTTCATTGTCTTTTGTTTCTAGGTATTTTTTGATTTCCTCTTTGATCTCTTCAGTGATCTCTTGGTTATTTAGTAGTGTATTGTTTAGCCTTCATGTGTTTGTATTTTTTACAGTTTTTTCCTGTAATTGATATCTAGTCTCATAGTGTTAGGGTCGGAAAAGATACTTTATACAATTTCAATTTTCTTAAATTTACCATGGCTTGATTTGTGATGCTAGATATGATTCATCCTGGAGAATGTTCCATGAGCACCTGCGAAGAAAGTGTATTCTGTTGTTTTTGGATGGAATGTCCTATAAATATCAGTTTATTCCATCTTGTTTAATGTGTCATTTAAAGCTTATGTTTCCTTATTTATTTTCGTTTTGGATGATTCATTTTGATGAATTGGGAGATTGGGATTGACATATATACACTAATATGTATAAAATGGATAACTAATAAGATCCTGCTGCATAAAAAAATAAATAAAATAAAATTCACATATTCAAAAAAAAAAAAGAGCTCACCAGCCCAGAAGCTCCCAGATTATCATTTTATTTTTTTAATTTAATTTTTATATTATATGAGTATAGTTGATTTACAATATTTTGTTAGTTTCAGGTGTACAGCAAAGTGACACAGTTTTAGCTATCTATCTATATATCTTCATTCTTTTTCAGATTCTTTTCCCATATAGGTTATTACAGAATATTGAATAGAGTTTCCTGTGCTATACAATAGGTTCTTGTTGTTTATCTATTTTTTATATAGTAGTGTGTATATGTTGATCCCAAACTCCTAATTTATCCTTCCCTACCCCCGACCTTTCCCATTGGTAACCATAAGTTTGTTCTCTATGTCTGTGAGTCTGTTTCTGTTTTGTAAATAAGTTCATTTGTATCTTTTTTTTTTAGATTCCACATATAAGGAATACCATGTTATATTTGTCTTTCTCTGTCTGTCTTATTTCACTTAGTATGATGATCTCTAGGTCCATCCATGTTGCTGTAAATGGCATTATTTCATTCTTTTTTATGGCTGAGTAATATTCCACTGTATATTGTATATATGTACCACATCTTCTTTATCCGTTCCTCTGCCGATGGACATTTAGGTTGCTTCCATGTCTTGGCTATTGTGAATAGTGCTGCTATGAACTTTGGTGTGCATGTATCTTTTCAAATTACGGTTTTCTTTAGATATATGCCTAGGATTGGGATTGGTGGATCGTATGGTAGTTCTATTTTTAGTTTTTTAAGGAACCTCCATACTGTTCTCCCTAGTGGTTGTACCAATGTACCAACTTTTTTACAGTTGACAAAACGCTACTGTATTGCAATGTTATTTGATCCTCACAAGAACAGTTTGAGGGAGATATTACAGGAAGCATCCCATTTTACCGAAAAAGAACACTGACTCACACCAAGGGCATCTTATCTAAGTTGACGTGGATAGTTGTGGCAGAGCTAAGACGTGACTGCAGATTTCCTGACATACAGTCATTGCCTTCAACTGAATTCTGATTCAGTTCAACCCACATAGACCCCATGACATGCCAAGCGTTAGAGATATAATATAAATAAGTTTCAGACCTTTAAATGCAGGCTGTTGGAAAAAACAGATACTTCACAATAGATTGAACCATATGACGTTATTTTTGTAGGTCAAAATGTTGAATATTGGTGATTTCATTGGGTTCAACCTAATAATATATTAATACTATGATAGAGGTATATTGATAAGTACTTTTTTCTTTTTCCTTATACTTCCCGGCATTTCTCCTGCTTTCACCCATTTTTTTCCTCTGTTTCCTGAAGCAGTTGGCTTTATCAGAGTTGATTAAATATCACAGTCACTTTAATTCACAAGAGCACACTTGTGCATGGATGACATCTCTAGCAATTGGCATAGACTTCTCTCTCGCCTGAATCAACACTCAAGTTCATGTCTAATCTAGCTTTCCTCTGCTGAACCTGTAAATACACAGAACCAATGGCTAACAAATAACTAACTTCATACAGGCTCAAGGTGATGCATAACAAGCTGGACCACCCCTGACCTAGGCTACTTAGTGCTGTCGGGCATTGAGGGCTGCAGAAATTGTGATGGATACATCAGCCTAGAAATCATCAGTGACCTCAAGAGCTGTTACAGTGCAACAGGACTGATTCTTCTTTTTTTCTAATTTTTATTGGAGTGTAGTTGCTTTATAATGTTGCGTTAGTTTCTGCTGTACAGCAAAGTGAATCAGCTATACGTATACATATAGCCCCTCTTTTTTGAATTTCCTTCCCCTTTAGGTCACCACAGAGCACTGAGTAGAGTCCCCTCTGCTATACAGTATGTTCTCATTAGTTATCTATTTTATACGTAATATCAATAGTGTATGTGTGTCAGTCCCAATCGCCCCTTTTAGTGAAAAAGAGAACAAGAGGCTGTATAGCAAGCATTGGCTCAAAAATCTTACTGTTTGTCAAGAGAAGTCATAGCCACAAGATGTCCTTCAGTGAATGGATAAATAAACTGTGGTACCTTAACCCTAACCCTAACCCTGATAATAGAATATTATTCCGCTCCAAAAAGACATGAGCTCTCAATCCATGAAAAGATATGGAGGAACTTAAATGTAAATCCCTAAGTGAAAGAAGCCAGTCTGACAAGACTACATATGGTATGATTCCGAATTAGGACATTCTGGAAAAGGTAGAACTATGGAGACAGTGAAAAGATCAGTAGTTTCCAAGAATCAGAGGGAAGGGAGGGATGGCTAGGTGGAGCACACAGGATTTTAGGGCAGTGACGTTATTCAGTATGATACTCTAATGGTACATACATGTCAGCATCCATTTGTGCAAACCCGTAGAATGCACAAGACCAAGAGTGCACCTGCATGTAAACCATGGACTCTGGGTGATTATGGTGTGCCAGCGTAGGCTCATCAGTTGTAACAAATGCATCAGCCTTGGGGGGTATTGATAATGGGGGAGGCTGCACACGTGTTGGCACAGGAGACATATAGGCAGTCTGTGCCTTCTGCTTAATTTTGCTATGAACATAAAACTACTCTAAAATGTAGTCTATTTTTAAAAGAGAGAGAGAAGTCATAAGCTTGAGAAGTTAGTAGGGTTCAAAGAAACTGTTTTTACTTTAAAGGATAAGAAAGATTATAGCATCTGAAGGCAGAAGGAAAGAATCGAGTAGAAGCAGAGAGGATAAAGATGCTGTTGAGAGACAGAGAGAGAGGAGGAGAGGAAGAGAGAGAGACCCCCTTGTCTAAGGGTAAGGGGCCTCCTTCTTTGAAAGAGGAAGAATTAACACGGGTTCAAAGGCATTTTAAGGAAATGAGGACACTGGTGACAGATGAAGAGAGGAATTTATTAGGGAAGATGGACCTGGATTTGTAGAAAATAGAGGGAGAGAGAGAAAGTTGGCTCTGATGGTTTGAGAGGACGTGGAGTAAGTTCCAAACAACTGCTGTTAAGAAATGCAGCAGGTAGCCAGGGAGATGGGGCAGCTGTGCAGATAAATGCAGTGTTAGTGTATATTCCTTGGAGCTGATTTAAAATAGAAGAGAAAAAAAGAAAAAACAAATAATAAAATAGAAGAGAAAGCCTTTATAAACAATGCTTTGAGCAACGTAGAAATTACTGCCTTTCATTGAGACAAGAGATGGGGGAGGGAGGTTGTTAAAAGAAGCAACGCCCGCTCCTGTAACAAACAACCCCCAAATCTCAATGGCGGGTCAAAGTAAAGGTTTGCTTCTTGCTCACCTGAAGTCATTCCTACCTGGGGAGGTGTCTTGAGCAGCTCCCTGGGTGATTCCACTTCCATCCTGTCATTGCACTGCTCCCTGGGACCTCAGACTCCTGTATCCCAGGAACGTGAGTCATGTGGGCTGAGAGAGAACACCTAGAGCAGGGTGGCAACCTAAGGCTCACAGGCCAAATCCAGCCCACCACTAGTTTCTGTATGGCCTGCAAACTAAGGATGGTTTTCACATTTTTTCAGTGGTTGAAAAAAAATATTAAAAGAAGCATGATAGTTCATGACGTGAAAGGTATATGAAATTCAGATTTCAGTGTCCATAAGTTTTGTTGGCACACAGCTGTGCCCATATGTTTCTACAGCTGCTTTTTTGCTAAGATGGCAGAGTTGAGTAGTTGTAGTAGAGACTGTGTAGACTGAAAAAACTACTTCCCTTTACCAAAAAAAAATTGCCAACTTCTGACCTAGAGGACGGAGCACCCAAGATTTAACCATCTCATCCCAGAAGGTCACATCCCAGTTCACCCACATTCTCTTGGCAAGAACTAGCCATATGGAGTCTCTGTCTGGGTAGCTACTTTTCTGCATTAACTCAGTCCTTTCACACTGGGGAACACATATCTTTGTAGTTTAGGTCGCTATGACTGCAGCAGAGGGATTACCTTTTAGACATCTCAGGAAATAGATACAAATGCTCTTCAGATATTTCTGCTCTTCAAAATCCATTTTCAATTGTGTCATTAGAGGAGAGGGTGTGTGTGTGTGTGTGTGTGTGTGTGTGTGTGTGTGTAGGGGTGTGGGAATTCTTTCTCTGCTTTTCGATGTGTGTGTGTGTGTGTGTGTGTGTGTGTGTGTGTGTGTGTGTGTGTGTGTGTGTGTGTGTGTGTGTGTGTGTGTGTGTGTGTGTGGAGGGGTGTGGGAATTCTTTCTCTGCTTTTCGATGTATTGACCATGCTGGCTGGTTCAGCTTGGCTTTCCTCAAGCTGTCACTCCTATCCCTTCATGCCCCTTATCTCTGTTGTAGTGAGTGACTCCGCCCTGTCTGAGTTCCCAGCCCTAAATCACATGCCTACACTCAGCAACTCTAAAGGCCAGCCCCTGCAGACAGACTGTATTGGCGTTAGAAGGACGTGGTCATTAGACCTCATCAAAATACATCTTCCTGTCATATGAAGCAACTCTTCACACGAGAAGGATGTGTTGGGTAAAAAACATTTCCTTCATTCCCTTAACATTTAAAGAAATTCAGGTAAAATGTCGACATATTCAGTTCAACCACGTATGTACAAGACATTCTGGGGACACTTTGGGTGCCAAGGATCTCTGGCTTATCAGAGATTTACTATTCCTCCATCACCCACCACCTAAAGCTACCTAGGGAACTGTAAAATCTAAAAGAAAATGAGTCTGCAATGCAAACCCAGCCCACAGAGTCTTTCCTTATGCTGTCTTAGATTGCTGTCCCCCAAACCACCATTATACAGAAATTCCACTGTGATAGAAACTTAGTTAAAATAGTCCCTGCTCTCAAAGGAATCACAGTCCAGTGGAAAGACAGGCTTTTATACACTATGGGTAATAGAAGGGAGTCTAAACTCAGCACTCAGATTGAGATCCAAACAAAGTACTCAGAGCAAACATAGGGGTGGAGTGATTAATTGTGGCAGATGTTTACCAAGAGTAATGATGTTAAGTGTCAGGAATAGAAAGCCTTTCTTCATCACGCTTGCAATGCTAATCCCAGTTCATTCATCATCCAACCTCACCTTGCCTGGCCATTTATCTTGAATGCAAACCCAGCTTTATTCAGGGAAATCAGTCATCTCCATTTATCCTGTGACTGCAGACGCTCAGAGAGGATAACTGCCACCAGCCATATTTCATGCTCATCCACTCACGTGGGAGACCAACCTTTTGCCAGGTGATCTCTTCAATTGGGATGGTTTTTAATTCAATCTAAAACTGAGGCTTGGAGATAAAGCAGCCCTGTGGCCCTGTTATATATTCTGGGACACATATGCTTCCTTGTCTCTGGTCTCGTGTTCTAGTGAGATGAGTATTGGTCACCTTCTCTTAGGAGTGCATCAAGTGAGGAAATGCGAAGATGGGAAGATGATTGACATGGGTTCCTCTTTCTCTAGAAAGAAAGGCCAATATCGCACTAAGCTGTGATGATGAAAGGGAGGTGATGTCGGAGGAAGCACGGAAAACAGAGAAACAGATTGTAATCAGGAGCCCGAGGCCAGCTCGATTCTCATTCCTTTATTAAAATAAGAAGTGCTGCCCCTTCTCATCCAGGCAGACCTTTTCAGCCCTTCGTGATACCAAGTCCTCCTGTTTTCCCAAATGACTTAATCATTCCTCTTGACTAACCTCTTTTCACAAAGATGTGCACATCTTTCCCATTGTGGAGAAACCCCCCGCCAGCCTTAACAGCCTCTTCCGGCTACTTTTCCTTTCCTTTCCTTTCCCCACCCAGAATCTCAAGGTGAGCCCTCAGGATACCCCTTGCCAGGGCTGCCATCCCACTGTCAACATTGCTTCATAAAAATCTAGGCGTCTTCTCACCATCTTGCTTTAGCCTGCAGTCCTTCTCCTCAGATAGTCCTCTAATTGCTGTTGTTTATGGATAATGCCACTCAGCGTTAATCTGTATTTCCTCTTCTTGTGCAAATTTTGTTGGCTCTTTGTGACTTGGATGTGGTTTCAACTAGAAACCTTAATCCAGGGGTTGGCAGACTGCAGCCATTTGGCAAAACTGGCTGCCCTCTGCCTGTTGTTATAAATAAAGTTGTATTGGAAAACAGCCATCCCCATTCCTTTATATATTGTTTACCACTGCCTTTGTGTAACCACAGGCAGAGGTGATTAGTTGCAACAGAGACCACATAGTCCCCAAAGCCTAAAATATTTAGTATCTGGTCCTTTACAGAAAAAAGCTTGCCAAGGTAGGAGTTAATCTTTCTCATGATATTGTAGGCTCATTTTGATCTTCAGATCTCCTTATTTTTTAATTAATTTATTTATTTTAACATCTTTATTGGGGTATAATTGCTTTACAATGGTGTGTTAGTTTCTGCTTTATAACAAAGTGAATCAGTTATACATACACATATGTTCCCATATCTCTTCCCTCTTGCGTCTCCCTCCCTCCCAGATCTCCTTATTTTTGATAAATTCTTGCCAGACTATGGGAAGACCATGTTCTCTTCTGAGAAGAATCCCTGGTTCAAAAAGTTGAGAGAATCCTGATACACGGAGCGATACTCATATTTCCATTATCCTGTGCTGCAAACCAGGGCAGCCACTGTGCCCAGATCCAATTATGGAAAAAGATGATTGAACTCAAAACACCCCTTGCTTCCTGAAGACTTATTCTTCCCTCTCTTTGGAAAACCCCTAAGTTCTTGTTACGAGCCACAGATTGTGCTTGGGTAATTGAGCGAGTCTGAGGATTGCTGCCTCTTTTATGGACTGTGCATTGTTCTGGTGAAGGCGGGGTGATGCACTGGGAAACATGGGGTTTGCCTCTGAGAACTGTAAGGAGGTGGAAGGCTGCTGTCTTTTATTATGAGGTCTTCTGTTCTCTTTGAATTTCTTTCCTTCTACATGGGTACATGTTATGTTGAGAAAGTCCTTGGGCAAATCACTTCAATTCTCAGTTTCTCTAAGTAACGGAGAAAAGAATTCCTTCTCACCTACCTTCCCAGAAACTTAAAGAAATGTATGTGTAAATGCAAAAGATACACTTAATAGGACAAGTAGGTTGTAGCCCATGACTGTCCAATAGAAATGTAATTTAAAACTTTCTTTTTTTTTAAAATTTTATTTTATATTGGAGTGTCATTGATTAACAATATTGTGTTAGTTTCAGGTGTACAGCAAAGTGATTCAATTATACATATACATGTATCTATTCTTTTTCAAATTCTTTTCCCATTAAGGTTAGTACAGAATATTGAGCAGAGTTCACTGTGCTATGCAGTAGGTCCTTGTTGGTTATTTCTTTCAAATATAACAGTGTGTATGTGTCAATCCCAAACTCCCAATCTATTCCTTTGCTGGTAATCTATTCCTTCCCCGCTGGTAACCATGAGTTTGTTCTCTAAGTCTATGAGTCTGTTTCTGTTTTGTAACTAAGTTCATTTGTATCATTTTTTTGTAGCCACCTAAAGAAAGTAAAATGGGGTTTCCCTGGTGGTGCAGTGGTTGAGAGTCCGCCTGCCGATGCAGGGGACACGGGTTTGTGCCCCGGTCCGGGAGGATCCCACATGCCGCGGAGCGGCTGGGCCCATGAGCCATGGCCGCTGAGCCTGCGCGCGTGTCCGGAGCCTGTGCTCTGCAAAGGGAGAGGCCACAGCAGTGAGAGGCCCACGTACCGCAAAAAAAAAAGAAAGTAAAATGAAACAGATGAAAGTAATTTTAATAAATTATTTAACCCAATATATCTAAGAAGTAGTCAATATAAAATTATTAATGAGATATTTTACTTTTTTCCCATATTATATCTTCAAATCCAGAGTATTATTTTGTGATTATGGTGCATCTTACTTTGAGCAAACCAGGCTATCACAGTGGACAGCGCAACTCAAGCCTGTGTCCTAGCTGACAGCATCTCCAGCAGCCCCCCACCCTCACCAATAACCACTTACTTCTCCATGAGCCCTGGAATGTGCTCAGCCAAAGAGCAAAAAAACCACAGGTAGACGTCAAATTCCTAAAGGGCTGTGGTTTCTGTTTCCCATGTCCCTAAAGTGGCCATAACATTATTATTAACAATGCCTAATCTATGTTGAAATACTTAGTATATTCTGGACACTGTGCTAAGAGCTTTGCAAGATTTTTTCGTTGATTTCTCACAACCATCCTGTGAGAAAACTGTTGTATCACCATTTTAAAGGTCAATAAACTGAGGATGAGAGGAATTGCAGTTTGCCTGATGTCACAGAGCTTTTGCGTGGTGGAGCCAACATCCATTCTCAGGCAGATGTTTCCAGAGTCTGATTAATTCAAAATAAGCAATATTGCTTGTTTCTTGAACTGCTTTTTTTTCTTTTTTCTTTATCTTTTACTGCTGGCATTGCCCCCTCCTGAGGACTAACTCTGCCTCCTGCCCTGCCCTGCAGCTGCTATTATTGAAGTGGAGGGGGTGGTGGTGGTGGAGGGAGCATCCTCCCAGCTCTTTTTACCAGCCATGGCTGGGATGGTGTTTAAACTGACGAGTCTTCCAGCACAGCAGGCTCTCCCCTCAACACAACGCAGAGACTTATACTTTCCATTGCCTTCTGAGAAAGTGCATTGAATCACTTCTCTAGAGGAGGGCTATTAACAAATCTAATACCATTCTCAAAAGCAACTCTTATTAAACAGTTCTTATTAATCTTGTTTCCCAGGATGAAACACATACTATCCAGCTTTTTATATGACACGGCAAATTCTTTGCCTTTTCAGGTTACCTCACATTCTTCTGTGTGAGGGTAAAATAGGGCAGAATTTGTTTCTCCCTCATCTTATTAAGTATGAATGGAAGTGGTCAGAGGAATGGACATTTCCAAACTCTTTTCTCGCAGAGATACTCATTCCTTTTAAAAACAGATATAACTATTTCATTGTGCTTAAATGCATTCTTTAGCCTAAAGACTTTTCCCTTTCCTCTACTCTGATTTTTTTTTTTTTTTTTTGCGGTACGCGGGCCTCTCACTGCTGTGGCCTCTCCCGCTGCGGAGCACAGGCTCCGGACGCGCAGGCTCAGCGTCCATGGCTCACGGGCCCAGCCGCTCCGCAGCATGTGGGATCTTCCCGGACCGGGGCACAAATCCGTGTCCCCTGCATCGGCAGGCGGACTCTCAACCACTGCACCACCAGGGAAGCCCTATTCTGATTTTTAAAGTAATATTTCATTTTCTACTTTAAAATTTTTCTCCTTTTAAAAACACATTTAAAGTTATAAATATACTCCTTATATAAGAGATTCAAACAATAAAGAATTATATAAAGAAAACCTTGAAAATCCTGTCCTTCCTCCAGTCCTCTTCTTAGAATTCATTTCTGCCAATAGGTTAGACCATGGTTTTTCATTCTCTTTTCTGTGTTTGCATATCCATACGTGTATATATATTATGCCTTGGAAAAACACGATTGGGATCATACTATGCACTTTTTCCCCTAGTTTGCTTTGTTTATCTGAAAATTTGTCTTTGTGATTTTTCCACATCAATGCCTTCTTTTTTGACAGCTGCATGATACTTTATAGTAAAGATATAGCATACTCTATTTCAAGACTCCCCTATTGATGGTCGTTTAGTTGTTGTCTGTTTCATGCTATTTCCTACAGTTCTGCAATAAGTATTCTTGTACTCAAGGTTTATTCAGTATAAACTCCTAGCTTATGTCTAGTTTTGATGGACTAACAAATTGCCTTCAGAAGAGCTTCATCAATTCGTGGTTCAAGTAACAAGGTAGGGGAGGATCTGAATCCTTCAGTGATCACCCGTATTTGATTTTATCAAATTAAAAACGTTTGCCAATCTGACAGAAATCATTTTTGTATTCTTCAGAAAACTTTCAAGGAGAATGTTCACTCTGAGTTTAATTTCCAGAGCATGGAATATGCAGCCAGACTCCCTGAGTTTATACCACAGATCTGCCACTTATTGGTAGCACGATCTTGGGCGGCGCGTTGCTTCATCTTTCTGTGTTTTATTTCCCCTCCCTGTGAAATGTAACAGTAGTTATACCTAACCCATAGAGTTGTTATGAGGATGAAATGAGTTAGTCTGTGTAAAACACTTAGATCAGTACTTGCATGTTGTAAGGATATATAATATTTGCCTTATTATACTATTATCATATTGTATTTTCTTGCACGTAAGAAAACAAATGGTTTTGCTAGGTTGTTTTCTATTTGGACACTTTATTGAATTACCTTATTATTTATAATAATTTTAAATGGCTTCTCTTAGATATTCTTCATTGATAATTGTGGAAAGTAATCATTTGGGCGCCTTTCTTTGCAATAGTTAAAGCTCTCTTTTTCTTGTCTTGTTGCATTTGCTAATGTTTCCAGTGACAATGGTAATAGAGGTCTTTGTTTTGTTCCTGATTAGTAAGACTACCTCTAATATTTCACAATTATATGGGATTTGGTGAAGAACCTTTTAGAGAGTGAGGACATTTCATTCTAATTAAAGAATATTATTAAAGTATTTTTTAAATGAGGAAAGATGTTAAATATTATAAAATATTCTCTCTGGCATCTTTTGAGATGATCATAAATTGTTTTCTTTTTTAAATCAGCCTCTGTGGTGAATTAAATTAGTGGATTTTCCAATGGTAGGTGAGATACAACACTTTGGCATTTAATTATTGAACTGTTGGAGTTGATAGCTTCATTTATTACTTAGAACTTTTACATCTGTGTATGTGACACTAGCAGACATTTTTCTTCATGCACTATTTTTGCAGGTTGAGTCAATAAATTTCTTATCTTTTATTATGCTATTGAATAAGTTTAATGACACAAAAATTATCTGCTTCTTGAAGGCTTGGTAGGATTTGCCTATAAAACCCTTGGCCCAAGAGTTTTAACAGTAATCTCTGACTACTTTTTCAGTTTCTTGTATGGTTATTAATACATTTAGATTTTGTACTCATTCTTGAGTAATTTCCATTTTTCTAAGAAATCATCCATTTCATCTAGATTTTCAAATTTGTTGACATTGTTACAAAACATTCTCATAATTTAAAAGCCTCCTCTACAGCTATCGTCCTGCCACTTTTCTTGCTTTCAGTATTGCTTACCTTTGTCTTCATTTTTACCCCTTAATCAGACTTGCCAAAGATTTATCTAGTTCATTAGTTTTTACAAAGAATCGACTTTGGTTTTACAAATCAGCTATAGCTTATTTTTTGGTGACTGTTTTCTATATTATTAATTCCTGCTGCTACCCGTTCTTCCTTTACTTTCTTTGGGTTTATTTTATTATTTTGTTCATCATTTTTTAATATGGGGAGTGAGACATACATAGCAAGAAAATATGATAGACACAGGGGTAGGAGTCTGTACTTAGCACAATGAGGACACAAAACAAAGGGACTGATTCTATAAATGAGGGTAGGGTAAAGGTGGAGCTTCGTGACTGAAAGATAAGTGAGTCGTGGGAAAAGGTGCCCGGCTATTCATACTCATAGTTATTCACAATGTGATGTTTATGGAAAATTTTATATACACACACCCACAACACCTGTTACAGTGATTGCCTCTGAGAAAGGCAAGTAAAGGCATTTGGCATGTACCCCTTCACGTTGTTGAATTTCATTTTAGTGTATGCGTTTATTATCCACCTAATGAACAAGTTTAAAACAAAGTAAAATTAAGGTCATTCCATTGAACATTGGACACATGAACTGGTTTAAACTTCCTCCTTAATGTAAAGGTATTTTAAATGTTGAGAGGCACCCAAGTGCAGGTCTGAGATCTCTGTTAGAAGGCAGACTGCAAGGCTGCATAAAATCTGCCGTCTGGTCTGTTAATGTGGCAGTGGCTGCAGGCGGTGGGTTTGCAGATCTGTGGGGGAAGGTAACCACCGGTTCCAGTCACAGTAGTGACAGAGGAGGGGATGAGAGGTTTCCTGTCTGAGGCAGGTTTTGCTTTTGTTTCAAAAGCCGTTATCTCTGACAGGGTGGGTCTCCCCCTTCTGCCACCTCACAGCTTGCCTGGCTCTGGCTTTTCGCTTCTGAATCGGCTCCAACCCCAGACAGGGCCCCTGTCTGCCCTGCCTTTGACCTGCAACATCTCTTTATTTCTCAAGCACTGCACCTCTGTCCTCAAGTTCAGCCACTTTACTGCTTCTCCCACCAGGGAACAAGAGGTCCTTGTAAATGCAGGTCATAGATAATCACAAGGTCAGAAATGGGCACTGAGAGCTGGGGAGCACGCACTTGGAAGCATAGTAGCCTTCGCTGGAACGATGGAGGCAAGAGGTGGACGTTTATCTGGCTGGAGCAGATGATCACATTTGTATGGGAGGCGGGGTGAGAGAGCGCATGAGCAGAAGAGTATGTCTGAGAAAAGGAAACGCCAAACTCAAGGTCTCAGAGGGCGGAGCTAAGAAAGAAAAGGAGGGAGGAAATAAACATCCATTTATCGAGCTCCTTCTGTGGTCCAGGAGCTCTTTAAGTAGGATTTCATTTAACTCTCTCAACTCTCCCGTTTTGGCTAGGGGCTCTGAAGCTTAAGGGAACTAAATATCTTGACAAAGACCCACAGCTGGCAGGTGGAGAGGCAGGGATTGAAAATCAATGGTAGAGAGATGGATGGCAGTTGAAGGTGAAACCGGAGAGAGACCAGGCTGATGTCTTCCTTCAGTTCTCTCTGATTAGGGGGAAGTAGGAAGTACTCAGTCGGAGAAGCAAAAGCCTCATCTACTCAGTTGCTCATGCCAGAAGCCTGTTGCATATCCCATCCATTGGCAAGTCTTGTCAACTCTACTCCCAAAATAGATCTTGAATGTCCACTCTTTCCAACTCTACCACTATCACCTTAGCCCAAGCTAGCATCCTAGAATAAACCACCAGCATCCTCACTTAGACCAGCATGCTAACCTCCTACTGGCCTTTTCTCCTTTTGGTCCATTTTCCATCGGATGGAGCAATATTCAGAATATACTTGTCTGGTCGTGTCTTGTCATCCCTTGAAACTTTCCAACAGCTTCCCCGAACCCTGAGGATGGCAGTCATTATCTCAGCACGAGCTGCAGGACACTGAATGGTCCATCCCCTGTCAGGTCCTGCAGACGCATCCTAAGCCACTTTCCCCTTTGCTTGTATGTTCTAACTGTATTGGCCTTTTTTCTGTTTCTCAGACTCAATAAGCTGCTTTTATTCCTTTCTCCACTTAGCAGTTGTTTTTTCACTTACCTCTTTTTCTGGCTGTCCTTCTTACCAGTGCTGTGTAAACCGAGTCTAGATTTGATTCCCCTAATAGCTAACCAGTGGAGTAATTCATTTAAACACATGTCTGTCACTAGGCAGAAAGCTCTGTGATTGTTTTCTTGTTTTCCCAGCTTGTAGTTGATGCTTATTTTGAATGAATGAATGAATGAATGAATAAGTGAATGAAATAGTAAACGAATGAAAAAATGTATCATTAAAGTAAATCACAAGCTTAGTCTTGTATTCTTTAGCAAAGCACACCTGTGAAGGCTGAAAAGCCCCCTTTGCACAGACTGCTTCCTGTCACTCATCATAGCTGAGGTAATGGCTAATCTGGGTAGTTCATTCCACATGCCACCCTGACGAGGTTTGGCTGTGACCTTCCCCTTTTGATCAGGGTCAAATCTGACTTGCTGTCTTTGCTTTCTGCCTCATGTTTTCCTTTCCTGTTTGTGCCTCTGCCCTTTCACTTTCTTTGCTCTGGCTTGGAACTTTAGGTGCAGCTGACAGTCTGTTTTCTACTTCCTGTATACTAAATATCATGCTAGAGGTCTTTGCTTGGAAAAATTAAAAACAAAAAAACTTAATACGTGCAAGGTGAACAATGCCCCGCTCTTTGGAATCCCCATAAAGCTGCTTTGGGACGGTGTCCTGGTCCCTCCCTACACGGCTCCAGTGGTCCGCGAGCTGCCACCCCCAACCGTGTCACAGACCCGGCTGTGAGGTTGCCAGGCTCAGCACGGGGCACCCGCCTCTGCCGGAGGGATCTGAGTTCCTTCCATGTAGTGAGTCAATCTGGGCAGACAAATCCTGCTGAAAGGGGTTATAAATTGGGGATTGTGAACCCTTCCTGCTGAGAGGCACTAACAGTTTATAAGGGAGAAAAATTGATAAACCCCTGGGTATCTTTTGTTTTCACTTCGCTCTGTGGCCAGCTGTGAAAAGGAAATGACTGTAAACAGCCTATTAGTAAAACTGCTTTAGTAAAAAGACCTCGAGAGAAAGTCATGAGCAATTGTTACCTCAGCCAGGGCTTCCCACCTCGTTTTAAAAGGCAAGAACAGTGGAATGAAGCCCTGAGGTGCACCTATCCTGCCAAACACGAAACAAAATAACATCCTCAGCTGCTTTGTGAGTGGTGATGGATGCTAATGGCACCGCGGTGAGCCCGCTCCTCGGGCCCTCCCTCGCGTCTCCGCATCTCACATCCTTCTGTTGGACATTTGTTATGGGCAAAGTGTGCAGGGAAAGGAAAATGGTACCCAGAGCTGCATAAGATTAGAAAACACATTGCAATGGTCCACCCCAGTTCCCCAGGAATGCAGAAGAGAGGAAGTTCACTCTCTCCCGAGTTGTTAAGAGAAGAAAACGTGAAAGCTACAGCTTCAGAACTTAATCTTGAAATACGGGAGGTGGAGGGGAGGGGAAGAGAGGAGAAGGAAGGTGGTTCTGCATAGAAGGTGCAGCAGAAACAGAGGCCTCAGGGAGGAAACTTTCTGATGGGGCTGGGAGTCATTCTAAGGACAGCTTGCTACTAGTACATCGATTTGTGAACGTAATTAGAAATCAAGTGTAAAGGCTTCAAAAATTCAGATGTAAATGTCAGCTGGACTGTGTCCGAAGTCTTACTATTTTTCAGTTGGATTCCGCAGAGCAGAGATCTGTGGTCTCAGCAGAGCGGCTTGGGTGCCTCGGTGCTGGTGGGGGTGGGGGTGCCGGCTTCCCTAGAGGCAGTGTCCCTTGACCATCCCTCCTTCTAAGGTAGACAAAATAAAGCTTGTCTTCCTGCCACCGTCCCTGGCCTGCCTTCTCAGAAGGCATTCCAAACCCGAGGCCCCAGGGGGGACCCTAGACCACTGGAGAGTTCTATGAGGCCAATGTGAGCCTTGGTCTCTCTGGCTGGATTTCAGACCCAACACCTCGGGTCCCGGGGAGCCTGGCCTGACCTTGTGGAGGGTTGTTTATTAGCTGTTCTGCTGAAGTTCCATTCATTGATTTAAATAAACAGCTCAGATCTGACTCAAGGCTCTCCCCCAGCAGCCTTAAATCAAAGGACGCTTCTGTTATGCTTTATTACTTTAACTTTGCAAATTTGAATTAAAAGAAGGGGCAGCTTTATGGCTCAGCTGCAGCCCCGTAGCAAGTTCAGCTAAAAGCCAGCGTTTGTACCCCATACCCCTGCCGGGGTTTTTATTCTGCAAACCCCTTTATCGTTAGAGCTGCAGAAGGGCAGACGAGGAGGCCCAGCATCGACTAAAAATAACCGTTTTGAATGGATGTTTTGAAGCTGGAGGTGGAGAGAACTGTGCGGAGACACACAGGCTTAGGACCTGGGAGACCCAGGGTCAGGTCACCGCTTCCCCATGACGTAGCTCTGTGATACTGGGCAGTCACTTTACAGCTCTGACCTTCAGTTTCTTCTTTTGGTAAAATTTAAGGACAGGGCAAGATAACTTTCGTGTTCCTTTCAGTTCTAAAATTCTGTGGCTCTGTGATTTGACCAACTACTGTGACACAACTGGAGTGGGAGGCCAGATATAAAATGTCCAGCAGTAGCAGCTTCAGCATGTAAGTCAGAAAGCATCTTCTAAGGAGTGACAGGAGGAGAAAGCATGACATAAGAGTTATTTCCAAGCCCAGATCAGTTCATTATATAATGAGGGATGGCGAGAAGGGTGTCAGGTTTAGGAGGAGGTAAACAGACTAAATGTGTGTGAGGAGGTTTGGGGGCGCAAGTGCGGGGCGCGGTCTAGGGCAACTCCAAGCGTTTTGGCCTGTCGGTGCCAAATAGGAAATACTAAAGAAGGGACAGGGTTAGGTGACTAAGATAGTTCATTTTGGAACATGTAGAAAACCTTTATCTTGATTTTAAGAGCTGGATAAAATCTTAAAGAACATTTTAAATCCTTATTAGTTTAATACTTAAAGCAACATATATTCCTATTATGAAAATAAGCACAGAACAATTAAAACATACAGAAAAGCATAAAGGAAAGCCAACTGCTCATAGTTTCACCATACACACGAGCTAATCACTGCAATTCAGTGGGGAGTTCCACATGCCCTCTTCCCAGATTCCGCCACCCATCATGCGGGGGTTGGGCACGGCTGCTTTGTGGACACCCCGTCCACTCTGAAGTGCACAGGAGCCCTGCCATTTCACCCACTGAGAGTAGCCAAGGAGAATCCTCTGAAGGAAGCATCCCCTTTGAGCCTCTCAGCCTTCCTCCACTTCCAGACTCCCCCAACCCTGAAACAACAGAAATGATAAGCGGGCAACAAGGCTGTCCCCTACATGTTTCTCAGGAGAACCAGACTGCCTGCTGAGGAAGATGTGCTACGATGCCACCCAGGCTGTCTTTGCCTCTACCTTCACGTCGTATCTAGTTTAGATTCTCACAGGGAACAGCATCCTCCCGTGGTGGTGTTGCTTCGAAAGCCTTCGTCCCTGTTTTTAGGCTTCCTTAAAACAGTCAGGGCTGCAGTGGTGAGAAGGGGAAGGAGGCCGGTCCTCAAGACGGCACATCCTCCTCTGGATGCTCCCACTCTAAACCTGTTACTCTAGGGAAGGCAGGGAGGGAACCACACGGCGAGCCCTCTTCTGTGTAAAACAAGGAGCCTGCGTTATTCTAAAAGGGATCCACAACTAACTTGGCTTTGTCCTCAACTGCTTTCCAAGAGCTCGGTGTGGACACTGGCGATAACTAGACCTAAGAACTAGTGGATGGAGAAGGAATTAAAAATGAACAGTGTGTGATTGTATGTAGACAGAACTGCAGATTCCGTTCCAAACTCTGGGGACACCAAGCCATCCCCGTCACGCCGCCACCCTTCTGTAACGCAGATGACGCTAAAGCACGCATTGTCATCATGGCAGAATATTTTCTCCCTTTATGAGTCAGCCTGGGATGCTGAATTAGAGAAACTTTGCAGTGAAAAATCCCCCACGTCTCATTTAGTTCTTTCCTTATTCCAGCCTTGCTTTTCGCAGTTTTGATTAGTGCCTTTGCCCATTTGGAGAATATTTTATGATTAGGTTTCAAGAGGAATCCATCCATGGCTGTTTGTCTGAAATGAAAATAAGATAAAGAGCAGTGTCCGGAGAAGGCCAATAAGGTAGCCTTTAAACCTGTGTCTGTTGTTGGGCTGCCCTCGAGCCTCGAGGCTCTGCTTTCTCCCCTCCGCTGGAGGGACAGCGCTTGCAGGGTGGCTGGACCGGCCAGCTGCTGATGCGGAGAGGATCCAGGCTGGCAGCTGTCCACAGTTCCTTGATGGGCCTCTTCTCAAAGGAAGATTGATGTGAGTCAGCGAAACCCTCATTAAGTGAGTCACACCATTAATACAAGGTGCAGATTGCAAAGTGGTGTTTATTTCAGTGTTGACAGAAACCAGGGCACAGAGGCCTTGAATCAAAAATAACCTTGGGCCAGACACACTGAACTTGGATCAGATCTGAAATCCCAGGCACACATTCCTCCCTGAAGGCACACAGGCATCCGGATACTGCGGCTGCTTGCTTTGTCCTGCGGGTGGGTTGCCCCCCATCTCCAGTTTTTGCCCTGGCTTGACAGTTTACAAAGCCCATCCACTTATAACACCCTTGTCCCAACTTGAATAAGCCTTGGAACATTGATTAGGTGATGTTCTCAATGACTAAGTGACGGTCCTGGGTCGGAATCCGGGCTCTGCTATTTTCACTCTGTGTGAATGTGGGCAGATCACATAGCCTCTCTACGTTTTAGACTGAGTACATAACCCCCAGTACTCCTACTACCCTAAGTGATGCCCTCCAGTTTCCTCATCTGGGCTTGAAGTCCTTAGATTCTCCAATTTATTGATGAAGATAATATTAATAGTATCTCCACAATAGGGCATGAAGATTGAAGTAGGTAATATCATTAATGAATCATCTCAGTGTATGGCACGTAGAGTAAGAGCTCAAGAAATGTTACCCTGAGGTTTGGGGAGTATAGGCCTTATGCCGAGTATAGATGGGAAACCAGATTTGAGAAAGTTTATTCGTCCAAGGTCACAGAGGTAGAACCCGACAGGGCCACGAGCTGAAACAAGTTCCTCTGACGTCAAAGCCAGAGTTCTTTCAAATGCACCTACAGCACAGGTCTCTGAAGGATGGGCACCATTCCTCTGGCCCTGTTCACTTTCCAGGAAATGAAATGTCACACACTTTCCTCCTGGTTCCTTCTGGTTTACTGCTTTGTCTGTGTTCACGTTGATTTATGTGTCAGTGGCTGGGGATACCTTAGTGAAGGAGACAAGGGGCTTACCTCCTATAGTTTTTACAGTCCAGGAACGAGGCTGTTGTGATTTTGTGCGATGGGAGATATGGCTACATGTAGGAGTGACGCCTCACCAGCCTTGGCTGGGAAGTGGGGAGAACAGTGTGGACAAAGAAGGGTGGTCCAGTAAATATTCATGACCTGACTGCCTGCTTCCCCTGGAGGAGACGACACTGAAGCTGAGGTCTGGCGGATGAGTAGAAGTCAACCAAGTGAGCGTGGGGTAGAGACCCAACTCCCGCGGGTGGCGTGACACTACGGGCGACAGGGGAGGGTGTGTCATTTTCAGGGAGCTGCAGCTCAAGTGGGGCAGGGTCAGTGTGTCTGCTAGGGACTTTAGACCTTCTTTTAAAGGCAGTAACTCTGCTTCCAAGAGCATTTTGACTTAGGTGGTTTGATGTCGCTCTGTTGACATCTCCATGTTTTAACACAGGGAGAGTCTGACGCAGGAGTAAAATACACACCTTAATAGGGAAAAGCACTCTTTCATAACCAAACAGTTTACCCAACATTGTTCATGGTACACGTGGTGATTCTCAGGTCAGGCCCAGCCAGTGAATAGATCTGTTTTGTATATGATTTGGTACGTTTTTAAGTTAAAAGCTTAATCACTATAAAAAATATTAGAGGAAAATGTGGATAACTATTTCTATGATCTTAGGATAAGTAGGTAGAAAAATATTGGGTAACACTGAAAACTGTGCCTACATAAAATCGAAACTTGCCTGAGCTGCCAGAAAAGAAGCATAAAAGCTAAAATATAAAGAGAAATAAAAAGGTTTTTTAATTATGGCAATAATTAAATAAAAATTTAACTAAATAATTAAAAATCTGAATGCACAGGTAGTTTCTAAAATGCAATGGGGAAAAGATGAGCAGCTCAGTAGGTTAATGAGTAGCTCACAAAAGAAGAAATACTTGGAACATATGAGAGCAGTGCATTGTGTCTGTTTGGTTCAGTGACGTGTATGTGCTGAGCACATAGAGCAGCTCTGGTGGATTGTAGGTGCTCTTTGTTGAATGAATGAACACAGGATGGTCTTTTGCTTCACCAGTGTTTTTAAAAGAAAAATTTTTTAAAACCCACAAGATTTACTTTCCAATCATTGATTTAGTCAACGTTAAAAATGTTGATAATATCCAATCGGCATTCCAGAAGATGTGGGAAATTTCAAGTAGAATGTTCATTGAAGCACACTTTATAGATATAAAATAGAAACAAGCAATCCCCATTAAAGAGGGGCTGATTAAATAAGTTAGAAGATGTTCATCATACAGTGAAATACTGTACAACCATTCAAAATGTTCATATAGATATATATCAGTTTAGTACGAAAACATATATATGAAATTGAAAATTAAGGTTGACAAAAACTACAGGAGGAATAATTGAAGTGTGTCACCATTCAGTAGGTGGGTTGCTAAAGGTTTCTAGGAATAACTTTTAGTGAGTTAACAACGTTGTCCTCTATTCCTAGTTTACCACAGCTTTTTCTTTTTTTAGTTTAATTTTTAAATCCAGTGTTGCTGATGACAGCATTTGTATTAATCCATTTTTTGTTTCTTGTAGATCTCTCTCTCTCTCTCTCTGCCTCCCTCTAAAATTCTTATTCTAATGAAATTTTGCCATGTGTATCTAGATGATGACCCTTTTTCATTCAGTCCTGCTCAACATTTGATGGGTTCTTTGTTATGGGATTTGTTTTTCTATCACTACTTTCCATATGCCCTTCCTTCCATTCCTGGATCTATCCATCATGTTTTGATTTTTATTTCATAATTTTTTTTTCTTTGTGTTGAATATCAGATCAAGTTTTTGGCACAATTTATTAACTAATGAATTTGTTCTTTATCTGTTTCCCTGCTGCTGTTTAGTCCGTATAAGAGAGCTTTTAATTTTAGCAATAACGTTTATAATTCACAAGCTCTCTAGTTGATTCTCTCTCCCTTTTTAAATGGTCTGTAATATCCACTCCACATCCTTGAGGATTGTAATAATGTTCTTTAAACTATTGTCCTCATTGCTTCATTAAATCTATCCCCTTGAGTACTGCATCTGTCGGCTACAGTTGTGATAATGCTGTGTAACATGTAACTCTGAAAAGCAGTGGTTACAATAATGAGCATTTATTTTTCTTGTTCAGAGGTCTGCAGACTAGGGTGGCTCTACTTTAAATGACTTTGAGCTGGGCTGGGCTCCTGAATTCAGTTTGGATTCAGGTCTGACCCACTTCACAGTTCTCTTGGACCAACTGCTACCTGGGTACATGTTCTCCTCATGGTAGGTTGTGGGCAGACAAGAGACCAAGCCAGTCGGGGCAAGCATGTTTGAAGCCTTGGCTCCCTGCCCCATCTACAAACAGAGGTCTTTGTGTGTACGCTCAGCCTTGAATGTGACTTTTCTAAGTCGTGCTCCCAGGAGTGGTCTGTCTGTTCAGCACTGGCTGTTTGGAAGGAGGGCAGGACTTGGTGCCAGAATGGCTCCACCTGAGCTTGCCTCTGATGATTGTGTAACAGATGCTGGCAATACCCTGCCCGTGTCTCCTTGGCACACACTGTCTGGCACATGCTGGCTTCATATTGTAACCGTCTGCCTAAGGGCTTTCTCTGGCCATGGTCACTTGCCCAGCCTGTGCTTGGAGCAGGACTCAGTGGATGGGAGTGGGGGGGCTGGGGAGCTAACACCTCTAGAAGCAGCCCTCGTCTAGTCATGGACTGGAAATGTCTCTCAGGTGGGACAACTGAAAGGGTTGTTACCTGGTCTGACAGGTGTCTCCAGCAGGACTGAGCCCCAGCTACTCATGGTGGTGACCTGCTGTTTATCACAGCCTGTATGGACTTCCCTCCCTATCCCCCCCTTACTTCTCCTATCTCCTACAGCTGCTTCCTCAGGTTACTTCCAAAGTAAAGGACTTAAGTTCTAGTCCTACCTCAGTATCTGCCTTTAGAGGAATTCGGCTTAAGACAAAACGTATATTTTAGGAATAAAAGGTGATGTGTGGATTACATTTCCTTCTTTACCCTCTTTAGAATTGTCTAAATGTACAGTGAGCATGAGATCAGGAAAAACAAAACAAAACAGCCACCACCAACATGAAAAATCCCTCTCATATCAAGTCGCCGTGAACTCCCCATGTTTTTCCTAGGAGTTAGAAAAAATGCACAAGTCAGATAAATTAATATATTTCTTTCCCACTAAACACAAGTAAATTGTCTTTGTGTCTGTGGTGCAAATTGTAATTTGGAGGATGCATTGAACCAAATATGAAAAATAAACAAGAGTTTCAAAATGTGATAGAGTGTTCCCAAGTTCATCATAAAAGGAGACCATGAAGAGAGAAGCTCTCTCTCATTTCTTTGAAGTGCACTGATTTTATGGGGGATGTTATGTTCATTTCAAGAGGACCAGTGGGTGTGAAGCAGGAGTCATCCTAGATACCGCATCTATCTCCCTCCCTCCCCTCCATCCGTGGCCTCCAAGAAAAAGATGGAGAAACTATTCATCCATAAATTCAACAAAGGCATCATTATTATTTGCCGATCACTGGGTCAGGCTGGAGAAGGAGGACAGTGAAAGACACACAGGTCGGTCTGTGCTATCAAGGCACTGGTGGAGAAAGAAAACAAACTAGTACATGAAAAAGGGTATTGTACGTTAGGATACATTCTTTGAGGGAAATAAGTAGAGAAATACGATAGACAGTCATGCCAGCGTGAAGTTGGTTTCTCCTTTAAAACAGTGGAGGGGGAAATTCTGCCAGAAGAAGCTTCATTTGAGCTAAGTCTCAGTGAGAATGACAGTTGGGAAGACCTGAGGAAGTGTTCCAGGCCAAGAAGGTCTGAGCACCACCTGAGAACTTGCTGTTTGGAAGGAACAGAAAGGAGACAAGTGGGTCTGGAGAACAGCGAGTGATCCCCTTTTGTAAAACAAACAGAAAAACAACCTCAAATCCATAGTCACTACCCTGAAGTTTAGCGTCAGACACAATAAACAGTTATACCAATTCTTGGCAAAGATAAGAAAAAGAAAGGACCCTCTCATAGACCGTTTGTGTGAGTATAAATTGGTACAGAATTTTTGGAAGGCAGTTGGGTAATGCCTGTTTAAACTTGAAATATTCTTTTCCTTTTTACTTCATTTACTTCCATAGTGCTTGAAATTTCATACTCGCGGATTACTTCTACATTTTAAAAAGCTAATGAAAAATTTAGACCCTCTCTTTTCACACATATCACATCAGGACACATACACCACCTACATGCCTACAGAGCAATGGAAGCCAAAGCACAAAAAACAGCACAGGCTCTAAAACCAAAGGATGAATAGGTATTTTAAGGTGGAACTAAGGCCAGTAGCCCAAGTCCGTAAAGCAGCCATGAAAATACTGGATCAAATGTAAGACCAGAATCTAGAGGAAACCAGCTTGTGACCAACTTCTTAGTTTAATTTAAAGTGTATTGCTTGCACTGTTTCCAGCCCAGGTCTTTCTGGCATTTTTAAGTCTTATCTTTGGTTCCAAAACTTTGTCATTTATCATGCTTTTCAGCCAGCCTCCTAGGAAGAAACACAAGGTTGGTCTGTGCAAGTTAAATACGCAAGTGTATGCCAGTGCCCTTGTGGCATCATTTCCCCTTGGTGATCCAGGAAGGAACTTTGAGCCCCAAAGTGGCATGTCACAGAGCCCAGTTTATTGCGATCAGTTTCTCAGTAACTCCCAACTGGGCCGGAGTCAATCCAATAACAAAAGATGAAAGTGGCTAAATCTGTTAAACTACCAGGTGCCTGAATTTACTTAAATCACATATTAATTTCTTTCCCTGATCTCACTGCCATGCTGTCAAAGCTCTATCCACGTGTCACCGAATCAACTCTTTTGGGGTCAATTATGTTGAATCGCTTTGCTATTAATTGGATCACAGCCCAGCAGACGTAATTCGGTCTTCAGTCTGAAATGGTCCATGAGCCCAGCACCCCTATGTCCTTTCTCTGAAAGCTACACAAAGGCACGCGTTGTTGGATTGTCCTCCTGGAGGCTACCCTTAAAATCCAGGCGTGTGCTCTAATGACCCAGTCAGAGGAATGCTGAGTGTAACCACTTGTGAGTCGATAACTTGTGCAGGTCCCCAGAGCAACTATTTTGCTTGAGTCATAATGACATAGTCTTGCTTTTTTTTTTCCCCTCTTCTTCACCCAGCACCGTCAATGTAATGGTTTGTTACTTCTTGAGCCCTCCTCCCCATACCCGTTCTTTATAACTCTCCATCTTCCAGAATGGAATTTTCTACCACCTACCCCAGACTTCTTTCTTTACAAAGTTAAGTCCTGTTCATCTTTAGCACCTTTGCAAATGCCTACATTCTCTTGCTCCAGTTTCCTGCTTTTAATGTTCTCAAAAGCCCGCTTTCCATCCTAGCTGACTGGACCGATTCCAAGAGTCCTTTTAGAAGTACAGTGCATGGTACCCATTTTCACTAAGGAAGAAGCATGGCATCTTGAAGGAACGATGAAAGGTTCTTCTTAGTGGCAATATTTTTGCAGTTTTTAAGAACACCTGGATGTATTCTATGATATTCTTGATGCTAAGAATTTCTCCTTCAAAATATGGATCTAGCCCACAGCTGGAAATAGCATGCTCTCCAAATCCCCTTGCCATAGAGTTAAATATCTTCCCAGCATTTTAAATCACTTAAAGGCACTTAACCTCTCAAAATGGTATGAGCTCTCCTTCCACTCACATGGAAAGCATTGCACAATTGACAAAGAGCGTTAGAAGGGCTTCAAAACCAAAGCTAGAAAGAAAAATATCGGGAAAAGCAAATACTCCAGAGATTTATGAATGAAAATCTTTAAACCAGAGTGAAAGGCTTATCAGGAATGAGTGGACAGGCCTTCCTTGGTCTCACACTTGAATTCATTTCTTTGGGCTGGATATGCAAAGACAAAACAGACTTCTACAAAACGAATAAAACATAAACACCGCAGGAACAAATCAGGTTTTTTTTAAAAAAATGGGAAGGACATCAAGTCATAGAACTATGTCAGTGGAGCATGCACAGGGGGACTGGTGCACTTTTTTCCATAGCTGCTTCTGCCGTTCAAGCCACCATCCTCTCTTACCTCGACAACTACGGCAGCTGCCGAATTAGACCTCCAGTTCCCATCTTTGCCGCCACAATCCTTTCTCCAAAGAGCCTCCAAATCGTATCACCTCCCTGTGAGAATCTTCTAATGACTTTCCATTGTTCTTAGAATAAAACCTAACCCCTTTTGGATCTGGTTCCATGACTGTTTCTGCAATCTCCCCTTGAACCATAGGTTTATTCACTATGGTACAGACACATTGACCCGTCCTTGGAACACGCTGGGCCTGGTCCAGCTCAGGGCTTTTGTACTTACTATTTCCTCCGTCCAGAGCACACTTTTCTTGGCTATTTTTTGAGGTTCTCATCTTTCAAATCTCAGTTTGAATCTCACCTCGACCTCACCGCTAACCTACCTAGAGCGGATGCTGTTCACCCTCAGCCACTTTCTGTTACATTCATGCATTTTATTTCTTCACAGCCCTTATCACTGAAGATTTTTTGTTTACTATTTTTTCATGATCTGTTTCCACCTTAGAACAAAAATGTCATGGGAGTAGGGACTTTGTTTTGCTCTGCAATTATATCCTCAGTGTTTATAACATTATCTGGTAAATATAGCCTTTCGTAAATATTCATTGAATGAATAAATGATGGATTTAAAGATCCTGCTCTAAAGTATAGAATCTAATAGTCAAAACTATCCATTAGTGAACCAAACACAATAAATTCATAATTGTGCCTCACGAGTGGCTGTCTAATGAGGACAAATAAACTAATGCTTTGGCTGAGAAGAGCCCAGAAGCACGTTGTTTTGAGAGAGATTACTTCCTTCTTGTGCTGTATGTACCCAAGCTGCTCTAAAGCGTTTGCCAAAGGTTTCTGAGGATCAGAATCTCCTGGGCCACCTGTAAACATACAGCCTACAGGACTTGGTCATTGTAGGTAATGAAATGCTGAATCCAGGATGAAGTTTGAGAATTTTAATTTTTAACAAGTACCTGCAGATGCTTTTTTATCAAGAATGCTTGAGAAACACTGCCCTAGAGCAGAGAATGAAGACACAGCTACAGGTTAGAATCCCAAAGCCCAGGCTGCACCCTCATAACAATTAAATTAAATATTGGGGGATGGGAATCAGGCACCAGTCTTTTCTAAAACTCTCCATGATTCCAACAGTTGTCCAAGTTTCAGAATCACTCCTCTAAAACACTACTTCTCAAACTTCAACTTGCCTGTGAATCACCTGCAGAGGTTGTTAAAATGCAGATGCTGATTCCATTGATCTTGGTTGGAGCTCAAGATTCTGTTTCTTTAATAAGCTCTCAGCGATGTTGATGCAGGTCTCCTCAGACCTCTCTTTGAGCAACAAAGTTCTAGTGGATCCACAGATGGTACCATGCCCGGTTTCTCGGTCCATTCGGCTGCAATAACACAGTGCAACTGGGTAGCTTATGAACATCAGAAACTTATTTCTCACAGTTCTGGAACCTGGAAATCCAGGATCAGGCTGCCAGCATGCTCAGGTGGGAGCCCTTTTCCAGGTCACAGACTTATTGTATCTTCGCTTGGCAGAAGGAGCTAGGGAGCTCTGTGGGGTCTCTTTTATAAGAGCACAAATCCCATTCATGGGGGCTCTGCCCGCATGACCTCATCACCTCCCAAAGGCTCCATCTCCTAATACCATCACCTTGGGGGTTGGGTTTCAACATATGAATTACGGAGGGAAGGAAACATTCAGTCCATAGCACAATGTGTCATTGGCCGTGTATACAGTGTAGAAACCTTTAGGATTCGATAATGAGGTATATGGTGGTGCTGGTGGGTTGTCAAGAGTTTGTGTCCTTGTCTCCGCTATCTTGTTCCAACTAATTATATTTTGTTATAGACACAATTTCTGCCTGGGGTTTGGGGCTGAGTAATACAATCCAGTTGAATTTTCTTGACATATTAATTCACAAATATAGAAAGGTCTACTTCGTGTGAGGTGAAGTTTGCTCTTCTGTGGATGGGAAAATCACTCTAAAGCAAGAATAGAAATATTGTGTGAAAAAAAGTGTATTTTGGTGTAGATTGTCATCTCCTCTATCTCCTAAAACAAACCAAAGTACTCAGAACTGTTCAAACCTTTTAAATGGATAGGTTTCTGAGCTGGAGGACAATCCTCTGGGAATATTCTTGGTACATCATTGTTTGTGAAGGAGCTCAGGACACACTGCACCTTGGTACCTTGAAAATCTTAAGCCCAAGGAGTTTGAGAAAAGCAGGAAGCTCACTGTGACCTTCTCCCCAACGCTTCTGCCCTGAAACAGGTCATAAAACTCCCATGTGGAAGGTTCCTTCCCTGTACTGGGAGGAAAGAAGACGTTCTTATAGCCAGAGCTGAGGAATGTGGGGCTGAGAAGGCTGTGTAAACAAACCTTGCTAAACTCAGCCGTATCCTTCTAGTTACTTCTTCACCATTTACTACCCCTAGTCCACCCCCTTTGTCTTGTCCATTCTTCACAGATGTAGTGTTTCTTTGTCTAAAGGGTATAAAAGGGCTCTGGACACGTCTTTGGGTCTTCATTCTCTTGTGGAGGCTACCATGGACGTGTGAAAATTCAGTAAAATGTCTATGCTTTTCTTCTGTTTATCTGTCTTTGTCAGTTTAACTTTCAGACCCAACCAGGGACCCTAGAGTGTCGAGAAAAACTTTTTCTTCCCCATCCATTTGCAATCTTGTGTAAATAGTTCCATCTAAGTTTTAAATCTGAGTCTTGATTCTAGAGACATGTACACTTTGGTAAAGTCGATGGTCAGTGTCTGGGTTATAAGCAGAAGCTGTGAGTGTGAAAAAGAAGTTTCCCTTGACTGGCTCTGGTCAAAGGCCATGACTTTGTAGTCAGTTAGTTAGACCTTTGGCAATAGATCTGATTATCTTCTTAATGACCGACATAATCAGACCCTTTACTGATAAAGTCACTGCTTTGTGCTCAACCATACTAAGAGTAGAAGAAAAAAAAAGATTGATCCTTTCGGTGAAGACTAATCTGTGCCCGTAAAATATGGAGTCTTTGGGGAAGCGGGGAGGTGACATGATTCCATTTCAATAGTCTGCTCACACCAAAGCCTTGAACAGTCCTGTTACTGGAGTTTGAATAACAGGTACAAAGTTATTCAGTGTGAGAAGCGCCTTCATGACTTGAGTACTTCAGCAACGAGAAACTGTTTGTTTTTTCAATCAATACAAAGAGACAGATAAATTCAAGTAATGTCATAAGTTCCACCACTGGGAAGAGAATCTCTTTTAGTCTAGAGAGGTGGCATGTTTAAGACCAAGGTATTATCACAGAGTGGAAATAAAACCAATCTTGCCGGTAATTTAGGGTCAATTCCCCCATGTCTAAAATTGAGTCCTTTCCGTTTCCAAAATTCTATGAAGCTGAGAGTGTGTTTTAGCAAATTTGCTCCTATAATGGCGTAACTTACAAACTAGAGGTTTGTGGCTTTCAGTTAGCGGACCTTCATTATTGGATGGTCCCTGATGGCTGGCCAACTGATTGTGGATATTACCAAGTCTACTCTGACCTCTCAGACTGAGAGTTGCTGCTTTGCTCTGGAATAAAGTAGGGATGTCTGCACGTTGAACTGGGCTCTGCAAATACAAATTCACTTAACAAAATAAGAGGACACACAGTCCTATAGATGTTTATTCTGACCCTTGCAACCAACCCCTCTTTTCAGCACCCCTTTCAACACTGTTGTGAAAACAGCAAGGTGATTGCCAAGTTCAGTTGACTTCCATGATGTCATAAATGGAAAGACCTGTGAATTGCTCCATTGCTAGACATTAAGGCAGGGAATGATGTCATTCCTTAAAAATAAATAAGCATAACCTAATGTCTTTTTATTAATAGTCGACTAATTGCTGCATCAGAAGAAGGAAATCTTTGTAGACGAGAGTGAGACTGCCCCTGACATCATACCCACAGCACAAGAGGAAACTTATTCTCTGGGTGCGCATACACACACACACGTGCGCACGGGGGAAATGGCTTCTTAAATAATGAATCCCCAGATAGCGCTGCAGTACACATGGATGGGGTGTCAGTGATCTGATTGGCTCACAGCTGGAAAAAATTAGACTGAAAAATGACAGAATGGTACGATGTGACACATACTGAAAGTGCTGGCTTGGGAGGCACCTCTGTTCTGAGAATGAACCCTCTTGCTGTCACGGGGAGCCTGTCATTTCAGACCCCACAGCTGAGTACATTTTACCTGAGGTCTCTCGTGTGTTTGTTCAAGTGTGATGACACAAGTGCAAAGTCTTGGTAAAGTGCAGTTTTGTTGAAGGACAAGAGAATCAATGAAAAAAAATTCATCAATAGGGAAAATTTAGAAGTCAAGGGGCTACAGAAAAATCAGATTATCCAGGTATTATGATGCTTAAGTATTTATGGCTTAGCAGCTGACATTTTTCGTATCAATACAGCATGTTTTTTCCCCAGGAGATTGAATTTGTGCCTTTCTCATCTACTCTGAATGTGTTTTTGCAATGATTTCTGTAGCACTAGGGAAAAAAATAAGAAAAGGTCTTTTCACGACTTCTGGAATGTGTCCATCATATTTCCTATGGACACACATCATAAAATACTTGCTAGGATTAAAATACACGATTCACTGTTAATGGAAACACAGTCCCACGTGCATTACCGTATATAATGTTGAAGGCAAGGTGCCTCTGATTTTCAACCTGGATTTTCTTATGCTACATAAAATCAACAGGCATATCAGGTAGGGTGACATCTCCAGCTGGGTCATTGCCCTATAGGAGAAAGAGGTCAGGATGCTGTCGCCAAGGGAAAACAGTCTTGTTAATGTCCTTACAACTGTGGGTAAGCCATGCTTCTAGGTAACATTTCGCCTTGGCTAGCTTTTAATCTTGAGCCACAACTGAGGATTTATGAGTTAAACAGAATACATAACTTATCAGAAGAGCGTGAAACCATTCTTATGGCCCCTCTTGCTCAGGGACTGTAAACACAAACAATAGCTAACCTCTCCCACCACATCGCAGAGCTGAAATGGCCCCATTGAGATTACTACCACCCATCGTGCATAATGTAGGGTGACCACGCTGACGTGGTGAGTCCCCACCAGAGCACCATTTATAACTAGACACACGATAGATGCCTCCATGGTGATGCGGAGAAAAGGATAATAGTGAAAAACAGAATGAAGAGGGAGGGAGAAAACCTGGTTAGAGAATGCCCTCAAACCACCTTGCATGGCAACCCAGCAGCGTGTTGGGAAGAGCACTGAACTTGAGAATCTATTAATCATAATTAATAATGATCCTGCAATCCCACTCCTGGGCATATATCTGGAGAAAACCGTAATTAGAAAAGATCCACGCACCCCAGTTTTCATTGCAGCACTATTTACAATAGCCAAGATATGGAAGCAACCTAAATGTCCATTGACAGAGGAATGGATAAAGAAGATGTGGTACATATATACAATGGAATACTACTCAGCCATAAAAAAGAATGAAATAATGCCATTTGCAGCAACATGGGTGGACTTGGAGGGTGTTATGCTAAGTGAAATAACTCAGAGAAAGACAAATACTGCATGTTATCACATATGTGAAATCTAAAATATGATACAAAGGAACTTATTTACAAAACAAAAACACTTACAGACGTGAAAACTTACAGTTACCAAAGGGGAAAGGTGGGGGAGAGGGATAAATTAGGAGTTTGGGATTAACAGATATATATTACAATATATAAAATAGATAACCAACAAAGACCTACTGTAAAGCACACGGAATGATAGTATTTTGTAATAACCTATATGGAAAAGAATCTGAAAGAAATATATATATATATTCAGTCATATATGTATGACTGAATCACTTTGCTGTACACCTGAAACTAACACAACATTGTAAATCTACTACACTTCATTAAAAATAAATAAATAAAAACATAAAACCACCCAAATTATTATTAACATCAGTAATAGTTGGGAGTCAGGGAAATACGTTCAGTGTGCTCTCAGAGTGTGACCCCGTTGTTAGAAATGGAAATCCTCAGGCTCCATTAGTATCAGAATCAGAAACTTTGGGGATAGGGCCCAGGGATGCGAGTATTAACAAACCCTCCTGGTAATTCTGACTCACGCTCAAGTTTGAGAACCACTGGTCTAGGAAACCTCCGGAAGCTCAGCCAGTCAGTACTCACACTTTGTGAATGCAGTTCTTTGACGGTCCCATTGTCCCCCCCTCGTTCCTCCTGCTCTGGTCACACCCTTCTTGATCACGGTTGAAGCCATGAAAGGCCCCTGCAAGTAGGAAAGAGATGCTTTGCACTGCTTAATAGCTGTGGGACTTTGGGCAAACACAGCCACTTTCTGTGCCTCCGTTTCTATATCTGCAGAATGAGATGTTGACGTAGGAGATCTCCAGTATCCCTTTAGAGCTAATACTATAGGGCTATGAACTGTCAGTGCTGTTACTCTAAACCCTAAATATGGACCACTCACGGCTCTCATGAGGCATGTTATTTTGAGGCATTCAAAAGATAAAGGGGGGTCTGATAACACTCCTGAAGATAGCAGCACAATGAACCATGGAAGCCTTGTAGGTAAGACCCTTAGCCCAGATGCCTATGACATCACTGTCTGAGGACAGGGAAAGTGATACATCACAAAAAATACACATCCAGGCTTATCCATCTGCGTTCTTGAGGCACACACTCCAGATAGTGTATTAACGCTGCTAAAGGTGACAAGTTCCCCGCATGGTTATCCTCAGGTCACTATTGAACGATTAAATGGTTAAGTCCAGGTGAATAAGTATGATAATGAGGGTTCATAATAGATTTGTTCAGTAATAACACGTAATAATAAACATGAGACTCAAACCACTGGAAAAGATTTTGGAAACCAGATGGTGTATGCATTTGATAGGACAGATAGCTTCAGGCTCATTTGATTACTTTGTTTTATTTAAAAAATTTTTTTAGGTCTTTTTATGGAAAATTTAAAACAGATGAAAAGTAAATACAATAGAATACTGAACCAGTGTTTAGGACAAAGGCTGTCGTCAGGAAACGTGCAAAACAGTGAGGGCTGGAGAATGAGGAGGTGAGAGAGTAAACTGAGAACTGGGAGGACAGAGAGTGTCAGGACCTAAATGCCCTCCTTGTCGAGGATGGAGAGAAACTTTGTGAGGTTGTGCTCTGCCTTGGCCTCGGCCTGACTCACGTTCAGGTGGGGGTCAAGCCCTGATAATAGCACGGACATGGGATGAGCACTGACCACTCTTTTGAACCCCTCACTCACTTCTACCGTCAGCGCAACAGTACACGAGGCACTGATTGTATCCTATCGTGTAGGCGGGTAACTGAGACCCGGAGGGCTAGTACGGGGCAGGGTGGGGATTTGAATCCTGGCAGGCAGCTTCTGGAGCCTGTGTGGCAGAGCTTTTCCACAGAACTGCCTCTTCACCTTGGAGAGATTCCAGGCCAGTCCCCTCATTTTACAGATCAAGGAGAAGGGGGAGGAGGCAGCTCCCTGCTGACAGATAAGTCTCTCAACTTGTACTGGGCAATCCATAAAATAAAATAAAAATGCTGATGCCCCACCCGAGACAAATTAAATGCAGATCTCAAAGGAATAGGGCCTGGGCATGCTTTGAAGCTCTCCAGATGATTCTAATGTGCAGACAAGATTGAGAAACTCCTGATAGCGGAAGGGGCCTGGGGTGTCATCTGTCATGTGCTTTGAAATCTCAGCTCTGCCGTTGGCATCTCCTCACCTGTTCTCCAGGGAATATCTTTTCATTTAGGTGATTATAGCACAGATAATCTTTCGAAGACTTCTGCCACATTGCAGGTATTCTACAAATTATAGTTACTCTCCCTACTGTTAGCTGTTGACATATCCCAAGTTAGAACAATAGATTTTATTTTACTTTGTTTTCCAATAACCTTAGTATATGATATCCAGCATTCTGAGCTTCAGTAGCACTCTGGAGTAAAACTAACATATTAAAGGAACAGACTGTGGTGATCTATAAAATTCAACCACATTAACAAGGATAGTGAACATCATTGCCCTCCAGATGTCTTATATTTGTGCTTAGTTAAATCCATTCTGACCACACGGAGAAGCTTATGTGCCTTTTTTGTTTGGGTTTTTTTTTCCCCCCCCTAAAGTATATCTGTGTGAATTGGCCTTTCTTGAAGAGGCTAGTTAAGCACGGCAAGGCTTAAGATAACGTGTTCGCTGCCTTCTGTGATGTGAAGGGCTTTCGACAGTTGTGAAGCCGACACATTTTTTCATTCTCTGGATCCACAGAGGGCTCACCGAAGAGCCATGCATGGCCTGGCACGGAAAGGAAAGCTTTCAGTCTTCAGTATGCTGGATGCACTCCAAGGCTGGAGTGGCCTTTACCTGCCTGCCTGACTTCGCTTGGTCTCTTCCGACTCTGATGTAATAATTCTTTTGATTCCCCAATTCCAAAGGACCCTGTGTCCAGAGTGATTTTGTCCCACCTAACTTGGGCTGAACTTTGGCTGAAACTCCCAGTCCCTGTGAGTCTGTAAAGCTTCCTCCTTGTGGGAGAGAGAACATTTTCTCACCAAATCACTGCTCTCAAAACAAACTCTGGACCGGAAGCCCTTTGCCTGATGACTCTCCGTCCACCCCCAGCTGTGATGCTCTCCTGGCGGCTGACCTCCTCCTGCTTCTGCCCTGTAGACGTTGTGTGTGTCTCATTTCACTCCCAAGAGGGGTTCTACTTCATTGGTGTTAAAGTGATCACTCTAGAGAGTTTATATAATATTCCACTTTCCAAAAATCCATCTTTGATTCCTAAGCACCTACCTTCACCAAGCTGCAGAGCAGGAAGAGGCTGAGGCCGGGGCGTATACCGTTCTCTCTGTCTCGAGAGAATGGATAGAAGTGTCAGCCAGGCTACGTGACTTACCAAAGACCCAGGGGGCTATTCCATGGTGAGAACAGTACCCACTTCGAGTGTTCTGATGCTGCCCCTAAGATCTTTACTTTTATTGTTTAATTTTATTTGTGAAAAATTCAAAGCTTTTTCACAACGGAAAATTTTAAGCACAGATAAAAATAGATAGATTAGTATGTGAATCCCAGGTACCCAAATTTAACAACTATCAGTGATGGTTGGTCAATTTTGACATTATCCTCAACATTTCATCTGTACCCTAACTCACTTTTCTCTCTCCCATATTGATCTGATGCAAATCCTAGACATTACACTATTTCATGCATAACCATTTATAAAGTTCCTGTAAAAAATAAAATACTCTTTTTAAAAACCATAACCCCATAACCACCATAATAGTGTAACACATAAAAAACACACGATACTTCTCTGGTGGTCTCAAATATGTGTCGACTTAAAAAAATGCACAGTGTGAGAGTTGTGAGTTCAGTTTTATTGGGGGCAAAATGAGAACTGCAGCCCGGGAGACAGCACTTCAGAGAGCTCTGAGGAACTGCTCCAGAGAGGCAGCGGGGCAGGTCAGGATAGATGTGATTTGGGCGAAGGGGGGAGGGGAGTCCATGCGATCGAGCACATATTATTCTGCAGCAGGTTTCTGCTAGTCACGAGGAGCAGTCGTCACCATGAAGGATTTTAGTGCTTTTCTAGATCCGAGGAGATACAAGAACTGGGCTCATAAAATTGGCTCCTGAAAATATTTAACTCTCTGAAGACCTGTTCTGCCAGTTTTTCCCAGAGCACAGAGCGCCTCATTTCTGCTCTCCACCCTGAATTCCTTTCGGGGGGGGGGGGGGCGGGTGTTGAAAGTCAGCAGCTGCAGAGCACATGATTTAATCCTGGTAGAGGTAGATGGCAAGGGCCAGTGGCGAGTGCCGATTTGTAGTCGACGTATGCAATTTTCACATTTTCAGTTGCCACATACGTGTCATTATTGTTCACAATATTTTGATAGGACCATTATTTTAAAGTATTAAGAAATGTGAGATATGGTATATCTGGGGTTTAAAATCTAGTTGAAGGACCAGAATGAAAGGTACCAATAACGTAAGAGGTGTAAAGAAGAACGTTATAGATACTGTTTTACATACGTTACATATATGTAATACATCACATATATGTAGTACATCAGACAGCAGGATCAACACAGAATACTATGCCCAGGAAAGAAGAGGAAGGGGGTATAATTTGAACAGGGCCTTGACAGTTAGGATTCAGACAGGTAAAATTTAAAAGGGCAAATACGGAGTTGGGATGTGACTAAAATCTCAGAAGCAAAACGTACCAGACCTATTGACGCGATGGTGAAGAGAAGTTTTACCACAGCAGAAGTTTTATACCTTTACAACAAGATACCGAATAATAATATTAGATATTTATGTTGGATCTGATTCAGCAAGTGCTTCAATATCAAACTCAGGGTTTACAGCTTTGCATGCACTGGGGAGCCCTTGAAGGCCTTTGAGCTATTGTAAAGGCAATTTAGCTTCATGGATAACAGCAAAACAGGAATGTAACATTTTGTCATTATTACATAAAATAAATTGAAGCAGAAGTAAGCCCTATCTATCTCCACACCACTATCAGAAAATATAATTAGGGGAAAAAAGTATCATTTAAATGATAGCCAGCAACACACAGTAGTTATTAAGATTTTTCCAGGGACATTCTAACATCATTTGTCAACGGACATCAAATTAAATTGGGAAAAAAAAGAACATGACTAGCTTATGTCTCCAGGAAAGATATTTGAAGTTGTTTATTGAAGTGGAATTCAATCTCCATAATTTTGTGGCTCCCTCCTTTCAACCATAATAATTCATCTCTATAATTAAAGCCTAATGAAGCAAACAGTTTCTTCTCTTCCTAATCAACTTCATCTGTGTGAGTGGCCAACATTAAAATAGAATCTTTCCAGTAAATGGATTCAGTGCCCTTAGTTAAAAAAAAAAAAAAAAAAAAAAAGGGAAAGAAAGAAAAAAAAGAAATTCTTCTCTTTCTTTTGAAATTTTACATTTTACCCCCATTAATTAGCTTTATTTCCTTAAGAATGCTAGGATGTCATAAAGAGTACTAGGAGGGTTTCCTGATAACCTCCAAAACTAGAACAAAGCTAGATTATTATTAAATTAATCGATCTGCTTGAAATCAAAGACCGTATGGTGTCACCCATGATCTGTCGAGGGCATTCATTCCCTTGCGTGCTCTGTCATTTAATAATGCTGAGGATGGTAAAGAAAGAAGGTGAAATTTACATCTTTGCATCATCATTTAAAATTTAAATACCTCTTAGAAATGTAAGACCTGAAGCCACTATCTGCTAATGTCTTTGGACGTGATTAGCAGACATCCAGCTGGGACCAAAAAGAAGATTCAGGCCAGGCTCCTGTCAAAATGAAGGCCCCACCAGGAGAAGATTTTGCAGAGTAAAGCCATCAAGGACAACTTTTTCAGTCTCTATAGCATCAGATGGAGCCAGCCAGTGAAGTCGCTTCAAAGCTGGCCCCTTCCCCGTGGGCAGACGTGCCGGGGATCGCCAAGCCCAAGTGGCTAGTATTTCTGCTAGAAAATGGTGTATTGTTGAAATCATTGTAAATAACGTTCTAAATACACTGCTTTGCAGATAACAATCTCCTTTATGATGGAGCCTCAACAGCGAAGTTCTTAAACTGGTGCTCGTGGCCTCAATGTGGCCACAGTTGTGGTCTCTTTACCCAACATTATGATTCTTAAAAAGCTCAAACCAGCGTTTAAAATAAAAAAAAGATATTTCACAGAAAGGTACGCATTTCCAGCTTATCTTGGAAACTGGGAAGATGTGACAAAGCTGGCCCCACTTTCCCACATGGTAGTGACGGGGTTCCTAGGAGCAGTCACCCTCTTTGGAAAGGACAGTGTTCCCCATTCCTCCGGGGCTCTCAGTGCCTCCCTCCCCTGAGACTGTGTTGACCTTGGGTGGCCTCAGCCTGCAGCGGCTTGAAGCAGGGTTTCAGTTCCCGGCCAGTGATTGAGGTCGGGTCGTGGTGGTGAGAGCACCAAACCCAGGCCACTAGACCAGTGGTCAGTGACAAGGCCCTGGCCCTACGGCACTGCAGAAGAAGAATTCTCACAAAGACTGAAAGTAGTGAAACAAGTATTTATTAAGAGAAAAAAGGAGTATAGTACGTGTGGATAGACACACGGGCAGGCTCAGAGAGGGAGTCGTGCCCTCGTGGCAGTTTAAATCACTTATATGTGGCATTTCTTCCATGTTTCCGTCGACCGATCATTTTGATTTGCCTGGTTCCAAGTCTGTATTTGGTATATCAGGATTTTCCCGTGCATGCGCGCGCATCTCTTAGCCAAGATGGATTCTACTAAAGAGGCCTATGGGTAGACTTAGCCACTTAGCATCACTCCCCTTTTGACCTCCAAGGAGCCTTTCTGAGCATGTTTAGTTGGGGAGGTCTCCTGACTTCAAGAATGTGGAATATATGGTCTTTTGTCTTCTATCTGGGCAGGGCCCAGCCGTCCTCTCTCAACTGTCCTGTTATTTCTGTCTCGGAGTATTGGTCCACAAGGAACAAACTCAAACCGTTTGCCCTGGGGGCCCATCTGTCTCCTGCCTCGGTGTGACTCACCACTATCATTGCCCTTGAACTGCTTTCTTTTTCTTCTAGTAGAGAAATATTTTCCTGGATCCCTGTCTCCATAGAAAGAGGGGCACATCAAGACAACTAAGGGGAACAGCTGACTTTTCCTACACCCTACCTGCCTTGTTCACTCAAGTTCCCAGCCCGCCCACCCTGCCCCGACCCTCCCGTAGGCACTGGAAGTTCTTATTTATTTATTTTTCTACCGAAGTATAGTTGATTGACAATGTCGTGCTGGTTTCTGGTGTACAGCAAGATGGTTCATTTATACATGTATATATTCTTTTTCATATTCTTTTCCATTATAGCTTATTATAGGGTATTGAATACAGTTCCCTGCGCTATACAGTAGGACCTTGTTGTTTATGTGTTTTATGTATATTAGCTTGCATCCTAAACATCTAATCCTAAACATCTAATTTATCCCTTACCCCCTCATTTCCCCTTTGGTAACAATAGGCTTGTTATCTCTGTCTGTGAGTCTGTTTTGTAAATGGGTTCATTTGCGTCATTATTTTAGATTCCACATGTAAGTGATATCATACTGTATTTATCTTTCTCTTTCTGACTTCATTTAGTATGATAACCTCTAGGTCCATCCATGTTGCTGCAGAAGGCTTTATTTCATTCTGTTTATGGCTGAGTAATATTCCATTGTGTGTATATATGTACCACATCCTCTTTATCCATTCCTCTGCCGATGGACATTTGGGCTGCTTCCATGTCTTGGCTGTTGTAAACAGACACTGGAGTTTTTAACCCTGCCTCAAGAACTTGTAAGGGAGGAAAACATTTTCCTCAGCCATGTTAGGGACCCTGGTTTGGTTTGAAAATTAAACCAACAAGGACAGCTTAACAGGAGAAAGGCATACACATTTATTTAATATAAGTTTTACGTGACACAGAAGCCTTCATAAGACAATGAAGACCCGAAGAAACAGTTAAGCCTGAGTATTTTTTTTTTTTTTTGTGGTATGCGGGCCTCTCACTGCTGTGGCCTCTCCCGTTGCGGAGCACAGGCTCCGGACGCGCAGGCCCAGCGGCCATGGCTCACGGGCCCAGCCGCTCCGCGGCATGTGGGATCTTCCCGGACTGGGGCACGAACCGGTGTCCCCTGCATCGGCAGGCGGACTCTCAACCACTGCGTCACCAGGGAAGCCCCAAGCCTGAGTATTTTTATGCCAGGTTTGATGGAAAGTGGGCAGCTGTATGGAAATATGAGTTAAGTGTAGTAGACTGGGGGAAACTAAGAAAGGCTTGTTTGAGAAACTCTTCTCAGCACCCCTTGGTCTTCAGAGATAAGGATGTTCCTCTCCTCCAGGTGTAGGGAGGGCACCTCTCACATGAGGGTTTTGTATGACCTGTTTCAGGGGAGAAGGGTGGAGCCGGGAGAGAAGGTCAAAGTGGTCTTCCTTCTGTAGTTTTCTCAGTTAAAAAACAAAATTTAGGGCTTCCCTGGTGGCGCAGTGGTTGGGAGTCCGCCTGCCGATGCAGGGGACGCGGGTTCGTGCACCGGTCCGGGAAGATCCCACATGCCGTGGAGCGGCTGGGCCCTTGAGCCATGGCCGCTGAGCCTGCGCGTCCAGAGCCTGTGCTCCTCAACAGGAGAGGCCACAGCAGTGAGAGTCTCGCGTACCGCAAAAAAACAGAACAAAACAAAACAAAATTCAACTGAGTAAAGATTAAAGATCTTATTGGCTTTATTCAACAATCCATCCCACCTAGCGAACAGGAAGGAGCTCTGAGGAGCTGTACAAAATGAGGGACTTTTACAGGCAGAAGGAGCGGGAACAAGGAAGTTGTACTTGGCAGAAAAGCAGGTTGGTTGCTGCAAGGTCACTTTCCTTTAAGGGATGCAGGGGTCCAGCCGGCAGGTGACCTCATTGGTGCTGATCAGGGGATTCCTGATTCCCTGGTTTAAGGTTCCATTTCTGGGAGAGGCAAGCCTCAGTTTGATGATGTGGGGTTTAGCATGAGTGACTCCATTTGGGGCTTACTGTCTTGTTTCTCCCACCTCATACTTCTTCAGCTTAAACGATTCAGTATGCCAAGGTGCTATATTTGGGGTAGTATGACCTGAACCCCATCAATGGCAGTTGAATTCTTTGGGGATGGTTTCCAGTCAGGCAGATAAAGGGAGTTCAGAAAAATTCTCTTCCTCAGCTGTTGATTCTCAAATGTCTTCAGCTCAAAATAATCCTTATGCCACTGTGACTTATTCAGAGCCCCTTCAAGAACTTCCTGGGAGAGAGTGGTGAGGTTACAGGGAGTAACAAGATAGTGCGAGCCATGCTGTGGAGGGAGGGAGCCCGCTGGTAGTAGGGTGCAGAGGGGGGACATGCAAGACGGGGAGAACTTGGGGAAATGCAAGTTGACAGAGATTCTTTGCCTGACCAAACTGTAGTCAGGCTCCTGAACCTTCTCCTAGGCCTATCTGTGCACTTCTTGGTAAAATCCAGTTTTAGCAAGAACCCTGCAAAGTCAGTTTGACCAGCACCCCCAGCGTGGATAACTGACCGGGTCCCTCATCCTCCACATCCCCGAGGTGACGTCCCATCACCCTGGCCACCTTCAACAAGAGTCCTGTTGTGAATTTAGCCAGGGCTCCCCTGACCCCTGATGTGTCCTCTTAGTAATTTTCCATCCACTGACCCCCACCCTGCTCCTTGGCGATACATCCCCACTTGCCTGGGCTCTTTCTGGAGCTGAGCCTCATCTCTCCCCCACTGTGAATCTCTGCAGTGGTCCCTGTGCCTACTGTGATGGTCCTGCATTAGCATCTTCAACAAGTGTTGCTGAATTTTTTATTCTTCAACAAAGTAGATCTATGATTTGCGAGGGAAATGCCAAGGGTTGGCACTGGAGAAAAAGCAGGCCCTTTTGCCTTACTTAGCACATGTAATCATTGCCGTTCTGTCCTCCCTGTCAGCCCGAAGTCAGGAACTCCATCTGTGTGGTTCACTGCTGTACCCCCAGGGTCAGACACATAGGTGAATACTCAAAACATACCTGCTGCCTGACACTTGTACACTAAGCCTAATCATGAAGGAGAGAAGGTTTTACCAGATTGGTTATTAAAAAAATATTTTGAGGATCACCCAGAGTCATCTGCCACAATCGGCTTCACGTGCCTTTTGGGAATCCAAGAGTCACAAGGGGAACCCATACCTCCAGCTTCATGCATTCTACAAAAATCATGTCTATCCCTATGTGGAAACTTCGCAAGTTTTATGAGAGGCAGGAATAGCACATTGACTGAAGATATGAAAACAACCCTTCACCCCTCCCTGAATCCATATCCAATACAACTTGACTTCAGAGCTCCTCCAGTGAAGAGGTGGAATTTATTCCTCACCCCTTGAATTTGGCTTGGCCTTGTGACTTTGGCCAGTAGCAGACAGCAGAAGTGGTGGTGCGCCAGGCCCCAGCCTAAGCCTCTAGAGGCCTTGTGTGCTTCTACTCACTTAGAGATCTGCAGCATCATATGTATAAAGCCAGGCTGCCCCGCATGGGAGATACATAGCTCCGTCAACCCATTGTCCTAGGAACCAAAAACCAACCACAAGCAAGTGAGTGAGGCCATCCTAAACCTGCCCCTTGATGATCTAAATCTGCCCATTGGTGACCTAAACCTGCCATCCTGCCCCTTGATGATCAGCTGAATCAGCCTGATGCAAATGACAAATCAGCAGGTCCACCCAGATGACTGAGTAGTGAGCAGTAATAAATGCTTACTGTTTTAAGTCACTGGGTCTTGAGGTGGTTTGTTATTCAGCAGTAGCTAACTGATACAGCAAGGGAAAGTGATTCCTCATCTCTGCTTTTTCTCCCCCGCTGTTCCCTTTGGTGCCTCTCTTCCCAGCCAACCTTCTCTTTCTATTATTCATCCTTTAGAGCCTGCAGTCACATTACATGCGGATTTATAGATCACCACTGAGAATTGAAAATGGAATCTGAATACATAGGAAAAGGCATATTTTTTTTTAAAAAAAGTGAGAAGCATGTCATGCAGGGGCTAATTGTGTGTGCATGGTTGAATGGCTGAACATGCCCTGGAGAAGTGTTTCAGCATTCCATCACAGCATGCTCATAATAGGAAACACAGGAACGGTGTGTGCAGCCTCATGTGATTGTAGAGACCTCAGGTCGGGGGCTTTCCAGCTTGCTGTTCAGAGGCAGAAAAGAGGCGGAAAGCTGCCTGTCTTTTCTGGTGCACACAGATCGCAGTTAGGGCATGTTTCCTGCCTTGATCCAGAGAATAAGCTCACGAGGAGGTAACAGAAATGGGAGTTGTTTTTTGTTGTTGTTGTTTGAAATGGGAGTTTTGACATCAGAAGGAGGGATACTTTGGTGGACAGAATTGCATCTCTGTCTCAAACGGCCATTTCCCACTGAGCGGTATGGCCCAGGGTACGGTCAAGGCCAGCCTTAGCCCAGGTGAAAGAATTAATCTGTTTCTGCAAAACAAACAAGCAAACAAAACAAACCACTAATTGTATTTGCAATATAATGTTTTCACAGCGTTTTCTGCTTATTTACAACACTTGTTTTTTACAATTGTGAGAGAAATAACCCATGTTCAAAGAAGTTAAATGACTAACTCCAAGTCGTAAAGCATTCTGGCGGCTGGGTGGCTAACTACCCCGTGCTTTAATTTCCTTGATTGTATTAGTTTAACAAATATTTCTTGATCATTTACCGTGTACCATGTATAAGTGGGACTGTCTCTTCACATAATTTGGAATATTTTTCTGGAATTTTCTTTAATTGGTCACTGTATAACATATATGAAATCTGAATTGCTAATTTAAAAGGAAAACTTGTTTTAGGAAGTTATATGCTTAATCTAGTACCAGCGTAACAAAGTGACGATAAATATCACAGGAAACAATTTTTAAACATTAAGTTTAAAATATTAGTGTTGATTTTGATGAGAGAAAAATATAGTATTTCCACAGCCAGACCATATTAGACCTGCTGGATTTTTCAGGCACTGCATTAGTAACCTTTTGAAACAAAACAATGTGTAGTTTTCCTGTTTGGGGGCAAAAACTATTAAATCTTGTTTGTAAATATGTTGACTTTCTCCTAATATTTGCCCTCGGTCAGGAGGAAACAGCTCAGAGTGATATAATACCCTTTAGATTGTGCTTTTATTATTACATATGGAATCATGTCTTCTACTTTCAAATATCTGGAATGGGTTTCAGAAATGCATCCCTCACTGTTTACAGTGCATCCAGCTGACAGCAGAGAAATCTAGGATGAGATTAAAGAGACACTGGTATTTTCTGACTTTAAAAATAATTTTTTTTTTACGAAAAAATGGCAGGTACTGCAAAAGTGATTACAGAGCTGGTATAAATTCTTTTTGATAAGCGGCAAAACATCTATTAAAATAAAAGCATGATTTGAAACTTTAAAAGAAACAAATGGTCCAGGCTTGAATGTGGACAGGAGGCAATGAACAGTGTTTGCATTTGCTGGGGAAATACAACTCTCGCCTACAGTTTTATGAAATCTATTCCCACCAGGTTAGTCTCAATCAGAACTGAATCTCTCTTTGTCACTCCTGAGCTCAGTCATCTGATTGGAAACAAAAGAACTCTCCAGAAGATAGTCCATGTCAAGATGCCAGATATATGGGGGCAGACAGACCCGAGAGAGGAAGAAAAGCTAACGGATGGGGTGAAGCAGAGACGTTACGTGAAATCCAGAGAAATTAGCAAAGCCATGTTGGTGTGCGTGAGGAGGAGGGCTCAGGTCCTGCTCCAGGTGAGATGTGATAACACGGCATCCGGCAACTCAGCAGGCAAGACACTGTTTCACGAGAATAAACTGCAGCCCAAGGTGTGGACCTCCTGGTGCGGAGTGAGGCAGACCAGAGCATCGACATCTGGGAAACGTCTGCATCCCTCACAACTCCCTCCTGTCCATCCACAGCTCCCTGCCTGGTCTTCAAGCCCTAAGCACGCTCGGGCAGAGACCCCTAACAGCCTGTGGTCAGGGTCTGCCATCAGGGACTTTCCCCATCAGATGACCTCTCGTGGCCCCTACTGCAGGCACTGGCCCCCGGTAGCTCACCCCACAGGGGAGGGCCGACCTGCCCTCTCTAGATCCCACTGTGGCTCTTCTGTTATGGTAGCCCCAGGAAACTAATACAGATGTCCAATTACATTTGAATATCAGATATACAGCAAATAAGTTTTTACTCTGCATGCATTTGTTGTTTATCTGAAATCCAAATATAACTGGGCATCTCATATTTTCCTCTGTTATTTTTCTTTGCTGGCAGGTCTGGCTATGTGGGTACCTGGAGAGTAGAATTCTAGGCAGAGTGAGGAACAATAGTGCCTGGTGTGTTTGGAGAAAACAGAAATACACCTGAACTGAAGTGAGCAAGGGAGAGAATGGGAGGAGTTGAAATGAAAGCAGGGTGGCCAGAGAAAACCCAGGACGCACTTGTGCAACTTATTACACTAACAGGTTATCTGCTGTTTATCTGAAGTTCACGTTTAACTGGGCGCCCTGCACAGTTATTTGCCAAATCTGGCAATTCTAGGGGGGAACAGATCCCATGTGATCTTGGAGTCGTTGTGAGACGTGGACTTTTACTCTTCCTAAGAGGGTCAGCAGTTGGGCAGTGTTTTTTCTCCAGGAACTATTTATATATTTTTGACTATATTTATTTATTTATTCTTAATTGAAATATAGTTGATTTGCAATGTTGTATTAGTTTCAGGTGTATAGCAAAGTGATTCAGTTATATATATATATATATATATATATATATATATAAAAACCTATTCTTTTTCAGATTCTTTTTCATTGTATGCTATTACAAGATATTGAAGATAGTTCCCTGTGCTATACAGTAGGTCCTTGTTGTTTATCTCTTTTATATACAGTAGTGTGTATACGTTAATCCAAAACTCCTAGTTTATCCCTTCCCCCGCACCAAGATTTTCAAAGTAGCTCCAAACTCCAGCTCTTTTCTCTGAAGGCTTCGCAGTAGACAGTGTTTTCCTTCAGATCTTCGTACTTGTAGCAAAGATTGTTTTCTTTTGTAACTTTCAGATACACCACTCACCTAAGTCCCATCTGACCAGATCGTAATGGAGTTTGGAACTCATAAACATTCATGCTGCACCCATTTCACACCATTAGCACTGTCACCTATGTTGAAGTGTGAAATCTCATTCCGATTTTTGAGCCCTTCCCAATCCCCACTTGCAAACCATGGAAAGAAAAGGTGGGAAGGCCAAAGCTGTGTTGTTTAATTAAGTCTTCCTAATTGGAAACTTTTTGTAAATCAAAATCTGACTCTCCTGGTTAATTCTGCTTATAAAATTTTGCAAATTAAAACCTAATGGAAAAGAACGAAAAAAGTGAAAGCACTGAAAAATACCCAAACACCACAATGAAAAGCTGTTCTATTTGTTCAGAAAGTTTACTGCTAGGAAAATCTCATAACTTATTTAATCCCCTGCAGCTGGGAAAAGCAGTTTAAGGTGGATGGAGGAGACCATTAGAAGTTTTTCTCAAAGGGCAGGGCGGACAGAATTATATTTCACTGTGAAGCATAGCTGTCTGTAGCTTAAGGAAGACCCAAAGCTTTGATTACAGGTTTGATAAAACATTGATGAGGACTTAGTTCCTGCTCTGAATTCTAAGACCATGTAGGTTTTACTTCTCTTACAGGCGCTAAAGAATAATAGGACGGTAGAAAAATTAAATAGAAATCCCACATAATGATAGCAAAAATAGTTAAACAGGAGCAAAGTGAGTGAATTTATTGCCTGATCTTTCCTACTATGCAAGCTTAGACACAGACGTACAATGTGATTAATTTAATCATATTTCTAAATTGGTTCCCGACGATAGTTTGGACGTTCAGTCAACACAGTTATAATGCAGACTCACAGCAAGAAATGTGCATCAAGTGGCTTATCGATTATTTTAAAAATAAAGCAATTTCTGAATATTCTATTTAAAGGAAATTTTCTTAGAATTAGTTAACTATTAAGTGACTATAAAAGGTCTGCAGTGAACTGTGGTTCTGGTGTGCCCTGAATCCCCTTTGCACTCTTTTTGAGGAAGCATCCTACCTCTTCCTTTAGGGGCCCCCTACCCCCTCCTGCGAGAAGAGTTGGTGGGCACACGGCAGCAGTGGTCTCAGGGCAGATGCATGGTCTAGGGCAGGTAAATTAAAACAACTCACTAGCTCAGACATGGTCAAGAATCAAAAAAATGGACAAGGAGCCTCCGACCCTTCTCTTTTGGACTTTTTATGTGCAGAATGAGGAGAAGCAGTTTTGTTTCTCCTTTGCCTGCAGTTGCTAACTCAGGATGGTGTCAGGCTGCAGCGGCCTGGTCCCTGTGTTTTCCATGTGAGAAGAACTTCACGGAGGAAGAGGAAAGTGATCCCGACACACAGACAAGTAGAGATGAGAAAAGATTGCCTGAGGGCGTGGGGGACTCGAGCAAATACCACGTTCTTCCAGCTCTCAGATTCCATCAGCCCCAAACTCATTTTATCTCTGTCCCCTCATACTATGACCCACTAGGTCTCTGTCTCTGTTTTGTTGGTCTGAGTTAAGTTTCTGTCTTTGAAGCCAGGAGCCCTGATTAAATAGGAGCTGATTCCCTTGTGGTGGCTAAAACTCAGGCTCTAGGTAAGAAACAAAATCTACATACGTGTATATATGTATATAAAGCGCATATTCTTCCTTCCCTCCCAACAATGATCAGTTAGAAAAGATAGTGTCGTGATATTTTTGAGTGCTTATAAATTCTCTGACATTGTGTCTGCTTTCTCAGTTACTTTAATTTGAACAACCACATAGTATTTGGGAAAGACGCATTCGCCTGAAACAGCTTCAGTCAATGCTGATTTTGGATCTTCATAGTGGGCGCCTGACATGATCTATTTAAAAATAAAAAGAAGGCAAAGAAATGTAAAGAGATCCAGATTTTGTGGGGCTGTCGGATTTTTAAAAAATCAAACTATTCAAATATTATCTTAAAAAGTCAAAGAGCAAGTGTATATGTGGCAGAAATCACACATAAACCCCTCAAAGATGAATAGGAAAACAAACAAAGAAACAAAAAAACTCTGCTTAGGGTATGAAAATGGAACTTGTGGCCTGGGACAGAAATTTCAGGGTCATAATTATACGGAGGTTCAAAGAGTATTTTATCTCAGAAAGGAAGCAGGGATGCTGGTTTGGAGGAAACTGTGTTTGATGACTCAAGGAAAGTGGTTTAATGACGAGAAAGATACTGATTTCAAAGCTGCATGGGAAAAGTTTGTGTAGCATTCTTCATTATATGTGAATGTGAAAGCACTATTTCTAAGTTAAAGGATTATTTTATCTAGCACGTACCTTTCAATATCATATGTCCCTCATTAATTAATTATCGGGCATAGAGGCTTTATTTCTTCATCTACATCACTAACATTTTAATTGACCAACATTTTATTTTCTTCCATGATTTCATTGGGAAAATGGAGAATCACCTTGTATTCAGAGATAGATACTGTGTGTGTGTGTGTGTGTGTGTGTGTGTGTGTGTAGCGTATTTATTAGGCATATGCTTAGCAGGGAGGAAAAAAGAGAGAAATCAAGGGGTCGGAAGTACAGGTGGCAGTGTGACCAGTAGTTTTGGCGAGGGTCAGTGGGCAGGCCGGCCAGGTAATCCAGTCTGTGAGCCTAAACTCCACCCGGAATGGTTATTCAGGGTGTGCTTTCTCTGGTTTCACACAAAGTAAATTTAGAAGTAACTACTGAGCGGCAGGGCCAAGAAAAATATTATAAAGCACTCTGCACATATTTAAGTAAAAGTCTGCCACAATCCCCTCCCTCCTCCCCCAGGTCTCTGTTTAGGGATAGAACACAACGCTAGGGCCTCACCCTGGCATTCAAGTGAGTGAAGCATGGCAGGGAAGGGCAGGGCAATCCACAGTCCATGACTCCTGTGTAATAAATGATGGAAAAGAGAAGCTGTGTAAAGAGTGAGGTAACTTTCCCCATCAGAGGCTGGGAATACCGTTCCACCACAAGCAAACAGTGTGTCTGTGTCTCTAGCTGACTGGTCCCTTGGCTGTTTCCCAGCTGTGTCTGTCACCACTGTCACTGCTGCTTGTCCGCTTGGTCATCGGCAGCACACACGTCCGACCCAACGTGGGGAAGGGTCTCTCTGTGCCAAGCCTTGCACTGTACATCCCAGCGGCTCCCTCTCACCTGCTGGGTGAGCTCGTTTTGCTGTTTAGTGGACGGCACTGTGTTCATTGTTAGGGTTACAGAAAAACTACGTTCCTGCCCTAAAGAGTATAGTAGGGAAAACACAGCGTATGGATAAAAAGCGAGTGAGCCCCGAAGGTGGAACTGAATGATACCGGATGAGACCAAGCAGTACAGACCACAAAGCTGATTATTCCACGCTTAAGGAACCCATTCTTTTTAGGCACGTTGTTCAATAGAGCGTACGTACCTGCATCGCCTGAGAAGATTATGAAATGGGTACCAAAGGACACCAAATATATCCAAACAATTTAATGGCAGGAAAAAAAAACCCACTTGGAATATGACCACCTTCCGATTATTCATTCTCTGAAAAGAAATTGAAATTTCAAATTAAATATTGCAGAAATAAATGGAGGCGTTTGTCCTCTGAGTTCAGTACTCTGCTCATTCTCATGCTGCTGCCTGTTAAAAATGTCTGCTTTAAGTCAAGATTACTTTGCAAGTTGTAGCACTGCCCGTCTTCCACCTACCTGAGTAAAAAGTAAGTAATCTAAAGGAAGACAAGCCAAACGCTTTGATGTGTTCTACACTTTCATAGTGTTGGAGGGTTGATAGGATTTGTAAGGTATCCCAGAATCTGGCCCACCTGTAATATGCTGGGAAATAAACAACAATTCCCCTTGCCCTCCAGCAACTACTCATAATAAAAATATGTTTCCAAAACTCAGTGCATGGTTCCAGCAGAGACTTAATGATAAATTGGAACAAGAGTATAGACAGAGAACATGTGAGAGAAAAGAAAAAAATTGTTAAGACCTCGGGCTCCAGGATGCCAGGCAGATTCTTGGGCCGATGGTCACGGTCCAAAAACCTGGGAACTTAGAGTAGTTTCTGAGAAATCTCCCATCAAGTAATCCCTGAGCCATTTGTATTGTACTATATTTTTGAGGGGGTAATATTAGAGATATTTCTTTCTTCCAAAATTTGCAATGGTGTCAGTGTTCGAGTGACAGTATCTTTTTTTTTTTTTAACTTTTTATTTCACATTGGAGTATCATTGATTAACAGTGTTGTGTTAGTTTCTGGTGTATTTTCAGTTATACATATACATGTATCTCTTCTTTTTCAAATTCTTTTCCCATTTAGGTTGTTACATAATATTGAGCAGAGTTCCCTGTGCTATACAGTAGGTCCTTGTTGGTTATCTATTTTAAATATAGCCGTGTATACGTTCAATCCCAAACTCCCTAACTATCCCTCCCCCCCAAACCTTTCTCCCTGGTAACCATAAGTTTGTTCTCTAAGTCTCAAGTCACAGTATCTTACTTGGGCTGTCCTTTTCCCCCAAAAGCTCCAACATGTACAGTGCAAACCTTGTGATTTCTATTTCCCTTTGAGTATTTTCCCAGTGCCTCAATCTTCAGCTGAATTTAGCTCTGGATGGTGACAACGCTCTCAATCCTTCTTGAGAAGAGCATTCCTCACAACTTGGGGTGGGCAGGTGGAAGCCTTCCTAGAGTTGCTTCTTTACTATTCTGATCTCTTCTCCTTTCTCTCTGTCTCCCCAGCCGGGTCGCGAGGCCATGGGCTCTGCACTCTGTGTCTCCCAGTGTTAGTCTTTGCTTTGGAATTTTTCAAGCCTTGTGAAAACAATTTCCTAGGAGCGCTTTGCCCTGAACCTTAGGTTTGTTTCTGATGGGACCATCCCTCTCAGTAAATTCTGAATGGAAACTGTTGATGTTTTAAACATCTGTGTTGTCAGTGCCCCAGTGTGGACTGACGTGGTTTCTGCTACACGTTCCACCGAACTTGTCCTCCCTCAGCCTTTAAATCCTCCAGGCTCAGAAATATCAGGAAAATTCTTCAACCGAGAGATGCAATGGGCATTTCATTTTCAGTGCTTCAACCAAGGTTTTGACGTTTTCCCGGCTTCTAAATTGGTCCCTTTCCTTCTGGACCGCACGCAGGGCTAAATGGTTGACTCACTCTGAGGACCTCCTTTTCTTGCTTTTCTCCTTTCTCTTTGGTCCACGTTTTTGTGTTTCTAACACAGGATTCTAGATTTTTCTTTCATGTTTTTCTTCCCACCCTTCCACTAAATATTGAAAGATATGGTGTCAGTGAATTCCTAGGTTGTCAGAAGTATCCACTGTGCAAACCATCCCCCTTCTCCTAGAACTGGGTAATTCCCATGGGGGTGTCCTTCTATCAGCCCAACATCTTCCCAGACCTGGATCCCATCCGTTGCCATCTTGTCCTCCTTCTACCTTTCCTCTACCTCTTCCACTACCTCCATAAATTCCTCCCACATTTCTTCTCAGGGAGTCCTTGAATCCCCACGTATAAAAACCACATCATCTCAAAACTCACCCAGCAGTGTTGGAGATACTTCACATGGCTCTTCTGATCTTGCGCACTCATGTATCTATTCTGTTTAAAATATTAACTTAGTGACACATTTTGTTCTGGTTATAAAATGCATGCTCTCTATAAATAGTCAAACAGTACAAATTAGGCTTCAAGGAAACTTGAAATAACTTTAAAAAAATTTTTTATTATATATGTTACAAATATTTCTTCCCAATTTGTTCCCCATGTGTGCGTATATGTGTGTGTGTGTGTTGTTGTTGTTGTTGTTGTTGTTGTTTTATCTTTTGGCTGCACCACTCAGCATGCAGGATCTTAGTTCCCTGACCAGGGATCGAACCCACGCCCCCTGCATTGGCAGCGTGGAGTCTTTTTTCTTTTTTTTACATCTTTATTGGAGTATAATTGCTTTACAATGGTGTGTTGGTTTCTGCTGTATAACAAAGTGAATCAGTTATACATATACATATGTTCCCATATCTCTTCCCTCTTGCGTCTCCCTCCCTCCCACCCTCCCTATCCCACCCCTCCAGGCGGTCACAAAGCACCGAGCTGATCTCCCTGTGCTATGCGGCTGCTTCCCACTAGCTATCTACCGTACGTTTGGTAGTGTATATACATCCATGCCTCTCTCTCGCTTTGTCACAGCTTACCCTTCCCCCTCCCCATATCCTCAAGTCCATTCTCTAGTAGGTCTGCATCTTTATTCCTGTCTTACCCTTAGGTTCTTCATGACATTTTTTTTCTTAAATTCCATATATATGTGTTAGCATACGGTATTTGTCTTTCTCTTTCTGACTTACTTCACTCTGTATGACAGACTCTAGGTCTATCCACCTCATTACAAATAGCTCAATTTCGTTTCTTTTTATGGCTGAGTAATATTCCATTGTATATATGTGCCACATCTTCTTTATCCATTCATCTGTTGATGGACACTTAGGTTGCTTCCATCTCCTGGCTATTGTAAATAGAGCTACAATGAACATTTTGGTACACGACTCTTTTTGAATTATGGTTTTCTCAGGGCAGCGTGGAGTCTTAATCACTGGACCACCAGGGAAGTCCCGAGATAGCTAACATTTCTATAGGCCCTCCTAAGGGTATGGCTGTGGGTGGGTGGCTGAGCAAGTTGTATGTACAAAGCCACTTTGCTAAGCCTCCAGACACCTCCCTACTGTATGTCGGGAATGCAGTGATGTTTTAAAATCTTCGTTAAGTTCAGGGATTGATTAGGCAACCTAACAGACTATTAATGCGTTTGCAAGGTGTTTGAGCTAACACACTAAATCCCAAAATCTGCATGAGAGCATCTGTATTGGGGAATTCCATCAGATCCCAATCCAGTTTTCTTCCGCATTGTCCTAACACCCTTGGAATCCACCCCCAACACATTCCCTAGGCTTCAGCTGATACACCTTAGCAAGGTATAGTTACTGACTTCGAATATAAACTGTCTTCTCCTGGAGCAAAGCTTGTGCCTCTGCATGTGGGCTGTGTTGAGCCCTAACTCAACCTATGGACCTTGAAGCAATGGCAGGCGTTGGATATGGTAAGGTGACCAGTTGTCCCAGTTTTCCTGGAATCGAGGGAGTTCCTCACACATGGGACTTCCAGTGCTAAAATCAAGAAAGTCCCAGGCAAACTGGGACAAGTTGATCACCCTGGTGTGGGTCCTGAGTGAGTAGACATCATCTTGGGAGGTACCTGCCCCAGGTGCAGTCACTGAGAGGCTTTTATGCAGGCAAGGGCTAGTTACCTTAGACTGGGGCGGCAGTGAGGCTGCCTCTCCCCATGGAGGTTCAAAGGAATTTGGATGTTCTGTTTTCAGTTTTGTCCATGTTTGCCCAAATATTCTCATCCTAGGTCTCAGGGTCTAAGTTTCCCCCATTAGTGTCCTCAGCAGAGCCAAAGAAGCTTAGTGAGATTGAGCATTTAGTAAGTGCTGCACCTCTAACCCCCTACACTCAGCCACTTCTCTCCTGGGACCACAGGACACAAAGCAATCCTTTCAGACTGCTAGAGACCTTCTAGTTTTCCATGCTTGTCCACAATTGTGCATCCATGGTTTTCAATTCCTCCTTTTCTCTGTGTACAGTCTCTAAGGCCTAGGAAGAAGCTTGGGGTCTCCATAACCTTTATTACTCTTATTTGCCTCAGGAAACCATTGCCAGAGCCTCGAGATCCCCCAATGCCTCTCCCTCTCCTTTTTGCATTTTACCCTGTTCTGTCCACCAGTGATAATTTGAATTATTGAAGACCATAGGGTACTCATCTTCTGTTTTTGTTCAGCAAGGAAGTTATTCCTGCACTTCTTGCATATATGACCACCCAATTCCAGAATCTCATTTTGGGAGCCTCTGTCTTAGGGCCATCTTTGGAACCAGTCATTTGCCAAGCCCCGACAGAAAACAGATGGCACACTTAAAATTGGACAATTCCAAATAGGAAAGCAGGTAGCACGGTCTTTATTAGGTGTGGGTATAAGGGTATCACAAGGATAGTGTGGTTACCTGGAACTAGTAGAAGCTGAGCTATTACACCCCTAGGCCTAAAGGGATGAGGGGGAGAGAGGTTACGGGAATTTGGAAGGAGAGAAAATTGAGTAGTTAGTTATCTTGGAAGAAGCAGAGATTTTCCTCAAGGGACACAGCTGGTCCAGGCCCTCCTCATCTCACTCTGATCTCTCCTTCAGTGCTCCCCATTGGCTGAAAAATAACTGGAAACTGGGAGATAAGGGATGTAGTCTCTATAGGCCAGCCCCTCAGAGAAGACTGCAAGGTGAAGAAAGGGGTAGGGTGAATCTGTGAGAGCAAATAAAAGATACCCCACCCAGTGTGTTTCTCATAAACTTCATGTAACTCCTTTCAACAGTCTCTGCCTTTTTTATAGCAGAAATTAGCTCTTTCACCTTTAGTTTAACAACTGATTTACTTAATATTATTCTTTCCATCTTATTTTATTGATACATCATCTGGTTATTTTCATCCATTGTGGGCTTTTTTTTTTTGCTTTTTTCTCATTTTTCTCTGTTTGATCAAATTAATATTCACTCCAATTTTTTCTCCTTGTTCAGTTGGAAATCTGTTATACATTTCTTTCCCATTGATTATTACCTTCCCATAGCTAACATAATTACCACTATATGAAAACAAACTGCCAACTGTTTACTCCTCCGGGTTCTCACTTCCCCTGTGGTGTCTGTATCTGTTGAGTCCCAAACAGGAAACTTGGGACTAGTTTTACTTCCTTCTCCATACCACACCCCACCTTCCCTCACCAACTTGCAGGTTTAGAAGACGCTCAGTATTTCCAGGACCAGATTACATTTAGGCTTCCCTTTGTGGCATGTCTCTTTCACCTCCCAGTTACATCCTTCATGGAGTTACATGCAACAGCAAGGAACTGCTTTCACCAAAATCATGGCCTCTTACCAGGGGAAATCATGGCTGATAGCTCACGGTTGTAAGGAAGATCCAGCTCCATTGCCTTCATCTGGGACAACTCTGAGGGGCCATTTCAGCTTCAGGCTTCTGTAGGATTTGCTGAAACCACACTGAGGATCAGGTTTTCTCTCTGCCATTTGAGGTCCTCCTTCCTTCCTCCTAGGTGTGTTTCCCAAGAGCTCTCCCCAATAAACCTTCCGCGTGCAACTCCCCATCTGCATCTGTTTCCAGAGAATTCAACTGAAGACACTTATTCATCACTGTATTTCCCTTGGGACACAGTTCATCAAGGAACTTGAAGTGGAGTTGGGGGGGACCGGACAGTGGTAGAAGGAACATCAGTTTCTCCCCCATTGGACAGCTGGTGGACCAGCTGGTAGGTTGCTGGTTCCCTCTGGGGCCCGAGGAGAACCCTCTCTATTCCCTAGTCTCCTCCGCTGCAGAGGTCTGGATTTAGGGAGGAAGTTACCTGCTAGACCTGCCAGTTCTTTGCAGTTTCTCTGTGGCCACAGGTCTCTTGGGTTGCCCTCCTTGGGTACATAGATTAGTTTCCTAGGGCCACCATCACAAATTCCCACAAACTGGGTGGCTTAATAAAACTGAAATTTATTATTCATAGTTCTGGAGGCCAGAAGTCCAAAATCAAGGCGTTGACTGGGTCTCATATCCTCTGGAGGTTCTAGGGGATTCTCCCCTTCCAGCTTCTGGTGGCTGTGGGCCCTTCTTGGTTTTCTTGGCTTGTGGCTGCATCACTCCAGTTTCTGCTCTGTCTTCACAGCCCCATCTCCTCTGGGTGTCTGTGACTCTCTTCTTCTGTCTCTTCTTGTCTTTGGATTTAAGGGCCACCTGAGTAATCCATCATGATCTTATCTCAAGATCCTTAATTTGATCACATCTACAAAGATCCTTTATTCAAATGAGACAACATTCACAGAGTCCAGGAACCAGATGTGGACATTTTGGGGGGACCACCATTCAACCCACTACAGGATATATGGATCTTCTCAGGTGATGCTCTTCCTAGCAAACACCTTGATATTTAAATCTTTTCCCTCTATCAGTCCCCCAACACTTACCAAGTCCAGGGAGTGCTGTCTTGTGCCAACTCCCTATACCCACATACAGCAAACCCTGTCCCTACATGGGCAGTGGGGCAGAGGCCCCCACTCTGCACACACCCTCCAGGAGCACCCTGCCTCTGGTCCAACAACTGAAAACTCAGGAATGTCACTTATAGTTGGATTGACATTCGGAAAGGGCAGAAAAGACATGTAATCAGATTAATCAGATATCCTACTCCCTGGGATCTCAACTTTTCCCATTAGAAAAAGTGGTATTAAGTTAATGTTATAAAGAATTGCTTTAAAATGCTTAGTCTATAGAAAGAGACATTAATTCCCCCAAAACATTCTAGTATAAAGTACATGTTTAGATATATTGAGTTACTAATTATTTGTTACTCTGATCAGTTCAACCAAAAAGGTGTACAGATTATATATACAATGGAATACTACTCAGTCATAAAAAAGAATGAAATAATGCCATTTGCAGCAACAGGGATGGACTTAGAGATTATCATACTAAGTGAAGTAAGCCAAGCAAAGAAAGATAAATACCATTTGATATCACTTATATGTGAAATCTTAAAAAAAAAAAGATACAGATGAACTTATTTACAAAACAGAAATAGACTCACAGACATAGAAAACCAACTCATGGTTACCAAAGAGGACAGGGGTGGGGATAAATTAGGAGTTTGGGATCAACATATTCATACTACTATATATTAAATAGATAAAGGACCTTCTACTGTAGCGCACAGGGAACTATACTCAATATTTTGTAATAGCCTATAAGGGAAAAGAATCTGAAAAAGGATATATAACTGAATCACTTTGCTGTACACCTGAAACTAACACAACATTGTCAATCAGCTATACTTAAATTTAAGAAAAAAAGGTATGCAGGTAACTTAATGGGCAGTACTTGCTATTGTAATTCAAGTATACACCCAGAAAAAGCTGGACAGAGCGGAAGCAAGGGGTAGTATTAGAAAGTGGTTCCTTTTTGCCATCTCTTCCATCTAGAGGACATTTCCTGATTGCAGTTTACTCAACAAACATCCACTGAGCAAGTACCAGGCAACTCTATATCGTTAGATACCACTTAATTACTCCCCAGAGAAGCAGCCTTTTCTCCTGTAACTTCAAACTCAGTTACAGGGAAACAACCTTTAACATATATAGTTAATGATCATGGAATGCCGCTATGATATAACTTAATGGGGATGGGATCAGCTGTGACCTTCCTGATTAGTGACACATGACAAAGGTTAGTCATTCTGAACTCACTCCCCACTGCTGTTAAGGAATTTTATGTCCCTGCAGCAAACTGAGATGCCAGCCAGAGCTCCGACGTTCGTTTCAATTTCTAACGTGGCGACATATCTTGCTTACTTTCCTGTATCTCCGAGTATCCTCTTTAGAAAGCAATTTGTTTCATTGTGCAAAAGCTCTAACTAAAGGGGGAAAAAATGGAGTCAGGGCAATTTGAGAAAGCTCCGTAACTGATGAGGATTTGGGGGCGTCTGAGATACGAAGGTGGGCGCGGAGCCTGCCGAAATCACAAGTTCTAAGGTATTGTTCGGGTCGTTAAATTATCGTGGGCAGTAAACGAAAAAATTGTTGCTGTTGGGCCCAGGAAACAGTATTCTCTGGCAACAATTGGTCTTTAGACATGTCCTCACGTGGCTGAGTACAAGAGCGAGATGAGCTTATGGAACACTCCGGGCGGTGCAGGCGGCTGTTGGCAGTGGTCAGAAAGAAGCAACAGCAAGAGTTGAGTCTGCGCAGGTTTTCGGGAATGCTTTGCCAGCAACATTCTTTTTTTTTTTTTTTTTTTTAACTTCTTTATTGGAGTATAATTGCTTTACAACGGTGTGTTAGTTTCTGCTTTATAACAAAGTGAATCAGTTATACATATACATATATCTCCATATCTCTTCCCTCTTGTGTCTCCCTCCCTCCCACCCTCCCTATCCCACCCCTCTAGGCGGTCACAAAGCACCGAGCTGATCTCCCTGTGCTATGCGGCTGCTTCCCACTAGCTATCTATTTTACGTTTGGTAGTGTATATATGTCCATGCCACTCTCTCACTTTGTCCCAGCTTACCCTTCCCCCTCCCCGTGTCCTCAAGTCCATTCTCTAGTAGGTCTGCATCTTTATTCCCATCTTACCCCTAGGTTCTTCATGACCTTTTTTTTTTTTTCCCTTTCTTAGATTCCATATATATGTGTTAGCATACGGTATTTGCTTTTCTCTTTCTGACTTACTTCACTCTGTATGACAGACTCTAGGTCCATGCACCTCACTATAAATAACTCAATTTCGTTTCTTTTTGTGGCTGAGTAGTATTCCGTTGTATATATGTGCACATTCTTGAAGGAAGCCTCTGTGTGGAGTTAATTTCCATAACAAAGTGACCTGGCCTTTAATGCAGCTGTTGATAAACCAGTTTTAAAGCCTGGAGTAATGCATAGCCAGTATCAATATTCGTATTCACTGAATAAACGATGAATGGATTTTCCTGATTGTCTTAGAGTAAAGCAAAGAGCAAGTTTCAGGCCCAGCTGCACCTTCAGTAGTACCAGCCCCATCCTCTTGCAAGTGTTACTGAATGGCGAGTTCTATCCAGTCCTCTATGTTTAGCGACTTAAGAGCTAATCCTTTTGCAGGTTGCTTATGACCCATTTGGGAGGCTGAGTTTACACCTGTAAGAATAATAAAAGTAAGGATAATGTAGAACCTGCTTTAGAAGGGCAAAGGATAGACATAGGAGTCAGGTTTTTCAGGAAAAGCTACTGGAAGAGGTTGGAAGGGGCCAAGGTCTTAGGTCTGGAGAATTGCGTGTATGGGGCCAGAACAAGACTAGTAACTGGAAGGCAGTAGACAGGCGTCCTAGTCTGGTTCTGTCCCCTTCTGGTGGTGCTGAATGAGCACATGACCTAAGGATGTATAGTCGTCCCTTGGTATCCGTGGGGTACTGGTTGCAGGACCCCCTTGGATACCAAAGTCCGCCAGTGCTCAAGTCCCTCATTTGTATCCACGGGTTCTGAATTCGCAGATTCAACCAACCGTGGATTCTGAACAGTATTCAGATGCGGTTCGTTGAATCCGCGGATGTGGAATTTGAGGATATGGAGGACTAATTGTAATCAGCGTGGCTGTCCGACGAACAGGCCCCTTCTGAGGGACTCCCAGCCTGGAGCGCCTGCAGTCCCAAGAGGTGTTTTGCCTGGAAAAGCTCTTCTCTTGGATATGGGCACAATTCCTTTCCTCAGTTCCTAGAGTTCTCTCCTCAAGTGTCATCCAATCAATGAGGTCATCTCAAAACCCTGTGTAGAAAAAGAGCAAGCCCCGGGCTCAGCCCAGATTAGCCACCCAGCAGGTCCTACCCCGCTGCCCTGGTTTATTTTCCTCCACTGAACTTGTCATCTTCGGCCATGCTAAGTATTTCACCATTTGTTTGTTAATGTTTGTCACCCTAATAGAATGTAAGTTCTTTAAGTTCAAGTCACTGCCCTCTCCCCAGCACTTAGAATATTTATTGAGGACACCCAATAAAATTTTTGAATAAACAAATAAATTATAATGGCAGAGTTAAATATCAGTTTTTTTCCTTGAACATTTAAATGCAACTTCCAAATCTTATTATCCTTTTCATAAAAACCTAGTAAATTTTAACGAGCATCTTGAAATATGCCTTTGATTAACATGCAATGAAGTAGTTTGTTAACTTCCATTAAGTATTTTAAACTGCACTTATAAATTAAATATATTCAACTTTCTAGTTTTTTTCAAACTTGTAAAAATATCTGAAATATTTATAATGAAATGTAAATGTTAAACCCTTAATTATAGGAATACCTTGCAACTTGTTCAATCCCCCTGTAACGGTTTTTTCCCTTTAATAGCACCTTTCTTCTATTGATCTGGCCATTGCATATACACCTTATCAAGCTAAGAGACATTATTACAATTATTACCTCACAAATATCCTCAATTCTCTAGCTCTTTTCTTCTCATTTTAATTCCTTGGCAAAACCATAACCTTAGAAAATCTAAGCAATTACATGTCTTCAGTTGAGCAGCTGAACATTGTTAGAGAAAATAACACACATTAGTGTGGGTGTGGCTCATATTCATTCACAATAAATGATCATTCAACAGCAACTTTCTAATTTAATCAATGCCTCTAACAAGCAAAACTTCCCCAATACAGCAAATCCAATAAATTAAACATAACTACAGAAAGTCTTTTCTGAAATCTTCCAATTTTGTACACAAATGTAGTGAAATCCTTTTATATCTTTCGACCAAATATTACATGTCTAAAATAAATTACTCAGTTGTGGGATTTAAATTGGGATCACAAGATTTTTGTCAGATGAATAAATATGCCAGTCTCTCTTAGAAATACTTGAAGTATCACATACGTACAGATTATTCCTAAATTAATCCAGTGCATATCACGGAACTGATTTATCCCTTCTCTCTCACTTTCCAGACTATTAAGACACACCCACTAAGGAAACTGTACAACAGTAGTCAAGAGTTGCCATATCAATGGCCTGAGACTGCATGCAGGTCAGAGAGTTCAAGCCAGGATGTGAAATCCAGGGGTTTCCAAAACACTCATCACTAGTTAGCCTTTTTTTTTTTTTTTTTTTTTAAAGAAGATGTTGGGGGTAGGAGTTTATTAATTAATTTATTTATTTGTGCTGTGTTGGGTCTTCGTTTCTGCGCGAGGGCTTTCTCTAGTTGTGGCAAGAGGGGGCCACTCTTCATCGCGGTGCGCGGGCCTCTCACTATTGCGGCCTCTCTTGTTGTGGAGCACAGGCTCCAGACGCGCAGGCTCAGTAGTTGTGGCACATGGGCTTAGTTGCTCCGCGGCATGTGGGATCCTCCCAGACCAGTGTTCGAACCCGTGTCCCCTGCATTAGCAGGCAGATTCTCAACCACTGCGCCACCAGGGAAGCCCACTAGTTAGCCTTTTTGCAAGTTCATTCCCTCCAAGTGTTGGGGGATCTCACAACCCATGTCCTTGGGTTCAAGATACAGTGTTATCTAATTGTTCTGTTTGATTTTAGAGTGTCTCCTGCCCTTGCCACCACCTTCTTCTCCACCATCCTTCACAAGCCTAGGTTGCTTTAGCACCTGATGGGGTGATTGAAGTCATTTATCTCCTGCTTGATGTTTATTTTGAGTTTTGTTTCATAGCCTTTCTGTCTGCTTGGTTAAAATTCTTATATATATTTCAATGACATTCTATTGGATTCCGCATCTCTCTTGTTTTTGTCTAAGATCATTCACGCTGATGAAGATCACAGCCTCCTGCACATAGCCCGTGAGTCAGCAGCCTCCATTCTAAACTCTCAGCTTGCTCCTGCTCCTGTTCTGCCATTCCAGAGTGGTTCCCAGCCACACCATATTTTATTCTTCTTCCCAGTTTTTCCCCAGGGAAGCTCTAACTGTGTACCTTATTATTTTTCTCTGAGCAATAACAGAGACCTTTTGCTACTAAGCCTCCTAATGGGGTCTTATCCTCAAAGTATATCTCTAAACAAACATAAGAGGAATTTTGATCAGTATCATTTTCCTCTAGTTGATATGAAATGAATAGGAAGAAAGACTAAAAGAACATAGGCCAAAATGTTGTCTGGGTGGCGAGATTACAAGTGACTTTTATGTTCTTTTATTTTCTTCTACAGTGAATACGTATTACTTTTATAATAAGAAATTGCAAAATATAAATGGAATAAAGTTTGAGCCACACCTTGTGCTCATTCAGGGATTCAGACATATCTAGGAATGTTTAAGAAAACCGATGGAAAAGAATATCAAACTATAATCGTCAGAGAGAAATGATAGTTGTGAGAACAATGTAGTGGATGTTATCTGGAACTTGTTCTGGACTCCACTCACGCCGCCTGTGTTTAACTGAAAACGAGCTGCTTTACTAGATGCAGTAGGAAGGAGACGAGACTCTGTGATCCCTCAAATGGCCCGCAGAGCCCACACACAGCATTGGGATCGCAAGGGCTGTAGGGTAGCATTGTCACTCGGTGGGCACGGGGGAGGCAGGGAGGGTCTCTGGACCTGGCGAGAACGTGGGAAGAGAGCCAGGAGACATCAGGTGACAGACGCTAGACTGTGAGCAGTATTCTGGTGGGAGCTACAGGGTCCAGCAGAGCAGCAGAGACAGAACTTCTTTTCTGAGGTCCCGTGAGACATTTCTTGGAGACTCTCAGAAAAACATGGAGGATAGAGGCTGGAGGTCTTGATTCTGAAGCTGGGTCCAAGAAACAGTGCAGTTACTTGGATTAGTCACTGATACTATGACCCATCTTTATCCAGGATGTGAAAAGATTGGGGGAAGTCAGGATCGATTTTTTAGAAAAACTTGTTGTGTGTCTACTGTGTTCCCAGTACTGAGACACACATAGTGATACAAAGAGGCCCAGTCCTTGACTCAAAAAGTTCCATTGTAGCAGGATGTCTGAGATGTGCATGTGCTGGCTGGTACCACAAATTACAATATTATGATTGAGACGTGGACTTTGCTTTCCCTGCCAGTCCTGGTGCAGTTGCTCCATAAAGATCTGCAAATTAATGGGTGGTGGATGGACGATTGAATGAATAAATGGCAGGTGTGTGTTAGAAGTAATAAATGCTCCAAGATTCCAGAACATGGAAGAAATAAACTGACCTGTTTTGAAGCTTTAATCTTATTGAAATAGCTGTGAAATATTCTTTTGTAAGTGATATCTGTATATTTTATGCAGTAGAGAATGGCCTCCGCCACTAAATGATGTAGAAAGTGTGCTCATAAATATCAGATGGAACGGGGGAATGGTGACAGATCATCAGTGGCAGAGATAAGAAAGTTCAATGTTAAATAAAGGAGAGGAATAAATATTGCATGGGAACTGTGAACCAAACCTTCCGAGGACAGTACACCGTGGCATAGTTGTTCAGTGACATGGGAAGCAAGGGTGTAAGTAATGCCAACAGGCTGAGGGTAGGCTGGGGAAAGTCTCCTATCTGCCTCTCGATCTCAGCAGGCTCTTTACACCTTCAGCAAGAAAAAAACTGTTCTTCTCCTGATGTGAGTTATCTGAGAGCAGCCTAATGCTTTCCGGAGAAGCAGCGTCTCCATCAGCAGCCTTTCAGGAACGGCCCCTAAAAAGATGCCAAGTTGAGTTGTGAGTCTCTTTTGTGTGGGTTTCTGAAGTCCTGGCAGGTAATTCAATCAAATTCCACTCTCCACCTGTCCCATTTTCCTCTCACCCTTGCCCTACCTGCCAAGGAAGAAAGATAAATGGAAACCAGAACTAACTGAAAACTATTTGGAGTATTACCTTCCCCTTGCAGATTGTTTCAGCCGAAGCCCCTGGGATTTGGGTTGTTTTGTGTTATTGCCAGTCCAGGGATTCTGTGAAGAAGGTATGGACCCCAGCTGTCCTACGGTGTCTAGTCTCAAAGACCCTGAAGTAGATGCAGTGTGGCTTCTGCCCTTGACACCGGGTGTCTCTCTCAAGAAGGAGTCAGGTGGAATTGTGTCAGCTTCGTAGAGTCCTTGCTTACACCGGCTTCAGTTCCATGTCTGCTGTTGCAAAATACCACAGAGAGAGTATTCATGACCATGCCAAGTAGATTGTTTCTAGAAAGGATGAGTCTGGGCAGGTTCAGCTATCCTAACAGAGATGAGCAAATGGGAGGAAATAAAAGAAAGAAGGATGGGGGTCAGAAAGCACCTTTCCTACACAGTCAATTCCATACTCTTAGTAAAGTGCTCCTTGAGTCATTCACGCAAACATTGGACGCCTATTTATTGAGTACTTACTGTATGCCAGAGGCTGCAATAAGTCATGAGGTAATAATGATGAAAACTCTTGGCTTCTGATTTATGGAGTTCATAATCTAGAAGTCCAATGATGCAAAGTTACTACAGAGCAGCATGTTGTACAAGATGCCACAAGAACTCACAGGAGGCAGCGACTAACTCTTCCTGTGCGTCAGGGAAGGCTTCTCTTTGGGGATCCTGGACCCAATTCCATTGTGTGTGTGTGTGTGGGGGGGGGGGTGATGGTGGGTCTCCCACCCCAACAAGCAATTGTCTGGACACCAGCTGTGTGTCCTACACTTCAACTCAATTCTGACCCTGTCTAACCAGAGGTAGCGCCAGATCCCACAGGTTAAGGGCTCAGTCCTACAAGATTGCTCCCACCTCCCAGTTCAGATGCCAGCCTCAAGCCCAGCTTATCACCTGTGCTTCCAACTGACCAACTATAGATTGCTATCAGAAGGATGTAGGCATGGATTCTAATTCTGCCACTCTAGATTAGAGGTCTATGGCTTTGGCAACGTTAATTACTTCCTTTCTCTAATTCTCAGTTTCTCTTTCTGTAAAATGTGGAGAAAAGACTTGCTTTAAGGGATTATTGTGAGTATTAAATAAATGTATATAAGGCATTTAGCATGAGGCCTGATACCTGACAAACACTTTAATGATTATGTTCATTGTTGTTTTGTTGTTATTATTATTGCTATTTTTATTATTCTAAGGGAAAGAACACCTACCCAGGGGGTGATACCCTAGTTTCATCTTACAACAATAGTATAACAGACTTTCCAAAGGGCAAAATCCCAGTATAGAAACATCCCAAACAAGTAACTAAGCAGTGACAAGCAGTGTGGGTAAAGAATAACAAAGGCAAGACTTCAGTAACAAAGTTAAAAAAGGACGCCCCCAGCAGGACGACAGCTGCCTTAGGATCTCTGCTCATCCAATTAAAAGCCACATTCTCCAGCACCATGGCGCCGTAGGACCCTTAACCTTGGCCACTATCCGTTCTACTTCTGTTCAAGGGTACGGTGAAGTGAAAAACATGAAAACGTGCCTCAAATGGTAATTTAACATATAAATCTTTACTGAAATTTTTATTTTAAAAACCAAAGGCTCAGAGACAAAAAGAAATGTAAACACTTCCTAATGTCTTTCATATTCAAGCTTAGAGCAAAGGTTTGGCTACCCTTGGGTAAGGCAGATGACATAGATAGCATTTATGGACCCCAAAAAGCCATTCCAGATGTTAAATTCTGTAACTCTAGGTTGTTTTATTTTGCAGAAAGTTTCAAAATTCCAGACACAGTAGGTGTTCATTTCAATAAAACAGTGATGTCCTACCTTAAACAAAAGTTAAGTCTAAAGTAAGTACATATGCAAATTGTCCTTGAAAATTCTATAGGAAGGTGCGTGATGGAGACCAACGTGGCGATACAGTAAGCCCAGCACAGCCAGTTTCCTCCGTCTGTTCTGGAATGGATTGTTAGTTCTTCAGTAGAGCACCCTTTGCAAAATAAGCATTTGATGGATACAAATCTGCACCTTTAAGCACTGGGTTCCCACTCCTGGTGGTGAGATGCTCACCCAGAGAGGACAGTTCCCGCCTCACCCTGGACTCCGGACATCGCTTTCTGGGTGGAATGTGGGTGCAGTCACCCCCCCGCCCTCGAAACCACAGTTTCTTCTTCTCTTCCTCTTTTTAAAAGTTTTATTGGAGTATAGTTGATTTACAATGTTGTGTTAGTTTCAGGTGCACAGCAAAGTGAATCAGATATACATATACATATATCCACTCATTTTTAGATTCTTTTCCCATCTAGGCCATTACAGAGTATTGAGTAGAGCTCACTGTGCTATATGGTAGGTCCTTATTAGCTATCTGTTTTATATACAGTAGTATGTATGTGTCAGTGGGCAGAGAGAATTGGATTTGTGACAGGTAAAGTCAACTGTGTGATGGTTCCATCGTAAATGAGGAGGTTTTAAGAGCCTTCTCAGGGAATAACTGCTGATGACAGTTCACGGGACAATCATGAAAGAGGCTGTTTACTCCGCTTGCCATTGCCCAGAGGTGAGCCCTGTGTACTAGCATTGCTACGATTAACGAATTTGTTTCTAGGCATAGGAACCCCCCTTTCCATCTCTCTTTTATTTCCCATCAAGTTTCTTCTTTCATCCTCCATCTCCTTTTCTTTGCCTCCCTTTCTACTGATTTCCATACTTAACTCTTCCTGAAACCTTCTTTTCTCCCTGTCTCTCCCCCTTTACTATGCTCACACAAAGTATCAGCCCATATTCATTATTATTGGTAGCATTCTGACTCTGGTTCTTAAAATCATAAAACCTTCTCTGCAGAAAGTTCTTTGTTGAAAATTCCAAGTTATTCTGAGAAGACAGCAATTAAAGTTAGTTTCTTCAGGGTAAGAGATAAAAAGCATTGACACTACTTCGATGAGCCAAGTATGCTCTTGACACAATTTAATTACCTAGTGCAACAAACCAGGTATCTTTTCTGCCTGACCACTTTAATGGAGCTTTGACACCAGGAATTTAATTAAGTTAGCGGATCTCAAAAAACCCTTAGAAGTCAGTTGATCTCTTTCTGGAGCATTGAGCATTAAAAAAAAAAAAATTCATCACTTAAGAGTAACATTATTAAATGAGGTGTATTTATTTATAAATGGCCTAAACCTTATTTCTGATGGGAATGAAGCAATTTTAGTTATCATTTTAACTATTTAGATGATTTTTTTAAGATGCTAAAAGTTACCAGGAAGAGCACTTAAGGATTAAAAAACAAACAAAAATCCATGCAATTGTCTGTCCACATACAGAAGGCAGATTTTAAAAGCTAAAAATGATCTTAAATACCACCAAGTTGGAGATTCTCATCACACACACAAACATATTCAATATATATTATGTAAAATGAAAAGTTCCAACTACATACGTACATACCTGGAAGATTCCCTGGAAGTAGTTTGCTTAAGATCACACAAAAATGGGATTAGGATCCAAGTCTTCTATCGCAAAATATCACATTTTAATGGTTATCATAAAAGTCAGATTTGTGGTTACCTCTAGGGTTATCTCTGTGGAGGACAGGGGTCTTATGGGTAAGGGGGCAAGTGGGAGCTCCTAGGGGCTGGCACTGTTCTATTTCTTGATCTGGGTGATGGGTACATGGGTGTTCATTTTATGATAATTCATTAAACTACATACATACCTACCTGGAATAATTCCATGTGTTATGTTATATATTAACAATCTCAAAAATTTAAATAATGTATAGATATCTATATAGATATATAATGTATAGGCATTTATATATTATATATAAGGTTGTATAATATATAGACATTACATGAACATATGATATAGATGGACATAAACGTGTGTGTATATATGTATGTGTGTATATATGTGTGTGTATATATACACACATAATGTTCATTCTTTAGCTGCACAGTCTAATCCTTATATCTTGCTTCCTAATACATGATTAATTAAGCAATATCTAAGACAGAGACAGACACTGAGATCAGCTGAGGACTGACCAGTTCTTACGGAATCAGTTTTAAAGATTCAGGCCACAGATCGCTAATTCCTTAGGGAAGCACACTCATGGGGGTGGGGACCAGGGTCTGAGGTGGGATGGGTGCACACACAGTAGTGTGTGATACCAAAGACTGTGAGCTCTCCTCCAATATTTGTTTTCCTCTTTTTTTCCATAACAACAAAATTTCTAGCTAAGCCAATGACTGCCCAGAATAGAGTATATTTCCTAGCTTGGCTTGAAGCTAGGTGTGTTTATGTGGCCAAATTCTAGCCAACAGGACAAAACTTGAAGTGTCATGTGACACTCTCAGTTTCTGAGAGCCTCTTTAGGAAACAATCAGTTGGTACCTTTGTCTTTTTTCCTCCATCTATCTGTTGCCTGGAAAGCAACCTGGGTCCCTGAGGACTTTGTGAAACAGGGCTGCCCTCCCATCCCTGAATTACATACCTCTGGGCTTTTATGTGAAAAAGGACAAAATTTTTATCTTGTTTAAACCACTGTTGTATTAACTTTATACGTTACAGTCATCTCTCATCCTAATTAACTCGTGTGTGATTCTGCTGTTGGTGAGGAGATGGTCTGGAGTATGGTGTGATGTATGTGAAAGGCTTTAGTGAAATGTTTACAGCTGTATGGGCTAGCAGATTCCACTTATGGTTTTATAAAGTAGGCATTTATTAGCAGAGACAGTAATAATTAAGAAGCCATAAAACCAAGTCTATCACATGGTTTACATAATAGTACTCTAAAGGCATTAGATGAATTTTATTCTCTTGCAAGAACGTTACTTAATACAGGTTTCTTAGATTGTACAGATGATTAGTATTTTTGCCATATATAATGAAGAAGCTAAAGTGTGCAATAATCCACGCTATACAGGGGTTCAGGATCAAAAGTCAAATGTCTAAGGCATTGTGGCTTGCTTAGAGAGTATTGTTTCTGAATGCAGGCAGATTTGGACTCAAACCCTGTCTCCATCACTGCAGGGCTTTTGATAAATTATTTAATTTCTCCAAGCTGCAGTTTCCTTCTCTATGCAATAGAGATAACAATAACAACATCTATTTTCTGTGTTTTTTTTAATGAGGATTAAATGAGTTAAAGTTTGCAGGCTTGGCACCATGGCTTCCTCTCAGATGACCAGCTCCCTGTCTGGTGTCCATCACCAGATGTCTGGAGACTGTCCCTGGTCCTTCGTCTCCTCTCTGGCATCTCCATGCAAGTCGGGGGTGAGCAAGGTTCACTCTGATCCCAGGCCCCCTGCTGGGGTAGAAGCTCACTGTGAGGCTCCTTAGGCACAGTCTACCTTCACTGTCCCCTGTGACCCTGACGTCCTGCTGTGGCTCCCCTGCTCTGCCCTTGTACGCCGCACACCTATTTGATATTTCGCCTCCTCCCTTGAGTCTGGTCAGCTTTAACTAGGACTTCCATATGCCCCTTCCCTCATGCCTCACCTCACAATCCAGGGCATCATTTTCTAATTTGAAAGGGGGGGGAGGAAACAGGAGAGACTATGAGATCTTCTCCTAAATATCTTGTCCTTATCACAAATCCTTTCTATTCCTTTAAGAACATGTGTGTTTTGAAACACTGTTACTGCAGGAAATTCTTATTTGTTCGCTTGCTTCTCTTATATCCCTTCTCTGAGAATAAACACATAATGGCAGACTTACCTGAAATGGGAGAGAGTAAAGGATGGAAATAATAGCGCAAATATCTGCAAACCTTTCAAAATGTTACCCTGTGAAAGCGTATAGTCTGTAGGACAGAAGTGAAATGCCGTGTCCAAAGTAATTGGTGGAACTGAAATTGCAATTATAGATTCTGCTTATAGGTCTTGTGCTAAGGAAATCCAGTGTGACATGGGCCAATTAATAAATTGCATTTTAGCTATAGTTTTTATTCCGTAATGTGTCCATTCATCTTGGAAATAGAGTGACAACTCACTATTTAGATGACAGATGTCCAGCAGCCTCAACTAGCTGGCATATGATGGGTTAGCAGAGCTTCAGTGTATCCAAAATAGCCGTCACAGCACTCTGGAGGGAAAGCTTTTGGTCTTTTCTTAGAGCACTTACGAAGCCTGATCTTAGACCCCTTTTATGCCCCTTTGCATATCACTGAGTCACCTTTTTGCTTTAACCATCTCAATTTCCAGGCCTGAAATGGAAGATAGAAATTAGAAAAGCACCATTCCTAGATCTCTAGATTATCCCCACCATTAACTTTCCACCTTCCTGTTATTTCTTGACTCATAGAGTATTTTTGAAGGTACTGGGATGGACATGGGATAGAAATAAGAAGATGTGGTTTTGACCAGTTTAAAACAAGGAAGACATTATGATTTTAAAAAACAATCTGGAAAGAAGAATTTAAAAATAACAGCAGCCTGCATTAATTTAACAAAAGAATAAACAGGTTTATACATTCCAATTTCCCCTGAGAGCAAACCTGATTTACAGCACAGAACAATTATTGTGATTCATAAGAGTGACATGAATCATCAATAAAAGGTCAAATGAAGTTTAATATGGTCTGTCAAGGGCATTCTAAAATTATGTAATGCATTAAAAATATTTTATAAAAGTGTAATTAAAAAAAAAACTTTTGTACAAAGCAGTACACTTTAATTGTCTGGAAAGCTGACTTATGCACAGTGTCTTCCTGCCCAATGATATCGAATAAATAAGACAACAGTTTTTACCGTTAATTACAAAGGATATGACTTATGAAGATAAGACTTGGACTTGCTTATCTCACTTCAACACGGTGGTGGAAAAAGCTGTTCAAAAGCACGTGCCTTGGGAATTCCCTGGCGGTCCAGTGGTTAGATTTTGGCGCTTTCACTGCCAGGCCCAGGGTTCCATCCGTGGTCAGGGAACTGAGATCCCTGTGAGCCATGTGGCGTGTCCAAAAACAAAAGCAAAAAAAAAAAAGCGTGTGCCTTGATAAATGACTGTGAGCTCATGGTCTTAATTTCTAATGGGTAATACTACTGTATTTCCCACGGCTTTCCCAAAAATGTTTATTGGAAATTTGCTTTTAAATTATAAAATAAGGGCAAGATTATAGGAAAAAATATTTCATATAGAGGAGAAAACAAAATCCGTGATCATACAATTGGAAAATGCTGAGTTAACATATTCCACACTTTTAAGGGCACAACCCAATCCAGAGAAATGTCATTCTTGTTAAGAAACAATTTGGGGGCCATTTTGCACTAGAATCTCTGAGAACATAACTCCTCATCCCACTGAAAAAGGGTATGGTTAGTCTAACATCATATAAATTGGAAACATGTTTAAATAAAAAGAGAGATGAACTGCCATGATAAAGTGCTTATAATAGAAGAAATAATCTACAAACTATTGAAATTAATAAGCAAATTTATCAAATTACTAGATACAAGGGCAATATACAAAAATCTAGTATATTTCTATATGTCATCAACAAACAAGTAAAAAATGGAAGAAAAATTCTGATATAATTTACAAGAGTGTCAAAAAGACATGAACCATCTTGGAGTCAATCCACCATACATGTGTAATTTCCTCTATGCTGAGAACTATAGAACCACACTGTCCAATACAGTAGTCACTTGTCACATATATCTATTGAACCCTTGAAATGTGGCTAGTTCAGTCAGTTGCATTTGTGGTTTGCGTTGTATTTCTACTGGACAATGCTGTATATAACATTGCTGAAATAAATTAAGTTGAAACCAAAGGGAGGGTGTACTATGTTCATGGATTAGAAAGCACACTATTGTGAATATATCAAATACATCAATTCTCCCCAAATTGATTTAAGAATTAGATGCAATCCCAATTAGAATCCCAGGATTTTGTTGTTGTTTTCTTGGGTGTATTTTGGGAGGTGTAAACATGAAAGGATGTTGTTTATATTCTCATGGATGTGTTCATCAGAATTATACACTTATTATACACTTAGGATTTTTATACTTTACTGTATGTTATATTACAATAAAAATGTATATAGCATTTGACTCTTTCATTATACAACTCCATTCATACATCTGCATTTATACATGCACATATAATATCTGTAAAGATATCTAAAAACTGGTAACGGTATTTGCCTCCTGTGAAGAAAAGGAGGACTGAAGAGATATACTTTTTACCATATGCCCATTATGCACTCTTTGAATTTTTATTGTCAACAAGTAATGTTATTTTTCCTTGAATTTTCATGAAGTGAGCACACATATGTAACCAGAATGCTGATCAAGAAATAGAAATTACCACTATTCCAGAATAGTATCTTAGCATAGTATATACAGTACAAGTATCCCAGAATAGTATCCAAGCATTGTGTGTGTATACACACACAATATTTACAATATTTTCTATTTTTGAATTTTATTTTATTTATTTTTTTATACAGCAGGTTCTTATTAGATGTCCATTTTATACATATTAGTGTATATATGTCAATCCTGATCTCCCAATTTATCACACCACCATCACCTCCCCCCCGCCACTTTCCCCGCCTTGGCGTCCATACGTTCTCTACATCTGTGTCTTTGTTTCTGCTCTGCAAACCAGTTCATCTGTACCATTTTTCCAGGTTCCACATATATGCGTTAATACACAATATTTGTTTTCCTCTTTCTGACTTAACTTCACTCTGTATGACAGTCTCTAGATCCATCCACGTCTCTACAAATGACCCAATTTTGTTCCTTTTTATGGCTGAGTAATATTCCATTGCATATATGTACCACATCTAATTGATCCATTCGTCTGTCGATGGGCATTTAGGTTACTTCCATGACCTGGCTATTGTAAAGAGTGCTGCAGTGAACATTGGGGTGCATGTGTCTTTTTGAATTATGGTTTTCTCTGGGTATGTGCCCAGGAGTGGGATTGCTGGGTCGTATGGAAATTGTATTTTTAGTTTTTTAAGGAACCTCCATACTGTTCTCCATAGTGGCTGTATCAATTTACATTCCCACCAATAGTGCAAGAGGGTTCCCTTTTCTCCATAGCCTCTCCAGCATTTGTTGTTTGTAGATTTTCTGATGATGGCCATTCTAACTGGTGTGAGGTGATACCTCATTGTAGTTTTGATTTGCATTTCCCTAATAACTAGTGATGTTGAGCAGCTTTTCATGTGCTTCTTGGCCATCTGTATGTCTTCTTAGGAGAAATGTCTATTTAAGTCTTCTGCCCATGTTTTGACTGGGTTGTTTGTTTTTTTAATATTGAGTTGCATGAGCTGTTTATATATTTTGGAGACTAATCCTTTGTCTGTTGATTCGTTTGCAAATATTTTCTCCTGTTCTGAGGGTTGTCTTTTCATCTTGTTTATGGTTTCCTTTGCTTTGCAAAAGCTTTGAAGTTTCACTGGGTCCCATTTGTTTATTTTTGTTTTTATTTCCATTACTCTAGGAGGTGGATCAAAAAAGATCTTGCTGTGATTTATGTCAAAGAGTGTTCTTCCTATGTTTTCCTCTAAGACTTTTATAGTGTCCAGTCTTACATTTAGGTCTCTAATCGATTTTGAGTTTATTTTTGTGTATGGTGTTAAGGAGTGTTTTAATCTCATTCTTTTACATGTAGCTGTCCAGTTTTCCCAGCACCACTTATTGAAGAGACTGTCTTTTCTCCCTTGTATATCCTTGTCTCCTTTGTCATAGATTAGCTGACCATAGGTGCATGGGTTTATCTCTGGGCTTTCTATCCTGTTCCATTGATCTATATTTCTGTTTTTGTGCCAGTACCATATTGTCTTGATTACTGTAGCTTTGAGGTATAGTCTGAAGGCAGGGAGTCTGATTCCTCCAGCTCCGCTTTTTACCTGCAAGACTGCTTTGGCTATTCGGGGTCTTTTGTGTCTCCATAAAAAATTTAAGATTTTTTGTTCTAGTTCTGTAAAAAATGCCATTGGTAATTTGATAGGGACTGCTTTGTTTAGTATAGTCATTTTCACAATGTTGATTCTTCCAGTCCAAGAAATGCCATTGGTAATTTGATAGGGATTGCTTTGTTTAGTATTGTCATTTTCACAGTGTTGATTCTTCCAGTCCAAGAACATGGTATATCTCCCCATCTGTTTGTATCATCTTTAATTTCTTTCATCAGTGTCTTATAGTTTTCTGAGTACAGGTCTTTTGTCTCCCTAGGTAGGTTTATTCCTAGGTATTTTATTCTTTTTATTGCAATGGTGAATGAGATTGTTTCCTTAATTTCTCTTTCTGAACTTTCGTTGTTAGTATATAGGAATGCAAGAGATTTCTGTGTGTTAATTTTGTATCCTACAACTTTACCAAATTCATTGATTAGCTCTAGTAGTTCTCTGGTAGCATTTTTGAGATTCTCTACGTATAGTATCATGTCATCTGCAAACAGTGACAGTTTTACTTCTTCTTTTCCAATTTGTATTCCTTTTATTTCTTTTTCTTCTCTGATTGCCATGGCTAGGACTTCCAAAACTATGTTGAATAACCGTGGCAAGAGTACACATCCTTGTCCTGTTCCTGATCTTAGAGGAAATGCTTTCAGTTTTTCACCATTGAGAATGATGTTTGCTGTGGGTTTGTCATATATGGCCTTTATTATGTTGAGGTAGGTTCCCTCTATGCCCACTTTCTGTAGAGTTTTTATCATAAATGGTGTTGAATTTTGTCAAAAGCTTTTTCTGCGTCTACTGAGGTCATCATATGTTTTTTCTTCTTCAATTTGTTAATATGTTATATCACATTGATTTGCGTATATTGAAGAATCCTTGCATCCCTGGGATAAATCCCACTTGATCATGGTGTATGATCCTTTTAATGTGTTATTGGATTCTGTTTGCTAATATTTTGTTGAGGATTTTTGCATCTATATTCATTGAGATATTGGTCTGTAATTTTCTTTCTTTGTAGTATCTTTGTCTGGTTTTGGTATCAGGGTTATGATGGCCTCATAGAATGAGTTTGGGAGTGTTCCTTCCTCCACAATTTTTTGGAAGAGTATGACAAGGATGGGGGTTAGCTCTTCTCTAAATGTTTGATAGAATTCACCTGTGAAGCCATCTGGTCCTGGACTTCTGTTTGTTGGAAGATTTTTAATCACAGTTTTAATTTCATTACTTGTGGTTGGTCTGTTCATATTTTCTATTGTTTCCTGGTTCAGACTTGGAAGGTTATACCTTTCTAAGAATTTGTCCATTTCTTCCAGGTTGTTCATTTTATTGGCATAGAGTTGCTTGTAGTAGACTCTTAGGATGCTTTGTATCTCTGTGGTGTCCATTGTAACTTCTCGTTTTTCATTTCTAATTTTACTGATTTGAGTCCTCTCCATCTTCTTCTTGATGAGTCTGGTTAATGGTTTATCAATTTTGTTTAACTTCTCAAGGAACCAGCTTTTAGTTTTACTGATCTTTGCTATTGTTTTCTTTGTTTCTCTTTCACTTATTTCTGCTCTGATCTTTATGATTTCTTTCCTTCTACTAACTTTGGGTTTTGTTTGTTCTTCTTTCTCTGATTACTTTAGGTGTAAGGTTAGATTTTTTATTTGAGATTTTTCTTGTTTCTTGAGGTAGGCTTGTATTGCTATAAACTTCCCTCTTAGAACTGCTTTTGCTGCATCCCATAGGTTTTGGATCATCATGTTTTCATTGTCATTTGTCTCTAGGTATTTTCTGATTTCCTCTTTGATTTCCTCAGTGATCTCTTGGTTATTTGGTAACGTGTTGTTTAACCTCCATGTGTTGGTGTTTTTTACGTTTTTTCCCTGTAATTGATTTCTGTTGTCATAGTGCTGTGGTCGCAAAAGATGCTTGATATGATTTCAATTTTCTTAAATTTACTGAGGCTTGATTTGTGACCCAAGATGTGATCTATCCTGGAGAATGTTCCGTGTGCACTTGAGAAGCAAGTGTAATCTCTTGTTTGGATGGAATGTCCTATAAATATCAATTAAATCTATCTGGTCTGTTGTGTCATTTAAAGCTTGTGTTTCCTTATTTATTTTCTGTTTTGATGATCTGTCCATTGGTGTAGGTGAGGTGTTAAGGTCCCCCACTATTGTGTTACTGTCGATTTCCTCTTTTACAGCTGTTAGCAGTTGCCTTATGTATTGAGGTGCTCCTACGTTGGGTGCACATATATTTATAATTGTTATATCTTCTTCTTGGATTGATCCCTTGATCATTATGTAGTGTCCTTCCTTGTCTCTTGTAACATTCTTTATTTTAAAGTTTATTTTATCTGGTATGAGTATTGCTACTCCAACTTTCTTTTGATTTCCATTTGCATGGAATATCTTTTTCCATCCCCTCACTTTCAGTCTGAATGTGTCCCTAGGTCTGAAGTGGGTCTTTTGTAGACAGCATATATTTTGGTGGTGTTTTTGTATCCATTCAGTGAGCCTGTGCCTTTTGGTTGGAGCATTTAATCCATTCACGTTTAAGGTAATTATTGATATGTATGTTCCTAGTACCATTTTCTTAATTTTTGGGGGTTTGTTTTTGTAGGTCCTTTTCTTCTCTTGTGTTTCCCACTTACAGAAGTTCCTTTAGCATTTGTTGTAGAGCTAGTTTGGTGGTGCTGAATTCTTTTAGCTTTTGCTTGTCTGTAAAGCTTTTGATTTCTCCCTTGAATCTGAATGAGATTCTTGCTGGGTAGAGTAATCTTGGTTGTAGGTTCTTCCCTTTCATCACTTTTAATATATCATGCCATTCCCTTCTGGCTTGTAGGGTTTCTGCTGAGAAATCAGCTGTTAACGTTATGGGAGTTCCCTTGTATGTTAATTGTTATTTTTTCCTCGTTGCTTTCAGTAATTTTTCTTTGTCTTTAATTTTTTTCAATTTGCTTACTGTGTGTCTCAGCGTGTTTCTCCTCGGGTTTATCCTGCCTGGGACTCTGTGCAGTTCCTCGACTTGGGTGGCTGTTTCCTTTCCCATGTTAGGGAAGTTTTTGACTATAATTTCTTCAAATATTTTCTTGGGAACTTTCTCTCTCTCTTCTCCTTCTGGGACCCCTCTATTGTGAATGTTGTTGTGTTTAATATTGTCCCAGAGGCCTCTTAGGCTGTCTTCATTTCTTTTCATTCTTTTTTCTTTATTCTGTTCCATGGCAGTGAATTCCACTATTCTGTCTTCCAGGTCACTTATCCGTTCTTCTGCCTCAGTTATTCTGCTATTGATTTCCTTCTAGTGTATTTTTCACTTAAGTTATTGTATTGTTCATCTCTGTTTGTTTGTTCTTTAGTTCTTCTAGGTCTTTGTTAAACATTTCTTGCATCTTCTTGATCTTTGACTCCATTCTTTTTCCGAGGTCCTGGACCATCTTCATTATCATTATTCTGAATTCTTTTCCTGGAGGGTTCCTATCTCCACTTCATTTAGTTGTTTTTCTGGGGTTTTATCTTGTTCTGTCATCTGGTACATAGTCCTCTGCCTTTTCATCTTGTCTATCTCTCTGTGAATGTGGTTTTTGTTCCACAGGCTGCAGGATTGTAGTTCTTCTTGCTTCTGCTGTCTGCCCTCTGGTGGATGAGGCTATCTAAGAGGCTTGTGCAAGCTTCCTGATGGGAGGAACTGGTGGTGGGTAGAGTTGGGTGTTGCTCTGGTGGGCAGAGCTCAGTAAAACTTTAATCTGCTTGTCTGCTGGTAGGTGGGGCTGGGTTCCCTCCTTGTTGTTTGTTTGGTCTGAGGCGACCCAGCACTGGAACCTACCTGGCTCTTTGGTGGGGTTAATGGCGGACTCTGGGAGGGCTCACGCCAAGGAGTACTTCCCAGAACTTCTGCTGCCAGTGTCCTTGTCGTCATGGTGAGCCCTAGCCACCCCCTGCCTCTGCAGGAGACCCTCCAACACTAACAGATACGTCTGGCTCAGTCTCCTGTGGGGTCACTGCTCCTTCCCTGGGTTCCGATTTGCACACTACTTCATGTGTGCCCTCCAAGAGTGGAGTCTCTGTTTCCCTCAGTCCTGTCGAAGTCCTGCAATCAAATCCCGCCAGCCTTCAAAGTCTGATTCTCTAGGAATTCCTCCTCCTGTTGCCGGAACCCCAGGTTGGGAAGCCTGACGTGGGGCTCAGAACCTTCACTCCAGTGGGTGGACTTCTGTGGTATAAGTGTTCTTCAGTTTGTGAGTCACCCACCCAGCGGTTATGGGATTTGATTTTACTGTGATTGCGCCCCTCCTACCGTCTCACTGTGGCTTCCCCTTTGTCTTTGGATGTGGGGTATCTTTTCTGGTGAGTTCCAGTGTCTTCCTGTCAATGATTGTTCAGCAGTTAGTTGTGATTCTGGTGCTCTCGCAAGAGGGAGTGAGCGCATGTCCTTCTACTTCACCGTCTTGAACCAACTCTACAACATTTTCTTAATCAATGGAAAATAAAATACCCTTAACAAGTAGTCTTGTTTCCTTTTGTGCTTTTTGTGCATGTATACATGTGTGTGCACTGGATGTTGCATTTGCAAAATAGTTTGTAGAAGTAATATGAGGCCTTGGATGACGTTATCTTCTTCTGAAGAATTGTGTTTGCCAGCTGACGGGGAGTGCTATCAGTCCTGGATTACCCTGGTTTAGTTTCAAGGACTGACATGAAGTTGTGGAGAAGTTCTTGAGAGGGCTTGTCTATTTCTGGCTCATGCCTCCTCTGTGGATTAAGCCAATTTGGATCTAAACCAAAATGAAGGGCTTCAGTAGTAAGACAATCTTGGCAGGCCTGGAATGCCAATTTCTGTCTCCTTAGTCCCACAAGGCTGTCAGAACCACAGCCTAGCAACTCAGCCTCTGAGCTGCCTTCTTGGGAGTCAACAAACATTGTCAGGTGAAAAGTGGCTCCAAATTCTGAGTTCATCCTACTGTAACCCTGGCCGGACAGTGCTTTACTCTCTTGTCATCTCTCCATTGATTTCAAGCAGAATTTTTTCTTTAATTTTATCCAGCTTTTCTGGTTGTCTGCAGAAGAGGACTGGTTCCAATCTAATCCTGGCAGTAAAAGTCTACAACGTTTTTCAGTCTCATTTAGTTCTTTGAATTTTCTAGTTTTTCCTTAAATACTTACCCTTTGCATTTTCACTTTCTTTCATTTTAGGTTCTACAATATATCACTTCAAACACTCTCTACAAACATCTTCAAATTCTTGTCTCCCTTGAACATTAAACCAAATATATAAAACTGAACTCCAAGTCTTTCCACCAACCAGTCCTTTTTTTTTTTTTTCTGATTTCTAGTCACTACCAGAAATGCCTTAGTTTCCTTGGAAATAGCTACCCTAAATTAGCAGACTGGGCTGGGAGTCACATGTCCAGTTGAATTATAGAAAACAAGTTACATTTTCTTGAACACTGAAGTGGAAAACAGTTTAGCAGTTCTTCAAAAAGTTAAACATAGGGTTAACATACAACCCAGCAATTCCCCTCCTTGGTGTACACCCCAAAGAATTGAAAACTGGTGCTCAAACAAATGCATGTACATGAGTGTTCATAGCAACACAATTCACAATAGCCAAAAGATGGAAACAACACAAATGTCAGTCAAATGAAATAGAGTATATCCATACAATTACATAGTATTCATCCATTAAAAAGGAATAAATTATTGATAACCTGCTACAATGTAGGTGAACCTCTAACACCCTGTGCTGAGTGAACAAAGCAAGACACAAAGTATCACATGTATGATTCCATTTATAGGAAGCATCCAGTGAAGGTTGCTTTGTAGAGACAGAATGAAGATTGGGGCTTGCAAGGGACTAGGGGAGGGGGAATGGGGAGTGACTGCCTCTGAGGTGTCTGGTTTCCTTCTGGGGAGAGAAGAATGTCTTGGAACTAGACAGAGGTGATGGCCGCACAACCTCAAACATGTATTAAATGCCGCTGAATCTGTACTCTTTAAAATGGTCGGTGGTTACATTTATGTTATGGAGATTGTACCTCAATTAAAACAGAAACAAAAAATGCTAGTCAGATGTCTCTAGGCAGAGTGGGCCTGAGACATTCCTGTGAGACCAAGGAGGACAGTAAACATTTTTGTGTCCTAAATGTGGCTCAGAACTGGCTGAGGGCAGGCCTTTGTGGTCAGGAAGAGAGAGACCTTCCTGGACTGGATTTCACGATGAAGCGAGGAATGTGCTAGTTCAGCCATGGATGTGCAGGAGTAAGAAGCAGTAATCAAAGAGGAACGAGGGTTGGACATCTCAGCAGAGGCCGGCTGATGAATGCTGATGACCGCGAGCTTGTCTCCCTTCTCACGCTCTGGAAGCCCTCAGAACTTAGATCATCGCCCCTGGGAAGAGTGGAGGCAGAGAGATCTCAATCGAGCATGTTAAATACAGAATTGACCACAGTTAATTCATAAAGTGACCTCACGTGGGGCTTCCCTGGTGGCGCAGTGGTTAAGAATCCGCCTGCCAGTGCAGGGCACACGGATTCGAGCCCTGGTCCAGGAATATCCCACATGCCACAGAGCGACTGAGCCCTTGTGCCACAACTACTGAGCCCGCAAGCCACAACTACTGAGCCCGCAAGCCACAAGTACTGAAGCCTGTGCTTGTAGAGCCCGTGCTCCACAACAAGAGAAGCCACTGCAATGAGAAGCCCGTGCACCGCAACCAAGAGTAGTCCCTGCGCGCCGCAACCAGAGAAAGCCCACGTGCAGCAACAAAGACCCAACAAAGCCAAAAGACAAAAAAAGTGACCTCACGTAGTTCCAGAAATGCTTTAGTTTCCTTGTAAATGGCTACCATAAATTGGCAGACTGGGCCGGGAATCACACGTCCAGTTGAATTATAGAAAACGAGTCACATTTTCGTGAACACTGAAGGCAGCCACGATGGAATGTGAATTTGCTGTAAATCTTCCAAGTGTGTTCACCTTTTAAGTATTTCCAACGGCATCTCAGAAGTCCAGGCCTCATCTGGCTGATGATAAACAATGCAGTGGGGCGCTCCTTTGTCCACAAAACAGGGTTTTATCAGAAATCTGTGCTTTGGGAGGTTAAAAGGAGAGGTTCTTGGGTCCCCAGGAGGATAGTTGAGGTTTTGAGTTTGGGAGGTGGTGGGAAATGAAGCCCACGATGACGCAGGACTTTGGCAGGCTTGCAGCCGGGGTGGTGGACTAGTATGTGGAGAGCACCTGCTGCAGGAGGGCTGTCCCAGCCTGGAGGGCACACTCCACCGAAATCTACAGACCCCTTCTCGAGGTCAGCTGTTTTGCTGCCTTTGGTGCTCCCCCATTGATTGCTACCAGTCTGTGAGTAGGGGTTAAGCCCTCAAAGAACAGGCTGGACTTAGGGTAGAAACAACCTGGACCTGGGAAGGGGGACAACCCCTGTTTACACCTGGGTAACCAGCCTTATCTCTTCCGACTCACTTTCCGTCTAAGTTTCTGCAACACAACTTCTTTCCATTCCTACACCATGGTGTTCCTTCTGCTTTGAATGTTCAGTCGTCACTCCAGTATCTTTATCTAATTTCTACCCATTCTGTAGATCCCAGGGGAGTTGCCACTTTCTCCAGGAAGTCTCCACTGATTGCTCAAACCTGTGTTACACACCTCTCTGTTGGACCTGGCAAACCACACATTTACCCCACCCCAGCCCTTGTCATTTTGATTGTAATTCAATGATCTGACTTTCCCCATGGAAACTTTCTCTGTAAAAGACCAGATAGTAAATATTTTAGAGTTTGTGGGCCACTGGCGGTTTGGCATGCTCTTTTTCATTTTAACTCTTGTATTTTATTTTTCTTAGTTGTTTTTAACCTTTTAAAATAGGAAAACCCATTTTTAGTCCACTGGCAGTACAAAAACAGACCATTTGGCCCCGCTGGCTGTAGTCTGCTGACACTTGCTCTAGAGGGAAACTTCTTAAGGCTGGAGGTCATATCTTGTTTTGCTTTGCATCCCAGTGTAGGCACCTTCCCTGCAAGGATGCTCAAAATGTAGAACGCTGTTTGTTAAGGCTGACTTTTCCTAAATTATTCTGCTTCCTTGAATCTTTCTCACCTCCTATAACTTTTTGCCACTTTATATGTTTCACTTTGTTAAACTAATTCCTTCAAGTTCAGCTGCTCCTCTGTCAACATGATACCTTCAGTTCAAGGCTCTGCAGCAAAGTCAGTGAGGCTTTTCTCTTTTCTTTTTTTTTTTTTCCCGAGAAAGATTATAGAAGCATGCACATGGCTCCCTGTTTTCAACATGGAAAATGTTATTTTGGCATGGCCCGTGCTCGTGAGCTAATGAGTGCTGAGAGGGATTTCTTTGTGAAGGCTCCCCCAACCCCAAGTTGTAAAACTTGGTTTCAGCCAGGAATCTGGTTCTTAAATGGATTATACATTTCACTTCCTTCTCAGTTTTAAAAGCATATTTGAATAGAGTTTTTAAAATGGAGATATTATACTGGATTTACCTCAGACATACAGTCCCTCTAGGACTCAAACACAACTACAGCTTTTGGGCTTAAAGACAACCATGCTCTCTCCTATTATCATTGCATCACCTCACATTTTTGGACACTTTCACATCACCTGAGAAGTAGCCACCTGTCACTTTGATGTGGTGAGAAGGGATAAACAGGAACATAGTCTCAGAACTGTGGTCTCATTAAAACAGTATATGACTCCTAGCACAATATGGCCATACAAGGCCATAAAAATCCCTCATACCATTTTTACAAATACTCCACATCAGGCATAGAAACAAAGTAAGAAGCAACAACAAAATACACACCTATAAAAGCAGGCTGTGGGTGATGAGAGATGAGTCAGTAGGTGAGCCCACAGCAGCCAAAGACACCTGCTGCCCTCCTCTGTAGCTGGTTGGAGACTCTTTCTTTCCGGCCCATCTGTACTGTTTTTACAGCAGTCTTGCATACTTGGAGAGTGACAGCATGCTGCTTGTTGCTACAAACAGCTCCCATAAACGTTGGAGCCAAGTGTGTCTAAACACCACAGCATATTAAACACCTTAAGCGTGATCCATAACCTTGTGATTGGTACCAACATAACAAGACTCGTGTTTTAAATGGGAATTTGACTCTGTGATGGCTGTTGTCAATCTGTTTGTTCCACGAGCATGCATCTGGGAAGGTGGGTCAGGAGAAAAGAATGGATGTGACTGAGGCAAGGCACCTTGAATTCTTAGACTCTAAAGATCATCTGAGCTGATGCCCTTCTCTGATTGATGACGAAACCGAGGCCAAGAGGGCTCTCTGACTCTCTCAGGGATTCCCGACTCCCTCTGCCATGCTCTTTCCATTTAACAAAATGCTTTTCTAAAAAAAGGAAAACTTTTCTTGGTATAAATAGTAATTGCACTCATTTGGAAATGACACAGGTCCATGGCAGTGTATCTCTGCTGGTACAGGAATAGGATCAATGAGATTTGGCTTTTGTCTTTGATGGGCAGCCCCTGAAACTTTTGTCTTTGCAAATACATCGTTCTGACTCTGTTCCAGGTCTCCACATCTTCCCTATCAGAATTGTTTCTTTAATTGTGATCTCCACGAGCCTTGACTAGGATGAACTATGTTATTAAGAGGAATCGTGAGGTTCCTAGAGGAATCCTCCTCTAGAAAGAACACAGGCCCTAGAACTAGACGTGGATGGTTTACATTCCAGCCCCGGTGCCTGCTGGATGCGTGGTTTTGAGTAAGTCACTAAGCCCGCTCACACACGTTCATTCAAACACTTATGTAGAGTCCACTCTGTACCAGTTTCCTTATTTGGAAATGAGAACAAACCCTAGCTATTGGAGCTGTGAGGATTACATGAAATAACAGAGATATCACCTTAGTGTTGTCCACATAGCAGTTAACTCTTATGATAAATATCAAGGGATGTAAACAGAGATGTGTTACAGTGTATCTAATTATCATGCATATAATTTAACTCTGCTGCTAATGGGGATGGCAACGCTGGCTCTGAATTCACCACCAAGGTTAAGCCCGAGACCCTTGGCTTAGATCTCTTCCTGACTGATGGAAATCAGGACACACGATGTTCCAATGCTGATATTTATTTGGGGGAGTCAGGTTCTGAATTACCAGTGTCTTGTGAAGGAGAATTGGTCATTGAAAGCCTTAATGTTTTTGTTTTGTTTTGCCTTTTAATCTCCATCCGGGCTTGTGATTGAAAAATGCTTTCAGGACCCTTGTTTTTCTGCAGCAAAAATTTAAGAAAATGATTTTCATGTGGGGAACATACAAGAAAAAAAAATCAATGTGTTTTCTTCAACACCTGTTTTCATTAAATAAGGGGAAGGAAACGAAAGAATTCTTTAACGCTTATCAAGTAGGTGCAGAAGCGTTACCTATGTTATCCCATTGTACCTTTAAACTCAAAGAGGTAGATACTGTAGTCCCTGTTCGGGACATCTTCTCTACGATTTTAACTTTGACGAAATAAGATCTTCTCTTAGAATTAAACTTCTAATGAATAAATACAGGACTCAAGTAGAATTATGGAAAGTCACAAGAAAAAGGTAGACTAGTGTTTAGACCAGTGCAATATGAGTCGTGTTAATGTTATTGACGTTCTTACTAAAGAACAGTGTCCTTGGATAGAGGTACAGATCAGCCATGGAAATCCAGAAAAAAGAGGAACACAGAGATAAACAAGAGCTGTCAGAGAAAGAGAAGAAACTCCGTCAATGAATTTGGAGGAGGCTTGGTCCATCGCCAGGTTTTCCATTTTGTGGGGAGGTACACCTGAGGCTATATTAGCTTGATTCCATCAAACACCCAACCTGCTTCTCTTTTTCTGATTTCATGCTCAACAAACGAACCCCTAGTTGTAATTTGACTTCCATGTGGGTTTGCCTACAGGAAAGGAAAGTTGCTGGTCATGCAGCTATGAGGATTCTGGTCCAAGTCTTATTTATCTTCGGAAATTAATAAAATGGCTTTCTGATTTTACATGTTAGTCTTGTGATTGGTTAATATAAACAGATCCTCCTGACATAATCAGGTTTCTGAATCTACCAGGAAGAGACCCACAACTTAGATGGGGGCATATTTATCAGGTAGTTCGTGCCAACCTATATGATCTCACTGGAATAAATACCCTACCTGCTCTGTTTAAGAACTATTTTATGGGACTGACCTCCCGCCAATAACAATGATAAATGTTGTACAAAATATAAGCATAAACTGTGTGAAAGGGTTCCAAAGATGGCAGAAACTGGAAGGGAAATGAAATGTTAAAGTGGAGAAGAAAACTAAGTGAGCTTATATCAAGATGCTCTTTCTCCTGAGGGCACTCTCCACTTTTCATCTGCACACAGAAATAGAATACAAGGAGAAAATGGTAATGTAACTGAACTGGAAAACAAACAAACATCAACAACAAAAAACAGAATCCAGAGCTCAGGGCTGGCACAGCTCTTGTAAACGGAAGGGAAAGTCTCTAAAGATGAGAGATCGAGAGCCAGGAGCCCTAACATTTGCATGAAAATTCCCCTTACCGAACAGGTATACAATGGAATAGTACTCAGCCATAAAAAGCAATGAAACGGGGTCATTTGTAGAGATGTGGATGGACCTAGAGTCTGTCATACAGAGTGAAGTAAGCCAGAAAGAGAAAGACGAATATCGTATATTAACGCATATGTGTGGAATCTAGAAAAATGGCACAGATGAACCGGCTTGCAAGGCAGAAATAGAGACACAGATGTAGAGAACAAACGTATGGACACCAAGGGAGGGGAGGTGGTGGGATGAATTGGGAGACTGGGGTTGACATATATACACTAGTATGTATAAAGTAGATAACTAATGAGAACCTGTTGTATAGCACAGGGAGCTCCACTTCACTGTACAGTAGAAACTAACACAACACTGTAAAACAACTATACCCCAATTAAAAAAAAAATTCCCCTCACCAACTTCTAAACTATTCCTATTCAGGACAGTAACCCCAAGGAACCCATCAGAGACTAGCAGTTGGAAAGCTAAATAAATAACTTGGTAGATATTTTAGCAACTGTCTGGTGTTGGAACTAGAGTTCGGAGTTGAATTCCTGCCAAGTAGAAGGAACTGGTAAATATCATGAGCTTTTTAGTGAAACTTGAAAAGGGCCACACGTTAGAAATAAGGATCATGAATTGGGAGATTGGAATTGACATATATACACTAATATGTATAAAATGGATAACTAATAAGAACCTGCTGTATAAAAAAATAAATAAAATAAGATTCAAAAAAAAAAAGAAGGATCGTATCCCAAGATTAATGACTTTTGATATGAGTGAAATCTATAAGACTAACGGCAAAATGAATTGTATGTTAGAACTGTACTCTAGTTGATAAAGTTATTCCTACAGCAGTATGAGTTAATGATTCTGAAAAGAATCGTGCATGAATCCTGGAATTGAACAAAGTAAATTGGTGGCTGATGGTGGCAGCCAAGTTTTCACTGCTGAAGTGGGAGATTACGTATGAACAAGGAGAGGAGATTGGAGTGATTAATGCGGTAATGGATCAGAGTTGGGGATGTCAGTTTTAACTCATGCTTAGCCTAACATTTTTCTCTCGGTAATAGAAGAGTAGCAGTAAAGGATATAGAAGAGTTGAACAGTACAGTTAACCAGCATGGCCTCAATGATATCTACAGGCTGCTACTCCCTGTATTTTCATTATTTAGAGTATTTGTGTACTTGCAAACAACTACTTGATATAGATGGTTTTGTGGTTTGAAGAAACAGAAAATAAGCACTCTTGTTCACATCCATCTCTTCTGGGCATGATTGCCAGAAAGACAATGAAGAACTGCTATTGGAATAATGTCCAGCACCACCTCTATGGTGGGCCGAGGAATCTGTGCAGATTATGCTGCATTTAGGAAAAAAAGTGCTTCATATTTTCTATACACTATATGTTCTATTAAAAAAATAGTGTTTGTTTATGTTGGAAGGTGTGTGTAAATCTTCGGTCTGATAGTTAAGAAAACTGTAGGAAGAATGGGGAAGGCTTGGGACTTCCCTGGAGGTCCAGTGGTTAAGACTCCATGCCTCCACTGCAGGGGACATGGGCTCAATCCCTGGTCGGGGAACTAAGATCCCACATGCTGCATGGCATGGCCAAAACAAAAAAAGAATGGGGAAGCTTACCTAGACCTCACGTGAGAGGAGAGGTTTGAATAAGAAGGGACTTAAAGGGTCAAAACTCACCCTGAACTTGTCTAATGTGTTTTGGAGACTCGTAACTGAACTGCTCGGATGAAACAACCTGTGATGTGATTCTCTGCTTAGTAACTCAGACTTTTGGGAAATACACTGCTGCGGTTGGTATGACCTATGGTTTGCCCTGGAGGAGGAGGGTGATGAAATCTAAGCTAAGATCAACCCTTGTGGGCTGCAGGTGTGGGTTCTGAAAGACAAGTAGAGGTTTGAAATAAGAATAAAAGAATGTACCTCTCTCAGAGGGAAGGCAGGCAGGCTCTGGAGGCAGAGAACAAGAATATGAACTGAGAGCTACTTCCTAAAGGATATGGCAAAGAGCTTCCTGTCATCATCCACCCACCCGTCCATCCACCCATCCATCTGTCTTCATTCACTGTCTTATTTGGGGCTCTGGACACAATCATAATTTCACGTCCCGCTATGCATTATTGTTTCCTCTGTTGGATAGGAGTAGTTATCTTTAACTCTATAATATAATAACATCTGTTATAAACACAAAGAATCGGGAATTCCCTGGTGATCCAGTGGTTAGGACTCGGCGCTTTCCCTACCGGGGCCTGGGTTCAATCCCTGGTCAGGGAACTAAGACCCTGCAAGCCTCTTGGCCAAAAAACAAAACAAAACCAAACAAAAACACAAACCCCACAAAGACATGTATGGTTGGGATGGAGGAATTAAGAGTTACAAGAGGGAAGGGAAGTACGCTCCACATTTCCCAGTCCCCTGATGCCAGCACAGCAGCAGCAGAATCACCTGAAAGGATCACAGCGTCAGGGTTTCAGGCAGCGGCTCGCAGCGCAGGGAGCGCTGTCCAAGAGGCAACCTAGAGCAGCAGCAGGGAGGGTGCGGCCCAGAGGAGCAGCTGCCAGTGGGAGCAAGAAACAGTTTTAAGACAAATTCCCCGTTCCCAAAATACGGAGGAAGGTAAGCCTCGTATTTGGGTTACACATGGATTATGTCAGATAATATATATTCTGCACATAGCAAGCTCTGGATATATGGTAGCTATTAAAATAATAATAATAAATCCAAACGAATTCCACCTGGAACTATTTATCTGTGGAGGAATCTGGAGAGAGGTATGGCAGATCCAGGGGCCTCTGGGAATGAAGTAACATTATTTAAAACATCAATAAATACTGAAAACATAGAGGCATTGAACGCTGGAGCTGGGAAACCTCAAGTGTTATTTTAGGTCAACACTCTCATTTTACAAATGTATAAACTGAGTCCCCAAAGAAGTCAAGTCACTGGCTCAAAATCCCCCCACATCTGTAGCAACAGAGCTGGACACACTGACTTCCAATTGACTGGGCTTTTTAAAAAAACATTTTTCAAGAAATCCTCCAAATCTAGTGTCCATAAATAAATTCAGGAAGATTCCAAATATTGGCTATTCTAGATCTAGCTTAGTGGGGATATTACTGGCAGACGTCTTCCCAGAAAAACGGAACCATTCAGTGGGAAGAAAAGTGCGTTAGGGTTTCAGCAATAGACATTAATTCTTAAGGGAATGAAAATTCTTCCCCAGAAAACACTGTAAAGGATGCCCAGTTTTGTGGGTGTCCTGAAAACCTGGTTTTCTGTTTTCCATGTTCATACACTCAGGAAATCTTACTGAGATGATAACAAGGGTCTCTAAACTTCTCCACCCTACAGAGGTGGAGCCCTTTGGAAGTAGGAGCAAGGAAAAAGGACAGAAGCCGGTGTCATGAGGCTTGTGGCCGTGGGATAAGGAGGGAGCTCCAGCGCAGCAGGCCCTGAGATCAGCTCCACGCAGAGAAGCTGGACTTGTGTGTTCGTCAAAATCCTCTATCTCTAGTTGGAACCTTTCAACTAGGACTATCTTTTGTCAATAAACGTTCATCCCGGGAAACAACTTTACAAGTAAAGAAATGCCGTCACTGTGGGGAAGTGATTGACCTCAAGTTTCAGAACCAGGACTAGAATCTAATAATATTTTATTCCTAGACCTTCCTGGAAGATCAAGATGTTATATCATCATTGTCAATTCCAAGTTCATGAAGATGTGTGATGCCCAAGGTAGTTGTTAGGTCTGTGGTCCATCAGGATATTTGCCTTTTAGGTCTGGTTCACTAAGTCAACTCTTTCTATAGTAGCAGAGCTGGTTTAACATGTTCTCTCATTATTCCAAATCCTGGTCAACCTCCTAAGGAAGGAGTGACCCAAACTAGCCCATCTCCTAGAGCTTATTATCCTGATCTACACGGTACCCTTAGAAATGGTGTAGGTCTGAGCTCATGCAGCCTCCATATGCAAGCCTTGTCTCCCGTGATCTCCTAGGTTTTCTTTCTGTCACTGTCTTACCAGGTCCCGGCCCCTTGGCAGGGATCCTTGCTTTAAGTGCTGCTTGGAAACCACCAATTCATGCCAAAGGTTTTTGTTGGGGGTGGTTTTGCTTTGTTTTGTTTTGTTTTTTAAGGAAACTGCTTCTACAACATGAATGCAGGGTCAACACTTGGAATGCCTGGCCTTTTTTTTTTTTTAATTTTATTGAAGTATAGTTGATTTACAAGCTTTTGTTAATTTCTGCTGTACAGAAAAGTGATTCAGATACATACATTCTTTTTCATATTCTCTTTTCCACTGTGGTTTATCACAGGACATTGAATATAGCTCCCTGTGCTCTACAGTAGGACCTTGTTGTTTATCCATCCTCTATTCACTAGTGTGCATCTGCTAATCCCAAACTCCTGATCCGTCCCTCTCCCTCCCCCCTCCCCCCTTGGATGCCAAAGGTTTTATATTCAGGATATGAACAGCCCAAATTCCAGCAATAGGTGAAGGAGCTAACAACAGAAACTAAGTCTGAAATGGCATGAGTGTTCAGGTCGAGATGGCAAGTGAGGACTAGAGAAAAGAAGAAGAACTGGAGAGAATTCCACTCTTTTTTTTTTTTTTACCTCACAGAGAATAATTTAAACAACTTCAAAATACGTAAAAAATTTAAAATACAGCTCAAATTGCTTTCAAAGTCAAAGCCCTAATTCAGAAGTTTACATGTCCTGGGACTTCCCTCGTGGTCCAGTGGTTAAGACTCCACACTTCCAAAGCAGGGGGTATGGGTTCGATCCCTGGTCAGGGAACTAAGAGCCCACATGCCTCGCGGTGTAGCCAAAAAAAAAAAAAAGAAAAGTTTACATGTCCTGCAATTCCTATAGGAGGGCTCACTGTGACCTGTTCTCATTTGTGAGGAGGAAAGAGTAAGGTCCTCTGAGAACTGTACCACTTTTCCCAGGATCGGTAACTGCATTGTGCCTGGGCCCTACATCCTTACGTGTTATCCAGACAGAAGTCTCCAGGGTTTTCTCCTTGCTGTGTCATTATCGCTCTGAGACTAAGGAAAGGCTGTGCTCGCTTCCTTCTTAGGTGGCCACTGCCTCCTTCACACCCAGGATTGTCTAGAATTCAGAGAAATCCCCCCATACTTTGCCTGTGTCCCTTTACCTTCTTAAATCACACTTCAAGAAACTGCTCGCTCCACTATCAAAGGGACAGTCCCATCACGCGTCCAGGCCGAAGGTCTTCTCCTCCCTCAACTTCCCCCAGCCAGCTGCTCTCTGCAGGATCAGATTTGCATTATATGAGTTGTTTTGACATTGCCTCTTTTGGATCCTTTTTTTCCCCAAGAGGGAAATTGAGTGTGGATGTTAGTATTGTATCGTCAGCAGCCAGATGGTCCAGAGACGGGGTGACGGTGACCCCCATGGTCTCTGACCTTCAGAAGGAAGTAAGTGCTCATTCTCATGGTGCCTGAAATGCCACAGGTATTGGCAGCATTAACAACAGCCTCAGTGCAAAGTGAAAGTGACGCATTATAGAGCGTACTGTGTCCTGAGATGTGTGTATATTCATAAGCTAGCCAGCAGAGCTGTGGACAGAGAGTCCTGGAGCTGCAGTGGGGCCTCTGGTTTGAGCTCACACCCCCTCAGCTTACAGAGGAGAAGGAGCTAAGAAGCCCTCCCCGGGGATGTAAAGTAAGCTGCTGGCGGACGCAGGACTCGAGGACAGATCACTGATCTGCTGTAGTGCTCAGTTTTACCCACGCTCTGGACCTCTATAATCAAAACATAATGCATAATTATCTGGTGTGTATCTGGTATATCTTACAGTACAAATGAATATAAAATCCATGTAAAAGGGACATGAGAATACAAATAAGCAAGCATGAAAATGCAAAAATGGCTATATCACTGCATTAATACATGGAAGAATGTCACTTTTATAAGAGAATCCAGGCTCTAAAAAATTATATGACCTGGGGAGGCATGTGTGTGGCATCCTCAGGCATTTTTAACGACTATAACAGCCATCCGTGTTATCCTCTGATTGACATCTAAGTTTGGTATGAGATCTGGTGCTAGGAAGGAATTCCCGACGTGGCAGATTTTATTGCTGCGTTAAGTGGCCAAGGATTCTGAGGTTACTGAGTGTGGAGGGGAGGCTAGGTGATGCCTTTCTTCCCATCCTCTCTCATTTGTTTATTCAGCAAATATGTGTTGAGCTCATAGCATGTGTGCGAGGACTTGAAAATGCAACGTGGGGTCAGATAGTCTGGAATCCCCCCATAATGACACTCAGGAGAGTCTACAAGAGCATTTGAGGCAGGCCACAGAGCTTTAGAAAAAATAAAGTGATTCCTCATCAAAAAACATGTGGAAATCCAAGTGCAACTCATTCACCCATTAGGCATGCTGACATATTTGCTGAGGAGTCTAAAATTTTAGTTGTAAATAAAGAGGCTTTCACAGTCTTGGAAAGTCTTGTGAAACCTGTCAACTGAAGGTTTGCCGAGTACCTGGATCAAGGGAAACCATCCTAGGATATAAGAAGACATGGCTCGGTGGACCCAGATGGGAAAGAGGCCGTGCATGCGAAGGCCAGATTCAGAGAAGCGCCCCTTGGGAACTGCAGGGTCAAGGAAGCGGTCTGGGATGCCTTGGGGGTCAGGTGAGATTTTAGGTGGGAATGAGCTAGTGGTAAGAACATTTTGAGCAGAGAAATCAGTGAGAATCAGCGGAGACCAGTTCTGGTCACGGGGTGAAGAAACCCTGAGTATATTTGCTTTGAACAGAAGGAGACTGCAGGGTCTAACCATGCCTCAAACACCGTGCTGGTTTTTTCTATATACGATCTCAGTTTTGGCTACAGTATTGCAAGATAGGGGCCCATGTGATAGACCTGAGGCTCAGAAAACTTAAGTCACTTGCAAAGGGTCACATAATTAGCAGCTTTCAGACCTCAAATACAAAGGTAGCTCCTTTCCAGGACACCCCACTGCTAATTAAGATTGGAATATTCCAGTAGTGGGCCGGGAGGGCTCCAGAGAGGGAAGGGTCGGATGGAGTCGCAGTGAGGCTCTACAGCTCAGATGCTCTGTAGAGCAAACCCTTTTATCCCCACTATTTCCGATAGTTCATTTGGGATGGCAAATTGGGTTGGTCCTCTGTAAGCAGTGAATGCTAAGAACTTTTTAAGCATCTGAACACAAATGAAAGCCTTCCCAAAACACATTAACCTACAGATTCAAAAAGTCTAGCAAACCACGTTCAGGATAAATACACACGTAGGCACATCATGGCCAAACTGCTAAGAAACAGAGGGAGACAGGCGCGCGCGCACACACGCACACGCACACGCACACGCACACGCACACACACACACGGTGGGGGAATCTTAAAAGCATCCAGAGAAAAATGGCACATTAGAAACAGGGTAAAACAATAAAATGTAATAGCTAACATTTCATCTGAGGAAGCAAAAAGGAAGTAAGTATCTTAGACTTTTTTGCCCAGAAAAAATATTCATCAAACATGGAGATGAAATACTCTTTCAGAAAATCTGAACCTGAGAAAATTTATCCGCAGCAGATCTGTACCACAAGACATGCTAAAGGAAGAAAGAAAGGGAGAAAGAAAACACCATGAGATGGAAGCCTGAGTTGCTGGAAAAGAGACTTGAAAAGGACCAGAGAGGGTAAGTATGTATGCAAATATGAAACGGCATTTAATAGTCATAGTCATATAGTCCACGTAAATAGTACAGGTATATACTTTATTTAAAGTTATAGGGCGTCCCTGGTGGCGCACTGGTTGGGAGTCCGCCTGCCGATGCAGGGGACGCGGGTTCGTGCCCCGGCCTGGGAGGATCCCACATGCCGCGGAGCAACTAAGCCTGTGCACCACAACTACTGAGCCTGCGCTCTAGAGCCCGCGAGCCACAACTACTGAAGCCCACGTGCCACAACTACTGAAGCCCGCGCACCTAGAGCCCGTGGTCCACGGCAGGAGAAGCCACTGCAATGAGAAGCCCGTGCACTGCGGCAAAGAGTAGCCGCCACTCGCTGCAGCTAGAGAAAGCCCGCGCGCAGCAGCAGAGACCCAACGCAGCCAATAAATTAAAAAATGAAAAAATTAAAAAAAGAGATATATGTATTTAAAGGGCTAATGACTGTTTAAAGAAAAAATAATAAGAATAATGAAAGTGTATTATACGATTTTACTCCTGCATCATTAGGAGGAATGCAAAATGGTGCAGCTGCTATGGAAAACAGTACAATGATTTCTCAAAAAATTAAACTTTAAATGACCATGTGATGCAGCAATTCCACTTGAGGGTGTACTCAAAAGTAGTGAAGGCAGAGACACAGGTGCACCCATGTTCACAGCAGCACTGTTCACAACAGCCAAAGGGTGGAAGCATCCCAAGTGTCCATCAACAATGGATGGATAAGCAAAATATGGTCCACACATACCACGGAATGTAATTCAGCCTTAAAAAGGAAAAAAATTCTGATACATGCTACGGCATGGATGAACCTCGAAAACCTTATGCTAAGTGAAATCAGCTAGTCACAAAAAGGTAAATACTGTATAATTGCATTTATATGAGATACCAAAGTAGCCAAATTAATAGAAATAGCAGAATAGAGATGACCAGGGGCTGGGGGATGGGAGAGTGGGGATTATGGTTTCATGGCTACTGTTTGGGCTGTCTCTGTTTGGGATGATGAAAAAGTTCCGGAGATGGAGGGTGGTGAAGGTAAAACAATTCATGCCACTGAATTAATTATACACTAAAAATGGTTAAAATGGTAAATTTTATGTTGTATATATTTTAATGCATACACACAAAAATTAATTGCTTGAATTTAGCACCTGGTTCCTAGACATTTCATCCCTTTGCCTTCCTCCAGTCATAAGGTAAAATCCGAATGTCCTAAAGAGACAGGGTGATCCTCATTCCACAGAAAGCCTCCAGAGCCTACAACGCAGGCCCTGTTACCTGTCCTCACTTGTCTGCTTTCTCTTCCAGTTTACTGAAAGAAACTTCGTCTTCTCTTTTCTGAGGCTTTCAGAAATTGCCTTTGTTTAAAAAAAAATTCAGTTTTATTGTATTTCTCTAGGGACCAGCAGAAGCATTGATTACACAAATGTCTGTCTTGTGCTGTGTTTTGAACAAAGTATAACTTACAAATTCTTAAAAGTTTATTCACCATCAGTTTGGAACAACACCCTGAATAGTCAGTTCCTCAGTATGTGAGAGTTTACACGTGAAAACACATTTTAAATAACTGAATGCATTCCTTTCCATATATCTCAGTGTATTTTTTTACATCATGTTCAGTTTGGGCTTAAAATTGACATTATTAATTTGATGGGAGTAGTGTGGGCATTACTTCATTCATGCGATATAGGTTTAAGGAAAAAAAAACCTCATTGTTTATATTTTTGACAAGAGAATCATGCAAACAACCGCCATGGAGAAGAGGTTTCCATAGAAAGCCTGCATGTTAGTATTTTAAAAGCTTTTCCTACCCAGATCATTTGTTAGTAGAAGGTGCTATGGACTGAATTGTGTCCTCCCACCAAATTCATATGTTAAAGTCTTAACCCCCCAGCATTATGGTGTTTTGAGCTAGGGCCTTTGTGAATTAATTAAGGTTAAAGAAGATCATAAGTGTAGGACCCTGATCTGATAGGGTTATTGTCTTTGTAAGAAGAGGAAGCAAGATTGGAGCTCTCCTTCTTTCTCCACACACTTGCACAGGTGAAGGGAAGGCCATTTGAGGACACAGCACGAAGGCAACCGTCTTCAAGCCAAGAAGAGAAGTTTCATCAGAAACTGAATCATGGTGGCACCTTGATCCCGGACTTCCAGCCTCCAGAACTGTAAGAAATTAACTTCTGTTACTTAAGCCACCCGGTTGAAGGTATTTTTTTCATGGTAGCATAAGCTAAGACAGAAAGCATTTCAATAAATAAGAATTTCCAGTTTAAGGATAGTCAGTAACTGATAATAGTGATTCAGAAACCTATGCCTGCTTCATAAGGGCTATAAGTCCACATATACCATGCAGTACTGCTAACATTTATTTTTAACACATAATATATATTTCTATTTACATTTTTAAATGAACTGAGCATAAGGAAATAGCCTTTTCACATGCAGAATATATGAAACATTTTTTAAAAAGAAGGAATCATTTGTGTAACTAAATGATCGAGTTCTGTTGGTTAATTTTGGAATCGTGGTTCTTTGGGGGGAAATTCTTTCATTTTGTGATTTCTGCTTCACTTATCTAGACAAGATCTCTTGAGTGTCATCTTACGAGCTCTCCATAACAGAAATCATGCCAAATGGGTAGTAAAAACTGGTAGAAGGTAATAGGCTGATTTGAACCATTCTTCTTTCTGACAGTTCACTGTGATACCTGCTCTGTGATGGTTATAAGTCACAGAGCTCTGGTCTGCTCATCAAAGCCCTCTGCATATACCTCCGGATGTGCTAATGGGCACATCAATACCCACAAAGAGCAGCAGAACTGTAGCTGAAATTCGGCCTCTGTATACGGGTACCGAACTGAATCTTGGAGACAGAGTTTTGAGTGAAGTAGAAAAGAATAGCTTTATTGCTTTGCCAGGCAAGGGGGGTCATGGTGCACTAATGCCTTCAAAACTGTGTGTCCCGACCTGGAGGGGGTAGTCAGGAGTTTTATAGTAATTGTTCAAAGAGGAGGGCGTGGTCAGCTCGTGGACATTCTTCTGATTGGTTGGTGGGGAGGTAAGTGGGAGTGAGCATCGTCAACCTTCTGGTTCCAGCCAGTCTGGGGTCTACTGCTTGTGGGCAGCACACAGTTAACTTCTCTCACCTGATGGGGATTTCAGTATCTGCAAAACAGCTCAAATATACTGTTACGTGTATCCCTTGAGGGGGAACCAGGACGCTGCCCCAAGGCTGCACCATTGTGTCTTGACCGCTCCTCCCTTGTCTCTGCATACCCTCCCTTCCCTGATTAGCAGCTGTTTGAACCTGCCCTTTGCAACTCAGGGAAGGTCATGGAGGCTGAATGAAGCCTGTTTCCTATAAACAAGAAAGGGGGGACACAGAAAGGCTTTTGTGCCCAGGAGCCCCGCAGGGTCTTGCTTGGTTTCAGAAGCACAGGACAGGGGAGTAGGTGGATGGGGTGCAATGGATGAAGGAGCCTCAGCTCCTATCCACATGGGCGCCTCCACAGGGCGGCTTGAGCATCTTCACGGTATGGCAACTGGTTACAAGAGTGAAGGCGGGAGTTGTCATGTCTGTGATGACTAGTCTCGGAAATGACTCCCTGTCCCTGCCACCTATCCTGTTGGCCACATGGGGCATCTCTGAATCACACAACAGTATGGATGCCAGGAAGCATGTGTCATTAGGGGCCGCCTTGGAGCCTGGCTCCTGCGCAGGGCACAGCCTCGCGCCACTTCCTATCTGGGGTCCTGCGTGAGCTGCCCTACTATTCTCTCCTCGTCCTGCCCTGAGGCATCTCTTTTCAGGCTACTGCAGGACTTGTAGGAAAGGCTCCCATTTCCTGCTGCTTCTAACCAACATGATTGTCTATTGTGCCAGAATTCTTGCTCTTACTTACAATTACTCGAAATTCCCCTTAGGCATTGGTTTTCAGTGCTGGCTGTTAATGATAATTACCTGAGGACTGTGTGTGCACGTGCGTGTGTGTAATATTCCAGCAGCCATTTCTACTCCATCAGAATTGATGCTTCAGCCCCATCCCCTTCCCGTAGGTTCTGGTTTGATCTGGAGAAGGTCCAGCCAACAGTAATTTTTAAAAGTGTCCTTGAATGTGGGGCTTTAAAGCCACTTCTTATGTTTTTCAAACTCAAAAGCCAGAGAGACTTCTAGGTAAAGTGCATAAATCTTAACTGTATAGCTCAATAAACTTCTACACCTGTGTATTCACTGTCCAGATCAACACAGTGCATTTACAACACAGAAGGCTCCTGTGTGCCCCTCCCAATCAATGACCCCTCTCAAAGGCAGTCCCTACTCTGACTTCTATCACTAAAGGTCAGTCTTGCTTGTTCTTTTTTTTCCAGTTTTATTGAGATATAATTGACGTATACTATTTTTCCCCTACCTCTATGTTTCCCCTTCCCCTTTCCCTCTCCCCACTGGTAACCACTAGTTTGTTTTCTGTATCTGTGAGTCTGCTTCTTTTTCGCTATATTCACTAGTTTATTGTATTCTTTAGATTCCACATGTATGTGATATCATACAGTATTTGTCTTCCTCTGTCTGACTTATTTCACTTAGCATAATGTCCTCCAAGTCCATCCATGTTGCTGCAAATGGCAAAATTTCCTTCTTTTTTTATGACTGAGTGGTATTACATTGTATATATACACCACATCTTCTTTATCCATTCATCTGTTAATGGACACTTAGGTTGCTATGGACATTGGGATGCATGTAACTTTTCGAATTAGTGTTTTGTGTGGGGTTTTTTTCGGATACATACCCAGGAGTGGAATTGCTGGGTCATATGGTAGGTAGTTCTGTTTTTAGTTTTTTGAGGAACCTCCATACTGTTTTCCACAGTAGCTGCACCAATTTATATCCCCACCAACAGTGCACTAGGATGCCCTTTTCTCCACACCCTCTCCAACGTTTGTTATCTCTGTTCTTTTTGATGATAGCTACCTGACAGGTGTGAGGTGACATCTCATTGTGGTTTTGATTTGCATTTCCCTGGTGATTAGTGATGATAAGCATCTTTTCATGTGCCTGTTGGCCATCTGTATTTCTTCTTTGGAAAAATGGCTATTCAGTTCTCTTGCCCATTTTTTAATCAGGTTGTTTGTTTTTTTGACATTCAGTTGTGTGAGCTGTTTATATATGTTGGATATGAAGCCCTTATTAATCATATCATATGCAAAAATCTTCTCCCATTCAGTAGATTGTCTTTTCGCTTTATCAATGGTTTCCTTTGCTGTTAGTTAAATGGAATGATATTGTATGAACTCTTTTGTGTGTTTTCTCTTTTTTCACACTCAAAAGTCTGTGAGATTCATCCATGTTGCTGCTTGCATCAGCAGTTCTTTCTTAATGCTATGTACTAGCCCATTGTTTGAATCAGCTATACTTTATTTATCCATCAGACTGTTTCCAATTTGGGGCTAACAGTAAAGTCACTATGATAAGTTCTGTGTGTGTCTTTGGGGACGCAGGCACCCGTCTGTAATGGAGTAGAACTGCTTTTGGACCACCGTCGCAGGAGTAGAATTTCTGGAACATAGTTCAGGTGTGTGCTCAGCCTGAGAAGATCTTGCCAAACATCTTTCCACGGTGGTAGTACCGATTTACACACACACCCACAATGCATTAGAGTTCTGATTGTTATGCATTCTCATCAGCACTTGATATTTTCAGTCTCAGTTTTATTCATTCAGGTGGGCATATAGTAAGATCCCACTGGGGTTTCAGTTTGCATTCCCCTGATGGACGTGATGTAGAGCACGTATTAATGTATTTATTGCCATTTGGGTAGTTCCGTTTGTGCAGTGCACATTTAAGTATCCTGCTCACTTTTCAACTGGATTTTCTTTCTTTTTAAAACTACCTATTTATAGGAGTTGCTCACATATTTTGGATACAGGTCCTTAACTGGTTATGTGCATTGCAAATATTTTGTCCCAATGAAAGTACTTAAATTTAATGAAGTCCAATTTATCCATTTATAAATAATTTTAATTTATTTTTAGAAAATCTTCTTTTACCGTTATTTTTAATATCCTGTTTAAGAAACCTCTGCCTTCTCCAAGAATATGAAGACATTATCATTTTTTTTCTAGAATATTCTATTGAATCCTTTGCTAGTAGCAATAAAGGCAGAACCAGCTACTTACTTAGCTTGGAGGAAGGGGAAAAAAGAAAATAAAGGAGAAAGTGTGCAAACATGGAATAATACCTCAAGATAGTATCTCACTGTAATTTTAGTTATGGGATTTTAGGCGTTTACTCATTCAACTGCATGTTCTCCTCTTTGCACCCAGTCCAATACCAAGCTCAGCTGAATTCAGTTTGTGCTCAAGTTCAGCCTCTGCCCTCCATCCAAAGAAAGAAAAGACAAGAAGAGCAAATATCGCAGATGATCGTGCAGAACTGGGGGAAGCCTTGGACATCATAGCCCAACCAGAGTCTCCCCATGCCTGCTGAGGAAGCACATGAGGCTCACCTGGGGCACACACCTAGTTAGTGGCAGGGCCAGGATTTGATCCCAGGACTCCTGCCCCCCTGTTCACAGACCCTTCCCACATCTCACAGCTTCCTGGAAAACCCAAGGCCTATTTTTTTTTCTTTGTTTTCTTGTTTCATTGGAGTATAGTTGCTTTACAATGTTGTGTTAGCTTCTGCTGTACCATGAAGTGAATCAGCCGTATGTATACCTATATCCCCTCCCTCTTGGACCTCCCTCCCACCTCACTCCCCAATCCCACCCATCTAGGTCATCACGGAGCACCAAGCTGAGCTCCCTGTGCTATACAGCAGGTTCCCACTAGCTATCCATTTGACACATGGTAGTGTATATGTGTCAATCCTAATCTAAAGAACCCGCAGGGGTTTCAGCCGTGAGACTGCTTTACTGTTGACTCGACAAGTAAGCAGAAGACTTATGTGTTTCTTATTCATTTCCTCTATTGAATTATGAACAGCCAACCAGCCAGACATTAAAACAACATAAGCTTGGTGGCAGGAGGGGAAGGGCAGGTGTGGAGAACAGAGGGGAAGAGAAAAAATATTGACATTAGGCGACACTTCAGGGCTTGCGGGTTTAGGACCAATTCTGAAAAGGGATTTAATTCCTTCCAAGCAGCCCGTGTTAGCTCCCCCTTGCTCCCCCTGTTTCCACTAGCTCCAGGCACCAGTAATGAGACTGTGAATATCAGCGAAGCCCTTGCTTCATCTTTTCTTCAGGCAAAAGCATTGATTTAGATCAGAGGTTTCAAACAGGAAGCCTGTGGGCTGGATGAGGCCCATAGATGGGATCGTAGGTATATGTGTTTAACAATTAAGCCAATTTAAAAAAAAAGTTTCACGCTGAAAAAACCAGAGCTTCCAGGGTCTCCTGAAAAGTGAATGTATATGGCAGTACTGGGTGTGCATTGTGACTTGGCAACGACAGGCTTGAGTTGGATTAACTTGCTTTCTGTCCTCCACTGCTTCACTTGTTCACATCACTTGTCTCCTCCGTGGACAGTTGATTTGGGGGCCCTGATTTAAACAATGACACGAATTAGATAGTATTATTTTCTGTTTACAAATACAACATGCCCTGAAATATAAAACAACTTTTAAATTATATTTCTTCACTCTCAGCTGATGCTGGTACTTGTTCCACTGGACCTGGCCACAGCAGAACTCATATAACACACACACACACGCACTACTGGTTAGATCCTTTCGGCCCCTCTTGATCTGCAGCTGGGGTGTCACAGATCCTGGGGTATTTCAGCTTCTAGTCCTGCGCTGGTTGGAATATAGGCATTAAATTCCTCATTGACATCTTCCTGCTACTTCTGAACGCTAAGTGCCTTCAAAAGGCTTTAAAGTGATATGGGCATCTCCCTTTCTCTAACGGAGCCAGTGGGTTCATCAGTGTCACTCTCAGTCTCTACTGGATCTGGCTTTCAGCTTTGACGTCAGCACCAATTTCCCAAAATGACTGAAAAGACTCTTGAAGGGGAACCATGCATGTCACAGCACCATCTCGACCTCAGTCGCGTCCACTTCCCTCTCTCTGGGCAGTGAGATTCACCAGGAAGGAGATGCACCTTGGGTAAAACAAACCACCCCAGAAATAACGATCAGACACTATTACTACAATTTAAAACAAAAACAGTCCTCTACCGTAAAATCCGAAAGGTTCCAAAATTGCATTATTTGAAAACAAACAAATACGCTTTTCTTTTAAGAGAAAGGAATGGTGACCTATTCACTCTCACCCTGAGGGAAAATATATTATTGGAAAGTTTTTACTTTTTTGAACTCGCTCCAGGGATGCGATGAACAAGACTCGATTCTGCGGCTGTATTTCCTGAAGTGTCATTATCCTTCTGCCAGAACAACTAATGGATGGCTGGGAGGAAAGATACAATTTGGAGGCCATTAATTCTGCTTCAAGTCCCAATTCACCAATGCTAAATAGCACTTGAATCCCGGTTCAAGATTTAGAGGCCAGTGGAAGTCAGGCTGGGCTGCTCTTCTTTGGGGCTCACTCTGCAAGGAGGCTGCCTTTTGTTCCACCTCCTCTTGGTCCTGTGCTTGGGGGCAATTAGATGGGTGATGGGGCCTCCTTTGTTCAGCTGACTGGGGCCCTGGGCTGCTTTTTGCCCCGATTTCTGGTGCAGAGGGAGCCCCTGGTGATCTGGTGGTGGTACTTGCTCCACTGAACTGGGCCACAGCAGGACTCATGCTGCCATCTGCTTGCAACACTGCAACAAAAACACAACAAGAGCCTGGTTTTGTCTCCCTCACCGATGCTGCTTGGTCCACTCTGCACTGGAGATGGACCCAGCGAGCCAAAGAGGCTTCACATGAGCTCACCAGCATCATCCCAAACCCAAGGCAGAGCCAGGGACAAGCCCGCAGATAACCCTGCTGGGGTTACAAACACATCAACTTCCGCTTATGATTTATAAACAAGTGGAAATTGTTATGGAACAACAGCTGCTGAGAGGTCAGCCTTCAGCCCACCCCTTGCCTTTCTCTTCTTCCAGGACAGAGGCGCTGCAAGCAGCCCTGGGGAGCAGGGACTCTGCTGGAAAACCAGCTCAAGGTCAAGTGGCCTCCCCTTCCATCAACGCCTTCTAGAAAGTTTGCTCGGCAAAACCCCTGCTTGCCCTACCTCCAGGGTCTCACATCAGACTTGGCCACTTACTCACCACCACGGGCAACTTACTCAGCATCCTTGTGCCTCTGTTGCCTCATCCTCGCACTGCATCTGTTGTGTGCGCTGTGAAGGATGTATTAAAGGGTACGCACACAGCAAAAGCAGGAAATGTTAGCTATCATCAGCAGGCGGGGCGTCCACTCTGACCACAATGGGTGAGTCAGGCTGGAAGCAGGGGATCAAGCAGATACAGGGGACAGAACCCCAGAGTTGGGCTTAAAGCCAGTCCTTGTTTTCCAGGCCCCCACTGAAATCACTGCGAGGTGGATCCACTCCATGACAAGGGGACCTCGGCTAACACGTGGTGGCCCTCAGTGCTTGGTGGAGCTCCACGCGGCTCACATATATTGACTCCTTGCAGATGTCACCAGAAACCTAGGACGTTGTAACTGTTTGTATCGTTATCTCCATTTCTCTGAGGAGGCTAAGGCCTGTGGACATGCCTCCCCAAGGTCACATGGGATCCTAAGGCTGCCCGACTAGCTCGCAGCGTGTGGTCTTACCCCCAGCAGCCTCCACAAGTCAGAGCTAAGGAGGTGGAGAGTCCTAGGGCTAGATGGTCTGTCCTGGGCTCACCCTTCTAGAGCTCCTTGCATCGAACGCCTTCATTTTGCAGAGGAGGAAACTGGGGGTGAAGAGGCGGGTTTGGACGAGGCCGTGTAGTAGGGCAGCCCGAATCAGAGAGGCTTCCCAGAGTCCTGAGTGGGCTGCCAACCAGCCGGTGACGTCAGGCAGCTTAGTGATCTCCAGGTCTCAGCTGGGTATGATCCCACACCTGGGCCTTGCCTCCTGCCTGCCTCACGAGGTGCAGGGAAGACCACCCGGGAGGGCTGGGCCTGGTGAGTGCCCCCTGGATGGTGATGGGGCCACAGTTCTTGCCCAGGTGTATGCAGCCTGGAGGTCTGACCCAAAGACCGACTGCAACTCCAGGATTCTTTTGCGGGCTGCTCACTGCCTGGAGAGCAGAAGCACAGAAGCAAAACCCAGCCAGAGGTCTGGTGAAGTCCAACCTGGACTCCACCTGACATGGTTCCCAGATCCTCAGCGCCCAGGAGGGTCACAGCAGTTGGGGCAGCAAGAAGCAGGCCTGCCTACGTAAGTCGGTGCAGCCGCTGTGGGAGACGGCGTGGAGGTGCTGAAGGAGCTGAAGGTGCAGCTACCATGTGACCCAGCAGCCCCGCCCCTGGGCAGAGGTCCAGACAAAGCTGCAGTTCAAAAGAGCCACGCAGCCCTATGTTCAGAGCAGCCCTATGCACGACAGCGCAGACCTGGAGACCACCTAAATGTCCATCCACAGATGAAAGGGTAAAGGAGATGTGGTGCACAGACACAGTGGAATATTACTCGGCCATGAAAGAATGAAATCATGCCATTTGCAGCCATGTGGATGGAACTAGAGATTATCATACTAAGTGAAGTAAGTCAGGGGCTTCCCTGGTGGCGCAGTGGTTAAGAATCCACCTGCCAATGCAGGGGCACGGGTTCGAGCCCTGGTCCGGGAAGATCCCACATGCCGTGGAGCAACTAAGCCCGTGCGCCACAACTGCTGAGCCTGTGCCCTAGAGCCCCAGAGCCACAACTACTGAGCCCGCGTGCCACAACTACTGAAGCCTGCGCACCTAGAACCTGTGCTCTGCAACAAGAGAAGCCACCGCAGTGAGAAGACCGCGCACCGCAATGAAGAGAAGCCCCCGCTCGCCACAACTAGAGGAAGGAAGCGCGCAGCAACGAAGACCCGACGCAGCCAAAAATAAATAAATTAATTAAAAAGAAAGTAAGTCAGAAAGAGAAAGACAAATACCATATGATATTCCACTTACATGTGGAATCTAAAATATGACACAAAAACTTATCTATGAAACAAGTGGACTCACAGGCAGAGAGAACAGACTTGTGGTTGCCAAGGGGGAGGGGTGGGGGGAGGGATGGATTGGGAGTATGGGGTTAGGAGATGAAAACTATTATATATAGAATGGATAAACAACAAGGTCGTACTGTATTCAGTATACAGTATTGAACTATAGTCAATACCCTGTGATAAACCATAATGGAAAAGAATATGAAAAAGAATGTATATATATGTATAACTGAATCACTTTGCTGTACATCAGGAATTCACACAACATAGTAAATCAACTGTACTTCAATTAAAAAAAAAAAAAAGAGGGCCTGCCTGTAGGAGGAGCATTCACAGGGGGCGAAGTCCTGAGTCCAAGCCCTGCCCCTCACCCCTTGGTGCCCAGGCTCTGCCCCAGAGAAATCAGTGAACCTATAGGCATTCTCCCACCTGCTTTTCCCAGATCCAGGGATTGGGGTTAAACTGGTCCTCATAGTTAGTTACCAGATGTCCATTCTCTAAGGCTCAGTTCATCTCAGTGTTCATTGCCAGGTATTAGAGACACACAGATGCACACAGAGAACTTAGAGAGGAGAAGCCTGGAAGGTACCCAATGACCACGCATGGGGGGTGGGAGGAGTTTAAGAGAGCTATGTGGGAATTCCGAGAAGGGTTTGGTTAACACGATTTGGGGAAAGGGGGGGTGACACCCAGCCAAGTGCTGAGCGCTTTGTGTATGAAAGCGCATTTCATCCTTAAAGCATTCTCAGAGACAAACACAGTTAATTTCACACAGAGAGCTTAAATGACTAAAGACACATACTCAAAAGGGTCAGAGTTAGAAGTTGGAACCTAAGTCTCTCTTGAAGCAAAAGTCCAAAACCTTGCTACTATAACACATTGCTCCTCGGCATTTAGGGAGCACCTGCTGTGTACCAGGTAGCCTGCAAAGGATTTTATCACCTTATTTAATCCTCCAAGAACCCTTTGGAGACAGATGTTATTTGTCCAGATTTCTAGTAAAAGGAGGCTTAAGTAACTTGCCCAAGGTCCCATAATAAGTAAGTACAAGGGCAAGGTTTGAACTCGACGTTGTTGAGCTCCAAAACCTGTGCCCCTTTTACTGCACTTTAGTTTTTCCCTTTCTCGTTTTTTCTATAATTTTTAAATGAAACATTCCCAAATTTGATCAGGAGTTTAATAATGCGTTGCCATCTTTGCAAATGAGCATATTCCTCACCGTCACTACCAGACCTTTTCTTCTTACCTTAGGGACCAAATACTACCTCTCTGGCCCTGCACAGCTGCCGGATCACATCACTTCCCGTGGTGTAAGACTTCTACGTCAAGTAGCATGCGGTGCTGTGACCTTTGCATACCTATCGCATAAGTACCCGCTCCAGTCCAGAGTGACCACGTGTAATCCTTCCTTCCACCTGTGTCTGGCATCGCATCAGTTTACAGATCCCTGACTTTCAAAGGCAGCTCTTCCCTTTCCATATACGCTCTCAAGTGCAGGGAACTCTCTCAAATTCTATCTCTGGTTTAAATCTCACCTTTAACCTCGGGGCCCAGATACATGACTTCCTAAAGAGCAGCAGAGGAGATAAATCAGGATGAAATAGGACAGCATCCTAACTGAAATATATAGAATGTATAATGGGGAGTATAAAGAATTAACTGGTTTAATGATTTTTCTGCTAAGATTATGGAAGGGTGACCAAGAATATATACCCTGTCATCCTGAGTGCAGGAAGAAGCTTCCGAGCCTTCTCTCTAAAGGCGGCACTTCCTTGTCAAAGGAGACATTTTTCATACAAAACCCACGGCCTCTGCATAGTTGCTGCCTTCTTTTCGTTGTTTCTTGAGCCCTCTGTTGTTCTTGCATTATGAGAACTCTCTCCTTTGGCTGACGGCTCTCGCGCTAATCTCTTTTTCTTTGTCCACTCCAACCCAGAAGGTGATGGAGCAGCAGGGCAGCAACAAACAGGTGGAAAGGCATGCAGGTCAGTCCAGGAATAATCAAACTGGCCCTGCTCCTCAGATAGGGTGACCAACTTGTCCCAGTTTTCCCGGGGACTTTCTCAGTTTTAGAATTGAAAGTCCCACTTCCTGGGAAACCCCACAGTCTCGGACAAATCAGGATGGTTGGTCACCCTATCTAAGATGAGAATAAAAACGGGTACGGGGGCTTCCCTGGTGGCGCAGTGGTTGAGAGTCCGCCTGCCAATGCAGGGGACACGGGTTCGTGCCCCGGTCTGGGAGGATCCCACATGCCGCGGAGCGGCTGGGCCCGTGCGCCATGGCCGCTGAGCCTGCGCGTCCGGAGCCTGTGCTCCGCAACGGGAGAGGCCACAATAGTGAGAGGCCTGCGTACTGCAAAACAAACAAACAAACAAAAAAACATGTACGGGTGTAAAATTACTGTAAAAAACGAAAAATTTTCCTAGAGTTTCTTTTCTTTGGAACTAAGGAGACTTTCTAGAGATGACAGTCCCCTGGCAGATGTCTTAAAAACACATTACTGAGCCCACCCCAGAGTTTCTGCTCAGGATGTCAGGGTGGAGCGGAGAATCTGCATTTCTGGCAAGTTCCCAGGTGATGCTGATGATGCTGGTCCGGGGACCACACTTTGAGAACCACCGCTTTCCAGTTTATGGGCCTTCCCTCCAGGAAGTGCAGGATTCCTCCGACTGTGGTCACACTGGAACCATCTTGCCACTAGGCCTGACCCTGTACATGCCCATTGAGCCATTTTATTCTTGCTAAAGTCTTTATTGTGCAGACAGAGAGAGTGAGTGCCAGACCAGCGACGTTGCCACCGTTGATTAATGAGTCCCCTGCAGCCCTTGAGCCTTCGGGGGACCCTGGCATGCAGCTTTTGCCCTCAGAGCCCTGCATTTGGGGGAGAGAAATAAGAGGTCTCTTTAGAAAGCCCCCGGGGTGAAGGCTTGGAGGGGCTGGGCGAAGCTACAGATCTCTGGAGAAAGACCAACCTGACCCTCTCCAAACCCACAACAAAACCTTTTCTTGAGTGATTAGACCCAGAGAACGGTGATTTGTTAAAGCCCTGGGTTCACTGCTTTTGTGTCCTGGGCCTAGGACATCTGGCAGGAGCCAGAGAGCCCTCTGATAGCGGGCTTGAGCCCCCATTCTCATCCACTGGACTGTGCATCATTGAAACACTGGCCACTCATTCTCATGCTAATCCGTGAACTCGGAGAGCAGATGTGAAACATTTGGTTCTGTTCTTGTTCACTTGTAAAGAACTAATGCAACTTTTTTAAAAGGGAAGGGCAGAGCTGGGCTGAGAGAGGGGTGAAGGCGAAGGGGGAGAGAGAAAAGGAGGGGACTGGGGTGAATTCCAGAAAGAAAGAAAAGTTTACTTGAATGACTTTCTCTCTTGGTGGGCAAAGCGCCGCAGCTTATGCAAACTCCAGCCAAATCGATATAAGACAGGAAATGCAAATTAATATTAAAGTTGTGGGACACCTCCAACTTGCAAAGTAGACAATATTTGTAGGATGCAAAGGCAGAAAGGCATAGAAGGTTCTCCCCAGTAAGCTCCCGTGAGTCTTTTTCTCTCTGTTTTGTGCAAAAGCTTTATCTTCTGGGGCATGGAAACTTTATTCCAGCTCCTAAAGATGTGCTTGACAAACTTGTGGCACACTTTATTTTATAGTTAGCATGCCGTTTGAAAATTGAGGTAAGTTTAAGGGGAAGCTGGTAGTTGTTCAAAGGAATATATCTGTATTTCTATATGCATTTCCTTTTATCTCTGTTGATAGAAAAATACATATAGATTTATAGAGCGAGGGACAGATATATAACTTCTAAAGCTGTCAGGCATTTAATACTGTTACTCCTATGTGGTTCATTTGATTAAAGTGCCTATATTATTGATTACATTGTAAATCTGTTAATGACAGCATTGATTCAGTGGAATATCTAGATTTGTTTCCTACACTATCATCAGGAAAATTCTTACGGAGGAAGACTTATGATACATTTGCTGATGGCGGACTGTCCCTCTTGCCCAGGATTTGTGGCCTATTTAATGCGTGCCACAGGCCCAGGCTGACATCGGCAAAGCATGCCAACTCGAAGTTGTTCACAGCTGTCACCCAAATATCCTCTCCGTGCCACCAGCTAGCATCACTCACTTTAACAGTTCTGCCGTGTCAATAGCCTCTATGTGCTAAGTGACCAGACTGCCACCTTCCACGTTGGCACCTTTCAAGAAGTCTCTGAAATTAGAGTTGTGCAGACTTCCTCAGTGGTGAGAATAACCCCTTCCCTCGGGGTACATGCTTGTTATTCAAAGGACTTTCTGGGCCCTCCACTAGAGACCCTTATTTAGTAGTGAGGGCAGGCAGGGCTTCCAGCACACCTAACAAGGGTCCCACGGGAGTCTGGCCAGCAGAAAACTCTGGGTCACATTGCCCAAAAGAGTGTGTTTGTGACAGTTTTGGTGTGAGCTGGGGTCTCACATATAACCTGAGCTGCATGCCTTCTGCCCCTTCTCTGGTGATGCGGTCCACCTTTGCCGTTCAGGTGTTGCGGGGACCACCTTTGACCTTTAACACCTTGACATGCTTGTTTCACTTTACTGCCATTACCTGGAGTCCTTGGCTACTTGCCTCCTGGTACCTGGTACTCGGTTCTCTCCCCTGTAGGTGGCTCCCTGTGTAGGAGGACGGGCACAGGGACACTGGGTGATTAAGTCCCTTCAGATTCTGCTCACCTCCCGGAGAGCAGCTTGGGATCCTGGTGAAACAGCTCTTTTCAGTTTTGCCACCCAGAGAGACCCTGAGAAGGGGCTGATTTGATCACAACGTGACACTGATGTCAGGGCCACCACCTCGTGACTGCCCTGTCCCTGAGTTGTCGTTCCTTCTGTCACTAACCGCGCCCGTTTCCATACCTGTAAACTAGATAACACACGCACATGCACACGCACACCCTTGCCAAAATTCTCAAACGTATTTGTAATAGCCCTACCTGTAGGTGAGGCCCAGGTACTTCTCGTAGGGCTGCTGGGCTCATCCAAATTAGAGGCTGTGAGGAGGCACCTGTTCAGGTGACCCGAAGCATCCACATAACAGATACAGAGGCTCCTCTTTCCTGAGCGCGAGGAAGGTCTCAAAGGACGGCATCGCAAACTGCACCGGCTACTGCGGGCAACGCGGCCACGGTACCACGCGCCACACCTTTAAAAAGAGTCGTCATTTCTTCTGGTTCGTTTCATCATCTCTGCCCACGTTTATCGCCACCTTGATGCTGTTACTTGTGCCGTTCCCCTTGCCTGGAAGTTCTCTCCTGTCCTTCCACCTACCCAAACTGTAAGCATTAAAAAAAGGAATCCTCTCCTCAGGCTTCTGATTCTTCCAGCCTTCAGTGAGCAACTTCTTCTCTGAATTTCTAATCCTGCGTGATCTTTTTTTTTTTTTTTTTTTTTACAACATTTAAAGTGGGATTTATTTGATGAATTGCATGAAGCTTTCAGAACATTTGCTGCAACTCAAGTAGAAGGAGGCAAGTGTTCACATAATATGTTAACCTGTAGTCAAGAAAGACATTTCAGCTAAAGTATGTCAGTCCCCCAATCTGAAATCACTTAAACGTCACTGATATAGTATTTGGAAGAATTTCTGTATACAAGATTTTTCAGACTGACATATAGTACTCAGTGCTTCAAGGGCTAGGTAAAATTAATTCTCTTTTGTTCAACAGTGCCTCCTTTCCACTAGATAAAGTTTGGTCTCCAGTCCCACTATCCAGTGCCTGCCTCACATTGAGTCGTACTTCACTGGACCACATAAAGTGTTTACATTATAAAAGGCTTCTAGATCACTTGGTTCAAGTGTAATAGCTGCTTTCATTAATGTCGCAGGAGCAAGGGAACTCTCTCCAATAATTCTCAGGTTGATACGTTTGATTTTCCAAGTATTCTCCACAAAAGGGCAGTGGATGAGTCCAAAAATCTGTTCAAAAATGCCCCAACAGGTGTTCCCTCGGTGGACAGTCCCAGCAAACTCTAACCATAATGAGACCATGGGGAGAAGTGCATTTCAGTCCATGGGAATTTAGGTTGGGACTGAGAAAAAGTTATTCTTCATTCACTAGTGACAGCAGACGAAGTCTCACAATTTCTGCTCCATGGTGGTCTATCACATTTTGTTTCAGATGTGTGGTAATAGAACCTAAGCTTGACGTCATGCCAGAAGTGCTGTGGCCCCCATTCTTCTTGACGTGGTCCCAGAATAGCATTCTGAGAATTAAGAAGTGCAGAGCACCAGTGACAGAATTCTGCGCCTAATCGACGAAAATCAAACTTTTCAGCTTTTCTATCTTCTTCCTCCTGCTGTTCAGAGAGTCTCATGTCCTCTGTCTCAACTGGCCCTGCCACTTCCTTCAGTTTCAGTTGTGACTGCTCTTTCTAGTAATCCTTCGCATGCTGAATAAGGTTGTGTTTTTCAGTAGCTGGAGGTAGAATAACCCACTGTGTCGCCAAGTACTTAAATATGATTTCTCGGTGGACTGTTTTACGCCTCAAAAGTTCTTCTGCACCTTGACTGTACACTAATATTTCACGAATGGCATCTTGGTGGTCCTCAGGCTGCACCAGGCGGTTGGTGATGGTATCGCATAGGGCCATGATCTCGTCGTTGTCCAATAGGCCGAGCAGGTTACGACAGCCCTCCATCTCTGGGTAGCTGAGCCCCGACTTCTCAACCCCCAGAAAGGGGGGGAGAGGATGCCAATAACGTTGCCCCCTTAGGCCCACCAGGCTGGCACCTTGGCAACAGATCCCCTAATCCTGCGTGATCTTTATTGCACAGTTTGCATTTGACTGCATGTTGCTTGTGTCATTAAATATCATTTCAATTATACATTTTCATTAGATCCATGAACATTATAAATTCCATTTTGGCATTCCTTTGGCCAAATTCTCTTTCTTTGATGGGTACTTATTTTCTTCCTTTTATTGTTAATGAGCTTTTCTAGTGCCTGCCTTCTGTTCTAACTAGATGGTCAGTTAGTATATCAGTCGGAAAAGACCTACTGAACACCCACCACGTGCTGGCGAAATGTGTTCAAGGCAGATTTATTTTCACTGTCATGGAGCTCACAGTCTCCCAGTTCCCTCCAGCAAGAAACCCCTATTTCCTCAAAGAGAATTACATGTTTTAAAGTCCTTTATTCCTGCTGTGGAGATACCCTCGCAAACAAGATATAAAGCACCCATCCCATAAGTTTGGCTACAAGAGGTTCCCATTGTCATGTCTAAAAGTAAGTAAAAGGGAATAATAGCAATTACATATTTACCATTTTTTGAGCAATTTCTGTGAGTCAGGCACTCTATAAAGCCTTTCATATGTATTAACTCATTTATTGCTCACATCAACTCAATCATGATAGACAATCACATTACTGTTATCTTCATGGCACAGAAAAGGAAACTGAAGCCAGGAGAGATTAGGTAACTTGTCCAAGATCAGGCAGCTGACAGATGGTGGAATCAGGGTTAACTCCAGAACTCAGCACAATATAAATGTTAGTTACTCTTTCATATAATCCCTCAGTCCCTCGTCTGTAAAATGGGGATGTTAGGTTTGATCTGATGTATCCCAGTTTATTTCTGTAACGGGTGTATGATCAGAAATTCATCTGTGTATAAATTCCAAGGATCTTTTAATGATAAATTTTACTGAATTAAGAGTGTCTACACTTAGTGGTTGAGTATTAGATACGACTCCACCATGATTCAAATGTACATGAAGGTATGATTTATACCTATTTTCCTTCTGTCAGCAGTCCTTCATTATGTCAGTTTGGTGATGTGAATTTAATGGAGTTAAACTGCAGCTGCTCAAAATTGTGTGACTAATGACACTGCACTTCAGTTATAATTGGTACTTGATCCAAGGATGCTAGAGGTACACCTGGCAAGGTTAGTTCTACAAAAGGACCAGCGGGGCTGGTGGCAAATGCTTGCTCTCCTGTGAAGTCATGTGTGTTGGCCAAATTGATAGAGAGCATTTGCTAACAAGCCTTCTGGGGCACACCGTTAGCCCCCAGATCACTGCAAGTGCAGTGGAGTGGGAAGATCACAGCCAGGCAGATCTGCAATGCATCCCCACTGACACCTGTTCAGCTTTCAGAGCCTGGCCCAGCACCTAAGATCCTGTAGGAGAGCTGTAAGGTTTAGACTTGATACAGATAAAACATCTAGCATAAAGCTAGTATTTTGGACTTGCCAGCCTCTATGATCATATGAGCCAATTCCAATAAATAAATAAATAAGATATATGGAGAGAGATGCATGTAGAGATGCATGTATGTATATGTGTATTGGGTTGTGATAAAAAAATGTATTTTTTACTCTAGGTCAAGGTCAAAAACTGTTTTAAAAGTACTGCCTTAGGTCTTATCATGACCAATAATTGCACTATCTCCAAAAGCCTTGTAACATCACATCTTATTTCTCTAGTCACTCACCTCAGATCCACTGGTTTTACCATTTCTCACTGTTTGATACACACTCACACCTTCCCTGTTCTCCCACTCAGCTTAGGTTCTGTCGTTTTCATACAGTCCCTCCCTTAACTCCCTTTTCTTCTTTGACTTCAGAGTATTTGTTTGACACACTCCACCTTGGTTCGTCCCTAATCTTGACGTATTTCAGCCTGGACACAGGCAACAAACTGCACATGACTCAAGAAAATACAACTGTGCTGATTTGTTGTACTTTAAGTTCATGGCCACAAGTGCCAGGTGGGCTGCTGTGCTACATTTCTGGATAAAGTCACTCTCCTGCTCTTAGGCAGTACAGTTTCACACCCTTGTGTTTGTTTTCAATCTCAGGCAAACTCTATCCACAAGGAGGCAAAGACACCTGTTTTCATTTTGTTATGTAGCTAAAGATTCCGTGATAAAGAGTGTATTTTTCTTCTAAGACTTAGTAAAAGTCTCATGAAAGGTTTTAATTAACTGGGTTTGGGTCATTGGCCTGGTTGTGAACAAATCACTATGGCCAAGTTCTGGCTTTTGTGTCCACGCCTGTAAATCAGGCTGGATCCAGGCTTCCCAGGCCACATGGGCTAAGAATGAGGGAGTGCTCGCTCCCCCAAAGAGATGTTTTGGCTCGCCCGTGTAAAATGAGACAGGAGTCTTGTGTATGAGGTTGTATATGAGGTTCATAACACAATGCCGAACCCATAGCAAGTAAGCATTAGCTCAATACAGACGGCACATAGAAAAGCTTTGGGATGCAGACAAAGTTCTACTTAGATAAAATCTATAACCCTAAAAACTTCCATCACTGAACAACAAAAAAATGAAAATAAATAAAATATGATCTCTCTTCTTGCTCAAGATTCTAGAACAGAACCACAAAATGCATCTAAGGAAAGAAGAAAAAAGGAAATAAACTTACAAGCAAAAATCAATGAATCAGAAAATAGAAAATGGTAGTTTTACTTCTCAGTTTTTTGTTTTTGAACAAAATAAATAAACGTACATAACTCTGGCAAGCTTAATTAAAAAAATAAAGGAGAGGCTAAAACACAAGTGTACTAAATAAGAATTAGAATCATGAAGTAAACAGATCCAATATTTTAAAAATTATAATTGAACACTATACACAATTTGAACACTGATGAATAGAATGATTTTAGCATGTTTTATGTTTATTAAGCAAATATTATACAAGTGAAACACGACCGTATTGTCATAGAAAGAAATCAAACAATTAAGTACAGCAAAACCAAGAAATCCCCTTTTCCATATCTCTTGAACTCGTCTTCTTAAAGATAACCACCGTCAAGAGTTGAGTGTTCATTGTTTTCCCCCACTGAGGCCTATACATATGTGTGTATTTATGTCTTCGGTGTCATATGGGAAAATCTACATGTGAGATAATATTATCCATGCTGCTCTGGAACTTCCTTTTTCACTTAAGCAAATGAGTTGATGGTAAATCTAGTGTTGACATGTGGATCTGCCTCATCCAATTTTACAGCTTCAGCGTGTTCCTTGGGAGGGTAGCCTTTTAAATTACTTAACCACGTCTCTGTTGATGGACATTTAGGATGTTAGAAACTTTGCTTTTATCAACAACATGGAAATTGAGCATCTCTGCATCTTTGGGCACAAGTACAAGCATTTCTTTAGCATAAATTCCTGGAAGAATTTATCATTTCTAGTTTGATAGAGGGTGGCAACTCACCTTCCTAAAAGTCAACACCAATATACTTTTCGCATTACTCTTTTAGATTTTTTTTTTTTTTTGCTCATTCTTGAAAATCTTTTCTATCATCAGTGTTTTTACTCTGCCAATTGGATGAGGCCACCCAGCAATATATCTCATGCTTTCACTGCTCCCCAGTAATTTCTATTACTTATTGATCAGAAGAGTCAAAAGATAAAGCTCCCTCCTCAGTTTTCATCTCTCCAGACTTGGGAATATTAGTAAAATTTCTCAGGTTTATGTCTCTTCACCAGAATGGTTTCTAGGGATTGAAACAGACGTAGGAGCAGAATCAAGTTTATCCCCAGCTCTGCTCAAATTGAATTAGGTCTCCTCTCTTTCTTTCCTTCCTCCCTCCCTCCCTCCCTCCCTCCCTTCCTTCTTTCCTGATACATTTTGTAATGGGAGAGAGGTAGCTTGTTTCTTAATTTTTACTCATTTCTTTAGGTATTGGCAAAGAGGTTTTCTGTGAAGAAATTTCAGTCTTAAGGCAGAAGTCGAGCTGATTCTTTTCTATGAATGCAGTGGTCTCTTGCTCATCACTGACAATAGTAATTTTACTTATTGAAAAGCGTTTTTGCTTCTTCTCTTTGCAGTTTTACCTGTGGATATTGTTCCTTCTTTTAATGCAGTTAAGTATCGATCTTTCCTGGTGGTTCAAAGCAGGTTGACCAAATGTTATTACTAATGTTTGACTATTTTGTAACCTACAAAAACAGTGAATTCATATTTTGCAAGTCTCGTAAGACCCTCTGTTTCTCTGCCTATGCTTTTCTATGTTGTTTGGTCACCGATAGGGTTACCGGGTGGGGTGGGCTGGCCCCTTGTGAACCAGAACCTCTGAGGGCTTCCCACTGCCGAGCCACACCGCAAGCGGGAGGGGCAGAGGGCGGAGGTTGAGCACTGCTTCCCATTTCATCACCCTGAGGAACTGCTCCTCCACTTTTCATACCCACCTGTTGACTGTGGCATTGAGACTACACGGGACCACGCTCATCTCTGCGACAGCGTCTCCTACAGCAGGGGTCCCCAACCCCTGCCCTGGGCCGTGCAAATGAAGCTTCATCTGCCGCTCCCCATCGCTCCCATTACCGCCTGAACCCATCTCCTCCCAACCACCGCCCCCCCAGCCGCTCCCCTCCGCCCGACACCGCCCCCCACCCCCACCCCAGACGGTGGAAAAATTGTCTTCCACAAAACGGGTTCCTGGTGCCAAAAAGGCTGGGGACCGCTGCCCTACAGCATGTTGGGTAGCACTTGGTTCCCTGTATCTACTCTATTCTTCTGTCTTGCTTTCATGCATTCTGCAACATTTCTGGTCTACTTGTTACACTTGTTACACTTTTTCCTTTATTTTCCTCCCCGTAAGGTAATGAGCATGCTCACTTTACTATATTGATCTAAATTCTCATGAATGATTTTAAGGAATAATTACTGACTCAAGAAATGTTAGAAAATCTGAATATAAAAACCATGATTTTTTTGAAATTGTTGATGAATATCCTTCCCCATTAGGGCTCCAGATCTGAATTGCTTTATGGATAATTTTTATATTACTCTCATATAAATTATTTATACTCTTGCCGAACACGGAAAAAATGTAGAATTTCTCATGTCCTTTTAGAAAGCCAGATTAATCATAATAAAAACACCTGACCAAAATTGAATACAATAAAAGTTTAGCCTTTTGAATGAATATAGATACAAGCATCCCAAATAAAATCTTAGCAAAACACATACGATGGCAAAATAAAATAGTAACAACAGTACAACATTACCAAGGAGGTGAATATGAGTACACTTCAACATTAACACAAATTGACGTAACATAAAATATTACATCACAGAAAACAAACCAAAAAGAACAGGTATCTCAGTATCTGTAAAAGGCCTTACACAAAATCTCATTTATAATTAAAGTGTATTTTTATATTAGAAATGAAGTTAGCTAATTCTTTAATAAGATGAAGACTCCATAGTGGAAAAAAGAACAAACGTCATACTTAAAGGTAAAATACAGAATTATTCCATAAATAGCATAAACAGAAGAAGGACATCTGATATTTTATCATCACTTTTGCATTATTTTTATAGTTCTAGCCAATGCAATGTGGCAAGAAAAATGAATGAGTTAGACTTTTTGGAAAGAGGATTTAAAATTTTTGTCAACTAGAGATTAAATAATTGTCTAACTGAAAAACATTGAAACTAGTAAGAGTATCCATTATGGGTGCCAGTTATTGAATATATGTGGGAAAGGTAATAACTTGCTTATATATCAAGGAAAAATCATGAAAAATATCTTGCGGAAAGATTCATTTACAAAACAATCATACATTTAACTCATACAGGAATAACCATAACAAAAGATGCAGGAATTTTATGAAGACAATGAAAAATTCTTCCTGTGGTCATGCAATATAATTCAATAGAACAGACTAATGGTGATGATGTAGCATAAGGCATACCATGTTCTTGGAAGGGACTATATTGTATTATATTATATTATATATACCTGAATTTCCCCTCAAGAAATCAGTAAATGAAATTAAAGTCCAGTAAAAATATAAACAGCATATTTTGGGGGGTAATTGATCTAATAAACTTAAATTTCTAGGAAAATAAAGGTGTGAGAATAGTCAAGACACTTTGGAATGGTAGTTTAGGGTTTGGAGTCTCAAAGTGATGGTACATAGTAAGTACTATCATGATAGTGTGGTCCTGAAAGTAACAGATGAATAGAACAAAATAAAATGTCCCAGGACAGATTCAAGTACGTATCAAGCTAAATATAAGAGAAACATGTCATTTCAAGTCAGCAAGGAAAGAATAGGTATTAGGAAAACTAGTTCATCATTTGGGGTGGGGGGGAAACATTGAATGGTTACCTTACAACACATAGAGAAATTGTTTACGTAAGAAACGTACTCAGAATAGCCCTTTCTTGGTAACTTTCCCTGGTCTCATTCATAATCTCTTGAGATGTTTAGTACACTGGATTGAATTCTCCTGTTTGTAAAGGAAAAAAAGAGACCTAATCATATACAAAGAAGGAACTTTTTTTTTTTTTGTGGTACGTGGGCCTCTCACTGTTGTGGCCTCTCCCGTTGCAGAGCACAGGCTCCAGACACGCAGGCTCAGCCGCTCCGCAGCATGCGGGATCCTCCCGGACCTGGGCCCGAACCCGTGTCCCCTGCATTGGCAGGTGGACTCTCAACCACTGTGCCACCAGGGAAGCCCCGGAACTATTTTTTAAAATCAATATATATCCATGTCTAAAACCGTTATTTTTTTCCTGGGCAAATGGGTCTATAAAAATCACATTCCTATATAGTCTAGGATTTGAATTATTCCAAATCCTTTAAAAGAGCGAGAGCCGTGTCAGAAGCTAAGCTGTAAAAAGCTCGGAGGTGAGCTTGGGCTTTTAGTGTTTAATTAGTAAAGATAAGCATTATCCTTGCAGCCCCAGCTACTATTATGCCAGTAGTTGAAGGGCAGAATGCTAAAGAGAAGGGACGATCAGATGGATAAAATGACCAAGTCAGTATGCAGGAAAATGTCAGCAGTGATGAACCTTGCGGTCTTGCCCTCAGTTGCCTAATAATATATCTGGAAAAGGTATATGATTGTCGAGAAATAATAATCAGAACTAAAAAGGAAAGTAACAACCTTTGTTGAAAGAGGTGCTGTGCATGGGTGTGTCAAGGCATGCCTTATACGTTCTGGTGAGTTAACTAAGCCTGGGGGGTCTATGCCTACTTCAGAGAGTATAATGAGCACACAGATCTCCAACTGGAAATCAGGTGTGCACAAAGTAACCGTCTCCTGCTTCTGAAGCTGGGTTTCCATTTTTAGCGCCTGTTTTCACAGTAGCAGAAATGTAATCTCAGTGCATTCTGGGGACCCTCAGGGTCTCCCCCTCCCTCCCCCTGCCCCCAGTCCTGCTCTCACTCCATATCTCTGGTTTGGTCTTAGAGATGCCAAGATATCATAGGGAGTCTGGGTTTCGGCCGTTGTTACCCATCCACTGGGCATCTGATGAGCTGTACTTTGTCCTTCCTGTCCTTGGTCACCAGCCCACGCCTATCACGGTTGCGTCATGCCTTGTTCCTGATCCCCAGGCTTCTCCAGACCCTGCTCCGTCTCAGCTGACTGATTCTTCTTCCATGCCTCTGGAGTTTTGAGGGGCCCCTAGGGAGTTGTTGCTGGTGCTTTCTAAGGAATCCACAGCCCTTCTCCTCTTCTGCTCTCTCTCTTTGAGGCTTGCCGCTTCCCTGGGTGCTCCCTGGGGACCGAGGCACAAGGCTCCTTTGCTCTCAAATTCCCTTGGCTCATCTAGGGGGTCGATGTCTCTCCTCCAGCTCCTGCCTTGGGAGGGGGACAGATAGGAAGCACCAGGCTGTCGCTCTCCTACTTTCCCTCTGACTCATACCTCCTTCTCCTGTAACATAAGGAAAGCTTAAAAATCTCTAGAGGTGGAGAACCAAGGAAACTCACTCTGACTCCCCTTATCCTTCAGGTCCATTATTTATGCCCCACATCCTTCTAAAGTTCACCTAAAATATAAACTCAATTTTGGCCTACTACCATAAAAAGTATGTGATATCTTTTAAATAAAAGAAATACCAATATTATAATAAACCAAAGAAAAAATTATGGACTCAGCATTCCTCTACTCTCAGAAGAGAAACTGAGAATAAATAAAAAATAACCGTATAGCCCTCCTTGAATCAACTTTTAGCTATTATTTATTTAAATAGGTCCTGCTTTTTAACTAACAGTTCTTATTTCTTCCTGCTTAACTTACATTGTAGCCTGGAGATTTTGAGAACTGAGTGGTCAGTCTACTGAAAATGTCCCTTGATCCTTTTGCATGCTAATTCACTTCTTAATAAGGTGTATCTCAAAACCTGCACCCATTTCTTTCATATGTCAGAGAATCTGAAAGAATTGACTCAGGACAGAAGCAAGACGCATGAGAAAATCTCTGTGTAATTATCAAGCTTTCCATTTATTTTTGGCTAAATCAATAATTGATGAAAATTACCCTTTGTCAAGACCTTAGTTAAAGCCCTATCCCTCGGGGGAGGTGGGTCCCGGGAGAAATAATAGAACAAAGAAAAGTCCAGATACTTGGTGAAATGTCCCCTACCTGGTCTCTAAGGAAAACAAACCCTCGCTATTTGTAGTTGAGTCCCCTGTGCGTTCAGAAAACATTTGTCCTTCGAGGTTCCTGACAACAGCAAGCCTTTGTAAAGTTTAGGGTTACATTTCTTGATACGTGTTCCTGAGAACAAGGAATATTACTGGATAGGGCATGGGTAGTGGGAGTCCGTGGTCCAAAAGCCTTGGAAAACATTGGATTAAGCAAAATTTAACTGGTATCTTTACTGAAAAGTCATTTCAGAGACTGTAACATGCTAATGTTTATAAGGAATGCTCAAGAGAGGGTAGTCTTTCCAATTTATTCTATCACAGAATACTTTGCTACGGAACATTTCCCAGGATTAGGGCTATATCTGGGGAAACTCGGGCCTCTTCCAGCATTAGAAATGGCAAGCAAAGACTTGAGCATCCACTCAGAGTGAGACCTAGTAGGAACGGCTCCAGCACCCAGCACAGTGTCTGGCCTTCAGGGGATATCACTAGTCTCTCTCTCTCATCATCCTTTCTTGTCCAAACTACAAAGACTATTATTGATCACCAACAGTGGTAAGAACACTTTTTAATATTGTCTTGTAATTCTGTTTATTTTGTTTCTCGGTCTGGAACTACCACCATGCTCGTCTCCATCTGCAAAACTCTTACTCCTTCTTCTACAAGGTCCTTCTTAAACTCCACTTACTTTGGGAATTCTTGGTGATCTATTTTATTGGAACTCTTAATGACTCACAGGATAGCCATTAATACATATTAATCAACATGTCACCTGAGATTGAGAAAACCATTTTGCCCCCCCCCCCCCACATGAGATGAGTAAGGATCATAATGATCAGAATAGTCACTGGGACCTCTTGTCAAGTCTGCTTCATCCTTTGGTGAGAACGGTCTTGTGTCCAGTGCTGTATCTTCAGTTCTGACAGTGACTTGATTCACCTCCAACTCCCACTTGGCCATTTGACTGCTACCTACTCAGCTCCATTTCTCCAGTCCTACTCGCGGGTCCCCGAGTCAGTTTAGAGCATTCACCAGCATGCCCAACTGCAAAGATAGACGAAAAAAGCTGACTAGCAAACACACGCCAGGCCAGCTGGAGAAGGACCCATTCAGTGGCGATACTTGGAATGGCTTCTGAGTATTCTTTCATCTGCGACATCTGCCCTATCACAGATTTTATGTTTCTTTGTAAGATATTTTAGATTTTCTCTATTTGTACCCTCTGCTAACATTACAGTTTGGGACTTTATGATTTCATGGCTCACGTCTAACTCTGGACTCTCCACTGGGTTGTCTACATCCAAGCTTTTCTAACCAATCCAGCATTCAGCTCGCAGAGTAATTTTCTAAAATGTTACCTTCACTCTTCCTGGACTGAGCACAAGAAATCAGCCGCTCGAATTTGAAGTCTGAAGATCGCAGACCCTAACATTTTTGTCTCTTAAGTTAAAAGAGAGAGCACTGAAACACTTCCTTACGGCTGAAATAAGTATAAATGAAGATTTGGTCACAGGGCATTACTCAACATTTATTGTCTGTGTCTTGCAGCAGACACCTTAGTGCTTATTCCTTGTGACCTAAAATATCATGTCCCCCCACCCCAGTCAGTTCCTTAAGACCCATGTTGAAATCCAGCCCCTCCACCAAATCTCCCTCCTTATTTCTAGCTAATTATCAGGACTCCTGCTTTCTTCTCTAGTCTTGTTTTTGTGCTGATTCTAGTCCCCCCAGTGCCTTCCCCAGGCCAGCCCACACTTGGTTCACACTGAACACAAGCGGTTTACACTGCACGATGCTCCCTCCCATCTCTTGGCTTCTAGGTGGTGCTCTCTCAGACTGGGATGCCCAGCCCCCAATCCTCTAGGTTCATTAGTTCATCAACAGATCTTCACCAGGCATCTCCTTGCACCAACTAATATGCTAGATGTTCCAGGTGTGCTACTGAGGAGTGGTTCCTGGCTCCTTGGAGTACTCAGCTTCTAACGGGGAAACACAGACATAACCACACACCTGTAACATTGCAAACCCTCATCAAGTCTGTAAGGAAACTGCCGGGAACTTTGAGAATCTGTACCAGGAGACATGATCAAACCAGGGACAGGGGATGCAGAGGGAAGGCATCCTTAAAGATGTGTACAGCTGACATCTGAGGGATGAAGAGGGTGTACATTCTGGGTCGAAACACCATGTGCTTTGGGACAGGAAGGGACAGGGCACATCCCGGAGCTGGATGTGAATCCGGTGAGTGGGCAGCACACCTGTGTTCAGTTGAACACAGTGTGATTTTGCATTCTCAAGAGTGTGTGTACGTTTTGTCTCATTAAGATCATAAGCTCCTAAAACAAGGAATGGGGCAGTGGAGCGCCGTAGCGTTGTTCCCGAGATATGTCAGTCTTCTGGGGGAAGGGTGGCAGTATGAAAGGTCCAGTGAAGCACCCAAAATTCTTTGAGGAGAACCATTCATGAATCCATGCACATCAACACCAGACACTCCTCTCACCAAAAACAACATCCTCATTCGTGCCGTCCAGCATGGGAGCCACTAGCTCTTGTGGTGACTGAACATTTGACATGTGGCCCATCCCTGTAAAGCAGTGCTGAGAGTGTAAAACACACACTGGATTTTGAAGACGTGGTGTGAAAAGAAAGAACATAATGACCTCAGGAATTTTATATTGACTGCATGGTAAAATCACAGTTTTAGGTATGTTGGCTGTATTAGTAAATTAATTTCACCTGCTTTCTACCGTTTTTAAGGTGGCTACTAGACATTTTAAATGACCTGTGAGGCTTGTGTTCATGGCTTCTATTTTATTTCTAATGTACAGAGCTGCCCTAGAGCTAGATACGGTGTGAGTGGTCCTTAGAACCCTGTCTCCTTCATAGTGTGGGTGTTTAATACCCACATAAAGGAAATACCTGTGCTGGGAACGTGAAAGCAAAACGCATAATATCCTACCGTGTTGGAGCTAGAAGGGAACTTGGCGACCACCATTTTCCAGATGGGAAAACCCAAGCATGTTTGTCAACATTTATGGGATTGCGTATACTTTCAGAATAACTTTAAAACTGCCTTTTTTTTTTTTTTGGTCTCACTTTTGCAAGTCAGACTGAAATACCAAGAGACAAACTAGAATATATTAAAGCTCAAGTTAGTATTAAACCTCAACTAGATTTCTGATGTCCAATTTTAGGACACAAAGAGGCCTTAAAGCTTGGCAGGATTTACTGTTCATCCTTGTACAAGGCCATTGCTCTGCGGCAGTGGAACCTAACAAGCTCTTCACTAGTTTACATAAAAGGCCATTGCTCTGCGGCAGTGGAACCTAACAAGCTCTTCACTAGTTCACATAAAAGACCATTGCTCTACGGCAATGGAACCTAACAAGCTCTTCACTAGTTCACATAAAAGGCCATTGCTCTGCGGCAGTGGAACCTAACAAGCTCTTCACTAGTTTACATAAAAGGCCATTGCTCTGCGGCAGTGGAACCTAACAAGCTCTTCACTAGTTTACAGAATAGGTTGGGACTGGCACTTCATAAACAGAAAATCATGTCCAGTCCTGGGTATTTATCCAACCGGCACAAACACAGCGATTCTACCCAGGCACCGAGTCAGAACCACCAGGTCCCCTTTGGAAGGTTAAAAAGGACTTCAATTCCACGTCAGATAGAGCACAGGAAGCAGAAGTTTCCCCTGTGAGTTTCCTGCATCCCTAGCTCTGCTGCCGCTGCCAGCCCTGGTCAGCAACCGCAGTGCGCCCCGAAAGCAGCCTGCACAGCTTGCAAGGGTGGGTACGAAGAGGTCAGGCTACCGCCCACATTGCGGGGCGTCCTGCCGAGACGAGGAAGCCAAGAAATCAGGAACAAATCGGACTGGAATTAAAAACCACCTCATGCAGGTTCCACGGGCCACCTCCCTCCATTAAACAGCAAGGCGATTTGTATCCCTTCCTGACCTGCTCTCCGAGGAGGGCAGGGAGAGGATATAGGGTCGGGGGAGGCCAGAGAAAGAGGAAACCGCTTAGGAAAGGACGTATAACTCCTTTAGCTTGGCGAGCGGGCGCGCGCGCGCGCACACACACACACACACACACACACACACACACACACACACACACTGTAAGCAACACTAAAAAAATCCCTCAAAAACTGGGCATATGGATTTGGAATTGTACCTGATATAATTTTTTAAATCTTAATTTCTCCCCTTATTTATTGGCTCATTTCCTAAGAGGTTGCTCCTTTCCAGGTGCTGGGGAACTCTGATCATCCTAAACGAATACAAAGGAAAACAATCAGATGAAAAAACAAAAAACACCAAAAACTGCTGCGGGGAGAAAAGGCTTTGCTTCGGAGCCGGCAGTGGACAGCAGAGTAGGTGGAAGGCGAAGCCGCAGCGGAGGAATTCGGTTAGTCCAGGACAAATGGGGGCGTGGCGCGCGGCTTGGTCCCGGGAACCTCCGCCAACAAAACTTCTGAAGGTTCGCGGAGGGGGCGGGGGGCGGGGCAGAGCGGGGGAAGGATGTAGCGACTCCGGAGGGAGGGAACCGGGGCTCTCGGAGGGGTCAGGGCTGCGAAGGGCAGAGCGGCGTCGCAGAGGTTTGGGAACCCCTGATCCAGCGAGCGGCTGGCTGGGTGGAAGTCAGGTCCCCGGGGATCCGGCTGCCCTGGCTGTCAGACGCCCCAGGAGCCGCCGCAGACCCGGCAGCGCTCCGAGGGGGCGAGGCCGCCGGCTGTGGTTGGCGGGGAGGGGTGGGCGGAGTGGGGAAGGGGCGTCGCCCCTGTCGCCCCCGCCCTCTCCGATGTCATTGGGCGGCCGCCTCGGGGTCCGCGCCACCTTTTCGCCGTCACACCCCGCCCTCCCCGCTGCGCTCGTTCGGGGGCCTGTCCGGCCCTGGCCGTTGACGTCACCTCCAAGTTTGCTGCCCTCGGAGCCCCACGTGTGGCTGCAGCGACGGCCCGGGAGGCGGCGAGCGCAGTGGCCACGGCTGCTGACAGGTCCCGCGCAGCCCGGCTCGTCCACGCCGCTCCCAGGTGGGGCCCGAGAGCCGCCGGAGCGGCTGGGTGCGCACCAAGAGGGTCGGACGGCTCGGCGCGGGTCCTCTGGCTCCCGCTCGGGTAGAGGGACTCGGGGGACCTCGCCCCGGGGCCGAGAGCGCGCGCCCAGGCGGGCCGGGGACCGAGGAAGCGGTGGCTGGGAGGCACAGTCCCCGCCGCGGTCTGCAGCGCACGGAGCTCAGCGGCCTCGGAGCCGCACGTCCCCTCACCGGGGCCGAGCGAGGGATGCACGATCGCTGAGCTGGGACTCCCGCCGAGAGGCCGTTTCGGCCCGGGTTTGAGACGCACGCCTTCGCCACCGCCGCCGACACCCCCATTCCGGCGACTCTCGGGGACCGGGGGCGCCGAGCGCGGCCCCGGGCTCAGGACTTGGGCGATTCTCAGACTATGGTTTCTTAAGCACGGCACCACGTCCCCCTTCCCGCCCCCTCGACCGGAGGCTGGGATCCAGCGCGGGGCTCCGGGGGCTCCGTCTCCCCGAGGAGCCTCGGCTGCCGCCGCCCGGGCAGCTCGCACGGCCGCAGGGGCGCAGGGCGATGTGGCCTCCGGCCAGCGCGCCGGCCCCCCCGGAGGATGCCACGGCACCTGGCGAAGTCCCGGCCTAGCATGGCCAGCGCGCTGCCCGACGTCGCCTCCGGCTAGGATGGCCCCTCCGGCCCCGGCCGGCTCCCACCCCACCTCGACCGAGCCGCTGTCCCGCAGCATCTTCCGGAAGTTCTTGCTGATGCTCTGCTCCCTGCTCACATCCCTCTACGTCTTCTACTGCCTGGCCGAGCGCTGCCAGACCCTGTCGGGCCCCGTCGTGGGGCGGTCGGGCGGTGGCAAGGAGGCGGGGGCCCCGGGTCGCGGCGTCCTGGCGGGAGGCGCGGGGGAGCCGGTGGCGTGGCCCGCGGTCGCGCGAAGGAAGCGCCTCCTGCAAGTGCAGCCGTGGCCGAGGCGCCGGCCGCCCGCGCTGCGGGACGACGGCGAGGTGGCGGCCTGGGAAGAGGAGACCCCTGGCCTGGCGGGGAGTCCCGGCGGCTCCGGGGCCGGGAGCAGCGTGGCCGAGACGCCGCCGGGGACCCTGGCCCTGCTGCTGGACGAAGGCAGCAAGCAGCTGCCGCAGGCCATCATCATCGGCGTGAAGAAGGGCGGCACGCGGGCGCTGCTCGAGTTCCTGCGCGTGCACCCCGACGTGCGCGCCGTGGGCGCCGAGCCCCACTTCTTCGACCGCAGCTACGACAAGGGCCTCGCCTGGTACCGGTGAGCTGGGGCCGGACAAGGCGGGCAGGCGGGGGCGGCCAGAGCCCGGGGTAGGGGCTTGAGGAGCCCGTGGTGACGCCCACCCAGTTCATCGCCTTCCCCGGTTTCATGCAGAGGGCAGAGGGTCATCGGTAGTTGTCCTTAAGATGAGGGGTTTCCTTCCCCACCCTGCCTTCTCCCGGGGAAGAGGGAGCGGGTCGGAGGGAAATTTTGGCCTTGCAGATTTTGTCTTTAGTTCTTGGAATTCCCTTTTCCCCAAATAACCAATCTCATCATTTTCTCCTGCTTTGTGAAAGTTGCCCTGTGCGTAGCTAAAGAGAGAAAAAAAAAAGAAACATGTGTCTTCCAAGTTAGAAACCTGTTCACCAATTACTAGATACGTGACCTAGTGGATCCCTTTCCCAAGGAAGCCTGTTTTTATTTCTTCTTCATCTTCTGGGCGATTCCCTGCGGTTAACGCAGGCTTTGCCATCGCCTGTTTATTTATTTACCTTAACTCTTTGCCTAATTGTCCTAGGTAGTAAGTAATATAGACACTGAGTTAAAGTGTCAAGAACTAGACTCTAGGTTTTGGGGAGATATATGTGAGAGCAGCGTGCTTTAAAGATGGCTTCGTTGGCAATAACTTTTGTTTGGGGCTAGGAATGACTTCGTATAAAATGCTTTCTGTATTTGTAGGGAAGAGTACCTTTTGATTCTGGACTGGCAGAAACTTTTCTAAAGATCTCCAAACAATTCCCTTTAAAAATGAGGTAGACAAAATTTTTTGAAAGGAAGAAACGTGGGGAAAAACAGAGATCCTGGTTACATTGTGAAAAACCCTCCTAATACAGTGTAGGAAACAAGTCTGATTTAGGTCTTAATCTTAAACTTACCAGTCTTCTCAAATTCAAACCACCTTTAATAATAGAATAAGCCAAACTCTAATAAATCTTAGTGTCACCTGGATTTTGTTTGCCATAAAATATTGGCCTTTTTTTCTTTCCTCTGAGTATATGGAAAAATAGGCCAGAATTTTCCATTTTATAAAGTTTTATCTTGTTCATTAAATTTGCAATCTCCTTGTTATCTTGACTGAAATCATAGGACAAAAGTTACAATACCATTTAAATATATTTCAAAAGCCCACTCAATTAACCATTCATCCCCAAAAGAGAAATGGATGTGATTTGACAAGTTTATTTACTCGAGGGTCAAGCACAGGAAGCAAATTTACAGTAACCCAACTCATGAGAAAACATTTGGTCCTAAAAGTCGAACTAGAACATTAAACATGTTTAAAACAGTAACTTTCCATTTGTTGGAGAGGAAGACAAAACCACCTTCCCTTACTATAGAATATAGATCATTTAAAATCATCAGCCACCTAAAAAATCCCCTTGTGTTTCTGTCATTTATGTTGTATCCTCTGGGAAGTTCTTATAAAAATGACCTGTTGAATCTGGAAACAACAGGTCCTTCTTCTTAGCACAAAGGCAGCTCTGTTTTTTCCATCAAGGACACAAGAAAGAAGTGATTAAAGACCCCTAAAACTCTTATCTATAGCAGTTTGCATTGTATGTGGCCTGGTACAGGGCTATAAGTGAACACATTTCAAGCCGACTGCCCAAAAACATCTAAGACAATGTTGGACTCAGAGGTGCTATTAAATATGGTGAAACATTTAGTACTAAAACCCTTTATTTTCATTTTGCTATATAGCCTTTATTTCCACAAAGTAGGACTGTTTCTTCCTCTTCCAGAAATGAGTATTTGGGGGCACAGTATATCCACAGAGCTGGATCTTATTTTCCGTTGACCTTTCTGAGCTTGTGCAAGAGAAGGAAGGTTTCAAGGTAACTAGAAACACAAGTATTTAAAAAAAAATAAAAGGAAAGGAAAAAAAGAAGAAAAAGTCATGAACTTTGAGGCTGCTGTCTCGTTTGGAAACTGGAGGCATGCTATAAAGTAAATATCTCCTTGGACTGTTTACTTCGGTAGAGGAGTTTTATAAAGCAGTTTATGGTGGTTACAAAAATAACTGCACAGTAGACTTCATGGTTTGGTGAATTTAATTTTCCAAGTGTTGGAGCAGTGTCTTTGTTTTACCATTTGCAGTGGTCTTTTATTGGACGCATAAATTTAAGTTTAAATCAATTACATGGAAAACTATTTAAGAAGTCCAACCTATGGGGCCTGGATTATGAGATTATTTAATGAAACTTTGCTACAGTTCTCTTTCATCTCGGCCCTGAACTTGGAGTTAGATGTTTGTGAAAAAGACTGAAGACTTACTTACCAATGACAAAAAATCACACAGAATGCCATTTAACTATTAGGCACGTTTTAGCTGCTTGTGTTTAGCCAGTATTTTAGGTAAAGGGATTCGGTAAGACCTTCTTGAGTCAGCCCCAAAATTGTAATATAGGGTTTCTAACACACATTTATGACCAGACACGCACACACACACACGAACAGAAAGAAAACCCTAGTATTTGAACCCTGAAGTGAATTATAGAAGAGAAAAAAATTTGTACAATATTTTTTACAATAATTAAAAAAAAAATTTGTACAATATTTTCTCTCATTGACATGGGAGAATCATGATGTCTAGCCTTGTTTTTTCGCCCAGTGAAAATTCTCTCAATTTGTCGTAATAGTTTGTTGTGGCAGCGCCCCCTACCGTCCTGACAATGGGACAGATCTGTTGCTGCTGCGAAGTTGGGAGAAAATCTCTTGGAAACTGAGTTTGAGAGTTAAAAATGGCCGTTGTTAGGATGTGTCAATAAATTTCTCTCTCTGGGAAAAAAATTAAAAGTACTTTATAAACTACATCCCAAGAACAGTGTAATCAATGGTTTCTTCGTTTGGACAAATGTGTAGTAAAGGCCAAGAAAACGAATTTATTTAAAATCTCTAAAAAGGAAGTTATTCTTATTGATTTAAAAATGTCCTAATATTACTCTAAAATAAATGAAATAAATGAACATTTTAATATGCCGGGAAATTTGTTGATGATAATTTAGGACGCTTCAGTGGACTTTTCCGGATATGAAACTCCGCTCTGATGCGGTTTAAAAAAACATTCCACATTACTTAATTTAGCTGACATGATATCAGGACAACAAATGTCTGTGGCTTGCGTGTCACAGGAAAGCAATCCTTCACTGTGAGCGGTCTCCATTTCCATCGGATGTGTGATGGGTTCCTCAAGAAAAGGGGGGAATTGTTTCATTACCTTCAGAACTTTGAGATCTTTTCTGGAAGTTAAGACCAAATGCGTGTGCTGTGGTTCAAGAGCAGGTGACCTTGGAATTCTAAAAGAAGCCCCCTCCCCTACTCTGCCTGTATATCTGCACCAGCTGGAGGCCATGGTTATTTTTCTCCTAAGACAAAAGATAACTGTTTATAAAGTACTTAAAGATATGTGTGTGCTTATATATACTATGTACATATATATATATTTATATATGTATATGAATATAAACGTTTGGATTCTGTAACACTTCAGTCTTTTATTTGGGGACAAGATAGTAAGCGTTCATCATCTAATCTCCTGTGCTAGCACGTATCTTTCCTATATTTTGACTCATTTTCTTTAGTGAGACTGGGTGATTTCCCCAGAGAAGAATGTCGCTAAACTTATTTTACTCTGTAGCATCCAGAAAGATCAAAGATTACTCAGCTTGCAGTTTAGGAGTTGGTCCTTTCCGTGGCTTCATCAGAATGTGAAGTTTTCTGGCCCTTCCTGATCACTGCCTTGTTTATCAAGTCCACGGGAGAGGCAGGCTGAGCAGAGGCACTTCCGGTTCCTATCGGGGGTGATCGGCATCTTGGAGCAGCTGGGAGCAGCTGCAGAGTACCTCCGTGCGTACTTTCCCACCCTCCTGAGCCACCAGCCCTTCTACATGAAGGGTTGGAAGTGAAATTCGAGCCAAGGGAGTCTGGCCACCCATGCAAGGTCCTGGGGACTGACATCCAAAGGGGCTCTGTGTCCAAAGGGGCTCTGTGTCCTCAGAGGGAAGCCAAGGACCTTGGAAGGGATAAGAGGTGGGGGGGGCGGATCGTGGAGAAGCAGCTTTGGGCCCTGAGTCTAGGGTACATGTCTGTGGTGGGGGGAGGGGAGGGCCCAATTTCTTTCATGCATTTGCTCCCTGGAGCCCTCAGTGACTGGACACTCTCCATCAACTGTGAGGTTGCAAAGAACCCCTTTGAGAAGCTACAAGCTGCCATTTTGTTTGCCCCGGGTTCATCTCCCCAGTAGACCAACCCAGCAGGACCAGTCCAACAGTCTCATTTCTGTGTGTGTGTGTGGCGCACGAGGTTCACGCATGAACCCATACACACATGTATGCAAGAGCAGGTACCCAGTAGGTGGGGAAAGTGATAGAATTGATCACAGAAAAGTTATTTAGTGGTTGGGGAACTTCTGAGCAGCATCAGACACCCAGGGGGAGCAAGGTCTAGGATTATTTAGTCCAGGCATTAAAAACAACAATAGCAAAACCATGTTTGGTGTAGCCTGGAACTGGAATACCTTGTGTGAGTGATTATGCCCTTGTAGTGATGAGGTTTATCAGGTGCTGATGTAGTGTGTGTGGAATGCATGGCCAAGTTGGAGCGAAAGCCCTCCACAATATTGGAATCTTCTGCCTTCCCCTTAAAAAAAATCAAGAAACGCTCTGGCCCAAATATTTGTCTCATAGAATTTCTGTTGATTGGCCCAGAAAGAGTACGTGCCAAATCTGTATTCTGGAGGGGTCATGAGAACAAAATAAGCCTGTGCAATTAATGGCAACAGGGGCTGACCTTACACAGACCAGATGCTCACATCATAGTAGGAGAGTGTCACGGAGCAAACAGACTGACTTGGTATAAACAGCAAAGGCCTGCTATCTCTACGGGATGCATTTGAAGGACTGCACATCACCATTACCATCAGCCACATTGCTGCGCTGGGTTGGGAACTTGATAGACGTAGCGATTTCCCTCAGGGGCACGTCTTCCTCCCCCAAGGAACAGGAACGGGGCTGATAAAGAGCATCCTTTCTCCGTGTGCTTCCCAATGATATTAGACTCGAAGCTTTTAGAAAGTTTGTTTTTCCTTAAGTGATGAATCATAATTGTGGAAATGAGGTTTCTTATTAAAACATATGCCTTTGATGTGTTACCAGGGGAAATTGCACCTAAGTAATATTTTAGCTCCCTAGTCTTTGCATTTTTAAGAATGTCTTAAAAATGTTCGGAAGCACTTTAGAATCCTTGCTCATTTGATACAGTTTAAAAAATCTATTTGGAGGGGGAATATTGATATAGTTAATAAATAAACTTGAGTGAAATGAACTTATGTGAAAGCAGAACGTAGAAACTGAGGAAATGCTGAGTTCAGAGAATTGAAACGTCTTCCCAGCTGCTTGCCTCCAATGATGCAACTGCTGATTTTATATATCACTCATGTGGTCATGACCCTTACGCCTCTAACATTTACATTTATTCTGTGATTCCTTGAAAGCTGGATTCCAGAAGTTCAGATTTGCTCAGTTTCAGAAGCTGTCAGATGGCAGTAAATGTGAAAAAGAAAAGGGGAACTGCTTAGTAAGAAGGAAGTTTAGTACTTGCAGTTAGTTTAGTACTTGTGATATTCTCACAAAGGTTAAAAAAAGAAAATCCTCTTCCTGGTCTCTTTTGAGAGCAGCCACTTTGAATGTGACCTGTAGCGCCACCTAGTGGGAGGGAGAGTCAGCAAGGAACTCAAAAGGGTGGACTTTGAAAACCTCATCATGATCAGAGTATATTTGGTCTCACTTTAAAAAAAAAAAGTCATCCTGGGTAGCACTTACAGCCCCTCTGCCTGAGCCGGCTCTTTCAGGCAGGGTGGTTATCCTTTGGAGAGAAATAGAAAAGACCTGCCTTGACAATAAACCTGAAAAAGAAGAGAGAAGTGATTAGGAGATTTATATTAGGAATGTGCGTGCCTGAAAGGAATGCCATATGCCCAGATTAGTTTTGTTAGTGTGTTTTGCCTCTGTTTCTGAAAGCCAGCTTCACGTGAAAACACTCCCAGATGATTTTATTTCAACATCAGTAATGCAGTCTTATTTCTATCCCCGCGTGGTATAGGCTCCGGAAGAGGGTCCCAGGGTTCTTAACAGGCAGCACCCAGAAGCCTGTTTAACCCTTAACACACCTGAGATAAACTTTGGGAAGGTCCACCACGTGGGACAGTTTTATAGGAAGGTGTTTTCGGAGTTCCAACGGGAGACTGTTTCCTGTGACTTTGGTCCAGGGCCTGGCGAGGGGGGGTGAGCAGGTACGCACTACTATATATAGGATAGATCACCAGCAGGGACCTACTGTAGAGCACAGGGAACTCTACTCAATATTCTGTGATAACCTATAAGGGAGAAGAATCTGAAAAGATTAGATAGATATGTGTTTACATCTGAATCACTTTGCTGTACACCTGAAACTAATATAACATTGTAAATCAACTATAATTCAATTTAAAAAAAAAAAGTAAGGAAGGGGGAAAGGGGAACATGGGAACGCTATGGTGGAGGAACCTGGCGGACCCCGCTGAACCAAGTGCTGAGGGTGACGTTCCCTAGTTGCCGTGTTGAGATCTTGTATCCCCTGGTGTAAGGCAGGGAGGAGGGCTTCACCTGTGGGGTTTTCTTCCCCTAAATCCTTGACCCCCATCTATCATGAGAAAACGTTAGACCAACATGAGTGGACGGTACAGCCGCAGAATACCTGACCAGCATTCTTCACAAATGGCGAGATCATGAATGACAAAATAAGACCGATAAACTGTCACCCTGGGAGGGGAAAAAAGAGGCTAATTGCTAATGCATAAATACAGTCTGGTACCGTCGACGGGATCCTGGCGCATAAAAAGGGCATTGGTGGAAAACTGAGGAACTGTGACGGATGTGTGTGGTTTAGTTCACAGTGTCACACCAAGGTTGATTTCTTGGTTTTGATCCTTTACCAGGGTTATGGAAGATGACAACCTCAGGGGAAACTGTCTGGCTGAAGGGGTCTCTGAGATTTTTCTGTACTGCTTTTTTTTTTTTTTTTTTTAACAGTTTTCTTGTCTAGAATGATTCCAAAACCAAAGGGAAAAGAAGACCATTAACAAAGAAGGCAGAGAGTGTGAGGGGTCATCCCGAAACTCTCCACCCAGCCAGCCCTTGACTCCTCTCCTCCCCAAGGCCCCCAGCACCAGCCCGCTGGCTCCCTCCACGCCAGCACCTGTTGCTCGAGGCATGCTGACCTCCCCCTCAGCTTATTGCATAATACCATTGGCTCAGGGCCCCCCTCCTACTCTCTTGTCTCTGAAACACGGACAGAGACTGTTTTGTCTTTCTTTCTCTTCTTTGTGGTTGGCAAGTGTCAAGTCGAGAAGGTATAAAAAGTCACCCAGCCCTGACTGAATCCCTCTCTGCCTGGAGAGAAAACACTTTGACGGCGGTGGCAAGTTCTTGAGAACACAGAGAACTGAAGTAGGGGTCAGAGGAAAATCTGACGTGGGCATCTGGCTTTTTTGCCTCCAGTGTAGGAGGGGCAGTTGTCAGGGCTGGGGAAGCAGGGGAAGCTGGCGATGCGCTGACGCGATGGGGCCGTGCCTGGGGACACTCCTTACAGCTAAGATGACAACACAGTCTGGGTCTTCTGGGTCAGCTTAAATGTTCTACCTGCTTACTTGCCCTTGTGCTTTAACCTTTGGTTTAGACCCTGGCTTACGGGATCTGCCACGGGAACGAAGCGGACCTGGAGCAATCACGGGGTTGAAGGAGAGGGTGGAAGGGAGAACATCCAACCTCCAGAGCGCTGGCGGACAGGACCTGGGCATCCTGGGGGCTCTTCCTGCTGCAGCAGCTAGGCCTGGGACGCCAGCATTATCAGTCTCAGAGTCCCTGTCCAGGTAGCGTGCTGGCATTTTCGGCCTCTGTTGTGCATCAGAGGCTCGGGTTTAATAGAGTCATGACAGTCTGCCTCAAAACATTTCCTTTGCTAGTTTTAAGAACTGTCAAAATTAAAATCAGGGCTTCCCTGGTGGCGCAGTGGTTGAGAGTCCGCCTGCCGATGCCAGGGACACGGGTTCGTGCCCCGGTCCGGGAAGATCCCACATGCCGCGGAGCGGCTGGGCCCGTGAGCCATGGCCGCTGAGCCTGCGCGTCCGGAGCCTGTGCTCCGCAACGGGAGAGGCCCCAACAGTGAGAGGCCCGCGTACCGCAGAAAAAAAAAAAAAAAAAAAATTAAAATCTTATTTTTACTTAAGTAAAACAAAACAATACCTGGTACGTCTTGAGACTCAGAGAAATTAACAGTACTTCCTCTTAATCGTTGGCTCACTTACCTTGGTCGCATCTGTCTTATGAACCTGTATCGTGCAAAGGACAGGCTACTAAATGCTTATGTAGATAAAAATAATTTCCGTGATTTAATGCCATTCTGGGCTTGTTGTTTGACATTTTTCCATCTTAGTTGGTATAATGCTTTTCTTCATGCATGTTGAAACTTTTTAAAAATAGCAAAATATTTGAACCCTGCAAAGTACATTTGACGAAATCTGTCATTTTAGTTTCTGTTTCATTTATTTTCACTCTAATTTTTGTTATTGCTTTCCTTCTTCTAACTGTGGGCTTGGATTGCTCTTCTTTTTCTGGTTCCTTAATGGGTAGAGTTAGGTTGCTTATTTGAGATTTTCTTTTTGTTTAATGTAGGCATTTGTCACTGTGAACCTCCCTCTTAGAACTGCTTTTGCTGCATCCCATAGGTTTTGGTGTGTTCGGATTCCATTTTCGTTTGTCTCAAGATATTTTCTGATTTACTTTTTGATTTCTTCTTTGGCTCATTGGTTTTAAGTAGGATGTTGTTCAACATCCACATATTTGTGAATTTTCCAGTTTTCGGCTTGTTACTGATTTCTAGCTTCATACCATTGTGTTCAGAAAAGATACTTGATATGATCTCCGTCTTCTTAAATGTGTTAAGACTAGATTCGTGGCCAAGCATATGATCCACCCTGGAGAACGTTCTGTATGCATCCTGCTGCTGTTGTATGGAATGTTCTGTATACGTCTGTTAGGTCTATCCGGTCCTAACTATTGAGCATATAGTTCAAATCCAATGTTTCCTCACTGGTTTCCTGTCTGAATGATCTATCTGTCATTTTAGATGTAAGGTAATAATAGCTGCATCTGTTGAGCCCACACTGGGTGTTGCTAGATTTTGCTGCATGACCTGCTGCATGTAGTCTGGATACTTTTTTAATATGACTAATATCATTAGGTAGGTCCTATTATTTACTACTTTTATAGCTCAAGAAACTGGGGCTCAAAAAGATGAAGTAACTTGCCCAGGGTCATATAGTCAAGTAAATAGTAGAACTAGTGCTGAATCCAAGTCCACCCACCTTATGCCAGTGCTTCACCGCTGGGAAGCATCACGTTCTCAGATGGAATTGCCCGTGTGTGGTTCCTGCCTAGCTATCCAGCCATCAGTGGCTCAAAGATGCTAGGGATTGAAAGCCTGTCCCATGTGATAGAAGGACTTGGACATGTTTGATTCTGGGCCTTAGACGTTTAGTTAAAAACTAGGCAACATATCAACATAGAGTTGACAAAGCGAATTTTTAAGTCTTTAAATATCCTTGTGAGTATATTGGCCTATCTGGAATAACTAAAACCACCTCTACTTTTTGTGTAATTCTTTTTTTTTTTTAAGAAATAATATAATCTGATCACAGAGCTCATCCTATTGATCATATCAGAAATCCTGAGCCTTTCAATTGATTTTTCACCCACCCACTGAAAAATAATCACCGTGAAAAGAACCTCTTTGTTTAGTGGTCCAAATGAGGAAGTTTCCTCCTTCTAAATGGCTGCATGGGGAAGCCAAGATATTGTCAGAGACATATGAGAAGGTGGCTGGCTGCTCCTGGAAGTGGGGCAAGGTGAGTTGGTGGTTGTACCCATTCCCTGGTGTCTTCAACTTTGTAGGAAACCCCCAACCAGCCATGGCCGAGTCATGCCAAAGTCCATCTTTCTCACTCTTTTCTGTATTTGCCCTTTATTTTTTAACTTTTTATTTTATATTGGAGTATAGCCAATTAACAATGTTGTGATAGGTTCAGGTGCACAGCAAAGTGACTCAGTCATCCACATGTACTTGCACTTTCTGATAGACACTCTTTTTCTTTAGAAATGTTAATATTCCCAATCAGGCCATAGCCCAATTTTTAGCCCCAGGCACTCTTCTATCTTCATTATTACTGTTATTAATAATTTTTATCTAATTATCCTGCCAACTGGTCATTAATAATGCCAAGCTCTTTACTGTACTGGTCGGATCATTGCCAAATAAGGCATGGTTGTTGATTTGAACTTTTCTGGCTCTAACCAGACAGAATCATAAACCGTAAAGGAAGTTGGAATTAGAAAGTATCTCAGAGATTGTCTTCTGCCTATGAGAAAACGGTGCCTTGCCCAAGGTTAAGCTAAAAGACAAGAGCTTAGAGCTTCCATTTTTCAGGGTAAAATTCTGGAGACTACAATTGGGAAACCATTGCATGCTCTAAATTACATAAATATCATTTTGGAGGATTTGTATCGATGGCAGAATTATTCCAGAGAATGGAACAATTGATAGCATTATTCTTTCTCCTCCCAGAACTGGTGAATTAAAGTATTGAATTGAATTTGGTCAGTGATCAATTCATCTTTAAATTGGTGGTTTTCATCTCGGATGTTTTCCCCAGTATTTTGGTGCTTATGGACTTTGGAACCCAGCTAGCACGATTGGCCTGTGGATCCTTGTAAGTAATTTGTGTTTTACGGTTGTTACCTGATTGTAAAAGATTAGTGGGAGAAATCCAACTACAGACAGAAAAAAAGTTTGCTTTTTCTCTCTCGAGTGTTCAGAGTAGGAAGTAATCAATCAAATTATGGGAATAAAATTCGTTTTCCCTTTTTCAGAGTTCTTACTTGGATTAGAGCTCTCCTTTCAATAGGAAATATCAAAGTTGCCAGGCTGGTTTGAATGACAAATTCAAAAGTGGTGTGTTTGTTACGGTCGTAAATCTTTGCAGATTCTCCTTAAGCTCAGGTATTTAAAAAGGGAACTGAATTAAGCCGCAACGAAAGTTACATTCCCAGGGCTAACTGCTGCGCCCCTGGTCACCTTTCTTAACTGAAGCCATGTTTGCTTGCAATCGATGTTTTGAAAAGTTCTGGCGGTAAGAAAAGGCTGCAGTGATGAAGTGATTTCGTTTTACAAACAAAGCTTTTGAGTAAACAAAAACTGGCATCTGGGTTTTTTCTTAATTTTCTGGTGGACTTTAATTATTGTAGTTTCTTTCATCAAATGTTGTGGGTTCTTCTTAAAGAAATAAAGGCCGCTTGTTTTTCTTTCTAATGAGGCCTTTCTGTTTCTTCTTGGTGTAGGAGGACTTGAGATTACAACAGTATCTGTTAAAAAGGCTTTCCCCAAAGCCAGAGGGTCTACTAGAATGCCTTGCTAGGGTTTAATGATGGAAAGAAAACACATTGGATCTGTTCTATATTTATATGGGGCGGGGGGAGTTCATGGGGAGCTAATGCTTGTGATGAAAATTCTTGGGATTTTCAGGTGCATTTGCCCTGTGGCAGAGGGTGGCAAGTTGGAAGCAGACATTGGAGAAACCACTTCTCAGCTCCAGCTGACAGTTACCAAGAAAGAAAGTAGACTCATGATTGCCCTGCCCTCTGATTTTTCTAAAGAATCTCGGGATACTGATTTTTTAAAAAACATATTGAGAAATAATTAACATATTAAAAACCAAAACTAACACAAACCAAAATTCTGCATAGAGGGAGTAAATCAATTTCATCTGGAGGAGAGGGGCTGCTAGTTTATAACCTTTGGCTTACAGTGAAGATCAGAGTTAGCAACAAAAAGCTGGTGTGTATTAAGAGATTTTCAAACTGTGAATCCCAAGACATTAGTGTATAATAAAACCAATTACTATTTTTTTAATGGAAGGGGCTATAACAGGATAAAATAAGAGAGCGAATCCCAGGTAGTAAGCTGGGCAGATATTATCTTGACAAGCTTGGTTCAGGTATGTACATACATAAATAGATCAGTGTGTGCTGAAAGATTGGATGTAAACGTAATTGTTATTAGTGGATTTCAATAGAAAAAAGTTTGAAAAACACTGGCGGGTGTGAGCAGAAGTCCTGTGTGAAGAGACTAAAGTGAACGTGCTTCAGGGTCCCTCGAGAAACTAACCTTGGTCTTTTTCAACTTTGTATCTCTGGGCCCTGGAACTGTACCTGTCACAGAAGAGATTCACTCTTTGTTTAATAAAAAAAAATGATGCCTTAGGCCATGGCTCAGTGATTTTTTTCTGGAAAGGGCCAATAGTAAATGTTTTAGGTTTCGTGGGTCATATGGTCTCCGTCACAGCTATTCAACTCTGCTTTTTAGCAGGAAAGCAGCCTTAGACAATATGTAAATGAATGGGTGTGGCTATGTTCCAATAAAAAACGTTGTTGACCAAAACAGGCCTTTGGCTCACTGGCCTGGTTTGCAGACTTCTAGGATAGGCTAAAAGCTTCAGATATGTCCCTGGACCTTCCCTTACTTTACTTAGCATGTGAGTATCCACCACGAACATTCATGGGAGGTGCTGAGGGTGTAGCTGAGGGACCCCTATGCGAGGTGCCGCTCAGAAATAACAGCTCCTCGAGGCTGGATGAAGCTAGAAGTGTCCATCCCAGGCAGTGACCAGTGGGAACTTTTTGAAATATGCAGACTTGTTCAGCAGGTGGCATTCCATGTAAAGGTGATTCCTATGCTCAATGACAAAAGTTCTACTTTGGAAGAGACATCATATAAGCACAAATCGGCAGTCTTTGGTCATTGTTTTTACAAAAGCTTAATAATGCATTTTGCGGATTCCTTGACTTTGTCTCGAGTACCTGTTTAGTTTACAAAGAGCTTCCCCTGCTTCTCCATTCTTCCGTCTGTCTTTTGGACGCTTGGGCATCCTGTGATGGGGTCACCTGACCTCTGTCCTGAGAAGCAATCCCACCCAGCAGTTTCAGCCAACAGTCTGAGTTTGCAGCTGAAGAGTGAGGTCTCACGTTGGGATCAAAGTGTCAGAAAAGATTTTTGAGACCATTCAGTAACATGTTTAGGGAGTTTGGACTTTATTCTAGATCAGCGTTGCCCAAAAGAAATGTAACGGGAACCGCATATGTCCTTTTAAATGTTCTGGTAACTTCTTTAAAAAAGTAGGAATGGGGCTTCCTTCGTGGCGCAGTGGTTGAGAGTCCGCCTGCCGATGCAGGGGACACAGGTTCGTGCCCCGGTCCGGAAAGATCCCACATGCCGCGGAGCGGCTGGGCCCGTGAGCCATGGCCGCTGAGCCTGCGTGTCCGGAGCCTGTTGCTCCGCAACGGGAGAGGCCACAGCAGTGAGAGGCCCGCGTACCGCAAAAAAAAAAAAAAAAAAAAAAAAAGTAGTAATGAAGAGGCAATGTTCATTCTAATAATATTTTGATTGAAGCCAAGTTGTCTGAAATATTATAATTTCACCATGTAATCAACAATAAAACATTATCAACGAGACATTTTGCATTTTTCGTCCAAAATCTTCCAAATCTCATACGTATTTTGTTTTATTTTATTTTTTTAACACTTTATTTTATTTTTATTTTTTGGCCGTGCCACACAGCATGTGGGATCTTAGTTCCCTGACCAGGGTTCGAACCTGTGCCCCCTGCCTTGGAAGCATGGAGTCTTAAGCACTGGATCGCCAGGGAAGTCCCTCATATGCATTTTATGCTTGCGGCATTTCTCAATTCCGAGTACCCACATTTCGAGTATTCAGTAGCTCCCTGAGGCCAGTGGCTACCATATTGGGTAATTACGGCTCTTGAGGCAGGGCCGGGGAGGGGTTTTGAAGGCTTTCCATAGAGAGCTGATTCCGTAGACGTCCTCTGATTCTGCCCAGGAAACCCAGTCCGAGGTGGCATGGGAAGGGCGGGGATGCACACCAAGCCCCTGGTTGTTGAGTCTCAAGGACAGAGATGGAGGCTTGAACTAGAACAGGGCCATGGCCATGGGAAGTGGTGGGAAGGAGATTTGCTGGACGTTTTGGTGGAAGGAATCATAAAACTTTGTGTGGGATGCTAGCAAGGAGGAAAGGGGGAGAAACTGGAGAAGACTGGAAGATTTCCAGCTCAGGGATATTTATGATTAACTGTGACTGTCATAGGGAGGGACACAGAAGGAGTTAACAGGTACCAAGGGGAACAGACAACTTTGTTTTGGCACATGAAGCGGATGGAGCCTCAAGGTGGGCTGGAGCACACAAATAAGGTCAGGCTTGGGACCCCCGTAGGCCTGGTGGCTGAGGCCGTGCCAGCGTCACTGTAGCCGAGATACGAAACTGTGCAGCAAGGACACAGGGGAGGAAGGGAAGGGCAGGAGCAGGAAGACATGGTTATGTTCTTGCCCCAAAGAAGGACCGTTTCTACAGTTTATGCTGTGCACATGCAAGTGTTTAGAGGGAAAGGTACTGATGTTTGCTTTGAAACACATTCAGAAGGATGAGATGAATTGATGGATGGGTAGACGGATGTGTAGATATGTGATAATAAAAGTGCAGAAAAATCCCTATTTAGAATCTAGTTGGTGGGTAGATGGGTGTTTGGTTGTACAATTCTTACCAATTTTTGCCACGTTTAAAATTTTCATAAGAAAATGTTGGCAGTAGCAGGGAGGAGACGTTTTCAAGGTCAGTGGTATGAAATGCTACAGAAGGTGTGAATAGAGGTCCGAGACCAAAGAATGTTTGTCTCATCAACTAGGAAGTTATTGGTGACCCTGAGACCAGGTGGGCTATGGCGTGTGACAAAGCAGGCAGTGTGTTGATGGGTAAAAGAAAGCTACTCGGAAGAGGCAGAGAGTGTGATGAACTTCATCCATGTGTCTGCCTGATCTTTGCTGTCTCCCTCTTTTTCCTGGATTGAGTTGGCCAGTGGGGTCCTCCTGCTTGCTTTATGACCATTATGGCTGGTCATCCGTGTACATAAAACTTCCCTATATAGAAAGGAGGTTTTTACAGTGTGTTTAGTACGTTTCTGTCCTGGTTACTGCATTTGTGTGTCCTGTTTTCTGCGTGGATGTCGTTACTTAGGCCTGGTGGCTTGATCAGCAGTTCCTTTATCACAAGGTCTTAGGAAAAAGCCTTTTTTTTTAAATTGCAGACTGTGCTCTTTGGCTGGATGCTTAAAACTTCCTGCGTTAGTTACTGAGCACAAGTAGCATCTGATAGACCTGTTTAAGTTTCTTGAACATTCTGGTGAAAGTGTAGTGGCTAACTTTCAAGGTAGTGCTGTACCAGCCTATTCTAAACTCCATTGCAAGGCCGGGCAGCAAAAGAAACTTGCTTTAAGAATCTCCGTCTTTTTGAAAACTCACTTGAAAATTCCCTGAAAGAATGAGGACTTGTGAATGCTTTGTGTTTTCTCTCACCAACACTGAAATTTAAAGTTTCAACCATGGATATTCTTTCACTGGTGACATCTTTTTTTTTTTTAAGATTGATTTTTATTTATTTGTTTATTTATTGAGGCTGCACCGGGTCTTAGTTGCGGCACGAGAGCTCTTAGTTACGGCATGTGTGCGGGATCTAGTTAGTTCCCCTACCAGGGATCGAAGCTGGGCCCCTGCACTGGGAGTGCGGAGTCCCACCCACTGGACCACCAGGGAAGTCCCCATTGGTGACATCTTATTTCTTCTCTAGGAATACCAAATTGAAGACATTCTTTGTAATGCTTCTAATATTTTCCTTTCTTTTCCCTGGAAATTCTGCTGCTGCTGAGAAAGCATTAAAAAAAAAAAAAGAAAAAAAGGAAAAACCTGAGAAAACCAAACCAACTTATTCCTACTGTCTGACTCACAGATCTATTGCTTATGGGGGGAAAAAATTGTTTTTGTAGTGTTTGTTTCTCATTTAAGTCAATGGCAGTCATTTCTCTCTGATTCATAGAGGCTCTTCGGGAAAGGACGTGAAGGACATTTCAAGTTGAAAATTGCTTAAAATAAGGGGACTCGCGTACCTAAAGTTCAGAAACTATTTTCATGGCATCTCTCTAGGTTTAGTCTTGGAGTATTGCAAATAATTCATCTATTTCACCATGATGGTCCTTTCTAGTCCACTCAGAAATTGAGGGTGGACCTTTAAACAGCCTGGTGGTGAGATTTGGAAAGTATAAGGGAGGAGGGAAGAGGGGGGTGAGACGTCCAGAGAACCGAGGAACTCAAAAGCTCGAGGGTTTAAGTGTAAACAAATGACTGCATGAAATCTTCACTCATCTAATATCCTGATTAAAATGAAGCAGGCCACCGTGTCGCCCTTTGCATTTGTGTGACAGAACTGGAGAACTTTTCATTGCGTGGCCAGAGGGCTGCATAATTGCAGCAGTGGCGAAAATAGAAAACTAGAAGGGGAAAAGAAAGAGAAGCACTGCTGAGCTAATGCTTCAGAGGCCACCAGTAAAGGGGCCCAGAGACCCACGAGGAGGGGCGTGGGGTGGGCAAGCGGGTTCAGACCTGGCTCGGATCTGGCGCTCTTGATGTTTTCGGTAGATACCTCTGGGGACTTCTGTGAGTCCTGAAATTCTCAGATGTGGAAATGTTCGCACCTGCCCCTCCTTGTGTGTCTCCCCGTCCACAATCCTTCCTGTGGCCATCGGCTTCCAGTAAAGGTCCTCATCATTCTGTCCACTTGATCTTTCTCGAAAAAGAGCATCTCCCCACATTCGCGGAGACTGAACGGCTATGTGCCTTCACAGGAATTCACATCATCTGCGTCTACAAAATTAACGCGTGTCTGAACCTTGTGAACTGTGCAGTCTGCTTACGTATCATCAGTGTGTCTGCTGGGGGTTACTATCTACGACAAACAGAGGATTTCAGAAAAATATGACAGTATTTCAAATATAGTTTCTTTAATAGATTATCGATTTCTTGGGGAGAGGAAACAGGAAAATCATGAGTCACATGATACAATGTATGAACAGGGGTATGCAGATGTAAAAGATGATTATTATGAAATACTTGGAAATCTGTTGGATGTGAAATGTCTCATTCCGTGGCCAATCCCCTGATGGTTCATCAAACTACATCAAGGGTTAGATATTTTATATATATATATATATATATATATACATATATATATATGGGTTCTTTTATTGACATATAGTTGATTTACAATGTTGTGTTAGTTTCTGCTGCACAGCACAGTGACTCAGTTATACATATGTATACACTCTTTTTCCTATGCTTTTCCGTTATGGTTTATCCCAGGACATTGAATTTAGTTCCCTGTGCTCTACAGCAGGACCTCGTGTGTCCGTTCAGATAGATTATATTTTGACTCTCTTCTTTCAGGCGTTGTTTCCCCTTCCTTCATAAAAGAAAGCAAATAAATAATAGTTTATTTAAACAGCTCCATTAGTACATTGGCTTGAACATGGGATGTATGTGTACCTATTGTCATGATCTGCAGCACAGTTTTAAAGGTTTGGGTGAAATCGTTGCCCTTCAAAACAGTAAGCTCTTGAAATTGCATAATAACTAAATATGTAAACAATTTCAGTGTATTGATTTGGGCGTCTGATTTCTGAGTGCCTCTTATCAGAATTTTGTAGAATGCTAGCTCCGTTTTGAAAGCGTGGGCAAAATCATTTTCCTTAAATAAAGAAAATTCTTTTCCTTACTCCCAAGGCCTTAAAAATCTGAACTGTTGAACCCAGCTTTGAGTAATGATGTGCTATACTTTGCCAAATGAGTCGTTTCCCCTTTTATCACATCCATCAGAAAAAGGAAGTGTTCTGTTGGACAAACTGTGTCCCAGAAAGGCCTTTTTGTGCGTGTGTTTGTTTGCTTAAGTCAAGGTAAGTTTAAAATCAGAGGAAAATTTCATATTGTTCTCAGGTGATATTTACAAGTTTGAGTCTGTGGGTTGTATTCTGTCGGCACAGAAATGCTAAGACAGTAGTTAAAGGAAAGAGGAATCCGTAATCAGAGGAAAGTAATGTAGACTGTTTAATAGTGTATGTTCACATAACAGTGATGGAAATAAGACAGATTTGCAGTTTTTTTTAAGACACAGCCACAACAAAATGTAAAATGTATCATAAACAGTTTTTGAAAACTTGAACTATTTAGGCTCAGAACAGTGTGACCGTATTTACTTTTATGATATTCAATTCCTGTTTGAGTTTCACGGACTTTGTACTAAATCTCAATTCTCTCGGCACTGAACTTGCTTGTTCTCACCCCCAAATAAATTATCTAATTATTAAGAAATAAGTACACTATCATAAAATCTCATTATTAGCATTAGAAATGACCTCCAGGTCATCTGGCCCAATACTTATCTGACAGACCAAAGTATATTAAATGAGTCCCATAGCTGCTCTAGTCAACAAATAATCTTCTGATATGTCTTCAAACACTGACGTAACCTGACTTATTTGAAGGGTAAACTATTTAGTCAGTTCTTGGCTTCTTTTGCCTACTGGTTGCCAAGCAGAATCTCATCTGTTTATTCTTTATTCACGTGACTAGTTGTTTTGAGAGAGTGCAGAGGGTGTAGGCCACTTTAGAAAGAGGATTTCAGTAGCTCATATTCACGTTTATTTATTTATTAGAAAGATGATACAGCAGTTCTGCTAGAGTGATTGTTTCGAACACGTTGAGTTTGTTCCAGTGGAATTCATAGTTTAGGAAAGCGTTTGCATATACTGCCAGTTTTAGATTTGTACGTTTGTAGCTCGTGTACATTTTCATCAGCAAGAAACACTAGATGAATGCAGAAAACTGCACTCAGCTGAAGTGAGCCGTGTAAGAACACACACACGTGCACACATTTGCACGCATGTGCCTCAACTGTCCACCAGCCACCTCAGCTCAGAGCCAGTTCTGAGTTACATTCATCTACATCTGCTGAACAGTCCCATTTTTGATAACCTGCTTTCCACCACTTCGCAATAACTCCCAAGCTGCAACGCTCCCAACGCGCGATTCCACTAGAAAACTTTAGGGCTTTTTCAAGGTCAAGTGTCATGTGTTTATGAATCACTTAACCAGTTGAAGTGTGAAAACTGGGGTACTGTTATTACTAGGTTCCTACCTTTCAAAAAATGTGCCACGGATAGATTTTGAGAGTGTTGTAGCTTAAGTCCATTTTCCCCATAAGCTCTGTGGTTTTTATTGTGTGATTTTATGTAGTGGAGGGATTTTAGGAATGCATACGTTGGAGTTGTAGCACAGCTGACTGGATACCATTACAGAAAATGTAGCAAATGCAGTACAGACAAGCCTTGTAACCAATGTGATGTATTTCCTCTCAGGCCTTTTACTGTGTGTCACATATTTTTTAAATTTGTTAATCTAATTAGGCTCAGGGCACATGTACAATTTGTTAGAAATTTTATCATTGAGGAATATCATATAAACATTTTCTAACTATATTGTTAGACCTTTTATAAATATTGTAATGACTTCTAAATCCCCTTTTAAGAATGTATCATAATTTACTGATCATTTGGGCTTTAGGCACTTTTTAATTTGGGGCTCTTATTCACAGTGCTTTGATGCATATCTTTGTAACGCGTTTTTTTATGTTGAATGCAAGTTGTTTGGAATGCTCTGCCAGAAATAGAGTCACAAGGTCAGAGGCTGTGAATATTTGATACCTATCGCTGAATTGATTTCCAGAAGGCTTGTGTGAATTTCTACTCCCAGCAGTATTGTACAGGTAGAAGTGTGATCAAGTTTCTCTGTTTCTGGGGTTCTAAAACAACAGAGAGACAATTTCATTGGACTGGGAAAATGTGAGCCCTGTATCCACAGAATCAGCTGCTCTGCTGCTCACATGTTGCCTCTGCTGGCTCTTGCCTTGTCCTTAGCACCCTGGCTTCTTTTAAACCTCCTTCTAAAATGTCCAGATGTGTTGGTTTTCTAATCCTTTCAAGGAATGTCCACAATACAGAGGTCCAACTGTCCATCTCCTAGGAAGGAAAGTGTCACAGTGTGATCTGGAAACTGGAGACGTACTCCTGAACCCACCAGGTGATGACTTGATTTGGGACAAGTCTGTTCCCCTTGGTAGGACCTCAGTTTTGTTTTCTTAAAAACTGGGTTTGACTCAGTGTTTTCTGAACATATTTGGTCATCTTTAGAGATGTGTTCTCAAGGAATCGTAGAGGTGAGGAAGACACGGTGAGGGGGTGAGGTGAAGAGAGATAAAGGCGGGTGAAAAAAAATCTATCCAGCAGCATTCTGTTACTTAGGAGAACACTAATCTTCAAAACAGCATTTTGTTATGAAATATTTCAGTACATAGTAAAGTTGAAAGACTTTTGCAGTAAACACCCATCTGCTCACTACCTCGAGTCTGTTCTTAGAATTTTATTGTGCTCATTTTATCACATAGTTTTCCATCGATGTGTCCTCTGTGCACTGTGGACTCTCTTCTGTTTGCACGGTCCCTTAGGGCATGGTGACTCTCCTCAGACACCACAGGGCCCTGGGAAGGTTGGGGTAAGTTGCCAGTTAGTCACTGAGACCACTGGAGTCAGCAGATTGGTACCCAGCGCCATCTTGGATGTCCTCTGAGGGAGAGTTTCTTCCTGCAGCTTCACAGAAAAGAGCTTTTGCTGAAATGATGCATCAACTGCACAATATAAAATATAAGAATAAGGAGACTGAATATAAAAAGGCACAGGATCTGTAGATCCAAATGAGCAGAGTTCATCAAAGCAGTCTCCAGTGGAGGCTATATGCCTCCTTCAGTGTTGCCATCACCCAGAGTATTTGGGGGGATTTTTTCTTTTGGAATTCCCCTCAGGACTATACAGCTCATAAGAAAACTGGCTTTCTTGCTCGGAACAGACAGACGCAGGTTAGACTAGTGACGCTACTCCTCCAAGCCACCCTTCGTCCCCCTTTCTCCCTCTAATCCCAGCTGTGGCTACTGTTCTCAGCACCCATGAGCTTGTGCGGGCTGAGTTCCCTGTGTTTGCAGACATCTAAGGAGAGAGCTTTCATGACAGCAAGCTTCTCTTGTCTCTCTGTGACGCTGAGCAGCTCGCCACCAAATAAACGCTTGTGCTTGTTTCTTTCTCTGTAAAATATGGCCAAGAATTTTCACCAGGCTCAAGTGGGAGGGTGGTTGTGATGAAAAAAAAATGAGATACTTAGGAACCCCAAGCTCCTGTAAATACATGAAAAACACATGGGGTAAAATGATTTTAAGTATCATTTTATGATATTGAAATAAAAGTCATAAGGAAAAAAAAAAAGACTGAAAGGAGATCCAGTAAAATGCCAGCATGCTAGAATTAGGGACCAGCGATAATTTCCTCTTCCTGTTTTCCAAAATTGTTTATACGGTGGTACTCCCTTTATCATGAAAAAGTGTATTAGGACTAAGCATCTGTTGTTCTCATCATTTTAGGACAAAAAGCAAGAAATGACTTTTGTAGTAGGTAGTGGAAGAAGGAAGCAATCCGTCATTTGGGGGAGAAACTGAAATCTCGCAGAAACGAACCTTCTTTGCCTACGAGTAGTACTGACTGCTGATCTATACCTTCTGTAGCCTAAGAACATTTGTTTACTTTGCATCCCTGGATAACAGCTGGGGTCTCACAAATGTGTGGAGAAGATTTGACTGTCAATGATTCTAGAAGATTTTATCACTTGGAGCTGTGAGAAGACTTTGAGAGGTTAGATTAACCGTTGGCTAACCTGCGAACTCCTGTCTTCCGCACTGTGCCACTTCCCAGGCGGGATTAGTGGCACCCGGAACAGAATTCCCAGGGCCCAGCTTCCGTGAGCAGGAAGGTGGGAGGAGCGAGGGACAGCTCAAGCCCCGTTTTAGGTTTTTAAGCAGAGAATGCGAACACCAGCGAGGTCGCGAGGGCAGGCGTCCTGGAAGTTCTTGGGTGCGCTCTTCAGAAGTTCTGTTTTGCCCTTTTCTTCCCCCCACTGTCTTTCCCAAGGGAAAGGGATCTGCATCAGAATTTTACTTCCAGTCTAGTTTCCTGCATTAAAATTTCAGAGGCTGCTAGTTGTGAGAAATGGACATCTTAAAAATCATGGCTGGTTGTGCAGAGAAAGAGGAACCGGAAGAGTTGGCAGGACGCAGCCTGGGAACAGGAGTGATGACTCATCGAATTCATTCTTGGGTCCTCTGTGAGCATCAGGCTTTGGGCAGGTGTTGCATTTCAGGGTCGTCTCCTTCGGAGGGCTCCTGTGCTGTATGCATCTGCCGTGTGTTCCTGCACTGCACGGAGATGCTGTACGCTTAGCCTCTCCGCTCGTGAGATGTGGGACTAATATAGCCTCACCATGAGAACCTTTATTTATCTCAGAAACACTTCCAGTGATGAGAAGGACTGAGCTGGGGAAAGATATGATCCCCTTCCCACCTCCCTCGGCCACTAACAATAAACACACAGGAATGTTGCAGAAAATATAACAACCACCACAACAAAAACAAGTACCCCCAGCCAGAGTCCAAAGGCAGGGAATTCTCCCGCCAGAGCAATGCAGGCCGAGGCTGTGGTACCCACAGAGGATGCCCAGGAGGGAGGGCCCGCAGGCGGAAGGCCGGGGTTCTGGGATGCGGCCTGTGTTTGCCAGGAGAGACAAAACGGTGGCCCCTACATCTGCCAAATGCCATGACAAACGCCCTGCGCTCTGTCCTCGTGGCTCACCTGTCAAGCTCAGAAGAATGTGGCCAGGAGGCTTGCCTTCTCGATAGGTTTTTGGACAAAAGAAAAAATCACCCACAAAAACTTAAAACCGCAGTTCTGTATGTTGGCATGTGGTCTGAGTTTATACTTCCTGTGAAGTATAAACTGAGAAGTATAAACTGTGATTTCACACACTGAGAAATCAACGTAAAAACTGGTCTCAGGGCCATTGAAACCCCTGGTATCTTTGGCAGACAAAAAAAAAAAAAACTGCTTTGGGTTTTTTATAACTTGGTTCCCAGGAGAATTCCCCAGAATGAGCAGCCGGGATGGAGGATGAGGCCACCATTAGCAATTTCAATCAGTTGAGAAAAGAAATCAACCATGAGTGAGAAACAGGGGACTCAGCAAACCCCAGAAAGACCTCAGAGACACAGCACTCTGAAAGGTGTTTACAACTCGTTTTAAATTATTAGAGAAATTTTAAAATATATAAAAGTCACAATGAAAAATTACAACAGCATAAAAAAGATTTGGAAAAGAACCAAAGAGAATGTGAAAGGAACAGTAGAGTTGAAATTAAAAACTCAATGGATAGGCTAAGCTGCAGATTAAAATAGCAGAAACAAACTTAGTAATAACTAAGAGATCAGTCTGATAGGTTTACCAAACAGCAGAACCAAGCAGCTGGAAAATATTAATAACTAAAAGGTTTGATGAAATTACCAAAGAGATAAAGAGGCAGAGGACTAGAAGAGGGTGGTTTCTAGGCACAGAGAATAGACTAACTAGGTCCAAGGTACATTTAGTAAGACATCCAGAGAAGAGAACGTGGAGAACTTTCAGATAAATAAAGAGTTGACTACACACAGGCTTTCACTGAAACAACTACTAAATGATATACGTTAGCAAGAAAGACTGAATCCGTAAGGAAAGCACGTAGAGCCAAGAATTGGGTAAACATGCTCTAGTACATCTAAATGAGCAAGGACTATAAAATTAATAAAAGTCATAAATTCGTTGGATTATTAATGAGAATGAGGTGAAGGGTAGTGTTGATAGTGAGAAGGAGAGTGATATTCACTTTAGATTTTCTTAAGTTAACCATCATGCAAACCATTTGCATGTAGCCACTAAAAGAATAAAAATAACTTCAAACTGGAGCGATGGTAAAACAGTATAAATAAACTCAGTCAACCCAATAGAAGTCAACAAAGTAGCAAAAAAACCCCCCATAGAATAGGAACAAGAAAACATAGGAATAGACGTAGAATCTAGAAAGCATCAAATAAGATGGCAGAAAAGAAGTCCAGATTTATAAGTAATCAAAATAAATGTAAATGGATTAAACTCAGACATTGAAAGATTCTCGGATTGGATAATTTTCTCAGAAACATAAGTCTCTGTCAGAAAGAACCTGGATCTTTGGAGAAAATTTCTACTCCTTTCAAACTTCCGCAGTACACCGCACGCACTTCTAGTATCTTCTACACCAAGGCATTAAAATACATGTCGCTGTGCACAGGCTGAATAAAGATCAGTGTGTAGAAAAAATATCATTAACATGTGTCCTGAGGTGCCGCTGATGGAAGAATGGCTTTTCTTGGATTAACATTAAAAGTTTCCTAAAATCAAACCTAAACTCTATAGTTTCCTACAGAGCAGTGGTAATGCAGCTTTTTGGTCAGGGCGACCCGTCCACATGTTTCATTGTGTACCAGTACATTGGGCCATGCATTCAACAGTGATTGAGAAAAACTGTACGCCCAGCACCAGTGCTAATAGTTGCAATTTTGTGATTTTTCACTTGCCCTCTCTCAGTTGATGAAAAGCATTTTAAGAGTTCAGAGACATCTGCTCAAGACAGGAAGGAGCTCCAGCCATGTTCTTTGGGGACACATTTCCATAGCCAGAAAGAGAGAGGGCAGAGCCTCGAGTCCGGCATGGGGAACCCGTGTCTTGGAGGAAGGTCATTTTGTGATGCTTTGCTGAGCCAAACGCCTTTGTATTAGTGATTCCTAGAGGTAGAGCTTGAAAGAACCTTCTGAGTTTCCAACCCGCCAAGCTGCTATAGACATGAACAAGCTAAATGCTCCCTGCGCTGGGATCGGCAGATGAGCTGGACATCTGTGCCATTCACAGTTTGCCCAGATTCTGACTTCTAGATTACCTACACAGTTCCTCCTCCGGTTGCCCTGGTTCCAGCTGACGTAACGTCCTCCTGCATCGCGATCCGAACACAACACTGGTACCAGCACACAGACCCTTCAGGTGCCTCAGAGAGCAGAGAATTCGCCATCCTGTTTCAGTAGCGTCGGTGCCCTTCTAACCCCTCCACTTCCCTGGGCCCCACCGTTAGTGTCTTTCAGTACCATTGCCCCCCTGAACAGATGACCTGTGATCTCACTTTTCCCAGGGTTCTGGTGGCCCGTCCGAAAGGTTCATCACTTACTTTCCGAATGGGATCCATGCATTCCTGGAGGGAGGAGGGTCTGGTACTCGTTTGGGGAAGATGGGTTCCCCTTCCCCTGCCTTCCGTCTGCACTGTACATCACAGGTTGTATCTTTCCCACGTCCAGTGCAGCCCTGAGGATCTCGGGGGTCTTGTCGTGGGTCGCATGGGGTTGATTTGACTCCTTTACCCCTACCAAGCGAGCAGCAACAGCGGGCCCACCGAGCTTCGCAGGCTGTGTACCCACTCCTCATACACAATGCCCTTGTAGAAGAAGCTCAGGCCTTCCAGGCAGCCGAAGTTAGACAAAAACCACCTTTTCTGTGAGCTCAAATACAGTCCTGTCGTAGTGAATCTAGGGTGGCTTGCGGCCGCAGGGCACGTCGGCTGGCTTCATAAAGCCTGGGTCCTGGAGCCCAGCTGGCTGCCTTGATGTTTGACTCTGGATGGAGTTTGGCCCATGGAAGTGTTGCCAGCAGTTTCCATCGATGTAGAAAAACAGGACTTACAGCCCATAAATTCTCTGCCTGACCGGGGCTGGGGTGTAGGGCGGCGATGGAGGGGCCTGGGGGGAGGATGGTAAAACACTTCCTTCGGGGTCATGTTTCTCCAGTTTTTGAATCTGTCTTTCACACTGGACATTTTTATAGGGCCATTTGATCCCAGGATGTAAGAGAGATCAGAGGGGGTGGCAGGGGGCGGCAATGTCAGGAATCGGATAGGGTTACGGTCCGTGAGTCCCCGGCCACCACACTGGTGACAGGATGTGCAGTGCTCACAGAAGGGCTTGGGGTGTCCGTCAGAGGCAGCTGGGTCTGTCCCTGCCTTCTGCAGAGGGAGTTACCCTGGACTCCTCCGGGCCAGGTCTGTGTCTGACGCATCTACTGGCACGCGGTACGCCTGCAGGCGGCTGGGCACCCCCTGTAACAGCGAAGGGTCTTTCTTTCACTTTAACATTTGCTTCCCGTTGCTTTTGTTCACTGAAAGGATACTGTCTCTGTATACATAACGGCCTGCCTCGGGGCACCCTGTCCTTCTGCCTGAATGTTAAACTAAAGTGCCTTTGTTCAGGGACACATCTGGACCCTGTCCACCTGTGGATGGCTGCAAGGAAGAAGAAATTAACATATCCCCTCCCTGAGGCTGGCCATTCCAGGGGGTATTTGCAAAACGTATGGCCTTTTTACTTTACTTCCTCATCTCCTTCCCCTCTCTGTGCTATAAAAGAAACTGGCATCCAAACCCCCTGAAGGTCGTTTTTCGGAGACGCTAGTCTGCCATCTTCTCTGTCTGCGGGCCAGTCACCTCACCTCCGATTCATTGGCCTGTCGTGTGGCCAGCAGAGCTGGAGACACAGCCAAAGACACTGCTGGTCTCAGCCACGCAGGACAGGGCTGGAAGGCCTTGGGTGGAGGGAAAGGGGGCGGAGTCCGATCCGTAGTCGGTTCCCATTTTTAGGTTTTTGGAGACAGGCTGAACAGACTGCTGGTTGGTCTCTGCTTGAGGAGCCAGCTGTCCATAAGGGTGGACCTTGCACCCTGCTTTGGCAAGTGTGGGGTCCTCCTGCCGCCGAGCTCGCCAGCGCAGTGAGAACCCCATCACAGCCAAAAGCTTATCCGCGGAAGCTGCCTTCGGCACAGACCAGCACACAGCATTGCCACTTTGCTTCGGGAGCCTCCTCTTGTCAGCCCTGTGATGGGGACCTTCGCTCTTGCAAAATGCACAGCGTTCTGGGTGCTTCTGTGAGCGAAGGGCTGCTGCCTGCTGCTGGGCCCAGCTACTGGTGGGATTCCTCGGTGCCTCGAGCTCGCTGGGAGGTCTGTGGCCAGTGCGTTTAGGGATGCTTCTGGGCTGGCAGCATCTCAGGGAGAATGCCTGGGAGAGAGTCAGCAGTGGGGAGAGAAAAAATGCAGACTAGCATTACCTCCTAAGACGAGAAACTTCCCACTTGTGGGAAGTGGACAAAAGTGCCTGGCTGCAGCTAATGTCCAGGCTGCCGTTCCTCCAGGGCACTGGGTCCTGGGGCTGGCCACTTTCTAGCACCCCCTGGGGAGCTGGTACTACTGATGCCCCGGCTCTCCCATCTAATTGGTCTGAGCTGGACGCCAAAGCATCTGGGCGTCCTGTAAACGGTCCCAGGATGATTCTAATGTGCGTGAAGGGTGGGGCTTCTGTTTGGATGTGTTAGTTACAGAAATGAGGGAGAGGGAAACATGTGTTTCTGGTCTTCTGCGACTCTTCTACAGCCACATCCCCCCACAGGCTGAGCATTTAAGTTCTCTTGCTTTGCTGGATGACACTGCTGGAATTTGTCTGAATTTCACCAACCTTTTCTCAGCCGGTGAACTTGAGGAATGCCACTTTAATTTCCCAAACTTTGGTGTATTTATCATTTAAAAGAAGAAAACATTGAAAAGAGTTCTCTTGAAGTGCTGAGTACTTTAGTTCAAAATCAGTTTCTCTATTTGATACCTATATTGCAGTTTACTTTGAGTGAAATAGAGTTGTGGTATTGAATCATTTAGAGAGATTTATCCTTTGAGCAATGGAGCTATATTGTTCTGCCCTGGAAGAGGTCAGCTCACTTTAGCATAAGCATAATCAGCAAAGGTATCCAGACTAATGGAGACCTTATGTTCTAAACCAAAAATCGAGACACATGTTATGACCAAAAAAGAAAAAAAAAAAAAAGCCTTAATGTTAAACGTCCTGAGCGTGGCAACTGTATTCTGATTATTTAGGAGAATGACTTTTGTTCTTAGGAGATATATGTGGAAGCATCTAGGGATGAGGTGTCACTATGCCTGCAACTAACTCTGTTATAGTTCATCAAAAGAATGTATACATTTGCACACACAGGAGCACATGTGGCAAAAACCAAAAACAGTTGGTGATTCTAGGTGAAGAATTTAATGGGCAATTCACTCCGACTATTGTTGTAACTCTCCTAGAACTCTGACGTTTTTCAAAATAAAAGCTTATGGAATCAAAGAATTGACTAAAAATAAGTCGGTGGCCCAACTATAAATGAACTCCTTGAGAAATGAATATTGTCAATTGCACAACCTAAACAAAATCAAAATCTATATTTGCCTGTTGTTCTTCAGTTTCCTCAGTTATTTTAAGGCTGGTGTGTGCTGACATTCTGTGCCTAGAACGTGTCTAAGGAAATGCTGGTCCCTGTCAGCTGTTCACTGGAGCTATCTACTGTAACAGTGTGTTCATTTCCAGAATTTTATAAAGGGGAAGGATACCTAAACATAATAAATTGCTTAAAACCTTTCTGCATATACTATAGCTATATAGAGATATGGATAATATATATGTTAATCTCTCTTTAGCTGTAAGTGTAGTCCAGAAGTAAAGTTTGGATATACAGTTGTTTGAGTTCCTAGATATTTGGGGGAGGGACCGTCCACTAATATGAAATGACCTTCCCCAGCTTTGCTCGGTGCTGGTACTCAGCTGAGGGGCTGGGGTGCTGAAACAAAGATGCTCACGGCTGGTGATGCCACACTGAGCATCCTGCCCCAGGGCTGCAGCACCCAAGGATGGGGCGCTTTTCTACATCTGCATCAAGGTGCCATATGGGCAACAAAGAGGTTTTGACTGTTACCATTATTCAGTGCATTTGCCCTTAAACTCTGATTTATTTGGTGTCGCTCTCCTACTTAATTTGTTTATTCATTGTTGCTTGTTCAAGTTCTTTGCCTTAATTTTACTTTTTAAAACCATTTGATGCCACCTTGTTTTAGGTATGTCTCTTCAGAGCAAATCGTTGCTGGGTTTTTTACAATACGTGTAACAGTCTGATAGGCTGAACCCACTTTTGTTCATTGATGAACAAATGCATGAATGAACATTCATTCATGTATCTGTTCATATAAGCATATCGTATGTTTGGACAAACGATCATCCCATTTCATGCGTTTTGTTGTCATTGTTACTTATTTTTAAACTTTTCTTTTTCTACAGACTTTTTTTTTTTTTTTTTAAAGAAGATGTTGGGGGTAGGAGTTTATTAATTAATTTATTTATTTTTGCTGTGTTGGGTCTTCGTTTCTGTGCGAGGGCTTTCTCCAGTTGTGGCAAGCGGGAGCCACTCGTCATCGCTGTGCGCGGGCCTCTCAACTATCGCGGCCTCTCTTGTCGCGGAGCACATGCTCCAGACGCGCAGGCTCAGTAGTTGTGGCTCACGGCCCTAGTTGCTCCGCGGCATGTGGGATCCTCCCAGAGCAGGGCTCGAACCCATGTCCCCTGCATTAGCAGGCAGATTCTCAACCACTGCGCCACCAGGGAAGCCCAGACTATGTTTTTTTATTAACTTGGCTGAAGTTTATCGTATTCTTACTTCTGCTAATTTTATCATTAATTTTTTAAAAATTGAAACTATATTTCTCTTATAATGAGAATATGGAGAGAAAAAGTACCGATTTACTTTCTGAAAGATGAACTGATATTCTTGCTTTTATTTCCTGCAACACTTTTTCCACCCTGTCCCATTTTTTGTTTTAATAATACTGGTAATAGCTAATATTAATTCAGAATCCATATGTTCTAGGCTCTAGGATGAGAGATTTGTAATTGTTGTTTCACATAATTGTTACAGTTATCCTTGGAGGCAGGTATCACTGTGAACCTTGTAAGACAAAGGGAGAAACTGATTCAGAGAGGTGCTGCAATTTTCCTAAAGTCACACAGCCATTAGGTGCTGGAGTCAGGCTCGGAACACAGATCAGTGTAATCCCCGAACTCAGACCTCAAACTGCTAATATTATATCCCCTGGCATCTTATTATTACTTTTCATTAACCTTGTCATTTTTTCAAGAGCTATTTTTGACCTTGGCATTTTATAAACTTCTTTATGACAATGATTTAGACTTCTGTATTTAGCTTACTTGATGATAAAGCCTTTTATTCTCTGATCTCTCCTTTATTCAGTTATTTTTTAAAGGACATATACAATGTCAAGCATAGAAATAATACAGTTGATCTCTCATGTACCAGACCTGACCTTTTTCCATATTTGCTTCAGACATAGGTAGAGATGGATATAGATGTTTTTCAAAGATATAAACTGGTGTCGTTTCATGTCAGTTTCCTTGTGTCCCTGTTTGATTCCAGCCCCTATACTCTGTCCCTTGTGGTAATCTTTTTTTAAAATCATTCAGTTGTATATTTTTATTTTTATTACTGACGCATACCATAAATAACTGCTCTCTTTTGTTTTTAAAATTTATGTAAGATATTTGAACATTTTATTTCCATTTATCCATGTATTCCTTGTAGTACTTTAATATTTCAGCATTTCATTATGATTCTTTGCATGTCCAATATAAAAAAAAATCTTCTCTTAAATGAAATCTTGGTAAATGTTAGCTTTCCTGAGTCATAGATATTTCCCCCCCCCAAATTCCGCAGAAGCTGATTTCTGGTTTTATGGTATTTCATGCTGTGAAAGAGATGCCTTAGGCAACTGTTGTCTTGCTTTTAGGTAACTTGTATGATTCTGTCTTTATTCTTAAAATTCAAACTGTTTACCTGGGTACATCACATGTTTGTCCCTTTTCAGTAGTCGTCCTTGTCCATGGTAAACCCTTACTGTCTCAAGATTCAGGGTCATGAGAGCTTCATCTGGAGCAGCCCATCCCCACATCGTGAAGCCCTGGTCTCTGTTTGCCCTTCCCCCTTTTCTGTCCTTTTCTCTCCACAACTTTTCTCTGCAGCCTAAGAGGACACAGAGTCACCTTTGTCCTCCACAGTGATGATGAACTTTTCTACCTTTGTATTTTTCGTGTCTTTTAATGATTGTCCTGTTTCCCTTCCCATTTCTGTTACCTTTCAACCCACTCCTTTTTGTAACTTTTTTTTTTTTTTATCGAAATATAGTGGATTTACAATGTTGTGTTTCTGCTGTACAGCAAAGTTCCATTATGGTTTATTATAGGAGATTGGATCTAGTTCCCTGTGCTCTGCAGTAGGACCTCGTTGTTTACCCATTCTATATATAATAGTTTGCATCTGCTAATCCCAAACTCCCAATCCATCCCTCTCCCACCCTCTCCCCCTTGGCAACCACAAGTCTGTTCTGTACGTCTGTGAGTCTGTTTCTGTTTTGTAGGTAAGTTCATTTGTGTCATATTTTAGATTCCATATGTAAGTAATATCATATGGTATTTGTCTTTGTCTGACTTACTTCACTTAGTGTGATAATCTCTAGGTCCATCCATGTTGCTGCAAATGGCATTATTTCATTCTTTTTTATGGCTGAATAGTATTCCATTGTATATGTGTACCACATCTTCCTTATCCATTCCTCTGTCGACGGACTTTTAGGATACTTGGCTATCGCGAGTGGCGCTGCTGTGAACGTAGGGGTGCACGCATCTTTTTGAATTAGAGTTTTGTCCAGATTGATGCCCAGGAGTGGGATTGCCGGATTGTACGGCAACTCTTTTCATCCACTCGCTCTTTCTGAGCCTCTCTTTATCCTTACTATTTCACAATTTATCTCTGTTTCCGTAAGGTCCATATTTAAGTTTTGTGGGCATATTGGGCTAATACCTCTTAAAATTTACTTCGGGTTTTGTTTATTTGTTGTAAATTTTTTTTTCTTCCCAAAATGTACCTTTGTAGTCCCTTTCTATTTAGGGCTTTGTTCCTTTAACTTTGTGGCTTCTCTTTCTAGAACTGATGTCTGTTGTTATCTGCTGACTTATACTTGAACGCTCAAGGTTTTATTCAGGCTTTTCATTTGCGTGAAAAATAAGAGTGTGTGAATCACCCCAGATAAACAGGAGGTTCAGCTAATGAAAAATCCAGTCTCATTAAGTGATTCAGCAACTGTGAGCCGGAGGGGAGAGGTGGCGTCTCACAGGCCCTGCCAGGGAAACGTTCCAGCCTGTCCCCCAGCCCCTGTTCATTTTGTGACCCTGCTGAGCTGCGTGGCTGCTTCTGACGTGGGCTTTGGCTTCTCGGGACTTTGCTGTTTTTGTCTGTTTTCAGCAGAAGCATGCTCACGCGGTTTGCCTACAAGGAGGTCACTTACGAGGACATCGCATAGTTTAGTTTACAGATAAGAAGGCACGGAGGGCGGACAGATGCTGGAGGGAGGTGACATCTGTTGCGGGGACAGCGTCTTTCCCCACCTCAGCAGGTCTGGAAAACCTCGATGAACTTTTTCCTCTTCCTGCTTGAAAAACAAAGCCTTTGCCTCCTCTCTCTTTTGGAAGAAGGCTGAGTGCGCTGCTAACTAGGTCGCCCTCATAGGGTCGGGTCATGACAGTCCCTGAATCACTGGCACTCAGCGCGGAAGGCTGTGCTCCGGTCAGGGCTGTGCAGTGACCCCTGAGCGCCCGGCAGGTGGCCGCATCCCAGGGACATCAGTGCCACGTGGGGCCTTGAGCAGTCAGATGGCGGCTCTGGTCACGGCTGTGTCTGGAAAAACTTCGCGGATTTGCCATTCCCCTTGGAGCACTTTTATTTCTCATTCTTATGTTTTAATAAGCCTGGTGCATTGCTAATTTACTATTAAAATTGGAGCCAGTAGAGCAGTAACTGGCGATTGCCGCTTTGAGAACTTCGAATCTCCCTGCTGCTTTGCTGCAGGCCGTGGAGGGCTCCAGGCCGCTTCAACTGCTGGACTTGGGCCGTGGGCTTTGCAGCTGGACCTGCGAGGCTCTGAGCCTCAGTCCTGCCTGGAGCACAGGCTGGCAACTCGATAGAAGCTCTCAGAAACAAAGCAAAAGAAAACAAACAAGCAAGAAAACCCCAAGGAATAAACGTGCGATCTGTTGAATGGATAAGATGTCTCGTTTATGTGGCAGGAAGTGTCCCCAACGCTGGTTAATTTACCGAGAAGGTTCTTTTTTGTTTGAATCTCTGATTTTCCTTGGGGTCTCCAGCCCCCATACTTGCTGGCGATCATATCAGAGGCTCCGTTTCCTTATCTCAGTGTCTACCTTCCGTTGTAGATTCCTGCCTGGAGTTTTCGTAGGAAAATTATTAGATCATCCCTTGCTCTGAAGTCTCTATCTGTAAGGGCTTCCAAAAGAGTAAGATTCCTCCTGGGTATCATTTTAAGGGAAATTTGATAAAGATGTGAGGGGTTAGGCCAAGATGGTTACAGTTTTAAAAGGAAGTACCTGAAAGGGTAAGGGGAGGAGGTTAGGGATGATGAACTTAAAAAGTATATATATTTTGGGAAATCAACACTATTTCATGTGCCTGGGAAAAACGCCAGAGCGTTCAGAAAGTAGTGTGTCAGCCGGCCAGGGGCACTTCAGGCGAAACACCCCTTTTTTAAAGCAAGGAGTGCTGTGGATGGCAACTTGATTGGTGAGGCATCATCTCAGAGATGTTTAGGGAGATCTGAACTGCTGTTTAGAATTTCAGTACCTGGATCGTTTCTTTAGAACGTCATCTGATCTGGACAAGTCGTGAGGACCCTGAAGGAACCACAGGTAGAAAAGATCTTTGTTTTTTTCAATGAAGAGAGAAAACATAGTATCATCAGCAGAGAAATTCGTATCAGCGCACTTGGAACCTGCAGTGATGCCTCAGGACGGCTCCTGCCGTGAGAGCTGCTGCTTCCCGCAGGTGGCTTCTCTTGCACGGGGTCCAGGAGGTGCTCTCCCGGGTTTCCACCCACCCGCTACACCTGCTCAGGCAGCATCAAGTTTCCCGTCGTGTGAACTCACAGCACCCCAACTCTCTCCTGTCTCCCCACCCCTGCACGCTTAGTGTCCACGTGGAGCTGGAGGGGGCACTGGCACCTGTCTCTACTCAGCCTTGAAGACACAAGCCAACCCCTTGTTCATAGGGCTCTGGATTTCGTGTGTGCCTTTGGGCCACAGTGATGCTTACTGAGTTGACTCTGCTCCGTGGGAAGCAAGAAAAAAGGAATTTAAATTAAATTGATCATAGTTAGGGAGATTGGAATTGACATGTACACACTGCTATATTTAAAATGGATAACCAGGGGACTTCCCTAGTGGTGCAGTGGTTAAGAATCCGCCTGCCAATGCAGGGGACATGGGTTCGAGCCCTGGTGGGGGAACATCCACATGCCGCAGAGCAACTAAGCCCATGCGCTACAACTGCTGAGCCTGCGCTCTAGAGCCCGCAAGCCACAACTGCTGAAGTCCACGTGCCCAGACCCCGTGCTCCGCAACAAGGGAAACCACCGCAATGAGAAGCCCGCGCACCGCAACAAAGAGTAGCCCCTGCTCACCACAGCTAGAGAAAGCCGGAGCGCAGCAATGAAGAACCAATGCAGCCAAAAATAAATAAGTAAATAAATTTATATATTAAAAAAAAAGGATAACCAACAAGGATCTACTGTATAGCACAGGGAACTCTGCTCAATATTATGTAACAACCTAAACGGGAAAAGAATTTGAAAAAGAACAGATACATGTATATATATAAATGAATCACTTTGCTGTACACCTGAAGCTATCACAACATTGTTAATCAGCAATACTCCCATATAAAATAAAAAGTTTTTTTAAAAAGTTACTTAATCATGGAAAAAGCCAGCAAGCCTTAGTCCCAGGGGAACCAAATGTCCAAATGACACCAAAAGGCCACCTCTCTAAGCAATCGATTGCAATCCTCTCCCTGCTAAAGGGGAAGCAGTATTAGTCAGTAACCAAATAATCTGAACGGGGTTACTGAAGGTTCCGATTATTTGCTTTTGCTGCAGAAAGATTAGACATGGGAAGCTCTTTACCCTACTCTGCAGCTTCCATTCCCCCTTCTCAAGTTCAAGGGCTGGAGAAGAGGCTGGAAGAGGGAATGTTTTATTTATTTATTTATTTATTTATTTATTTTAAAATTTTTATATATTTTTAACATCTTTATTAGAGTATAATTGCTTTACCATGGTGTGTTAGTTTCTGCTTTATAACAAAGTGAATCAGTTATACATATACATATGTTCCCATATCTCTTCCCTCTTGCATCTCCCTCCCTCCCACCCTCCCTATCCCACCCCTCTAGGTGGGCACAAAGCACCGAACTGATCTCCCTGTGCTATGCAGCTGCTTCCCACTAGCTATCTACCTTACGTTTGGTAGTGTATATATGTCCATGCCACTCTCTCACTTTGTCACAGCTTACCCTTCCCTCTCCCCGTGTCCTCAAGTCCATTCTCCAGTAGGTCTGTGTCTTTATTCCTGTCTTACCCCTAGGTTCTTCATGACATTTTTTTTTCTTCTTAAATTCCATATATATGTGTTAGTATACGGTATTTGTTTTTCTCTTTCTGACTTACTTCACTCTGTATGACAGACTCTAGGTCCATCCACCTCACTACAAATAACTCAATTTCGTTTCTTTTTATGGCTGAGTAATATTCCATTGTATATATGTGCCACATCTTCTTTATCCATTCATCTGTTGATGGACACTTAGGTTGCTTCCATCTCCTGGCTATTGTAAATAGAGCTGCAATGAACATTTTGGTACATGACTCTTTTTGAATTTTGGTTTTCTCAGGATATATGCCCAGTAGTGGGATTGCTGGGTCGTATGGTAGTTTTATTTGTAGTTTTTTACCTTTCTTTGCCTTAATTTGCACTTGAAAAAGTCCCCCAGACCTGCCAGAAAAGTTACTAACAGATGCAGTACTGAATCATCATGATGCTGAAGGTAGATGGGGACACTGCCTCTCCAGCCAGTGGGCAGAGTTTTGGAGACAAACACATTTCAGTACAGATGGGAACTCTTTGTACAAATAAAATTACAAATGAGGTGACAGAGCCAAAGCCATCCACCTAAGAAGAGGCAGAAAGAACCCCCTTCCCACCCTCCCCACATCCCCTTTCCGTACACCCTTGAGGATGCTGTCACAGGGAGGCTGTATCGATCAGTGTCGCAATCGTATTTTGCCCTGACGTACCTTGGCACTTGGATTGTAAGTACCGTGGTCAGCCAAGGGAAAATTAAAGTGTTCAAAACCAAAACCAGCAGTTGCCGGTCAGACAGCCATAAACTCAGGCCTAAATCAAATCAGTTAAGTGCCTGTCAGTCGGATAAGACAGAACTTTCTTCACTTTCACAAAGCGTACAGCTTAGTTGAATAAAGTAGACTCAGCCCTACAAAGCTGAATAGTAATTCTTGGGTTAAATCATATATGAAAAGCAGAAAAGGAAATGCAGGAGGCAAAGAGGTCGTTACGAGAAAGTTCATGAAGGAGATGATTGGATCTTAATGGAGAGGGTTTGGTAAAGAGTGAAAATTCAAGAATGGGAAAAAGTTTAAGCACAGCATCAAGACAGAAGTGAATAGTGAAGATAGAAGTGAAGTTTGTTTGTTTGTTTTTCAGAGACAGAAATTCATCAAAGCATGGAAAATAGTTGGAGCCTGAGAGCGAAGGGCGCTGGCTCAGGAGTTTAGAGTTATCTGTGGTCCTCTGAACAGGGCAGGGTGAGACAAGCTGTTCTATAGGACAGTTCGTTGGTGCTGTGTGCATGGTAGAGGGTGGAAACCTATCAAATTAGGAGAGGACGCTGCTGGAGCAAATAAACGGTGATCCTGCCTTTATTTAAAAGGTTGCTCCTTTGTTTGTGATCGATATTTTTTGCATCAGTTCTGATTTCTTAAAATATTGCATTAACATCTTATTTATCTTGATGACTGAATTTTTTGTGCCCCCTTAAATTGCATACCAGAGGAAAATCTCTCACTCATGTCACCCTAGTCCTGTCTTTGAATAAATCCCCCGATCTGAGCTTCTCTGTAAACAAAAGTTGAGAGTAAGGACCAGCTACCGTCAGAAAAGGACCAATGGATGTGGTTCACTGTGAGGAATCAGTGTTAGGGGCATCCCCTGAGGCCATAAGATGGTTGGATGGTGATTCATCTGGTACTTTTTAAGTTATTGGGCTGGATGCTCTGGGTGAGGCAGACAGATCAGGAGACGGTCACGTCCAGGACCGGGGTCTCTTCCATGACCTCACGGACACGGTGATGCAGCTCCAGGTCCAGGATCCACATTCACGTTCATCCGTGTCCGGAGCACAGGTGGCTTATTTCAGAGGCCACGTGACCACGGAAACTGGGCCCATTGGAGTGGGATAGAAAACATGAAAACTTCTTTTGTGAGGAGAGATGCTTAGCCCCCAAGACTAGAAAGGAAAGAAAAGCTTTCTGGGGTGGTGACGGCAAACCAAGGGGAGAGAAAAATCCAGAAATGAAAGCCTGATGATAAGCAAACCCTGGGATGGGTTACTGGGGGAATTGCTCCCTGGAGCGAGCAGAGGGTCGATGTCTCCATGCCTTGTCCCCGCCCCCTCATGCCACTCTCGTTACCTGGACACTCTCTGGTGTCACTAAGATTATCCTCGTTTCTACGTCCATGGATTCAACCAGCCGAGGATCAGGTAATACTTACTGAAAAAGATCTTCAAGAACCCCACAGTTCAAACCTGTGCTGTTCAAGGGCCAACTGTATACAGACGCAGGCAGGAGGTTGCAGATGAAGATTCATCTGATAGTTTTTAAGTGTTTGTGCTGGATGCTCTGGGTGAGGCCGACATGAGCATACCTCGGAAATACTGTGGGTTTGGTTCCAGACCATCACAATAAAGCGAGTATTGCAATAAAGCAAGTCGTGTGGATTTTTTGGCACATAAAAGTTATGTTTACATTGTACCGTGGTCTATTAAGTGTGCAACAGCATTATGTCTAAAAAGCAACGTACATACCTTACTTAAAAAATACTTTATTGCTAAAAATGCTAACCAGCATCTGAGCCTTCAGCAAATGATAATCTTTTTGCGACAGTAACATCAAAGATCACTGATCACAGAACACCCTAAAAATGTAATAATAATGAAAAAGTTTGAAATACTGTGGGGATTACAAAAGTGTAACACAGACACTTGAAGTGAGCAGATGCTCTTGGGAAAACGGCGCCGTTAGGCTTGCCTGAGGAAGAGTCGCCACAGACCTTCAACTTGTAAAAAGTGCAAATCGGTGAAGCGCAATAAAGCTTCGTAGATACAATAAAATGAGGTGTGCCTGATGGCCCGAAAAACGTGGTGATGGTGATGATTAGTTTTTCCCATTCATATCGTGCTTCACTAATAGTCTTTTTTGATTCTCACAACAATGGTACTTGCTCTAAAAAAAGATCTTGGAAACTGAGATGAAGAGATGTTATGCAGCTTGCCAAGATCATGATCTGGTTAGTGGTCAACTTTGATGAGAGGTCTCCTTAGTCCTACTTATACCACTTGAAGTCATCATAGACTCATAGTAGTCTGACATTCTACATGATGCTTCAGAATCCTGACAGATGATTGTTTTGTGAAGGGATCTCACTTCTCTTTGTATACAGCTCATTCTTCTTTTGAATAGCTTTAGCCACTAAAACTTCTTTTTTATAATTGAGCCCAAATCTTTAGCTTTATAATTCTAGCAGATTCTGAATTTCCTCCTAGGTACACAGAGAAAAAAATTAGATTCTCTGTGTAGCAGCCCCTCACATAAAGACAGTCCTACTGTCTCCTGGAAACTAATCTTTATGCTGATTTCCAGGTCTTGAGGTTATATGGTACTGTATTAGTCTGCTAGGACTGCCGTAATAAAATACCACAGGCTAGGTGGCTTAAATAAGAGAAATTAATTTTCTCACAGTTTGGGAGGCTGCAAGGCCAAGATCAAGGTATCAGCAGGGCTGGTTTCTCGTAAGACCTCTTTCCTGGCTGCAGATGGCTACCTTTTCTCTGTGTCCTCAAGGGGCCTTTCCTCTGCACGTGCATCCCTGTTGTCTCTGTCTCGTCTTATGAGGACACCAGTCCTTTTAGATTAAGGCTCACCCTTATGACTACATTTAACCTTAATTACTTCCTTAAAGGTCCTGTTTCTGAATGCAGTCACTTAGGGGTTAAAGCTTCAACACACAGACTTTAAGGAGACGCACTGAGCGCATAAACAGGTACAGTTAGGTCAAGGTTTTCATTTCTTCAGCATACTTCATTACATGTACCGAAAACAGAGAAAACCAGCACCATCCACAGATGGAAGAAGGCCTGCACCTCCCTCATTTGAACAGCCTTCGGAATTCGTGTGCACCGAACGAGTGCCGTGTCACCAGCCAACAGAGAGCCGTCTGGCCGTGATGCTCGAAGACTCAACCTAAATCAACGTTGAAAATAATCAAGCTTAGGATTCCACTGAGAGAGGAGAGTTCTCCCGGAGCACGAGTCTCTTGGAACTGGCTGTTCTGTTATAGCACAGGATGTAAAATCGGAAGAATCAGCCTCTCAAATCTCAAAGAAACCGGACTCAGGCCTTGATTCCTTATAATATGTTTGGGAAGGTGGAGAGGGTAATTATACACACCGGCCCTTCCATTCCCAACATGTATACCAGGAGTGAGTGAGACAGTGATGAATTACCCAGGGTGAGGTTAGAATAATTTAATAAGAAGAGGTGGAAATGTGGTCTTTAATTCCTAACCTTTTGAGCTGTGGCTAAAACCCATTAATAGAACATGGATTAAGAAGTCCAGAGTGAGATCACTCAGCATCTCCCCCAGCAGTGCATCACACTGGCACTTGGGTCAGAATTAACACCTGAGAATTCTTTCAAACTCTATGGCTGGATCTTTGTTTTATTTTTATTTTCTCCTGGCGTGATTTCTTTTGTCGTCTTAGGCTCTTTAGCCCGGAGATAGGAAATGTTGGGCATCCGTTCAACACTCATTCAGACTACAGGGTAGAGCTATAAAGGAGGCCTTTGGGGATAGGCAGGGTCAGTCTGAATAGTTCATATCGTAGGTTTCAGTAGAAAAAAGTTCTTTTGCAGCATCGGTAGGGAGAATTACATCACAATATTTAAGTAGATTTAGCAAGATGTACAAATCCACATGTGTTTCTTTAAGCAGTAGTTTTCAAATACTTGGTGACCTTAGAACTCTTGGTTCAACTGAAATTTTACACTGAGGTAAAATAGAACAGTACTGGTAAGAGCAAGGTGCTCTGCCTGAAGAACGGATGTGAAGTCGCAGAGACCCAACGGAGACGAACGCCAGGATCTTCCAAGAAGACAGATCGAATGCCTTTTCTCTGGGAGGTTCTCATTCTGCAGTGAATTTCTCCTGGACCACAGAGCATGTGGGAGTGGAAGCTGACCGTTAAGTAGTAAATCACACCTCTCCTTAAGTTTTGAAAACTATTTTGAAAATGATATATGGTCTTCCAACATAAATGTAGAGATTGAAAGAATCAGATTTTCCCCACAACAGGAGCTTTTAAAACTCTTTGACTCTTTAAAGCAAACTGCTGAAACAAGGTATATTTTATCAATTGACCATGCATTTTTTAATCCATCAAATCTATGGTGTTGAAGATGGCAGGGACCCTAGAAATTGAAATCAAATGAGATAACGACATAAAAGTGCTTTGTAACCTGTAAAACACTTTGCAAGAATAAGTGTTGATGATGATGTTTACTCCTTTTCTTTAACATTCCTTTGATGACCAGCCACTGAACCCCTTAACTGGAGCTCAGAGAATGGAAAAATATCTTGCCCGATGTTGAGAAGCTAGTCGGTGACACAGATAACACTAGAACAGTATGGATTGTTGCCTGAGGACGATTTGATCTATCAGAAAAGCTCGGTAATCAGAGGCAATCAGAAATTTAAAAGAAACCATTTACTTTCTTTGTACAAAATTGCATTTCATCTCTACCGGAGATGTATCGCAAGGAGCTAATTTCTGCTGGAACTCTAAAGATGAGTCTGTCAGTCTCACCAGCAAGGCTCAGATGTTTTCGTGGAGGGAATTTGGGTTTATTTACCTGAGCCCAGACTCGGGAGCAGGGCAGGTACCCTTTCTTTATAGCTCTTCTGTGGTAAGTTTGGAACGTGTAGAGTGGAATCTCATCTTATATGATTTGTGCTGAGCTCTTGATATCAGTGAGCTACAAAATCAAAATGGTCTCTGGAAAAAAAAAAAAAAATGGTCTCTGAGAATCCTTTAGACCCATAGAAGCCCAAAGACAAATCATATATTATTTTTCTTCCTGGACATTTGGCTGAGATATTCTTTTTCCTGTGTTGTTGGAAGCCAAGGTCTCTTTTGAACTAAGCAGGGCAGCATAAATATATTATACATTTCGTTCTCTTTCTTTTTAAAATTTTATTGGCGTGTAGTTGATTTACAATGTTGTGTTAGCTTCAGGTGTACAGCAGAGTGATTCAGTTATACATATACATGTATCCATTCTTTTTTTTTTTAAACCTCATCAGTCTGTTTATTCATAGCACTCTTACAAACTTGTCGTTTTATTTATATTTTTTTGAATTTTATTTTATTTAGTGTTTTATACAGCAGGTTCTTATTAGTTATCCATTCTATACATATTATTGTATATATGTCAATCCCAGTCTCCCAATTTTCCATTCTTTTTTAGAATGTTTCATTCTCTTTGAGAGTGATTAGTTGAGTACGTTGAGGAATTGCATGGGATCTGATTCCACTATACAAGTTTCCTACTTTATCCACAAGTTGACTCCTAGTGATAGGACTGATGTGTAACTCAAATAAACTTGAAATGAGGATATAAGAGCAAATATGCTGCGTTGTTTAAGGGAAAAGGTGTTCTTTGGCAATGCGTCTAACCTGTGAAGTGAAATCATAGAGAATGACCACAAATTCCCCCAACTGACCTTTAGTACCCTCCCCTAAGCTAGGACCTCGGACTAGAAGAACACTGGGGGTTGGTCTGGGGTTGTTTCCAACAATGGCCACAGACAGTTCCTCCCATCCATATTTGTTCATCCATTTCTCCCATCAAGAGGTGGAATCTAATTATTTCTTCTCCCCTTGCATCTGAGCTGGCCATGTGACTTGCAGGGGCCAGTAGAGGGAGGCAGAAGTGATGCCATGCCAGTTCCAGGCTTAGCCATGCAAGGAGCTGACAGCTTCTGCTTTTGCTCTCTTGGCGCCCTGAGCCGCCGTACAAGGAGTCCAACCCTGCTGGAGAAAGAGGCTAGCCAGCCCCCAGCTCTTCGGTCTCTGCAGCTGAGGACCCAGACGTGTGATGGAAGCTATGTTGGTCATTCTAGCCCCAGCTGAGCTCCAAGATGAATAAAGCTAAATGAGTCCAAATGACATCACGTAGAGCAGAAGAACCACTTAGCTAAGCCCTTCCTAAAACACAAAATGCTTTGCGTCACTCTAAGCATCGAGTGCTTTGTTAAGCAGCAGTAGCGAGCTGAGACAACTGGCCGGGAGATTGCTGATGGACTCTGGTTGATAGACGTTTCCCTTCCTCCTGATAGACTCTTCTGCTCTTTTGTCTTCTGATGCTGCCCAGACTCTAGGTGAAGAAAAGCGAAACAAAAACAAAACATCTGGGACTTCTCAGTGTTAGACCCTGCAGAACTTCCCTTCCACCCAAATGGGGCTGAAGGATGGGGCTGGAGGACCTGGCCCCAGTGTCCTGATGTGACTCCCAGCTTTGTAGGAGTGGTCACCAGTGCGGGTCACGGTTTTATGAATTTCACATTCCATGTTATTTTACTGGTGCTTGGTGTTCAATTCTCATGGCAAAGGAAGACAGTGACAGGTGACACACTTTCTTTCTTTCTTAAGAAAGAAATTTCTTTCTTTCTTAAGACTACAAACCCTCAGGGAGAAGGGGGTAGTGATAAGGACCAGAAATGGGAAATTAGACACTTATAAGGTAAGGTGGTAGGGGGATGAATTTCAAGGAAAAGAAAGTGCTACCATCAAAATATCAAGAGACAACTTCGGTGGACTCGGAAAATGGTGAGTCCACGTCTCCTGGGCTACTCAGTGGCCAATCCAGGTGGTTGGAGGTGAATCACTGAGCCATTTCAGGGAACAGTAAAAAAAAGTTTGATAAACAACAAAAGGGTGGAATCACCGTCTGTAAACACAAAGGGTGACTTAGCTATGCAGTACCACAGTGAGCTTCATTGCATGAAATTGTTGCTGGTTGTCCGACGATTAAGTGGTTAGACATGTCACTTCTGTTGGATAGAAAAACACTATAAAATTTATGTGTCACTTGAAATACACAAATGTAGCACTTACAGGCCAAACAGATATTTTTTGGTAGAAAACACTCTTTAAACCTTGGCAGGGCAAAGCAATCTGCTAAGGAACGTTTATTGCATTTGTTGAAAACTCAGTTAAATTTGGCGATGTCACCTAAGTAAACACTGAAGTCCAGATTTTCATGTTACTGAAATATTGATGGCATAGAGTGGAGGCTGAAGAAATAGAGGATTCTTATTACTTTCAGTACCTCGGGATAACCTTCTACCTGTGAACCACAGGAGAATGCTTTCCCGCTGTCTCGTCTCCTCCCCGCCCCCCATCCCTGTCTGGTACAAGAGGCATCTCTACCCTCAGTTGACAAGTGTCTGGTGGAAGTTTTATAAGATTTTTCAGCGAGGCATAAGTCGTCTTTAATACTTGAAAGGGAATTGAAGGGAAGGATTCAATTACTCATGTGAAAAATGAACCTTCCACCCAAGGTTTGGCCACTGCTGGTGTGCTTGTTTTAAAGCTGAATTATAGGTGCAATACGTTTGCCAGAGACACGGGCATTAATTTTTCTCAAACCGTTCAAGATGCGGAGGACAGAAGCGGGGGGAGCAGAGAGAAAATGAGATAGTAAGAGTTTCACGCTGATTTATTCACCTTTGTGCAAAGTAATGGGGACAGGCAGGGGACCACTCCAGGAGCTGTGGAGGGAAGGATTGCAGGGCAGCCGGCCAAACAGAAAGTCATATATTGTTGTTCTTAGATGATATAATGTTGCTTTATTTCTCTAGCTGCTTTATAAAAATACATACGCATAAAATATGCCACCGATGCAGCCATATGAGGGCCGTGCTATTTATCCAGGAAGCAATTGTATCCCTAACCTGCCTGTCTGTTAGCTCATTCTTTTAATAAAGTTAAACTGGGTGTGTGCAGAGCAGAGTGGAGTCTGTGATTCCAGTACGTTCGAGTCGGGCAGTGCCGAGAGATTGGTTCACAGCCCACCCTGGGCAGATGGATGGATGGGTGGATAGACAGATGGATGGATGGATGGACAGACAGATGGATGGATGGATGGATGGACAGATGAGTGAACGGATGGATGAATGGACAGATGAATGAACGGATGGATGGGTGGGTTCTTGGGGCACAAAGTTGCTGCCACATGTCTGTGTAGGTGAGCTGTCCCATGGACTTCAGGTGTGGTGACTGTGTCCAGATGGGAGGAGCACTGGACCAGGGATCTGGGGAGTTCTCCCTCAGTCAGTAATTAGCTCCGTGCAGGACCAGGTGCGTACCTTACGGGGCGCAATGCAGAGTGAAAATGGAGGGGTCCTTGTTCAAAAGTTACTGCGAATTTTTAGGTGCAGCAGCAGAGCACTGAGCAGAGAGTGGAGCCCTTCTGAGCGGGCACCCTGTGGGGTGGTGGGTCTGATGCCCGCAAAGCCCATCCCGACCCGGTGACGAGTCTGAGACGAGAAGCTTTTGCTCATCTTGAGGTTTTGGTTTTCATGCCTTGAATGGTTTGGACGTGATTGTCAGCTTTCACCTTGGCCGGGGGGAGCGTCGGTGGGATCAGTTAGCAACACTATTATTAAGTAGGATCTTCTCTCGAAGAAGAGAAGAAATTCAAACCTTAAGTCCGAAGGACCTCTCCCTATTCTGTTCTGCAAACCATGCATCTGTGCAGAGAGGTCTGTGGACCCTCGTGGGTACCCAGGAGGTGGGGAGCAGAAAGCTTGTGGCCGTTGTCTTGTAGAGCAAAGGAGAACTTAAGTTAAAAAAGAATGTATTTTCTCATATCTACAAAATGAAACCAAGTCCATTCAGTTGCATTAAAAATTAGCCTAAAAGTTAGCCTAAAAAATTAGTTTTTTTTTAGAAAACAACTTAAACCTCTTTTTTTGTCCCTAAGCAGAAGTTTTAAAAACTAGCATAAGCTGATTTATCTTGGAATAGACTTTGCAGCCGACTTTGGCAGGTTTATCTATTTGGAAAGAGACCTTGAAACCCGAGCGCCTTCTTTAAAGCTTGCGCTCTGAAGTTGAACTTCTGGGTTATTGACAAATGAGAATGGGATGAGGTATAAGTTTTCTGGCTTGAACCATGAAAGGGTCACTGAACCTGAGCGTACAGGTTTGGTGTGTGAGCTCCGAGGAACAGCACTCTGCACGCCGCAGCCGCACGGTGGGTGACTCTGTGGTTCTCTGCTTCTTTAGAGAAGGTTCTGGAGTCAGAAAAACATGCTGATATTTCTGGTTTTGGTCTTGATGAGAGAATCTAAAATACTTCTGTAGATCTGTTCTTTTCTGCCTTTTCATGCCCCAGAGAATAGATAGTGGGTCAGTACATTCATTTATTAGCATAGCGAAAGCAATTTGACATCAGCGTGCCATTTCGTATGAATGAGTGTGTTTCTGACCTAAAGTTGTTTTGCTTTTTTTTTTTTTTTTTGTAAGAGCAGAAACCTAATTTGGAAGAAGCCCTGCAATGCAGTTGGCCTGCTTTTTACAGGTTTTTCATTTCACTTTCTATTCGTCCACTTAATAAATACAGTTGACCTTTGTTATTCACAGATTTGTGTTTGTGAATTCGCCTACTTGCTAAAATTTATTTGCAATCCCCCAATTTTCACTTGCAGCGCTTTCGGGGTCATTTTTGGACACGGGCAGAGCACAGAAAACTTAAGTCGCCCTGTGTGTGTGTTCCCACCTGAGATCACAAAAAAGCAACGCCTTGCCCTCCTGTTTCAGCTCAGACTGTGAACAGATGTCCTTCTGGGGATCTGTTTAGTGCCATGCTTTTCTCATTTTCGTGCTTTTTGTTGGTGATTTCACTCTTTAAAGTGGCCCCGAAGCGTAGAACTGAAGTGCTGTCCAGTGTTCCTGAGGCTGCGAGGTGCCCTATGGAGAAAATCCGTGTGTTAGATGAGCTTCGTTCAGGTCTGAGTTAGAGCATGGCTGGCTGCAAGCTCAACATTAATGAATCAACAGGATATATTAAGTGAGGTGTCTTTAAACAGAAACACACATAAGACAAGGCGATGTACTGATTGATTGATGAAAATGTTGTGACCAGAGGCTCATGGGAGCCTAACCCTGCGTTTCCCCTAGGAGCATGAATCAGTATTCTCTGATTCAGTGTTTGCGGGACATTGTAAAGTGCCTGGAATAAGGAGAATAGACTGTGTGGTTGAGAGCCCACCTGTTCAGGGGAAGGATGCAAAGTGCAGTAGAACACATCGCATCCTCAAGGAGTGTTTAATGACAGTACTGACCATTCGTGACTCCTCATTGCAAGTACCTTAAATATATCATCTTTAGACTCTCTCAGCAGCACTGCAGAGAGGGCATTAAACCATTTATAGGAGCAAAGGCTCCGGCTGGTACAGCTACGAAGTGGCACTCACAGATGTCACTGAAAATAACCTGTTACGTCTCCTCCATTTTCATCATGAGTCAAAGCAAATACGCCACCCTGTTGCTTACTAGTTGCAAGTATTTCTCGGGCATGTTCAATGCCATCACGGTTATAAGAACACGGAATCTGCCTCCGGCATACGCTGCTTTTCGATGTTCTTATCCTCTGCTGCCCAGATGTCCCAAATCCCACACTTTTGTCCGAGGACCGTGGAGAATGGTGGTCTTTCCCCATCTTGAGTATCCCATCATCAGAGAGCCAAGAATCCCTTAATTCTCTCGTGAAGTCTGGCTCTCCAGATTCCTTTTCTCCCTTGATCTCTACTTTGTTCCCCTTCTGTTCTGACCCCTCAGGCTTTGGATTCTCCCAGAAATCTCACTTTCGCACCACCTTGCCTCTGTCTCCTCGGTGCCAGGACTTCTCCTTGCTCCGGAAGTGTAGCCTTCTTGTCCTGATTTGGGGAGCTGTGGCTTCTTCTTCTGGAACTTGCTTCTGACCCCCGACAGCCTCAGGACCATGCCTTTGCCAAGTTGAAGTCTGAACTTCTGAGCGCTCCGTTTGGTCTTTGTTTTGTTCCTCTGAGAACTACAAGAGTCCATGTTGGTCCCCCTGTTACAGGACAACCAGGTCTTTTGCAAATATGACTGTAAGTGAACACATGGGCAGGGAACACTTGAGCTTGCACGGAGATCTCTCGCACGCAGGAGCCCATCTTCGGCTGCCCCTACTCTGTCCTGGAGAGCAGTGGCCGGAGAAGTCAGTCGCTCACTGGTGAGCTGGGGCTCCTCCGCCACAGAGGGGGCTGTGTCAACTCATCTGGCTGCACGGCTGATTGTGTTTGCAGAGAGGCTTTTCAACTCTAATTACAGCCGCTAATTCAGGCCTGGCCTTCTGATCATTCATCTTTTAAGTGTTCAGCTTCTGAATCCCATTTGGTTCCCTGTCCCCCCTCTTCCCCCCCCTCCCCCCGCTTTCCTCCCAACTCCCCTTGATGTGGTCAGAATAGTTAACTCAGACAATTAGTAAGTGCTGAATCACTGAGTCAGTGAATGAAGCGAGTGTCTGTGTGAGGTATACAGCTTCCTGAGTGGGTCTAATGGAAGCCTAAAGAGATTTTTCACAGATTCATGGGTTTTCAAAGGAGAAATTTGCATATTAATAAGAAGCTGTTCAGACTGATTCGCTTAATGTGTTTGAAGTAAGTATAATTAAATGTCAAGGGAGATATATCATGAAGTAATGGAGCTGAAGCCAATTTATCAAAAATAAGGCCTAGGGAGAGACATTTCAAATAATAAACAGTTCTCCAACCTTCCTTCTTAAGGTGATTTGCTTAGTCTGGGCCAAGATTTACATGTTTTTTGAGACTCGAACAGAGTGGGGTGTGGGGAAGAAGAATGGACATTTTTTTCTCTTGAAGTTTATAACATTCAAGGCGGTCTCTCCTGCCTGAAACATTTTAAGGGAACAAAACCTATTTATTTTTTCACTCCGATATTGGGATGTGGGTAGGACCAACACCCCCACGCCGCCCTCACAAGAGCTGCCACTTGCAAACTCCTGTTCTGATGAGAGGGGATGTCACGCGCGGGGGTAGGTGATCACCCAGGAATTGCACTGATGACGAAAACTGGTTGAAAATGGAAAATGCAACCGTGGGTTCTAGATTTTGAAGGCGAGCTATTTACTAATGAGTGTGTCTGAGGAGTTGGCCATTCTTTGAACAAACTCAATCCATGCTTTGCTTTGAATGCACTTGGGAGAGAAGCCATGATAAAATTACACAGCCGTCTTTTGGTGCTTTCCTCCCTAAGTGTTTGATTGAATGAGTCAAGACATCCAGGCTTGGGCAGTAGATGGATTCTCTCGAATTCTGGACGACACCAAGCTGACCTCGGGAAGAGCTGCCTGACTGGCTCAAGTGGAAACGGGTCTTGATTCTGTTTATCAGAATAGGTGGCCAGTGGGCTCGTTCCTGGGCAGGCTGGAGTGAGCACACACTCACTGGCCCTCCTCAAAGAGATAGGGAAGAGAAGGCCTTGACTCAATGCTCTAAAACCACTGGGTGGAAGAGAGGAAATGCCCACCTCATCCTCATCACATTTACAAAGCTTTAAATGCGTGTCCGCGTGCAACGACTGCACATCGTACCGAGCGTAGCCGCTGGCGAGTTCAAGCAGAGGAAGCCATGATTCAGGGATATAAGCTGTTTGAGCACCATTTAAATTTTGGTGGGTAGCAGTTGCCTCCAAGTTCCACAAAGCAAGCTCCCCTTGAGGATCATTGAGAATAATCTGTTTTGTCCTATATCTGAACAGATGTGTTACTTAGAGTCTTTTAAAGTTGCTTAATGTGACCCACTGCCTTTGTAACAGCACTGCCGATCTGGGGTTCAAGTCCCAACACTCCTTCTTACCCCCAGGTAACTTGGGACAAGTTGTTGAATCTCTGCACACTTCAGTTTCGCCATCCGGGAAGGTGGAGACCATAGAGATAGTGTATGTGAACTATCTTGTTATTATTGTTGTGATTTTTGTCATTTGACCCATGACCTCATGAAGCCATCATTTCTGGACCCATCATTTGTAAACATCCTTTGCACTTAAAGTGACTGGAGACATTGGACCCGGCCATTTCCTCTTATTTTCAAAGCCGAAAATAAGAGCTGTATTTTAGGTGGGATTGTGGATATCTAACCAGGAGAATCCCCTGGGAACTTCATGTTGCATTTATTCAGAGCAATGAAGAGGAGGGCATTTCTTCCCCTGCCATCAAGCCCCTGGTCGTGTCCCTTTTCCTAATGACAGATTTACCTTCCAGTGTGTGCATGTTGATAGACAGATAGATTACAGTTCTGGTTTCAAATGTTCGTACAAACCTCCTGCCACCTCTTAGTCTATAAAAGAATCCGTGCTGAGTGAGTGAGGGAGGGTGGGTGTCCAGAACCCACCTGCTTGAGCCACCCTCTCACCTAGTAGGGTGTCCCTAACACATTTCCAAGAAGCCTGGAGGTTTGTGTTCAGCCTAGTTTGAATGAACAGTTCATTGGCTTGCATTTTCTCTAGCTGTGTGGGACAGATTTGCATTATTTTTTAATAATGTGCAATTTTGATCACATCACCGAAACTTCAGGGGAACACAGGAATATTGCCCTGGGGTCACAAACCCTAAGACAACTCTATACAAACGTTCCTTAATTTTGCAGAATAGGAAGTTCGTTCAATAGATGATTGTTTGGCAGCTCAGCAAACCATAGGCCTGGAGCTTCTCATTTATACCTTCTATGTGTGCTTCCAGCTTAGAGCTTTTCTTTTGACCACAGAAACAGTAAATTTAATATTCCCCATCCCACCTTTCACTGGACCTTCCACACCATGACCGGTTGGAAGGACCATGCACATACCTGGTTGGGAGTGAAACCCCTTTAACTTTACCTTGAGTCCTGAGGCACCAAGTTCAAGAATAAAAGGTGGGATTTTGTGAAAGCGATGGTTTTGTTCACTACTGTCACGTTTCGATAGCAAATGCTTTTGAAATCCTCAAAGTCAGCCTGCAAAATGTATTCCCTATAATGTCACTTCTGTAGTGTCTGTGGGTGTCATGAGGGCAGGAAGATTTTGTGGTCAGATATGAATGGGAAATGGATTCAGCAGACTTAAATGGTGGTCTTTTAAGGGTTTTCTCATGGTGGACTTCTAAGAGCTGTGTTTCTAAGGTTCAATATGACAAGTAAATGGGATTTGTCATGCACAGTGTCTCCCTCATGACAGTGAAAACCCAAAGGACTGTGTGTTCCTTGGAACAAAGTTTGGGAAATGCTGTTTTGTTTTTATTACAGCAAATTGTGATTTATAAAATGAAAACTTTGTTAGGACGGATGAACTTCAGTGTCAGAATTTGATAACGGTCGTAAGGAAGTTATTTTGAGACCCAGGGGGCAGGTCCTTTTTTTCTCCTGAATAACTAAAAAGGGATCGGAGTATTAACTGCCCCTGAAAACACGGGCCTAGAGACTGAATTCTCCCTGATAGATCGGTGTTACGATATGATTGATTTTGCCGTAACGTGGGACAAGCAATTCATTTTCTCCCTGACAAAGAGCTGGTGGTCTTCGTTCAAGGAAGCCACCTACACAGAGGTAAAATATCTTTTTTTTAGGGCTGTCGAAAGTACTGTGCTATGGAATTTCCCGTATTTTATTGCTTTGGGTAGCTCGTTCTTCTCCCAGCATTCCCGGTTCCCTATGTCAGAGTCTACAAACCAGTGGCTGTATGTACGGGGCTTTTGTGACAGCTCTATATCTTGGGTCCCGTGTTTTCCAGCCTTACCTTTCCGGCCCACCCTCCGGCCACCACCGCTGCACACACGGAATACTCCATTTCCAGGCACTGCCCATGGTCCCACGTCCTATATATTTATATCGTTGTGCCTTTGTGCACGCATCCATCCCTCTGCTTGCAAGGCCGATTTTCTTCTTTTTCTACCCACTCATTCTTCAAAGGCGACCTTGAATGCCACTTCCTTCGTGACCGTGCTTTCCCCCGTGGTTGGACTCATGGCATCCTTTCCTGAGTTTTATGCCATTTTGTTTACAGCTCATTCCCCATCACCCTTTGGGTTCTCCTTCTCCGGGAAGCAGATCCTGAGAAGGAGTTAGGTGTATAAAAGATGTCTTGGAGAGAGGCCACCTGTGGAGGAAAAGGGAAGGAATCTGGGTTGGGCAGACCCAGTGTAGACCTGACAGTCTCTGCCAGCCGCAGTGGGAGACCCGGAGCAAAGATCAGTCATCAGAGGCGTCCCAACTTGGGCAGACAGGGCTGAGCCCCCAGGCTACCTCCTTGTCCAGGCTTTGACGGAGAGACCCCGGGAGCAGAGCCTGTGCTTCGCAGTAAGATGGACCCTGAGGGCTCAAACAACTGGGACCTGGCAGCTGGTCACACAGCCAGGCAGCAAGGCCTTTCATGAAAGGGGATCAGAGTAGTTCATCTCTGTGTCTTCCATCTTGTTTGCTGCTAATCAGAGTTTTTACTCTTTGACCTACATATACCCAGAATATGAGGACCGGAAAGGGCCTTTAAGGGTCGTGCACTGGAGCCCCTGCATTTTACAGACGAGGAAGTGGAGACACCGTCTTATGACTTCCTTCATTCTAGGGTCCATTCTGAACTGCATCTCAATCAGAATCTACTAGATCAATCCACCCACTCCCATTCCTGTTCCTTCATTCCAGTGACATTCAAGCATCCATTTATCCGGCCGCCCCGGGAGGCACCGCCTTTTCCTGGGGGCTAAGGAAATGAATACTGCTGGACGTCAGGGAAGAAAATGAGGAAATTACTTGTGATATCGGCACTAGGCCCAGTGGTTCAGTTACACATTAAAAAAAACCAAAACAAAACTGTATTGACACTTCAAATATTAGGCTTTTGTGACTTGAAGTCCCCAAACAATTAGAGGTCATAAGGGGAGCTGAACCCACAAAGACACGTGAGCCGCAGCAAGAGCTGGGAGTCTGTGGGCAGCTGTTTGTTTGTAAAAGGAGGAAGATCAGTGACAGAATGGGAGTCGATCGTGGCAGAGTCCCGTCCTATTTGTCAGTTGCTCTTCCTAGAAGCTGCTGGGCTCCGAGGCCTTAGGTGCACTTGTGCTTGGGGGCTGGGGGCTGGGGGCTGTGCACTGGCGGTGGGCACAGCCCCACCTTCCCCTCCCAAGGGGTCTGCCCCACTCCTGGGTGACAATTGCGCCTTAATTACCAAGCCCAAAGCAGGTGATGTCTGTCTCCTTGGTCCTGAGGGCTCTTGATGACTGAACTCCCTCAAAGGAAACACTTTCCACATCAATAATTAAACAGAGCAATTAGGGGAGTTTAAAAAGTATAATTAGGCAGAATCCACTCTGTGTCTCTCGAGCATCCTCTCTCTTTATCGTGCCCCATTCCCTCCCTCCCTACCCCCCAAAGTGTCACTTTGTGGACATAGAAAGCCTTTGTTTCGTATTTTTTTAAAGCCCAGGCAGAAAACGGAAAAAAAAAAACAAGCAGTTGGAAAGGATGGACGTGAGCAGTGGTAGGTGAGGGCAGACCCAGACTGCCGGTCTCAGCTCTCTCTTTACAGCTCCTGGGGCTTGAGGAGTGGAAACGGGCAGGTTGTTTGGGGTGGACACATGCGGAGGGGCAGGAAGTCCCTGGGGATGGGGCCCTGGTCCCCAGAACAGTGAAGCATCCAGCCAGAAGCCCAGTGTGGTGGAGGTTCCCAAAGGGGCCCCCGTGGGAAACCACCTCTGTCCGTGACCTTTCCTTCACTCCCTTCTTGTCCGTCACGTGTCCTCTGGTGAAGGAAATGAATGTGCTCAGGACACTGACCTTAGCCTGCAGTTGGGCAAAACCATCTAACTCAAAGCCTACTTGATAACAAAGTGTTGAACGTCTCCTATAATGGGTTGAGGTGAAAAGCAGAACGGTTGTCTGGGTCCACGCTGGCTGTTAAGCGCATGGGTGGTTCACCCTTGTGATCTCGGGGCTGGCTGGGAACTATGGCTGCCCTGCCCAACATCGTGAGAGGGCATCGTACCTCCTGTCACTCCACTCCCTTGGGGAAAGATCCATATTCAAAATTCCAAGTACGGGGACCTCCCCGGCAGTCCAGTGGTTAGGACTCTGCACTTCTACTGCAGGGGGGCACGAGTTTGATCCCTGGTCGGGGAACTAAGAGCCTGCATGCCACATGGTGTGGCCAAAAAAAAAAAAAAAAATCCAAGTACAGTTTCCACTGAGTGTATATTGCTTTTGCAGGATCTAAAGTTGAAAAATCATAGGCTGAAGCATCATAAATCACAGACCATCTATATCCCTGAAATATATAATCTACTGAAAGACACAAGTCACCAAAACTGTCTGCAGGAAACACGAAGGACATCAGTTATTGAAAGGCAATCCAAAGTAAATTAAAAACAACCAAAGAAAAGCAGACAAAATCTTACTGAGAGAAAACTGTTAGAGGTTTCTCCATGGAAAAGTACGCTCCTCTGTTATCATTATCCAAGGCACGGAAAATACCAGCCTCACCATGGGGAGTTGTGGAGGGCGTACTTTCCTTGGGTAACAGAGGTACACCATGTTGTCCAGTCCACCAGCCCTCACCATCCTTACCCACATCTTTGCAGCATTTGATTTTTGACATTGTTGGTCAGGACTGCTTTTTAAAAGGTTTTCCTCCGTCCCCTGTTTCGTTTTTCATCGACACTACCCTCTTCCTCCCCTGCTTTGTCCCATCAATTGTTATATTCTTTGTTTCAATCACCAGATCCTGTTTCCTTCTCAAGAAACTAACCAGATTCTTTTTGTCTTTTCCTCCTTTTACCCACTTTCTGCACAACTACACGGCCGGATCTTGACATCTTTTTTCTAGAAAGGAACTAATGTCAGAGGAAAGTGGACAAAACTTCTCTTGATCTTCTGCTTGATTCTAGAGTCTCAGATGACTCTACAGTCTTCGATGCTTAACCCTTGAGATCTAGTTCCTCCTCTCTCCTTTATGAACCTGTTGGCTTGTATAATGTCTCACTTTTGACCTTACCTCTTGCCTCTGGTTCCTATCTTGACCCACTTCTGATTCATTTCCAAACACTCAGCATTTCTGCCTCATTCCAGATGTCTATTTCAGCTTGAGAACGTGCTCTACCACCGCCTACAAAACTTCACTTGTGTGTTCTATGGTGATGTGGCCCAAACTAAGAGTAATACGTTCTTCTGTGCTCACTGTTTTTGTTTTTGGTGAATCTATGAAGCTTGACTCATAACAGCTTTGGTTTGTGAAAGATTATTTTACCACTGCATACTTGTTTCAGTTTTTATGTGTTTACGTCAGGCATCCCTAAAGAGCAGATATCATTTCTTGTATGACTTGATATTCACCGACTAACTGTGTGATCTGCCTGCAAAGTTAGACTTAAAGAAACATTGTTTAATGCATGGTCTCCTAAAACAGATGATAAACCCTGAAATGGCAGCGTTTGGATTCACACATTTTCTTTCAGCCCACAGTCAAGACTCCCTAATCTGCTGGATGACCCACAATGTTTTGTTTTGATAATTTTGTAAATCTAGAGTAGAGATAAATCAGCACAATTGTCTTAGTAAGGTAGAAGACAGAGTGCCCATTTGTTGTTGAAATAAAGCCATGTTAAATTAAAAAGAACCCAGTAAAAAACATGCAATAAATTTTTGAAGAAAAGTTAGAGATTTTTAAGTGGGAGACTAATACCCATCTCCTAGCAGAAGCACAGATAAGTAATTGTTTTTGTGAGGGTCAAGATACTCTATCAGTATTTTTCACTTTTTTTGTTTTTTACCATGACCCACGTTATTTACGTGCATATACATACAAACAAAATGTGAAATACATGTTCAAGAAGGAATGCTTTTGGACTTCCCTGGCGGTCCAGTGATTAAGACTCTGCACTTCCAATGCAGGGGGCGCAGGTTCGATCCCTGGTCAGGCAACTAAGATCCCACGTGCCGTGCGGCACAGCCCCAAAATTAAAAATAAATAAATAAAAAATAAATAAATAAAACAAGTGCTTTTCAAAAAAAAAAAAAAGAATTCTTATGTGATGCTGTCTGATAATCTCTATCCTGTCCTATTTTATTGAGCTCTGTTCTTTTGAATGCAGGTGGCAGTCTTCTAAAGCAGTGGTTCTCAGCAGGGGGAGATTTCGCTCCCCCAGGGGATATTTGGCAACGGCTGGAGACACCTTTGTTTGTTGTCCTGCCGCAGGGGCTGGGGGAAGGGTGCTACTGTCATCTCGTGGGTAGAGGCCAGGGGTGCTGCTCACGTGCTACACCCCGGGTAGCCCACCACAAAGAATTATCCATCCTGAAATGTCAGTAGTGTTGAGGCTGAGAAGTGCTGATCTGAAGCTTTGTGCCCTCAGATCTAAAAACACTTCTCTGCCAGGGTTACCAAGAAGGGGGAGCACTGCCCCTAATAACATGCCAAGGTTCTTCCAAGGGGAATAAGAAGTACAGTTTTTGTCTTTAAGGGCACCCCACAGAATAGACCCATTTTTCCTTACTTTAGTGCGTGGCGTACTCTTTCTTCAAGTGTAGGTCAGCTAGTGAGACTTAGGTCTTCAAGGGCACACAGGGCACTTTGAGGTTAAAACACTAATGAATGCTTCTCTAAGCGTCCATGGAAGCTGATTCAGCACTCCGGGTGATTAGCAGGGTCGGGTTAGAGCTAATGAGCTTCGGGTGCCCGTAGTTGGTATTTGAGCTTAGTGGGGCATTAAGACCCAACAGCCCTCAACTTCTTTCTGACCTGCTTGGGCCTCTATTACTTCAAAACCCAAGAGGGAGAAAACTGCTGAAATGGCGGTTTCTTCCCCATCAGGCTAATTACTTCCTTTCCCAAGATGAAGACTATATTTGGAAGGGCTAAGACATCTGAAAGCAGAGGACATCCTGCCCACTGGGGCAAGGAAGCAAAGGCCCTTTTTGTGCCCCTCAAAAGAAACAGGCGCTTAGCAAAGAATCTGAAAGCAGAACCCAAAGTGGAGAGACTTGGAATGTAGTCTGTAGACCAACCCGGCCAAGAAGCAGGTTGTGACTGAAACTCAGAGGCCTGGATTTGGGAAGGGTGCCTCTGCAGACAGCTGCTCCTGCGTAGGAAGGAAAGATGCCAGTGGGACCAGAGCAGTTCAGCAGGATGCGTGTGAAAGATGGAGAATTTGGAAGGAAGCTGATGAAGTTGCTTTGGGTGGAAGGTTTAGGGTGGTCTCACCAAGCCCTCATCAAACTCAGCATACAGGATGCGGTTCTGGTTTTTCTATGAATAAGCGATGCCTTTTATTTATCTAGACGGAAATATGTTACCTGTCCTTCAGCATTCTGAGCTATAATCACTATGGATTGGCTCCACAGACGTGCACTGGTTAGGAAATATTCTAGAGGTTGCTCTGGCCTGCAGTCTTAGACTTCTGTTCCTATTTGGTTAGTAGAATGTTGGGCAAATTATTTTGCATCTCCCAGCCAGGCTTTTGTAATATTTAAATGTGTGGTTGGACTGGTGTCATCTATAAAGCTTTGTTTCCCCTTGAACTTACTATGGATTTAAGAGAATTGGATAATAATAGAACTGGTCTATTACGGCAGATTCTACCTATCTCCACCCAAGCAGAATTAGAAAATAAAAGCATACCACGGAAGGGGAGTTAGTAACGAAGTAAAACTTCCTGATTCTAAGAATTATGGAGAGTGTCAGTAGCAGTGGTATGTAAACCAGCTCTTCCTTCGTTGATCCTTTGCAGGCTTCTTACTGTTAGGAAGGCGGAAGTGGGGAGATGGTGGCAAATGACTGAGTTTGACTTTTACGGTGGGGCACTGACTGTTTCCATTAAGTGGAGGAAGAGACTGAGACAGAAAGTAAGACACTTACGGGTCAGATAATTGTTAGGAAATGGAACCAGATGCTTCTGGTTTAGTCCCCAAACTTGACCCGTTTTTACACCGTTTCCCCATCTTACTACGTCTGCATTCTGTACTTCACACCAGGGGATGGTCCTCTGATATTTTGGATTTTAGTTACTGTAAATGCCTTACAGGCAGTTAACAGTATTTGTTGAAGCTTAATGTGGGGAAGAAAAATCCAACCACATCATAAGAGTCTGTAGTGACTTTCTCTTCTTCTGGACTTGGTCACGTTTAAACAATAGCCGTATCGTCTCCCAGACAGGCGGCATGAAGGAATGAAACAACTATGCACACCAGTAGCCGGTATTTAAAAATATCTCGTTTATTTTCATCATCTGAAAGTCCAAACTAGATCAACCTCAAGGACTTTAAGAGATCATGTAGCAGGTGGCCATTCCTGTGGCGAAAAATAAACTCATTGCATCATCAGCTTCACCATACTGAGCACCTTCAGCTGGTTTGCTTGTGTGTAGAGCATCGTGGGTAGCTCTAACAGTGTCTCATCCTGGCTTTTCCCATTCCTGGGAGACACAACCATTATCTCGATGACCTCACCCCAGGCAGCAGCTACTTGCATGTTCACAAAAGAAAAACGGGCTAAAATAGAGGTTAAGTGGCTCCTTCACTGATGTTCGGACCATCAGTGTTGCAGGCAAGAACCAAAGACGACCATTCGAAACCTTTTGCAAACAAAGCCGGTGCTGTAACCATTTAGACTTCATCTTAAGGCTCTCAGGATTAGGGCCTATTTTCTTATCTACTCTGCTTTTGGCGTTTTAAGAATAAGTGAAAGGAAAATGAATCAAATCAGAAGGTGCAACTCTATTTCTTAGAAGGTACAGCAGTACTTTCGGCGTTGGGAAGTATAAGCTGACCAACAGTTCCATTCCCTAGAGGTCACCACTGTTAGTAGTTTGGTGTGCATCCGTCCAGATTTTTGGTAAGCCAGTATTATACACAAATACATCACATCAGTTATTATGGCTAAAATCATGTTTCATAACATTACCGTGAAACCTCAGAGACATACAGTTGTTTATCTGACAAGGCTACGGGGTTCCTCTGATCCGGGCTGGCCTGAGGTCACAGCTGGCCTTACTCGTGTGTGTGGTCAGCTGTGAGTCAACCAGATGACTGTCCCGATCTCTCCTGGGTCTGCTCTCATGTCCGGGGAATTAGCTGGCCGAAGGCTGATCTCAGGTGGTCTTTGCTGAGATAACTTGGTCACTCAATGTTACTCCAGTTGTCTTCCATCCTCCAGAAGGCTCATCCAGACATGTCCTCACAGAGGTGGCCAGGCACATGAGAGGAACATACAGGAGGTTTTTCAAGCCTCTTCTTGAAATAACTATACACTTGCTAATGCTCATTGACCTAAGCAAGACACATGGCAACTCAGTATCCAGGCATGGGAAGATAGATTCCACCTTCATGATGAAAAAGCTGCTAAGTTCATGGCAAAGGGCCAGGAGAGAGAGAGAGGAATGAAGAATTGGGGCCATCAACACACCCAGCCTAACAGTCAGTGAAACGTAATTAACACACGAGCAGTTTTTTAATTGCCTGTTTTTACAAATATGAGATAGTATTCTATCCTATCATTTTATGGCGTATACAATATTGAAGACCTTTCTTAATCTGAAACAGATATAATTCAATCTTGTTAACCTTGCAAATTGTTCCTTTATATGAATATACCAGCAGTTTTTATCTAGTTCCCTAATATTGAGCATGTAAGTTGTTTTCTGTTTTGGGAACTTTGGGATAGTGCTGCAGTGGACACGTTTGCATAACGGTTTGTGTACTGACACTGATATTCCAGTAAATTGAACCTGTGGGATCCTTCTTACTTTATCTTCCAGCGAGACTGAGCAACTTGTAATCCCCTGAATGTGCCCCCATCTTCTACGCCCCCATGTTTTCATCAAACACTGTTGCTTCTAAAATCCTCCTCCCTCTTCCACTTGACCAATAAGCTACAGTGACACCCAGGAGAAAGTGAACCTGCGTATAGCGTCACTGGTGATTGGCTGCCAGCCTCCCTACCAGACGCCCCCTGCAGTATCTCAGGTTCACAGCGTTGGCAGTTGAATGTCATTCCAGTCTTCACTCAGGCACCGCTGTGCCTGTGAAGCCTTCTCTGAGTTCCTTGGGCAGACCGGTACTCCTTCTCTGAACATCTAAACACTCCCGTTACAGTCATGTTCCCAAACACGTTTGCTGCTACGTCTTTCTGTCAAGAGGGTAAAGCTCTCCGAGAGCAGGGATGTCGTCTTTTGAGCCTCATAGCTCCATTTCCTAATGGGGTGCTTGACCAAAGTAGGTGCTTGACAAAGTTTTGCTAAGTAAGAATCTTACACTTGGGGGTCAAAACTAATGGTAGCCATATCAAAATAATTTAATAGATACTTATTTGTTCAGTGATTCAGTAAATATTTATTGAATATGTGCAGTGAGTTGGATATACTTGAAATGAGAAGCTGGCAAGAAGGTCAGTGTGGCTTCTTGACGTCGGACGGTGTTCTGAGAGAGTCTGATGAAATTTCAGACTTTTCCCTCAGAAAAATAGGTATATGTACTTGTTCCCATTTTTACATACACTTGCAGTGAGTTCTCTACGTCCTGTATTCAGTCTTGGGACCTCGGTTGAGAACCTCTACCTCCAGTTGATAGGAACATGACCCCATGTCAGACTTAGCTCCACGAAGGACAGATTTGGGGGACTTGGGGTTAGAGCATCCGTCATGACCCTTCCCCTGTCATAGGCCTTAATTCTCACTTCATGACAAGTGTGCAAGTGGCCAGAATATGGAATTTTCATATCACTATCTTTATATTTTAGAGACCTTACCTACCCCTAAAATATTTTTGGAGACTCACAGATATATAAAAGGGAAACATCTACCACAAATAGGTCTCAAGACTCATTTGACATTACTTAACCGTAATTCTGTGTAAATACATAGATATGTTCTATTTCTCGGAGGAAAGAGAGTTCAAAAAATCACTGGATAAGAAATATGACTTCTGCATCTTAAAAAACACTTAAAAATAGTATTTTCAGATTAAATGAAACAGCAATATGCCATGCAAAAGAGTAGCCAGAATACAAACTTTTAGGAATAATATCAATAAGACGTGTGCACAACTCGCCTGTACAGGTCTTTACTGAGGATTCATGAGCTGTGGCGAGGCAGAGCTCTTAGGATGCTAAGAGCATAATTCATGAAACCAATGGATAAATCGAACTCCATCAAAATTAAAAACTTCGACTTAGCCAAAGACACTGCTAAAAGAAAGGCAAATACTTCATCGTATCACTCGTGTGCAATCTAAAAAAAGTCTAAATCATAAAACAGAGTAGAAAAGTGGTTACCAGGGGCTGGCGGGGGGTGGGAAAATAGGGAGAGGTTGGTTCAAACTCTCATTTTTAAGATGAATAAAGTCTGAGGATCTAACATATGACTGTAGTTATATGGTGTGACTATAGTTGATAACAGTGTATTGTATAATTGAAATTTGCTAAAAGAGCAGAACTTAAATGTGTTCACCGAGAAAAAAAAAAGAAAAAAATTGAAAAAAAGAAGTTTTCAAATTTAATCTTTACTATTTAGTGCAGTAATCATGAAAAAAAGACAAACTACAGACTTGGCAAATATTTCCAAATACTGTATCCAACAAAGGACTTCTAGCTAGAATATATAAAGGACTTATAAAATTTAATGGTAAGAAAATAACCGAATTTAAAAATGGGCAAAAGGTTTTAACAAACATTTCAAACAAGAGGCAATTAAGCAAATGAAAAGATGTTCAAAAAGATGTTCAGTATCATTAGCCTTTAGGGAGATGTAAATTAAAACCACTATGAGATACCGCTACGTAACTGTCAGAAAGACTAAACCAAAAAATTAAAAACCTGACAGTACTAAGTGCTGACATACACTGGAGCAAATGGAACCCTCATACATTGCTTTGGGAATGCAAATTGGTATAGCTAATCTTTAAAACAGCCTGGCAGCTTCTTATAAAGTGAAATGTCTACTTATCAAATGCCCTGGCAATCCCACGCCTTGTTTAACCGAGAGAAAAACATATTCACACAGAAACCTGTGCCAAAGATCCACAGCAGTTCTGTTCATAATTGTTGAAAAGTGGAACCAACCCAACTATCTTCCAACACGTGGTTGGATAAAGAAGCTGTGGTCCATCCATGCAATGGAAAACTACTCAGCAGTGAGAAGGTGCAAACTGTTGACACATGCAACACTTGAGTGGATCTCAAAGGCATTATGCTGTGTGAAAGAAGCCAGTCTCGAAATGTTATATACTGCAGGATTCCATTGATAAGATATTCTCAAAAAGACAAAATTGTCATGAAAGAAAACCATTCAATGTTTGCCAGGAGTTAGGGGTGAAGAAAGGATACCTTACCTACAAAGTGACAGCACAGTATTGAAGTGATCGAACTGTTTTACATTCTGATTGTCACCATGGTTACACAAATCTAGATATAACTGAATTTCATTGAATCATGCTTTGAAAATGTCAATTTTACTATCTGTTAATTTAAATATAAAATAAAAGCTTTACTGAGGAGTATAAAAGAAAATCTGTATAAATGAAATCCATATCATCTTCTTAGATTGACAGACTCAATATAGAAAAATGTCATTTCTTCCTAAATTAGTCCTTACATTTTGTGAAATCCCAATTCCAATGGAAATGAGGAGAAGAGGACTTGATGAAAATATCTGATAATCCTTTAGTCCATTTGGAAGAAAACATTTAATAAAAAATATTCAAGAATAGGACGGGCAATTTCGTGTTAGATTTAAGACGTTATCATAACATTACAATAATTAAAAGACTGCTTTACTAGTGCCAAAATAAACGTAGAAAAGAATATAAAAACTTAATACACAAAATGAAAGTTACACAGGAATTTGGTATATGAAGTAGGTGGCATATCAGTAATGGATAAAAATCTGTAATTTTTAATAAAGAAAAATATTTAGAAGTCAACCTCAACAATAATTTAAAATGGATTCCAAAATGAATAAAATTAAAATCAAAGATGGATACTTGTTTATTTAATATTTATTAAAGTAAGGACGACCTTAGAAAACACCATGAAGGAAAAGTCACAAAGAAAAAGATCGAGAGATTTAAAAACACTTAAAATATCAAAAACACTATAAACAAAAAGGAAATGAGAAAGGATAAACCAGAATATTTGCTACATAAAAGAAAAGGTATAAATAAATTAATATAAAGGAAATACTTAAAATCTAGGAGGCATCTCAGTAGAAAATAATAGACAAAAATGCATAACCAGGTAGTGTTTTTAAAAGTAGCTTTTCTAATGAATGTCTGAGAAAATGCTCACTAGCTTAAAATGTAAGTATTAAAATATTTAAAAATCATTTCCATGTTTGTTGGAATTAATTATGCAATATCATAATACACAGTATAAATGAATGCATTAGAAGACATTTTAACATACGGAAATAGAATTGAGATATCTAAAGTAACATATTCAAATTCAAAGATAAAGTTTAAAAATCTTTATGGAAGTCCAGTTTGCAGTATGATTCAAAAACCTTTAAAATATACACACCTTCCTTTATACGTCAAGGGAATAATTAAACATGAATGAAAATGTTTAACTTTGGAAACAACCTAAGTATCCAATAATAAGGGATTCACTAAACACTTTACGGTGATTCATATAGTGGGTTACTACACAGTCGTTTAAAATGAAGTCGATGTGCATTTAAGGTCAGGAATTTCCTGTTCCTCAGTGCAGAAAAGCAGTTCAGAATGGTTCACATACAAAACGATCTCATTTCACAAATGTTATAAAGAATTGCATAGAATAGCCTGGATGGATATACTTCAAGATACTACATCCGAGTGTAGAAGAATTTTGGGCTTCTCTGAATTTTCTCATTTTTCTACAATGTGCAGTTTGTGCAATTTTGTGCAATTCTTTTTAACTTGTGCAATTTGTAAATTTAAAAAATTTTTAATTAAAAAAAACTAGTCCTTCTGGAAAGCAGCTGTTTTTCTCCATGATCTCACTCTGCAGCCTATGGTGTTTTGTTTCCTTGAGCTGATAGGAGAGAGATTCCTTCCTGGTCCATCACAGAGATGTAGTGCCAGCACATCTGTGACATCTCTGCCATAGGAGAACCACCTGGTCCCTGTGAATTGCTTCATTTCGAAAGCCCAGTTCCTGGAGGCCCTCAGGCTTGTTTGGAGCCAGAGCCTTGTCTGTCTGCCTTCTATTTCTCTGTGATTTCTTCTCCAAGCCCTGGTACATCCTCTTCTGATCCACCCTTAACGGGTCCCTGGACAAAACTACTCATGGAAGCCCCACATCCCATATGCATCTAAACATTTCAAAAGTGATAAATCAAGCTAATAAACTGTTAAACATAATATATTCTATTTTGACAAATATTCCTTCATGACAACAAAACAAAAAAATGTGCTTAAATCTATTGTTTTTATATGTCTGAAAGTTTTGGCAAAATACCGGAGGGAACTCGATTTGACTGTTATTGCTCTGCTCGGTGTTCTGTGCATGGACCAGTGACGTGTGGGTGAGTAATAAAATGGAAACACACACACATCGTGAGCAATTATCTCTTCTGCAGTACAATTCATTTCTCCTGCTTAATTTCAGCAAAATACTAAATATGTTACCATCAAGATTTTCATAATAATCTTGTTCTGGTGGCAATAATGATCTAAAGCAGGGGTTGGCAAACATTTTCTGAAAAGGCCAAGGTCAGAAACATTTTAGAGTTTGCAGGCCATCTGGTCTCTGTCACAACTGCTTGGCCTGCTGTCCAAGTTCAGAAACAGCCATAGACAATAAGTAAGCAAACAGGCATGGCTGTGTGTCCATAAAACGTTACTGATAAAAAATAGTTGGATTTGACCCATGGGCCACCTGTGTCCCTGTTGCAGGGTTTTCCCCTTCTTGGTGGCACATCTGGCAGCCACGCCGATGGTGTGGGTCTAACGACCCTCACTGGTTGCTCTCCTGAAGTTTGTTTTGTCCGTTTGCCTCATTTCACGATGACGCCATAAATTTGGAGGTTTGTTTTGTGTCACCAGAGTGAGATAATTTTGGAAGTTCTGTTAGTGAGACAGGATGTGGGTCGTTTTCTATTGTTCAAACCCAGGGAGGCTGATGGCAGGGTCCTGATGGCAAAGTTCAGAAAGAACGTCCAGGAAGGCCAGGGCCCCAGACGCTGCGAAATAATAGCTTCACGTCACCTTTCCTGTTTTAAACTTGAAAGACCTATTGATGAGCACCCACTCTGTGTCCAGAACCTAACAACCAACCAACAGACAAAAAAATCAAGGAAACCGAAACAAAAAATGCACCATCCAAATGTAACATTGTCTAAAATGGCAGGGTTTTCCTCATCATGCCCTCGGCCTCTCAGCTGCCTCAGTGTCCTTAGGTTGTGGATCTCGGGCCAGGAAAGCACGGTTCTTCCCTTATCTGCAGCGGCATGTATGCAAAAACCTGATGATTCCAGGCTGATGAGAGGGCCCCATCCACAGTGCCACAGAAGCTGATAGCGCAGCTCTCAGACCAGTCGTTCATAAAATCCCCTGTCAGGAGCCAAGATGCGCTGAGCTGGGGGTGTGCGGGGTCCTGGCTGCAGAGCCGGGACAGCTGCCCGCCAGCCCCGACCCGGGCCCCGCCCACTCTGATGAGGAATTCCACATCCCCTCTGGATTGCTGATCTTAGAACGTGGTTAAAAGTAACAGATAGGATGAAGGACAATCAATTCTCCCTTTAATTAGGGCTCGTATTTAATGCACCTTTCCTGCCTCAGAAGTACCACGAGGGAATTCCCCTGCAGGGATGAACTTTATTTTTTAGGGAGTTGAAACTTCAAGGTGGTCAAACCCTGAGCATGCTGTATTTCTAGAACTGGAGAAGAATTCTGTATCATGGAAAGAACAGTGAACCAGGGCTCAGGAGACCAGAGTGAAGCCAAGCCTCGGGTCCAGCTGGCTGCATGTCTTTTCAGAACTTCCCGCCTTTGTGAAACCACGGGGCTGGGGCGGGGGCTTCTGAGACCCTCCCAGTTCTTGGTGATGCTGCCCCACGGGACAGCCCAGTCTGCCGGCTTCCTTTTCTCCAGCTCATTCTTTTTGTTTTTAGCTTTATTTTATATTGGAGTATAGCTGATTTACAATGTTGTGTTCGTTTCAGGTGTACAGCAAAGTGATTCATATATCTATTCTTTTTTCAAATTCCTTCCCCACATAGGTTATTACAGAGTATTGAGTAGAGTTCCCTGTGCTGTACAGTAGGTCGTTGTCGATTATCTATTTTATGTATAGTAGTGCATATATGTTCCTCCCAAATTGCTAATTTATCCCCCCCACCATGTTTCCCCTTTGGTAACCGTAAGTTTGTTTTCTGTGTCTGAGTCTGTTTCTGCTTTGGAAATAACTTCATCTGTATCATTGTTTCAGATTCCACATGTAAGTGATATCATATGGTATTTGTCTTTGTCTGTCTGACTTACTTTCTCCAGCTCACTCATTCTTGATCTCTTCTCTCTGTCTCTCTGTAATCAATCTCTCTCTCTCTCTCTGTCTCTCTCTCATACACACACACACTTCTAAGGGTTTCTAAATATTTTTCAGGCTGTAGATCCTGACTAATTTAATCACAGTTTATCTCTGTTTTCTGTGGTCATTTTTTATAACTAGATTTGGAAACATTCTTTAAGACATTTCTATTCTAACTGAATTTAGATGTCCCCTCCGTTCCTTGAACATGTGAGCTTCTCATTTCTCTATCTGTGGTTCAGTTGAAATGAAATCTCAGGGTTGCACTTTTCTCAAGCTTGCCTAGATGCCAAGTGTTTGGAATCACTGTGTATCTGAAGATGGTATTTGGATACTACTTTCAATGAAGTAAAAACTGAGCTCAGTCGAAAGGTCTTGTTCTCTTTAATCTTCCGTAAGCTCTGGGCCCTCGTTACTGAAGTCAGGGCCCAGCTCCCCCTCCGTCACCTTCATTCGTCAGCAGCCTAGTTATTATGCTCTTTTGTTCGCCTTTCTATGTGAACACCTGTGAAATACTTTCTTTATCCTCAAATTCTAAAGCATTTTGCTCATACATTTCAGAGTGTAGGTCTCTACCAGGACCAGAACTGGGGTGAGGCATCGGTGGCACACAGGGTGCAGAAGTTGAGGAGATGCTTCCTCTCTGGGTAGTGCAGTGTTGAATTCTTCGCATCTGGGTAGAACAATGATTGTCCCTTTCTAGCTTGAAGCATAAAGAACATCCGACATCCAGAGACAGACCCACCATGGACAAGTGGCGACTTCCTATGTTTTTCTCAGGCTCCGATTTTCTTATAGATTCTGCCGTTATCATTAGCGGGTCTGTGCATTTTAGTGTTTAAGGGGGTGAGGGCTTTCCTTCTGGATGTTCTTTGATAGTTTGTTAGGACTTTGGGAGAAGCTCTCAGTTCCCAAGAGCCAGACACTATGTTAAAACAGAGTTTGGGACGCTGTAAACAAGGTTAGAAATGATATTTTAAATCTTACGAATACATGAGTTTCCCAATGAAGTGAACTTAGAAGGAGAAAATCAGAGGGTGAAGCTATGAGCCTTGTAAGTTCCTGGTCTATTTTTACACTTCCTAAGAGCCCACGAATGAGAAAAATTGTGGAATTGCTTGGGAAACTCTGAGGTCCCACACAAACATCAAGGATTCTTGCTTGAATTTATGATCCCAGATAACCCTTGCCCCTTCCCTTTCAGGGCTGCCCTTCTTTCTGACCTGAGAGATGTGTTTTCTGCCCTTTCACGGGTTACCCCAAATTATCAACCAAGAATTCTTGACTCTTCTCCTCTCAGTGCCAAGGAACATTGTGTTGCTTTCTTGAAATAAGCTTGTTTCCTTTGTCATTAAGCCTGGGGAGGGTGAGAACCACGCCTTTCTGTCCGTTTACTTGATTGTTCAGAGGTTTGGAAGGAACCTGCCGTCAAGGGCACTGGGAAATGTACCTGCCTTTAAGTTTGATGCTTGAATATCTTGACGACAGTTTGCTTATTAGATCTGCACATCCAGATTCGGTCAGTGTGGGAACCGGTTCAAAAACAATACGTCTTCCTCTCCCACAGAAGCCAACTCAAAAAACAATGGAAGGGAGTTTTCTTTCCAGCCTCACAAGGCACGTTTGGTGGGGGGGCAGGGGGGAAGGGTCCCACATAACAGCAGCAGGAAAAGAAATATCGATGTGGCTGGTCCTTGGCCCCAGGGATGCAGGCCCGACAGCACCGGAGTTTGCTTTGCTTCCTCTGCTCCAAGCTCACGCCACCAGGGCCCCCCGGGAACCACCTTCATGCCGTGGCCGTGAAAAGAGCATGTTTCCCTTCGAATTTTCTGCTTTTGCTGGAGGCTTCCAAAAACAGACACATGGTTCTCTTTGGTTGCAGAGACTTTAAAAAAAAAAGAAAACTGTATGTGTACACGGGCCAGATTTATTTATTTCTCAAGGTAAATTACCTTTGCCTTACCATTCAGGTCCTTCTCTTACAGAAGAAAGCCTTTGAAAAACATGTCTATTACCTGTTTGCAAGATTCCAATGATTTATACTCTGAGATGAATAGGGAAGTAGTGCATTTAACATTCCTATGTTTTGACAGAACGTCAAAGATGGCTATACCATCCACCCAGAGACTCTTGCTCATGCTGCCTGGGTGTCTGGGACGGTGAAAGGAGCATGTGCTTTAGAGCAGAATAGACCTGGATTTTCATTCTGTCCCTTTCACTCATCGCTGTGTGTCTTTGGACAACTCACGTTACCTCTCTGAGTCTACTATCTCATCTGAGAAATTATGCCAGTAATTCTAGCTTTTTGCTGTTGTGAGACATAGGAAAGGATACATCAGATCTTGGCCTACGGTAAACGCTTAGTAAGCGTTTACTTCATCATTTGCTTCATCATGTTCTTCCTAAGACACTTGGACTTGAAACCCTGTCTGCCCTGTGTGTGTTATTGGTAACAGGGCCCTATGTGGGAACCTCACCTTCTAGCAGGGACATACATCTTCTTTTGATGTTTTGGGCACAGAGGACGCGTGGGACAGAGATGGGTCTACTTCATCCCTGCCCTCTTAAAGGCAGTGACAGCACTCAGCTGGTGGACTTGCTGGACTTCCTGCTAGCTCCAGGCATGAGGGACGTGGCCAGGACAGCCTTCGTCTGAACCGGCCTGAGCACCTTCCCTAGGCATCTGTCATGGGAGCCGCGTTCTTTCCGACCTCATTGACTTTGAAATCAATTCTGTTGATGCAGAACTGCCCTGCTTAATGCTTTACACAGATCTTCTTTATTTGATTGGTGGAGTCACACTTCAGAACAGAGCAGCAAGTGTGACGCTCTGCAGAACTTTGACAAGTTACTAAGGAGTGAAAGCCCTGAATCTGCATGGGACCTGAGAGGTGGGATGGCCTTTGAGAGGTGGAGGACGGTGGTCTTATTTTGCTTATGAAGAAACCAAGTCCCAGAGAAGTGACGTGACCTGCTCAGGATCACACAGCTTTTAACAGCAGAATCAAGACTGAATCCACATTTCTCTTCCCAGTTTTCAGTGTCCCATAAGACTGTGGTTTCTTCATGGAAATATGTGATCCATCTGAGCCGTATTTTGGGATAAAGCCAATCATGTGTTGTCTTTTGTCTCCATTAGAATTCTCAGGCAGAAATCTTAACTTAAAAAATTAGCCTCGGGCTTCCCTGGTGGCGCAGTGGTTAAGAATCCACCTGCCAGTGCAGGGGACACGGGTTCAAGCCCTGGTCCAGGAAGATCCCACATGCTGCAGAGCAACTAAGCCCGTGCGCCACAACTACTGAGCCTGCGCTCTAGAGCCCGCGTGCCACAGCTACTGAAGTCCGCGTGCTTAGAGCCCGTGCTCCATAACAGAGAAGCCACCGCAATAAGAAGCCCGTGCACCACAACAAAGAGTAGCCCCCGCTCACCGCAACTAGAGAAAGCCCGCGTGCAGCAACTTAGACCCAACGCAGCCAAAAATTTAAATAAATAAATGTATAAAAAAAATTAGCCTCAACTCTACTGAAGGAGAAACTTACATTTTTTCCCCCTTTTTTAAGAGGAAGGGGGCCCTACTTATTCCTTGAAAAGAACTGTTTTGGGTTTTTTTTTAAAGTAAAATTTCTATCATTTTCCACCTCTAAAGGTTTGGGAACACGTTTGAAAACGTGTTCCGTCCATAAGTCAGCTGTGCAGCCTCCTCCGTTCTCCCACCAATGTTCCTCTCGTTCTCACCACCTTTTTCTCTCTCACCATCAGCCCCCAAACCCAGGGTCTTCAGCTCCTCAAGCCTGGATTACAGCGGAGGAGCCTTGCAAAATATCTCACTACCTGCACGATTTTCCTGATCCGTCCGGACTTGTGCTCCGACTCAGATTTAAATCTATCACTGACTCTAATCACACCCTCACACTTGCAGCCTCATTTCATACAGTTCCCCTGTTTCAAACAAATTTCTTCATCTGTGTCCAATTCAGAGTCTGGGCCTTTCAGGCTCTTCACAGCTACCCTCTGGGTGAATTTCACACGTCCTTGGGTTCTCCATCCGTCCAACTGGCTCCATCCAAGTCACCTCGGGCATACCCTTTTCCCATCCCTCTTGTCTGCTGACTTCCTCTCATCCGATGCAACAGAAATAACCTGGCCGTAGGCACTGGGAGGACTTCTGTCACCTTCCATATACTGACTGTGGGAACGTGGACCTGCAGCTTTTCCTCCCTGAATTTCAGCTTCTTCATCAGAAAAATGGAGGGCATAATGCCTATCTTAAGGGAGAAAACCATTGATAAGATGCTTTGCAAGCGTAATATGTTCTTCAGGTATCTCTGCTTGTGTCCACACCTTAGAGACACATCTTCCATGATAACGTGAACCCGGTAGTGCTTATAGCGCTGGGAGAACCTCGTTTGGGACAGAGGCCAGGCAGCTTCTGTTCTGATGCTTACTGGGGGTGCGGGGCAAGAGGTCACTATGAGGACCACTGGTTCCTAGAAATGGGAGCTCAGTTCCTTTGCCTTTATGACCTAAACGTCCACAAACTGGAGATGTAGCTGGTTTAGCAAATGCCCTTGTTTGAAATCCATGTGTTCCTTGGAGAATTATGGAAAATTGGTCCATTTATTTTTTTATAAGTGTCGTAAACTTTTTTTTAACATTTTTATTGGAGTATAATTGCTTTACAATGGTGTGTTAGTTTCTGCTTTATAACAAAGTGAATCAGTTATACATATACGTATGTTCCCATATCTCTTCCCTCTTGCGTCTCCCTCCCTCCCACCCTCCCTATCCCACTCCTCCAGGCGGTCACAAAGCACCGAGCCGATATCCCTGTGCCATGCGGCTGCTTCCCACTAGCTATCTACCTTACGTTTGTTAGTGTGTATGTATATGTCCATGACTCTCTCTTGCCCTGTCACAGCTCACCCTTCCCCCTCCCCATATCCTCAAGTCCGTTCTCCAGTAGGTCTGTGTCTTTATTCCTGTCTTACCCCTAGGTTCTTCATGACATTTTTTTTTCTTCTTAAATTCCATATATATGTGTTAGCATACGGTATTTGTCTTTTTCTTTCTGACTTACTTCACTCTGTATGACAGACTCTAGGTCTATCCACCTCATTACAAATAGCTCAATTTCGTTTCTTTTTATGGCTGAGTAATATTCCATTGTATATATGTGCCACATCTTCTTTATCCATTCGTCCGATCATGGGCACTTAGGTTGTTTCCATCTCCGGGCTATTGTAAATAGAGCTGCAATGAACATTTTGGTACATGACCCTTTTTGAATTTTGGTTTTCTCAGGGTATATTCCCAGTAGTGGGATTGCTGGGTCATATGGTAGTTCTATTCGTAGTTTTTTAAGGAACCTCCATACTGTTCTCCATAGTGGCTGAACCAATTCACATTCCCACCAGCAGTGCAAGAGTGTTCCCTTTTCTCCACACCCTCTCCAGCATTTATTGTTGCTAGATTTTTTGATGATGGCCATTCTGACTGGTGTGAGATGATATCTCATTGTAGTTTTGATTTGCATTTCTCTAATGATTAATGATGTTGAGCATTCTTTCATGTGTTTGTTGGCAGTCTGTATATCTTCTTTGGAGAAATGACTATTTAGGTCTTCTGCCCATTTTTGGATTGGGTTGTTTGTTTTTTTGTTATTGAGCTGCATGAGCTGCTTGTAAATTTTGGAGATTAATCCTTTGTCGGTTGCTTCATTTGCAAATATTTTCTCTCATTCTGAGGGTTGTCTTTTGGTCTTGTTTATGGTTTCCTTTGCTGTGCAAAAGCTTTGAAGTTTCATTAGGTCCCATTTGTTTATTTTTGTTTTTATTTCCATTACTCTAGGAGGTGGGTCAGAAAGGATCTTGCTGTGATTTATGTCATAGAGTGTTCTGCCTATGTTTTCCTCTAAGATTTGATAGTTTCTGGCCTTACATTTAGGTCTTTAATCCATTTTGAGCTTATTTTTGTGTATGGTGTTAGGGAGTGATCTAATCTCATATTTTACATGTACCTGTCCAGTTTTCCCAGCACCACTTATTGAAGAGGCTGTCCTTTCTCCACTGTACATTCCTGCCACCTTTATCAAAGATAAGGTGTCCATATGTACGTGGGTTTACCTCTGGGCTTTCTATCCTGTTCCATTGATCTGCCTTTCTGTTTTTGTGCCAGTACCATACTGTCTTGATTACTGTAGCTTTGTAGTATAGTCTGAAGTCAGGGAGCCTGATTCCTCCAGTTCCTTTTATCGTTCTCAAGATTGCTTTGGCTATTCGGGGTCTTTTGTGTTTCCATACAAATTGCGAAATTTTTTGTTCTAGTTCTGTGAAAAATGCCAGTGGTAGTTTGATAGGGATTGCATTGAATCTATAGATTGCTTTGGGTAGTAGAGTCATTTTCACAATGTTGATTCTTCCAATCCAAGAACATGGTATATCTCTCCATCTATTTGTATCATCTTTAATTTCTTCCTTCAGTGTCTTATAATTTTCTGCATACAGGTCTTTTGTCTCCTTAGGTAGGTTTATTCCTAGATATTTTATTCTTTCCGTTGCAATGGTAAATGGGAGTGTTTTTTGATTTCAGTTGCAGATTTTTCATCATTAGTATATAGGAATGCCAGAGATTTCTGTGCATTAATTTTGTATCCTGCCACTTTACCAAATTCATTGATTAGCTCTAGTAGTTTTCTGGTAGCATCTTTAGGATTCTCTATGTATAGGATCATGTCATCTGCAAACAGTGACAGCTTTACTTCTTCTTTTCCGATTTGGATTCCTTTTATTTCCTTTTCTTCTCTGATTGCTGTGGCTAAAACTTCCAGAACTATGTTGAATCAGAGTGGTGAGAGTGGACAACCTTGTCTTGTTCCTGATCTTAGTGGAAATGCTTTCAGTTTTTCACCATTGAGGATGATGTTGGCTGTGGGCTTGTCATATATGGCCTTTGTTATGTTGAGGAAAGTTCCCTCTATGCCTACTTTCTCTAGGGTTTTTATCATAAATGGGTGTTGAATTTTGTCAAAAGCTTTCTCTGCATCTATTGAGATGATCATATGGTTTTTCTCCTTCAATTTGTTAATATGGTTTATCACATTGATAGGTTTGCGTATATTGAAGAATCCTTGCATTCCTGAAATAAACCCCACTTGATCATGGTGTATGATCCTTTTAATGTGCTGTTGGATTCTGTTTGCTAGTATTTTGTTGAGGATTTTTGCATCTATGTTCATCAGTGATATTGGCCTGTAGTTTTCTTTCTTTGTGACATCCTTGTCTGGTTTTGGTATCAGGGTGATGGTGGCCTCGTAGAAGGAATTTGGGAGTGTTCCTCCCTCTGCTATATTTTGGAAGAGTTTGAGGAGGATAGGTGTTAGCTCTTCTCTAAATGTTTGATAGAATTCGCCTGTGCAGCCATCTGGTCCTGGGCTTTTGTTTGTTGGAAGTTTTTTAATCACAGTTTCAATTTCAGTGCTTGTGATTGGTCTGTTCATATTTTCTATTTCTTCCTGATTCAGTCTTGGCAGGTTGTGCATTTCAAAGAATTTGTCCATTTCATCCAGATTGTCCATTTTATTGGCATAGAGTTGCTTGTAGTAATCTCTCATGATCTTTTTTATTTCTGCAGTGTCAGTTGTTACCTCTCCTTTTTCATTTCTAATTCTATTGATTTGAGTCTTCTCCCTTTTTTTCTTGATGAGTCTGGCTAGTGGTTTATCTATTTTGTTTATCTTCTCAAAGAACCAGCTTTTAGTTTTATGGATCTTTGCTATTGTTTCCTTCATTTCTTTTTCATTTATTTCTGATCTGATTTTTATGATTTCTTTCCTTCTGCTAGCTTTGGGGTTTTTTTGTTCTTCTTTCTCTAATTGCTTGAGGTGCAAGGTTAGGTTGTTTATTCGAGATGTTTCCTGCTTCTTAAGGTGGGCTTGTATTGCTATAAACTTCCCCCTTAGAACTGCTTTTGCTGCATCCCATAGGTTTTGGGTCGTTGTGTCTCCACTGTCATTTGTTTCTAGGTATTTTTTTATTTCCTCTTTGATTTCTTCAGTGATCACTTCATTATTAAGTAGTGTATTGTTTAGCCTCCATGTGTTTATATTTTTTACAGATCTTTTCCCGTAATTGATATCTAGTCTCATGGCGTTGTGGTCAGAAAAGATACTTGATACAATTTCAATTTTCTTAAATTTACCAAGGCTTGATTTGTGACCCAAGATATGATCTATCCTGGAGAATGTTCCTTGAGCACTTGAGAAAAATGTGTATTCTGTTGTTTTTGGATGGAGTGTCCTATAAATATCAATTAAGTCCATCTTGTTTAGTGTATCTAACTTAAAGCTTGTGTTTCCTTATTTATTTTCATTTTGGATGATCTGTCCATGGGTGAAAGTGGGGTGTTTAAGTCCCCTATTATGAATGTGTTACTGTCGATTTCCCCTTTTATGGCTGTTAGTATTTGCCTTATGTATTGAGGTGCTCCTATGTTGGGTGCATAAATATTTACAATTGTTATATCTTCTTCTTGGATCGAGCCCTTGATCATTATGTAGTGTCCTTGTCTCTTTTCATAGTCCTTATTTTAATGTCTATTTTGTCTGATATGAGAATTGCTACTCCAGCTTTCTTTTGTTTTCCGTTTGCATGGAATATCTTTTTCCATCCCCTTACTTTCAGTCTGTATGTGTCTCTAGGTCTGAAGTGGGTCTCTTGTAGACAGCATATGTAAGGGTCTTGTTTTTGTATCCATTCAGCCAATCTGTGTCTTTTGGTGGGAGCATTTAGTCTATTTACATTTGAGGTGATTATCGATATGTATGTTCCTATTCCCATTTTCTAAATTGTTTCGGGTTCGTTATTATAGGTCTTTTCCTTCTCTTGTGTTTCTTGCCTAGAGAATATCCTTTAGCATTTGTTGTAAAGCTGGTTTGGTGGTGCTGAACTCTCTCAGCTTTTGCTTGTCTGTAAAGGTTTTAATTTCTCCATCAAATCTGAATGAGATGCTTGCTGGGTAGAGTAGTCTTGGCTGCAGGTTTTTCTCCTTCTTCACTTTCAATATGTCCTGCCAGTCCCTTCTGGCTTGTACGGTTTCTGCTGAGAGATCAGCTGTTAACCTTATGGGGATTCCCTTGTGTGTTATTTGTTGTTTTTCCCTTGCTGCTTTTAATATGCTTTCTTTGCATTTAATTTTTGATAGTTTGATTAATATGTGTCTTGTCGTATTTCTCCTTGGATTTATCCTGTATGGGACTCTCTGTGCTTCCTGGACTTGATTAACTATTTCCTTTCCCATATTAGGGAAGTTTTCAACTATAATCTCTTCAAATATTTTCTCAGTCCCTTTCTTTTTCTCTTCTTCTTCTGGAACCCCTATAATTCGAATGTTGGTGCGTTTAATGTTGTCCCAGAGGTCTCTGAGACTGTCCTCAGTTCTTTTCATTCTTTTTTCTTTATTCTGCTCTGCAGTAGTTATTTCCACTATTTTATCTTCCAGGTCACTTATCCTTTCTTCTGCCTCAGTTATTCTGCTATTGATCCCATCTAGAGTACTTTTAATTTCATTTATTGTGTTGTTCATTGTTGCTTGTTTCATCTTTATTTCTTCTAGGTCCTTGTTAACTGTTTCTTGCATTTTGTCCATTCTATTTCCAAGATTTCGGATCATCCTTACTGTCATTATTCTCAATTCTTTTTCAGGTAGACTGCCTATTTCCTCTTCATTTGTTAGGTCTGGTGCATTTTTATCTTGCTCCTTCATCTGCTGTGTGTTTTTCTGTCTTCTCATTTTGCTTATCTTACTGTGTTTGGGGTCTCCTTTTTGCAGACTGCAGGTTCGTAGTTCCCGCTGTTTTTGATGTCTGTCTCCAGTGGCTAAGGTTGGTTCAGTGGGTTGTGTAGGCTTCCTGGTGGAGGGGACTAGTGCCTGTGTTGTGGTGGATGAGGCTGGATCTTGTCTCTCTAGTGGGCAGGTTCACGTCTGGTGGTGTGTTTTGGGGTGTCTGTGGCCTTATTATGATTTTAGGCAGCCTCTCTGCTAATGGGTGGGGTTGTGTTCCTGTTTTGCTAGTTGTTTGGCATAGGTTGTCCAGCACTGTGGCTTGCTGGTCGTTGAGTGAAGCTGGGTGCTGGTGTTAAGATGGAGATCTCTGGGAGATTTTCGCCGTTTGATATTATGTGGAGCTGGGAGGTCTTTTGTTGACCAGTGTCCTGAAGTTGGTTCTCCTACCTCAGAGGCACAGCACTAACTCCTGGCTGGAGCACCAAGAGCCTTTCATCCACACGGCTCAGAATAAAAGGGAGAAAAAGTAGAGGGAAGTAGTAGAAGTATGAGGAAAGAAAGAAGGAAAGGAGGGAAGGAAGGAAGGAAGAAAAAAAGAAAGAAGCAAAGGCGGCAAGAAGGAAAGGAGGGAGGGAGGGAGGGAGGAAGGAGGGAAAGAAGGAAAAAAGACAGAAAGAAGATACAGTAAAAATAAATTATAATAAAGTTATTGAATTAAAAAATTCTTATTTAGAAAAAAAACAAGGGATGGATAGAACCTTAGGACAAATGTTGGAAGCAAAGCTATACAGACAAAATCTTACACAGAAGCATACACATACACCCTCACTAAAAGACGTAAACGGGGAAAAATCATAAATCTTGCTGTCAGAGACCACCTCCTCAATTTGGGATGATTCGTTGTCTAAAGGAGGGAAGGAAGGAAGGAAAGAAAGAAAGAACGAAGGTAAAGTATAATAACGTTATTAAAATTAATTATTAAGAAAAAAATTTTAAAAAAAACCATGGACGGATAGAACCCTAGGACAAATGGTGGAAGCAAGACTATACAGACAAGATCTCACACAGAAGCGTACACATACACACTCACAAAAAGGAAAAGGGAAAAAATCATAGATCTTGCTCCTAAAGTCCACCTCCTTAATTTGGGATGATTGGTTGTCTATTCAGGTATTCCACAGATGCAGCGTACATCACGTTGATTGTGGCGCTTTAATCCGCTGCTCCTGAGGCTGCTGGGAGAGATTTCCCTTTCTCTTCTTTGTTCTCACAGCTCCTGGGGCTCAGCTTTGGATTTGGCCCCGCCTCTGCATGTAGGTCGCTGGAGGGCGTCTGTTTTTTGCTCAGACAGGACGGGGTTAAAGGAGCCGCTGATTCGGGGGCTCTGGCACACTCAGGCCGGCGGGGAGGGAGGCGCACGGAGTGCGGGGCGGGCCTGCGGAGGCAAAGGCCGGCGTGACTTTGCACCAGCCTGAGGCCCGCTGTGCGTTCTCCCGGGGAAGTTGTCCCTGGATCCCGGGAACCTGGCAGTGGCGGGCTGCACAGGCTCCACGGAAGAGGGGTGTGGATCGTGACCTGTGCTCGCACACAGGCCCCTTGGTGGAGGCAGCAGCAGCCTTAGCGTCTCCCGCCCGTCTCTGGGGTTCGCGCTTTTAGCCGTGGCTCGCGCTCGTCTCTGGGGTTTGCGCTTTTAGCTGCGGTTCGCGCCCGTCTCTGGAGCTCCCTTAAGCAGCGCTCTTAAACCCCTCTCCTCGCGCACCAGGAAACAAGGAGGGAAGAAAAAGTCTCTTGCCTCTTCGGCAGGTGCAGACTTTTCCCCGCACTCCCTCCCGGCTAGCCGTGGTGCACTAACCCCTTCAGGCTATGTTCAAGCCGCCAACCCCAGTCCTCTCCCTGCGCTCCATCCGAAACCGAAACCCGAGCCTCAGAGCCTCAGCTCGCAGCCCCGCCCGCCCCTGCGGGTGAGCAGACAAGCCTCTCAGGCTGGTGAGTGCCGGTCAGCACCGATCCTCTGTGCGGGAATCTCCCCGCTTTGCTCTCCGCACCCGTTGCTGTGCTCTCCTCCGCGGCTTCGAAGCTCCCCCCTCCGCCTCCCGCAGTCTCTGCCCGCGAAGGGGCTTCCTAGTGTGTGGAAACTTCTCCTCCTTCACAGCTCCCTCCCACTGGTGCAGGTCCCGTCCCCATCCTTTTGTCTCTGTTTATTCTTTTTTCTTTTGCCCTACCCAGGTACGTGGGGAGTTTCTTGCCTTTTGGGAGGTCTGAGGTCTTCTGCCAGCCTTCAGTAGGTGTTCTGTAGGAGTTGTTCCACGTGTAGATGTATTTCTGGTGTATCTGTGGGGAGGAAGGTGATCTGCACGTCTTACTCTTCCGCCATCTTCAAGGTCCCCCCTCCCTTGCTGCTTTTAATATGCTTTCTTTGTATTTAATTTTTGACAGTTTGATTAATATGTGTCTTGGTGTGTTTCTCCTTGGATTTATCCTGTATGGGACTCTCTGTGCTTACTGGACTTGATTAACTGTTTCCTTTCCCATATTAGGGAAGTTTTCAACTATAATCTCTTCAAATATTTTCTCAGTCCCTTTCTTTTTCTCTTCTTCTTCTGGGACCCCTATAATTCGAATGTTGGTGTGTTTAATGTTGTCCCAGAGGTCTCTGAGACTGTCCTCGGTTCTTTTCATTCTCTTTTCTTTATTCTGCTCTGCAGTAGTTATTTCCACTATTTTATCTTCCAGGTCACTTATCCGTTCTTCTGCCTCAGTTATTCTGCTATTGATCCCATCTAGAGTATTTTTCATTTATTGTGTTGTTCATCATTGTTTGTTTCATCTTTAGTTCTTCCAGGTCCTTGTTAAATGTTTCTTGCATTTTGTCCATTCTATTTCCAAGATTTTGGATCATCTTTACTATCATTATTCTGAATTCTTTTTCAGGTAGACTGCCTATTTCCTCTTCATTTGTTTGGTCTGGTGGGTTTTTATCTTGCTCCTTCATCTGCTGTGTGTTTCTCTGTCTTCTCATTTTGCTTATCTTACTGTGTTTGGGGTCTCCTTTTTGCAGGCTGCAGGTTCGTAGTTCCCGTTGTTTGTGGTGTCTGTCTCCAGTGGCTAAGGTTGGTTCAGTGGGTTGTGTAGGCTTCCTGGTGGAGGGGACTAGTGCCTGTGTTCTGGTGGATGAGGCTGGATCTTGTCTTTCTGGTGGGCAGGTTCACGTCTGGTGGTGTGTTTTGGGGTGTCTGTGGCCTTATTATGATTTTAGGCAGCCTCTCTGCTAATGGGTGGGGTGGTGTTCCTGTCTTGCTAGTAGTTTGGCATAGGATGTCCAGTTCTGTAGCTTGCTGGTCATAGAGTGAATCTGGGTGCTGGCGTTGAGATGGAGATCTCTGGGAGATTTTCGCCGTTTGATATTATGTGGAGCTGGGAGGTCTCTTTTGGACCAGTGTCCTGCAGTTGGCTCTCCCAACCTCAGAGGCACAGCACTGACTCCTGGCTGCAGCACCAAGAGCCTTTCATCCACACAGCTCAGAATAAAAGGGAGGAAAAGTAGAGAGAAAGAATTAGTAGAAGTAGGAAGAAAGAAAGAGAGAGAGAGAGAGAAAGAGAGGAAGAAAGATAGAAAAAGAGAGAGGGAAAGGAAGGAAGGAAAGGAAAGGAAGCAGGAAAGAAGAAAAGGAAAGGAAAGAAAGGAGGGAGGGAGGGAGGAAGGAGAAAAGAAAGAAAGAAGATACAGTAAAATAAAATAAAGTATAATAAAGTTATTAAAAAATATTTAGGAAAAAAAAGGGACGGATAGAACCTTAGGACAAATGGTGGAAGCAAAGCTATACCGACAGAAGCATACACATACACCCTCACAAAAAGAGGTAAAGGGGAAAAAATCCTAAATCTTGCTCCCAAAGTCCACCTCCTCAATTTGGGATGATTCGTTGTCTATTCAGGTATTCCACAGATGCAGGTACATCAAGCTGATTGTAGAGCTTTAATCCGCTGCTCCTGAGGCTGCTGGGAGAGATTTCCCTTTCTCTTCTTTGTTCTCACAGCTCCTGGGTCTCAGCTTTGGATTTGGCCCCGCCTCTGCATGTAGGTCGCTGGAGGGCGTCTGTTTTTCGCTCAGACAGGACGGGGTTAAAGGATCCGCTGATTCGGGGTCTCTGGCTCACTCAGGCCGGGGGGAGGGAGGGGTACGGATGCGGGGCGAGCCTGCGGTGGCAGAGGCCGACGGGACGTTGCACCAGCCTGAGGTCCGCCGTGCGTTCTCCCGGGGAAGTTGTCCCTGGATCCCGGGAACCTGGCAGTGGCGGGCTGCACAGGCTCCCCAGAAGGGGGGTGTGGAGAGTGACCTGTGCTGGCACACAGGCCCCTTGGTGGCGGCAGCAGCAGCCTTAGCGTCTCCCGCCCGTCTCTGGGGTTCGCGCTTTTAGCCGCGGCTTGCGCCTGACTCTGGGGTCCGCGCTTTTAGCCGTGGCTCGCGCCCGTCTCTGGAGCTCCCTTAAGCAGTGCTCTTAAACCCCTCTCCTCGCACACCAGGAAATAAAGAGGGAAGAAAAAGTCTCTTGCCACTTCGGCAGCTCCAGACCTTTTCCCGGACTCCCTCCCGGCCAGCCGTGGCGCACTAACCCCCTTTAGGCTGTGTTCACGCCACCAACCCCAGTCCTCTCCCTGCGCTCCGACCGAAGCCCAAGCCTCAACTCCCAGCCCCGCCCGCCCCAGCGGGGGAGCAGACAAGCCTCTCAGGCTGGTGAGTGCTGGTCGGCACCCATCCTCTGTGCGGGAATCTCCCCGCTTTGCCCTCCGCTCCCCTGTTGCTGTGCTCGCCTCCGTGGCTCCGAAGCTCCCCCCTCCGCCTCCCGCAGTCTCTGCCCGCGAAGGGGCTTCCTAGTGTGTGGAAACCTTTCCTCCTTCACAGCTCCCTCCCACTGGTGCAGGTCCCGTCCCGATTCTTTTGTCTCTGTTTTTTTTCTTTTGCCCTACCCAGGTACGTGGGGAGTTTCTTGCCTTTTGGGAGGTCTGAGGTCTTCTGCCAGCATTCAGTAGGTGTTCTGTAGGAGTTGCTCCACATGTAGATGTATTTCTGGTGTATCTGTGGAGGGGAAGGTGATCTCCGCGTCTTACTCTTCCGCCATCTTCCCCTCCGCCCTCTGTAAGTGTCGTAAACTTTTTATTGAAGTATAGCACCATTCAGAAAAGGACACAGATCCTGGCATACAACTCGGTGACTTTTCACAAGGTGGATACACTTGTGAAACCAGCACCCAGGTCCTGCACTGGGATATTCCTGACTTTCCAGAAGCCCCCTGTGGCCCCGTTTGGTCACTAAGCGCCCTCCTCCACAAAGGCAACAGCTGTCCTGACATCTAACACTACAGGTGGGTTTTGCCCCTGAGAAGCCAAGCTCATCTCTCCCACCAGAACCAGCCAGCCTCTGTCCTTCCAGAGAATTCGGCTTTGCCAGCTCACAGCTCGCACATCAGCCTCCTTACCATCCGGACCTCCTCAGCAGGAGGCCTCAAGCAAGCATGTGTGTGGACGTCCCAGGAACACGCCCGGGGGTCTCTGATCTCCCCTGGACCCGAGTTATCTGGACGGAATGGGGTTCTCCCGACTGCTGGGAATTCTGCACACTGGGCGTCACTTTCTTAAGAGCAGTGCTTGGGTGTGTTCCTTGTAGAAATTGTCGTGCTGACACTTCGTTACAATTCAGATTTCCCAAGCTCTTGGCTTGATTTTTCTGGCGAGATTGGAAAGGTTATGAGTAGCACGTGGTCACCCTGCTGGTAGTTAAAAAATCAGAAGCACTGTAAACAAAAAGGAAATGAGAAATGACACAGGCCACAAACATTTCTGATCTCAGCTCCATAAAATCTCATCATGATTATACTCCCCTTTGGTCTTGCAAGAGGAAAGCAAGGCCACCATCTTCTTCAGGTACCTCATGCTAGTGTTTAATTACCTGCAAAGCCAAAAAGATTCATTTGTCTAATTCAAGTCTATCGATGCAATTTGAAGTCTTTGCCCTCTGGGTGAGTTCTCTTTTTAATAAATCAGGGTAAAACAGACATAATATTTACCATCTCAACCATTCTTACGTGTCCAGGTCAACAGCGGTAAGTACATTTACGGTGCTGAGCAGTCACTCTTCAGAACTCTTTTCATCTGGAAAAACTAAAACTCTGTCCCCATCAAATACGAACTCCTCGTCCCCCCACCCCCAGGCCCTGGCGATCACTATCTTACTTTCCGTCTCTGTGGATTCGACTCCTCTAGAGACCTCATACAAGTGGAATCACACAATCTGTGTCCTTCTGTGTCTGGCTTACTTCACTCAGCATAAAGTCCTCAAGGTTCATCCACGTTGCAGCAGGTGTCAGAATCCTGTTCCTTTTTTAGGGCTGAATACTACTCCACTGCATGGAGAGATCACATTTGCCTGCCCATCCAGCCCTCTATGAATATTTGTGTTGCTTCTACTTTTTGGCTATGGAGAATTCCTTTTGTTCTTTGGGGACAAAGAACAAATGTGTGGGACACACCTGCTAATAATCCTTCATTTGCTTGTAAAACTCTTTCTTCTCCTTGTCATCTTCAGGAGAAAACAAGTAAGCGTCTCTAGTTTTTCTTTATTATTCTAGTTTCTACCCATTTCTCCTCTCCTATACTTACTATAAATGTCTCCAAATTCTTTTCACTATGGAGAAGTGAATGGAATAGCCAATACTGTTTGCCTGGAAATTAAGGCGTCCTAGGACCTCCCCTTCCCATTGTTCAGTGGAATTTCTCACCCTCCGCCCCAGCTTGTCCTTAGACAAACCTCAAATGTCTTCTCATTGCGTACACCTTTCTGCTCCCCTCGCATGCCTGGTGTTTCTGCAAAGCTCTCATCGTACTGGGATGGCTCTTTCATCGCCCATCCCAGGCCGAGCCCTTGCACAGAGCAGAGTCACAGTACATGCCTCACTCTGGTAAGGAAGGAAGATTTCTAAGTTTGCCTAAACACCTCGAAATACGATATTCCAAAGTACATGTGCATTTTGTTTTATGTGATAGAGGATCTCCTTTCTGAACGTTAAAATTCAAATTGCAGTAAGAAAATGAATGTAGAATTTAAAAGGGAGATTGCTCTTTAAAGAATTCTGTTGTGAATCCTTTTACCAAACAACTGTGCTCTTCAATGTAAGCCTCACTGAGGATTTATTTACACTTGTACGTCTTTGTTTTTGAGGAAAGTAGACTGCAGAGAGTTCATAGTTAACCCGACTCCCCATCCCAATGGGGATGCTAAACCCGTCAGCTTTCCTCATCCTGTAGATGACAGTAATTAATGTGTTTTTCCTCTGAAATCCTATTTTAGCTGCTTCCTCTTCAAACTCCTCCTATTTTGGATAGCTCTTTTTCCTACCCTACTGAGATAATTTAAAATATGGTTTCTTTTTTCAGAAATATTGGTAATAGTTCCTCTGGAATGGCACATTCTGCAGCTCTAATCTCTGCTGAAAGGCTACTGGGGAGTCTGTGCTTTTCCCCAGGGCCAGAGGGCAGGAAGGCTGAGATTACCAACCAGTAGCTCCCACGTGAAGTATGTTATCTCTATTTTACTGGCCGAAATATGAGGTCGAGTGGTTAAAAGTCAGAGATGATAGGGAAGGAGGCAAGAATGCTGACTTTAAAAAAAATCACCAGATACTCCTTCTTGCAGTTTCAGTGATGCCTGATGCTTGCTTTTACAGTCCAAAACTTTTTCACACCTTTGAGCCAATTTTCTTCACTGAGATAGTCCAACAGTTTCTGGATAGATCTTCTGGCTCATCTTATAAAAGTGTAACTAAACTTCCAAAGTAGGTTGGTCTAGCCTATTTCTCAATTCCATGAAGGGAATATATATATATAGTGCGTATGTATATGTATATACAGTGGTGAAATCTGTGAATTCATGTCACGCAGTGGCTCCAGCATTGCGTCGGCAGTAAAGACAGTCTGTGTCTCCCTTGTGTCAACACTGACCTCCCTGGTCTTTGCTTTATCCTACCCAGACCTTCAGGCATTTTTAAGAAATGGGGAATGGGCACACATTAAAAGTTCTTTTGAAAAAGGAATTGCAGATTTTTAAAACAACAAAGAAAAAAGCAACAGAAATGAGATATCTAATTATCATTTCCCCCTCCAAAAAAAAGTAAAGATAACTTGACTGAAATATCAAAGAAGGCAAAAGTGTGAGAAAACGTGCGTCATTAAACTAACACAGCACCAGTGGCTTATGGCCACAACTGTTGAGGAATCTGTGCCGGGCGTAATGCAGATGGGCACCAGAGTGTTTATGAACCAGTTGATATTATGTCTGAGATAAACTTCAAAATAATTCATTTAGAAAAATATTAATTGCCAAAATTGACACAAGATGAGGCAGAGTATTACAAAAAACAATAACCACAGAAGAAACTGAAAAGATACTTGAAGATTCTAATCCCTTTCTTACCCTCTACCCCAAAAGTACCAGTATTAGGTGGCTTTGTAGATGACCCATCAAATTTTGAAGGAATAGAAAATTATTTTGCTATTGAAACTTCTTTAGGATATAGAAGAATATGAAACATTTCTCATTTTATTTGTGGAATAATTCATGTTCTCAGAATTGATTAAGCTACTGATCAAAAGAAAAACTACAGGAACATCTCATTAATGCATATGGATGACAAATCCAAAGCAAAATAATGATGAATCAAGTCTAGGACTATATTGAAAGAATAATATACCATGATCAAATAGGGTTTACTCCAGGAATAAAAGTGAATCTAATATTAGGGTACTTACCAGTTTGGATCAGTGGATCAAAGGACAAAATACATTGTGTCATTGCAGTAAATCTCCCAAATACATTTATCTAATACTGACTTGAACAATGTCTATTTCTTATAAAACTTGGAATTAGCAAGACGGTGCCTTAAAATTAGAAAAAATATATATATGTATTTCATATATATAATAAATAGTGGCGTTAATGGCAGTACACTTTTGGAAGGATAAATAGGTTTTATCTCTCCTACTCACAGTTTTGGACTGGCTTCGAGACCCATCACTTCTCAGCAGGAACGCATGCTTGAGCTAGGTAGCAATCTCCGCTCCATCAAGACTCCAACAGGATTTCTTTTTCCCACAGGACAAAGTGATTCTAACATTCATCTGGAAGAATAAACAGACAAGAATCATTAAGAACGTTTTGAACAACAGAGTCAGAATTTACTTTGATATACATGAAAATATACCATAATGTGATAACTGGGCCAATGGAAAGAGGAACCAAGATACTCAGACTACTGGAAGGATGGCATTTGAAATTATTAGATAAAAGATGGATTATTTCATGTCTTGTTACAGTAAAATTCAGGAATTATAAAGAGAAGTATTTTGTGTACTATGCAATGGTATTATGTTGACTGTTAACTGCTTTGTTAGAAAACTACAGAAAGGGCTCAGGGTATTTTAACACCATCCCATAGTCATACAATTGGGTTTATTACACTATCCTAATTCACCTAAAGAATTAGATCAAGGTTATTTTCTTACAGCCTTGTGGGTTGATAATTATAAAAAATAAAAATTACACAGCGCGTATTCTATGCCAGGCACTTTTCTAAGCTGTTGAGGTATATGAATACATTTAATCATCACAACAACCGTAGGAGATCGGTAGTGTTATTATTTCCCATTAAGTACATCCGCGAGGAGCCAGGGGTGCACCGACTTCTCCGCGATCACGGTCACACATCTAGTAAGCGGAGCAGTTAGTACCTCAACTCAGGCTCCGGGTCTGTAAGACCCTCCCTCTGCTGGGAAGGAGCTCGCGGTGGCAATCAGGGGAAGGAGCTCAGTTTTCAGGCCCTAACGTGCCTTTCTGCTCCGCGCAGGGACCTGATGCCGAGGACCCTGGAGGGGCAGATCACCATGGAGAAGACGCCCAGCTACTTCGTGACGCGCGAGGCGCCTGCGCGCATCTCGGCCATGTCCAAGGACACCAAGCTCCTGGTGGTGGTGCGGGACCCGGTGACCAGGGCCGTCTCGGACTACACGCAGACGCTGTCCAAGCGGCCCGACATCCCCAGCTTCGAGAGCCTGGCCTTCAGGAACCGGACGGCGGGCCTCGTGGACCGGGCGTGGAGCGCCATCCAGATCGGCCTGTACGCCGAGCACCTGGAGCGCTGGCTGCGCCACTTCCCCGCCCGCCAGCTGCTCTTCGTGAGCGGCGAGCGGCTGGTGCGCGACCCGGCCGGCGAGCTGGGCCGCGTGCAGGACTTCCTGGGCCTCAAGCGCATCATCTCCGACAAGCACTTCTACTTCAACCAGACCAAGGGCTTCCCCTGCCTCAAGAAGGCCGAGGGCAGCGGCCGCCCTCACTGCCTGGGCAAGACCAAGGGCAGACCCCACCCCGAGATCGACGGCCAGGTCCTGCGGCGGCTGCGTGACTTCTACCGGCCGTTCAACCGCAAGTTCTACCAGATGACGGGCCACGACTTCGGCTGGGACGGATAACCTTATAATTTAAAAAGAAAAAAAAAATATCAGAAGATAATATATTTTTTTACCAATCGGTAGAGAAGAGGCAGTTTAATATTTGCGCTGCTGATATTTCAGTATTTTTTTCCCATGAATGTTGTTAAAGAGATTGTTCTCGAGATTGTTCTCGCCTCCGCCCTCACCGTCATGTACAACTGTGCGCGCAAACATCTGGAGAAACAAAAAAGGAAACGTGCACGCATCTAACTAAATTCTCTCCATTTTCACTTCATGTTTTATAGGCACAGTTATGAAGTATGAGCATCAGCTGCCGTGAAAACTTTTAAGAAACTCCTGAGGGTATAGCTCGTGCTCTCTCTCCTTTTTTAACAAAGCCCGGATAAGATTGATGTCTACCCTTATGTTTTTCTCCCTTTAGTTTTTCTCCTGTGCCACTTTTTCTTAACCCCTTTCCCAGTTAGTGATTCTGTATGTTTGCACATCACTTCCCAGTTACCACAGTGCTTTCAAATACAGTATCTTTCTTGATCCTTATTCTCAGATGTGATATAGTAACATAATACATGGAGATTATTACCCCCGTTTTACAGATAAGGAAACTGAGTCTCAGGGAGCTTAAGTGATGTGTCCTAAGGCCAGATGGCGGACTATGGACAAAACCTTACCTTCCACTTGTTCCCTATTTTGTGCCACTTTTTCCAGTGAGAATGGGAAAGGCACAGACAGCCTTTAGAAATGGTTAGCTAGTTTGGGGACCAACAGAGAGGGTTTCCTGTTGCTTTCTAAGTTCTAGGCTAGCCTCTATGGCACTCAGACACCTTACACAGTTGTACTCAAGGAAACCACTCTGTCTTGAACACAACATCTTTTAAGAGCCAATCTTGGGTTGTTAAAGCACCCTAAGACATGGATATCTCGACTCAATTGAAGTTGAGAGAAATTATTGGATCCTTGTATGGAGAACAAGATGGCCAGTCACACTAGGAGTACAAGGTGTGGTAGGAGAAGAATTTACCTATTCTTGTTTTGACTGTATTTTCCTTTTTTTCTTAAAGAAAAACCCACTTCAGTAAGAGCTTACAAATATGAATCTCATTTTACAAACCTCTTTTTTAACAAAGAAAATCTGCCTCTCTTTGTAGTATCTTATTTCTAAACTTGCAGCTAGTACTAAAAAAAGGTCAATCAACATCTCATTTACAAGGCCCCAATTTTTCATGGGTGGAGGGAGGGCTGTCACTTTGTCACTTTATTTTTCCCCATTTCCTCTTTGTACCAGTTATAACCTCATATTCGTTAATATTTGGAAAACAAGAAGTGCAGATATGGGTAAAGTGGTGATTTTTCCTCTTCTCCCATCTGTTTCTGCCTGTTCCCCATTTAGATAGCTCAAATAAATCAATAGTTTATTAAGAGTATTCCTCTCCTCTCTGAGTGGGCATTAACGAGATTAGCATTAATGGGAATTAAATTGGTTTAGAGAAGAGCACATATGCACAAACTATATAAAACATTCATAATTAGTCTGTCAGCAACATTTTTATTACAGGTTTAAACCCAAGAGGAAAATGTCTCCAATCTCATGGAAATTTTCCATATCTGCTAAAATGTAAAGGACCAGACACTCCAGTATTCTAAAAGAATATTCTTCTCCAGTGTTGTCAATCAAAAGAAACTAAAGTTGTTTTAAAATATGCAGTTTCATTGTGCATTTGACATAGATGCTGCATCGGGTGAAGTAAATATTTCTTGAGACGTCTAACACGGGATTAAAATGAAGGAAAAAAGTTTAAGTTTCTAGCTATTCTATCATTGCTCTAAATCTCTGGATTTATTAATTCTCTTTTACGGGGGTTAGGTAAACCCCCAATCCAGGCCCCCTTTCCCGGCCGACAGCCTTCCCTTCTAGGCCCTCAGTTCCCCGACGCTACAGCCTGTTTTTTTGTTCTACTTGAATCATCACTACCAGCAACAAGAAACGCATTTTAAACTCTTTTCGTCTTTTCTCTTAACTCACGTTTGTGCTTCTGACTCCCTAACAAGCATGTGCCGGACCTTCTGCGAAGGTGGCTTTTGCACAAGGACACAAGTGCATCTGACAACTGTATTCAGCAACCTTCATCTTTTTGTGTTAAGAAATAATAAAAGAACAGAATTGAGTGCAAAGAACCTCTTCTTGCATGTAGATTTTTTGTTTGGTCGTATGATTTTTAAAATGAATGACTACAGAGCATTCCAGGAAAGCCTTCTAACTTCTAAGATTTCATAAGAGTGGTAGAGGTTTTAGATCCCAGCCAAGTGTATAAAGATCTTGGGTCAGTGTTACCTCAGAACAGGAATTTTCCATTTCTGCCTTTATGTGGTACTTCCTCTTGTTGTACACGGACTTGGCCTCGGATTTCTTTCGTCCATTTGGCTACATCAGATCCTAGGCTGTGCTCTTGATTTGAACATTGTAATCATCCTTCCTCCAAGCTCACTCCTCTTAGAGAACAACCAGAGGTCTACAGCTTCATTCTGAATCGTTTGCTTCTGAGGCCACACCTATAGTGTATAAATTCTTCCAGTAACTAAGAAATTTTAAGGGAAATTAATTTTGTCCTATTAACTATAGATTAATAAGCTTCTAGAGAACAGATATTTATTATTCCAGAAGTATTAATCCCACTCTAATTTTCTTATTTTCAAAAATCCTGAAAGTTAGAATAAACCTGAATGGTAATGCAGATTAAATCCCCATTTGGCATTTGAGTCCTTTCTTTAGCTGGTTATGCAGGGGTTTAAAACATTGATGTGTCTCTAAATTAACTCTTGATTTTACAGTGTAAAGAGGATACGTTTCTTCTAAACACCTGCATCCTGTTCTGTCAGCTGAGACCTGCCAAATGTTACCCATGAAGATAACCAACATTTAATATGTGAATAAATGTGTCTATAAAGCGATAATAGCTTATATTAATGTAGCAGATTGCCCTAAGTACATCTTCCCCCCTTAAACCAACACCTACTCTCCACTTACATTCCACCGTACAGATGAAAAAACTAACACTTAAGACAGTGGCTCTCAACGAAAAGCAGTTTTTCATTCCAAGTGATGTCTGGAGCTATTTGGGGGTCCCAAGCATGGTGGATTATAGATGCCATCTAATAATGTACATGAGAGCCTTCATAACAAAGTATTATCACACCCAAAATGTGTGATAATTCTTTGTTATCACACATAGATATCAGCACCTCAGTGGTGCTGAGGTTTCCAGTTGACGAAGAAGTACACCAGTTACAGCTAGTCTGTGTCCAAACCAGGTCTAAAAACCAGACTTTAATTAAGGTTTGGCTAGTAATTCTTTCACTCACCACTCTAGGTTTTCTCTTGAAAACCTTTCCTTCTCTAACTCTGTAAGTGACTCCACTATAGAACTAGATCAGTGTTTAAGGGTGTGCTTTGTCAAGAGAAGTACTAAAGAGAAGCATCGCTGAGCTGGGCTTTTTACAACTGAGATACAGGAGCAGCTTGTAACAAATGGATCACTGCATTTCTGGGAAGTGGAATCAGTCAGCTTCGGGTGGAAAAATGTCATTCTGATAAAACATTTCTGAAGTCTTTTTCAAGTTCAAGTCTTGCAGCTTCAGTTTGCCTCCATGAGAGTGCCATGACAGTATTTCTTGTCACCTGACACAGCAAGTGTCGAGAAACAGAAGTAAATGGCTCGACTTCTGTAAACCAGCTAAATCCAGATAGATGTGCTATGGTTTACAATTGGCCCTGAATGGCTGAATAATAGCAAAGGAAGATGAATTCTTACTGCCACATTTTCTAGAAACCCCAGGTCTTTGTATGGGCCCACCACAGAATCAAGGAAGAGACAATCGTATGGTTCCCCAAATTAAGAAAATATGGCTCACCGTCCAGTGAAAGTCTTAGTGTAGAAATAAAAACACCCACCTGTTCTCCTACTGCATCCTGTAATCACTGAGGAAGAAGGGGACTTTAAAAACCCAAACATCAAGAAACATCAGCGCTACTGTAGAATTTATGGTCTTTGAAATATCTTCATCGACGTGAAGACAGATTTGCATTCAGAGCCTCAATTATATGGTGAAAACCATGGACAGGGAAAGTACAGACCTGTTTGTCACATCATGAAATTGTGGAATGGCAGGTCTTTCGTTTAAAGCTTAAAGAAATGAATTTTGGAAAATTACAAGGCAGTGCAACCTCAAATACAGAGTAATAAAATAATGGATTTTCGTTACGTCAGGAGGAAATAAAACTGAAAATAGAAATTGCTTCTAATATATGAATCCATTGTGGGACATTTAGGATATTTAGTTAGTATGTTTCAGGCTATAATCCTAATTATCTAGTTAAATTTCCAACAGTTGGTTGTGTTCTTTTAATAGCTATAGGCTCAACATCTTAATTCTCCTCTAATTCTACTGTCAAAATAAAAAGTAACAATACAGAGGGATCATACATTCTGTTGTGAGTCCTTTTCATCCCCCAGTTCCTGGGTCTGATATTCTAGGTATATTCGAAGGATCACGTATGATGAGAAATGGCATCCTTTGTTAGCTCCTCCTGGCTGGTACACGATGAGGCCAGATTCCTAGGTTGGCGCTAACTGATAACTCCTCAGGGGCATTCAGGTTACTGTCTGGTCTAGACGTCGTCCAACTATGGTCCACGTCCCCAAAGTCACTTTATAGTAATCATAAAGTGTTTACCATCCTTGGGGGCTTGTTTTCATCACAAAGAGAAGTGATGTGACTTCTCTTTCCCCTCCTACCTCCTAGATCCCCGCTTCCTTCACTTCTCAAGTAACTTCTCCCCCCCATCCTGCCTGTGTCCACTGCTCCCTTGTGTCCTTACGGGCTTAACCCTACTGGTCTAAGTTCTGCCCTCTCATCAGAAGCACCATACTTGATGGTGTCCACTTCACCCTTCAGATTCGTGGGGAAAACCTTGTGGTCCACCTGGGGCAACTGCTCTGAGCTTCAGCTCTACGGAAAGTAGTCTGTTTATCTGATGTAGACACCCAGACAGATGCAGGTCAGATGAGTTTCATTTTCCCAGAGAATACTTACATTAGGAAAACAGGGCCCAAAGGAAGATGGATGAAACAGAGGTGAAAGTTGTGGGCACATTTTTGACTGGAGCTGGAGGTGTTCTTGGAACCTCCCAGGTTCCCAGGGCCCTGCCCTTCATCCCTGACCTGAAGAACCAGGGTCAGCAACTTGGCATTCCACTCCTGAAAGGTTGTCTGCCTCTGGTCTGGGCAATGGCATTTTCCTCCCACCTGTTTTCCCACAAAGCCTTATCTAAGCTCCGATTTCTTTATTTCAAGCCTGCAACAGCTGGTCAACTAGGGAACAGTAGGAAGCAAGAAAATTTTGCAGTCATTTCACTGCAGTTTTTCAGAGGGAACAGAGTTCCTGATGAGTTACTATCAACTGATACCTTCAGAGCAAAACATAGTTCTTGTTTCAGACCACTTGATCTTACCCCTTAAACCCCAGATCAGTTGTACTTTGTCATGAAAAGTCCAAGTAAATATTCTAGAATAATAATAACTTACCTTTATATAGAATGAGTCAAAGCACTTTTATACTGTATTTAGGCCTGAACAGTTTTTTTCTTCTTTTTCTTTCTAAATTAAAAAAAAAAAAAGTTTAGGCTATTACAGCTCTTCAGCATTTCCAGCGAACTCCACATTTCCCCTCAACTGAACAACTTACAAATACCTTTTCACCCCTTTCTTCCCACCCTTCTTACTTCCATATCATCTTTCTTCTAGGTGACCTTTTACCCTGCAATACTTTCTTGTATCAAAATCTTTATGCCAAACGTCATCTTGCATCTTTATTTTTTGGGTTCCTGCCTTTCTTTTCAATGAGACTCTTAGTTGTCACTTTTCCCTTTTTGTAACCATCTGGCCCCAGAACGATACCTTGTTTTCATTTCCCAACTTGGCCTTGATTCTCCCTTCTTTGATCTACTTTACCTTTTCTTAGAGTGTGCCTTTTCATTTTCGGAAAAGTCCTCTTTAGAGAAAAATCCCCTTCCCACTAGCGTCTGAGCGTCTGGAATTGAGAACTTTCTTGGGGATGTAGCTTTCTGATCCCTTCTTACCCACTAAGATGCAAAATCACCGAACGGCATTGGCTCCCAACTGTGAAATGATTGTGTTGAACACGTTTAGCTCTTCCTCCGTCTAGCTGTAAATAATGAGCTCTTTTTCAGACTCTTTGGCCTCTGCTATTTGAGTAAAAAGTTCCGTATGAGCTGAATGATAAACTCTGCTAGCCTGAGCCATATATAATGAATACACGGAAAAATTGGAAGCAGATCTCTTTTGACCAGCATCATCCTGTGTCCTAAGTTAAGCTGCAAATCTCCCGTGTGATAACAATGCCCAGAGTCTGTTTCCCTCATCAGTCCTTCGATGTGTGTCTCTAGCTCTCTCGCCAGTCTGCTCCCTGCTTGTTCAGGCCCATTTATTCCTACGACATTTTCATCATTTAATTGACTGGCTCCAGTTTCTCTAGCCTGATCGTCATCCTTTTTACTGTCCTCTCCTTTATTTCTACTCTGGCCACTGTGATGTCTGCTATGTGTCTAGAACTGTGCTGAGTCTGCCTTTGCCTGACCCTTCCTAAGCAGCCCTTCTCATTTCCTACATTACTTAAATTTTTTTTCTCCACTCACTGTTTGAGGCCAGGGATAGAGCCGTAATGATAAATAATATGATTATATAGTCATTAGATTTATCTCACACTTCAAAGTTAAATATGCCTTGAAAAGAAACCATGACCTGCCCACTCCATCCATTTTCTTAACCCTAGCTTCCTTTAAAAAAGAAAAAAAAAAAAAAAAGATGTTTCATTTCATCAGCTTTTTCTGTGCCTTAAAGATGAAACCCCATGTCCTGTGGATTATTTTGTGAACAGTCTTGATTTGACCAGAAATGATGAACTCTTGCATGAATCATTCAGTACCACTAAACCTCAATTTTCTCATTTATTTTAAAAAATGCACAGGATAAACTGTACTGTCAAGCTCAGTCCAACTGAAATGTCTGGAGACATTTTATGGTTGGAGCTGTCACAATTATTTTTCTTCTGTCTCTTAAAATGCTTATCATTAAATCAGTTGCTTTACCTATTTCCCATAGGCCACTAAAAACTGTGACCAAAATTTGCTTTTATTAATAAGAATCAGTGCTTGCTGGCCACCAAACCTTTCCTTCCTCTATCACTTAGCTGCATTTGTCAATGTCGGAGGAGTGATGACTGCCCTTGAATTGTGTGTTTCTTCCTATTTTCTCTGCAATCCTGGCATTCTCACTCCTTGACTGTAAGGCCGTTATCTTTTCTGGATTCTGAAAAAAACAATTCTGTTTAAAAAAAATGGTCCTAAATTACCAATGGCATTTTTTATGGAACTAGAGCAAAAAATCTTAAAATTTGTATGGAGACACAAAAGACCCCGAATAGCCAAAGCAGTCTTGAGGGAAAAAAACGGAGCTGGAGGAATCAGACTCCCTGACTTCAGTCTATCCTACAAAGCTACAGTAATCAAGACAATATGGTACTGGCACAAAAACAGAAACATAGATCCATGGAACAAGATAGAAAGCCCAGAGATAAACCCACGCACCTATGGTCAACTAATCTATGACAAAGGAGGCAAGGATATACAATGGAGAAAAGACAGTCTCTTCAATAAGTGGTGATGGGAAAACTGGAGAGCTATATGTAAAAGAATGAAATTAGAACACTCCCTAACACCATACACAAAAGTAAACTCAAAATCAATTAGAGACCTAAATGTAAGACCAGACACTATAAAACTCTTAGAGGAAAACATAGGAAGAACACTCCCTGACATAAATCACAGCAAGATCTTTTTTGATCCACCTCCTAGAATAAGGGAAATAAAAACAAAAATAAACAAATGGGACCTAATGAAACTTAAAAGCTTTTGCACCGCAAAGGAAACCATAAACAAGACGAAAAGACAACCCTCAGAACGGGAGAAAATATTTGCAAACGAATCAACGGACAAAGGATTAATCTCCAAAATATATAAACAGCACATGCAGCTCAATATTAAAAAAACAAACAACCCAATCCAAAAATGGGCAGAAGACCTAAATAGACATTTCTCCTAAGAAGACATACAGATGGCCAAGAGGCACATGAAAAGATGCTCAACATCACTAATTATTAGAGAAATGCAAATCAAAACTACAATAAGGTATTACCTCACACCAGTTAGAATGGGCATCATCAGAAAATCTACAAACAACAAATGCTGGAGAGGGTGTGGAGAAAAGGGAACCCTCCTACACTGTTGGTGGGAATGTAAATTGATAACAGCCACTATGGAGAACAGTATGGAGGTTCCTTAAAAAACTAAAAATAGAATTACCATATGACCCAGCAATCCCAATACTGGGCATATACCCAGAGAAAACCATAATTCAAAAAGACACATGCACCCCAATGTTCACTGCAGCACTATTTACAATAGCCAGGTCATGGAAGCAACCATTGTAAATGTCCATTGACAGACGAATGGATAAAGAAGATGTGGTACATATATACAATGGAATATTACTCAGCCATAAAAAGGAACGATATTGGGTCATTTGTAGAGACGTGGATGGATCTAGAGACTGTCATACAGAGTGAAGTAAGTCAGAAAAACAAATACCGTATATTAACGCATATATGTGGAACCTAGAAAAATGTTACAGATGAACCGGTTTGCAGGGCAGAAATTGAGACACAGATGTAGAGAACAAACGTATGGACACCAAGCGGGGAAAGCTGCGGGGGGAAGGAGGGGTGGGATGAATTGGGCGATTGGGATTGACATGTATACACTGATGTGTATTAAATTGATGACTAATAAGAATCTGCTGTATAAAAAACTAAATAAAATAAAATTTAAAAAAATTTTTAAAAAAAGGTCCTTAATAACAGTTTCTACTTTGGGACTATCTTCATCCATCCATTTTGGGTCTTTAATTTACAGACTACCTCCCACCTTGAACGATAAAATATAGCCATAAAGAAACTCATTCATGCTTGTGTTAACCATATCCTTCATCATCACTTTGATCTGGCCCAGACAGACCATGCTTTTCCTTTGACATATGCTATTTTCCATGGATTTTTTATACTCTGGCTTTTCCCACCTCCTGCACCATTCATTCCCTGCTTGCAAAGGAAGAAGATAGAACCTCACTCTGTGAATCCTTTACTACTGAGAAAATGCACCATTGACAACCATTTGGAAATGGGGACCATACTTCTTGCCTCTTGATCAACAATACAAATGCCTTCTGAGTCTAGGGTTTGCCCAAAGATTATCCTCAAGGGACCAGAAAAGGCACTATCCATTGTGCCTGAGGGCCTCATAATTAAATCCAGTTGGCATGGATTTGTGGGAATTTACTTAGTTTCCAAGGATCTTTTGAACTCTTTTTAAAAGGGTCCTTAAAAAAATTTTTTTTTGGTAAAGCACACGTAAAATCTACCATCTTAACCATGCAGTATATAATCCGGTGGCGTTAAATACATTCACAATGTTGTCCTGTAACAGTCACCACCAACCACCTCCAAAACTTCATCCTCCCAAACAGAAACTCTGTACCCATTAAACAATAACTCCCCATCCCCTTCCGCCAGCCCAGGCTGTGTCTATCCTGTTTTCTGTCTCCGTAAATTTGACTCCCCTATACGTACCTCATGGTAGAATCATATAATATTTGTCCTTTTGTGTCTGAGCTATTTCACTTACAATGTCTCTAAGGATCCTTCCACATTGTGATGATCCTTTATTTTTAAGGATAAATAATATTCCATTGCATATATATATATATATAAAATTTCATTTATTCATCCATCTTTTGAAGGACCCTTGGGCTGTTTCCACCTTTTGTGAATGATGCTGCTATGAACATGGGTGTACAAGTATCTGCGAAAGTCTCTGCTTTCAATTCTGTTAAGCATATACCTCAGAGTGGATTCCTGAATCACAGGGTAGTTCTGTGCTTAACTCTTTGAGGACCTGCCAGACATTTCCATAGCTGCTGCACCATCTTAAATTCCCACCAGCAAAGCATGAAATTTCGAATTTGTCCACATCCTCTCCAACAGGTGTTATTTTCTGTTTGATTTTTATTTTATTTGAATTGTTTTGATAATAGCGATCCTAATAGATGTGGGGGGAAAAGGATGCCTTTTTTCTATTCTTATTCCTTAGCTCAAAATCTTTGTTTCTGGCCCTTTCCTCCTTCTTGTCGTTCTTCTTGGGGCTTTTAATTTTTTTTATTTTTTAAATACATAGACTTGTTTCTCATTTTCCTTGCCCTTTCCTGACCTTTTCACCCCTCTCCGTCCCTCAGATGAAATCAGCTTCCCCCTTTTCGTTCCACAACAAGAACCAACTCATCCTCTGTTTTCTTCCACGGCTTCCTCTGCTTCTTCCCAACATTCCACATCCCAGAGACCCTCCTGATCATCTATCCTGCAAGCACATGGCGGCTTCATCTGGATGGATCCTGATTCCCCCAGCTTGTCTGGCTTTTCCGTTCTGGGCTCTGGAAGGCGACCAAACGGTACCTCCTTCTTGTCCTCCCAGTAGCATGGGGCCAGGGCACACAGTCAGCCACAGGCACACGGCCTTCCCCGAAACCACGTTCAAATTCACCTTGATCTGAAGTGCTGCAAGGCTCTTGCTTTATTCCCCAGCTCCCCTTCCTCATTCTCATCATCTGCTCCCGGCTGGCAGCTGTAACTTACAGGAGAGGCTGATGGAGCCGTGTGAGAGACAAGGACAGCCCAGTGCAATGGAGACCATCCTCTCAGCTCCATTTGAAAGGAATGATGACGATGTATTTTAATTTTAACTGGCAGTGCCAGATCACCTCACATCCTTCTTAAGCCCGTCTGAGCTTATTTTCTAAGTCTTTAATCCCGAGGGTCTGTGTAAATTATTAGTTAAGAGCATGGATATTTGATTTGAATTCTAGATTTATTACTTTCTAAATGTATTAATTTATGAAGACCCTGGGAAACATACTTAAGCTCTCTGTGCCCCAGTTTTCTAACCTGTGAAGAAAGGATGACAATAATAGCACTTAAAGCACTGACTTGACATGAGGGTTGAGTTGTTATGTGAGGCGCTGAGATCCATGCCTGGCGCACAGCAAATAGGATGTAAGTTTCAGCCTTTCTGTTTGCTACTGTTTAGGAGTATTACAGACCCCCTCTCTTGCTTTTAGGAAATGACTGTTTGCATGAACACGTTTACATACAGGTGCATCCCTATCTTCCTATGCATTTCCAGGTCTTTTTGCACAGAGATTATGCAATTTGGGATAATTGCACTCCATTTTAAGGTTTTTTTACCCTGAAATTAGAAGACTGCTCTTACACTGGAAGTTTCCAAATCCCAGAGATGGAAGGAGCGGGGAGTAGCGTAAACCCACTGATGGAGTCTGTGTTTGTGACCCCTCAGTCACCTCCCCCGCCTCTATTTTGCAGAAACAAGTCATGGGCAGGAGGGAGACCACTTAGGCTTGCCCACTGTAAGTCATCCTACAGAGAGCAAACCCGTGGGGTTACTTGGTGGAGTGACCTGTGGGTCTCCCCAGGGCAGGGCCGGAGCAGCCCCCATAGCCTCATGTCCCACTCTCTTGTGACTTTACAGAAATTCCTAGGGCTCCTAGAGTCTCACTTTACTCCTCAGGAAGTAGAATAGATGGTTTTGAAGGTTCCCACCAGCTCTAAACAAGGATAAATGCACGTTTTGTCAAACCTGAAAAGATGACCGCTTGGCTAACCCTGATGATGACACATTTTAATTGTGGCCACTTTAAAGTTTGCCCAAGACTTTTGACACCAAAGGCTGACTTTTTTCTTGGGAGTCAGAGCCCCTGAAGGTGGATATTTTCATGTTCATCACCGAGTATCCCTCATAGCCCCTAAGTTCAATGGTTCTTCTTCAGTAATACCTTTGCAACTACATGGCAGAGTATTTTCTTTATTTTAAGAATTATTATCACCGGCCCAGTGATCCAGCAGATTTCGTACTAGTCTACACCACACCCCACTTCTGCAATCATCTGGTATGGAGACAACGTAAATTCACATTTTCTGTTTTTATTAGAAGAGGAAGAAAGATGATGGTTCGGAAGTTTAAAATGGTGATAAGTTCAGGGAAAAAAGCCTAATGAGAGATGACTCATATACTGGCAAGGGTGTTGTTCAACCTCTTCGACTATAAACTAGGTTAATAAAACTGGGATGCTGTGTCTATCAGACTGTTTTGAGGTCATGGAATTAATTCACGATTACAGTTGCAAAACCTCAATATGACAAAAATGCTCTTTAGCAGCACTTCTATAAGATGAAGATATTTACCAGGAAATAGGACTTAGATGCTATGAAATAAAACTTTACAAGTCTCCCGGCCTTAGAGACTAGGGCTATTAGCATTTTATATATCTATCAAATTGGTTAAACAGTTTTAGCTTCCCTGACTTTCTGAAATTAAAAGTTGGAATTTTTCAAGGGTACATCTGGGTTTCCTATGGATTTCTGCAAACATATTAAGGTTCATAAAAAAACAAGCAAATTCATAGTTTCCCTTCATGGTTTGGTTCCGTTAAGCCAATTGTACATGTTTGTTTATTTTCTTCCCCCTGGAGAGCAAAGGCAACTGAAAGGAGACCATTGGTGGTCGTGGATGTTGATTTGATGCAATTTATTTTCTCATGTTTGTTGAAGTAGAAATTAGATTTACATATATGCTGTATTAAGGGGGCACTCTGTTTGAAGTTCCAAGTTGTTTGGTCGTATTTGATGGCAATTAACTTTAAAAAAAAAAAGCCTTTCAAAGCTCCTTTAAAGTATTTTTCTCTGACAATTATCAAAAAGGTAGCTTTTATGTGCTTTAAGTCTTTAAATTTCTTTTTTAGTACTGCAAATTTTACCCCATCTGAGACAACTGACCGTTTCCTGTCTCTGAGGAAATATAATTTCTTCTTCTGTTTTCAGTCCATCATTCTTGATCAGTTCTTACAAAAGCTGCTAAGGTCTTTTATTCAAAATGGTTCTCTGCGAATTTTCTTAATTCTTTAACTTTTCTACTCTAGTAATTCAAACTAGACACTGTTTAATGTATTAATTACATTTAATGTATTAAGACTCGCTGTGACAAAATTACAAAAAGGAAAGTTAGAGGCAATAGTAACAAATTTAAAATTTAAGCTTAAGGGAATTCCCTGGCAGTCCCCTACTTCCACTGCGGGGGGCACGGGTTCGATCCCTGGTCAGGGAACTAAGATCCCGCATGCCATGGGGTGAGGCCAAAAAAAAAAAAAAATTAAGTTTAAAATTGGAAAATCCCATTTTAAATGTATTTATTAAATTTGCACCACTGCGCCAGGTTTTCTATCTCTTTCTATGTAACATAAAATATGTATGTTTTCTGTGATAAAGGTTTAAGGAGTTTAAAACATCTGTCTTCACACATTTTGTTGGCCATTTTCTGTTCCGTGTTATTTCTGTTTTAAAAAAAAATTGTGTTTGTGTTTTATATTGTATGTAATAAACGGCACCCATCTCATACGATACAGGGTCTGTTGCTGTCATTCACTGGTGCTTCCTTATAGGACATTCCTTATTATTTTACACGGAGATTCAAGTAAAGTAATTCTGATTGGGGGCCAGTAGCTGGTGAAACTCTTCTTTGAATCTCCAGCCTCACCACCGTGGACCGTCCGTCAGGTTATAATGGTATTTGACCCAAACCTCCCAGGACGGATGGGATTGTTGCTGGTGGTGTGAAGGCATGAGAAAACACGGTGCCGCCACAGAGAAGCGTCTCAGGATACATAAGTTAATGAATTGATTTACTGTTTCAGGTCCCTATGGAAGGGCCAACGGAGATACAACGGCACCACTGTGGGGATGGTCTTAACCCCTCATCCACTCCCGCCTGTACCCACAGAAGATGCCATTCTTTCATCTTAGTGCTCTGATGTACTGAACCCCGATTCCCCTGAGAATCCTCCCCAGCCACATGCTTTGGGAACCTCCTACCAAGTGACTGAAGCCCCTGCATGTGATAACCCTATTTGCCATCCCTGCTCTAGAATTCAGGGAATGAACTCTAGGAATAAAATGGAAAAGTGAGGCTTGGAAGGGAAGATGGACAAGATCCCCAGGGTCTCGAATGATAACTTACTCTTTTATAGTATGTCCAACTTAATCACATTTCAGCTTCCCAGACCTACAGCTGAAATACAGGCGCCCAGAAGATATCTGGGTTCCCAGAGATCGCAGAGTCAGACGACAGTGTTTTCAATTTGCTTCACTTTCCTTTGTTAATAGGGGTATTAATGACATCAGATCTGTAGAACTGTTTTAAAGATTCAATAAAGTTGCGTGCATCAGGTTCTGAGAGCAGGGCTTGGCCAGTGACAGGTACTTGATAAACGTGAGCTGTCACTGCCATTAACATCACTCAGGACCAAGCAGCTCCCCTCCTAGTGAGGTCTGGGAGGCGCCTCTGACCACCAACACGGCCTCTCTTGTGTGGGCTGGGAGGAACCCCACCCCTGCTCTAGGGACAAGCCATGTGAAGGAAGTGGCAAGCTTGCTTCCCTCTAAGCTCACCACGTCACGTCAGAGTGGATACGTCTGCAGGGTCTACAGCATTGTGTGAATCGCAATAAACTTCCCCAAGGCAACCCGATCCCGGCCCCTCACTGCGCTTCCCGTTAACTTTTACTTCACCTCCGAAAGACCTTCACAGGAAATGTGGTTTTAAAGTGTTGGAGGAATTTGTCAGCAGGGAGCTCTTTAGTTACAGAACTCAGGAGAAGTAACCAGGGCAGGAAGTACATCTGTTCCACAGCACCAGGCTGCCCCGGTGGGTACGCACCTCTCCAGCTCAGGGGAACTCTGCACACCCGCATCCCGTATAACCGCCGTCTGCCCCAATAAATCCCGCACCTACTGCTAGTTAAAACCAGCGGCATCCTGGGATGGAATGCTCGATTCACTAGCCACTGATGAGGCTGGGAATCCAAAGACCTGTCCTCTCTTTCCTGCTTCATTACATTCAAGAGCAATTAAGAAAAGCTATGTTGTCATCACACGCCTGGCAGTAAATGCCATGTCAGTGGGTGAAGCTGTAGCCTTGAAGCAAAAAAGGGTCAGCCACACTACACATCTTCAGGATGAAGCTAACGAAGGTCACTGTCACAGGCTTTCTTGCCTGTGTCTCTCTTTTACTGTCTGAAAATAAAAAAGGATGGACACACTGACCTCTTTCCAACAGAGCAATGGAAGTCGGACCCAGCTGGCCCTCAGGGACCTTCTTCTTGCACAATGGATCATGCTTTATAGTTGAGATTCTTAAAGGAAAGTTGCTCTTCAACCTGACGTATGGCTCAGCGGCCAGGAGTCTGCCGACAGGCATGAGAGGCCTCCCAGATTTATGAAGTGTTCTGAGATTCCAACTTCCATTCCAGGCCTGGTGGGCACATAAATTCCTTCTCCCTGTGCGTCTGGGTGATGCCCTGTAGCATTCTGAAGGGCTGTAATGGGGAAGGTGGGATGACATTAAAGAATTCGGCAAATCACAGGGTCTTTTTTTGCCTGTGCTCCAAGCAAAAAACATTTGAAAAGGAATGAAAAAAGAAATACCTCAGTGAAATCAGTGATTCCAATGATTGCCACTGAAAAACATTCTGCTTCAATCCTAATTATATCCACAACCCACACGACCTTTTTCATGAAAAATAGAAGATACATTAAATTTTAAAGCTTTCTAACAGCTTAGGATTTCAAAGACAGCCATGCAATTTGATCATTTCCCAACCCCCTGGACCCAAATCCAGGAATTCAATATGATTGGCCAGAGGCATAAACAAAGGCACAGCACTGTCAATTAAATGTTAACTGCCATGCAGAAAATCTCAGTTAATTTTCAATTTCATTTAATCGTGGAATTCAACAAGATCTTTGGAGTTAACCATGGTAGCTTCCTGAAGACCTAGACAAAGCCCCCAAGTGGTCAACCTCGTCCTTCTCTCTAGTGGTCACATCCTTATCTCCTTGACCTTCTAAGGGAACAGAGGAGAAGACCCCTTCGACCCCTCTTATTCTATTAACTATTTGGAGGTAAAGAGAAATCCTAGATGGACTGACTCTCCATGAGGAAACAAGGGTTCTTGACTTTATTCTTGTGACTTCAAACTCTATCCATTGGCACATTAATGAAATTTTATTTTCTTTGTAAGGAGTGGAAAGAAGAGAGCCTAGTACTTCTAGAAGTTGTTGGATGCCAGTAACAATTCCATACTTGATTCAGTCCTGGCTTTGACTTCCGGATGTCAATTCAGACCTGGCTTTGTGGACTCTGTAATTTGCCTAATGCCACTGGAATGACTTTCAAACTCATCTCACCTTCCCCACCTTCCCTGTTTCCTAGCACACTATGCCCCCAGCCACGACCTCTTCAGCCCACCGGCCACTGAAGCTGCCTGTTCTTCTCTTGTTCCTTGTGACTTACCTGGGAACCCAGTACAGAGAGCATGAGGCATTCACATTCAAGAACTGGGGCTCCAGATGTGGGGGGGAAGGAATGAATACCGTTGTGTTGTGTAGCATAACTGGGCTCAGCTCAAGGGTCGGAATGAGACACTCTTCCCGATGTTACTGCAAACCACCTGTGATGTGAGGGCAGATGGGTTTAATCCAACTCATAGAGCCAGAATGTAGAACAAAGAAAGCCCTAGCTCTGGCAGGAGGAAGGGTGAAAGTGTGCAGGGATTTAGTGCATGCCAAACTCACTGTGATGGGGGAATGACGAGGGTCAGGTGAGAGAAAGCAAAGAACCAAAGGAGATAAGACACTGTGAAAAGAGCATCACCCAATGGGGCTTGGGAAGAGATGAGGGCATCCAGGTTGTGAGACATGAGCTGACTTGGTCTGTAAGGCTCTACTCCTTAACTCCTGGTTTATTTCAGAAAGATGTTCTCCCCAGCCGGACATCGCTCAAACAATCCCTGAAGTTCCTGGTGGATGGAATGACTAATCCACAATCCATGGGCAGGACTGCGCATATCCTGCCCAAATGAGTAAATCAGGAAGTTGCATTTTTTCTCACTCTGTCTACACAATTGTAAATTCTTCAGAAATTCTATCCGTGGGGCAGGGGTGGGAGCGAGAGGAGGACCCCAAAGCTCATTGTTATTGCTCCCTTCCCATCTTGTATCCATACACACGCACACCTGCCTCCCGACCTCTTGTAAATTAACTATGCACATCTATAGATTTGGTTTTTAAAAAAAATACTTAGGAGATTATGTGAAGAATAGGGATTAGTTACTGTTTCCTTCAAAATACTAACTTTGGACCAAGGGGAAGTTCAGGAAGAAGATACTCCTATTCTCATTCTCCCTATTACTGGAGAACGATGTTTTTAAAAAAACCAAACCAAAACAAAACGCTTTTCCCGTTTTATCGATATGTGACATATAACTCTATTAGTTTAAGGTATATAACACAATGATTTGATAAATGTATATAATGCGAAATGATTGCCACAATAAGTCTAGTTAACATCCATCACCTCGAATTGTTACACATTTTTTTCTCGTGATGAGAACTTTTAAGATCTACTCTTAGCAACTTTCAAATAGACGATACAGTACTGTTAGCCAGAGTCACCGTGCCATACATTACAGCCCCAGGACTTATTTATCTTAGAACTGGGAGAACGGCAGGTATTTTTGAAGAAAGCTGGACTGAGATGGTAGGTCTGCAGGAGAGAGAGCAAATTCTGAATGGGGAAGAAGGAAAATGTAGATCGAGTGAAGTCCTCTCATGAGCTGTATACGTGAACTGGTTTAAAAAAGGGGTGGGGGAGGGTAGACAGATTATCTTGGAATAAAATCAGCCTCAGAATAGAACATGTGTTGGGCTGGTGAGCAGCAGTGGAGTCTGGGGCCCAGATCTCACTCTCCTAACTCGACACCAGCACAAAATGAAGCATTCTTTAAAGTTTTGTTGCAAAACCTGTTATAGATGTTGGTGGTGACCTAAAAGTGTTTAAAAAAAAAAAAGATCGGGCTGCTTTAAAAGGAAATGTGTTCTCCCAGGAAGGAGGTAAAGACGGGGAATTCTTTATGTTCCCGTTATAGGACACCTGGCGGGCGGATGCGCTCCCCTTCCGTCTCCCCCTGACCCCCGGGGGCGCGGCCCGGCGTGGGGAGGGAAGGAAGGGCGAGCAGGGAGGTCTAGAGCAGTTCAGGAGACCTCGTGGGAGCATAGAGGCTCCAGAAAGCCCTCCAGGGGTGACCTGGATAGAAAACATCTAAAAGCCCTTATTGTCCACAGCCTAAAAGGGGCTGCATTAACAATTTCTCTTCTAAGCAGCAGGGAAGGCACCGCTACAGCTCGATCCCAGAGGCACAAACATGTCCGGCTCCGTTCTGGGTGTTCAAGGGTGAGCAAACTTCCATCTGAGAGCCACGAAGGTCAACAGTCAAGAGGAGTTGATAGGAATCCCTGGCTAACACTTATTGCTTGCTTATCATGGGTTAGGTATTATTCTAAGTTCACGTGCGGGTTCACTTAGTGTTGTCAGTAAGCTCCACGTTCGTTTATGGAAGAGGAAACCGAGGCCTGGGGTAGCTAAGGGCTAGTTGAAGTTTTCGAAGGAGGCAGGCGATGGAGGGCGCGACACACTAGACAGTCTGGCTCCAGAGCCTCTGACCCCACTGCTCCGCCACCTCTGCCTTCTGACAGGTCCATCATCGCAGAGGGCTTTGTACTTGAGCGTTTCAAAGTGAAATGAGTCATGTTGGGAAAGCATTTCTAAGCCGTTCCTATAGACGCCGTGTTGGATGGCGCCGTGTTTTACGTCACTTTTGGCAGCCACCCCGTGATGAATCTATTCCATTTCTTTCATAAGAAAAATTTTCATAAGGAAAAACAGAAAGAAAAATTTAATGAGCGAATCCTATTATCTCCTCCTTCTTCAGGGATTCATCCCGGCTTCACATGGTCGTAGGGACCATCTTTCCCCGTGGCAGATACCCAGGGCCTGGCAGGCTGTCCGGGCAGAGCTAACTTACCTCCAGAGCTAGTGTCATACGGCTCCCGTATCCTTTTCATTGATGTCAGATGTCACATGCGTTGTCATCTTTTAATGAGTATGGCATCCTGATCAGGAGAAGTTTCAATGTCAGATTGTTTCTGGATGGATCAGCGAAAAGGATCCTGTTTCTCTCATGTTCCTGGCTTCACCCTATCACCACAGTCATCTTCCAGAAACTCCCTCCTGGTCAAAAAATTTCATTAATTCACTATTTGCCTTGCCATAGTCTGTCTGTATTTTTTTTCCTGATGTTATTTTCTGTGATTCCTTCCTTCATTTCCTGCTCCCCAGTTTACAGTCCATGCCTGCCTGACTCTGATACACTGGCTCATGCTTTCTGGAATGTTCTCCTGTTGTCCTTCCCTCCTAATTTCTCTGCAGGTCGTCATATTGTGAGCCTTTCAAGGCCCAGTTGCAGCGCTGTGTCTTTAATAATCCCTTTTCCAATCACTCTAATCACTCTAAGCTACCCCACCCTTCTCCAAGCCCTTCGTGACACCTGACAATTTCTTTGTTGTTCTTTGTATACTAGCTATTTATATACTAAACTTATATTCCTAGATTGCAGTTTCCTTAAGCGCAGGACTGGTTTCACTCCGGGACAGAAATCGAGGCAGACCCGGGCACTGTGATGAGGACACAAGGGAAGGCCAGGGTCCAGCTGTTATGGCACCAGACAGGCTCCTCATTTCACTGGAAGAACAGCTTCTCCCCCTCCACAGAGAAAGACTGAGGGCGAAGGACTCACCTTGTCTGTGTTTACATTTATATGTTTTTCCCGATTGGACCATTTTGCCACCACGCTGTACAACTGCCCCTACAGGAGGTGTTCATCAGAGATCACCCTAGACGCTCCACACACAGTTGCTTTGAACCAAGCACTAATCCTTAAGTGAATCAGTGGTGATCAGGGAAGTCCAGTTGGCTTTGTGAAAGTTTACTTTAGCCATAGCAGCTTATACAGAAAATTCCTAGCGAGGGTCGTTTTTCTTCAAAGGTGTTAGATTCCTTCTCTTGCCCAGCACAATAGAATCTGCTTTCCATCAAGGCTGCATGAACAAGTCATGGTTCCCAGTTTTGCATTTCTCTATATTGTGGCCAAACATAAGCAGGATGTCGAGGATCAAAACACGAGGGTTTGGCCTGTCCCCACTGCCTGTTCAACATCTTGAATGGCTAATGAATGACTCTTCTGACCTGTTTAGTCTTAGGCTGGAGCTTAAAGTACATTATGTCTGCTAGCTTGGGCTACAGCCAGTCATTCCTGCCCCCTCCATAGCTCGGATCGAGAGCTCTTTTACTGCCTGGGCTGGCTTGAAGAATACAGGTCAATCAGAAGTTCCTGGGCCTGTACCCATCACACAGCTTTGTACAACCAACCAACAGGCCCACGCACCAGTGGTGTGCTGGAACTGACCCCTACTGGCTCACTAGAGCCAACAGCTTGCATCTCTTCCCAGCTGCATGGACACCACATTCAGTGATGTCATGCTGGTACCTTGAACTCAACCATGGTGAGAGTATTTATACTGTGGAAATTGGCAAACGCTACAAATATGGTCTTTCTTTCCCCCTTCCTTCCTTCTTTCTTTCCTTCCTTCTTTCTTTCTCTTTCTTTCCTTTCTTTCTTTCTCTTTCTTTCTCTCTTTCTTTTCTTCTTTCCTTCCTTTTTTTTTTTTTTTCCTGAGGGAGCTGGTTTACCAAATGCCCCTGAAGCAAGCCCATCACTACTCCTAATGACAAATATAAGACAGAATACCTGCCCACAGGGACATTATCCCATTTCTCCTAACACAGAAAACATATCCTGTCTCTTTGAGGCCAAGTCCATATGAGGAAGCTGAGGCACACAGCTGATTGCCCCAAGGGAAAGAGCACTAAATGGAATCCCAGAATCACCTAGATTGGCATCCTTAGTTCCACCCAGGTCTGGCCTTAAGGTACCAAATTTTTCTGCCCCAAAGAGTCAGATGAACCTAAGCCAGATGGGGGGGGGGTGAAAGTCAAATGGACTGATTAACTTTTTTGAAAGGATAAATGAAGTCAATAAATGTTTAGAATAGAAAGAGCTGCTTCCACTCCAGCCTCTAGTACATTTCCACATCACACTGGCCCTAATGGGGAGTGACAGCTGATGAAAGCTGCTATTCATGGTCATCTGAAACAGCTTTTCCTCCCAGATGAAATTCGGTGTGGCGTGAGTCTAAACACGCAGACCGAAGGCTGGGCGAATGTATTCCCCAGGTCCCCGAGGGCTGGCAGAGGCCACTCTGTTTGCGAAGGGGGCTTCCTGACTGGGCATCAGACAGGCCCAGTGTAAACAATAGGGGTCTTTGTGCCCCCCTATGCTCAGGCCCGAGAGAGTGGTCCTGGCCCTAGACTCTGCCCATCTCAGGCCCTCCTCTTTGTTTATAATCAGCAGCAGGCACTCAGGGTGGCTTGAAGTTTGGTGACTAGTATTTGCTACCACCATATGGAACAAAGCCCGGATTTATCCTCACTGCCTTCCAGGTGAACTGTGTCCCTGCAGGGAGCAATGTCGGGGTGGGCAACACGATGCTTCAATTCTGAGATGGCTATTCTGCCTTCTTGCCTGGAAGAACCAAGAGCACATGCACGTCTAGCAAAAGGACTTCTTGTACGGAGTACAGGGATGCTGGGCTATCCCAGCAAACTGTAGGACTGATCTACAAGCCTAAGGCAAGCAAAGACCCCTTGGAACAAGAAGCCATGGCTTCTACTCCATGTCTTGCCATCTGACACTGACATGAAGTTACAAACATATGGTTTCCATCAAAACAGAGTTGGCAATACTCCATCAGCCTCAGGGAGCCAGGACTTAGAAACCAGGGCAGCTAGTAGCTTAGGAGCGAGAAAGCTGGGCACTTGGAAGGCCTCTGGGCATCTGGGCCAGGAGGGAAGTCCTTTTGGAAGAACCAGTACACAAACCCCACGAGGGTGAGCACTGGGCAGAGTGACAAGATCAAGAGTCTAGGGTTGAAAGAAATCTTATTTAGTCCCATAACTTCTGCCTCTATCCTGAGTCACCTGTCAAGATGGTCCCCCTTCTTTCTTGCTCTGAGGTTAACTACCAAAAAGATGGCTGCAGGGCCCAGCAAAGAGAGATGAAGCATATTGTGCATCATGCTGGCAAAATCAGGCCCTCGAGCTAAGTGAACCAGAGCAAAACATCAATGTTTCTCTCTTTGTGTTTCCTGACTCCTGCCCCAGCCCCAAGACCCCTGGGGAATGAACACCAATCTCAGGCCACAAACTCGCCTTTCAAGACATTACCTTATTATCTCTAGCTGATCCTATTTTCTCTTTTAAGATCCTGTGCCACTGGGTGGGACAATTTTTTCTATTCCTTTCTATCCCCAGGAACCTAAAACGATGTATAGAAACTCAAGAAACAAGTCATTGAATGTGTGAATTTGGGGATTCTCCCAATTCCTATAGCATTTTGTATTTCAGTTTCTTGCCAAGTGCCAAGGCAGAGGGGTGTGTGTGTGTGTGTGTGTGTGTGTGTGTGTGTGTGTGTGTGTGTGTGTGTGTGTGTGTGTGTGTGTGTGTGTGTGTGTGTGTGTGTGTGTGTGTGTGTGTGTGTGTGTGTGTGTGTGTGTGTGTGTGTTTTGAGGATGGAGTGTCTGTCCCTCCGTTGCTGTTGGTCAGAGCTGGCATTCATTGTCTTATCTTTCCTTGGTCCCAACATTTCTCCAGTTACCTGACCATTCAGCCTGCTGCTTCATCCTCCTTGCCCCAGACAAAAGGCCTCTTCATACACACCTGTTTAGCTCCCACTCAGCCTTTTCTGTGTTTCTCTGGCAGAGGGGAGAGGGGTGCAAGGCAGACATTCAGCCATTCTCTGGTGCCATTCTTGAGACTAAAGACTCTGAGTCCTTGAGACACACCTCACGGCCATTTCTACTCTACAGCTCCAGCGTTCTGCTGAGCACCAGAGGGCAGGGTTTTTATCTCCCCAGGCTCCACAGGGAAGAGACGCAGATGTCGCGGCCTTACTTCTCCAGCTTACCTGGCACGATTACCCTGCTGACCTGCCTGAGGACCAGGTGAGCCTCTAACTTCCTTTCTCTCTTCTAATGAACCTCTCTCCTCCCAGCCTTTGAAATCTGCCCAATACACAGGCAGGATAACTCAGCTGTTTATCTACCTCTCATTTCAGGGAGATATATGAAAACATCTGCTGGACCATGTATGCTCTTGAAACTCCTAATTTTGAGGTCCTTGTGACTTAAAATTCTTTTTCTAGTAGACCACTGTTCCTGCCAGGAGTTTCCAGAATCAATTTTGATCCAAAGCTGACTCAGTTCTTCTTCCTTTTGGCACAGCTGCTGACATATCCCTGTCCTGATACACCGAAGTGGAATGTTCTATCTGTCCTGGGGAGAGGAAGTCACACAGTAAAAGAGGAGAACCTTCGTCTGGTATTTCAAAATCTCATCCTGCGTTATCTGCTGCTTTCGATCAGATGGATGCAACAAGCTTCCTAAAGTTAATTGTCTGTCCTGAAGCTGCTACTCCTGTGACCCCAAGGGTCCCTCAGGTACATTTAGGGCAAGTGACATATATTAGCTATGTTGTGAGAATGAAGGAGACTGAAAAATTAGGATCCTGCCAAAAAGTTTGGACAGAAAGGAAATAGGCTGTTTATCTGCTGTCTTTCTGATGGGAGCGTCTTACAACGTACAATGGCACATTTTACTGAGGAACACCGGCAGGGTCTCCCGGCTGTCCGTCGTCTTTGCATATTATGGTACTTAAAACCAATAGGGAGGGGGCTTAGATCCAAGAGATATTTTGCATTTTTCCAAGGTGTGTGGATTTCAGGGTCTTGTCCCAGAGGTGGGGAAAGGAAATGCAGAGGTTTCTGCCAGATTTCCTTTCTCTTAGAGCTTCGGAGCGGTTCAGCATAAATAACCAAGGTTTCGCCCTGTATTTCAAACCCCTTACATGTCATTTATTACTGTTGCTGTCTTGCACTGTCGGGACATCCATCCTGTGCCTTGATGGCCAAGAAAAGGACTTAAGTGTCTCACCAAGGAGTTGTCCAAGTGTGTCAACAAGACTTTTTTGCCCTGATATTCCAGAGCAGGTGGGATATGGCTCTCAAGACACATGTGGGTGTGTGTGTGTGTGACTGAGTGTGAGTGTATGTGGTGATTATACCTTGATGGCAGGAAAATCACTCTTTCCAATCCTCCCAGAATCTCCTCAACACTACTTGACATTTTTCACTTCATCAACAGAAAGGCTGAATGCATCTGATTTATTTGATCTAACAAGAATATGCAATAAATAAATATATATATATATACACACACATACATAGAAAGTATAAAGTAAAATTTCAACCATTTGTATTGTTGTATGAATTCATTTTTCAGAAAATTCCCTTAATGTACAATAGACATTATACACTAGGTAGCACGGATGAGAAAGCTGAAGCCAAGGGAATGGAATTACTTATCCAAAATCTTCCGCTAGTTAAAGGCAGCAGACTGACTTCCATGGAAATTCTTTTCCCACTTTATGAGTTTAATCAGATTTCTGGTAGCCGGAATAATGGGAGCTAATAGAATAAGGATTTTAATATGGCTTTTACATGAGAGCCAAGAATGAATCTGAGTGGTGAGAGTTCTAATTTGGGTGCAAAGGTTAAGGCTGTAGAAAATGCCAGAAGGAAGCTTGAAGCCACTGGCTACCAGGAGGTGCTAGAGGGGTTATGTAAAGAGGAGTGTGGGTGGGGAAATAGCAGAGATAAATTTTTGTGGGTTTTTTATTCAACAGTTATTTCAACTATGTTAGTTACACTCCAGGCATTTGTGATGGGAATACAAAGATGAATAAAACATGACCAAGTAAAATTCAGATGTAGCAGCGTATGCATGTTTCACCCATCTTTTACAAAGTTCAACTTGATTTTTACTGTTTTCCTTGCTTCACTAGAAGGTTTCATCTGTCTTACTGGGGGCTGGGGCTTAAGAAGGAGGATCAATTCCTGCCCCACAGAGAGCGGGGACTTGGAAAGTAAAGCAGTTGTGTGTGTGTGTGTTAATGGTTTAGGTAGGATAAGACAGATGGAATATTTATCTATTTCTGATATGCCACCAAAAAAAGAAAAGAAAAGAAGGCTATTGTGTGGCAGATGCAGATGTGTGGGCAGGAACCCAGAGGAGAGGGGAAGAGTGGGAAAAGGTGAGGAAGAAACCGAGGGTGAGGGTGAGGGTGAGGGTGATGTTTAGTTTTAGGGTTAGGGCTCTATGAGCAGACCCTACAATGGAATTTTAAGTAGGAGAGGTTTGCTGGGGCAAATGCTGTTTCTCTTTCTATAAAGGCGAGGTGAAGCAAAATTTATTGAGGATAATAGTCTTCAGATCCGAATGCAAGTGTGACATTTATGAAAGGAATTAGGAAGGGAAGGAAGAGCCTCAAACTGCAGTGCAGCCCGGAGAAGGTCCTCGGATGGGGAGTCCTAGAGCAGAGGCTGCCCATTACAGGGGCTCCACATTGGTAAGAAATGGCTTTCTTTGAGCCCCTCTCCTGCCCCTGGCCACTATACTCCTTCCTCGGTCGGAAGCAGCCTGGGAAGAGGATGGCCTTGGCACACATGCCACAGTGGATCCAAGGTGTGGCAGCTGAAGGCCGTCAGTCCCCCGCTCTCCACTTAGCAGGCTCCCCCAAATCACCTGAGCCATGCACCTCCATGGAGACCACATCTGCTGGTCCTCAAGCCAGGAGTGGGGCCCAAGCATAGACTATCCCCTGGAGGGCCTGGGTGAGGAATCCAAGGGCTGCTCTTGCTTGTGGACGCTGCTCAAGTGCTTCAAAGCTGTGTTGGATGAGAGGCTGTGCTAGGCAGCCACCCAAACCTCACCTGAGGGGAACTTCCCACCCTCTGCACCAAGAAAGCCCTTGACGAATCCAAGAAGGAGTGGAGATGTACATATATGTGTATACATGCATACATAATGTAGGTGTACATAAATATGTATGCATGTATAACTGGGTCACTTGGCTGTAGAGCAGAAAGGAACACAACACTGCAAATCAACTATATTCCAATAAATGTTTTTTAAAATAAAAGATAAAGAAAGCCCTTGACAGGTGTCTGGAAGAGGAGTAATTCCTGGCCCACGTGACGTACCTTCCCCTAGTCTCCTACTAAGTGAGCACAGCAGTCGGGCGGCCGCTGTATATGCACTGGGGGATGAATGAACTCCCTGGAGAGCTCACACAGTAGGCTGTGGACAACCCCATTTCAGCTCTTCACACTTTCCACATAGACCTGGGAAACCAGGTTCTCTGATCTGACAATGGGATGTGATGGATGTAGAGTTAAGCTGAAGGAAAGTCAGTTTAAAATACCTTTAAATACCTTTGAGAATCATGCCCTCACTAAGGTTAGGGTAAGCAGTGATGCCTGAGAAGATGTCTGCTCCCAGGGTTTAATTAATGATGTAGTGACGCAGTAGTTCTGTCCTGGGCGTAGAGAGAGGGCATGAGATTCCTGGTGAATGAATGCACTCCCGATATGCATCTGTCACAGCTCCTGGGTTTCTGAGTACAGGGCACCATGGGGATCGGATGAAAAGCGTATATGGTCAACTAGAAATCCTTTATCAAATGCACAGGTTACCACAGCGCCACGTGCTTCGTGAGAGTACATCCACCACCATCAAAAAGAAAATTACATGTTTTAGAGTAATAACAGCAGTCAGGCCGTGTGCACTCAAAAAGCTATACTTGGAGACAGAGAGTTCTGAATAAATAACTGATGATTCTGTCTGCTGAATGCACAGTGGATTTTTTTGCATCATAAATAAATGAGCAACCTTTTATTTATCCAGCGAGACCTTCCTGAGTGCATGTGGAACATCATTCTTGTATCATCGTGTTCATTTACGGGCTAACCAGCTGTTTGCGCTCTGTGGGACGGTGAAATGGTTCATACAAATGAAAAGAGCAAATAAGCGTCAGCCACAGGTACTGCGAGGGCCTTGATCTGATGATGTTTTATGGCATTTTCTTAAACTTCGCACGAAGAAACATGGAACGTTGTTTCCTGGAAGATGGGTTTTGTGTATCTGTATTGGGAGTAGCAATGTTTTGTGAAGTTCTCACTTTGAGCGTGGGCTGCAAATGCAGGACTCAAGAAGTGCATCGTTTCCTCCTGGGCATTCTGCTTGCCACCACTGGGTGACAAGTTTTGCTTTGCTGCAGCTCTATGGGCCACACAACGAAGCTCATGCTTCAGTATCGGGGAATTAGATTTTCCAATCAATTAAATAAAATAGCATTCAAGGATTCAGTCAAGCAAATTGTAGCGGTTTGAAAACAGTCCTGTGAGTTTTTGATTCTCTTGTCCCGGAGAGATAGGGTCCACATCCCCTCTGTTGAATCTGGCCAACCTTCATGATGGGTCAGTCCACAGGCTATGGTGGAAGTGATGCCACGTGACTCTGGAGGCTGTCATATGAGAGGTACAGCTTCACCTGGTACCCTGGGCACTCAAGCTCTAAACAGCCGGACACAAAGTCCTTCCCCTGGGAGGACACCATGTCATGAGGAAGCTCAAGGCAGCCCATGTGGGGAAAACACATGGAGAAGCTCTTTAGACTAAACCAAGACAGAGAGATGCCTGGCCAGTTCCTGTTTGACTGAAATGAGAGACCTCAAGCCAAGACTGCCTATTTGAACCTTCTCCAAATTCCTAACCCACAGACACTGCCAGAGATAATAAAATGTTTACTCTTATTTTAAGCCACCAAGTTTTGGAGTGGCTTGTTAGGCAGCAGTAGAGGACAGGAATACAAATGAATCTAAATGCACAGAGAATTATAGACATAGAAATTACTCACCAACTTATTTTAACTTAATTATCATCTACTGCACAGACCTTGTTCACGATTATCCATGCCATGGTGCATGAATGACAGCACTCACCTGGGATTTTGTTTTGTTTTGTTTTCTTCCAGTTTTATTGATATATAATTGACAGAGAGCACTGTGTAAGTTTAAGGTGTCCAGCATAGCAATTTGCTTTACATACATCACGAAGTGACTATCACGGTAAATTTAATGATCATCCATCATCAAATACAGGTGCAAAATTAAAGAAGTAGAAAAAACAAGTTTTTCTTGTGATATAAACTCTTAGGATTTACTCTCCCTTAACAAATTTCATATATAATGCATAGCAGTGTTAATTATATTTATCATGTTGTACGTTATATCCCTAGTACTTATTTATCTTATAACTGGAAGTTTGTACCTTTTAAAAAAATTTTTTTTTTATTGGAGTATAGTTGATATACCATTGTATATGTTGTGTTAGTTTCAGGTGTACAGCAAAGTGAATCAGTTATACATATACATCTATCCCACTCTTTTTTAGATTCTTTTCCCATGTATCGCCTGGGATTTTGACGCTTCACCATGTGTCAGGGTTTATAGCAGTCTTTTTTTTTTTTTTTTTTTTTTTTTTGCAGCGTAAGGCCTTCACAGAGTCTTTTCAGAGACTTCTTCAAGCCTATAAGAAAGTGTGCATTTTCCTTTCTAATTTCCCTGCTTGCTATTCCTGTATCCCTGTAAGACGTAGAAATTGCAATCTTTCCCCTTCAATCATGTGCCCTCCTTCACCAGTATTCTAACTGGTAACTATATTATGTACTAGATTAATTTAATTACTTAAGAAAGAATCCCTCCATATCCATCCAGCATTATATTAAAAGGGTTATACACCATGACCAAGTGGGACTTATCCCAGGAAAGCAACGGTGGTTCAGTATAGGAAAATCAACCAAAGTAATAAGCATATTAGTAGAAAGGAGGGGAAAAAAGCAAACGATCTTCTCAATTGATGCAGAATAACCTTTGACAAAATCCAACAATTTTTCATGATAAAAACACTCAAAGAATTAGGAAAAGAAGAAACCTTCCTCCACCTGGTAAAGGGCACTTACGAAAAAAACACATTTAACGTCATACTCAATGGTGAAAGACTGAAAGCTTTTCCTCCGAGATCGGGAGTAAGACAAGCAAGTCCATTGTGTCCACCTCTTTTCAACATAGTACTAGGAGTTCTAGTCAGAGCAATCAGGCAAGCAAAAGAAATAAAAGCATCCAAACTGGAAGGCAGAAGTACAGCTATTCACAGATGCCATGATGTTATAGACAGAAAATCCTAGAGAACCTATTTTTAAAAACCCATTACAGCTAATAAACTAATTGAGCAAAGTCATAGGATATAAGATTAACATGCAAAAATCAGTTGGATTTCTATATCCTAGCAATGAACAATCCAGAAAGGAAATTAAGAAAATGATTTCATTTACAATAGCATCAAAAGAATAAAATACTTGGAAATGAATTTAAGGAAGACATAGATACTGAAATTGACAAGACACGCTGAAAGAAGTTAAAAAAGACCTAAATAATTGGAAAAACATCCCTGTTTATGGATTGCAAGACCATATTATTAAGATGGTAATAGATCCAAGGCAGTCTATAGATTCAATGCAATTCCTATCAAAATCCCCATGGCTTTTTTTTTTTTGCAGAAATGAAAAACCAATCCTAAAACTCATATGGAGTTGCAAGGGATCATAAATATCCAAAATAGTCTTGAAAAATAATAAAACTGGAGGACTCACACTTCCTTATTTAAAAATTGATACAATCCTCATCATTCTCCAAGGCCTCTAAGGTGCTTTTCATCTGGCATCTTTGATTACCATCCTAGAAGTGGTCTCCCCACCTATATCCTCAGGTACTCTGAACCTTTCCTAGAGCCTCCGTCAAGTTTTACCTACTTTTATGATCACTTGTGTACATGTCTTTTTATCTATCAGGCCAGGGTGTAGCGTAGTATGAAATTCAAGGTCCCAGCATGACTTGGCATTAAGCAGTATATATCCCTGCAAACAACACAACTTCTCTCTGAGCCCTAGTTCCCTCAACTTAATGCTGGTAAAATGGTGCTACATTACTGGTTCCAAGGCAGGAGGTATATCAGAATTACCTGTGTTGCCATGATTCTATGAAAACCGACCGAATCAGAACCTTCAAGGTGGCGTGAAGTCCTGGCATGGGCATCTTATAAGCTTTTCAGGTGCTTCTAGAACATGCCCCTGGATCCCAGGAACCAGAGATCTTGCCTGTCTTGGCTTATTGCCATCTCTTTAGTTTTCTAGAGGGAAGCAAAGCTCGGCACATAGTGGTGACCCAGTATTTATATGAATGAATTAATAAATGATCCCTAAGGCCCCTTCCATCACAAGTATTTATGTCTCTCACCTTGTTCATGTATATATCCTCAAGGTGCTTAAACATAGTGTCTTGGCTGTATTAGGTGATGATTGAGTATCTGTTGAATTGAACTAAAGTCAGAGAGTTAATCTGAGGCACAGAAGCAGAATTCTGGGAATCCATCAGATGACAGCAGAAACTTTTCCACTCCATCTGTAAGAGAGACACTGTGGAGGCATAAAAATCCTCCACTGAATGTTTTTGGAGATGTTTTTTAAAGAAAGTGTTTTAGTGCAATATGATTTCAACTCTTACTCTGACAAATTTGATTTCTGCCACGTTTCAGCTGGTTTCATGCGGAGTCCTTCTGTATCCACATTGTCATGAGGCCTCCTGGAGCTGCTCTGTCTGCACTTTATCTCTACACCAGTCCTTCAGGCGGAGGCACTGGAATAGATGTGGGATGCCTGAAAACCAGAGGACCATACAGTGGTGGGGAAGGCATGGGGGGGTATGTGGTCCAGCTTGGTCCATACTGGTTCCCTCCCCAAGATGAAGCAGACCCGCCCCAAGCATTGCTCCCCGCAAGAATGCCCAGCGAAAAGGACAACTTAGAATAGGCATCCTTTGATCCAGCTGTTTATACCGCCTCATCTGCTAGACTACGACCATCCCAGGGCTTTTAGTCCTATTTCCAACACGCCCTGTCTTTAGACTACAGCTTGAGGCTTTACCCTTTAATAACCTTTACCCTTTAATAACCTAAGGCCCCTTCCATCACAAGTATTTATGTCTCTCACCTTGTTCATGTATATATCCTCAAGGCTTGTTATCTGTCTTTCAAAGGCCCTGGGAGAACCTACTTGATAGACTCAGGTTTCACAGAGAGTCTTTTCAGTTCAATCTCTGCATTTTAGGGAGGATACATTAGCAGGGGAAAAAAATTCATAACTTCCATTTGCTTCACGTTATCTGATTAACAGGCAAGAGAACCTGCACACATTAAGAAATATTAGACACGTGTCTAATTTTCGTCATCAGTTTGAGAGATCAGGGAGCTGTGAATTCAAACTGTAAATATAAGCAGTCTTAGCAGAGTTGAAGCCGGAATGTGCCCTGAGGGGATGGCTGGATGAAGCTCGCGTTTGTTTGCTGGGTTTATGGATTTTGTTCATTTGCTGTTTGGTTGCTGGCAGCTCTTTTATTACAAGCAGCTGCCTTTGTACGGAGCAGACCTTCCAGTGTGCATTTGCTGACTCCCTGACCTCAACTGCTGACCACGCTGCTGCCAATCGTTGGGCTCTACACACCTAGAAAGAGCCGCTGTGAATCGAGGAACCGAGGCTTGAAATTTCTGTCTCCCTCACAAGCCCCTGAACTTCAGGACTTAGGATTGTGCTAAGCCGCTGATAGTCAGCCACCCAAACTACACGCTTCTTCACTCACTCAACAGTTACTCACCGAGTGTCAATCACACGCCAGGTACCACTACCCCGAGTATTGGGGATGTATGAACCGAAAGAAAAGACCTGGTCTCATGTCCTAAGTGGTTTTACCACATTCAAGGGAGACACATGACAGATATGCAAAATAAGAGTCTAAAATTAAGCATCAATTAAATATGAATTCAGACTCTACTGATTCGAAACTTTGAGGTTCTAGATGTGGGATAAACTAACATTTAACTGAGGACTATTTGAAGAATATATAACTTACTTATGGGAACTCATGTTTCGAATTCTGTCCCCAAAATCCAAACTAGTTATTCTTAAAAGTTTGTTTGCACTTAGATTACTTCACCTGTTGTCACCTTTCCATTTCTATGGATCTTTTTTAAAATTAATTTTTACTGGAGTATAGTTGATTTACACTGTTGTGTTAGTTTCTGCTGTACAGCTAAGTGAATCAGTTATACATATACATGTATCCACTCTTTTCTAGACTTCCTTTCCATTTAGGTCACCACAGAGCATTGAGTAGAGCTCCCTGTGCTATGCAGTAGGTTCTCATTAGTTATCTATTTTATATATAGTAGTGTATATATGTCATTCCCAATCTCCGAATTCATCCCACCTCCCCGCTTCCCTCTTGGTAACCATAAGTTTGTTCTCTACATCTGTGACTCTACTGCAAATAAGTTCATCTGTACCATTTTTCTAGATTCCACATATAAGTGGTATTATACAACATTTGTTTTTCTTTTTCTCACTTACTTCGCTCTGTGTGACAATCTCTAGGTCCATCCACACCACGGCACTATTTCGTTCCTTTTTACGGCTGAGTAATATTCTGTGGGTCTTTTGAGGTTTGGGCAGAAGGGGAGGTGGGGCTTCTTGCACTTGTGTCTGTTGTTTCCTTAGTGAAAACAACCGTTCTAGGTCCCTCTTCTCTTCCACAAAACTGACTGGCACCACAATGGAAAGGCTTGGAGGCTTCAAGCCCTGTTTGGTGCTTCTGTATGATGACACCACAGGGTCTCAGCCTGACCCAGGAATTTCCATTCAGAGCTGGAGACTAAAGGAGTTTTCGCCTAGCGGGTAACGGAAGTCCCTGTAAGCTGGCTAAGAAAATGAGGCCGAACATGCCATGTCTTTCCACCTTCTGGGCTGCACTGGCTCTGAATGAGTGCGAAACAGTCTCAGAGAAAATGAGACCAGTGATCATAACAGTCATGGAGATTAATGCGCTGCTTTCCTAGAACGAGACTGCAAGCTGAGAGAGTGATGAATGGATGGGAATGTTCTTGAAGGCGGAACATTTCGTAAGGTCGTTATCATTAACACGGCATCATCCTTTCTGTGAGTCTCATGCTGAACAATAACGTTCTCATTCCCAAATGCAGCACCATAAAAATGTATCTTTGAAATTTATGCCATTATATATCAAATTGATGACGAGACCCAAACAAAACTCACCCACAATCACAACACTTAATGCCTTTTAAATGCAGTTATGGAAACAGACGGAAAACAGCCAGTGTCTGCTCAGCACAAGGATTTTCAAATTTGATACAATAATCATAAGTTTACGTTTCTCCAAGCACCCTTCCTAATGTATCAAAAGCCACACAGAATTTAAATAAGAGAGTCAATCATCTAGCAAATCTGATTTGGAGGGAAAGGTTTTTCATTAGATTGTTTGGGGAGATTTCAGCCTGATAAAACTCCCATTCTCTAGATTCAAAACCCAGACAATGTTTTGTTGACAAAACATTCAAGCAGCAGGTTATTACAAACAACATCAAGGAACTCATAATCCAGCACTGAAGAACTTCTCGGAAGCCATAACAACAACAGAGGCAGGAGTTGCAAAGTGTGAAATCGTTGGTTTTCGGAAGCAAAATCAAATGGTAAACACTCAGGAGGCTCTTTCTATTTGGGTCTAATTAGGCAGTTTTCTGGGTGCCATCAGAATCTGGGGGAACAATCTGCTCCAGAGAGATTCAGAAGAGAAAGTTCTACAGAGCATCACACCAACTCATTGGGCAAAAGCCTTTAGTTGACCAGAACACTCACGTGAGACATGCTCCAAGCCCCTCCCATTCACAGACCCATCACAAACATACAACTGATTCCTGACTTGGTTTGCCAGAGGTCTTTGTGTTAGATAATATTGGAGATCATGGTCAAATTCTTATTCTCTATTTCCTACTTCTGGACTTCTGGTAGATTGCCATTTTTAACAAGGATAGCAGGATCAGTAACAGTAATAATAACAGTGGTACCAGCAGTAGCAGACAGCAGCAACAACTGTGGCTCTTGAACAATACAACATATGACTACCATTAGCAAAATTAAAAATAAAACCAATGGACCAAAGATGATGAGGTGGGAAAGTTTCACTGTCCTTCAGTGAACCCGTCCCCACACAGTGTCTCAGCTTGCGGGGGTGAGGCTCTGGGGTACAGAAATGGGACAGGTCTTTTGAACCCCAAAGGATGAGAACCGTATCTGTCCCATGTCCAGGGAGCAAGCCTGTGAGTGCCGCTCCGTGGCTGGGGCACTGGGCTGTAGGGCAGGTGACCTGCTCTGAACACAGGATGCACACCTTGGGATCCTGATAGCCAGCTGTCCAGCCTGTGCTGATAACATCCCAGAGTCAGGAGGATGGACCAGTGTTGGCAGCCGAGGAAGACAGGGAAGGGTTCACATTGCCTTGGGGGACCTGGGGTCACCTCCGTGTTTCACAGGTAGGATATAATTCCTCTGCCCATGGTTTACTTTACACTACTTGCTGTAGGAGATATCAGCATTTGCTCACCACTCCATTTCAATTTCCTTTTGGAAGAGCACTTCATCCTACTCTCTACTCATGTAGCGTTGTCTCTACCCTCAGGAGAAGACCATGCCCTAGGCTAGGTCAGTCAGCACATCTTTGCCCCCATCCCTCTCTCCCCACTTGTTGGTCAGTTCCAGGACGGGGATAACACAAGTCAGGTTAAACAGACCTGGAGATTCTCAATTGTGAGGCTTTCGTCGGATCTATGGGAGAATCAACTCTTCTCCACTTTGTCTGAGACTGAAGCTGTGGGGACTGCCACCTATAGCTGAGCCCGGAGCCCCAAAGATAAGCACTGTGATTCTGGCCATGTGACAACAACACTGAAATAAACAACACCTAAAGCTCGCTCGACCTCCCAAATTCCCCAGCCTCAGAGGAGGCCAGGCCCCCTCCCAGCTTAAACCAAAGTTAGGTTGGGGTGGGGTCTCCATCCCTCATAATCTAAGGGCTGTAACTCTGCCAAGCAAGATGTGGGGTTGTCTTTCTCAATTTGTCACTAATAGAAATGTTAACGTAAACAAACACAAAGAAGTTGTAGTATGTACTTCTTTTTTTTTTGGCCACACCACGTGGCATGTAGGATCTTAGTTTCCCGACCAGGGATTGAACTCGTGGCCCTTGTAGTGGAAGCGCGGAGCCTTAACCACTGTACCGTCAGGGAAGTCCCTGTACTTCTTTCTCCTTCATGTATCCTTAATCAATGGAAATCACTCTCCCTTACTAGAGTGTAAGCTTCTGGAGGGCAGAAAGCAGGTAGTCTTTGTTTCCCTCATAGAGTGTACTCTCCAATAGAAGTTAAAGGGTTTTGTTTGCTAAGCACCGTGTCAGGGAGACGTGTGCAAATTTAAACGCAGAAGCCAGTTGAGCTGAGTTGTTTTGGATATTAACACACTACAATTTTCTCTTTTGGGAAGAGAGATGGTAAGAAACTCAGAGATGGAGAAGAACAGACAGAAGCCAGCAAAGGTGGAGACCCCTTTCTGTAATATCCCTTTGCAACCCCCCAAACCTTAGTAAGATTGAAAACAGTCTACGTTTCATGGGAACTGGAAGCCGTGTGGAATTATAGGAATGAGAAGACAGCTCCATGTTGGGTTGTATTTACCTGTAAGATTCTACAATAGTGGATAATTCCTGGACTTAGATTATGAAGTACTTCTTCCTTTCGGGGGCTGGACCTCCATGATCTGTACAGCAATTACATTACCAGCTAAAGCTGCAGGGAAAGTGACTGGGGAGAGGCCCCATCCATCTACAAGAGTTTACTTTGGCAAATTACCCTCCAGGATGGAAAATAGCCACAGGCCAAGAGGCCGAGAGAGCCCTTAGTTATTGTTTCTGCCGTTGACCTCTGTGCTCCAGAAGACATCCCAGAGGAAATCAGACTCCCAGGTCAGCTCAATTGCTTTTTTGAGCCTCACCCATTTAAGTGATTACTCCTGTTCCATGCCACAAATCACAGATGAAACAGAAACGAAGAGAAATTTTTGTCATCAACGTTTTTCTGAGAAGAGTGTGTTCTCACAGTTAGAGACAAGGAACAAATCAAGGCTTCACTTCAGTTAGTCAGGGCTGATCCCCTGCCCTAACAATGCCCTTTCGTGTCTACTACCTTTTAAAATATGCAAACCTTGATTTTTCTTTTTTTTTAACCAGAACAATCTGATGGCTCATTAATAAACTACAAGCTCAGGGAAGGGCTGAGTACTTGGAAAAAGATAAATCGTAATTAAAAAAAAATACAAAGTCTGCCTGGCAAAGGGAAGTCAGTGGGGCCAGAGGCAGACCTACATCCCGCCACACGGAGTTAGCGTCTCTCTAAGGAGCCAGGTCGCACCGTTACAGCCAGCCAGGTTCAGGCAAGGAGCAGAGAGGTTCCTACCTGGGCAAAATAAACAGGTGCCACTGGGGCCAGACACCTCAAAGAATGAAAGCTAGACATTAGAAATCATCCCTTCCCAAGCTGAAAAAAAAATAATGCGAAAGAGGACATTTGGGGGACCATTGGGAAAATGTGAATATTGACTGCATGGATTAAAACAATGTAAACTTTCTTAAGAATGGTTTCTATTGTGATTATGTAGGAGATTATGAGCATTTTTAATAGATACATACTGAAGTGCTTAGAGTAAAGTTTTAAGTTGTTTATAACTTACTCTCAATTCAAGTGCAAAAAAATTCCTACATATGTAAATATAAGGTAATATAATATGATATAAATACACACACACATACAGTCATAAATATGTAGAGCGAGAACGAACCCAGGAGAACTCAAGAGCTTCCCTTCCAGAATTAAAATATATATGAAATGCTGGAGGAAGGCTCATGTGAGTGAAATTAGTATTGTTAAAATTAAAGGAAAAAATTCAACTCCACTTATGTTCAAATCTACACAAAAGACAATTCTCTTATTTGTGAGATTTATAGAATTTAAATTTTTCTCCATGTTGCTTTTAATCATATTATCCTACTCTTGGGCCAGTAGTAAACACCTTAAAAATAAAATTGTAATGGGATTTTTAGATACCTGTTTCAGGCAGTGAAGTTCACGGAGCAGTCTTAGGACCAGTTCTGATTTGCTATATAGTAGGAGATTGTGAACCAGTCAAAAATAACTGGTAAAAAAAAGCAATGAGATCATTTCAAAAAAAAAGCCAGGCAAAAACAAAGGGAAGGACAATCTCTGTGTGTATGTGTGTGTTTAAAAGGTAGATGAAGCAGTATTTGTTAAAGTTCCTATTATGTGCAGAGGATTTTACCTCATTCATTCATTTTATCCTTAGAATATCCATGCAAAGCTGGCTTTATTATACTCAGCTTACACATAGGAAACTTAGGCTCAGAGAGGTTAGGTAGCAGATCATGTATTTAAGAGCCAGGATTCAAAGCTATGATGGTGCTCATGTTCCTATACCAGCTCAATATTAAAGGCATTGTCCAAAGGCCCATAATTCAGTCCCTCAAGTGGCACTTGAGAGTCACTCAAGGGAAGGGAGAACAGAGGAGCAGAATGGAGCCTGCCTCTGTGCTTAGGCACCTCTGTTTGTATGGGAGGGGTCCTGGCCACCCAGGGGTGGGCTGTTGGCTTTTTCTCTATCCCCCATCAGATTCTCTGTTCTTTCAACATAGACAGAAAACTTATATGCTAAACAAGCCTGATACAAAAAGGAAAGAGGACAGTTGATCTTCCTCCTTTAGGTCCTAAAACATATTCATCAGTTGTCTTTTAAACCAGGCCTCCGCAGACCTCGTTTTTGTAAATAAAGTTTTATTGGAACACAGACACAACCATGTTTGTGCTATTGCATGTGGTTGCTTTCATGCTACTATGGCAGAGCTGCGTATCTGTGACACAGACCGTAACACCCACTTTCCCTTTACAGAAAAATATTCACTATCTTTCCCTTTACATAAAAAGATCTAAACATAATGATCAGTCTTTCCACCTCTAATGCAGAGACTCTGGTGGTTTCCATTTCTAAAAAAATACAAGTACCCTTGGATTACCAAAAAAAAAAGTCAATACATTTTTAAAGGCTGATATACTACAGATACATTCTCTCATCGTTGTCCAATAAAACTGAAAATTAATATTTAAAATGAAAGCAAAAAACCCCTCCAAATCCATCAAACACACATCCAACTACCTATAAATCTATCACTACTTTTTCTTTTAAACACTCCTGAGTCAAAGAAGAAATAAAACTATGTGAACAAGAGTTTCCTGAGACAAATGGTAACCAGATGAAAGAAAATGTCCCATTAAAATAAATGAAGAGGGACTTCCCTGGTGGCGCAGTGGTTAAGAATCCACCTGCCAATGCAGGGGACACGGATTCAATCCCTTGTCCGAGAATATCCTACATGCGGCAGAGCAACTAAGCCCGTGTGCCACAACTACTGAGCCTGTGCTCTAGAGCCTGCGAGCCACAACTACTGAAGCCCGTGTGCCTAGAGCCTGTGCTCTGCAACAAGAAAAGCCACTGCAATGAGAAGCCCGCTCACCGCAACTAGAGAAAGCCCGCAGGCAGCAACGAAGACCCAACGCAGCCAAAAATAAAAAAATAAATGAAAATAAGTAAATAAAATAAATGAAGATAAGATAAAGCTACCAAGGAACGGTAGACCAAGATAAGCTAAAGATAAAATATTTTGGAATAAACATAACAAATATGCAGACAAAATTCTTATGAAGGATCTAAAAAATGCTTGAAAAAATGGAAGCATTTATTTGTTCTTCAATAAGAAGACTCAATATGATTGTAAAGAAGTCTATCTCACATACATAAATTTTGAAATTTAATGAATTTCTTTAATTTTGATACAATTATACAAAATTTCAACTGTAAACAAACCTGAGACTATCCAAGAAAATTTGAAAATAAAATGTAATGAAGGATAATTACCTCCACCAAATAATAAAACATATTATACAGCTATAATTGTATCAGGCAGTGTCCAATCAGGAAAGAGAAACCAGTTATTTGAATGGAAAAAGTTTGTTATATGTCAAACCAATAGTCCTTTGCACACTGTGTACATACAAAGACATTTCTTCAGAATCATGTCTGTAGTTATTTAAAGAGCTTGTTTTGCTTTTGCCTCTATCTTTGAAATTCTTGTTTGGTCTGAAACCCTTACTAATAAAAGGATAGTCTATTCTTTAAAGTCATACACCAGACTGATGATTCAGTGGTTCATTTATTTCTCAGCTGTATACTGTTGTGCTTTGTTGCTCAGGAATTTTTTATGTTTTACAGTTACCTGATGGAGCTTAAAAGAAATAAAAGGACAAAGAAAAAACCTTTGGAGACAAAAAAAACCGAAAAAGAATTAATAACTATTACTGGGCAATGGCATAAGAAAGGATTGGCTAGTAAGAAGTAAGGATAAATGTAAAGAATATAAGCATAGTGCTTCCCTGGTGGCGCAGTGGTTGAGAGTCCGCCTGCCGATGCAGGGGACACGGGTTTGTGCCCCGGTCCGGGAAGATCCCACATGCCGTGGAGCGGCTAGGCCCGTGAGCCATGGCCGCTGAGCCTGCGTGTCCGGAGCCTGTGCTCCGCAACGGGAGAGGCCACAACAGTGAGAGGCCCGCGTACCGCAAAAAAAAAGAATATAAGCATAGCAGATATAAGGAACGCCCACTACTCGTAGAGCTCAAGTAGACTGCCCAAGAAAGAAGTATCACCGCTGTCTCCACCTTACACATACACAATCATACTGAGCTGAGATCCAAACCTTCTTGAAGAAAGCACTAGAAAAGGACAGATCAACATCACCCACAAAAGTCCATGCAAAAATCCTAAACATTACTTTAACAATATTTAAAATGTATAATACATTGTGATCAGTGGGTTTATCCCCAGAATGCAAAGTTGGTTTAACTTTCAAAAATCAATTAATGTAATTTGCCATATCAACACTCTAAAAAAGAAAAAATATATGATGACGTCAATAGACACAGAAAAAGCATTTGACAAAATTCAACATCCATTTCTGGCAAAAATTTTCTAGAAACTAGGAATAACATGGCATCTGTGAAAAACCAACAACTAACATCATACGCAGAAGTGAAAACTGAATGTTTTCCCCTAAGATGAGAAAGAAAGATTTCTGCTCTTATCATTTCTATTTCACATTGCACTGAAGGTTCTAACCAATGCAGTAAGGCAAGAAAAAGAAGTAAGAGATATCAAGATTGTAAAGGAAGAAGTAAAACTATATTTACAGAAAACATAATCATCTATGTAGAAAATCCAGTGAAATCTACAAAAAGTCTACTAGATCTAGTAAGTGAGGTTGGCAAGGTTGCAGAATGTAAGATCAATACATAAAATCAATTGCATTTTCGTATACCAGTAATAAACAATAGAACATTAAAATAAGTAGTACGTATTTATAACAACATAAAAATATGAAACACATAATGATAAATCTGAGAAAAGATATGAAAGAACTGCATCCTGAAATCTACAAAATAAATCTGAGAGAAATTAAAGACCTAAATAAATGGAAATACGTACATTGTTCATAGTTCAGAAGACACAATACTGTTAAGATGTCACAATTTTCCATATAGTGATATGTAAATAGATTCAATGCAATTAAAGCAAAATCTCAACATTTTCCTTAGAAATTGATAAATTTGTTTTAAAATATATATAGAAAGGCAAAGGATATAGAATAATCAAAACTCCCTGTAAAAAGAACAAAATTGGAAGAATAACACAACCTGATTTCAAGACTTATTAAAAGCTAAGTAATCAATACAGTGGAGGATTGTCATCAAGATGGGCAGATTATTGTAATGGAACAGAGAATCTAGAAATAATTCCACACATAGAGGGACAACTGATTTTTGACAAAAGTACAAAGGCAATTCACTAGAAAAAGAATAGTCCTTGCAAAAGATCAATTGGTGGTAGATCAATTGGATATCCAAATGAAAAATAAATGAACATGAACTCTAATCTGTACCATGCACCATATAGAAAGTTAACTAAAACTGTATTATATTCCTAGGTATAAAACCTAAATTTTAAAATGTCTAGAGGAAAGCATGTGAGAAAATCTTTGTGTCCTTGGACTATGCAAAGATTTCTTAGATACAACAAAATCATAATCCATGAAAGAAAAAAAACGATATCAGACTTCATCAAAATCAAAAACTCCTTTTTGAAAGATATCGTTAAAAGAATAAAAAGACAAGCCACAGATGTGGAGAAAATATTTACAAAGCACAAGTCTAATACATCTAAATATAAAGAATATACAATATTATAATATAGTCTTGTATTCAGAATGTATAAATGACTCTCAAAACTTAATAATAAGAAATCAAACCAAAAGAAAGAGAAAAGAACAGAAATCAAACAATCCCACAAGTAAATGAGCAAAAGATCTTAGTAAACACTACCAATGAAGATATGTGAATAGCAAAGAAACACAAGAAAAGACACTCAAAGTGACTAGTCATTAGTGAAATGCAACTAAAAACCACAATGAGATAAATACCTATTAAAATGACTAGAATTAAAAAGACTGACCACACTAAGTGCTGACAAGGATGTGAGGAAACTGGAGCTCTCATACTCAGCTGCTGGTGATGTCACATGGGATAACCACCTTGGAAATCAATTTGAATCAATTTGAAATTTCTTAGAAAGTTAATCCTACACCTAAGAGAAAGAGAAGCATGTGGCCAGACAACAGTTTGTCACAAATGTTCATAAAAATGGAAACAACCTAACTGTCCATCAATAAAGGAACAGATAAACAAGTAGCAGATAGTATGATGAGTGAAGAAGCTAGACAATAAACACTACATTCTGTACTTTCATATTTATAAAATTCAAGACAATGCATAGTAATATATGATAGAAACCATCATAGATAGGCACTGAGGTGAGGGAGGGACAATTACCAAGGGGCACAAAGAATGTGATGGGCGTGTCCATTATCTTGACTGTGAGATGGTTAACAGTATAAACAGATGTCAAAAGCTATCACATTGTATACTTCAGACATTTGCTGTTTACTGCATGTCAATTAAAGCTGTTAAAAATATCATAAACAGAGCCAGATACAAAAGATATAACCAGTAAAAAATTTTGCAATATATGTGATAGACTATGGGCTATTTTTTTGTCATTTACAAAGGTCATAGGAATCACACTGGTAACATATTTCTAAGAAACTTAAAGATTGTCTGAAAAAAATAAACAGGAAGTTTTAAAATAATCATCAAAAATAATAGCTGATGAAAAGATGCTTATCTTCACCTAGAGTTAAAGAAATGCAAATTGGACAGGAGATAAAATATCACAGTTTACCTACTAATCTGGTAAAAGTTTGAAATTTTGATATATCCCATGGTCTGGGATAAAACCACCTCTCATGCACTGTTAGAAGCAATCTATTGATAAAACATTATTTGAAGGACAATTAAGGCCTTATGTATTAAAATTAAAAGTGCATCAAGTGTAAACCCAACTATTTTGTGTGAATTTTCTCTATGCATATACTGGCAAATACATGTTGAGTATAATGATATTTGAGATGTGAAAACAATCAGCCATTAAATATAAAAACAGCCTTTGTGTTTGTCAGCAACGAGAAGGTGGTATAGGTTATAGCACCACACAGCTTTCAAAAGAAAGATGTTAAATATGCTGGTTTAGACAAGGTGTGGGATGTATATTATTGAAATGAGTGAGGTGTAGAACACTGTATATCTAAATGACTCAGTTTGTGAAAAATTACAGAGTTTTCATAGACACATACACGGTATGACCCTGTGCATAAGAATCTTCACAAAGGATGACAGAAGAACAATAACAACAAAAAAGCAGTTTAAAGTGATTAACTTTGGATCAAGGTTAACTCTGTAATTCTATGTATGGTTTCAAGTTTCTTTCAATTTTTTTAAACCAAGTTCTATTACTACTAAAATAGTAATAATAATTTTGTAACAAAATTAGAAAAATGAATACTTGAATCTTAAGGTTAATTCATACCAAACTTCAGATAGTTGAATTAAAAATTGTCATTCTTGATATTTAAGATTATAAAAAGAAAATATCTGGATAATATGCAGAATGGTTCCCAAACCTGATTGATGTCAGTATCATTATTTCGAGGCTACAGCCGTAACATGGTCTCTTTAGGGATGTTATGACTGTTTGGCTACTTCCCTGCTGTAGTGGGAAGAGGGTGATGGCCTTTGGTCTGAGCACAAGTCCCAGCCCTGCCCTCACAGGCCATGAGACCTTGGACAATACCTCTCAAACCACAGGTGCCTCACCTGTAAAGTGGGAACAGTAATCTCTGTCACAGGAGCGTGTGAAGATTGCACAGAAAGGATGAAACCTATTTTTACTCAATCAACAGGTCAGGTAAGAGATGTTCCTGGTTGCCTAAGTGTAGTGTCTTGGGAGGATGGCCCTGGACGAACTGTCCTATTTTTTGTTCTCTGAGTTGTCTTTTAGAAGAGTGAATGTAGCTGTTTGGTCAGTGTTTGTGTGTATGCTTTTTTTTTTCTGGGCAAATATTGATTTTTCCTGCTGGATCACTGAACTCCCAAGAAAAACTCTCCATTTCATAAGAGACCATTTGTAAGAGAGTAAATAGTAGTCATATTCATAAATACCCGATGAAATAAATTTTATGCATGCTTGGGCTTGAGTGATGGAACAACTGGTGTTACGATGCGGAAAGGAAATCAGAACAGGATCACGGAAACTGAAAGGGAAATGCCATTAGAAGTTTCCCAACAAAGTCCCCAAGAGAGGGATGCTGGCGACCCATTTTTCAAGGTTGCCTTTTCCTTGGGGACCATTCAGCATGTCACCCAATCTTTCGGTCTGATGCACGAATGGGACTAGCTAGATACACCTCTTCTTGCAAGATATTGGGGATATCTGTATCAACAGTAGCACAGTGCATTTATAAACATCATCAGATGTATTATTCACTAGGCGTTTATCGCCTGGATGTTTTCTTAAGACAGAGGAGGAGAAAGATGCTTTCCATGGGTTACGGGAGGAGAAGGCGTGGAGGAGAAGCAGCAGAAGGCTCTCCTGAGTCCTGACCTTGGGGAGAATTTCTTCCAAAACATAGGGGCCTTCGGAACGCAGCAAAGCACTGGTTTCTTTAATTTGCCGGGAGAGAATTTTCGTATTTTGAGAACAAAGAAAACCAAGTGTAGGCTACAAATCTGAGAACAAATCAAGAAATACATCTCAAGGAAAATCCCCTGGGGGTGACTACGATCGGGCCGCTTCACCCACCAGGCGGAAAATCTGAGCAATTCACTGATAAGAGTCCCTCAAGTCGCAGCACAGGTTAATCCATTCCTGATGCTATTCCGTGGAAAAGGAGATGATTATCCAACATGTCCTGCCAAAGGCATGATTCCTGCAGACCCGGATGCTCACCTCACCACCCCGGCCAGGCGAGAGGCCCTGGTTGGGACCCCAGATCTTTCCCACCAAGTGCAGAATTCCCCCTGGGTTGGCTCGGCTGTCTTAATTCCTGCTAACTGATGGTAATTTTGACCAATTTTGTGAGTTAACAGGACCGGCCCTTCGAAATTTCTTCTGGCCTTCATGCAATCTATTACGGCACTTAAGCTTCTGCCTTCTACATAAAGCACTCCAATTTTTCAAAACAAACTTTTAAGTAAAAAATGACAGGGTTAATTATTCTGAAATATGCTGTTTGCAGCACAAACTCCATAAAAGAGAATACATGATTTAGTACCCCATCCAAGACAGCACTGGTTTTCATTTCTGCACAATCAGGGCCTAAATCTGTCACTCACTCCCCTATGTGCGCTGGAAATGGTTTTATGTTCCATCTTACTTTAAATTATACACATCAAGCTCATAATGGGACACAGTCTACTTTGTTGCCAAAACCTGCTAGGTTAGATCATCTATTAAACTCTATTTATTTTTCATAACAAACAAGAAAAATGACAAAGCAGCTACTGAATGCCCACTAATGAACACCAAATGCCTCCAGAGGTCTCCTCCCTATATCACACTCATTTGTCCAGGAGTCCAGTTAACTTCCTCTTTGATGCTTTACCTCCCCAAAATAATCCTAAGAAGAAGCAGGTTTTCATAAGCTACCGGGGACTGAGCTGGTTACCATCTGCCCTCACGTTCCGACTCTGGGGTCAAAAGTTGGATTCCACTTTGACATACATCATTTTGTTAAAAGGAGAAAAATCTCACGTCCCATTGAAGCTCTTAGGGGCCAAATGAATGAAATGAAATATCAATCCTAAATTAGTAAGAATCACCTTTGGATCCACAAGCAGTTCTAGAAAGGGTTGTAGATGAAAATATCAATAGGAAATAGCCAAGATAAGGACAGAGTTTCCTAAGAATCATACTCAGAAGATGCAAAGGGGCGTCTGGAGTTAATCTGATCAACAACTGAGACTTTGACAGCACTGCAGATTTTTATGTGTTGTGTATTTTTGTATATTTGTTTGGAAATCTAAGTTCTTTTTTAAAATTAATTTTTATTGGAGTATAGTTGATTTACAATGTTGTGTTAGTTTCTGCTGTACAGCAAAGTGATTCAGTTATACATATATATATATTCACTCTTTTTAGATTCTTTTCCCATATAAGCCATTACAGAGTATTGAGTAGAGTTCCCTGTGCTATGCAGTAGGTTCTTAACGGTTATCTATTTTACATATAGTAGTGTGTATATGTCAATCCCAATCTCCCTATTTATCCCTCCCAGCCTTCCCCTTGGTAACCATATGTTTATTTTCTACATCTGTGACTCTATTTCTGTTTTGTAAATAGATTCATTTGTACCATATTTTTACATTCCACATATGATATTTGTCTTTCTCTGTCTGACTTACTTCACTCAGTATGACAATCTCTAGGTCCATCCATGTTGCTGCAAATGGCACTATTTCATTCTTTTTTATGGCTGAGTAATATTCCATTGTATATATGTACCACATCTTCTTTATCCGTTCATCTGTGGATGGACACTTAGGTTGCTTCCATATCCTGGCTATTGTAAATAGAGCTGCAGTGAACATTGGGGTACATGTATCTTTTCGAATTGTGGTTTTCTCTGGATACATGCCCAGGAGTGAGATTGCTGGATCATATGGTAGCTCTGTTTTTAGTTTTTTAAGGAACTTTTTTACCTTTTTGGCACCAGGGACCAGTTTTGTGGAAGACAATTTTTCCACGGATGGGGCTGATGGTTCAGGCGGTAATGTGAGCGATGGGCAGTGGCAGATGAAGCTTCACTGGCTCTCTCGCCCGTTGCTCACCTCCTCCTGTGTGGCCCAGGTCCTAACAGGCCTCAGACCTGTACTGGTCTGCAGACTGGGGGGTGGGGACCCCTGCTCTATACTGTTCTCCATAGTGGCTGCACCAACTTACATCCCCACCAACAGTGTAGGAGGGTTCCCTTTTCTCCACACCCTCTCCAGGATTTGTTGTTTGTAGATTTTTTGATGATGGCCACTCTGACTGGTGTGAGGTGATACCTCATTGTAGTTTTGATTTGCATTTCTCTAATAATTAGTGATGTTGAGCATCTTTTCATGTGCCTCTTGGCCATCTGTATGTCTTCCTTAGAGAAATGTCTATTTAGACCTTCCACCCATTTTTGGATTGGGTTGTTTTCTAAGGTCTATTTAAAACCATCCCTATCGTGCCATGCCAGGCACAGCCCAGTCAAGGTCAAATCCCAGAAAGCACTGGTGGTACCCGCTTCCCAGCTGCCTTCTAGAATTAGATCTCTGGATGTAGAAGGATGTCGATGGGACACTGAGATTTTAAAAAGCAGTGTCCTACCTTTTCCATAGCATAGCACAGAAGAGATGGAGAAGAATGGCTGTCTAATCCCCTGGTCCCTGTTAATACAGACCCTAGTCAATGTGGCAAACAGAGAGGGAAACACAGACTGATTTTCTTGCAAGAAGATGTCGGGAGGACACAATGATAGAAAAGTTGAGTAAGTTTTTAAAAATCAGCTCTTTTGCCTCATTCCCCAGATGCTAGTTCGTTTGTCTCTCGGTCTTAGGCTGTTGGTAGTGGTGAATGTTTTATTCTTTTTCTTCATGGGTCTTTAAACAAGAAGTGATGGGTGTGACAGCCAGTTGCCATTTTGAACTGGAAATTCAGAATGCTCTTTTAGCAACAGCACACTGATTTCATTTGGAAGTATGGGTTTGTAATAGATCCTTTGGTGCTGGAACGATCTAGACAAAAACATAGTACAATTTATCTTTTAATGGTATCGAGTGAATCATGAGACAGAAGTAATGGAAAAGGCAAAAATCTATAGTGCCTAGCCAGACAACATGCATTTTCTTACCCTAATTGAAAATATGAAAAAATGTTTTCGTGGGTACTAGATGGGCTTGGGGTGTTTGTGTGTGTGTTTGCAGCGTGAGGATGGCAGACAGTATGAAGCAAATAAAGCGCTTCTATAGGCTTGGAATATTCTGGCCTCGAGAGAACATTCAGGAAACAACCTTTCCCCACTGGCTTTATCATGCAGCATAAGTCTGTTAAAATAATTCCTGCACTGAACTCTTTCATGCATTGCTGACTGGGCCTCCTGCTTTCCTGTCCATTCCTCACACAAGGTGAGCCGAATGATAATAGCCCAGATGAGGCTATGGTCATGGCTTACTTCATGAGACTCAACACGGAAGATGGTTTAATTGAGCCACATCCTGCTCTTAATTTGAATTCACAATGTTCAGGACCATTAGGGAATTTTTTTCTATTTTAAATCTTTGTCAGCCAGATAAGTTTGCCAGATACATTGTAGGACACCCAGTTAAACTTGAATTTCAGAAAAACAACAAATAATTTCTTTTAGTGTATGTCTCAAATATTGCATGGGACATACTTATACCCAAACTAGTTATTCATTGTTTATCTGAAATTTAAATTTAATTGGGTATCCTGTATTTTTTGCTGTTGTTGCTAAATCTGGCATCTCCACCTATAGGGCTCTGCATTTGTCAGTTGCTTTTAAATATCAGTAAGGAATAAACCAGGAAACTGTGTTTACCTTCCCCATACCTAGCAAAAAAAACCCTTCATATTTTCTGTAAAAAAAAAAAAAAAAAAAAGGCGTATGACCAAATGGCAAACATGAATTTAATGGGCATTTAGCCACAGTATAGATTCTGCATATGACATCTATTTTAGTGCCAGTTGAATATTACTAATGAAACCCTATTGACAATTTCTATTTTTATTAGAAAATAAGATTATAGAGGTTTAGGCTACATTAAAAATCAGAATTTATTACCTTAAAAGTATTTCTAGTCACACCTCAATTTAGTAAAGTGAAAGCATATTGGAAATGTGTCTCATGTTAATCTCTTAAGTTGAGGAAAGTCTAACTTTAATGGGAAAATCAACTGGTCACTGCCCTGAGACAAAGCCATCATAGTAATTCTCTGTAGGTCATCATCATATCCTGTGAAAAGACAGGAAAACCATGCTCTGGCCTCTTACATTGACAAGACTGACAAGAGCTTAATGGTTATGTGGGTTTTTTTCCTATGCAAAAGCTAAATTGGGATCACAATGATTTGCAAAGTTCTCCCTAAGAGTAACTGCATAGTCATAGTTCAATATATTATATCAGGAAATTACCTATTGCAGCATTTTCACACGTATGCTTCAATTTAATCCAAAAGTCATCAGGGTTCAAGAAAGTTCCTTGTGGATTTCAGTTCCTTCACAAGGAAAGGATAAGTGGGTCCAAGTCTTCCCAATTTAAAAATGAAAACCTGAGTGGCCGTTTTACAAAGAGCTGACCAGGAAAGAGGCCTGAAGTTGCAATCTGCCGTGTTTTCCTGGGCAAACAACGCACAGCCCTCTGCCAGCTAGAACCACAGTGACAGGACTGGCTGAGCGCCCGCCGGACAAGCTGTCAGAGCCATGCTCCGTTCAGGCTTGAGGCCCCTCCCGGGGTGAGTGTGGTGTCCAGATGCTGCCCAACGGGCAGTGGTTAGGAGGGGGATGCAGAACACGGACCAAGTTGTCCTTCAATTGGGGGAGATCTATGAAATCTGTGGTCAGAGATATCAAATCCCTCTTCCTGAAGGAAAATGTACCTGAGTGCTTAAGGCTCCTAGTTCTTTTTTAGTTTCTCCTTTGCTCATGCTTTGTGTATGCATGTGTGTGTGTATGGTAAAAAATACATAACATGAGATCTAGCCTCTTAATAAACGCTTCAGTGTACAGTGCAGTATTTTAGCTCTACCACAATGTTGTACTGAAGATCTCTAGAATGTTTTTCATCTTGCATAACTGAAACTTTATACCTATTGAAGGGTAACTCCCCATTTCACTCTTCCCCTAGCCTCTGGCCACCACCGTTCTACTTTCTTCAATGAGTTTGACTGCTATAGATACCTCTTATAACTGAAATCATGCAGTATTTGTCCTTCTGTGACTGGGTTATTTCACTTAGCAATATGTCCTCTAGGTTCATCCAGGCTGTAACATGACAGAATTTCCTTCCTTTTTTATGGCTGCATAATATTCCATTGCATGTATATACCACATTTTCTTTATCCAATCATTTGATAATATACACTTTAGGCTGTTTCCAGCTCTTGGTCGTTGTGAATAATATTGCAATTAACATGGGAGTGTAGATATCTCTTAAAGATCCTGATTTTAATGCTTTTGGATAAATAGACAAAAGTGGAATTGCTGGATCATATAGTAGTTTTGTTTTTAATTTTTTTTATCAGATACACCATTTTAAGTTTTCCACCAAAAGTACATAAGGGCTTCAATTTCTCCCCATCCTCACCAATGCTTCTTGTTTTCTGATTTTGTTGATAATGACCATTCTTACAGATGTGAGGTAATATGTCACTGTGGTTTTGATTTGCATTTTCCTGATGATTAATGATGTTGAATGTCTTGGCATATACCTGTTGACCATCTGTATGTCTTCTTTGGAGAAACTCCTATAGAAGTCCTTTGCCTATTTTTTTTAATCAAAGCAATTTGGGTTGTTGTTGTTGCATTATAGGAATTCCTATTTTAGGTATTAATTCCTTTTCAGATAAATGATTTCATATATTTTCTTCCATTTCATAGGTTTCCTTTTCACTCTGTTAATGGTTCCACTGCTGTGCAGAATCTTTTTAGTTTGCTGTACTGCCCCTCACCCTTTTTTTTCTTCTGTTGCTTGTGCTTTTGGTGTCATATCCAGGAAATCATTGCCAAGACCAATGCCATAAAGACTTTCCTGTTTTCTTCTAGGAGTTTTACAGTTTCAGGTCTTAAATTTAAGTCTTTAGTCCATTTTGAGTTGATTTTTGTATATGGTGTAAGATAAGGGTCCAACTTCATTCTTTAGCATGTGGATATCCAGTTTTCCCAACATCATTTATTAAGAAACGTTCTCCTCATTTCGTATTCTTGGCATATTTATCAATGACTAGTTGACTGTATAATCATGGGTTTACTTCTGAGCTCTCTATTCTGTTTCATTGATCTATATGCCTATCTTTATGCCAGTACCATACTGTTTTGATTCCTGTAGCTTTGTTATGTGTTTTGAAATCAGGACATGTGAGGTCTCTAGCTTTGTTGTTCTTTTTCAAGATACTGTTGGCTATTCTGTCTTTTGTGACTCTGTATAAATTTTAGGAATTTTTTTATTCCTATAAAAAATGCCATTGGAATTCTGATAGGGATTGCATTGACTCTGTATATTGCTTTGCATACTACAGACATTTAATCAGTATTAACTCTTCTAATCCATAAACACAGGTTATGTTTCCATTTACTTGTGTCATTTTAAATTTCTTTTAGCAATATTTTGTAGTTTTAGTGTACAAGTCTTTTGACTCTTTGGTAATATTTATTCCCAAGTATTATATTCTTTTCTATGCCACCATAAATAGGATTGTTTTCTTAACTTCCTTTTTGGACTATTTGTTGCTAATATATAGAAATGCAACTGATTTTTGTGTATTGAGTTTATATCCTGAAACTTCACTGCATTTATTTATTAGTTCTAACAGTGTGTGAAATCTTTTAGGGTTTTCTACAATACTTATAAGATTATGTCATCTGCAAATGGAGATAATTTTACATTTTCCTTTCCAGTTTGAAAACCGTCTATTTCTTTTTTTACCTAATTGCTCAAGCAAGAACTCCTAGTACTATGTTGAATAGAAGTGGTGAGAGTGGGCATTTTTTGTCTTGTTCCTGACCTTAGAGGAAAAGCTTTCAGTTTTTCACCACTGAGTGTGATGTTATCTGTGGACGTTTCAAATATGACCTTTATTACAATGAAATAATTTCCTTTTAGTCCTAGTTTGCTGAGTGTTTTTATCATTAAATGGCCTTGAATTTTGTCAAGTGTTTTCTCTGCAACTATTGAGATGACTGTGTGATTTTTATCCTTTGTTCTGTTAATATGGGATATCACATTGATTGATTATACACTGATTGATTGCAGTCCCCGTAAAACTAAGGCCAAGTACACAAAAGAGAGACTATTACTGGGATGAAGGGCAACTGTTCAACAGTTCATTCCTGGGATCTGTCTCCTTTGCTTTATTTATTTTCTAGATTCCTAACTCACAATTCCTGATTCTAAAGTTTAACGATGTATGAACTTTGGCCAAAGGTTTACATGGTGAAGCTAGGAGTCAAGGCTGCCTGGCTCCAAAAAGCTCACATGAAATTCACACTTTATGTGAATTTGAATTAGGCAAATTTGAAACAGTACAGTACAAAATATTATTTAATATTCATGGTTTATACCCCCAAAATGTACAGATCTCAATTTTTAAAAAACTGCTAAGAATGGCAAAATTTTAAATCTGACTGACAGACTCAATTATAACTTTTTCTGTCATTGCCACAAGACAACAAAACTTTGTCTGATTAAAAAAAATCATCATTTTTGTCAGTATTTTATGAAGTGTGTTACAATTAACATGCATCAGTATTCCTCAGCAATTTTGGTAACCATTCTATTGCTCTTAATATGTATTACTACTATTACAATTTATCATTTAATATGCATTATTATTATTAATGGAATCCCCCCAAAAAGATCTCCTTTAGCAATATTATCCAAACATTTACTATGTTGTGGTACTAGAGCTGCTGCTGAAAATTGTACCTGGAAGTCACTAACTTCTAGAAACATGTAAGTTGTGATAAAACACTATGAAGTAGGTCAGACTATTAACATGTGCTCTGCTGTTAGTTTTGAGAGAGTATGAAGAGAAGCACTGGAGAGACTGCTGAGGAAATAAAAAGCAGTCTTAAAGCAAAAATCTGTAATAATGGTTGAAAGAGTATATGGTCCACAAATTAACTTTGCTCCTCCAGTCCACTTGTGCATGTGTTCCTAAGGGAAAATTAGCCTTGAATTCTGCTAGGTTTTCAGGAATGCAGCTCTTACACAAAGTGCAACCACCCCACATTTTTCATTAAAAGCATCTGACAGTATTTTGCCATCTTGTCCAGTTTTACGAAAGAGTCCTGTGGTTTATCAGCAAGAATGGAATTTCCATGAGGATGAAGATTAATGTAGTCCCAGAACCTAATACCACGTTTGCCTGGAAAATAATAGTATCTAATAAAACTTTGGTGGATGAATAAATGAATACATACACAACCTCAGATAATTTAGCACCATCACCAATCCCAAAGAGTTCACTCTACCCATTTCCCTCCAGATCATTTATAAGGGTTTTCATTCCTGGGAAAGATAGTTTTTCATTTGAAGAACTAACAGTTTATCCCTAATCTTGCCTGCCAAGTAACAATTAAACCATTTAACAGTCCTTTAATAACCTGAATAAATAAATCTTTGGCACAAAACTGTTTCAAAGGTATCAGAGTCTACCCTCTCTGGGAATTTTTTATACAATGCTTTGCTCTGATGCTTTCCATCTATATTGAGAGTAAATATAAGAAATAGGTTTTTGAAACTCGGTCCTATGTTCACCATAATAGATGATGAGAATCTGCCAGTTACATTACACAGGGTCCTCTTTACAAGAGCTCTCAGAATAAATTCCTTCCTGCTAGTATCAAAAACAAATCAATTCTCCTGAGCAATTGATTTGCTTTAATCTCTTTGAAACTGTAAACAGTGCAATTGACAATGTTGTTTTTGTTCGTGTGTTTTTGTGTGTGTGTGTGTGTGTGTGTGTGTGTGTGTGTGTGTGTGTGTGTTGGACCAAGGTGATGAGGGTTTAGACCGATTTCTGGCCATAGTTTTTGTTCCTATCTTTGCATTTTTATTGCTTTCTCTTTTAATTTAACTTGTATTTTATTCATCTCTCCTAAGCCTCTTTGGAACAGGCAAGATCTCAAATAACATCAAAATAAATAATGTCAAAATCTATCAGAGCCATCAGCTTTTTTTTAACCCTTTGGGGTGAATTAAAACATGCAGCTCAGGACTTCCTTGGTGGCTCAGTGTTTGAGAGTCCACCTGCCGATGCAGGGGACAAGGGTTCGAGCCCTGGTCCTGGAATATCCCACACGTCACGGAGCAACTAAGCCCGAGCGCCACAGCTACTGAGCCTGCAGTCCAGAGCCCATGTGCCACAACTACTGAAGCCCGCATGCCACAACTGCTGAGGCCTGCGCGCCTAGAGCCTGTGCTCCACAGCAAGAGAAGCCACCACAATGAGAGGCTGGCGCACTGCAGCTAGGAGTGGCCCCCGCTCGCCACAACTAGAGAAAGCCCGCAGGCAGCAGAGAGGACCCAGCATAGCCAATAAAAACCCCAAAAAACATGCATCTTGCGCTGGCTGATGAGACAGGCAGGTGTTGCTTTTTTACTAACCATGGGGTGGCTTTTTCTAGGCTGGATGACATTTTGTTAAGTACCCAGTAACTAATTTTGGTTATAGGTGGCCCTAACTTATCTAGTATGAAATCTAAGCTCACTGCTCTGTAGTTTCCTCTGGGTTTACGTATTCAGTATTTTGGAGGTGGGGGATGGGTTGGGGCTGAGGCATAGATCACATTACCCATCACTGTAGCTTGGAGGCTGTGTGTCAAAACCACCACAACCTTTCAATGACCCCCTCAGATGGTTGCCATGTAGTCTTTACCTGCTGTATTTATATCTGGGGCTTGACACTTTACCCTGTGTATTTTCTAGGAATTGACCCAATAACTGATCTGTTTGGTAATTCCCTAGCAAATTCTAAGGCACAGAATACACACAATCTAGACTCAAACCTGCATTCATATCTCAAATCTGTTACTTACCATCTGTGTGATTTTGGGCAAATACTCAACATCTCTGTGCCTCAGTTTCCTCATTTGTAAAATGAGATGAATATCAGGAAGTTGTGGGGATTAAATGAAGCTATGTATATAAAACACTTGTAACGGTGCCTGGTATATGACTAGCAGTTACTGAAATGGTTTTCTTGTGTTATTGTTTATATCGTTTCTATGAGTTCTAACTTTGCACAACACCCATTTAACCAGCTCCCAGAGATTCTAGCTGACCTCGCCCTTTCTGTGAATATAAAGAGTCTATTATATTTATCCTTGGAGTCCTTTACCAATACTCTCTTAAATTCTTTTTTTTTTAAGCATGTCTAATTTCTAGTGTATGCCTTCCTGTTTTCCTCAGTTAGCCTGCCTTTCCAGTTTTGAAAAATGGCAGGAGAAAAACCTATTTTATTTTGCCAGTTGACCATGAAGAGCTGTGTGTGTGCTTTTGTTGTTTTCTTTAAAGTGCCAGGTCTTTTGCTTCCTTGGCATGCCTTTATCCTGGACTTCTAGCAAGCTATTCGAAAAGAGTCACCAGGCTGTCTTAGCTTTTAGACTCTTCCTTTCAATTTTTCCCCTAACAAATGTTCCCACTTGGCCATTAAGCTCTTTTCATGAATAATCACATGAGGCATTTCTTTGGTTTTCCTTCTCCCTCTGGAAAGTAGAAATTGCCCTGACAACTGCTCACTGATGTTTCACCATCAATTCCTTCCTATAAGGCTCCTAAGTCTGGTCTTGGGGCCAAGTTCCACCTATTTCTTTCCATCTGGATTATTCTACAAAGCTGCCTTCTCAAAAACTTTACCTCTACCTATTGATCAGTTTTTCTACCAACCTAGTTGGATCCTCTTACTGACAGTTTTTTCATCCACTCAATGAGTATTTGTATTTGACTGTTGTAAATAATGCTGCAATAAACATGGGCATGCATACGTATCTTGGGTGACCCGTTTTCATTTCCTTTGCATATCTACCCAGAAGTGGGCTTGCTGGATCGTAAGCTAGTTCTATGTTTAATTTTTTGAGGAACCTCCATACTGTTCTTCATCGCAGCATTATTCACAATAGCAACAATATTCACAATACGATATGGAAACAACTTGAGTCCATCAACAGATGAACAAAGAAATATATATATGAGATGTACTTATATATCTCAAATTAATCCATTGTACAACTTAAACTCACACAATATTTTATGTCAAAAGTAACTCAAGAAAAAAAAAAAAAAAGAAACCAACCACGTATTTGAGGAGCCCCTATGGTTTGTCAAATTCTCTAAGTGAAGGAAACTTGGTACACAAAATACCATTCCTGCCCTCGAGGAATTTATATTCTGGTAAGGACTAAAGTTTGTGGTGGGTGAGTACAGGTGTTACAGATGCATTTAGTAGAGAAGAACTCCACTCAGTTATATTGATTTAGGCAAGGCTTCCCTAAGGAGATGATATACTAGCTGAGATAAAAAAGAAAAAAATAGCAATTGCTACACATGGTATCCCACAGTAGTGCCTACTGGGAGCAAAGAGACAAAGAAAACTGAGTCATGTTTCTATAGACTGAGTGCTAATGAAGTAGAGACAGCACATTAGCTGACTCTCACCAGAAGACTGGCCACGCAGGATGGGAAAGAACTAAGGTGGGAGAAGGAAAGCCTAGGAGGGAACGGATAGAGACAACGTCACTAGCTGCATCAAGGGACTGGTGGTCTGGATACTATTCCCTGAGAAGTATCAGTGACAGCTGAGGGAGGGAGCAGTAAGGAGAGGACGTGGTAGCCACGGGTACGAGTGGTCCTGAAGAGCTGAGGTTGGGTCGTGAGAACTGAGGAGACACATGGCCATCGCGTAGATTTTCCACGAAAGCTGAAGCTGCTCAGGCGGCCCTGGGGGTGGGGAGAAGTCAGCAAGCCCTGTCTGTACCAAAAATCTCAGTCACCGAAGAAGAGCCCTGGAGAGTCAGCACACTTGAGAAGCAATAGAGAACAACAGCATCATCAAAGCCCAGGCTTCAAGTCCAAGGAACTTAAAGTCCAGCTTTGTCCCTTCCTGTGTGACCTAGGACAGTTTACCTTTCTGCCCTCTGTGAGTGGGGAATCATCACAATGCCAACGTCCTAGGGTGGCAGAACCAGGATCTGAGAATAAGTCACATGCTAAATGCTAAGAGGTCAAGACCTTTAGACAATAGATACCAGAGTCCAAAGTGAGGAGTCTGAGGGCGTGTAACATCTCAGACAGACACAAACACTCACAAGTTAGACTCAATTTAGGGGTTTTAAACCTTTTACCAACATGGAGGGAATAAAATGAAAGGATCAGTTGTTGGCTAGAAGGAGAGATGGTTGTTAAAGAGCTTTCTCTGGAGAAAATGTTGCTTGAAGGCCTCCCCAGCCCCCTCCCCATGAACAAGGGGAGGGTGGCTTCAGTGAAGCTTCAAGAGTCTGTGGTAGGAGGGCTGGAATGTGCTCGGCTCTCACTTCCTTCTGGGAAACCCACAGGGCTAACTGCTGATGGGCTGCTCAGAGGAGAGACGTCTGCCTCGGGCTCAGCTTGCACGCCTGGAGTTGGTCAGGGCAAAAGCTGCGCCGGTATTTCTCACGGAGCACGTGTGGTCCCACCAAAGGAAGAGCTGCTGTGTGGTTGTTTTAGGTTCCGTCCAATCGTATGGGCCATGGCACCAGGTCAGACAGGAGCTGGAGGAGGGGCCCCAGATTCCCGGGAGCAGCCCAGGTCACTCTGGTGGGAGAACCATCTCCAAGAGCCTGCCCTCCTACAGCAAGCGGGGCGGGAGTCGAGTAAGGAGGGTCCCTGTGATAAAGACGGGAGCTCTGTACATTATGCAGACTGGGGAGTCCAGTTTCTGCACGGAGGCCATATCTGGTAATTTACTGTGGCTCCTCAGGATAAGATGCTACCTAGACTTCCCCCCTTTCCTAGCACCTCCTGGGCTCCAGCACAAATGGCTATGTGGAAACGTGTGCCAGGATTTGGTACTTCCCGGAATTAAGCCAACTCACAGGCGAGGTGTGCTTCTGAGGTGTTCTGTTTGCTTTAGGGAACTACATTTTATATGTATTTTACTAATGTGTGCTTGCTTTGTATTTCACTTGGCAATTTCCCAAACACTTTCATGCCCAGTGTCTTAGGCATAGTGCTAAAAATGTCTTCAGCAGAGACAGACTTGAGTTGGGGTCTGGCTTCTCAACTTGATAGCTCTGTGACCTCAGACCACTGAGAAAATCTTTATGCCTCATCTTCCTTTGTCTGAAAGAGGTGTTAGTAAAATAATCTCCCTCATAGGATTGTCTTAGGGACCAAGTGAGATACTCTATATAAAATTCTTAACCCAATGACTGATATTCAGGAGAATGTTAGTTATTCATAATCATGGTACTATTACTAAAAAGGGCTACATGCTGATCTCTAGTTTATGGATAAGGCAGAGTAGGCTCAGGAAGTTAAGGGGCTGGTTCTAGGTCACACAATGAAGCACTGATCCCAAGAAACCAAACTCAGAGCTCTTTTCACTGTTATGATTGACTCACATTTCAGTATTCAGTGCCAGGTAATGCTGGCCATGATCTATCTGTATCTCTCTCTCTCTCATCTACCCATCCACCAATCCATGTATCTGTTATGTATCAATTATCTATTCATTCATCTATCTATCTATGCATCCATCCAACTATGTACCTATTATGTATCATCTATCCACTCATCACCCATCCATCCATCCTTCCATCTGTCCATCCACTCACCCATCCATCTCTCCACTCCATCCATCTATCTGTTGTTTTTTTAATCATACAATGATTAATTTTTTAATAGCATTAACCACCTGCTTGTTTGTCAGGCAAACCTGATCCAAGTCTAACTGGTCTTTACCATATTGTTTCTTAAAAACAGAATTTCTGTTTTGTTTTGGTTTGTTTTTCCTAAACTCGCAACATTAGGAAGAATCAGTGGAGACTTCTCCCTTCAGAGATTAACTTAGAAGGACTCGGCATTCGATTGACTTCTTTGTGCTTTAGACACTTTATCTGTCAAATGCAGTAGCACAGGGAACTCTCCTCAATGCTCTGTGGTGACCTAAATGAAGGAAATCCAAAAAAGAGGGGCTATATGTGTACGTATGGCTGACTCACTTCGCTGTACAGTATAAACCAACACAACATTGTCAAGCAACTACACTCCAGTAAAAATTTTTAAAAGCACTACTTGCCTCCTCCAAAAGGAATATGGGGGGTTTGAGCATGTATTTGCTTGTGGTTCCTGTAGGACGTGATGTCGTGTTGACTTCCTAAACGGAGGGCTGCTCAGAAAGGGAGAGACCTCATCGCAAGAACACAATCTAAACACTCTTTAGTCAAATGTCAGGCGACAGCTTGGATTTCTGTATTTTCTGAGTGTGATCTGAGTAATGGAGTCTGGCCTTCCACCCACGTTTTTTGGCAAGTGATGAGGTTTACAACCAACTGTCCTTCTTCATAGACTCCTGTGTATTTTGCAGGGCTTCTGCAAGGAGCCAAAAGTGACCTCAGCTCCGCTGGTATCAGATGGAATGAGATCCTTACTCCGGGACCCTGGGTTTGGGCTGCTTGGGTTTGAATGGAGGAAGGGAAGGAACCTCAAGTGCACCCTTTGTACTAGGTAGGTGCTCAGCTAATACTTGTGGGTGTGACCCACCGACTTTGGAAACCAGCTGAATGTCGGAACCTGCCGTTCATTCTATACACAGCTCTTTTATTCTCTCGGTGACGAGTGAGTCTGGCTCCCTCTTTCCAACACCCCCTGCGACATCCGCCACTCGTGGAAGTCTGAGTGCTCCTCTGCCAGGCACACCTCATTTGGGAAAACGTATCTGATGAGCTCATAATGTCAATTCAGGAAATGAAAGACACATTTAGCTAAGATGGCTTTTGCTTAGACAGGATGCTTATCCCACCTTGAGATACACTTTATTTATTTGAGGATCTTGTTGTCAGTCTCAGTTTTTACTAAATTCTGCACACTTTCCCTGGGTGTGGCCATCATTCTATTTCTATCTACCATCTCCATGATGAAGACTGTCACATCTATAACTCTAGGCCTGGTTCGATTTTTGCTCTCATTTCCTGTAACAGATATTTCAAACTTTCACTCTCCTCCTGCCGTGTCACCTCTGCTCTCATTCTTAGCCGTCTAAATCTCCTCTTGTTTCCCAGAGACATTAAAGTCATCAGAAAGAATAACCTTCCTCTGCTGGGATGGGCTGCATTTAAGCCCAGCCGTCATCACTGCTGTCACATGCAGTGGTACCTGACTAGTGGTCCTCTCTCTACCCAAATACCCTGGATCAATTCCATCCTGCCTTCTCTCTGCCTGCCCCTTCTCAGTTTTCTTTATGGTCCATACGTTATGTGATCATCCCCAAAAGTCTGAAGTCCTCTTTTCTTTTCCTTCTAAACACTCCCTCTAGTTTTCCTCAATGACTCACATGACTTTAATTAGCCCCTGAAATATGGAGAGATTCAAGATGCTTTCCTCCTGATCACCTCTTTGCAGAGCTTCAATCCGTATACCCAATGGGCATCTCCATTTGGAAGACTTTTCCAAATCAGTATGTCTGAGCTGAACCCACCCGACCCCTGCCCTCATGTCACCAGTCTCAATGAATTGTATCACCAGCCTTACAGTTGCCCAAAAGCCTGATTCTTAAACCACATCTTTGACTCTTGATTCTTTCTCCTTCTTGTAATCTCCAAGAACTTTTGGTCCAGCTTCCAAACAAATCTCAGTTTCGTCCACCTCTCTAATCTTTAAAGTAGATACCTTAGTTCAAGACAACAGCATCTTTCACCAGGAGTACTGTGAAGCGGTACTTGCAATTCTGTCCTACATATCTGGAAACACAACAGGAAGGACTGGAGGTTATATGCCAGCTTGGGGATGCCCACCTCTTCTCTTGTAGAAGAGCAGACTTGGGGATTGTGAGAACACAATCCAAGCCACAGAAGGGACAAGACCACCATATATATCACAGGAAATTCAGAGCTGCTAGGTGCCCCTGCGTTTTTCTCCTTATTGTCTTTATCAGGCCACTTTAAGACCTGTGAAGAGAGATGCAAACAGATGATGCAGTGAGAGAGAACTCAGTGAGAAACTTCCCTGTGAGATTCGGAGAGAAATCGGGATGGTGGCTAGAGATAATGACGGTGACTGGGCAGCAGTGGGACATAGGAAGAGAGTTATTCAAAGGAACAGTGAACAGAAGGCTGGCTAACACCTGCCAGCAGCCACTCATGGCCTAGATGAGGACCAGAGCAGGGTAGTCCCCGAGGATGTGAGGTTGTATTAACGTGGCCTCAATCTTCCTCCTCCTGTGAGCGTTCCTAAGGGCAAGGAGGCATCTAGCCCCTGCTGGCCCACCTGTACAGATAAACAACGGGGACCACCTCTTGCCATTGGCTGGTTCTGTTCAAATTCCAGAAGCTCCATGAAGCAAGGCTTGAACCAGTTGGCACCAATGACACTGAACATGGTCTTGGACTCCTCACAAGCTGTGTGCAAAGACAGCATCATCACCAATGCTGGTCTTTTACTTCTCTGGAGATTGAGTATCAGTTTTGCCGATCAGATCAGAAAGACTCAAAGGGAGAGAAAAGAAGCATCTAGAAGGCTGCATCCCTCTGGGTTGGAGTCTTTCCATCTCACAGCAAAGCAGTTAATACAAGGGCAGTGAAGGGGCTTGGGAGAGCCTGGGCCATTACAGAAGCGTTCAGATCACAGTCTTCCCTTGCTTTCCAGCGAAGCTGGAGAGAAAGCAGCTGTTGTCCTTGTGGTTGAACCCCATTTCCACAGCCCTATCATTCAGTTTCTAAGAACCACCATCCTCACCCTCTCAGTTGGAACTGATCAGAAAGTCAGGGACAGAATCAAGTCCAGACACTAGAGGTATAGATTATTCTATCTGTGCTGTTTTATCTCCTCCCTGAGAATGCAATGAGGACGTGGTCATGTCCAATTATTGCCTAAACAGGAACTCAAAGATGTGTTCCCTTTCCATTAATTATCTCCTTTTAGAGTTTTCCTAGACAGATCTGTGTAGACATTTACACAACTAATTAGAGTTCTCAGCTCTGGACACCCACATTTTCTGGAGTGATCATACCCGGTCACTGCAGAGTGTGGGGCAACGGCACTTAAGATGCGTGGATATAGTCAAGAGCCGTGATTCAGAATCTTCTCCCCAAGGGTCGTGTGGATTATGGAGAGTTAATCTTCAAATCTAAATTTCATTTGTTTATGGGGAAAATGATGCATGTGTTTTCAAATACCCAATGCAAATAATTATCCTCTTTGAATACTGCCCCTTTTCTAGACTAGAGAAGTAGGCTTATAACTGTTTTGAATTTTTTTTAGCCCTCCTCTTTCCTTGAGTTTACCTCTGTACTTTTTCCATATATATAAATATATACATATATACATATTTAATGTAAAACATGTTCATCCTCTGCTTAATGGCATTTGTCACCCACAGGGTACAATTAAATATTCTGAGCTTAGAACACAAAATTCACCAGGAGTTAGCAAAATGTGTCCATAAAAGGGCCAGACAATAAATACTTTAGGCTTTGTGGGCCAGGAAGCAAAATCGAGTAACTGTTCTCACGGAAAGGCTAATAGTCATCTTTGCTTTTTACACTTAAAAATGTGGAAACCTGGCCACGCTCCCTTTTGATCCTCTGCCCTCCCGATGGTCCCCCAATTTCTGCCTTCGGGCAGGTCTTTTGTCTCCTTAGATAGGTTTATTCCTAGGTATTTTATTCTTTTTGTTGCAATGGTAAATGGGATTGTTTTCTTAATTTCTCTTTCTGATCTTTTGTTAGTGTATAGGAATGCAAGAGATTTCTGTGCATTAATTTTGTATCCTGCAACCTTACCAAATTCATTGATTAGTTCTAGTAGTTTTCTGGTGGCATCTTTAGGATTTTCAACACTGATGAAAGAAATCAAAGATAATATAAACAGATAGAGAGATATACCATACTCCTAGATTAGAAGAATCAATATTGTGAAAATGACTATACTACCCAAAACAATCTACAGGTTCAATGCAATCTCTATCAAATTACCAATGGCATTTTTCACAGAACTAGACCAAGAAATTTTGCAATTTGTATGGAGACACAAAAGACCCCGAATAGCCAAAGCAATCTTGAGAAAGAAAAACGGAGCTGGAGGAATCAGGCTCCCTGACTTCAGACTATACTGCAAAGCTACAGTGATCAAGACAGTATGATAGGACATCCAGGAAGATGGTGGAAGAGTAAGATGCGGAGATCACCTTCCTCCCCACAGATACACCAGAAATATATCTACACGTGGAACAACTCGTACAGAACACCTACTGAACCCTGGCAGAAGACCTTAGACCTCCCAAAAGGCAAGAAACCCCCCACGTACCTGGGTAGGGCAAAAAAAAAAAAAAATAGAGACAAAAGGATAGGGATGGGACCTGCACCAGTGCGAGGGAGGTGTGAAGGAGAAAACGTGTCCACACACTAGGAAGCCCCTTCGCGGGCGGAGACTGCGGGTGGCGGTGGGGGGGAGCAACGGAGCAGCGGAGGAGAGCACAGCAACAGGGGTGCGGGGGGCAAAGCGGAGAGATTCCTGCACAGAGGATCGGTGCCAACCGGCACTCACCAGCCCGAGAGGCTTGTCTGCTCACCCGCCGCAGTGGGCGGGGCTGGGAGTTGAGGCTCGGGCTTCGGTCGGAGCACCGGGAGACGACTGGGGTTGGCGGCATGAACACAGCCTGAAGGGGGTTAGTGCGCCACAGCTGGCCGGGAGGGAGTCCGGGGAAAAGTCTGGACCTGCTGAAGAGGCAAGAGACTTTTTCTTCCCTCTTTATTTCCTGGTGCGCGAGGAGAGGGGATTAAGAACGATGCTTAAAGGAGCTCCAGAGACGGGCGCGAGCCGCGGCTAAAAGCGCGGACCCCAGAGACAGACATGAGATGCTAAGGCTGCTGCTGCCGCCACCAAGAAGCCTGTGTGCGAACTCAGGTCACTATCCACACCCCCCTTCCGGGGAGCCTGTGCAGCCCGCCAGTGCCAGGGTCCCGTGATCCAGGGACAACTCTCCCGAGAGAACGCAGGGCGCGCCTCAGGCTGGTGCAATGTCACGCCCGCCTCTGCCGCCGCAGGCCCGCCCCGCACTCCGTGCCCCTCCCTCCCCGAGGCCTGAGTGAGCCAGAGCCCCCAAATCAGCAGCTCCTTTAACCCTGTCCTGTCTGAGCAAAAAACAGATGCCCTCCAGCGACCTACACGCAGAGGCGGGGCCAAATCCAAAGCTGAGCGCCGGGAGCTGTGAGAACATAGAAGAGAAAGGGAAATCTCTCCCAGCAGCCTCAGAAGCAGCGGATTAAAGCTCCACAATCAACTTGATGTACCTGCATCTGTGGAATACATGAATAGACAGCGAATCATCCCAAATTAAGGAGGTGGACTTTGAGAGAAAGATTTATTATTTTTTCCCCTTTTCCTTTTTTTGTGAGTGTGTATGTGTATGCTCCTGTGTGAGATTTTGTCTGTATAGCTTTGCTTCCACCATTTGTCTGAGGGTTCTATCCGTCCGTATTTTTTTTTAACTTTTTTCTTAATAATTACTTTTTATTTTAATAACTTTTTATTTTACTTTATCTTCGTTCTTTCTTTCCTTCCTTCCCTCCTTCAGACAACGAATCATCCCAAATTGAGGAAGTGGACTTTGAGAGCAAGATTTATGATTTTTTCCCCTTTTCCTCTTTTTGTGAGTCTGGATGTGTACGCTTCTGTGTGAGATTTTGTCTCTATAGCTTTGCTTCCACCATTTGTGCCAGGGTTCTATCCATCCGTTTTATTGTTTTTTGCTTTTTTTTCTCTTAATAATTATTTTTTTATTTTAATAACTTTATTATATTTTATCTTTATTTTACTTTATCGTCTTTCTTTCTTTTGTTCCTTCCTTCCCTCCTTCCTTCCTTCCTCCCTCCCTCCTCTCTTTCTTTCTTTCTACTTCTACTAATTCTTTCTTTCTACTTTTTCTCCCTTTTCTTCTGAGCTGTGTAGATGAAAGGCTCTTGGTGCTGCAGCCAGGAGTTAGTGCTGTGCCTCTGAGGTGGGAGAGCCAACTTCAGGACACTGGTCAACAAGAGACCTCCCAGCTCCACATAATATCAAACGGCGAAAATCTCCCAGATATCTCCATCTCAACACCAGCACCCAGCTTCACTCAACGACCAGCAAGCTACAATGCTGGACACCCTATGCCAAACAACTAGCAAAATAGGAACACAACCCCACCCATTAGCAGAGAGGCTGCCTAAAATCATAATAAGTCCACAGACACCCCAAAACACACCACCAGACGTGGACCTGCCCACCAGAGAGACAAGATCCAGCCTCATCCACCAGAACACAGGCACTAGTCCCCTCCACCAGGAAGCCTACACAACCCACCGAATCAACTTTAGCCGCTGGGAAGAGACACCAAAAACAACAGGAATTACGAACCTGCAACCTGCAAAAAGGAGACCCCAAACACAGTAAGATAAGCAAAATAGGAAGACAGAAAAACACACAGCAGATGAAGGAGCAAGATAAAAACCCACCAGACCTAACAAATGAAGAGGAAATAGGCAGTCTACCTGAAAAAGAATTCAGAGTAATAATCGTAAAGATGATCCAAAATCTTGGAAATAGAATAGACAAAATGCAAGAAACATTTAACAAGGACCTAGAAGAACTAAAGATGAAACAAACAATGATGAACAACACAATAAATGAAATGAAAAAGACTCTAGATGGGATCAATAGCAGAATAACTGAGTCAGAAGAACGGATAAGTGACCTGGAAGATAAAATAGTGGAAATAACTACTGCAGAGCAGAATAAAGAAAAAAGAATGAAAAGAATTGAGGACAGTCTCAGAGACCTCTGGGACAACATTAAATGCACCAACATTCGAATTATAGGGGTTCCAGAAGAAGAAGAGAAAAAGAAAGGGACTGAGAAAGTATCTGAAGACATTATAGCTGAAAACTTCCCTAATATGGGAAAGGAAACAGTTAATCAAGTCCAGGAAGCACAGAGAGTCCCATACAGGATAAATCCAAGGAGAAATACACCAAGACACATATTAATCAAACTGTCAAAAATTAAATACAATGAAAACATATTAAAAGGAGCAAGGGAAAAACAACAAATAACACACAAGGGAATCCCCATAAGGTTAACAGCTGATCTTTCAGCAGAAACTCTGCAAGCCAGAAGGGAGTGGCAGGACATATTGAAAGTGATGAAGGAGAAAAACCTGCAGCCAAGATTACTCTACCCAGCAAGGATCTCATTCAGATTTGATGGAGAAATTAAAACCTTTACAGACAAGCAAAAGCTGACAGAGTTCAGCACCACCAAACCAGCTCTACAACAACTGCTAAAGGAACTTCTCTAGGCAAGAAACACAAGAGGAGCAAAAGACCTGCAATAACGAACAGAAAACAATTAAGAAAATGGGAATAGGAAGATACATATTGATAATTACCTTAAATGTAAATGGACTAAATGCTCCCACCAAAAGATACAGATTGGCTGAATGGATACAAAAACAAGATGCATATATTTGCTGTCTACAAGAGACCCACTTCAGACCTAGAGACACATACAGACTGAAAGTAAGGGGATGGAAAAAGATATTTCATGCAAACGGAAACCAAAAGAAAGCTGGAGTAGCAATACTCATATCAGACAAAATAGACTTTAAAGACTATTAGAAGAGACAAAGAAGGACACTACATAATGATCAAGGGATCAATCCAAGAAGAAGATATAACAATTAAATATTTATGCACCCAACACAGGAGCACCTCAATACATAAGGCAAATACTAACAGCCATAAAAGGGGAAATCGACACTAACACACTCATAGTAGGGGACTTTAACACCCCACTTTCACCAATGGACAGATCATCCAAAATGAAAATAAATAAGGAAACACAAGCTTTAAATGACACATTAAACAAGATGGACTTAATTGATATTTATAGGGCATTCCATCCAAAAACAACAGCATACACATTTTTCTCTAGTGCTCATGGAACATTCTCCAGGATAGATCATATCTTGGGTCACAAGTCAAACCTTGGTAAATTTAAGAAAATTGAAATTGTATCAGTTATCTTTTCTGACCACAATGCTATGAGACTAGATATCAATTACAGGAAAAGATCTGTAAAAAATACAAACACATGGAGGCTAAACAATACACTACTCATTAACGAAGTGATCACTGAAGAAATCAAAGAGGAAATCAAAAAATACCTAGAAACAAATGACAATGGAGACACAACGACCCAAAACCTGTGGGATGCAGCAAAAGCAATTCTAAGAGGGAAGTTTATAGCAATACAATCCTACCTTAAGAAACAGGAAACATCTCGAATAAACAACCTAACTTTGCACCTAAAGCAATTAGAGAAAGAAGAACAAAAAACCCCCAAAGTTAGCAGAAGGAAAGAAATCATAAAAATCAGATCAGAAATAAATGAAAAAGAAATGAAGGAAACGATAGCAAAGATCAATAAAACTAAAAGCTGGTTCTTTGAAAAGATAAACAAAATTGATAAACCATTAGCCAGACTCATCAAGAAAAAAAGGGAGAAGACTGAAATCAATAGAATTAGAAATGAAAAAGGAGAAGTAACAACTGACACTGCAGAAATACAAAAGATCATGAGAGATTACTACAAGCAACTCTATGCCAATAAAATGGACAACTTGGAAGAAATGGACAAATTCTTAGAAAGGCACAACCTGCCAAGACTGAATCAGGAAGAAATAGAAAATATGAACAGACCAATCACAAGCAAAGAAATTGAAACTGTGGTTAAAAATCTTCCAACAAACAAAAGCCCAGGACCAGATGGCTTCACAGGCGAATTCTACAAACATTTAGAGAAGAACTAATACCTATCCTTCTCGAACTCTTCCAAAATATAGCAGAGGGAGGAACACTCCCCAACTCATTCTACGAGGCCACCATCACCCTGATACCAAAACCAGACAAGGATGTCACAAAGAAAGAAAACTACAGGCCAATATCACTGATGAACATAGATGCAAAAATCCTCAACAAAATACTAGCAAACAGAATCCAACAGCACATTAAAAGGATCATACACCATGATCAAGTGGGGTTTATTCCAGGAATGCAAGGATTCTTCAACATATGCAAATCAATCAACGTGATACACCATATTAACAAATTGAAGGAGAAAAACCATATGATCATCTCAATAGATGCAGAGAAAGCTTTTGACAAAATTCAACACCGATTTATGATAAAAACCCTGCAGAAAGTAGGCATAGAGGGAACTTTCCTCAACATAATAAAGGCCATATATGACAAACCCACAGCCAACATCATCCTCAATGGTGAAAAACTGAAAGCATTTCTACTAAGATCAGGAACAAGACAAGGTTGCCCACTCTCAACACTCTTATTCAACACAGTTTTGGAAGTTTTAGCCACAGCAATCAAGGAACAAAAGGAAATAAAAGGAATCCAAATCGGAAAAGAAGAAGTAAAGCTGTCACTATTTGCAGATGACATGATACTATATAGAGAGAATCCTAAAGATGCTACCAGAAAACTACTAGAGCTAATTAATGAATTTGGTAAAGTGGCAGGATACAAAATTAATGCACAGAAATCTCTGGCATTCCTATACACTAAGGATGAAAAATCTGAAAGTGAAATCAAGAAAACACTCCCATTTACCATTGCAACAAAAAGAATAAAATATCTAGGAATAAACCTACCTAAGGAGACAAAAGACCTGTATGCAGAAAATTATAAGAACTGATGAAAGAAATTAAAGATGATACAAATAGATGGAGACATATACCATGTTCTTGGATTGGAAGAATCAACATTGTGAAAATGAATCTACTCCCCAAAGCAATCTACAGATTCAGTGCAATCTCTATCAAACTACCACTGGCATTTTTCACAAAACTAGAACGAAAAATTTCACAATTTGTATGGAAACACAAAGGACCCCGAATAGCCAAAGCAATCTTGAGAACGAAAAATGGAGCTGGAGGAATCAGACTCCCTGACTTCAGACAATACTATAAAGCTACAGTAATCAAGACACTATGGTACTGGCACAAAAACAGAAATATAGATCAATGGAACAGGATAGAAAATCCAGAGATAAACCCACACACATATGGTCACCTTATCTTTGATAAAGGAGGCAGGAATGTACAGTGGAGAAAGGACAGCCCCTTCAATAAGTGGTGCTGGGAAAACTGGACAGGGACATGTAAAAGTATGAGATTAGATCACTCCCTAACACCATACACAAAAATAAGCTCAAAATGGATTCAAGACCTAAATGTAAGGCCAGAAACTATCAAATTCTTAGAGGAAAACATAGGCAGGGCACTCTATGACATAAATCACAGCAAGGTCCTGTTTGACCCAACTCCTAGAGAAATGGAAATAAAAACAAAAATAAACAAATGGGACCTAATGAAACCTCAAAGCTTTCGCACAGCAAAGGAAACCATAAAGAAGACCAAAAGACAACCCTCAGAATGGGAGAAAATATTTGCACATGAAGCAACTGACAAAGGATTAATCTCCAAAATTTATAAGCAGCTCATGCAGCTCAATAACAAAAAAACAAACAACCCAATCCAAAAATGGGCAGAAGACCTAAACAGACATTTCTCCAAAGAAGATATACAGACTGCCAAAAAACACACGAAAGAATGCTCAACATCATTAATCATTAGAGAAATGCAAATCAAAACTACAATGAGATATCATCTCACACCGGTCAGAATGGCCATAATCAAAAAATCTAGAAACAATAAATGCTAGAGAGGGTGTGGAGAAAAGGGAACACTCTTGCACTGCTGGTGGGAATGTGAATTGGTTCAGCCACTATGGAGAACAGTATGGAGGTTCCTTAAAAAACTACAAATAGAACTACCATATGACCCAGCAATCCCACTACTGGGCATATACCCTGAGAAAACCAAAATTCAAAAAGAGTCATGTACCAAAATGTTCATTGCAGCTCTATTTACAATAGCCCGGAGATGGAAACAACTTAAGTGCCCATCTTTGGATGAATGGATAAAGAAGATGTGGCACATATATACAATGGAATATTACTCAGCCATAAAAAGAAACGAAACTGAGCTATTTGTAATGAGGTGCATAGACCTAGAGTCTGTCATACAGAGTGAAGTAAGTCAGAAAGAGAAAGACAAATACCGTATGCTAACACATATATATGGAATTTAAGGAAAAAATATGTCATGAAGAACCTAGGGGTAAGACAGGAATAAAGACACAGACCTACTAGAGAACAAACTTGAGGATACGGGGAGGGGGAAGGGTAAACTGTGACAAAGGGAGAGAGAGGCATGGACATATATACACTACCAAATGTAAGATAGATAGCTAGTGGGAAGCAGCTGCATAGCACAGGGAGATCAGCTCGTGCTTTGTGACCGCCTGGAGGGGTGGGATAGGGAGGGTGGGAGGGAGGGAGATGCAAGGAGGAAGAGATATGGGAACATATGTATATATATAACTGATTCATTTTGTTGTGAAGCAGAAACTAACACATCATTGTAAAGCAATTATACTCCAATAAAGATGTGAAAAAAAAGTTCTTTCTAGATCTAGTAACTTAATATTCCAATGTATTATCCTTTTATTTCCAAATAAATCTCATTTAAATTGAAAAAAAAACAAAAAACAAAAAACAAGAGATGTTCATGTTTAAGTGCAGTTCAAATATCAGGTATAAAGAACCACCAGTAAGAAAAAGAATCCTATATCTCTTGCCAGAATGTGGTCAGCTCTGGGGTGCTCTGCTAGCTGAAAGACACATTCATTATTAAGAGGATAGAGGCTGTTTAAGAGGGATGAGAACCAAAAAATGTTAACTACATGTATGTGTTAAGAAAAGTGCTAGGTTATCTCATATTCTATATCAGTCAAGGCTCACCATTTTACATTTTTTCGTGAAAAGCGAAGTTAAAAGTGTATTAGTAGGGCTTCCCTGGTGGCGCAGTGGTTAAGGATCCACCTGCCAGTGCAGGGGACACGCGTTTGAGCCCTGGTCCGGGAAGATCCCACATGCCACGGAGCAACTAAGACCATGCACTGCAACTACTGAGCCTGCGCGCTAGAGCCCGTGAACCACAACTACTGAAGCCCACGCACCTAGACCCCGTGCTCAGCAACAACGAGAAGCCCCCACAATGAGAAGCCCACGTACTGCAACAAAGAGTAGCCCCCGCTCACCGCAACTAGAGAAAGCCCGCGCACAGCAACAAAGAGCCTACGCAGCCAAAAGTAAATAAATAAGTCTATTTTTTTTAAAAAAAAAGGTGTCTTAGTAACTTACTAAAAGACACGCAATCAGTAAACGTGAGCAAGAATTCAATCCCAAATCTGTCACACTGAAGTTTAAGCTAATACTTGAGATTAATAAAAACAGCACTAAATTAAAAGTTCAGAGATAAGTTTTATTTCATACTTTCACTAATGCTCTTTGGAGATAAATCATTTCATTTATATGGGCCTTAGTTTTCACAACTATAATAGTTGGAAGCTTGACTAAATGATCTGTATGTAGTCTTCCAATTCTAAAATGTTCCACTGATTTGGATTCCTACAATAATTGCCCTTGCAATACATGCATGCTGCCACCAAGTAGCAGTAGAGACTACTAGTTCCTTTTTTATCCCTAGTGGGGAGTGCATTTTGACATCAGACCTATCCGTCAATAGTACAACCTGTTAGTATAACTATAAAATAACAAAATAATCTGGTATTCTTTCCTGTAAAGCAGAAGCTTTACATTGTGTCTGTGAATCGTAACAGAATCACCTGTAGGTTTTTAAATATAGAGGAAATCCTGAACCCATTGAATGAGAATCTTCAGAGACAGGATTTGGGCATCTGGAATTTTGGGCTCCCATCATTTGTATATTTTATTTCATTTTATTTTTTGCCTATGTACAATATTTGTCACATCCTTTTGAATCTTTAAAAGTTTCTTTTTGTTTTAAATTTTAGAATATTCCATAATCTTCACCTACTTTTCATAAAAAAATAAAAGACAGTATGGTCCTGGCACAAAAACAAAAGAAATATAGATCAATGGAACAGGATAGAAAGCCTAGAGATAAACCCATGCAGATATGGTCACCTTATCTTTGACAAAGGAGGCAAGAATATACAATGGAGATAAGACAGCCTCTTCAATAAGTGGTGCTGGGAAAACTGGACAGCTACATGTAAACGAATGAAATTAGAACACTCCCTAACACCATACACAAAAATAAACTCAAAATCGATTAAAGACCTAAATCTAAGGCCAGACACTATAAAACTCTTAGAGGAAAACTCTATGACATAAATCACAGCAAGATCCTTTTTGACCAACCTCCTAGAGTAAGGGAAATAAAAACAAATGAAACTTAAAAGCTTTTGCACAGCAAAGGAAACCATAAACAAGATGGGAAAAAAACACCTCAGAATGGGAGAAAATATTTGTACATGAAGCAACTGACAAAGGATTAATCTCCAAAATATACAAGCAGCACATGCAGCCCAATATCACAAAAACAAACAACCCAATCCAAAAATGGGTAGAAGACCTAAACAGACATTTCTCCAAAGAAGACATACAGATGGCCAAAAAATACATGAAAAGATGCTCACCATCACTAATCATTAGAGAAATGCAAATCAAAACTACAATGAGGTCTCGCCTCACACCAGTCAGAATGGCCATCATCAACAGATCTAATCTACAAACAATAAATGCTGGAGAGGGTGCAGAGAAAAGAGAACCTTCCTGCACTGTTGGTGGGAATGTAAACTGATAACAGCCACTATGGAGAACAGTATGGAAGTTCCTTAAAAAACTAAAAATAGAACTACCATATGACCCAGAAATCCCACTACTGGGCATGTACCCTGAGAAAACCATAATTCAAAAAGAGACACGTACTACAATGTTCATTGCAGCACTATTTACGATAGCCAGGACAGGGAAGCAACCTAAATGTCCATCAACAGATGAATGGATAAAGAAGATGTGGCATATATATACCATGGAATATTATTCAGCCATAAAAAGGAACAGAAATGAGTTATTTGTAGTGAGGTGGATGGACCTAGAGTCTATCATACAGCGTGAAGTACGAAAGAGAAAAACAAATACCGTATGCTAACACATATATATGGAATTTTAAAAAGCGGTACTGATGAACCTAGTGGCAGGGCAGGAATAAAGATGCAGACGTAGAGAACGGACTTGAGGACGTGGGGGGGGAAGGGGAAGCTGGGACGAAGTGAGAGAGTGGCATGGACATACATACACTACCAAATGTAAAACAGATAGCTGGTGGGAAGCAGCCGCATAGCACAGGGAGATTAGCTCGGTGGTCTGTAACCACCTAGAGGGGTGGGATAGGGAGGGTGGGAGGGAGGCTCAAGAGGGAGGGGATATGTGGATATAGATATGCATATAGCTGATTCACTTTGTTGTACAGTAGAAACTAACACAGCATTGTAAAGCATTTATACTCCAATAAAGATGTGGAAAAAAAAAATGTGGAAACCCTTCCTAGCTGGCAGGCTGGACCAGAAGAGGCAGGGGCCGGTACTGGCCCCGGGCACAATGTACAACCCTGGCTCTTCGTGGCCCTGCTCCTCCCATCATTGTGGCCTCAGCTCTGGCTCTTCTCTCCAGTCGTCCTCACTCCAGGCTGTTTCATGCCCCTCCTCCTAATGTCAGCTCAGAGCTGTATCCACTCTGTAACACTTGCCTCCCCATCATGTTCTCTGTGGGGAGGGCTGCTTTCCATCGTCTTTTCGTGACTCTTCTGTACGACGTGCAACTTTCTAATTTTGCTCTATCACAAAAATTGCAACTTTGATCACTTATTTGTCTCCTGTGTGAAATTCGGAAATTCTTGAGGGCGTGGATGATTTTGAATTATCTTTGAATTCCCCAGGGACAGCAATGGGCCTGGGATATTTATTGTAAGTGGTCAGGCAATGGTGCACTGGACTGGCTTTCGTTGTAAGGAGAATAGAAACACAAGTTTGATAGGAAAAAACTGAGGAGATTAAGTAAAATCTGGGACAACTGGGTTTTGGGGGGTTTTGGCTCTTTATTTCCTATTTTTCCCCCTGAATTTTTCCCCTAAAATAAACACATTCCTGTGGAAGCTTTATAGCATAAACAGATCCATTCACAAGGATGCTGTCTCGAGGACCGTATCCAGTCTAAGGTTAAGGTCAGGTCTTGGTGCCAGTTTCAGCAAGTTCTGGTACTCAAAGAGGTTCTGATTTGACCTGAATTTAGTTTTGTACCTCTTATTATTTTTTTAATGCAAAATATGCCTGAAAAAATAAGGCAAAAGAAAACACCTCAATTAAAAAAATACGAATTAAGTAGTACAAGGATTTTTTTAAATTAATAGACTTTTAAAATTTATGTTTTCATTAAAAATTAGGATATTATACCTATGAAAGTTGGGAAAGATTTTATTTTTTAAAATTTGATAATTTTCTGCGTTGGCAAGAGTTAGCAAAAGTGTGAGTAAATAAGAACTCGCAGAGTATAATTTAGCAAAGCAGAGCAAACATTTAAAAATTTTTATCTGTAAACCAGAAATTCCATCTCTGAGAATTTTTCCTTGGAAAATATTAAATATATTCACCAAGTTTTGTCTTTAAGACTGCTCACTGCAGTACTGTGATATTGAAATTTATGATAAGAAATGCATATTTGGTCCTAAAACCCTTGGAATTTCCTAAGAGAGGAGAGTGAGCAAGGTGTCTTTTGTTGTTACTGCGGTGACTTTTGGGAAGTCCCTGGGTAAGCTAAGGATGAAGGCTGGTTGCCAGGGGAACCAACCAGGTGATTAAAGGGTTGGAACTTTCAGTCCCACCCCCTGATCTCGGGGAGGAGAAGGGGCTGGAGGTTAAGTTCGATCACCAATGGCCAAGGACTTAATCAATCATGCCTGTGTAATGAACCCTCCATAAAACCCCGAAAGGACAGGGTTCAGAGAACTTCCAGGTTGGTGAACACTTGGAAGTGCTGGGAGAGGGATGGACCCAGAAAGCATGGAAGCTCCATGCTCTTTCCCACATACCTTGCCCTGTGCATGTCTCCCATCTGGCTGTTCCTGAGTTATATCCTATTGTAATAAACCAGTAATCTAGTGAGTAAAATGTTTCTCTGAGTTCTGTGAGCCACTATAGCAAATTCATCAAACCTAAGGAGGGGGTCGTGGGAACCTCTGATCTAGAGCCAGTCAGTCAGAAGCACAGGTGACAACCTGGACTTGTAATTGTCATCTGAAGTGGAGGGGGGTGATCTTGTGGGACTGAGCCCTTAACCTGTGCGATGTGACACTCTCTCCAGGTAGGCAGTGTCAGAATTGAGTTAAATTTGGGGCACACCTGGTCAGTGTCTGCTGAGAGTTTGAGAGTTGGCTGGTGGTACTGGAAAAACTATATGCTGGAAGGACTATTTATAATAGTGAAAGTTTATATTGCAAAAAAAAAGTCAATGTGTTAAAATATTATACAACCATCAAAAATTATGTGGTAAAATATTTAATAAGACATGATATTATTGTTTTTAAAAAGCAGAATATTTATATTTTGTAAAAATAATTAGTATTACTATCACGAGACAGGAAAGATATTTAAGAACCAGTGGTTATCTCGAAAAGGCAAAATAGTGTGAGATTAGAAATGTGATTGCTACACTTCTCAGGTTATTCTAAGGGATTTCCTTTTTCTATAATTGAATATGATTTTTATGTCTTACTCTGCCTCCCAGCTTGCTTCCCAACAGCCAGAGGCGTGTTTCTAAAGGTGTGAATCAGATCATGTCATTTTCCTGCTTCTAATTAGAACAAAATCCAGACTCCTTCACGTGACCTAAAACGCACTCCAGCTCTGGTCCCAGCCTTCCTCTTGCTTCAAACCACATCTCGCCCACCCACTGACTCTAGGACATCAGTTTCTTCCTGTCCCTTCCACATGCCTCCACCTGTCAAGGTTTTGTGGGCTGTTGGTTCCTTGTGCTGAATGTCTTCTCTGTTTGCGGGACTGGTGGCCTTTAGTCCGTCAGGATTCATCTTTCACCAAGTCACAGAGGCCTCCTTCCCTCTCCCCGTTTCTCTCTAACTCATTTCCTACTTCCTGCTTTCACAGTACAATCAGTGATCTTATTTAATCATTGCTTATGTGTCTGCTGTCTGTCTCTAGAACGTAATTTGCATAGGGCAAGAACCATGAGTGTCTTACTCTCTGCTGGAACCCAGGGTCTGGCCTGTGGAAGCTGGTCAATCAATATCTGTTGAATACAGATATTGGTGGAATATCCAGATATTGGTGGAATCCTGGCCTGTGCTCTTCAGAGCTCTGTAAAAAGGGAGCAAAAGCCCAAAGGATTCTCTTGGAATCCACAGATTCAAGCTCACAGAGGCAGAGTTTCTGAATGGAAGCTTTGTCTGGGTCGATGTTCTTGCTGGTCTCTAACCCTCTCTGGTGTCAGGGACCAAGCTCCTTCTCCTCTTGTAGCCTTGATGACCTCTCTGCTTTCCTTCTTGTCTGAATCCCAGCTCAAAAGGCCTGCCTCCTGGTCTGCCATACGGCGTCACACACATAGTAGTTCCACATATGCATTTTTATTTCATTGGATCAACCCCTATTATATGTCATTGCAGATGAAAAAAATTTAGTGTGAATAGGAAAGGAAGGGAAGAAACTTCTTCCTAAGGGAAGAAGCCTGGCTTTGCATCACACAGCTTTGCCACTTTCTGAATGAACTTGACCAAATCATTTAATTTCTCTGGGCTCATGGGCATCGATGAACATTGCTTATTATGATATTAAAGAACATGGCAGGCAAAACTGCCCCCGAAACATGCCTGACACATCACAGATACTCAACAGTGAGTGACTGTTCATTCACCTTAGTCTTTCCACAATTAGTGGAAAGGAACAGAATCTGTATAGAGGATTTTGCTAATTTCAGTGTATCCTGCTTCCAGGGAAAGGCCTATTTGAGTGTCTGGCCAAAGAGGAACAGCTTATAACTCACTATTACCATTAACTGCTGGGGTCCCAGGACGAAGGCTGGTCAAGAAAGAAGACTGTGTTTCCAGAGCGGTGAGGAATCTGGGATTCTGTAAGTTAAGTAACCACTACACCACTGCACTATGGGAAAGCGAGGCTCAAAATGGCAATGAACATAATAGACTTAGACTTTTTATAAACAGTTTACCAATTCATGTTGTTAATAGCTTGGTTTCCACTGACCTTTACGGTATTTCTGCAAGAGTCAGAGGAAGCCAGGAAAGAGGGATGCATTTTGGACTTTTATTCATTGGCATATCCTTTTGCTTTTGGCCTCTTTCCCTCATCAAAACTTTTAGTCCTGAAATATGGGAAGGAGGTTGATATAGTAGGAAGAGTTAAGAATTTAGAGGCAGAAGGATTTATGTCCAAATCAGGTTACAGGCTATATTACCAAGGGCCAGTTTTCCAGCTGCTCTATTCTCCCCCATGCCATGCTGCCGTGTTGGATGTCCGTACTAACCTTACATCTCACGGCTGGGGGGAGGGGGGGGACGCGAAACACTAAGAATGAGGTATCTTGAACGTGAGGCCGCCCTTGCCTCCCTGGAATCTTACGTGACTCCTTTAGGGAACAGGAGTCAATAAGGACTTGAGGGTGGGAGGTTGGGTGTGGTGTTGAGAGATTCATGTCAGAGTGAGGAGTCCGTGGTTAGAATTAAGTGCACGGAAAGACAGTAGGGGAGTTCACATCTCTGTTCTTATTAACATCAGCTTCATAGTCTGCTGACTTGAAGGATTTCTCTCAGGGGTAGAAATGCCTCTATTTCTAAAACAAATGGCCATGGAGTCATTTAGCTTTGGTTTTTAGCCTGACACTAAATGGAGGACACACATATATAGTCTCATGCAGTTCGCATGCAAATGGAAAAGCTCTCCTTGGGACCATTCTGGGAGACACAGTACATCTGAGATGTTTAAAAGTCATCCTCATCTGAATTTTGCTAGCACCTCTTATATGAAAAGGTGCTGTTCGAGAAGGAATCATCGTGACATATAACAGCTAACCTGTGGTGTGTTGCAAATGAGAAATAAAATAGGCTCCGGTTGCTTACTATTCTCATCAAGATGAAAATGTGGTCAGAGGTGTGGGTGATTTTGATCGGCATGTGATTGGGTGGTGGCATTATTATTATTTTTATATTCTCCAGCAGCAGTTTAGTGAAGACACCCCATAACTCCTCTTCTTTGGGAGTAAGAAAGTCACCTTGGTTGGGGGACGGTTAAAAACACCACCTGTTTTTAAAAGGTCCACAGGGATTTCTCAACCATATAAATCCAATGAACAAATAGAGTGGAGACCATTTGTGCCGTGAGTATAATTCCCATTGTGATCCTTTGAGGTTCTTTATTGCTGGTGTATGTCTATCCTCTATTTGCATAATTAACCTTACTGGGGAAAGTAGGAAGGAATCAAGGTAATCCAACAATTTCCTCCCATCCCAGCATGGCCTTCACTATTTTTTGCCTCCTCAGGCACCCTCTTCCCTATGCACCCTCCCAAGCACCACATCTCTTCCTTCCCAGTTTTGTTTTGGGCTTTGCTTTCCCATGTAGGTAGACAAGGTAAGTCCAGATCCAAGAGTGAATCACCATCAGTCTAAGCTACCCATGGCAATTCCATCCTCCTTGACAGCAACTGGTTTAGGCATGGCCATGGGCATAAAGCCCAAGAAGAAGTCTTCAAAGAAGCTTTTGGTAAAAGTTTTCCTCTCTGCTAGACAGAGAGGCATGGGAGAAATACTCCATTTCTTTAGTGGACATCTTTAGTTTGTGTGTGATGCCTGGAGGTGCTGCAGCCATCTTGTGAGCTGAGGGGCAACTGCCCCATCTGCTGAGCTGGCATAGTGGAAATAGGACACAGCTGTGCTAGGGAATTAAAATTCCCCAGACCGCCCTGTCTCTAGACATGTTATACAAGAGAATAAAGCCCTTACTGCTTATGGTACTTTTGTTCGGTGTTGATAACTCATAGTCCAAAGCAGCCTGATAGCTCTTCCTTTACTCCTCAGAAAGAAAAAAGGTTTAAGCAGAAATGAATTTTTTCAGGTAGACAAGGTTAAGCTGCAAAACACAGAGTGAAAGTTTCCAAGATAAGTAGGGTTGAAGCATCATTCTGTTCCTTTCTTCCTGCCACTCCTCTTGATCTCGGCTGGGAGAGCCTGTACTGATGTGTTTAAGGGCCTGAGGTCTGGCATCGAAGAGCTCGAGTGTGACTCTCGCTTCTGCCACTTACTGCCTGTGTGTGTGTACGTGTGTGTATACCTGTGGTCAAGTTACTTAGCTAGGAACCATAGTTTTCTCATCTCTAAAATGGTGATAATAATACCCTTTGGAGCTGTTTTGAGGATTACACGAGATGATGCATGACAAGCACTTAGCACAGCGCCTGATACATGGAGAGATTTCAGTAAATCCAGTGTCATTATCATTTTCATCAGCCCTAAGTGCTTTGACTCATTTCCAGTCATCAGCATCTCTGTCACTCCCACGCTTGGCATCCACGCCCTGGCATCCATTTTTGCTTATCCCTCTGGCCTGACATATCTTACAACAGCCACTGCCTGTGACGGAGGCTCTGTCTTGCTTCTTAAGTAGCGCGTCCCGCCCTAGACTGGATGCTCCTAGCTCCACAGCTACACCTCTCTCCCCTGTGGCTGATGCTCGTGGCCTCTCACACAGGGCTTGTATGTTTTTCAGTGTGGGTTCTAATGACAGTTGGCATGAGGAAGGCAGGAGGTACTCTCTATGAACAAGGGGACACCAGTTAGTGACCCTGGACAAATCACAAGGCTGAGGAGGACAGACTCTTAAGATAATAGAAAGCTTAATGCTGCTGACTGTGATCTTCTGTGGCAGGGATGCAAACGGGCTGGTACTAGTGACATCCATGAGAAACTCAGAGATGGTTACCTTAATGGTAATCTGCAGCACAGGAGAACATGGCACATCTGCAGGAATGTGGTCAGGTTTTCAGGGAGAATGAACTGGGGATGGAGAAAGAACACAGATGACAGATTTCTTACTTTTCTAGAACCTTCCAAACTAGGGAGGCGGGAATGAATAGATGGGTAAATAGATGAATCCCCATTTTACAGAAACGGAAACTGAGATTGAGAATTTAAGTAACCTTGCTAGTCAAAGACCCCACAGGCAGTGTGCGTTGGGTGGACTGATTTGTAGATCACAGCATGTTCTACGGCGTAATGAAAAAAAAACTGTATTTGTTTGGTGTTCTTAAGCTTTTTTCAGGAGAATCATTTGTTAGAAAAATATGAGTGCATAGACCTTATCAGCAGCCTGCAGAGATGTGAATTCGTAAAATAAAGGAGCTGCCTTCCACCTCCAACCTCGAGAGTGGCTTGCTGTCTCTGCTACATAGTTTGACTGGGGGCCATTGTGTGCTCTACCCAGGGCAGCATTTCAGCTCCATCAACCACTGGGCATCTGTATGTAAATGTAGATTAACAAGCAGCCTCGGCGAGGTGATACTGTAGCTATTCATAAACTCATCAGCATTTGCCGGAGAGATGCGCGACCCATGTAGCGCCAATGTTTACTAATATGATTGTCAGAGCAGATGACAGTATAATGACATCTTCAGTTGGAGGAATACCTTGGGACTAGATAATATGACATTCATCTGAGTACAGAACAAAACACAAAACACAGACTTCAGCTCGAAATCTACCCTGCGTGTTCCCTCACTTTTTTCCCCATGCTCAGACTGAGACGATCCCATCTTCCTTCCTTGTGTATAAGTATATTCATTCAGGTCATTCCAAGTAAACGGGGCTGCAAAATGAAGTGTTGGAAGCGAAGATGATTATGTTCGTTTCTTGGAAATGTATTTGTATGTAATACTTAATAAACCGTAACTTAAAAATCACCTTGTATGCAAATTTCTAAACTGGTACTATTATCCAATGTACTTTGTTTCTTGTTTTCTAGGCAGCATGTGTCACCAGCCCACCCCCTAGGAAAGTAAATGGATGAACACATGCAGTTCTAAAGGTTGACTGATTCCACTGGAGAGAACAGACACGTATCAAAAGGAATTTTATTTCCCTTCTTCAAGAAGAGGCTGGCATTCAATCTGCCTCTTCCATTCATTTTTTAAGGGGGCAGTGAACATTGAGAGAGGTAGGTTTCTATTTATATCTTGAAAACAAAGTGCAAAACCACACCTGAAAGAGGAATGGCCGTCATCTGGGGCACACCATGTCTTTCTCAGAGTGGGTGTGATTTCCAAAGTAATTTTATATATTGGCGTTGAAAGGGAAAACTTCTATACACCAACTACAGGAAAACTTTTTTTTCCCCTCTTACTATCCACACCACTTCCGGTTGTCGTGGTCCAAATGTGGGTTGGAAAAGAATTTCCAGACACAAGGCAGAATGTAAAGAAGACAGAACTTATTAGAGGGAAGGGTCGCTGCCAGAACAGCAGGCCAGCAGACTTCCTAGTAGTCTGGGAGAGTCGAGCCCAAACATGTGCTATTGATCAGTTTTTATAGCCAGAAAACAAAAGCAATGGCTGGAGGTGAAAACTTCGTTTACTAATGGGTCAAGGCACATATACCTTCCTTCTGTAGGGTGGGAGTGGGACAGGGCAGATGCCTTTCCTTATTTGGGACAGGTCCCATTGCCCAGGTGGGTGTCGCCCAGGTGTGCTCAGGAATTTCGTAATGAGGGGGAGGGGGAGGGGAGGGGAGGGGAGGGGGAGGGGGAGGGGGGAGGGAGGGGAGGGGAGGGGGAGGGGGAGGGAGGGGAGGGGGAGGGGGAGGGGAGGGGAGGGGAGGGGAGGGGAGGGGGAGGGGGAGGGCGAGTAAGAGTCCGGTAGCAGGTGGAACACTGAAATTTTTCAGTCAGGGTCGTCCTTTGTCCTTGGAGCCCCACACCGGTCATCAAACCTGTGGGTTTCTCCCACACTGACTAATTCTGCTGGTGTCCTAGAATTCAATTCGATCTGATACTATGTATGTGGAGATAGCATCAGACCCCACAAGGTAAGGGGAACAGAATATGCCAACCCAAAATATGCCTCCTGGTAAGGATTCTTTCGAGATGATTATTTTTGAGAGGCTGCAAACACAGGAGAATCTCTGAAAACGGAGTAAAAGTTGCCCTTTCAGTGAGGGAAATTTACATGTATAAGGGAAATCTCCATTTGTAACCTTACCCTTGTTTACTGTGTTTTATCTGGTCACTTCCATAACTGACTTCCCACTCCCAACATCTTCTCTTGTCTTTAAGGTGATGGCTTGGGCCATTTTGGGGAGTTCGTTTTCCTGGGTATCTCCTCTATATACAGGAGGCATACATGTTACTAAACTTCTGCTTGTTTTTCTCCTGTTAGTCTGTCTTCCATTACAGGGGAGTTCTCAGCCAAGAACCCAAAGGGTAGAAGGAACGTTATTTTTCCTCCCCTGCAGCTCAGTCCCACCAGACCCGCTCCACTTCAGACACGAGTCACAAGTCCCGGGCCTCCTGTACTTCTGACCAACCAACTATAAACCAAGGGTTCCCACCACCCCCTCCTCAGGTTTGATCATTTGCGAGGATGGCTCAGAGAACTCAGGAAAGCAGTTTCATTTCCTAGATGACCAGTTTCTTATCAAAGAATACAGCTCAGGAACAGCCTGATGGGAGGGATGCACAGGGAGAGGTGTGCGGGGAAGGGCGGGAGCTTCCATGCCCTCTCCAGGTGCACTACCCTCCCAGCACCTCCACCTGTTCCCAAACCCGGAAGCTCCCCAAATCCCTTACATTAGCTTTTTATGGAGGTTTCATTAGGTAGGCATCACAGATGGAATCATCGGCCATCAGTGATTAGCTCAACCTCCAGCCCTGCTCCCTCCCTGAAATCTGGGGGTGGGGTGATGGGTGGAGGCTGAAGGTTCCAACCCTCTAATCATGTGGTTGGTTTCCCTGGCAACCAGCCCCCATCCTTACAGGCTTTCCAAAGGTCACCTCATTAATATAAACTCAGGTGCGTCAGAAAGAGAAAGACAAATACCGTATGCTAACACATATATATGGAATTTAAGAAAAAAAAATGTCATGAAGAACCTAGGGGTAAGACGGGAATAAAGACACAGACCTACTAGAGAACGGACTTGAGGATATGGGGAGGGGGAAGGGTAAGCTGGGACAAAGCGAGAGAGAGGCATGGACGTATATACACTACCAAACGTAAAATAGATAGCTAGTGAGAAGCAGCCGCATAGCACAGGGAGATCAGCTCTGTGCTTTATGGCCACCTAGAGGGGGATAGGGAGGGTGGGAGAGAGGGAGACGCAAGAGGGAAGAGATATGGGAACATATGTATATGTATAACTGATTCACTTTGTTATAGAGCAGAAACTAACACACCATTGTAAAGCAATTATACTCCAATAAAGATGTTAAAAAAAAAAACCTCAGGTGCGGTTGAAAGGGTCTTATTCTATGAATAACAAAAGTCACTCCTCTCAGTTTTATCACTCTTTTATCACTTAGGAAATTCCAAAAGTCTATGCCAAGAATGAGGACAAAGACCAAAATATTTTCCTTATTATACATCATAACAATCACAGGTGCCATACAACTGCCAGGTTCAAACAATTTTATAGGCTCTTCTATCGAATTCTGGAGTTAGGTGGGACCTTACATCCAGTCCAACACTTATTTTGCTAAAGAGTAACTGGGATGCAGACAGTGAAAGTGACTCATGGTTTTTAAATGTAACAATGATGCACCCCCAAGCAGGCATCTTCCCTGCCGACAGGAGGAGGCTCTGTCCACAGCCATGGTCTCCCACTGCCCATTTCCTGTCTGTTATTATCCTGGATGGTGGGAAGTAGGTGGTCATGAGAGGTCTCACAAGAGAGGGGGTTAGAAAGTGCCTTGTAGATGGTCGGGATTTTATAGATGAAGGGGGGCAGGCACTTCAGTGGTGCATAATGCCCCAGGTGCAGGGCCACAGAAAGGGTGTTTGTGGGACAGCAACTAGACTCTCTTTCCCAAAGGGTGTCTTTATAAAGAGGGAAGGCGTCAACATGGAATTCAAAATTAAAGGTAAACTAGGGATAGGTCATAGATGACCTTGAGTGCTTTCCCTGAACTATCTCTAACACAGCTTTATTCATCAAGCAATGGGAGGTCTTTGAAAGATATTAAATATGGGAGAAATTCAGAATAGCAGTGAGCCAGGAAGATTAACTGAGCATCGGTGTGGAGAATGGTTCAGGCCAAGGGCCTTCTTGCCTTAATGTTGCCTGAGGTGGACACTGTTAGTGTTTGTTTAGCACACCAGCCCCACCTCTTCCAGCATCAGAAGTCCTCTGCCCCGCCGAGAACACTTTTCTCATGGCTAGGATGACTTATCTTCCACCACAGTACCACCATCACAGATCTAGGTAGCGTAAACCCCACCTCTGGCCATAAATTCTCATCTACGAGTAAACATTTGTCCCAAGTCAGGACAATTAGAGTCTTCCCTGGTGCTTTTCTGCCAGAACTATTAAGAAACTCTTCCATCGTCAAAAAAATCTACAAACAATAAATGTTAGAAAGGGTGTGGAGAAAAGGGAACCCTCCTACACTGTTGGCGGGAATGTAAATTGGTGCAGCCACTATGGAGAACAGTATGGAGGTTCCTTAAAAAACTAAAAATAGAACTATCATATGACCCAGCAATCCCACTCCTGGGCATATATCTGGAGAAAACCACAATTCGAAAAGACACATGTACCCCAATGTTCATTGCAGCACTATTCACAATAGCCAGCACATGGAAGCAACCTGAATGTCCATCGACAGATGAATGGATAAAGAAGATGTGGTACATATATACAACAGAATACTACTTAGCCACAAAAAAGAATGAAACAGTGCCATTTCCAGGGACATGGATGGACCCAGAGATTGTCATACTGAGTCAAGTAAGTCAGACAGAGAAAGACAAATATCATATGCGGAATGTAAAAATATGGTACAAATGAACATATTTACAAAACAGAAATAGAGTCACAGATGTAGAAAACAAACTTAACAAGGGGGGGAAGGGATAAATTGGGAGATTGGGATTGACATATACACACTACTGTATATAAAATAGATAACTAATAAGGACCTACTGTATAGCACAGGGAACTCTACTCAATACTCTGTAATGACCTATATGGGAAAAGAATATTTAAGAGAGTGGATATATGTATATGTATAACTGGTTCAGTTTTTGTACAGCAGAAACGAACACAACATTTTGAATCAACTACACTCCAGTAAGAATTTTTTAAAAAAAGAAACTCTTCAGCTGGAACTGCTAAGGAGATATATGTGATTGAGGGGTCCACAGCAGCCACTTTGCGCAACACAGTGAGAAGGATTTCCTGGTCAACAAGCTTAATACAAGTCCTTACAAGTTACCACTTGTAATTTCTAAGATTTAGTGGCAAAGGGAGGTGGCCCAGAACTGAGTTTGAGAGTTGAATTGCTCTGCATGAGAAAATGGGAAGAATTTGTTTTTGTATTTCTTAATGCCTGCTTTAAAAGACAGAAGAAAGGAATCAGCAAGAGAAAATGCAGGAACTGGGACCTCATTTTTGAACTTGGAAACTGAATTGGAGTCAGAAAGAAAACTGAATTTGAAAATGAAATGAACCTGAAGCGGTCAGCGCAGCCTGAAAGAAGGTCAGTGTGATGCAAGGCAGGAAGTCCATTCGTGGATGAAACCAACTCATGAGGAAATAAGAACCGAAGCTCTCGGGGAATTCTCAGAAAAGTTCCTCTTAGGGACTTTCCACAAGTTGTGAGAAGAATCTTCAGGCTAGTCTTTTCTAAATTAAGGGGCATTATAATCCTGTGAATTTACAGGGACATGTCAAGGTTTAGTGGAAGGAACACTGGCCTCGGGGTGAGAAGGCCTGGCTCCAGCATTAATTTTGTTCTATGTCAAGTTGTCTGAACTTTCTAACTCAATTTCCTTCTCTACAAAAGGATGGATTTGGACTGAAGGAGCTTAAATACCCCTTTCAGTTTTAAAACACTACTATCTGTGATTACAAACAAGCTGTGGGATGCCTGCATGGAACAGAAAATAAGGTGGAATCCATGAAGATATACATTTCATAGGGGGACAGAGAGCGGTTTTGTGGCTTTCTTCCAATTTGTCTGGAAAGATCCAGGAATAAGACCATTCTGAAAGTTCAAGTGGTTCAATAGATGCGGGAACCCTATACGGCTGGATAACAGCCCCAATAGGGCCTGTTTATGCTTGCTCTACGCCAGGCACAGAGAAATATGCTTTACATGCATTAACTTTGCAACACAGCTTTAGGGCAAGGACTGGCAGCGTCCCTTTCCCAGGGAACGGAGAACCAGTGATTAAGCAGCCTTCCAAGTTCACACCTGCTGAGTGTCAACGCTGGTATTCTCATCCTAGTGACCTGAGTCCAGAAGCTGTTTCCTAAACTGGTGCATCACCCTGTCACACAGTGGTGGACGGGTGGATGGCGATGCCACTTTCCACGCATGGGCATGTTCTGTTTACCACGCGAGCCTCCGAGCACTCCTTTATGGAAGCAGGACCAGGGTAATGCTGTTGTATAGTTGAAGAAATGGAAGAATGTGCCCACACCTCATAGAGGAAGCTCCAGGACCCAAATCCAGACTTTCTGACAACAAAGCAGTCTCCTGTGGGGGCACATACCAGGGTCGTAAACAAATGCAATAAAAACTTCCAGGTGTGCTTTGAGGAAACTGAGATTTGGGTGCCCTGAGCTCCCCAAACTGGAGGAGCTGAGAAGGACCTGCGTGTCTTGAGGCTGTGGATCAAAAGTTCCACTGTGTGCATGATGAAATTTACCCACTCACTCCCACTCTACAAAGACCCTGGGACATATAACGAGCAGCCTCCGGCAAAATCTCCTACCAGCATCACTCTCCCTTTCAAACCCAGAATTCATAGTGCATCCTGAGTTTTGGGGTCAGGACCAGCATGCTGGGAGCTGGCGGATGGGCAAAGATGACCTACAGGAGAGTGTAAGGGTGGCTCAGCCGCTGGTGGAGCTTGACAGTGCTGGGGGGCACACACAGGCTCACACATACGAACACGGCCATCCTGGCCGACTCCCTGAAGTGCCCTGTCTCTATTGTGTCTACCTGGGGTTAGAAGTGCCTGCCTCACCACCACTTTCCAACCAGTGTTTTGCACTGATGTTGACTCAGCTGTTGTAATGAGACCAAAATACCAGCCAGCTTTCCACCAAGTCCTCAGATTAAAGGGCACTTACCGCCTCCGCCTGACATCAGCAATGTCAGTTACAACTACCCTAATTTTAGCCATGGTTATCAGCTCCAGTCTGTGTAAATTCAGCTGGATGATGTCAACAGTGGCAGATTTAGCTCCCTGGTATTTATTGGGGTTTTCAGAAGGAACGGCTGTACCTAAGGGACCACTTCAAAACTGCCGGAACAATAGCTGATTTCAGTCTTGATTTGCATCTTCCTACGATTACAGAAGTCGGGGGTGGGGGGCTGATTCTAAGGCTGAACCAGAGGAAATACAAGATGAGCCTGGAGGGTGATGTAGTGCCAGAAAGCAGTGAAGTGAAAACAGACAAAGGGATGGATGGATGGATGGATGGATAGATAGATAGATAAATGAACGGACAGATAGGTAGGTAGGTAGGTAGATAGACAGATAAATGAAAGGATAGATAGATCAAAAGATAGATAAATGGATAGATAGATAATAGACAGGTAGATAGATAGATAAAGGCAGGTCAAAAAGACGTAAGAATTAACCCAAAAGAGATCCCAATGGCCAAGGTGGAACAAGAGGAATAACAAAATAGATGATAGCATTAAGTGTTGGATTACAGGCCCAAGAATGAAATAAATATCCACAAGTCCACACTCATATAAAGGGCCAACTGAAAAAATGAACAAGTAGAGGAGAAGGAACAAATATTTCTTACAGAAGAATTCCAATTAATAAATGTAGAAGGAATGAGGGAATTAAAATATCACCATTAGAATACCACAGTAATAATTGCTGGAGGCAAGATCCACTGATGAATGCTAAAATTAGTGGGTGAAACTTTAAGGACATTTTTTTAAACAAGATATTTGCATAACCTCCAAGTTTTCCCACTGTATTTATTAATTACTGTGGTGGCTTTAACATATGTCTGCAAATGATCTAGGACTCCTCCCTCCAGGAGATGAAACTTCATTTCCTTCTCCCTTGAATTTAAGCTGGATTTAGTGACTCCTTCTGATAAATAGCAAATAGAATGGGAAAATATTGACTTATAGGGCAGAACTTGGCAGACACCATCTTCAGCAAGTTACCAAGTATAGTATCACCAACGATGTCATGTTGATGCCATGTACTTCTTGATAGCATGTAACGAGTAGATACTTTCTCTGTAATACTATCCCCCCAAAATGTATAACCCCAGTGGAATCATCAGAAAACATGAGACAAACCTAAATTGAGGATTATTCTACAAAATACCTGAAGAATACTCTTCGAAAGTGCTGACATGAAAAACAAGGAAAGATGAAGAAACGGTCACAGATTTGGGGAGACCAAGGAAACATGACAACTAAGTGTAATGAAGTATCCTGGATAAGAGCCAGAAACAGGAAAAGAACATTAGTGGAAGAACTCGTGAAACTCTGATGAAGTATTAATTTAGTTAATAGTCTTGTATCCCCCATGGTTACATAAGATGGTAAGATTACGGGAAGCTGGGTGAAGATTGCACAGGAACTCTCTGTAACCTCTTTGAAATCCTCTATTAATCTAAAATTATTTCGAAACATTTTTTAAATCACAAGCATACTTTCAGAATTTCAGCTATGTGATGAATGTAAGAAACACATACCCAAAACAAAGCGTCACACAAAAAATTATACACACGTGTACATATAGGTATATGTGTATATATAAAAATATTTAATGCTAATGGTAATATAATATGTATGTTTATATATATTATATATTAGGTAAGTTTAAGCAAGAAAGAAAACAAAGTGACAACATTACCATTAGCATTAAATACTGGGTAAAATGTGTTAAAGGGGAAATAATTCATTTCAGTTTGATAATAATTACTAACCTCAATAAAGATATAATTGCATGAAACTTTATCCATCAAATGAACTGTCTTCACAATATACAAAGTAAAAATTCTTGTAAGTGCAAACAGCATTAACAGAAATATGAATGTTGATGATTTTAACACACCACATTTGGTCAAGTAGACATAACATGCATAATTGGATAATAAAAGAAATAAGGTTGATTTACTAGATATGTCAAACTTTTTATCCAACAGAGAATACATATTCTTTACAAAGCCCCAGGGGAAATTTAAAAATTGATCATAATCTACGATACAAAAAACCTTCAAAGATTTCTAAAAGGAAAGAATGTATAGGCTATCTTATGTGGTTACAATGCACTAAAACTAGAAATTGACAAAACTTAAAACAACAGAAACAAAATCTTAAATACTTAGAAATGGGGGGAAAAAGAACCTAACATTGTCCTACAAATATTGTGCAGAGAGGATAATAAGAATTCAATGACAAAACATTTAAGCAAAAACATTACACATAAAACCTCAGAATTTAGTCAAAACCATAGTCAGAGGCAAATTGTAGATTAAATGCTTTCATTTCAAAAAAAGAATAAGGAGAACTCAATTAAATGATCAAGTCAATAAGATGGAAATTGGGCACTGAAACTACAAAATGCAGGAGAAAGAAATTAATAAATATAAAATCAGAAAAATAATTTTTTTAAAAAGGAAATAAAATCAATAATTTAAGGCTGGTTCTTTAAAAAAGTAAATAAAATTGGTAAAGCTCTGCTTATTCTAATCAAAAACCAAAAAAAGAGAAATAGAATTACTAGTAAGAAAGAGGAAGTAACCATAGGAATAAATATAGAAAAGATTTTAAATATTAAAATCAAATCAAATGGATAATATACTGAAAGAGTATGAGTGGAACACTCATACTGAAGAAAAAGTAAAGCTCAATGAAACAGATGTGTGGAAAAAAACATACATTATGAAAATTTACTCAAGAAAAAGTTGAAACACAGATAACAAACTTATGGTTACCAAAGGGGAAAGGGATGGGAGAGGGATAAATTAGGAGGTTGGGATTAACATATATACACTACTGTATATAAAATAGATAACCAACAAGGACCTACTGCATAGCACAGGGAACTATAAATATTTTGTAGTAACCTATAAGGGAAAAGAATCTGAAAAAGAACACATATATATAAATGAATCACTGTGCTGTACACCTGAAACTAACACAACATTGTAAATCAACTATACTTCAGTAAAAAAGAAAAAGTTGAAAACTTAGCCAGACCACAAATACAATTAATGGAACATACACATTATATACACATATATATATTCATCAGGAAGGAAGAAGAGAGAAGAATTCAGTATCACCTATTCTTATTTTACCAGTGCATTTTTAATCACGAATATACATGGAAACTATTGAGATGATCACAAAAGTTTTTCTTTTGGGGGCATTAAATTGATACATTTCCCAGCTGTGGACTAATCTTATGTCCTATGAAACACTGATTTGTTGCAGTCTTTTTGTCTCTGAGAATCATTCATGCTGTTGTGTGTATCAGCAGTTCATTCATTTTGATGGCTGAGTGGTATTCATTTCTGTGAGTGGAATTCAATTCAATTCAATCCAATCCAATTCAATTCTACCCTATTCTACTCTGTAGAACTCAATTCAATTCTAAGATATACCACAGTTTATCCAGTCTGCAGTAATGGACGTTTGTGGGTCTTTCCCCTCCCAGTTTTGGGTTTATACAAATAAAACTTCTATAAACATTCTTGTACAAGAAATTTTCAGAGTTGGGACCCCTTACTCCAGGTTAGGTCCTGGAAGCAGAGCCTGATACCTGGATCCTGGTGGAGATAATTTATTTCAGGAGTGCTCTCAGAAGAAACCTATAGGGAGGGAAGCAGCAGAGTAAGGATGAGGTCCTAGGTCAAGTCTTGGATTACCCTTGAGGCGAGGGGGGCTGCCTTCTCTACGCTGTATCAGTCATCTGTCGTGCTGACCCCTTCTGAAGGTGAGGGTATGACTTCTTGAATGAGGCGGCACCTGTCAGCTGAGGACAGTTCTCTTGAGAGGGAGCAGCTGTGAGCCATCAGCCACCAACACTAACAGCAGATGCAGGAAGAGTTCCTTGACCTGGTAGAGTCTTTCTGTGGACGTATGTTTTGACATCTCTTGGGTAAATACCTCAGAGCCAGATTGCTGGGTCACAGGTTAGATTATGACTTAAAACACATTTTCTGAATTAGTTTTACCATTTCACACCCCCACCAGTAAGCATCAGAGTTTCAGTTGCTTCACTTCTTCACCAACATACGTGGTTGACATTCATTTTAATATTAACTATTCTAGTGGATATAAAGTGGTATCCCACTGCAGGTTTAATTTGTATTTTCCTGATAATCTTACATGTCTTCGTGAAGTTTTCTTCATGGCTTTTGCCCATTTTTAAGTTTCAGTGTCTTATTATTAACAATTAATAATTCTATATATGTCTTTGTGATATGAAAGTATTGTGAATATTTTCTCCTATTCTCTGGCTTTCCTTGATGGTGTCTTTTTATGAGCAGATTTAATTTCGCTGAATTCATATTATAAATTATTTATGGCTAATGTTTTCTACATCTTCTTAAAGAAATCTTTGCTTACCCCAAAAAGTCATAAAGACATTCTACATTTTCTGCTAGAACCTTTAGAGTTTTGCCTTTAATGTTTTAAGTCTATGATCCATTTTAAACTAACTTGTGTGTATAGTATGAAGAAAATGTGGAAGTTCATTTTTTCCCCACAGGAATAGCCAGTTATTCCAGCATTCTTTGCGAAAAAGATCTTTTATGCCCACTGAAATTATTTGGTACCTTGTCATAAACAATTGACTGCATGAGTGTCTATTTCTGGACTCTATTCTGTTCCACGGATCTAGTTATCCTTTTTTACAGCAACACCACTCTGTTTTAATATTATCACTTTATAATACATTTCAAAATCAGGAACTTTAAGTCCTCCAACTCTTTTTCTGTTTCAGACTTGTTTGGGTTATTAAAGGTCTTTTTCATTCCATTAAATTTTAGAATCACCTGTCAACTTCTACACACACACACAAAAGCCTGCTGTGATTCTGATTGTCACTGTAATGAATCTATGGATAATTTTGAGGGAAATGAACTTCTTAACAATATTGATATTTCCAAACCAATGAATAAGTCATAACTGTCCATTATTTAGGTCTTCTTTAATGTCTCTCAATTTTTTAACATTGCTTCTCATTTTAAGTATACAAGTTTTGCATGTATTTTGTTAAAGATACCTCTAAATACTTTCTATTTTAGGGCAATTATAAATGGTATGTTTTAATTTTATTTTCCAAATTTTTTGTTGCTGGAAAGTAGAAATATAATTTATTTTAGTATATTGACTTTGTTTCCTGTGACCTTGCTACTTATCAATTGTAGCAGTTGCCTTTTTTTAGGATTTTCTACATAGACAATAAATTCATTTGTGAATAAAGACAACTTTACTTCTTTGTATTCAATATGTATGCCTTTTATTTTTCCTGCCTTATGGCACTGGTTAAAACCTCCAATATGATGTTGAGTAGAAGTGATGAGTTGGATATCCTTGCCTTATCCCTGATCTTTGGCAGAAAGTGTTCAAAGTGTCACCATTGAGTATGATAGTAGCTGTAGGTTTTTCAAAAATATTCTTTATCATATTGAAGAAGCTTCCATCTATTTCTAGTTTGCTGCACTTAAAAAGAATCACATATGGGTGTTTTGACAAATTTATTTTATGTCTACTGAGATGACCTGATAGCTTTTTCCCTTTATTCTGTTAATGTGATTAATTGCATTGATTGATTTTCAAGTGTTAAACTGGCTATGCATTCCTACAGTGAACTCATATGGTATTATCCTTTTCATATATTGCTGATTTTATTAGCTAATATTAAAGATTTTTATTTCATGTTCATAAGTGGTATTATTCAGCATTTTTATTTTCTAATAATACTTTTGTCTGGCTTTAGTATTTGCATTATGCTGGTCTCATAAAATGAATTAGGAAGCATTCCTCCCTCCTCTATTTTTTAAGAGTTCATGTAAGATTGGTATTACATTTTCCTTAAATGTTTGATACAAATGGAGTTTCTTTTGGGGGGAAGGTCTTTGATTATTAATTAAATATCTTTAATAGAGTTAAAACTATTCAGATTTTCTATTTCTTCCTGAGTCAGTTTTGGTAAATTGTGTTTTTAAAAGAATGGGTCTATTTCATTTAAGTCATCATTTATACTGGCATAAAGTTGTTCATAATTTCCCCCATAATATCCTTTTTAATATCCATAGGTTCTGTAACAATATCACCTCTGTCATTTCTGATATTATTTGTGTCTTCTCTACTTTTTCCTGATTAGTCTTCTCAGAGGCTATACTAATATTATTTAATCTTTTCAAAGAACCAAGTGTTTGTTGATTTTCTGTATTTTTTCTATTTTATTGATTTTTGTCTTAATTATTTTATTCTTACAACTTATTTAGGGTGTAATTTGTTCTCCTTTTCATAGTTTTTTATGATAGAACTAGATTCATAGTTTTAGATCTTGATTCTCTTCCAATGTAAAAATTTAAATCTATAAATTTGTCTTTAAACACTGCTTTAACTGCATCCCACAAACTGATATGTCATGTTTGTAATGTAATTTACTTTGAAATGTTTTCTAATTTCTCTTGTGATTTCTTCTGTGACACATGAACTTAAAAGTGTGTGTGTTTAATTTCTAAATATTTTGAAACTTTCCTTGGGTACCTAATTGTTACCAATTCTAATTTAATTCCACTTGGATCATAAAATGTTATTTGTAAGATTATAATCTTTTAAAATTTATTGAGATTTATTTCATGGCCTAGCATATGGCTTATCTTCATAAGCATCCTATATGCATTTGAAAAGAGTACAATCAACAGTTGTTGCATATAGTACTTTTTTTTTTTTTTTTTGCGGTACGCGGGCCTCTCACTGTTGTGGCCTCTCCCGCTGCGGAGCACAGGCTCCGGACGCGCAGGCTCAGCGGCCATGGCTCACGGGCCCAGCCGCTCCGCGGCATGTGGGATCTTCCCGGACAGGGGAACAAACCTGCGTCCCCTGCATCAGCAGGCAGACTCTCAACCACTGCGCCACCAGGGAAGCCCGCATATAGTACTTTTAAATTGTCAATTAGAACAAGCTTTTCCAGTCTTCTTCACCCTTGCTGATTTTTTGTCTAATTAGCTTATCCACTGCTGAGAAATTTAATACCTGTGGAGAGAATATTAAAATTTCTAACTGTAATTGTATATTTGTGTTATCTTCCTTTTAATTTTATTATATAGGGTTTTTTTCATGTATTTTTAGCATCTTTATTGAGACATAATCCACATTAAAACTGTTACTAGATTTATATGCATCCGGGATTAGAAAGTCAACCTGATGATTTATGTTATTTATCATGATGAACTGTCCCTATACATCTCTGGTAATATTCCCTATCTGAAATCCACTTTGACATTAATATAGTCACTCCAGCTCTCATATGCTTAAAGTTTGCATATTATAATCTTTTTTCTTCCATCCTTTGGTTTAACCTATCTGTTCTTTAACACTTAAAATGCATCTCTTGCAGGCAGTACAGAATTGAGTCTTGCTTGTTATCTAAACTGATAATTTCTACCTATTAATTGGACTTCTTTGTCCATTTACGTTTAATGTAGGTATTGATATGACTGGGTTTAATCTGAATCTTATTAAATGTTTTTTTTTTCCTATTTGTTCCATCTGTTGTTTTTTTATTCTTCTATGTTCATTTTATCCTGTCATTTGGGGTCAACTGAATATTTTTAATATTTCATTTTGTTTATTCTTTAGCTATACTTTTGTATTGTTGTTGTTAGTGTTATTTTGTACTTGCTCTAAGGATTACAAAGTCCTTCCTTAATTCATCACAGCCTATTTAAAATTAATATTGTACCACCATAAACTGTGTAAGAAACTTACAACAGTATAATTCCATTTTTCCCCGTTCTTCTGTGCTACTGACATATATTTTACCTCTACATAAGTATAGTCAGTTGTCTTTTATTTTCCCACATACTTACTATTACTGGTGCTCTTTTTACCTTCCTCTACATGCAGTTTAGCATCTGGTATCATTTCTCTTCAACCCAAAGAGCATAATTTAGTCTGTCTTGTAGTTCAGGTCTTTTGTAACAAGTTCCCTTAGTTTTCATTTGTCTTTATTTCACCCTCATTTTTAAAGGATATTTTAAAAATATAGAATTCTGAGGGGGTTATTTTTCTCAGAACTTTAAAGATGTTCTGCTGCCTTCTGACCTTAGTAATGTGTAAAATAATTCTTTTTGATTAGCAGTTATTCTCCATTGGTTTCATTTTTCCCGGTGTGTGGTTTTTTTTTTTTTTTTTTTTTTTTTGTGGTACGCGGGCCTCTCACTGCTGTGGCCTCTCCCGTTGCAGAGCACAGGCTCTGGACACGCAGGCTCAGCGGCCATGGCTCACGGGCCCAGCTGCTCCGCGGCATGTGGGATCCTCCCAGACCAGGGCATGAACCCCGCGTCCCCTGCATCGGCAGGCGGACCCTCAACCACTGCGCCACCAGGGAAACCCTGTTATTTTTAATATACCATTTACACACAGTTGCAGCAGGAATTCCACACCTCCTTGTCTGATCATTCTCCCTTGTTGGGGAGTCCTCACCACACCTCCCTCTGTTTGCCCTTGCTCTCATCATTTATTGCTGTGCTTCTCTAAATGTTAGGTGCCTGACATCCCTCTATAAGTTCTGGCCATGATATAGAACTTTCTCTAATACATTGATTTGGTCATTTTCATTGGGAACTGAGCCCAGTGTAGAGTTGCAACTGAAACAATATTTTTTGGCTTGGAATTCTTTCCAATTACTATCTTTTAACTATTAATATTCTGAATACTATGTTTTGTGATATTAATATTGTGGTACCTGGTTTCTTTTAGCTTGCATTTGTCTGATAGGTTTTTATATCCTTTTCTAGCTTCCTTTGCTTTCAGTGAGTTCTTGTAAACAGAACACAGTTAACTTCTATTTTATACTACAAGCTGCTGGGTTGTATGTTTTATGTTAAACATAAAAAGACAATTGTCTTTTTATGTTTAACTAGTTTCCAATTTACATTTATTGTCCACATGCCATCTTGCTTTATTCTTTCTTCTATATGCTTGTATATTGGTTTTCTTTCCCTATCTTTTGTTATATGGGTTATGTGAATTTCTTTGTTTTCTCTAGGGAATTATAAATCCTGTTTTTAATTCAATTACAGTTTAATTTTGATTTTTTTTTAAAAATTGCATCCTTTAGCTCTTTAATTATCAACCTTAAGAAATAATATCTACTGATTCCCTTCAGTTCAGAGAAGAAAATTCCTTTTTTTTCCACTTTCTATTTTGTTTATGAGATTTTAGAAGGTGGTTATTATTGTTTTACTCGTTTTTAAGACTTTTAGTCTTTCAAAATTACTTATGAAATTTTCATAGTGCTTTGCAACTTTCTTTTAAATTTATTGACTTAATTATATATTTAAACAATTTCAAATTTTACCTCTAGTCTTTTATTCTACTTCCTCATTATAGAGTCTGAGTTTTTAAAAATTGTTACAGTTTCTGATTACATTTGGGTTCGGCTTTGGGTAACATTTTTCTGAATAGATATGTGGGTTGAATACTTTGAGTTTTTGCATATCTGGAAACTCTTTCCATTATCTTCACACATGAATAACATTTTGTCCAGGAATTTGGAGGTTACTAAATTTTCTTCTCAAAATTCTTTACAGATTTCTCCAATGTCTTCAAGCATTCAATGTTATAAAAGAGAGATCTCAGCCCTGCCTAGTCCTCATTTTCTCTGCAAAAGAATTTACTAGATAAGTCCCTTTATATAATTAGCTGCCCACCCTCCTTATGAACTTTATAATATAATTTTAATTGTAAAAGTTTAATTTAGATTTTAACTGATAATATCATAAAAATCAAGAAAAACCAGTTTAGAGAGATTTTCTCAAAGGATAGAGTAGGACTGTGATAGAAATTGTAGTATAGTTTAGGAAAGGAAGTTTTCTGCCATGGAACTTGTAGTAAACAGGAAAGGAGAGAGGGGGAGGGTAGCAGAGAGTAGAGAACAAGGAAACATGGTGGAGATGACAGGCTACAATTGCTGGACCCATTTTTAATCAGTTTATGAGTTTAGTTCCAGTTAAAGTGCTGAAAGGAAGATCCCAATAAAATTTCATAATATTTATTTCCTATGGAAATCGGTCTAGAAATGTTTCTGAAAATATGTGTATTTTACCATTTCGTGAACGTTGTCTTTCATATTCTAATTTATGTCTAGAGGCTTCATATGTTTTAGAATAACCTTTGCATATTATTAAATGTATTTGCTTCTTGGAGTAATAATATTACATGCCATTTGTTATATTGCTATGCTAGTGAAGACCTTGTATATTTATGATAGGTAAATACAAGACATTATTGTATATCTGCAGAACCAAAAATAATACAATTGTTGTGGTCCAAAGTGTACTGTATGCTGTAGAAATAATAACTTTTTGAGATAAATATAAATGATGCTCTTTCTGTGAACTCAGCCACTTCTCCCCCTAACACACACACACACAGAGGAGGTAACAATCTTTATATTTACCATGACTTTCTTACAATTTCCAGATTTCCACTGAACCTAAACCCTGCTGGGATATTTCCTCTGGACTGACATTGGATTTAGAAAGACATAGTGAAACCAGCTCTTGATAAGCCTGCATCTTTGTGCACTGAATATCTGAAAGCTGCCGTCTCAAAGTCCTGCTCTCCCATGTTCTGCAGGGAGCATACGACATTGGGGTGGTGGGGTAGGGAGAAATGTCTCCGTCTATACCCAGCTGGTACGGATTATCCAACCTCTGAGCTGTATCTGCCGGCTGCCCCTGTATCCCATTATAAATCATCTCCTTGTTGAGCATCAGGCCAGTTTGGGGTCTGATTCATTGGCTGAATGCTGCTACCTGGCTCCAGGAGAAGCCTGTCTCTCAGTCCTGTAATAGTCATCATGCTTTAAGAAACCTTCGCATTTTTGAACAGTTACATAGTGTCCTCAGCTGAAGAAAGAGGAAGTCTGGAGTCCATTTCCAGCAGCTAGCAGGGAGCTGTTTTCCTCTCCCTGACATTAGCAAAGTTTGTCAGCTTGTTAATCTTTAAGGGGATTTGGGGTTAAAATTTGTGGGGGGAGGGGCTTGGGGGTGGATAATATAGTCAAAACTCTTCAAAATTGTTTGAGGGAATAAAATAGATGCCCGTGTTTTTTATGGCTATGATTCCCACTTGGCCTTGCATTTCAACTCCCAAGTTTATGTGAAAGGAAAACCACAAGCTATTGGAGAGCAGAAGCACTATAATAATAGCCTCTACCTTCTTTCTTGATGACTTCCAAGTCTGTTTCCATAATTCTGAGGTAGCAGAAGCAATCAATAACTGTAATATAAATTACACGCGGATGGAGCATTGGAGCATTGCAGAGTCTGGGTATCCAGAAGGCCAATGTGAGCTGACTAGTTTGGCCTGAACACATTTTCCTCCTGTTTCATTATTTCTCTGTCTGATGCCCAGGAGCCCATTAAGAAGATTTGGTGGGAAAAGCAGAAATAGGGCATCGCTGGACTCACCCCCTTTCCTGGAAAAGCTTGATTTTGATAAACTCCCCTAACTTGCAAAGACCATATTTGGGATGAGATTAAACGGGGGGCGGGGGGGCAGAATGTCTCCCACAGAGAACTGGCTCTAGCAGCCTTACTTACTAATTACTCTCTGACAAATGTACATGTATCTATTTGCCTTAGACAAAATGATGGAGATGGCATGCATCTGGCAAACATCACCTGAGGCTTCTGTATGGCTGGAACAGTAATGTCATTGTTTCTCATATTAGCTGGTAATGAGGTGGTCAGAATGACATCTGCCTCTGTAGATACTGTGTTCAAGTTCCTTCCTCCTTGGGGCCAAGAGAGAAATCTTCTAAGAAGTGTCCTCTGTAGACTCTTTTTTTTAGAGGAATGCTGCGCTTAGACTGTCATGCACTTTCCATGAGAATAGTATTGAAACTGTTCTCCATGAACCATTACGGGTGCTGGGGCGTTTAAGGGCCCTCGTGGAAGGGTACAGGGGCAAAGAATTCAGATCTCTAATTTGTATTTAAACTAGAGCCTCCCTGGTTTCATCTCTTTAAATATCAGCTTCCTACATAAGATCTAGTATGAATAAACAGTTCCCCCTGCTTTAAAAAAAAAAAGGTGAGGGAGATCTGAAAATCAGATCTATGATAGGACACTTTGCCTTACAGGTTTTTGTTCCATCCTAGTGGGGGCAGTGGCATTCAACACCAACTTGTGGCATGGGATGGATTTCTAGCAGAAGCCTCTGTGACTCTGCTTTGAGAAGTTTCTACAAGGTTTGAAATGTAACAAAGAAAAATGCCAGTGCTCCCGACTATACAAATTACCAACTGAGTCCCCTTGAAAGAGATAATCAATGAGACTTGTAAGAGAGGCATTTTTCTCCTACAGCATTTATCATCATTACATGATCCTGAAGAATGGAAATTGGTCCGAAAGACTTCACAAGGATAATACACACTCTTTTCAAAAAGCTGTTTTTCTATTTTTTTTAATGAAGTTCAAAAAATATTGGAAAACTTTCTCTCAATGTTTATTCTTTTAGTCTGCCTTTGCTGAACTTTTAAGAAGAGGCAGGGAGTTACAGTAGAATGCATAGCACACTTGCAATCAGAACTGGGTTTGGGTCTTAATTCTGCCCCTTATTATCTACATGTTTGGGGATAAGTTGTCTAGCCTCTTTATATTCGAATGTATTCATCTATTAAAACAGAAATATTTGTGCAGCCTACTTCCTGACTGTTAAATGGAAAAAAACACAGAATTGGTTTCAGCGGAGTCCGAAATGGAGGTCTGCATTCATGTTTTCTTTTTTTTCCTATCATTTTTATTCAAAATGCAATTGGTTATCATTTTAATACCTGCAAGAGTTGGGTGGTCCAGAATGATGAAAGAATGCAGGCTTCCATCAAGTTCAAAGTTGTTTAGCGGTAGACAGAAAATACACCTACATAACTTAAGATCCAAGGAAATAGAAAATCGAATGAGGTAATCAACCTAGGTTCAAGTTGCAGATGTCTGTGAGTAGAAAAAAGAATTAGGTTATGTGTGAGATATGAATCGAGAGGTCTCGTGCCATGTGAAAACCTCCTTTGAGTTATAGAGTCATTGACATAAACAATCACCAATACAAGATAATGCATCACATCAAAGCCGCTGACAAAACGCAGTCAGCATCCTGGCTGAAGTTTTTCTTTTTGCAACCCCAGACATGCTGAGAAAGCAACCCATGTTATATGTGGCATAATATAATAGCGTCCTTAATTGGCTGAAACAGTTGTCCTGAATGCATCTCACACTTATCAGAAACCGCCTGTCAAAATTCACATCAGATATTTACTTGAAGTGGTAAATATCTTCCTTAGTGGTAAGCATCTCATACCCCCTAGGAGAGTTAGAATTCAGCCTTTAAATGTGCAGGAAAAGGAATACCAGGGTTTTAATATTTGGTACTTTAGGACTTTTTTCATGTTTAGGAAAATCTGGCCAATTAGAGTGACAGCTCAGTAACTGAAAATTAAAATGTGTTAGATATTTAATGTACTCTTGTGAGTTTAGTTTTAAATCTTTCCAAGTATATATCCTCTATTGGGACATTTAAGAGGACTCAAAGTTCATTATATTTATGTTTGCTTATTAGATTTATAAAGAATCGTTTGTTAAGTTAGACAATTAAAGCACTTAAGAAGGAAATCAAACATGTCAAATTGAAATATGCGGTCTAAAATATTTGAAGGAATTAAATTAGTTAAGTTTATAATCGAGACCAAGCATTAATGAAAAGAACTTTAGAAGCAGCTGTTAAAATTTGCTAAGAGAATAATACCATTTATAAGCAGAATTTAAAAGCATAGGGAAGAACTAGGGTTTTAACTTTGTAACTGTAATGTATCTAATATTAATTTTAGAAACTAAATAAACTTCTGTATGGTCTCTTCTGTGCACAAAAACTACCCTCAAGTTAATTTAAAAAAAAACTTAAATGAACAACAATAACTCAAGAAAATTATCCTGTCAATTGAACAGACTGGGCTCAATGGAGTGTAGGCTGAAACCCACCGTATTCTTTTACACCACTTTCCATTAAACTTATTCTGTGGAAAAGTTCTTAATCTACTCCTCGCTCTCATCTCACATGGCTCTTTTCTGTCACTCTCATAAAAATAAAGAACCCAATCCCTTTTAATAAACACATAATTCCCATTCTGAGTAATTTTAAAACCCCGAATTCCATTCATGTTTAAAACTTTTCTCCTCCCTCAGCTTGGGCTGCTTCAGGCCCGGAGCCCAGAACAGAGGGTGGGGTGGGGAGGTGGGGATGGGTAGTGGGTTTCTTCACTGGGTCCAGCTCCACCCCTCCTCACATTTCTGAGCTGCAGCTCTTGGCCCCTGCAGTGCTGGACCCAGGAGGAGGGAAGAAGGGGGAGGTTCTTTCCTAGGACCTGGACGGCACAGGTAGGGTGTGTCTTGGCGCCCTCTAGCTGGGGCAGATTCCATAGCTTGGTTCCCCAGCATGGCATTATTTGTTGGTCTTCCACAGAGCCTCCTCTGGGGTCTTCTAGCTGTGGTTTCCCATAGATTTAGGTAGCCAGGGCTTCATGTAGCCCAGCCCTTTATTGGAATTCTCCACCCCAGACATCCTCTTGGATACAAATCCTTTAAAAGACAACCCTAGGGTTGTCTCCCTTCCATTGTATCCATACCTAATCCCAAGGAAAACCTGTGTCGTTGCCTCTGCCACCAGTAGAAATGCGTGCCCCGCCCAGTGCATTCATCTCTCTTCTTTTCTGTCAGCTGCATCTTCTCAGGCTTGTGACAACACTGGACTCTGTGTCTCCCATGTCTGAGAACACACAGGCAAGTCTTTAAGTATTTTTATTTGCCTTAAGGTGCAGGGGAGACACCCTCCTCCTTGCCAACTTGGGGAAAGAAAAGGAGAAAGGATAATTGCCACCATTTTCACAACTGTCTCCGAAGCAATTTTCTTGCCTGTTTTCCTCCATGTCAACTCTTCTACACCCTCAGGTTGAGTGATGGGCTAATGCTGGCAGAACTTACTTTGCAAACTTTTGGTGATCCCTGGATCTTGATTTAGGAGTCAGGATACTTGGGATTTATTATATTTTTATTAGCTTTTGGGATCCAAGGTCGGGCGTCTCATGTTGATATTCTATTATATAATTACTGTGAACAAATGTTTTACAATGTTAATTTATAGCAGGAAGATATTTTCAGAGAATGAGACTTTACTATCATTAAGTAATTACTTCCCAAGTTGAGAAATGTGTACCCTTGCAGTCCATTGGCATATTCTCTGAGATATGTTATAAATGTTTTGTTTCTTCTTTGAAAGTATAAGAAGATAGGATTCTACCACGCTTTCAAGAGAATGCTTTCAAGAGAAATTCAGAAAATATAAATGAGAGGACAAACTCTGAGATGACCACTGTTAACATTTTCATACGTGTTTATGTGAAATGGATATATTTCTCACAAGTCTGGGATGATACTGTTTGTACTGGTTCCTTTGTAATATATTATCTACATCTAAATATTATTTTACAAAATTATTGGTATGTATTTCTTTGGTATTTAATGAAATTTAGTTATGCATATAATAAAAAATCTCATTATACAAACAGTTTATGCTAAAAAGCACAAAATCTTCCACTCCAATCTTTCCCAACCCACATCCTCCACTTTTAACAGTTTCTGTTTTAGATACTTCTGGTGGATCTTCCTATTTTAAATCAGAGGTTCTCATTTCTGACTTCACATTAAAATTAGCCGGGAGTTTTCTGAAGTTTCCCATATACTTAGTCTTTCTCCAGCGTTAATTGATCTGAGTTGGAACTGCCTGAGTTGGAACTGCACAGTGGTATTATGTTTAATGCCCAATAGGTAATTCTGATGCATCTTGAGAGTTAAGAATCACTGAGTTACATATTTACCCAGTAATTGCTTGACTTACCCATTTTAGATGGTTCATTATGAGAAATGAAGATTTAGTATACTTGTACAACTCCCATCTTCTCCTTTCCCTATGCTCCCCACTTTGGGTAGTGATATAATGTTTTTTTTTTTCTATTGATTGCATTTCTAATTTAAAACAAAAGCTTATACCTCTATGTCTGGTTCATCAAATTTACACATCATCTCATTATTACCCACTATGCAAGATAAGAATACTACCCTCCTTACCTCGTCATTTGTCTTCCTCATCCCACCTATCAAGTTCCACTAGCCATATATGTGTTTGTACATGTGAGATTGCTAGCATTAGCATTTCGTTCTAGAACGTCATTCCATGATTTATCCATAAATTGATTCTAAATGTCATAAACCAGAAATACTATATATGTGTATGTATTTAAATGTATGTATAATATTACATATATATATATTTGAACACAGACAGCATATAATGATGTTTAAGAATCTTGCTTCACCACTTACTAACTTTGTGATCTTGGACAAGTCACTCAACTTCTTCTCATCTTAGTTGTTTACCTCTAAGAAGAGGAAAAAGAGGAAAATGATATCCATCTTTTGAGGTTGTTGTGAGGGTTATGTAACTAACCCATGGTACATGTCAAAAACTCATGTGTTAGTTATTCTTCACTGCTAACCCCAGGCATGCGCAAGCCTTACATTTCTTTCTATAATGCATCAGTACGATGATCTCAGGACCACATAAAGTAGAATTCTTCTTGCATCAAAGTTAAGTAAATTTCCTTTTCTTATGCTCTAACAATAGCTTTTATTAAAATGCCATTTTCAAATTTCGTTTCACATTCTGACCACAGATTTCCTGTATAGTTTTCTCCTCACCTTGCCAGAGTGTCTAAATGCCTTCCTTTTTTCTTTTCTTCTTCTCAAAAATGTAATCTGCCCCCATTATGTCTTCAAAACATTTCAGCCTTTCCACTATGTGGTCGAATACTGCATGGAATTCACTTTCTTCCTGAGGACATGCACCACCCCCTGACCTCTTGCCACCATCCAGACCAGATGCTTTCGAGGCTTCATGGATACCACTGGGGTCTATCAGCGTTTTGTGCATTCCACAATATCCTCTCTTTGATCTCTCCCTATTTTTGCTGGTGTAAATCCTCAAATAATTTCCTCAGAATGGTACATGAAAGGCAAATTTTCTTAATCTTTGCATACCTAGAATCCTTATTATTTGCCACCATGAATCACAATGAAACTCCTAGCAGTACTTTTTACTTGACAGGATCACTCTAAAACCCACAGGAAACACAAAAAGCAACCAAAACAATTCTGAAAAAAAAAAAAGAGCTAGTGAGGGGCTTCCCTGGTGGCGCAGTGGTTGAGGGTCTGCCTGCCAATGCAGGGGACGCAGGTTCGTGCCCCGGTCCGGGAAGATCCCACATGCCACGGAACGGCTGGGCCCGTGAGCCATGGCCGCTGAGCCTGCGTGTCTGGAGCCTGTGCTCTGCAACGGAAGAGGCCACAACAGTGAGAGGCCGGCGTACCGCAAAAAAAAAAAAAAAAAAAAAAAAAGAGCTAGTGCTACTCAACTTTGACATTTGTCTTAAAGCTACAGTATTCAGGAAAGTGTGATATTGGCATAAAAACAAGTAGCTCAATGCCGGTGGTATCTCCTAAATCTCAGCCACCCTAACCTGTCACTTTTTTCCATTAGAGGATCACAAGGCAGACCTGTTCAACTCATAACTGGGCATTACCATCCACAGTGACGCATCTCTAGTAACACGTGTTCTAGATTTCAGCAGCCCTGTCAACAGTATAGATCCAGCCTCTGCAGAGGAATCTTCTTGCAACTAGGATGCTGTTAACATCTGGCAGTGATGTTGGACACCGTGGACCCTGCTACGTCTGTTCATGAAACTCCTGCTAATTTCGTTCAGACAACATCTTCCTGTCTAGGTTTGGGTGCCAGCCTCCCAAAAGTCCCCGCCTGCAGTCCTGTACTCTCCCATCCATTCTGCACACTGCAGTCATAGTGCTTTGCCTGAAATACAAATCTAGTAAGTTCACTCTTCCATGTAGTCCCTGACAACACACACACACAGACCCCAGATTCCTTAACATGCCTTCATATAACCTAATGAGCCTGCTCCCTCTTTTCCCTTTCCCATAGTCCAGTGTTTCCAATGTGCCATGTCCTGTCTCACGTTCATATTCATGCGCAAGCTTTCCCGTACCTGGGCTGTTCTTTCTTCCTGGGCTCTCTTCTCTCCATCTTTCGTCACCATTTAGGCTGCACTTACTCTAGCCAGCTGGCCTTGACCCCTCACAGTTAGATCAAGTGCTTCTCTGTGTGCTCCTACAGCCCTTGCCCTTATGCATCTTTTGGTAGCACTTTCCTTCTGTTTCCCCCACCGGACTGTAAGCTCTCTGAGGGTGGGTACGATGGCCATCTTGCTCACCAGTTTCCGGTACATAGCAGACAACCACTAAATACTTATCGAAATATTAAAAGAAAGAGAAAACCACTAAATACTTATTGAAATATTAAAAGAAAAGAGAAAAGGGGATAGCTGTCTTAAATCAACACTTATCCTCTTTCTTGGGCTGTTGTTGGGGAGTACGTGGCATTATTTTAAAGTAGTTCCAAAGCCGCTGGGCTAGTTTACGTTACTCTTTCATGAGGGCTAAAAAAGGAAAGCAGGCTGTTGGCTGAATTTTCTAAATATGCTATTAGGGATGGTCTCTTTTTAATGACGGCCACCTCCTTGCCATTTGGAGCACAGAATGGGGAAGTCTGATAGCTATGGCCTCGCGGTCTTCGCATGCGTTCTTTGCTGCCCAGACCTCTGGGGAGAAAATGTGCTGTTGCTTCAGAGGATGGCGCCTCTTCGTCACGAGACAGCCAAAGGCTGGTCGATTGCAACGTGCCTGTGCAAATCTCTGTGTGATGATGTTGGCTGTTTGTGCTCGGAGAAGATGGTAAAACCATGAGGCTCCTCGCTGCATTTGTAACTGATATTCACAGTGGAGGAAGGATCTGAGAATCCAATAGCGAATTGGCCCTTTTTGGAGAAATTTATAAGAACTCTCACTCCTTCCCAAGCCACATTTGCATTCCTGCTGAATGGGCTTTTTAGATTTTCCTTGTGAACATGCATAAAATCAACAGCCAAAGAAAATACATTTTGGAGATGGCTGTGTACCAGGATAAATACAGGTTGATTTTATTCAAAGATAATGACATTGGGTGTTTTTTTCCTCCCCAATTTAGGTAGGTAATGATTCTGATTTCTTTTATCAAACATACCAGATATTATGAGCATAAGTGAGTTCACGAATCTTAAGTGTAGGGTCCTTGGGAAGCTGAGCACTTGAAAGAACATGCTCCTGTCCTTTCTGGAGCCCTTTGTGGGCATGGCTCCTGAGTCTGCGACACCTTCTTTCGGAAAGAATCAAACATCACTCAGAACTACAATGGTGAATAGGGTGGGGAACTAAAAGGCATACTTCTCTTACAGACTGAAGAATGAAAAGGAAAATGGAAAAAGAATGAGAGCGCCGTGTGAGACGTAACTACAGTGCCATGAGATGATTTAGTGCATGGTTGTGTCTTAACTTGGCTGTGTAAGTTTGAGGTTGGTCCTTTAGTTAGAAATTGGCTCAAGGTGAAGTAGGTTTGTTGGTTTAAAGTAGCCAGTTGAAGCTCATTCAGCATCAGTCAGGACTCACTATGTCATAGCAAGCTTCAAATTGTATCCTTAAAAAAAATCTAAAGCAAGGAAAGCATTAAATCCTTATAAATATTTATCTTTCCATTAGCATACAGCTCTGATAGTCTCGGAAAAATTCGTAAGCACCAAGCCCCACCTCTCTCTTACTGGCCAGAGCAAAAACAAAGGCACAGACATACATTTGGGTAAATTCATGAGGTGAGTGCAGGTGGGACTATATGCCAGTCTACCTGGGTATAGGACAGCCCATGATGGCAACTTTGGGGTCTTCTACTTCTGCCAAAGCAAAACGAACACAACATGTATATCTACCAAGAGGCACCTTTTCTGAGTTCTTACTCTGCTCCAGGCAGCTTTCTAAGCACTTTACACGGATCACCTCATTTAACCCTGACCACCTCCCATGCTATTACTCATATAAGATGTTCCTATTTTACAAGGCACAGAGAAGCTAAGTTACTTCTCCAAGGCCACAGGGCCACACTCAGGCAGACCCCAGAGTCCGGGATCTTGATTAAGAATGTGCATTATCTAAACTGAATGCCTGTGCATTTTATTCCTCATAGTTTCCCTTGTGGGGCTGGAAATCTTTATCTACATTTTGCAACTAGGGAGCTTGGCACAAGCAAAAATAAATAACTCATGAAACACCGTCCATGGCAAACATTAACAGACTTTGATGATTAATTGGACCGAGAGCATGAACTAGGAAGAAGGAAATATGACTCTCGGGTTTCAATCATGTGTGGCTTCATCGAAATAGAGAAGGCTGGTATAAAAAACATCACGGAGTCTGAAGTAGGATGGACTAACCACATGGGAAAGGCTTGTAGAAAATGGAGCTCCTGCTTCAGAGGAAGTTACAGTGCTGCACTGTCAACAAGCAAATTGAAGACGAGACTCGGACAACACCCAGTCAGGGAACAAGAGGAGGAAAGAGTAATGGGGAGCGTGGAAGGGTTATTTCATTTGAGGTTACCTAGTATTCATCAATCAAACTGTAGGTTTCCATATTCATTTTTCAGGAGAAGACACTATGGCAATGCCTGCAAGAATCTAAAGTTTCATGAGATGCTTCTCCAAAAACATGATACAGATGATACTGAAAGAAATTGAGATGTAGAAGTAGAAACAGATGATATAGATACACAGACATTTAGATATAAGGTGGAGGGGCCAGGATAAATGTTTGGATAAGTTAAACTAGAATACAAGGTATAAATAACCCTTTTTGATCAATCCCAAACTACCTCTGTATTACTTAAGATATTTTGTCCTAAAACTGACTCTAAAACAGTACCTTGTGATATGTCATCTTATTCTTCCAGTCTACGTACCACTTAATTGAGTGTTTTAGCTAGTTTTCTTATTTTAGATCAATCCTCTCTTACCATCTGGATTGAATATAACTTGTGGTCAGTATTCATGGCTTATTCCTTCCACACAGTGACTGCACAGCAGTGAATTGATAGTAGAAGGACAATCATTCATTCAAATACCTGTATTTACTGAGAACATTTTTTGTGCTTGACACAAGGATAAATGTCATACATAAAATGCTATTACAGCCAGTCACAAAAGACCACATATTGTATAATTCTATTTATATGAAATATCCAGACTTGGAAACTCTAGAGACAGAGAGTAGGCCAGTGACTGCCTAGGGTTTGGAGAAGAGTGACATAGAGTTAGATGGACTCAGAGATAAAGGATATGGGAGGGTCCTTTTCGGGGTGATAAAAATGTTTAAAAATTATGTTGATGGTTGCACAACTCTGTGGATAATACAAAACCATCAAATTGTATACTTTAATGGATGAATTGTTTGATTCATCAATTATGTCTCAATACAACAGTTACCAAAAAATGCTGTTATGTAGTTTATTCTCTCTTGAGGAAAATATTGTATTCAGATGCAATAAAGGGTGGAAAGTGTAATGTTGGGGGGGGTGTTTGAAGAACTTTGGCTACAAAGAAAAAAGAGGACGTTATTTTGTTCAAGAGTGCCATTTGCAGCAACGTGGATGGACCTAGAGATTGTCATACTGAGTGAAGTAGGTCAGACAGAGAAAGATGAAATCATACGATATCGCTTATACGTGGAATCTAATTTAAAAAATGATATGATACAAAAGAACTTATTTACAAAACAGAAACAGACTCACAGACCTCAAAATCAAACTTATAGTTACCAAAGGGGAATCGTGGGGGGAAGTGATAAATTGGGAGATTGGGATTAACATATACACACTACTATATATAAAATAGATAAATAAGGACCTACTGTGTAGCACAGGGAAGTCTACTCAATACTCTGTAATGACCTATATGGGAAAAGAATCTAAAAAAGAGTCATTGCAGCACTGTTTACAATAGCCAGGACATGGAAGCAACCTAAGTGTCCAATGATAGGTGAATGGATAAAGAAGATGCGGCACATATATACAATGGAATATTACTCAGCCATAAAAAGAAACAAAACTGAGTTATTCGTGGTGAGGTGGATGGACCTAGAGTCTGTCATACAGAGTGAAGTAAGTCAAAAAGAGAAAAACAAATACTGTATGCTAATGCATATATATAGAATCTAAAAAAAATGGTACTGATGAACCTAGTGGCAGGGCAGGAATAAAGACACAGACATAGAGAATGGACTTGAGGACACGGGGGTGGGGAAAAGGGGAAGCTGGGGTGAAGTGAGAGTAGCATTGACATATATACACTACCAAATATAAAACAGATAGCTAGTGGGAAGCAGCAGCATGGCACCGGGAGATCAGCTCGGTTCTTTGTGATGACCTACAGGGGTGGGATAGGGAGGGAGGGAGGGAGACGCAAGAGGGAGGAGATATGGGGATATATGTATGCATATGGCTGATTCACTTTGTTGTACAACAGAAACTAACACAGCATTGTGAAGCAATTATACTCCAATAAAGATGTATATTAAAAAAAAGTGGATATATGTATGTAACTGATTCACATTGCTGTACACCTGAAACTAACACAACATTGTAAATCAACTATACTCCAATAAAAACTAATTAAAAAACAAAAAACTAACCCTAAAGCTTGCAGCTACGGGGAAAAAAAAGAGTTTCAGGGAGGCTCGATAACCATTTGCTAACTGATTGATGGCTCACTGCGCCTCCGTCTCGCTCTCAGCACCATACTGCCTCTAGCCTCAACAGCTCTTGGCTTTCTTGGAGTTGGATATTAATTCATGAAATCAAGTCCTGGTCACAGGAGAGAAGAGCATGCCTTCTAGCCGCCTGGAGTTCCCTGAAACATTTGCTTTACATTCAAACCGAAACCCAGAAGAACAGGAAATCAAGCTCTGACATGTGGGCCTTTGGTCCAGTGGCCAGAGCTTTCTTTCCTTCGAAGATTAATGAAGCACAAAGATGCCAGCTCTTTCCTTTCAACTCCCCACAATAATCGGCTCTCAGCAGCCTGCCAGTTTAATATTGCTTCACTTCAATGCTCAGGAACAGTCCCAACTGGAAAAGGCCAGGAAAACTTGATCCAAGAGTTTTTATGAAGAGCAGCTTAACTAACCCTCTAGAACATTCCATAAGCAATATTACAAGCGTTCCTTTCTTTTTGTATCTAGGGTTGGGGAGGGGAGTAGGGGGAAGGGCGTTGTAATCATGAGTTAAATTTCAAAGTCCATAAGTTGAACCTCTGCAAGGCCCTGGATATTTTCTAAATTAATTGACCATCAAATTCTTACCCTCTACATCTGCATTACATTAGAGATCTTAAAACTATTTGGGGTTTTTTGCTACTTAAAGGAAAGATTGTGTGGGCATAATGCTTTGAGAGGGCCTGTTCCTTTTCAAAAATTATTTTGAATTCATAGGAAGAAACAAGATTATCTTTTGTATTGATGCATTGCTTTTCCCCTCTAAGAAGCTCAAAGGACTCTGCATAGTTTTGTGGGTCTTGATAAGGGAAAATGGAGACAGACTTCTCTTCTAGCAACTGACTGTCAAGGAGCACTTGGATTTCCTGCTAAGCCTTTCCGTGTTCTATGCTTCATTTGAGAAATTTTGTAGGAGAAGCGCGTTCCTTTAGCCCATTTATTGATCTGTTCACTTATTCATTCAACAAATACTTACTGAGGATTGTGCCAGATACTGCATAGATGCTGAAGGTACTAAGAGAAAAGAAAATGAGCCTCTACTCTCAGAGGGTTTATAGGCTGGTGAGAGGAACAGGCAATCTGGAAGTAAATACGTAACTTAGGGAGAGATAAACTAGCACTGTGACAGGAGATTAAACAGGAGGTAAGGTTACCTACTTCACTTAGGATAAGGCCAAAAACCTTCAGGAGGAGATGGTAATTGAGCTGAAAATAGGAAGAGCGAGCAGAAATCAGACACACAGGGAAAGAGTCAGGGAAATATGCTCCAGGCATGGGGAACAGCTAGTGCAAAGGCCCTGAGCAGGGAAGCGTTCATATTTGGGGAATACATAGGCTAACCTGGCCAGATAAAGCTAGTGGGGGGGAAGACTGGCAAGACAGAAATATGAATAGCTCTTTGTATATGAATTGTTCTTACTATGCTGTATGCTGACAAGAATACTGGCTGACAAGAATACGGGCTAACTATATTGACCAACTGTTATACTGACTGTTTTCTAGGTAACCACCCACTAGGTTGAGTCATCCACAGGCACTACCTCACTCCAAGCTTATAAGCTAGGCATCATTATCACCCCCCACATTTAACAAAAGAGAGAAGAGAGAGCAGAGTTGAGTCGACTGCCTAACACAGGGCTAATCACATAGGTTGGGAACGGAGGTCTGAACCCAGGAGTTTTGATGCCTGAGTGCAGATGCCTGGTCTGTGTGTTGCCAGCTGGGTTTTATGTGGCAGGTGAGGAACAGGGGAGCCAGAGGAGTAAGCAGGCCAGAGGAACATGAAGTCTTGGCTCAAGGGATGCTCGCAGAGTCTCTGAACAGGGCTAAGGGTCAGCCATGGTTTGCTTAGGGAATGAACCAGGGGGAGAAGGTGAGAGGTGAGGTGGGGCCAATGTCCCAAGACAGAGACCGGAGAGTTTCAAAGCACATGAGTCGCTCGGAGGACCCAAGCGATTGTGTGTGATGGAAACACAGGGGCAGGGAGTGGTGGGGCTCGATGCTGGACCAATAGGCAGGTTCAAAGCCACAGCGATCCGAGCCTCCTTGCTGACCCCTACAACAATCCACATCACCCCGAGTGTCAAGGTGGTCATCTGTGTCAGAAGCCAAAGCAGCACCTTTTTCTTTATGTTTGGAGGCAGGTCAAGGGAAACCAATGAAGTGAGACTGCAAAATGACGTGATTATGAGGCTGCATGAACAGTCTGCTATATCACGGCGTCTGTACAGGTGAAAGACCACTGAATACCCAAGCCTCGTTCAAGCTTGGAAAGCCACCTGCTCACTCTCCTCAGCCAGGCAGAAACCATTCCAAGCTTATGTCACTCTGTGTCAGACAAGCCCCATGCAAGGCTATCTCTGAATCTTCCTTCTTGGGTTCAGAGATCTGTAGTTTGAGTTCTTGGGGAAACAGCCTTTTTCTAATGATAATGCTAAATCTAGCCCTGGGCCAGTGTATGTGAAGCAAAGTGAGAAGCTAAAAGGTCAAGAAGGAAATGTCAAATTGGAAACGCCCTGGAAAGTCCTTGGAGTCATGCTCTCTCTTCATTGGGATATAAGCCGATGGCTGTTTTCTCATCTTTCTTCATTGTGCTCTGTTTGGGCCCAGAACACACCCTGTGGAGGCAGGCTGGGCCAGCAAGCCCGGTTCCCACAATAGCATCCCCTGTGTGAAACATCCGAACCTAGAGGCCAAGGAAGCACTCCGAGGGCCTTCAGTCAGAGTACTGAAAGCTCTGCTCCCCCTCAAATTAAAGCGTCTTGAGAAAGCCAGAGAAAGCGAACAAAATTAGGTGGCAGTTCATCCCATTGTTCGCAATCCTCCTAATTTCTACACATTTCTTTTCTCATTCCTGAAGCAAAATCCATTTATTGCTGAAAAATTCAGAAGATACAGAAAGATAAAAAAGAAACAAATAAAAATCACCCATGATCCTATGGTTCTTTTACAATTTGGGGTAGATCTCTTCAGTTATTTTTATTTAACTAATATGTTAATTTTCTTTTTTAACAGAAAGACATTATTTTTACAAAAAGCATGTTTATACATATAAATACACACATATACACGTGTAGATCACAAAAAGTAGACCACGTTGCATATATAGTATCCATTTCTCGTTTTTCCAATATATTTTCTTAGCTATTTATGAGTCCTTTACATATTAAGAGGTTGAATCCTTTGTTAGTTATGTATGTTGCAACATTTTCCCAATTTTTAATTAGTTTTTATTGGTTAAAACTTTTTTACATGCAAATGTTTTATATGTATGTAGTTAAATCTACTGTATTTTCCTTTATGATCGATACCATTAATATTGTCCATGGAAAACTCTTCAGCTGCCCTAGATTATGTAAATAATCCCGTCTTTTCATATTAAGCTTGTATGGTTTTCTTTTCTAAGTCTAAATCATTAACCCCTCTGGAATTTATGCTGGTAAAAGTGAAGAAAGAGCTGGCTTTGCGTTTTTCAAATTGGTGAGCCAATTTACTTCAGTATCGGGTATTGGCAAATCCATCCCTTCCCCACTGAATTAAATGCCACCTTTATTACGTAGTAATTTTCCTGTGCTCATAATCTGTTTCGGGACTTCACGTGCTGCCCCATCCATCAGTCTGTCTGCAGATACGCTATCTCACTCTTTTAATGCATACCTTCTAACTGACAGGGAAAGACCTTCTTCATTACTCATTTTTAGTGATTTCTGAGTGTTTATTGCTCCAACTTAAGAATTATGTTGGAAATTCCAAGTAAAATCCCCTTGAGATCTTTCTGGAAATGGATGGAATCTGAGCTGGAAGCAGATAAAGCTTTGGGACTCATGTTCTTCCTCCCTCCCTCCCTCCTTCTCTCTCTCTCTCTCTCTCTCTTTCTCTTTCTTCATCCTCTTTGGTCTCCCCTCTTCCCTTCTGGCTTTAGTAGTTACTCCTCATGGCTGTCCTGGTCTCACAACATTTTTGTTCTTTCATTGCAGATCCTGGTCAGGTTTTTTAGCATTTCTCAGTTGTCTTTTCTATTTGTCCCTATTGTCCCTCTTTGTATCAGATGCCTTCCCCAGTTCTAATCAGCAGGGGTGAGGGGTGGAGGAGTGATCTAAATATTAGGGTCGACACATAGGATGGATTTTCTCAAGACGGGTGTGGGCAATACAAACATTGGGGCACTTGTCTGGACTAGATCATAAATGTAAGCAGAATACATAGCACATAATAATTTTCAGTACGACTGCAAATTTTAAATATATAAAATTTAAATCATATGTATATTTATAAAAACATTTACTGAGTGCTTAGAATCAGCTAGGCACAGTGCTAAGTGCTTCACAACCATTATCTTATTAAATTGTCCTCAGTCGTATTAAATATTATTCTCACCATTTTAGAGCTGGGAGAACTGAGACTAGAGAAATATTTTTTTTAAAACATACTCAAATTCATAAGGTTAGTGTCAAAACCAGAAATTGAACCAAGCTCATTTTGTCTCCAAAGAGCAGTTTTCAATATTATACTCATATGCCTCCTAAAGGGCTGGAAGGAACTGCACAGAGAACTAACAGGGTTTGCCTGTGCTCAACACAATTGGCACTGATGGGATTTTCACAGAATAGAGTCTAGTGTTTAAAAGCCTACATAGGCTTCAGAATATGACCTGCAGTATTTAAATCCTGACTTTGCTGTTCACTTGCTGTGTATCCTTGGGCAAGTCACTTAACCTCTCTAAGTTTCACTTTTTCAGCTATAAAATGAAAATTTTAAAACATAATTAAAATGTAAAAATCTATGTCAGGAGTAATTATAAGAATCAAATGAGATAATTCATAATAAAGAGCCATAGTGCACTGTCACAGAGCAAGCTCAATAAACAGTATCTTGGGTAGTCTTATATTTTTCAGTATTTCCCAGAATTTCTCAGTAAGTATGTATCTCACCTCTACCTAAGTGGAAGGTGAGAGTAGAAGTTTGTTTATCTATAATAATGAATAAATACATTTTGAGGCAATATTGAATTACATTGAGCCATTTTCCCATTTCCCTGATGACTAACGCTGTGCATGTTTAAGAAAGCTATCAAGATTTTTGTTTGTAGTTGAAGGTCCAGAAGTTCAACAGCAGAACTTTTTAATTTCTGGGAAAACCTAACAGAGCCAGATGGACACTGCTTCCTCTAGCTCTCTGCTTTTACCGGTTCGGTTACCCAGGCACTCTCTGAATGCTGACCACTGTTCTATATTCTGTAAATGTCCTCTATGATGGTGTTTTTCAGAGTGAATTATTGAACCACCAGCTTCAGAATCCTTTGCTCTAAATACAGTTTCCGGAGCCCCAACTCTAGCCTACTGAGTCAGAATCTCAGGGGTGTGTCCCAGAAACATTAAAAAAAAAAAACAAAAAAAACCCACCAAAGACTAATTCCCTGGAGACTATATGTCCCCTGACATTTGATAATCACTACTCCAGGAGACCAGAAATTGAGGAAAGAAAATGGGAGGTGGGTTTTAAGTTCAGTTCTGACCTTAACTAGCTGTGTGTCCTTGAAAAAGCCCCTTCAACTCAGCCCATTAGTTTCTTCATCTATCCAATGGATCAGAAGTCTTCTGCAGTCTCTTCTAGGCACATTATTTTTTCCATCCATGTAAAACTGTATGGCACAAAGAGTAGTAGGAAAATGTTTCACAGAGAATATGGAACTTAATAAAGTATCTGAATTGTTTTTTAAATGGAGAACTTACTTGACAAAGTCTATCGAATATTCCAGACATCAATGTACATAGGTTAGAAGGATAATGAGACAGTATTCCTAACCTGAACCATTGCTTTCTTGTTGCAAAGTAGCCAAAGGAAAGTTATGGACAAATACTGCAAACAGCCTTGAATGTCAATATAAAAACTTTTGATTTGTGTAAGTAAGTAATCCGTCGTCACTGACAGCTGATGAGCAGGACAATGACATAATGGAAGTGATGTTTTGGATGTCAGGAAAAATAAGAGGTTTGTGGCAGAATGGGAAGTTAGGAGATTCCTAGGAATCCCTGGATAAGGAATAATCAGGGCATAAATGGGAGTAATATGGAACACATGAGAATCAGAAGTGATTCAAAGCGTTAAAAGCTTCCAACTTCAGCACTGACATAGAAAGAACTTGAATGTTGTCACTCCCATCCTTAAGAGAAAAACCTGGATAAGCTGAAAATTGATGCCTTTTCATGGACTTTTATGGACTCTCTGAGAGAGCTGAGGTCACAGAGAAAACCCCCAAATCTGGAGAGACACATTCTAAGAGTCAAAGTCCAGAATGAAGAGTCATAAAAGAGCCCCTTTGGTGTCCCAGGCAGGGAGAGGGAAAGAGTAACTATCGTCCAATAAACCCAAGCAGTCTTTATAACAAAGGCTCAATCTCAAAGGGAAAGACTTTACCAGAGCCTAATCCCACCTGGGCGTGGGCATTCCTGCCACTCTAGCCTCAGGGAGGAGGGAAGAAGCTAGAAAAAAGATCACAGCCTAAGGACGGAAGCACACCAGAAGGATGGAATTTAATCATAGCATCATAGAACACTTTCCTTCACCCACATTGTGACACCACGCCAATTGGGCTCTGGTATAATAGCAGTGGGTCACAACTAAAAGAGCTGCAAGACACATAGTCTATCTAAGTAAGAGTTCTTAGGAAAGCCCAAAGTCAACAGGGGAGACAAAAACAAGAACCTAGAGGAGGAGATTGAAACCTCTAGCATCTGAGGGCACAGCAATCATTAACAGCTCAGTATGTAGCCAGATTAACTTAACACTTTACACTAAAAACCTACTTGCTTCTGTTCCTATTATCTCCATTCATATTATCAGTCCGGCTTTCAACATAAAAATTACTTGACATGCTAAAAATCAAGAAAAAACACAGCATGAAGACACTACACAAGTATCAGAACCAGACTAAGGTATAGAAACAGAATTTGGAATTATCAGACTGAGAATTTAAGATAATTGTGATTAATATCAATAAATTAATACATAGATGGAAACATTAAGAACCAAAAGGAAATGATAGAAATCAAAAACACTGTACCAGAATGAAGAATCTCTTTGATGGGCTCCTCAATAGACAGGACACAGCCTAGGAAAGAATCAGTGAGTATGAAGACATGTCAATCGAACACCCTACACTGAAATGCAGATTTCAAAAAATGAAAAAACAGAACATCCAAGAATTATGGGACAATTTCAAAACATGTAAATATGCATAATTATAATACCAGAAGGAGGAAAAGAACAAAGTAAAAAAATATTTGAAATAATAATGGCAAAATATTTTCCAAAGATATTGACAATCATAGATTCAAGAAGTTCAGAAAATACCAAGGAAGATAAACATCAAAAAATCAACATCCAGGCATATCATGTTCAAACTGCAGAAAACCAAAGACAAATTGAAAACCTTGAAGCAACTCGGGGGTGGGTACTTTTTCTATAGCGGCACAAGGATAAGAATTGTGGTGAGCGTATCAAAAACCATGCAACCAAGAAGAGACTGGAGTGAAATATTTAAAGTGTTAAAAGTAAACATAAACAAAATCAACAGCCTACAAATTCTAAATCCAGCAAAATTATTTTTCAAAGGGGAAGGGGAAATCAAGTCCTTCTCTGATGAACAAAAATTGAGGAAATTCATCACCACAAGGCCTGTCTTGCAAGAAATGGTATAAGAATGGTATGTAAAGGCAGAAGGACACAGGTCAGAAACTAATAAGATATACAGAAAAAAAGGAAGAAGGGCTTCTCTGGTGGTTAAGAATCCTCCTGCCAGTGCAGGGGACACAGGTTTGAGCCATGGTCCAGGAAGATCCCATGTGCCGTGGAGCAACTAGGCCCGTGTGCCGCAACTACTGAGCCTGAGCTCTAGAGCCTATAAGCCACAACTACTGAAGCCTGCACATCTAGAGCCCGTGCTCCGCAACAAAAGAAGCCACCGCAATGAGAAGCCCGTGCACTGAAACAAAGAATAGTTCCCATTTGCCACAACTAAAGAAAGCCCGTGTGGAGCAACAAAGACCCAACGCAGCCAAAAATAAATAAATAAATTTATTTTTTTAAAAAAAGAAAGAAAGAAAGGAAGAGCATCAGAGAAGGATTGTATGAAATAAAATATTTTTCTTATTCTTAATTGAACTTAAAGCTATCTGTCTAAGTAATGTATTAATGAAATAATATATTCAGTTATTACAGCATGTGGATAAGTGAAATGAATAACAAGAAGTCATGAGGAACAGAGGGAGGAATTGGGAATACAGTTGACCCTTGAACAAGACGAATCTGAACTGCATGGATCCACTTATATGTGGATTTTTTTCACTAAATACATACTATAGTAATACACGATCTGTGGTTGATTGAATCACGGTTGTGGAACTGTGGAAAAGGAGGGCCAACTGTAAAGTTATACATGGATTTTTGACTGCACGGTGGGCTGGTATCCCTAACTCCCATATTGTTCAAGGGTCAACTGTACTCTGTTACAAGTTATCTGTAATACATGTGAAGCAGTATGGTGTTATTTGAAGGTAGATTTAGATTAATTTAAAATATATCTTGGAAATTCTAGGGCAACCACTAAAAAAAAAAGTTTAAAGAAGTATAATTTATATGCCAGGAGAGGAGATAAAAATGGAAGCATATAAAATGCCTTCTCTAGGCAGAAAAAGAGGGGTAAAATAGAAAAAAAAAAGAGCAAATACAATGAAGAGAAAACATTTACAAACGTGCTAATTATCAATCCAACTATATCGATAATCACCATAAATGTGAATGATCTAAATTCACTATTAAAAAGACAGAGATTGTCAGAGTGGATAAAAAATAAGGCCCAGTCAGATGTTATTTACAAGAAACCCACTTTAAATATGAAGACACATGTATAGATTAAAAGTAAGAAGATGGAGAAAGATATACTATGTTAACACCAATCAAAAGAAAGCTGGAGTAGTTACATTAATTTCAGACAAGTAAATTTCAGATCAAGGAGAATTATGAGGGATAAAGAGAGACATTATACAGTGATGAAAGGGTTAATTCTCCAGATCAATTAATCCTAAATCCACATGCACCTAACACAAAGCATCAAAATATGTGAGGCAAAAACTACAAGGAAAAACAGATAAGCACTACTATGGTTGGAGACTTCAACACCTTCCTATCATTAATTGATAAATCAAGCTGGCAGAAAATCAGTAAGGATATAGCTGACCTGAAAGCACTAGCAATCAAATCATTCTAAGTGACATTTATAGACTATCCTACCCAGCAACAGCAGAATACACATTCTTCTCTAGCTTGCATGGAACATTCACCAAAATAAACCAAATTTTGGGCCATAAGACACACCTTAACAAGTTTAAAAGAATAGAAATCCTGCAAAGAATGCTCTTAGACCATGATAAAAATTAAATCAGAAATCACTAACAGAAAAATATTAGGAAAATCCTCAAATTTTTTGAGATTAAACAACACACTTCTAAATAACACATGGATCAAAGAAAAAGTCTCAATATAAATTTTTAGCAATATTTTGAACCAAATGAAAATACAACTTATCAAAACTTATGTGATGCAGCAAAAGTAGAGCTTAGAGGGCAACTTATAACATCAAATGCTTATATCAGAAATCAATCATTTAAGCTTCCATCTCAGGAAATTAGATACAGAAAGTCAATTAGACCTAAAACAAGCAGAAGAAAAGAGGTATTAAAAAATAGATCAATAATCAATAAAGTTGAAAACAGGAAAACAATCAAGAAAATCAATGAAACCAAAAACTGATTTAAAAAAAAAAACTCCATAAAATTGATAAATCTCTAGCCATGCCAACTAAGGATAAAAGATCAAGGGACTTCCCTGGTGGTCCAGTGGTTAAGACTTTGCCTTCCAATGCAGGGGCTATGGGTTTGATCCCTGATCAGGGAGCTAAGATCCCACATGCCTCGCAGCCAAAAAACCAAAACATAAAACAGAAGTAATATTGTAACAAATTCAATAAAGACTTTAAAAATGGTCCACATTGGGCTTCCCTGGTGGCACAGTGGTTGAGAGTCCGCCTGCCGATTCAAGGGACACGGGTTCGTGCCCTGGTCCGGGAAGATCCCACATGCCGCAGAGCAGCTAGGCCCATGAGCCATGGCCGCTGAGGCTGTGTCTGGAGCCTGTGCTCCACAACAGGAGAGGCCACAACAGTGAGAAGCCCGCGTACCGCAAAAAAAAAAAAGGTCCACATCAAAAAAAATTTTTAAGACAAGTTTTAAAAATAAAATAAAAGACACAGGTAACAAATATCAGAAAAGAAAGAAGTGTCATTGTTACTGATCCCATGGACAAAAAGAATTACAAGGGACGACTCTACTGGATTTCGTGAATGGCTTGACCTATTAAGTGAAGAAGAGAAAAGAGCCTGTGTAGCTGACAGATGAATGATTCTGGATAGAAGGAGGACTGTTCCTAGGAGAACATGTCACATCTCAGGAGAGTGAGTAGGTACTCAGGAACCATCAATAAGGGGATGTATGGGAAGGGAAGAAGGTGGATAAACCAGGGTCAGGATTGGCGGTAACAGCCTAACTGCAGGGTTGTGTCACCCCCCCACAAAGAGGAAAGTGGCTAATATTTCGCAGTTGCTTGGTGGCAGGTCTTCTTCCAAAGAAGAAACAAACACAAGCAATTTATGTAGAAACAATATACTTGCTATCCATATGCAGTTTTTTGTTTGTTTGGGGTTTTTTTTGGCTGTGTTGGGTCTTCGTTGCTGCATGTGGGCTTTCTCTGGTTGCGGCGCGCGGGGGCTACTCTTGGTTGCGGTGCGCGGGCTTCTCATTGCGGTGGCTTCTCTTGCTGTGCAGTGTGGGCTCTAGGTGCATGGGCTTCAGTAGTTGTGGCACATGGGCTCAGTCGTTGTGGCTCGTGGGCTCTAGAGCGCAGGCTCAGTAGTTGCGGTGCACGGGCTTAGTTGCTCCGCGGCATGTGGGATCTTCTGGACCAGGGCTTGAACCTGTGTCCCCTGCATTGGCAGGTGGATTCTTAACCACTGCACCACCAGGGAAGTCCCCATACGCAGTTTTAAGGAAAGGCCCCTATATATACAAGCTCCCTCCAAGTAAAAAGCTGACTTCAGGGCCCTCGTGTGTAGAAATTCTGAAGTGACCACCACAGCCAGTGAAGCAGGGTATAATGAGGAACTAGTTTCAGTCCCCAGAGGAGCTCTCTGTGATGATGGGCTGTAGCTACAGGAGTGTGTAGAGTGATAGACAATGGTGGAGACAGGGAACTTCATCACAGTTCCAGCTGAGCAGTGAACCACTCACCTTCCGGGGAGGCGAGGAGAGTCTATGCTCCCAGCAGGAGTTGTAAGCGTCAGGCAGTGTGCTAGGGCTCTACTACACTCAGGACAAGGCTGCATGGGGGGAGCTGGGGGTACAGAAAGGGAGAAAATCCCAGTGGTGTGGGCACAACAAACATGCCTTCATGCCTAAAGCAAGAATTGTGTTCCAGATACCAGCTTCAAGTAATTTAGTTATTACTGTATTTTTCATTTTAAAGATAAGAAAACAGGTCAGAGCAATTAGTTAACATAGCTAATAAAGTCATGTAACTTAGTTAAGTGACAGAGCTGGTACTTAGGCTAAGATTCTCTGTCTCCATCACCAGATGGACTTCCTACTATTAATTCATCGTGCCCAGTCACCTTTGTCAGCTGCCACCTACCCCAGCACCAAGGTCCTCCAGCCAGTAAACTGGAACTTGTACTAATTCCCAATCAATCATGAGCAGGTGCCTATTAACTTCTCTGGAGTTTATTCTAAACATGGGAATAATAATAACAATATCAACATTAGCATTGTTGAGAAGATGATGCGCGAGTCACTGGGTTAGTTGTAAGCGAAGAGTACTTTTCAAAATCTAAAAGGCTGTACACATAATTGGGTAAAAGATTTTGTGAAGATGTGTATCTTGGGGGCATAAGAAACAAGTGGATATGCAATGGAATATTATTTAGCCATAAAAAGAAGGAGATCCTGCTGTGTGCAACAACATGGATGGACCTTGAGGGCATTATGCTAAGTGAAATAAGTCAGACAGAGGAAGACAAATACTGTGCTATCTTACTGATATGTGGAATCCAAAAGTAAACAACAAACAAACAAATGAACTCACAGATACAGAAAGCTGACTGGTGGCTGCCAGCAGCGGGGTGAGGGTTGAACAAAATGGGTGAAGGTGGTCAAAGGGTACAAACTTCCAGGTATAAAATAAACAAATCCTTAAAAAAGAGAGAAATACATGGAATAACAAAGCCATAAATATCTGAACTCTTCATAGGAGAAAATTTAGTGTGTGTAGTATAGAGAAAAAATAAAGAAGCAAGAAATTCAGTTGCAGTTAGGGGGTGGGAAAATCTGCAGCCTATACTGTCACAGAATCCAAGGACAGCCAGATCCCAAGAAAGCATGGAAGAATCAATGCTGCCAAAAGGCCCAGAAAGTTTAATTAAAGTAAAGTAACTGGGGACTTCCCTGGTGGTCCAGCGGTTAAGACTTTGCCTTCCAGTGCAGGGGCCCCAGGTTCAATCCCTGGTCGGGAAACATGAGATCCCACATGCCATGCAGCATGGCCAAAAAAATTTTTTTAATTTAAAAACATAAAGTAACTGGAAGTAGTTAGAAGGAGACCATTGGTCATCTTGATGAGAGAATTATGGGGGAAGTTGTTGGAAAGGACACCACGATGAGTGAGTCAAGGTTTGCTTGAGGTAAGTGTAGCAGATGGCTTGGGTGATACAAAGATTGAGTCAGGGACCACACACTATCTGCTTTAGAATCTGGGCAATAAAAGGAAGAAACAGCAGTAGCTAAGGTAAGTAACAATTTTCTTTATAGCTAATGAGATCTGAGCAGAAATGGCGGAGAGATATGAAAAACAGATGGGCTTAGCGTTGGAAGCAAAGCTCCCAGGTGTCGAGCGTGGCCAAGAGCATGAGCACGGTGAGAGGTATAAGATAGTCACCTAGACGCAGGGCTATGTTAAGATGGAGAATGGGATGGATAAAGTTACAGAGATGGTTTCCCTTATGAGATGAAACTTTACATCAGATTTTTCATTGCATAAATATTTCAGGAGTAAGATGTATTCCAGAGACCTCAGACCTATCAGGGCCAGGAAAGTAATAGCAGAAGAGACCTAATATGACATGCTATTATTTAAGAATCTTGAATTTCCACAAAGCAGTGTGCTCTCTCACATTTTTCTTGAAGAAGGTGACCCTCTTAGTTTATGTCTCACTTTCTCCATTTTGATAGAGACAGGGTCAAAGAGAAGGGTAAGAAAACCAACACTCTATGGGTGCTTACAAAGCAACCCTCACTTGTTCTCAGGATGGAGGAGATAATACAAAGTGGTGAAGTCTGAGGGGAACTAAGGTGCATGTTGTAAAGGGGACAGTTACTGCTCAGTTCCTACTCACTGTTGTCATGTGTTGGGGGATGGGGGTGGTCAGGAACTGTCACATCTCCCAATATTTTAAGAAAAGCCAGGGACTTCCCTGGCGGTCCAGTGGTTAAGACTTCACCTTTCAATGCAGGGAGTGTGGGTTCGATCCCTGGTCAGGGAGCTAAGATCCCACATGCCTCACAGCCAAAAAACAAAACATAAAACAGAAGCAATATTGTAACAAATTCAATAAAGACTTTTTAAAAAATGGTCCACATCAAAAAATCTTTAGAAAAAAAAAAAAAAAGAAAGAAAGAAAAGCCAGAACACTAGATGTTTATGTGAAATATCCTGATTGTTGTATACTGGCTCAATCAAAAAACAAAACAAGAGTGGGTCAGCCATCTGGGCGGCAGACCTGCATCCCCTGTTGTACACATTCAATTCAACCTGTCATAAACCTGGGAGACAGCTTTTGATACCTGAGAGTCAAAGTTACTTGTGGTTTCCTTTGGTTGCACTGATTAAAGGGAAAAGGAAAAAAAAAAAATCCTTCAAAGCCAAGTGAGCAACTGGGATTAACGGTTTACCAGGACAGTTGATACTGGGAAGACGGACAAGAGGCTTAAGCTAAACAGGTTCTGGAGAAGCTGAGCAGTTGTTTGGTTTTGATGCTATGGGGCATTCTCGTGGTCCTTAAATCAGGTTAAGCTAGGGTATGCTTTACCTACAATGACGAAGCTACATGTACGTGGTAATCCAATCGAATTGGTAAAATGAATTATGGTGAAATGCCATCAGGCATTAAAAACATAATGATTTAGAAAGATTAAGAGTTTCTCACTTTACACTGGTTACTGTTCCAAACATTATTATCAAATTTTTAAGCCTTAATACAGATTAAAATATTTTGTACAGCATGATTTCATAGGTCCATAAATTATTATTTTTTCTTTTCATTTTCTAAAACAAGATCCTCTTTTTCCTAAAGTTGTGTTGTTTAGGTTCTGGCATAACATAAATGAACACTATAGGGGGCTGTGACTCCGGTTGGCAGGATGTTAGGAGATTTTAGTTTGTATCATTATCACACTCACACTAAAGGAGCCAAGGAATATCCCCTTCTATGTTTATGTCAGAGAAGATTTCACAAAGATATTTCCAAATCTCACAGTATAATACCCGCCCAGATCTCCTCCCTCTAATTCTCCATCCCTTTGTGGTGGAGTCTGCTGCTTGTCTCCAAGAATCCATTCCATCCAGGACAGTAGAATTTTAGCTGGGTACCAGGTCCCTCAGGAGAAGACAAAATTCCTGGTACTCGTGTACCCATGCAACTAAAAAGTGACACAGTTTTGGTCCATGTGATGTAAGAAGAAGGCAAATTTCCAGAACCTTTCTTTAGGGCTGTTGGCCTATGAGCTTTGCCCTCTTCTTCTTAGTCTCTTTTTACATCTTACTGCCTAGCATGTAGAGGCCACCATCATCTTGGATCAAAAGGATGAGGCCATATTCTCGGGATGACAAGATGTGACCTGGAATAAGATAGAATAGTTTGCAGCAGAGGGCTCTTCCTACTTCTCTGGGCTGTATGCTTAAAGCTGAATTCTACCTTAAATAATGTAACTTCCTACCTAATTATAACTACATCTAATGTTTGTGTCAGGGTAAGGCAGCCAATAAATCACAACCCTGCCTTCACCCTTTGTCATAAGAGGTCTAATATCATCCTTTACACTCTAAACAAACCATGACCAGAATTCTTGATACCTCATTTAAATTTTTAGAAGGCTAAGCTGATACGTTGGCTAAGCTAGAATATCGATTCTCTACCTTTTTCATCAAAACTTTTGCTTACAGTTTTAATTACCAAAATTCATAATGCAATTGGAAATCTGGCTAGAGTCCTTCCATAACCCCATTTACTTTAATTTTTTTAAATTACCTTTTCTTAGTACTTTATTCCATCAAGTAAACATTAAAACCCTTATATTAAGTTTCCCCAAAAACCATGCTGAATTTTTAATTGACATTTCATTAAATTTATGTTAATTCCAAGAGAATTGATCACTTTTCTACAGTAAACCTTTCCTTCCAAGGAAGTATTTCCATGTACTTATTCAAGTTTTCTTTTCTGTCCAGTCATAAAGCCCACATATTTCTCATTAAGTTACTTCCTGGATATTTTTATAGATTTTGTTGCTTTTGAAATGCCAATTTGTTGTTAGATATTTTGATCCTAATACATCATAAAACTAAACAAACCTTTGAAGGAAAAACAAAATTGACTGGATAATAAACTTACAAATTTTTAAAAACCTGAGGTGAAAATCCCACTATAAATGTTCCAGTAACTCTGTCTACTACAAAATAAAAAAAAATAGGGAAGTTTTATTTAATATGGAGGGAAATCATACCCAAGTATATTTTCTGAATGCTTTGTCTCATTTTGGTAGTCGTTCACTTCTTTATAACGATTACTGTTATAAAAAATGACGTTGCCATTTCTATTCCTCTTTTATGAAATTGGAAGACTTATGAGATAAAAAGAATGTTTATGTTTATTTAGTTCTTCCCTCTCATTTTATGCCCCATGAAGTAAGAAAGATGATAATGGCTTGGCCAAGATCACCCAGTTATTTTTTTTTAAGTGATGGCATCAAACAGGTACAATGAGTGGAACAGTAAAAAGAGAAGTGTTTTATTGTCCAATAAACATGGGTTTTAGGGAATTCCCTGGCAGTCCAATGGTCAGGACTCTGTGTTTTCACTGCTGAGGGCATGGGTTCAATCCCTGGTTGGGGAGATAAGATCCCATAGGCTGAGCAGTTCGGTCAGAAACAAACAAACAAAAAAACAAAACAAACGAACAAAAAAGCATGGGTTTGAATCCTCGACTCCCACATACAAACTGGAAAACTGGCCTCTTTCTGTCTCAGTAGCCTGCTCTGTAAAAATTGTGGGCCATTACATCAAACTTGTAGGGCTTTGATGAGGATGAAATAACAGATTGCATTAAAAACACTCAGCTCACGGCTGAGCACATGACACCATCTGTGCTTCAGGAGTGCTCCGTCCCATCTACATCTAGGGATAGGAAGGCTTCTGCCAACAGCTACAGAAGGGAATTCTCGGGACTTCCCTGGTGGTCCAGTGGTCCAGTGGTAAAGAATCTGCCTTGCAATGCTGGGGACACCGGTTTGATCCCTGGTCAGGGAACCAAGATCCCATATGCCCGGGGGTAATTAAGCCCACGCGCCGCAACTAGAGAGCCCACAAGCCGCAAACTACAGAGCCCACACACTCTGGAACCCCCAGGCCACAACTAGAGAGAAGCCTGCACGGCGCAATGAAGAGCCCAGGTGCTGCAACGAAAGATCCCGCATGCCACATCAAATATCCTGCATGCTGCACCTAAGACTCGACACAGCCAAAGATAAAAAAATAAAATAAAATAAAATATTAAAAAAAAGAAAGAAGGGACTTCTCTATGAAGCAAAAGGGATTACATTATTCCAACAGCTACAGGGAAAACTGGGAAAATAATCTTCATTCCAAGGACCAGTGGAAATAAAATAATGAGGCTGCCCCCAATATAGCAGAAGGTATTTGAATGTGTAGCTCTAAAGATGATTAGTGGCAGGTAAGCTGGCGTGGCCATGAAGATTCCCGTTGAGTTTGGAGCTTGTTTCCATCTGAGGCAGAGTGCCCCTAATGTGAGGAGTTTTAATGACTTGAGTTTGGAGCCACTTTAATATTTGTAACTGTGGATTAGAATTTCTGTCTCCCTATTTTTCCAGGCCAGTCGCTGGAGAGTATATAATTTACGTCTAACTTTTATCCATAGAGGGTCCAGTAGTCGATTGGTGTTTTCTCCATACCAGGTACCACCCCATACAAATCTGTGACATGAATCTTAGGTTTCTTTTCAGGTATCCAGTCCTGGAAGGACATAGAATATCAGCACATGCTGCCTGAAGGGTAATATCCTGGCAGGCAGTGACTCGGACACATGCCAGGTCCAGAAAAGCACAGCATCCGGCCAACTCTTAAATAATCAATTCCGACAATTACAGACGGAACAGAATTTACACACAGGAAATGTCCATCAGAGAATGTCTCTGTGTAAGATCAGGAAGGTTCACTTTGCTGACCCAGGAACTTCAAGTGTCACTTGTTAGAAGAGGCTGATTATGTTTATGTTTGTTGTTTGTCTACGTGATAATTTCCCTTCTCTTTATGTTGCGTTCAGGTCAGATTACTCCTGAAGAAATCTTATTTTGCTGATTATCTGGACACTAAAAGGATTATGCTACTCAACTCCACAATGTCACAAACAGTTCTCAAAGAAATATTTTATTGGTTTTGACATGACGTCCAGAAATAAATAATCACCACGAGAAGCATGGTTTCAGAGTTCATTCGACAGGGACTGTCCTGGTGCCTGAGAAAGACGTAGAAGGTTAAGAAGCTATGCTTATAAAATGCTATCTCACCCTATCAAAACAAAATTACGTATGTTCTTAAAAATTCAGGCAATAATTTTTCTTACATTAAGTATTACCTTTCACATACATTTTTGCTTCCTATTCCATTTAAGAATATTGAAGTTATTCACTATGTGTTCCTTCATAAAAGTCCCTCTTCCCCTGAAAACAGCTTTGTAGTTATATTAACCTATATCCACATATCCAAATAAAGAATCCAATGAATAGGAAAACTATTAAGGAAAAGGCTAATTTATAACTGCACGAAAAGTTAATGTTTCTAAGTGTCCAAAACCCCACAAGAACACTTAAAAGTAAAATATAAGCAGGAACAAAATCAAGGCTAATATCTTTAGTAAATATACTTCTATTAAGACACAAATAAAAACTGTTAACCCAAAAGAAAAATGGGCAGAGAATACAAACAGGGAATTTACAGATGAAGAAACAGAACTGGTCGTTATGCATAAAAAATGTTCACACTCTGCACATATGGTCAACTTATCTTTGATAAAGGAGGCAGGAATGTACAGTGGAGAAAGGACAGCCTCTTCAATAAGTGGTGCTGGGAAAACTGGACAGGTACATGTAAAATATGAGATTAGATCACTCCCTATCACCATACACAAAAATAAGCTCAAAATGGATTAAAGACCTAAATGTAAGGCCAGAAACTATCAAACTCTTAGAGGAAAACAGGCAGAACACTCTATGACATAAATCACAGCAAGAACCTTTATGACCTACCTCCTAGAGGAATGGAAACAAAAACAAAAATAAACAAATGGGACCTAATGAAACTTCAAAGCTTTTGCACAGCAAAGGAAACCATAAGCAAGACCAAAAGACAACCCTCAGAATGGGAGAAAATATTTGCAAATGAAGCAACTGACAAAGGATTAATCTCCAAAATTTATAAGCAGCTCATGCAGCTCAATAACAAAAAAAACAAACAACCCAATCCAAAAATGGGCAGAAGACCTAAATAGACATTTCTTCAAAGAAGATATACAGACTGCGAACAAACACATGAAAGAATGCTCAACATCATTAATCATTAGAGAAATGCAAATCAAAACTACAATGAGATATCATCTCACACCAGTCAGAATGGCCATCATCAAAAAATCTAGAAACAATAAATGCTGGAGAGGGTGTGGAGAAAAGGGAACACTCTTGCACTGCTGGTGGGAATGTGAATTGGTACAGCCATTATGGAGAACAGTATGGAGGTTCCTTAAAAAACTACAAATAGAACTACCATATGACCCAGTAATCCCACTACTGGGCATATACCCTGAGAAAACCATAATTCAAAAAGAGTCATGTACCAAAATGTTCATTGCAGCTCTACTTACAATAGCCCGGAGATGGAAACAACCTAAGTGCCCATCATCGGACGAATGGATAAAGAAGATGTGGCACGTATATACAATGGAATATTACTCAGCCATAAAAAGAAACGAAATTGAGCTATTTGTAATGAGGTGGATAGACCTAGAGTCTGTCATACAGAGTGAAGTAAGTCAGAAAAAGAAAGACAAATACCGTATGCTAACACATATATATGGAATTTAAGAAAAAAAATGTCATGAAGAACCTAGGGGTAAGACAGGAATAAAGACACAGACCTACTGGAGAACAGACTTGAGGATATGGGGAGGGGGAAGGGTGAGCTGTGACAAAGGGAGAGAGAGGCATGGACATATATACACTACCAAACGTAAGGTAGATAGCTAGTGGGAAGCGGCTGCATAGCACAGGGAGATCAGCTCGGTGCTTTGTGACCACCTAGAGGGGTGGGATAGGGAGGGTGGGAGGGAGGGAATCATAAGAGGGAAGAGATATGGGAACATGTGTATATGTATGGCTGATTCGCTTTGTTATGGAGCAGAAACTAACACACCATTGCAAAGCAATTATACTCCAATAAAGATGTAAAAAAAAAAATGTTCACACTCCATATTAACTGAAAGACGTGACGCAGAAAGGAAATCAGATGATTACAAATTAAAACATAACTTTATATCTCATTCATAAGACCGATAAAAATTTTAATGTTCTGCAATATCACTTGCTGGTAAGAAAGTGGAGAAATGGGTTGTACGAGACTTTGCTGGCAGGAGTATAATAAAGTGGTATGACTAACCAAATGGCATTTTGTCAGTAGCTTGTAAAATTAAAATGCACATATCTTACCACTCAGAAATTCCACTTTCAGTAAACATCTTCCAGAAATATTTGCACACCAACATGGAGAGACAGGTACAAGGATGTGTACAAGCATTGCTTGTAATAGTCAAACCTTAGAAACGTGATAGAACATTATTTGGCAATTATGGGGTTTTCAATAATCAAGTACACATGTGGAATGTTATATAGCAGTTAAAAGAAATTTTAAATATATATATTTAACATATATAAAGGAAAGCTCTAAAAAGCATATCGTTGAGTAAAGAAGCAAATTACAGAATATGGGTATGGTATTTTATCACTTATATAAACTTAAAACACACACAATGAATAATATACTACTTAGAGTTCATGGGTACTGTAGTTATAAAGTGTACTTCAATTTATCTGCAGTGTTTTATTTCTTCTATTAAAAGCACATAGGGAAAATACTATAAAATGTTAATCATCATCATTTTTAGGCATGGAGATGGTTTTCTTATTCTTTTTACTTTAAGAAAGTGAAGGAAAATATTATTACAAAAAGTCAAGAAAGAGACATTGGCCAAAGATATGAATAGGTAATCTACAGAAGAGAAGTACAAGTAAAAATGTATTCAACATCACTATCAGACAAAGGCCTGCAAATTCAAGCCACAAGTGGCACAGATTTTTGATAAAGCACACAGTGCACAGTGGGCATGCTGCCCAAGGAAGCATGGGCGGGTGGAACGGGCTCTTTTCCTATAATCCCGCTTTCCCCTTCACGGACCTTGGGGAGCCAGAGCACTGGATTGAGGAGAGGAAGAAGGATTAAAAGAATAAAGAGAAATGGAGTAGAATATACCCCTTCCCTCTTCTGTTCCCGAGGGCCAGAGTCAGACCTGATTATTAGGGAGTGGAAAAGTTTTGAATTACATAAGAAGTTTTAAACTTGATTTTAGGACTTTTCTACCCATGAACATGTGACTTAATAACCTTAACAAGACTATTCTTACAAGTGAATGTGTCAGATTCAAGATGACATCATGAGGCTTAGATAGGAGAGTTGAGTCCATAGAATTGAAGCAATGATAGACAAATTGAAACAAGACACCAACTTAGATAAGCCACAGACCAGAAATTTGGAAGACGAATCACATTTTGATAGAGTAACCGTATGTCTGTTGCCAAGGCGAGTCCCTGATTCTGTTTGTTTTTCCAGAGTAATTACTAACAACACTCTCTTTTATTCTCAGAAGTGCCCTGGTTTGGATAACAACGAAAAGCAGAAGGATTAATTCATTTGTTCAAGGATAATCAACTAAAAAGTGGCAGCCCTGGAATTCAAGCCAGGTCTGTCTGGCTCCAAACTCTGTGCTCTTTCCACTGCTATTAAATATTACTAATATGGACTAGTAGGCTGAATCAGTAAAGCTCTGCAAATAAGGTTTAAGAAAAATGAATTATAACTATTACTTTCAAGACTATACCAGACATAATACTTAAGCCAATAATTGTTGGCTCATAGAAGCCCTTGGGGATTGCTCTTAATGAATAAATGAGTAAGATGTGCATACAACGCAAGCATCTGGTTCTAAAGAGATTGAAAAATATATTTTCTTAAGTATATCAAACACTTAGAGTTTACATTTTCTGCTTGCCTACACGTTTTCCCCATTAGCCAAACAAAGGTAAAGGTCTATGTTTGAATGGTCATGAATTTCAAATTAGTAGGGTTCATAAAAAATTGTTTTTATGTGCATTCATAAAACTAATGAAATGGGATCACTATTCATAAAAGCTTAAAATATCAAGCAATAATTTTAATGCCAAGTAAAACTGTAAATTGTGTAAAAATTATATGTCACTTCCTTTCAAGTATCAAATTACAAAATTGTGGCCCTTTTTAAAGAGAGAGAAGTTTGAGTGTGTATTTGCAAAAAGTTCATCCTTAGGGACATATTCTGAAATATTAAAAATATTAACAATGTTTCTGAAAACTACATACAACTCATGGTGTAAGCCACATTACGCATGCTTATACATGAATGTTTGCTGATATATTTAATCTCACAGTTTATCTGTAAATATGCTATTATTTTCTTTTAGATCAAAAAGGAAACCTCCCAGACTAGGAAGCAATTTTTCAATTTCTGTCCCTCTAAACCATGTACTGGAGGGAAATTACCAAGAGATCTGCATTGAGATGGAATGGTAGGGAAAATAGAAGCTTTGTTCCCCTCTCTGCCCATCCTCAGCTGTGTGACCTTGGGTAAACTGTTCAACCTCTCTGAGTCTCAATTTACTTTCACGCAAAATCGGAATGTTACTCTCTCACAATTTTTAATAGGCTGAAAACTCAAAGTGAGATATTTGTATAGCAACATTTTTCAAAGTACCTTTAGAAACAATAATCTTCCTTTGTCAAAGGATAGTACAAATTCATTATATTAGTATTATTATTGGAATAGATTTCTTCCAAAACACACTAACCTCAAGAAGCAAAGGATACTTCCTAACATGGGGGTCTCAGCATTCCAAAAGGGCAGCAAAGAAAAGGGGGGAGGGCAGTCTAGGAATGGTGGGAGGGGGGATTAGGAGACGCCACGGAGGAATGAATCAACTCTCAGCAGATCCCTGCTTTTCAAAACGTGTACATGTTGGGGTGGATGAATCCCTTAAAAGCTCCTGGTCTGACAAGTCCACTGGCAGTTGTGCAACCCAGCCCTCTGCAGCTTCCGGGGGAAGTCCCACCTCCGCCCGGACTCACCACGTTCTGCAGCTGACCTCCGCCCGGAGCCCTATAAGGAAGGTCCACACTTGGCAGACATGGGGAGCAGAGGCACAGGCTTTTAACGAGCTCTCATTCCTAAGAGGCTCTCTCATCGCAGGAACCTTTGTCCTGCCACGTGCTTCCTCCTGCTATCTGCCCTGCTCTCCAGGCGCTGGAGGCTGCAGTTAGCTACAGGTAGAGATGCCATGTCTGGCTGGAGACCCTGGGTGTCTCATTGCCAGGGCTTGGTTGGGGCGGAGAACAGGCAATGCTCAGAACAAAGTCCAGGGACCCTTCCTGGACTGGGCACTCTAAGTATCTTCTGCAGAAGAAGTGCTGGCTGGGCAGCAACAGAGCCAGCCTCTGATGGGCACCAGGTCACACGTGAGAGCCAGCCTTCTGTGACACACCCTGAACATCGTGTTATTTCCTCAAGGAGGGAGCATTCCCTCATCCCAAAAGTCTCAACCAGTGGCTGCCTGGGTGGCTATAGTTCTGAAGTTTAAGGGCACAATAGGTTTGTAACTTCATTCATTCAAGCCATGAGGATAAGGGCCCACGATTGTCAGAGACTCTTCTGTCTATTGTACCTGTATGGGCTGCAGTGTCAACAGGGCTGCGGTTGGCACCTTGCAGAGACTGCATTCTACCAGGAGGAGACAGATAACAAGCCATTACATCAACATCATCTTTATGGAGTGTGCTTAGTATTTGAAGAAAACAGAGGTGATATGAAAACACAGGGGGTCTAGGCGTTAGGAACAGCACTTATGAGAAGTTAGTCAGGAAGATCCTGTAGAGGTGAACTGAGATGTGCTGGGTGAGCAGGGTGCAGCCATGGAGAGAATTCTAAAAGGAGCATTCCAGACAGAGAGGTGTGATGTACACAGTGCCAGGGAGAAGCTTCTGCAAGGGAAGGACTGTGTCGGGAGGTGTTTTATAAACCGTAAGGCATTGGAAAGTAATGTCTTATCAGCACCATTATCTTTTGGGCGGTCCTTATCCTGCACCCTTCGGACAAGAAAGCTGGCTGGGCCTATGATGGGTGATCACCAACCCCACCCCCGTGCTCATATGGATGGTGTCCTTTGTTTACCTTGCAGTGTGTCACTAGGGGTTGTCTTTCCCCTCTTCTCCTTCTGACGGAGAGTTCTTTGAAAGCGGATGTTCTGCCTTTTGTTTTTGTGGCACTCGTACCTAGTAGAGCAATTCAGCATAAGATAGGTGCCTTACGAATATGTGCCAAATAAATGAATGAACGAGTCAAAGTCTGTGTACGTGTGGGAGAATGGGCTGCTTTCAGAGTGGCCCAGGGAGAGAGTAGCTGAAATTTTTTCCCCCAGTTTTATTGAGATGTAAACTACCTGCAACACGGAATAAGCTTAAGGTGTACAGCATAATAACTCGTGAAATTATGATTGCAAAGTGACAGGCAGAGTTATTCCCAAGGGAGTCTGTCACCACATAGACATCACTGCCGCTTTCAGATCGGTCCTGTCTGCTTCTCCAGGCATGGATTAAATGAGCACTTTTTCAGCTACTTTCTTTTGTTCCCACTTGGAAGGAAGGATACCTCTCCTTTATATAGGCAAAATTCAGTCTCAACTAGCTATAATACGAGGTGTAAGGAAATACATGCTAAGTAGAAGGAAAAGGAAAAGGAATAATGAAAAAAGAAAAGCTGAGAAAATGTAAGAGAAAAAAGTAAAAATCCTAGCCCTTAGATGATAATATGCTTTTTTATAATGGCCAATCACTGATACCTTGATTTCGTGAATGAGGCTCCCAAAACAAGTCTAAAATGCAGGTCGCATCTAGGTTCTGATATCATATGGCAGTTATATTATTTGAAATGCCAATTGATTATTAGAAACACATTTCTTTAGCTTTGACTACCACGTAACAGACAGGTAACTATTATATCGTTGTTAAACCCCAGTAAATACTGCTTATTGGAAACACATTTCTTTCGATTCAACAATATGATTGTGTATGTATCTATTACAGAAATCTTGAAACTCTATCAATTTGTGCCAAAAACACATCTCTTTTCTTTTGAGTTCGTCAGTCTCAAGATATTGTCTCAAATGGAGTACTATTAAATCTCCAATAAGTATCTCAGTAATAAATGGTGACTGCAGCAGGAAAAGTTTGGCAGTTTGTTTAATCACTCAGAATAATAACTGGAAACAAGAGCACTCTGCACATTAAAAGCAGATTTGTTCAAAGCATGTTGGCCACTTTGTGTCTAGACTGAACTACTGCTGGATCAAATGTTTTGGACAAAAATTTGTAGCAGCAAAACCCTTTTCAGGGGCCAATGAATCACTCTGTGGGTTGGGTGCATTTTTCTACCCAGTGGATTTATTGTAGCATTCCTAACTTTTTTGGATTCACGCTACACTCAGGAGCCCTGGGCTAGACCTCAGGCTGGAGTTGTGTAATTAAAGAAGAAAAAGGAACAGAGTTTAAAGAGATGAAAGGATGTAAACTATCACCTAGTCTAACATACTCATGCTATACAGCTGAGCAAGCCGAGGCGACTGGTTAGTTCAGGGCCATTTACCCAGGTTCTGGTCCATTTACCCTTTTGGGAGAATGTAATAGATACACAAAATCTAAACACAGTTCTGCATTACATTTTTTTTCACTAAAGGGAAAAAGTCTTTAATTCCTCTGGAACTGGGTGGAGGGTAAAAGATATTCGCTGTTTTATAATTATATTTATTTCCTGCTTCATTACGGATTAGGATAGTAAGAAAGAACATGATTCATATGGTAGTTGTGAAGCCAGGCTAACATTCAGTTTGCCAGTGGGGAAAATAATGAAAGACCTTTTTACAGGCTGGTAAAGAGATGCTTCCCAGAGCGCCCGAGCCCCAGCCTCTGCTGCCCCACCATGCCAGCAGTCAGGGGCCCCTTCCCAAGCCTTTCACAAAGTTAACACTAGACGCCCCTTTACAGCAGTGTCTGTCCTCTATGACCGGGTAGTGTCTGAATGTTACAGGTTATTACATATTTTGAATGTGACAATACACTTTTCCTAAAGACTACAGTCCCAAGAATTGTGAGAGATGGTCTCTGATATAGGTTACATAAACATAGTTAATAGAATGTACATAAATACTAACTATGACACTTCCACAGCAATCTATTCTTCCTATAATAATAGCTATTGAGTCCTTGCTATGTGACAAGTCCTCTTCAATGTTCCTGATGTGAATTAACTCATTTAATCAACTCAGTTAATCTTCAAGGCAGTTTGAAGGAGCTGGAGCTATTATTTTGCAGATGGAAGAACAGAGAAGTGAATTAATTGGCCCCGAACCAGAAAGCTAGCAAGTGGCAGAGATTTGGCAAGATTTGAGCCAAAGCATTATGACTCCAGAACCTGAGCTCTTTCTCTCCAGAGTGAACTCTCTTCGGGGCAGCATATGGATTATGACTTTAAATTTGTATCTATTGGTACTTTCTAGGTAATAAAAAATCAGAATAACTGACATTGTAGTTAGGGAGGGTTAGATCAAATTACTATTGTGACTTTATTCTCTGCTAAATGGCTCCAGGTCATGGCCATTTCAGGCACTGAAGACAAAAGACCAAATATTATAACAAAAGATGATCCCATTGCTCTTATGAATTAGGAAATTCTAAAGATTTGGGGAAGTCACAGTCAGGAATAAGGAGGTATACATGTTATTCAACTTCTGTTTTTCTCCTGTTAATCTTTTATTACAGGAGGGATTTCAGTCAAGAACCTAGAAAGGTAGGGGGACAATTATGGGTAGGATAAAATCAGTACTGTCTCTCCCAGTTCATTTTAGCCACTTTGATAATTCTGCCATTGGCACTCCCATGGAACACTGTTAAACATCTTCGCAAAGAAAAAAATCAGGGGTTTCATTACTTAACTTAAAATTTCACACTTAGTAATCAAAGGGTAATATTGAATACTCAATTCAGCACACGTTTGGAATCAGACAGATATGAGAATCCAGAGCCAATGGATATAGCTTTGAATCCAAGTTTTGCCAGTAGGAAGTGACTGAACACCTGCCTCCCTGGGTCTTATTTTCTTCATCAGTATAAAAATGTTTTTTTGGAAGCAACGAGTAATACATGAGATGTCTAGAACAGTACGTGGTGCACAGTAGGTGTTCAATAAATCTACGTAGAGCAATGACCCCCGTGATGTGTATGAAACCCACAGCATAGGGTAAGAAAATGAGCTCGGGATTGGACTCCCATCTCTGCCATCTACCAGCTGTGTGACCTTGGCCATGTACCTTAGCCTCTCCATGCTACAGTGTCTCTATCTAGAAAAATGGGAATCATCCTATGTGATGATTATTATGAAAATTAAACAAATTTTTTTGGTTAAAGTATTGAAATCAGAGCCTTCCACGTAGAAATTATTAAATAGGCATTATACACAAGTTCTAAAACCGTGTGTGTATACTACATACATCACAGATAGCTAAAGCAGTTTTATTATAGTTAAATAATGGTTCAATTAGCCTACATTTCAAAGTTTAAGTTTTTAGCTTAATGATCACCTTGCTATTGAAGTCTTTTTAGATGCTTTCTTCCACTGGGGATGCCATTTCTCGTTAAGACACAAGGCGCAAACAAATTGTTTTCTGGGGCCTATTTTCCTATTGATTAACTTTTTTGTCCCAGGAATAAGTCAATGCAGTGAAAAGAGTTTTATAATTTGCCACGTGTCTGATTGGAAGGAACAGGAAAACTTTCCCTAGGCCCTCCAGATGGGTCCATCTATGAGAAACTAAGGCTGGAAGTGTGGCTAGTGAAGAGAAAGTCTAGTAAGACCAGAGGATGCTGCTGACTGCGCTTGTATGGTAAGCACATAGCAAAGCACTAAAGAGCTAGCCAAGAAAGGGAAGCACAAACAGGTTTATCAGTAGGGTCTATAGCATAGGATACACGAGTGAAAACTGGGAGTACCCCCAAGAAAAAGGCACGGTGAAACAGAACACATCTCTGTGGTTTCCCCTGTATGGTATGCGTGGCAGCAAAGAGGTGAGTGTCATATGGACCAGCTCTGCCCATATTAATGCAGGGATGGTTGTAAATGGTAAAATCACAACCCCAGAGTCACGAGACCTATTATTGTTCTCAGCGTGGACATTTCCTATCGCCTTATGCTCACGTACGTACAAAGACAACTATAATAATTTCCCTGCTTACTTCATAGGGCTGTAGGAATGAAATAAAATAAATAATGCAAAAGAAAATAACAGATGTAAGACGCAATATGTTATTTAAATGTAAATTATTCTAAGTCCCCTGCAGGTCCATTTTGTAAATAAGCAAGGACCAACAGATAGATACCTGCTAACTGAATACATTTCTGTAACTCCCCATTACAAAAGTATATACTGCTGGAGGCAGTGAAAACATACAATAGTGCTGAGAAAGTAAAGAACAAAACAAAAAACAAAATCTGCCATCTGTCATTCTTCATACAGAATAATGTATATACATGTATATAAACTGGGAGATTTGTTGTTGTTATTTAATATTTGAGGCTACAAGAGAAAACAGGTGCTTCTCCACCTACAGAAATCACTCTAGAATTTAGTAAATAGGAGATTCCGAAGATTTTGAAGAGAATAAAAAATGAAGAGCTCCAGGTTATGGCCTATTTGAAAAGATTCAGTTTGACGCAATTAAACCACTCTACGTAAGAATGTATCAGGAATACGGAATGGAAAGCACAGAGAAAGGAGGGAGGTAGAGAGGCATGATGATTTAATTTGTGTGTCAGTTAGCTAGGCTGCAGTGCCCAGTTGTTTGGTCATAGACCAGTCTGGATGTTGCTGTAAAGGTATTTTTCTTTTTTGAGTTCAATTTATTTTTTTGTATGCAGCAGGTTCTTATTAGTTATCTAGTTTATACATATTTGTGTATATATGTCAATCTCAATCTCCCAATTCATCACAGCACCACCACCTGCCCCCCTCCACTTTCCCCCCTTGGTGCCCATACGTTTGTTCTCTACATCTGTGTCTCTATTTCTGCCTTGCAAACTGGTTCATCTGTACCATTGTTCTCGATTCCACACATGCGTTAATATACAATATTTGTTTTCCTCTGACTTACTTCACTCTGTATGCAGTCTGTAGGTCCATCCACGTCTCTACAAATGACCCAATTTCATTCCTTTTTATGGAACAAAACTACTTTTATGGAACTTTTATGTCCTTTTATGGAACACCTACTTTCCATTGTATATATGTACCAATCTTTTTTATCCATTAGTCTGCCGATGGGCATTAAGGTTGTTTCCATGACCTGGCTATTGTAAACAGTGCTGCAATGAACATTGGGGTGCATGTGTCTTTTTGAATTATGGTTTTCTCAAGGTATATGCCCAGTAGTGGGATTGCTGGGTCATATGGTAATTCTATTTTTAGTTTTTTAAGGAACCTCCATACTGTTCTCCATAGTGGCTGTATCAATTTACATTCCCACCAACAGTGCAAGAGGATTCCCTTTTCTCCACACCATCTCCTGCCTTTGTTGTCTGTAGATTTTCTGATGATGCCCATTCTAACCAGTGTGAGATGACACCTCACTGGAGTCTTGATTTGCATTTCTCTAATAATTGGTGATGTTGAGCAGCTTTTCATGTGCCTCATGGCCATCTGTATGTCTTCTTTGGAGAAATGTCTATTTAGATCTTCTGCCCATTTTTGGATTGGGCTGTTTTTTAAATGTTGAGCTTCATGAGCTGTTTATATATTTTGGAGATTAATCCTTTGTCCGTTGATTCATTTGCAAATATTTCCTCCCATTCTGAGGGTTCTCTTCTCACCTCGTATATAGTATCCTTTGCTGTGCAAAAGCTTTTAAGTTTCATTAGGTCCCATTTGTTTATTTTTGTTTTTATTTCCCTTACTCTAGGAGGTGGGTCAAAAAAGATCTTGCTGTGATTTAAGTCAAAGGGTGCTCTTCCTATGTTTTCCTCTAAGAGTTTTATAGTGTCCGGTCTTACATTTAGGTCTCTAATCCATTTTGAGTTTATTTTTGTGTATGGTGCTAGGGAGTATTCTAATTTCATTCTTTTACATGTAGCTGTCCAGTTTTCCCATCACCATGTATTGAAGAGACTGTCTTTTCTGCATTGTATATCCTTGCCTCCTTTGTCATAGATTAGTTGACCATAGGTGCGTGGGTTGGTCTCTGGGCTTTCTATCCGGTTCCACTGATTGATATTGCTGTTTTTGTGCCAGTACCATATTGTCTTGATTACTGTAGCTTTATAGTATAGTCTGAAGTCAGGGAGTCTGATTCCTCCAGCTCTGTTTTTGTCCCTCAAGATTGCTTTGGCTATTCAGGGTCTTTTGTGTCTCCATACAAATTTTAAGATTTTTTGTTCTAGTTCTGTAAAAAATGCCATTGGTAATTTGACAGGGATTGCATTGAAAGATTGTTTTGGGCAGTACAGTCATATTCACAATATTGATTCTTCCAATCCAAGAACATGGTATACCATCTCTCCATCTGCTGGTATCATCTTTAATTTCTTTCATCAGTGTCTTACAGTTTTCTGAGTACAGGTCTTTTACCTCCTTAGGTAGGTTTATTCCTAGGTATTTTATTCTTTTTGTTGCAATGGTAAATAGGATTGTTTCCTTAATTTCTCTTTCTGATCTTTCATTGTTAGTGTATAGGAATGCAAGAGATTTCTGTGCATTACTTTTGTATTCTGCAACTTTACCGAATTCACTGATTAGCTCTAATAGTTTTCTGGTGGCATCTTTAGGATTCTCTATGTATAGTATCATGTCATCTGAAAACAGTGACAGCTTTACTTCTTTTCTGATTTGGATTCCTTTTATTTCTTTTCTTCTCTGATTGCTGTGGCTAAAACTTCCAAAACTATGTTGAATAATAGTGGCAAGAGTGGGCAACCTTGTCTTGTTCCTGATCTTAGAGGAAATGCTTTCAGTTTTTCACCATTGAGAATGATGTTTGCTGTGGGTTTGTCACATATGGCCTTTATTATGTTGAGGTAGGTTCCCTCTATGCCCACTTTCTGGAGAGTTTTTATCATAAATGGGTATTGAATTTTGTTGAAAGCTTTTTCTGCATCTATTGAGATGATCATATGGGTTTTTTCTTCAATTTGTTAATATGGTGTATCACATTGTTTGATTTGCATATACTGAAGAATCCTTGCATCCCTGGGATAAATCCCACTTGATCATGGTGTATGATCCTTTTAATGTGTTGTTGGATTCTGTTTTCTAGTATTTTGTTGAGGATTTTTGCATCTATATTCATCAGTGATATTGGTCTGTAATTTTCTTTTCTTGTAGTATCTTTGTCTGGTTTTGGTATCAGGTGATGGTGACCTTGTTGAATAAATTTGGGAGTGTTCCTTCCTCTGCAATTTTTTGGAAGAGTTTGAGAAGGATGGGCGTCAGCTCTTCTCTAAATGTTTGATAGAATTCACCTGTGAAGCCATCTGGTCCTGGACTTTTGTTTGTTGGAAGATTTTTAATCACAGTTTCAATTTCATTACCTGTGATTGGTCTGTTCATATTTTCTATTTCTCCCTGGTTCAGACTTGGAAGGTTATACCTTTCTAAGAATTTGTCCATTTCTTCCAGGTTGTCCATTTTATTGGCATAGAGTTGCTTGTAGTAGTCTCTTATGATACTCTGTATCTCTGCAGTGTCCGTTTTAACTTTTCCTTTTTCATTTGTAATTTTATTGATTTGAGTCCTCTCCCTCTTTTTCTTGATGAGTCTGGCTAAAAGTTTATCAATTTCGTTTACCTTCTCAAAGAACCATCTTTTAGTTTTGTTGATCTTTGCTATTGACTTCTTTGTTTCTATTTCATTTATTTCTGCTCCGATCTTTATGATTTCTTTCCTTCTTCTAACTTTGGGTTTTGTTTGTTCTTCTTTCTCTAATTCCTTTAGGTGTAAGGTTAGATTATTTGAGATTTCTCTTGTTTCTTGAGGTGAGACTGTATTGCTATAAACTTCCCTCTTAGAACTGCTTTTGCTGCTCCCATAGGTTTTGGATCATCGTGTTTTCATTGTCATTTGTCTCTAGGTATTTTTTTATTTCCTCTTTGATTTCTTCAGTGATCTCTTGGTTATTTAGTAATGTATTGTTTAACATCCATGTGTTGGTGTTTTTATGTTTTCTTCCCTGTAACTGATTTCTAATCTCATAGCATTGTGGTCAGAAAAGATGCTTGATATGATTTCAATTTTCTTAAATTTACCAAGGTTTGATTTGTGACCCAAGATGTGATCTATCCTGGAGAATGTTCTGTGTGCACTGAGAATAAAGTGTAATCTGCTGTTTTCGGATGGAATGTCCTATAAATATCAATTAAATCTATCTGGTCTAGGGCTTCCCTGGTGGCGCAGTGGTTGAGAGTCCGCCTGCCGATACAGGGGACACAGGTTCGTGCCCAGGTCCAGGAAGATCCCACATGCTGCGGAGCGGCTGGGCCTGTGAGCCATGGCCACTGAGCCTGCGCATCCAGAGCCTGTGCTCCGCAACAGGAGAGGCCACAACAGTGAGAGGCCCGCGTACAGCAAAAAAAAAAAAAAAAAAAAAATCTATCTGGTCTATTGTGTCATTTAAAGCCTGTTTTTCCTTATTAATTTTCTGTCTAGATGATCTGTCCACTGGTGTGAGTTGTTAACATCCCCCACTATTATTGTGTTACTCTCAATTTCCTCTTTTATAGCTGTTAGCAGTTGCCTTATGTACTGAGGTGCTCCTATGTTAGGTGCATATATATTTATAATTGTTATATCTTCTTCTTGGATTGATCCCTTGATCATTATGTAGTGTCCTTCCTTATCTCTTGTAACAGTCTTTATTTTAAAGTCTATTTTATCTGATATGAGTAATGCTACTCCAGCTTTCTTTTGATTTCCATTTTCATGGAATATATTTTTCCATCCTCTCACTTTCAGTCTGTATGTGTCCCTAGGTCTGAAGTGGGTCTCTTGTAGACAGCATATATATGGGTGTTGTTTTTGTATCCATTCAGGGAGCCTATGTCTTTTCGTTGGAGCATTTAATCCATTCACATTTAAGGTAATTATTGATATGTATGTTCCTATTACCATTTTCTTAATTGTTTTGGGTTTGTTTTTGTAGATCCTTTTCTTCTCTTGTGTTTCCCACTTAGAGAAGTTCCTTTAGCATTTGCTGTAGAGCTGGTTTGGTGGTGCTGAATTCTCTTACCTTTTGCTTGTCTGTAAAGCTTTTGATTTCTCTGTCGAATCTGAATGAGATTCTTGCTAGGTAGAATAATCTTCGTTGTAGGTTCTTCCCTTTCATCACTTTAAGTATATCATGCCTCTCCCTTCTGGCTTGCAGAGCTTCTGCTGAGAAATCAGCTGTTAACCTTATGGGAGTTCCCTTGTAATGTTATGTGTCATTTTTCCTTTGTTGCTTTTAATAATTTTTCTTTGTGTTTAATTTTTGTCAGTTTGATTATTATGTGTCTCAGCATGTTTCTCCTTGGATTTTTCCTGCCTGGGACTCTCTACACATCCTGGACTTAGGTGGCTATTTCCTTTCCCATGTTTGGGAAGTTTTTGACTATAATCTCTTCAAATATTTTCTTGGGTCCTCTCTCTCTCTTCTCCTTCTAGGACCCCTTAATGTAAATATTGGTGCATTTAATGTTGTCCCAGAGGTCTCTTAGGCTGTCTTCATTTCTTTTCATTCTTTTTTCTTTATTCTGTTCTGTAGCAGTGATTCCACCATTGTCTTCCAGGTCACTTATCCATTCTTCTGCCTCAGTTATTCTGCTATTGATTCCTTTCAGTGTATATTTCATTTCAGTTATATATTGTTCACCTCTGTTTGCTTTTTCTTTAATTCTTCTAGGTGTTTGTTTCTTTAATTCTTCTAGTCTTTGTTAAATATTTCTTGCATCTTCTCGATCTTTGCCTCCATTCTTCTTCCGAGGTCCTGGATCATCTTCATTATCATTATTCTGAATTCTTTTTCTGGAAGGTTGCCTATCTCCACTTAATTTAGTTGTTTTTCTGGGGTTTCATCTTGTTCCTTCATCTGGTACTTAGTCCTCTGCCTTTTCATTTTGTCTCTTTCTGTGAATATGGTTTTTGTTCCACAGGCTGCTGGATTGTAGTTCTTCTTGCTTCTGCTGTCTGCCTTCTGGTGGATGAGGCCTTAGGTAATTTTAGATGAGATGTTTACTTAAAAATTGGAGAGTGAAAAATTCTATAACTAGGCTGGCTTTGGGTAGGGAGAATAGCATGAAAAGTTAAATCTCTAAAATTCTCAGGAACGCAGGATGGTTTGCAACCTCCCATTGTGTGATGGTTCATTTTATGTGTTTATTTGACCTGGCCATGGGATCTGGTTAGATGTTATTTCTGAGTGTGTCTGTGAGGGCATTTCTGGAAGAGATTAGCATCTGAATCAGTGGACTCAGTGGAACAGATGGCCCTCCTCAGTGTAGGTAGGTATCATCCAGTCCTTTGAGTGCCTGAACAGAACCAAACCACAGAGAGAGGAGAATGTGCTTTCTTTGACTGCTTGGCATGGAAATCAGTCTTCTCCTGCCATCAGACGGGACTGGGACTCACATCATTAGCCCCCTTGGTTCTCAGGCCTTCAGACTCAGATGGGTCTACACCACTGGCTTTCCTGCATCTTCATCTTCCAGAGGGCCAATATTGGGACTTCTCAGCCTACATATCGCACAAGCCAATTCCTTATAATAAAGGAATTACGTATAGATTACATGTAAATATAAAATCTCCTATTTGTCTCTTTCTCTGGAGAACACTGTTACACACCAGATATGACAGAATAGGCTTGAGTTAGTGTTATGTAAATTGAAGAATAATAACTGGGGGAAATTTTGAGAAGGGATCTAAAATCCCACAGTTATGTTCATGGGGTGCATAATATGGGTGCCAGCATTGCTATACGTTCCTTTGTGTTCTCACTCTCCTGAGGGTCGGGGCAACCAGGTTTCATAAAAATAGGATCTCCCATGTGTACTGCTTCATGACTTGCTTTTATCACCCAGCAACATCCTGTGAACATTTCCTAGTCCTTTGTCTTTTAGATCTCTAATGAGTACGTATCATCTTATTGTAAATAAATATTTGCCGAATGCATAGATAAAAGAATTCTATGTACATACTATAATTTATTTAATCTCTCTGGTATTTCTGAACATTTAAATTTGGCCCAAATCTTCAAGGTAATGAGACATAGCGTAGTGATCATTCTTGCACAGATATTTTTATTTCATATACATCTAATCAATTCCTAAATGTGGCATTCCTTAGTGAAAAGATATGCACATTTTAATGTGTTTGAAATGCACTGACAAGCTGTCCTCCAGAAATGTTGTTCCAATTTACATACTCACCATTGGAATATGAGTGTCCATTTCTCTGCACCCTGCCCAGCACTATAATTATTCCTTTTACTCATTGCCAATTTGAGACAAAAACAGTATTTCACTGTTGTTGTAATTTTCATTTCTTTGGCTACTAGTGTAGTTGAAAATTTTTTCAGCTTGTTCACTTGTCATTTATATTTCTTCACTGGAGACTTGCCAGTTCATGTCTTTGCCCTTAAAACTACTGTACTGTGTTTTTTTTTTTTCTTATTGATTTGTAAGAACTCAATATATTGAGAATAATAGCATTTTTTCATTAATCTCTACCAAAAAAATCTTTCCTTATTGATAATTTATCATTTTTATAGTTTGGGGTAAAAAACATTTATTTTTAGGTAATCATATATATGAATACTTCCCCCTTTAATTGCTTAAAAGCTTTCTTTACCTTATTATATAAATGTTCAAGTTAATACTTTTGGTTGTCATATATATTTCATCATTTCTCTCTATAATCCACCTGGATTACATTTTGCAGTAGAGTTCATGGTAGGAAACTATGTTAATTATTTTAGAAATATGAAATAACCATAGTTTTTTGAGTAAATCCATTCTTCATCTAATTTATACCTATAATAGTATCTTATAGTATAGTATTGTACATGAATATATAAATAATATATCCATTAGTCGTTAGTTAATAATATATCATATTATATGTGAATTCTTATTACTCTCCTTGAGTAGTTAGTGCTAAACTTTTGTGACTCCTGTAGGTTCATGATAAATTATAAACAAAGTACTTAACAATGAAAGAGTCTCTCATTCTTATTTTATTGCCTCTTTTCTTCCATTGAGTCTTCACTTCAAATTTGAAAAGAAAATAATCCTGGGGTGACATTTGTTCAACTATCATTAAAATTTTAAATTAATTAGGGGGAAGAACATTTATATTTCTGTCCCTATCCAGAAACAGAGTAATCTTTTCTTTTTTTTAATGTATTTTTATGTCATTCAAGAAAGTTTTTTAGGACTTCCTTGGTGGCGCAGTGGTTAAGAACCCATCTGCCAATGCAGGGGACACAGGTTCGAGCCCTGGTCCAGGAAGATCCCACATGCCACGAAGCAGCTAAGCCTGTACTCCACAACTACTGAGCCTGTGCTCTGGAGCCTGAGAGCCACAACTGTTGAGCACATGTGCCACAACTACTGAAGCCTGCACACCTAGAGCCCATGCTCCACAACAAGAGAAGCCACTGCAAAGAGAAGCCCGTGCACCACACCAAAGAGTAGCCCCCGTTCACCACAACTAGAGAAAGCCCGCAAGCAGCAATGAAGACCCAACACAGCCAAAAATAAAATTAATTAATTAAAAAAAAAATTTTTGTAGTATTTGCCATATGGTCATATGCATTTTGTTTAAGCATTCCTGCATACTGTTGTAAATGGAATATATTTTTATTTTATTTTAATTGGTAATTGCTGCAGATAGGGAAATTGATTTTTTTGTACAATTAGTTTTTCAATTTAATGATTTTTGTACAATTTTTCGGTAACTGACCGACATCAAAACTTCCTTAATCAAAACCATCTAATTTTAGGTGAAGATAATATGATTTACACACAACAAAGATTTTGTCTCTCCTTTTCCAATAGTAGTATCTTTTCTATTTTTCTTGACTTGCTGCATTACCTAGAATGTCCAGGAAAAAAACTTTTACATTATGATGGGAAGCACACTGATCTTTATTTTAATAAGAATACCTATGATATATCAGCATTAAGTATATTTCAGTATATATATTTGAAGTGGTTTGAAGTAGTTATGTTAAGGAAGTATCCTTTTAATCTTAGTTCTAAGTGGTTTTAGCTCTATTGGACTCATAGGTAAATAACTTAATCCAAGATAAAGGAAACAGCATGAGTTCAAAGTCAAGTACAATGTCACCAAAACCAGTCAGACATCCTGTACATCATGGATTATTTTTGATTTCAAAAACAACTGTGTCAGGATGTATAATCATTCTACATTTGATCTAGATCTGACACTACCAATGACATCTGTTAGTCCATAATCTTCTCCTTGCCAGCAAGAATACACATTCACCGAAAATAAAATATGGCGGCCATAATAAAAGGCAAACATGTAAACAAGATTGGATGACAGTGGGTTGGGTTTGTTCACATTGAGTCCTGGGACTGTCGTGCCCTCATTTTTTTAATCCTATAATCGCAATCCGGGTGCAGTTTTGGACTTCAATGTGAGAAATGAATAGCAATTTAGGTTGTTACATTCAGAAATAATCACTCTGGAAAAGACCTGAGCATATCCACTGAGCCATCTAGTGGCTGCAGAGTGCACCTGAAAAAGATGTAACAGTGGTGTGGTCTTCAATTTCAGAATAAAAATGAATGGGACAACGTCACTGACCACTCCCCCATCCCCAGACTGTCCTAAATCAGCAGTCCAGGACTTAACTTTGCACACAACAGAAGTGCCATTACTTTTGATCTACAAGGGATTTGACCAATGAATTGAAGAATAACCGAATCCATGCGTAAGCATGTACGATTTAGAGAGATGTTTATATTACCCGTGTAAAAACAGCCAATAACTAAAAAAAGAAAATGTAGGCAAAGGCAGTATAGTACCAGATTTAACTCAGGGGCCACCAACAAGGTAAAGAATAACACAAAGATAAGCAACTAGCATGTGTGTATATATGCATAAACCATGACTGCTAAGGGGGAAGAATTTAAGTTAGTGAAAACGCATTCCTAATAAAGGTAAAATTCAAGGTTCTTAAAGTAACCCACCAGATTTTGACACTGATAAAATTACTAAAGCTATCTTCCATCTTTTTCTTAAATTTCTGCTTCTGTCTACATAAAAACACACGACCATAAAATCAAGCAAACAAAAAGAGAGTTAGCTTGGATCATAGCTGAGAATGCTGAAGAACAAAGATAAAGTAAATTGATAGCTTTTGAATGTTAATAGGGTTTGTCACCTCCTAGAGTGTGTAAATTGAAGACATCTGTCTGGTCTAAAATAAATTCCAAAAATCCCAAACTAATTGTCTCACATACACAGTGAAAAACCTCAGAATTCCATGCAAAAATAAACCTTCATTTGGAAAATAAACTTCACACAATTATGACAAAAGGGGACCTGTCAATAAGCCAGAGCTTAATACAGAAGGATTATTTTGAAATAAACTTCTTCAGAGCTCATTAGAATTGGAAGGAACTGTGAAAATAGATCCCGATACCCAGGTCCTTAGGTATGTGATGGCGTTTGAAGGGGCTTAGCTGAAACTGATACACTTTTACATCAGAAGTCTTTGTTGAATTTTTGGCAATTATATTCATTTATAACACACAAAAAAGGAAAATAATGTGTTCCTTTTTTATCTGACCACTGAAAAATTAACAGAAATGCAGCAAAATCATTTCCAACATAAAGGCCAGACAAATTACATCGTAGCATCTCACGTCTCTGAAGAACTGTTTTTGTCTGTTCATTCCAAAGGGAGTATTGTTTGCAAAGGGATGTGAAAGAAAAAGCTATTTAAAATTTTTAACATGTGGGCAAACATTGGCAAACTTTTCTAGGAAGTATCTGAATGTATTAGGAATACTTTTATATGGTATTGTAGGATTGAAAGAGAGAGGGAGAGTGGTTTCATTCAATACTGTTCTAATTCAGATACTCATAAGAGCACTGCAGGATCAGAACTCTTTAATTGCAAGCAAATGAGACCAAACTTAAATAAGCTTGTGAAACAGGAAAATGTACTGATTCACATAGCTAAGCTGCAGGAAGGGCAGAATCCTGGTGTCCTCAGGCTGAGTGATGGTGGGAAGATGGGAGAGATGTTACTCAGATGAGCTTCACCTTGAAAAGATGCTATTTAATTACTTGGTGCGGTTCAAAAGATCTCAAGGAAGAACTCTTATTGGCTTAGCTGAGTTTTCTGCTCTTTCCTCCAATCACTGTGGCTCCAGGGGGAAGTCCATGCAGAAACTCAGTTACCATCCTGACCCTACGTTAGAGCAGGGTGAATGGGGTGGGGTGTCAACACTGCAAAAGAGAAGGGTGGCTACTCCCAGGAGAAGGGAGAGATACCGGGCAATGAAAGCACCAGTTTCCAGCCTGAGCACTGAGCAGCAGCAGAATGACAACAAAATATGGAGTCCACTGATTCACTGTTTTTGTCCCTGATAAGAAGGGGGTTAACAAGGCAGGTAGGAGCTGCGGTTCATTCTCCAAGCTAAAGGGGTATAATCCCTGCATTGAGGAAAAATGTTCCGGGTGGGCTTGATCACCTGGCTTTCCAACTCATTGTTTTACTCCAAAATCCTAGTTTGGATACTCAAACTGGAACTCTTTCATTCTCTTTTGTGTCCTTACAGAAATAATCACCTACATCCCACCCCTAACTCAAAGGCAGAGGTTATTTTTGGAATTGGCCAAGGAGAAGGATTTGGACGCAGAAGTGCAGAAGAGATCCAATATGATTTTTCAAAACAACTTTGTTACACTTCACCCCCTCCTAGTGAGGCTTCATGACCCCTCAAAGGCACATACTTCTGCCTAAGAGCACACTCCACTGCACAGTAGAAGAACTGAGGTCTCCAACTAGAATCTGTGGTTGGTTTATCCCCCAGGCTCTCTACATGTTTGGGTTAAGTGGGTATTGGTGGGAAATCTCAGAGATCTCCTAGAACAAGGGTTGTTTCTCATTCCTCTAAGATATGGTTCCTTCTTAGAACTGACTTTCAGAACCTACTTTGGAAGCTCAACTTCCAGAGCCCCTAGGTGCAGCCAACACTTCCCTTGCACTGAAATAAACAAGAAGTGAGCAGCTGTCTCCACTGAAAGCTTACAGCAGATATGGGTGCACTCCAGCCCCAGGGTCCCTCCATGATTTCTTCTCCCACTGCCACTGTCTACTCTGCAGCTTCAACTGTCTAACCTGATGGGGAAGCAGGAGCTGCTGAGCTACTTGGGAGGTCAGCAAGGATCTTCTCTCTCTCTTATCAGGATCTTTCAACATGGCCTTCGACCTGGTCTTACTAATCGAGTGTTCTCTTCCTGGACTACTTATGAAACTGAAACTTTCTCTATAAAGCACAGAAGCACAGTCTCCCCAGTTACATCTAGCCACTGCAGTTATGACCTGGAGCAGCTAATGTTAGAACCAGGCTTTTTACTCTTAGTCCTTCCAAAACTGCAGAGCCCGTGGGAGGTCTAAATGATACCTTTCCTTATCTCCTCCTGCCCTTTCATCTGATGCCTTTTCTATATTTGCCTCTATAAATTATCTTCCTCTCTTTCTCTCTCCCTCCCCCCCCCCCACCTCTCTGGGTCCTGCCCTGGTCTCAATAAAACTTGTCTCTTTAATTTTAGTCTTTTTAGTTTGTAATCAGTGTGTGATGCCAATTACAAGCTATACTCTGATTCTGTTATCTCTTAGGCAGGCCCTTCATGTAGCAGAATCACAGAATGACACAAGTTACAATACAGTTCAAATGGGCAAAGAAAATGGAGTTTCTTTGTTCTCTCAGATAGATCCAATCTTTCTTAAAAACTCTACCCACTGGCTAGCAAAAGAATGTGATACCTTTTAAGTATGATCTTCTGGTCTATTGAAGATGATGGTGATGGTGATGATGGCAATGGGGATGGGCTTCCTTCTTTTCCATACTTCTGTTTGGAAATTAGTTCTCCCAGGCTTTATTCATACTTGCAGTCTCACCTTAACCCTGACATGACCACATAGTTGGCTTCCATGACAGGCTGGAAAGTGTGAGATTCAGTGTATCTTATTCCTCTAGATCCGAGTGGAGTGTGAGACCTGAGGAAGCAGCCTGGAGGTGAAGCCAGCACACCTTCTTAGAAAGAGTGAAGCCTGTTGATAACAGTGAACCAACTGTAAGTACTATGTGATCCTGTAGAAGTCACAGAATCATAAATCAGAGAGGAGAAGGAAGATCAAAATGATATGATTACCTTCATAACTGAACTAGAGACAAGCATCTGAGAGTCATAAGCAGAGAGTAGCAGAGCTACAGGTGTGAGTGAGGTTACCAAAGAAAATCATACAGATTCAGAAGAGAAGGAGAGAAAACAAAACGTGTAGAACACTGATACTGCAGATGTAACAAAATGCAAATAATAAATAAATAAGGTATGAGGTATATGCTAGTAGTGAAAGAGGCAGGAGGAGAGCTTAAAAAAGAGGAGCACCATACAAACTAGGAAAGGAGGGACTTTCTAGGAAAGAGGTCTCTACAGTGGCAAGTGCCACAGGATCTAGTAAGATGAGAACCAAAGATAGTCCATTAAGCGCCATAATCAGAAAGCCATTGAAGGGACAGTTTTCTAAGAATTGAGAGATCAGAAACAGCTTGGAGGGGCTCGAAATGAATTGTACTGTATGTAGTATAAACTGTACACTGTACTTTCAGTTCTCTGTATTAGTTTCCTATTGCTCTAATAAATTACCGTAAGCTTAGTAACTTAAAATAGCACAAATGAATTATCTTCTTAACCAATTTGGGAAGTTAGAAGTCTGAAATGGGTCTCATGGGCCTAACATCAAGGTCACTGTATTTTTTCTGAAGGCTCTAAGGGAGAATTCCTTTCCTTGCCTTTATGTCTTCTAGAGGCTGCCTGCATTTCTTGGCTGGTGGCCCTTTCCATCTTCAAAGCCGGAAGCACAACATCTTCTAATTTCTTTCAGATTCTGACACTCCTAACACTTTCACTTGTATAGACTTTTATGATTACATCAGGCCCACCCAGATAATCCAGGATTATGTTCCCATCTCAAAATCAGCTGATTAGCAACCTTAATTTCATCTACAGTCTTAATCCCCCCACCTTGTCATATAATATAACATATGGTTGTATGGGATCTGGCTCTAGGAATTAGGACATGAACATTCTGGGAGAGGGACTGTTATTCTGCCTACCATATTCTCCAACTTGACTTTTTAAACTAAACTGCAAGTCTTAGAGATCTGCTATATATACTATATAGTCAGGGATGATACTTAAGATATTTAACAACTAGTATGCAGGAGGCCAACAGACCAAAATAGATGCTCCTGTAGTGCTGGGGGCCCACTGTTACTTGGGGGCATTAACCTTCCTCATAACAAGTTGCTATATTATGAGGGATCTGCAGGGGCTTGGAGGTGGGGGCTTAGGATGGTGAGGGGTGGTCCAGCAACTGGAGGGTACTTGGGGAACTAGAGGCAGAAGCTCTCTGTCAAAGAGCACGGAAGTTTATCAATATTTTAATAACTGATAGAACCACATGATTGTATGCCAGCTAAACATCAGCCTTATGTGTCTTTTGTGTGCCTACATCCATGTAAGTGCATGTTAAAAAATGGTCTAGAAGGAAATACCTAAATTGTTCATAGTGGTTACTGCAAAGGAGGGTGTTGGTGTTGGAAAGGATTATGAAAGTCACCTGGAGTCCTTTCTTAGCATTTTATTTTTTTTACAAAGAGAATCTATCATATATTGTTTAGTACTTTAAGACTGAGAAGGGTCTGAAAAATAAACACCAAAAATAGTGGTTTTCTCTGAGGAAGAGCCTACAGCTAGGGCAGGAGGATATAGGTGAAAGAAGAATTGAAGTATTTATTAGTTCTACAGTCTGAGCTGCTTGAGTTTTCAAATGCATATGATTTTTCATGTAACTCAACAAATAAATTCTAAAATGCATCAGTCTATGTGTATCAATTCTTAAGTGGATAGAGCACATAATAGATTCAGTTTACATAAGGATTTTGGTATAGAACAATCTAGCCAGCAATTTAGATCACTGAGGAAAGTATGGGCTTTTGTTTAAATGGCTCTCAAATTATTGTATTTCTATTTATAAAACTGATCTTTGAGTTCCCACAGAAATAAATTCCAAGTGCAGTTAACGAGCTAAACATAAAAGCAAAATCACATGTAAATGTAAACGTGCTTATTAATTTCTGGATAGGTGTGGTCTTCTAAAACATGACCCAAAGAGAGTACATATATGGAAAATATGACTCTATTAACATGTAAAATTTATTTATATGAGAAAAGATACCATAGGGAATGTTAAGAGGCAAAGAAAGACTGTGAAAAAATACTTGACATACATTTAGACATAAAGAATTAACAACCAGATAAATACAGAAAATCTGCAATCAATAAGAAAAAGGTAAACCATCCAAAAGACAAATTAATAAAGGAAGAAGAAGAGGGAATGCAAACAGTCAATGAACACATAAAAAGATGCTCAATTTCTCTTGTATTCAGGGAATACAGCTTAAAATAGCATGGAATTTTCCCCTCTTAGATTGGTAAAATAAAAGAGGCCATTAATAGCCAGTATTGGTGGGTCTGAAGCAATCAATTCATACATAGTGTTACCATTAGTTTAGTCATTTTGGAAGAAAATTCAGAAATATGTATTATAGAATGAGATATAATTTCATCCTACTAATGTCAAAAACAAAATAAAATTATATCTCTAAAGGTACAAATATATGTATGGACTTGTACAGGAATGGGTTCACAAGGATCAACGGTTGCCTCTGAGGCCAGTGCTCTTGAGACAGGTCACAGAGCTTAGGAAGAGGTGCCAGAAAATCAAGGGAGTGCTTAGCTTTCCCTTAGTATTTGGGTTTTTAGAGCAAAAACAGAATCCATATGTTTCTCATGAAATAAAAAGAACAAAATTACTATGAAATTGAAAATTCACAATTACATGTTTATGGAGGCTTAAGAAGAGAGTAGCTATTTGAATCCTAAGACCCCAAACTTGGGGTCCCAAGCCTGGCTCTACAGCATCTATTCCATGAGACCTTGGAAAAATCATTTAGCAACTCAGGATGTTAATTTCCTCACCTGGAAAAAATGGAAATTCCGTAACTACCACGTTATCGTTTAACCACTGTTTTGAGAACTAAATGCACTAAGTTCTATGAAAGGGTATTACAATCTATAAAGTGCTATTCCAGCATCAGTCAGAGCTGTTACTACTTATGCAGATAATTTTCAGTTAACATCTAGCTGTTGATGAATGTTTTAAAAGCCATATTTCAAACTGAAATAAAATCTGCTTAAGGTAGACTATGGTAAATCTGATTGATTCTCTGTTCTGTCCCTCTCTCCTTTCCTCTTTCCCTTCTCTCTTTTTTCTTCCTTACCTTCTTCTATTTTTTTGTTTTAATTTTTTAATTACAATGAAAATTTTAAATGTTTTAAATATTGCGAACAAATCAAAAATTAATAAAAAACATCCTTGTTAATACCATCAGGACTTAGCAACTATTGATATTTTTCTCTTAACTGTTTGCAAAACAAAGAAAAGGTTACAATTCCTTTTAAGCACTATCTTTAGTCCATTTTCTTTCTCTGCCTTGCTAGAGCAACGATTATCATAAGTTTGGTTTATAAAACTCCAGCACTATTTCAAACTTCATGTACATAAACATTGCCACTAATGCTCTATGGCTGTCAATAATGTTCCTTGTAGGTGTTTTTTAACAATCGTAGATGAATTATAATTACAGCCTCCAACTCTTTCTTTGAGTTGAATTTACAAGTACAAAGTTTGCAAAACCTGTGGTTCTCATGGTTTCATGCACCACTTTTTAGGTGAGAAGCTTCAAAACAGAAAAGAATGAACATTTATTGATCCCCTATTATATGGCAATAGACCTTGACCTCCATTATTTCAAGTTTTAAGATAACCAAGTACAAGTCTTGCCTTCTCATTGGCTAAATTGGCTAAAGATGTCAGGTTGCTCCAGAAGCTCTTCACTTCCCAGGCTGAACACCCAGGTCCAAGCCACCCTGGCTCCCCTGCACGGCTGCAGAGAGTCTAACGGGTTTGCCTGTGTCCTCTCTTGCATCCTCTAGCCTCTTCCCACACTGAAGTCAGAGTGAGGTCTTGTCACTTCTACCCAAGGCCCTTTTGTAGCTTGTCACCTTGCTGAGAGTTAAGAATCCATACAGTGGTTGCAAAGACCCTGCACCATTTGGCCCCTGTTACCTCCCTGACCCGTATCCTGGCACCTTCATTTCTGCTGCACTGGACTCTGTGCTTTTCCAAGGACACCCTGGGCACACTCTTGCCCAGAACTCTGTCGAGGTGCAACCAGTTTTTTATTTCTGCCTGAACATTCTGCCCTCAGATATCCTCAAGTCACGCTCTCCTTTCTTTCAGGTCTTTTCTCGACTGATACCTTCCCTGGGAGGTTCACCGTAACTAGCTGCTGCCTTCTGGAATTCCATGTATCTCTCCTTAGGAAGCAACACTTTATGACACAGTCACTTATTTTGTCTGTCTTTCTCCCCCAAAGATGTAAGCTTTATGAAGTTAGCGATTTTTTGTTTTGGTTTGTTCTGTTTTGTTTTTAAAGCCCTCGTAGCTAGAATAGTGCCAGTCACATAGTTGGTGCTCAGAAAATATTTATTAAATAAATGAATGACTCTTCAAAGTCTATCTAACCAGTAAGGAGTGGGTAGGGAGTCCAAACAAATATCTGACATCAAACAGTGGATTATTTTGTGCCAAATAACCTCCAAGAGAAGCCCAGAAGGATCATAGTTCATCATGGGAACTGTTGCTGCAAATCTGGGAGAATAACTGAGTAATATCTTCTTCAGCAGCAAGAGGGAAAGAGTAGACGTGTAGAGAACCCAGCAATTCCACTCCTGCTCGCGGGGTTTGGGGGATGGAGTGGGAGTTTTGTTCAGCTCCCAGCACTTGAACCTGGAAGACTGCATCTACAAGCAGATAAACAGACAGCTGCCCTTCACACTGTGAGACTGAGAACCAGATGTGGTCATTTTCATATCACTCAGAAAGACCTTATTTTTCTCCTGATTTAATTCAAACCTTCTCCTGCCTGGACATAAACTCAGAGAATCATTAGACGAGTACCAATACATCAGGAAAAGAAATCAAGGAAAGAAAATAAATAGCCAAATGTTTAGAAATACCTTTGATTCATATCAAGCTTGAATGACTTAAGCAGTTATTGGTCACATGGCATAGAATTATTTGGGAGTATCCTTTTTTTGTCTGAAGTCTCCCTTTTCCCTAAACCACGTACACTCCTCATTTTCAGGGTCACTCTGCTTCTTCCACAATGAGCTTTCTTTGACTGAAAGCTGATAGGGCAGAGTTTTGGCAGGTTCTGCAGATCCAGAGGGCAGAGTTAGAGCTCCTCTGGAAGCCCGCTCTGTTCTTCAGGAGGAAACATGGCTCATCTGCTGAAAGTCCCAGAAACCAGCCTTTAAATTATTCTCCAAGGCCATTCCCCTCTTATGTATCTAGCATCAACTACCATATTTCACTTCTTTTGTTCCTTTTATATATCAAGTTGTGACAAATTCAAGTGGAAACCTTCCAGGAAAAATAAGTTTATCTTCACAAAACTCTGTGGTACCCTGTGGCAATTCATTATTTTTCAATTACATTTACTGCTCGTTGGCAGATGCCCTAGTTTAATTTTCTGCTGTTTGTTTACCGAACAGGGAAACACATAATATAAAGCATAACAAAAGTCAGGTTGAGTTAATTAAATGTGGAACCAGGAAACCTAACTCTGCCTTTTGAACAGTTTTCTCACTAGAGCTCCTTGAAAAATATCATTTTTAGCTGAAATTTATTTTGACATTTGCAATACTTTATTCATTCGGATCACATTTTCTTTTCTACAACCCCAGGAAAGGAGTTGTCATTAATTCACACTAGTTTGTCAGGGGATGAAGAGGGTGACAGAGTTGGGACACCCAAACATTTAGATCAACTTAGGGTTCTCCTGGGGCAGGAAGAGGTGGTGCTGTCATCTTCTTTCAGCAGGGCTGTGCTGAGTAAAATGACCAGGACACATCAGGAAGCATTAGAGAACAGACTCTGTAATTAGATTGTTTCATTTCAAGACATTTTTAGAAACTCTTTGATGCCACTCTTGTGACTACGGTGATTTTTGTATGCAGAATAACAGCATTTCGAAAGCAAGAACAAAATACAAACCTATAAGAGATTGCTTTGGGGAAGCAGAGCAATGAATTCGGAAATTTATAAAAATTCAATGGCATTTCTTGGGTCACATCTGTCATGTGGATATAAAATGCATTTCAATCTATAACTTCAAAGGGCTTAAGGACTTATGATGGAAAGTTGAATAAACTTCTGTTCATCTTATGGGATTTAACCACATATATTCAATTAAAGTATATATTATTTTCCAGGCCCATGATTGAATTTTAACATGTGCTAGGGTTATTTAGAGATATAATTTTCAAGGAGAACCTTCTGGGAATCTCTAAGAAATTCTGTCACAACATATAGCAGTTCCATTCAAAGACAAAGGGAAGAGGAAAAACTTTTGGCCTATTATTTAATCAATGATAATAGATTTTAGTTTCTAGAACCATACACATAGGCTTCTCCAAGTGTTATATATTTTTCACAAGATGTAATAGGCACTGCTGTTCGATTTTGAATCAAAATTACAATTTTTGTCCAACTATTAATGTCATTAAGATATTAAAAGAATATTTAGAAATTCCTTATTTACTCTTTATTATCTATATTTACCTGTATCAACTTTAAAAGTTTTATTATTCCAAAGTAATATGTGTTTATTATAGAAAAATATGGAAAACTAGCAAAGTCCACATAAGAAAATTAAATCTACACTTAATCTCCCAGGACCACAAAGATAACTACTATTAGATTTTGCTGCAAAAGTCTGACATATGTTCACACATAAAGTATGACCCACACCCAGGAAAAAATAAATCAATAGAAACACAGTCCTGAGGAAGCACAGATATTGCACTTACTAGACAAAGACTCTAAATCAGATACTTTAAATACATTAAAAGAACTAAAGAGGGCCACCATACCTAAATAACCAATGGAAAGAATGAGAATGATGTCTCAGCAATTATAGCATATAAATAAGGATACAGAAATTACTTTTTAGAAAATAATCAAATAGAAATTCTGGAGTTGAAAAGTTTAGTAACTGAAATGAAAAACCCAACAGAAGTGCTTTGTATTAGTTTCCTGTTGCTGTTATAACAAACTGCCACAAATTTAGTAGTTTAAAACAATAAAAGTTTGTTACTTATAGTTTTTGAGGTAGAAGTCAGAAATGGTTCTCACTAATTTAAAATCATAATAAAAGGTACTGGCAGGGTTGTTTTCCTTTCTGGAGGCTCTAAGGAAGAATCTACTTTTTTGCCTTCTCCAGCTTCTAGAGGCTACCCACATTCATTCACTCATCACCCCTTTTCATCTTCAAAGACAACAATGCAGTTCAAATCTCTCTCATGATGCTATCTCTCTTTCTAACTGTTCTGCCTCTTTCCCCCCATTTAAGGACTCCTGTACTTACAATGGGCCCACCAGAAAACCCCAAATAATCCCCTTATCATAAAGTTGGCTTATTAGCATTCTTATTTCCATCTGCAATCTTAATCCCTCCTTCCAATGTAACAATATAGTCACAAATTCTGGAGTAGAACATGGACATTTTGGGGGACCATTATTCTGCCTACCACAGGATCAACAGCAGGTTTGAATCAGAAGAATCTATCAGAAAACTTGAAGATAGGTCAATTGAGATTATCCAGTCTGTGGAAAAAGAATGAAGAGAAATGAACAATGTCTCAGAGAACTGTGGGACACCATTATATGGACCGACACACTCATAATGGGAGTCCCAGAAGGAAAAAAAAGAGAAAGGGACATAAGGAATACTTGAAGAAATAAATAATCAAAAAATTCCTAAATTTGATGAAAAAAGTTCTCATCTTTTTCTCCTTGGGTACCAGGAAGTTAAAAAACTGTAAACTACAGAGACAGATTAGATAATTAAGTAAATAAACAAATAAAAAGAAATTTACTAATTAAAAACTGGCATCTTAAAGTAGAAATCTATATTTCTAATATTATGTTTTCTTTCTGAAAGAAAGGAAAATATATTTGGACCTCCCATTTCCTGATTTTGGTGTTTCCCCCATATGCACCGTCTCCTCAAAAACCTGAATCTGTACAAGTTTCATAATTTTCTTCTCAATTTATTTCCAATTCTATTTTTACTCATATTATGATTACTTATTCTATATATTGGCATGTGGAGCCTCTTGGCTTTTTTATTTTACTTTTTTAACAACTTTATTGGAGTATAATTGCTTTACAATGTTGTGTTAGTTTCTGCTGTAAAACAAAGTGAATCAGCTATATGTATACATATATCCTCATATCCCCTCCCTCGTGTCTCCCTCCCACCCTCCCTATCCCACCCCTCTAGGTGGTCACAAAGCACCGACCTGATCTCCCTGTGCTATGTAGCTGCTTCCCACTAGCAATCTATTTTACATTTGGTAGTGTATAAATGTCAATGCTACTCTCTCACTTCGGCCCAGCTTACCCTTCCCCTTCCCCATGTCCTCAAGTCCATTCTCTACGTCTAGGTCTTTATTCCTGTTCTGCCCCTAGGTTCATCAGAACCATTTTTTTTTGAGATTCCATATATATGTGTTAGCATACGGTATTTGTTTTTCTCTTTCTGACTTACTTCACTCTGTATGACAAACTCTAGGTCCATCCACCTTACTTACTACAAATAACTCAATTTCATTTCTTTTTATGGCTAAGTAATATTCCATTGTATATATGTGCCACATCTTCTTTATCCATTCATCTGTCAATGGACACTTAGGTTGCCCAGTAAGTAGTGGGATTGCTGGGTCATATGGTAGTTCTATTTTTAGTTTTTTAAGGAACCTCCACACTGTTCTCCATAGTGGCTCTATCAATTTACATTGCCACCAAGAGTGCAAGAGGGTTCCCTTTGCTCCACACCCTCTTCAGCATTTATTGTTTGTAGATTTTTTGATGATACCCATTCTGACCAGTGTGAGGTGATACCTCATTGTAGTTTTGATTTGCATTTCTCTAATGATTAGCTATGTTGAGTACCCTTTCATGTGTTTGTTGGCAATCTGTATATCTTCTTTGGAGAAATGTCTTTTTAGGACTTCGGCCCATTTTTGGATTGGGTTGTTTGTTTTTCTGATATTGAGCTGCATGAGCTGCTTGTAAGTTTTAGAGATTAATCCTTTGTCGGCTGCTTCATTTGCAAATATTTTCTCCCATTCTTAGGACTGTCTTTTCATCTTGTTTATGGTTTCCTTTGCTGTGCAAAAGATTTTAAGTTTCATTAGGTCCTATTTGTTTATTTTTGTTTTTATTTCCATTTCTCTAGGAGGTGGGTCAGAAAGGATCTTGCTGTGATTTATGTCATAGAGTGTTCTGCCTATGTTTTCTTCTAAGAGCTTTATAGTGTCTGGACTTACATTTAGGTCTTTGATCGATTTTGAGTTTATTTTTGTGTATGGTGTTAGGGAGTGTTCTGATTTCATTCGTTTACATGTAGCTGTCCAGTTTTCCCAGCACCACTTATTGAAGAGGCTGTCTTCTCTCCATTGTATATTCTTGCTTCCTTTGTCAAAGAGAAAGTGACCACATGTGCGTGGGTTTACCTCTGGGCTTTCTATTCTGTTCCATTGATCTATATTTCTGTTTTTGTGCCAGTACCATACTGTCTTGATTACTGTAGCTTTGTAGTATAGTCTGAAGTCAGGGAGCCTGATTCCTCCAGCTCCGTTTTTCTTCTCAAGATTGCTTTGGCTATTTAGGGTCTTTTGTGTCTCCATACAAATTGTGAAATTTTTTGTTTTAGTTCTGTGAAAAATGCCATTGGTAGTTTGATAGGGATTGCATTCAATCTGTAGATTGCTTTGGGAAGTATAGTCATTTTCACAATGTTGATTCTTCCAATCCATGAACATGGTATATCTCTCCATCTGTTTGTATCGTCTTTAATTTCTTTCATCAGTGTCTTATAGTTTTCTGCATACAGATCTTTTGTCTCCTTAGGTAGATATATTCCTAGGTATTCTATTCTTTTTTGTTGCAGTGGTAAATGGGAGTGTTTCCTTAATTTCTCTTTCAGATTTTTCATTATTAGTGTATAGGAATGCCAGAGATTTCTGTGCATTAATTTTGTATCCTGATACTTTACCAAATTCATTGATTAGCTCTAGTAGTTTTCTGGTAGCATCTTTAGGATTCTCTATGTACAGTATCATGTCATCTGCAAACAGTGACAGCTTTACTTTTACTTTTCTGATTTGGATTCCTTTTATTTCTTTTCTTCTCTGATTGCTGTGGCTAAAACTTCCAAAACTATGTTGAGTAATAGTGATGAGAGTGGGCAACCTTGTCTTGTTCCTGATCTTAGAGGAAATGGTTTCAGTTTTTCACCACTGAGAATGATGGTGGCTGTGGGTTTGTCATATATGGCCTTTACTATGTTGAGGTAAGTTCCCTCTGTGCTTACTCTCTGGAGAGTTTTTATCATAAATGGGTATTGAATTTTGTTGAAAGCTTTTTCTGCATCTATTGAGATCATATGGTTTCTAACCTTCAGTTTGTTAATATGGTGTATCACATTGACTGATTTGCGTATACTGAAGAATCCTTGCATTCCTCAGCTAAGCCCCACTTGATCATGGTATATGATACTTTTAATGTGCTGGTGGATTCTGTTTGCTAGTATTTTGTTGAGGATTTTTGCACCTATGTTCATCAGTGACATTGGTCTGTAGTTTTCTTTTTTTGTGACATCTTTGTCTGGTTTTGGTATCAGGGTGATGGTGGCCTCGTAGAACAAGCTTGGGAGTGTTCTTCCCACTGCCGTATTTTGGAAGAGTTTGAGAAGGATAGGTGTCAGCTCTTCTCTAAATGTTTGATAGAATTCGTCTATGAACCCATCTGGTCCTGGGCTTTTGTTTGGTGGAAGATTTTTTTTTTTCTTTTTTTTTTTTTTGCGGTACATGGGCCTCTCACTGTTGAGGCCCCTCCCATTGTGAAGCACAGGCTCCGGACGTGCAGGCTCAGTGGCCATGGCTCACAGACCCAGCCTCTCCGCAGCATGTGGGATCCTCCCATACTGGGGCACGAACCCGTGTCCCCTGCATCGGCAGGCAGACTCTCAACCACTGCGCCACCAGGGAAGCCCTGGTGGAAGATTTTTAATCACAGTTTCAATTTCAGTGCTTGTGATTGGTCTGTTTATATTTTCTATTCCTGGTTCCATCTCGGAAGGTTGTGCTTTTCTAAGAATTTGTCCATTTCTTGTGTGTGTGTGATAAATTTCCACCCTTAGAATTTAGATTCACTCTTTACCTACTATCTGGGACACTGGGTACAGTCTTTAGAGGTTGTCAATGTGGTGGCCAGTAAGCTTTTGAGTGCTTATAATTTATAGGTCCTTTCACTAAGAAAAGAAAAATTCTTAGTGCAGTCACTTTGTCACAGGGTTACTGGGTAGGTTTTTAAGGAAGATTCCATCCCTCGGATGATAAAAGGCATTTCAGTTGTTTTTCTCCTGGCAGAAAATGGGTGATCAGCACAGTTGCTCCAGTTTAAGAGTTAAGATCAAGTGGTAAATGTCATCCTGGTCAGTTAGAAATGGACGTGAAGATGCTGGGATATGAAACGCCCTGAGAGATTTGTCCAGTAAAAGTCTGGTAGAGAGTTGAGCAGCTCATGAAGATGACAAGTTGGGGACTGAAAGCATTTTCCTCAGGCAGGGGTGAAGTCTGAGATAGAGTTATCCTCCAAGGCACAATGCAGATCATGACTCCATTCATTTGGAGTATTTTTTAATAGAGCGTCTTAACATAGCTCATTATGGATTTATAAAGAGTTAGTTAAATATTATTTAATAGATGACTGTCCTTGTAAGAATATGACTGGTTTTAACAGAAAGTCTCAAGGCCTCAGAAATGCTCATTAAAAAAAAAAAAAAAAGAGTTCCACTTGTAGGTTTTAATGATTCATCTAATTCTAGGTGACATCATGAGCAGTCACAGTGTTGTTGATTCTGTAAAGCTTCATATACTTTTATTACAATTTGTCCTATAAAGTATGTGCCCTATTGCTATTCAGATAAGGACATTTTAAATTTGAGGATTAACTCCTTTAGAAGTATTCCACTGATAGTCAGCTTTTTACATAAACATATTTTCCTAAACAAATTAACTTGAATATGGTACTAGCTAATTGAAAAAATACTAAATTTTCTTTGAGAACCATGACTAGTTCATGTTTTACAAATTAAGCTTGTCTAATTAACTATAATTTTTGCTTTAATTTTCTAGTGACACTCAAATTGTCACAAATTGACCAGTGGAAACACCTTTTAATTTGATGTCTTGGGCGTTTTTAACATCATCTCTGAACTTAAGAAATCATCTTTGCTCCCTAGCAACAAGATATTCAAAATACGAAAATTATCTCTGCTCTAAGAATGCCTAGTCTTTTATTATTGTTTATTCTTGTTTTATTTTGTTTGTTAGTGGAGAACTTCACTAGGGCCACAATTCAGAAACTAGATCTAAATATCATAGGTGTTCCTGAGTTATGAAAGATATATTTCTATCCTATGCATTCTTTTCTGTTTGATAAAAACATCTTGAAATTAGGTTTCAAGTATGTACATCTAGTTGAGTCCACCTTTCAATAAAATACCAATTATCTAAAAAAAACCCTACAAATAAACCATTAAAATTAATAATATAGCTTCAGCAAGGTTGCTAGATACAAAGTCAACAGGAAGATATTGATTAAATTTCTATATACCAATAACTGGAAACTGAATTTTTTTAAAAATTACCTTATCATCAGAAGTAATCAAATAACTGGGAATAAATCTAACAAAAGATGTGCAAGACTTCAATGCAGAAAATTACAAAGTCCTATTAAGAAAACATAAATGGCACCTAAATGTATAAACAATATATCATAATTATTAGGAAAATTCAATATTACAAAAAAGTTACTTCTTTCCAAATTAATTATAGCTTCAGTGCAATCTCAATGAAAATTACAACTCTGTTTTGTGAAACCTGGTAGGATGATTCTAAAATGTTTACAGAAATGCGGTATACATGGTATGGTATTACTGCGAAGATGGAAAAAACAGACCCCCAAAAATCATAACGAAGAGCCTAGAAAGGGGCCCACGGATATCTAACACTTGATTAATGGCAAAAATGGCACTGCAGAACAATGAGAAAACAACAGCCTTTTCAATAAATCGTGCTGGGACAACTGGGTATTACTGTTGAAAAAACATAGATTTGACCCATAATTCACACCATGTACAAAAGTTAAATCACATGGATTATATACTTATATGTGAAAGGCAAAAGCATACAAGCTTTTAAAAGTTTTTGTATGGAAATATGCTGTAATTTGTCTTGGGTAAATATATGTGGATAGAATGGCTGCATCATATGGTAGGGATATGTTTACCTTTTTAAGAAACTGACAAACTCTTTTCCAAAGTGAACATATGATTTTCCACTCCCACCAACACAGTATGAGTTCCAGGTGCACCACACCCTCATCAACACTTGATGTGAGTAATCCTTTTTTAAGTTTTAATTATTATAACAGATGTGTAATGGTATCCCAATATGGCTTTAATTTGCATTTTCCTGATGGTAAATTATGTTGACTATGTTTTTATGAGACTAATTGCCCTCTTATATGTTCTTGGGTGATGTGTCTATGCAAATCTTTTGTTCATTTATTAATAGAATTGTTTTCTTATTATTGGGTTTTTGAGAGTTTTTTATATTTTATGAAAAAAGTATCTTTTAGATATATGATATGCAAATATTTTCTTCTGGTCTGTGGCTTGTCTTTTCATTCTTTTAATGTTATATTTTGGAGAGCAGAAGTTCTTAATTTTGATGAAGTTCAATTTCTCAATTTATATTTTTATGAATAGTACATTTGATGTCATTTCTAAGTAATCTCAGCCTATACCAGGGTTTCTAAGATTTTTTTTCTAGAAGTTTTACAGTTTCGCATTTTACATTTAAATCTATGATCCATTTTGAGTTAATTTTTTATATGGTGTGAGGTATAGATCCAAGTGTAATTTTTGCATATGGTTACCCAATTATTCCAGTTTGTTGAAAAGATGATCCTTTCTTTGCCAAACTGACTTGGGGCAAAAACAAGCTGTCCATATTTACATGGGTCTAATTCTAGACTTTGTTTTTGTTCTGTTGGTCCATTTGTTAATTTTGCCTCCAATACTGCATGGATCAGTTACTTTAACTTTATAAGAGGTCTTAAAATCAATGTAGTCCTTCAAATTTGTTCTTTTTTAAAGTTGATTTGCCTCTTCTAGAATCACCTTATCAATTTCTACAAGAAAGCTTGATGGAATTTTGTTTGGGAGTGCACTGAATCTAGAATTAATTTTAAAAGAACTGACATCATAGTGATATTGAATTTTCCAGCCAATGAACATGATGTACCTATCATTTATTTAGATCTTCTTTAGTTTCTTTCAACAGAGTTTTACAATTTTCAGTGTATAAGTCTTTCACATCTTTTTTTCAGATTTATCCCTAACCATTTCATATTTTTGATGCTATTCAAAATGATATTTTTAAAATGCAAAATCATACTGTCCATTGCTCTTGTACTTTGTGTGGCAAATTCTAGCTGCCTTGGTTTTCATGAACTTATTTTCACTTTCTCAACTCACAGAGTCTACCGGGCTACTCTTTGGTCCTAGTCCCTGCACTATAACCTGAAAACCCTCTCAAAGCAGCAAGCCGGGAAATTATAGGGCTGGACCCTTGTTCCCTTTTCTCTGTAACCACTCTCCTTTATTGCCTGATTTACAGTACTTTGAATATCATTGTTTCATACACTTTGTCTTTTTTTTTTTTTAAGGCTAACAGGTAAATCTGGTCTCTCTTATTCTGTCTATAGAAAGCTGAAGTCTCTCTGAATGGATTTCCTGAGAGGAAAAGAACAGGACCCTAAGACACGGGACGCTTGAGCCTAAACTGATCAAACTTCTAGATTCCTCTAAAACCTACAGGCTGACAGAAGTTCTTAGTCTCCCTTCCTAGAAAATAAACCCCACCGACAGCAATTCTGCAAAGACATCACCTGAGGCAGGTGTCTCGCAGGATAATGCCTGTCTAGTTCAAGATCTGCACTTAATATCTTTTATTGCTTCTAGGCTTATATTTAACAAGTGTCAGTGCTCAGCATCTTCAACAAGATTGCTGCAGTTCCTGCTTCCTGTAGAAAGTGACTGAAGCAATTACAGCACCTGGTTAATACCCACCAGCAAGAACTGAGGGAGAACTGGTGAGAGGAGATCCTCAGAGGGTTGCCTGGGGAAGCAGGTAGTGCACTGTAAGACCAGGTAGGGGAAATTATTAACATGGATGTGCTCTCCTGTGAGTCAGTTTTAACATCCTAGAAGACTCTATGAAACTTGGTCAAAAAAATGACCTACAACATATGAAGCAGAGATTCTAGAACTGCCTTAAAATGCTGTTAAAGAAGATATCAGAAGGAGCAGGGAAGTGGAGATGTTAGAACAAAGTCACTGTATGAGGTCAGAAAGTTCACCAACTGAAAATATACTCCAGGGAGTTCAGAGGACACTTCCATCTCTAGGCCATGAGAGGGGAGTCAGTCCTTTGTCATGAGAGCTGACAACAGGTTTGGCCCTCTGTGTCAGTGGGGATAACAGGCTTCCATAACGGTAATAATGGTGCTGAGCTGTCAGAGACAAGGTGAATGGTATTACTGTAGTGGGCAGCAAGGGAAGAGTGGCAACAGGAGTGCCCATCTCTGCCAATTGCTAGCAGACCATGATGACTAGAGGGACAAGATACATAGACTGCCAACCAGAAAATTTACTTATATTGGAAAAGGAAAAGGAAAATAAATAAGGAAGTGTTGAAAAGAAGTACGACATCAGCTGCAATGGAAAACTGCAATCCCTTACCCAGCTTCCAGACTAAGTCAGATCGCAAACCCAGAATCATTTGTTAAAGTGAATACCAACCTTGAGGAAGAATTTTACAACATCACCAAAAGCATATTCAGTAAACATTCCCTAATACTTCCCCCAAATAAACTGCAGTCATTCAACAGAGTAACTGTATGCTGGGGAAAGGAAAATACCCAGATTTTAAAAGGACAGTTGAATAAGGACTCTTAACTGATGCTGACATCAGGGAATCTTAAGTGCCAGTATGGGCCTCCAATTAAAGTATTTTCCAGCACATATGAAAGCCTGATATAAATGGAATCCTGCAATGAGTCCTCAGTGGTTTTCTAATCCCCAAGTGCTTAACTGGGATAAATATATTTAGCAACTAGCAAAACTCTCACACTGGTTCTCTGAGTTATGCAATGAAAGTCATTATGATAATAGAACTAGTAAAAGACCCAGAAATTACCCAAGCCCTAGTACCCCAGCAAAGACTGTAAATCAGAGGAATACTGCATTCTAGGAAGAATTGAAGCGCTTATTACCAACAGCAAAGACACTGAAAGAGGCAGGGCTGGTGGTCTCATCCCCTTCCCTTTTAATTAAACTGTCTGGCCCCAACAAACATCAAATGAACCATAGTGGGTGAAAGTGGACTGCTGTAAACCTAAAATCAGCCCCAGTTCCAGCTTCCATGCCAGACGAGAGAGCTTTACTGGGACCGAGCAACACAGCTTCTAGCATTTGGTATGTGGGTTATTAACTTGGTGAATGTGTCCTTTTCAATACCCCTCAGTAAAAAAAAAGTAAAAAGCAATTTGCTTTTTTTCAGTTCTTTTTAAATTTAAGTATAGTTAATCTAAAGTACAGAGTTAATTTCTGCTGTACAGCAAAGTGCATTAGTTATACATGTACATACATTTTAAAGTATTCTTTTCCATTATGGTTTATCACAGGATATTGAATATAGTTCTCTGTGCTATACAGTAGGACCTTGTTATCTATCCATTCTATATGTAATAGTTTGCATCTGCTAATCCCAACCTCCCACTCCATCCCTCCCCCCAACCCCTTCCCCTTGGCAACCACAAGTGTCTTCTCTACGTCTGTATGTTTCTGTTTCACAGATAAGTTCATTTGTGTTGTATTTTGGATTCCACATATAAGTGACATCATATAATATGTCTTTCTCTTTGTGACTTACTTCACTTAGTGTGATGATCTCTAGGTCCAACCATGTTGCTGCAAATGGCATTATTTTGTTCTTTTTTATGGCTGAGTAGTATTCCATTGTGTGTGTGTGTGTGTGTGTGTGTGTGTGTGTGTACACACGCACACACACACACACACACACACCCCACATCTTCTTTATCCATTCATCTGTTGATGGACATTTAGGTTGTTTCCATGTTTGGCCATTGTGAATAGTGCTGAAAAAGCAATTTGCTTTTATCTGAGAAGGAGAGCAGTACATGTTTGCTCTCTTGCCCAGAGCTATGTTTACTCTCTTGCTCTCTGCCATAATATCATCTCAGGGACCTTGACTGTCTTGACATTTTATAGAACAGCATGTTGATCCACCATACTGATATCGTGCTAATCAGTCATGGTGTGCAGGAAGTAACAAGTTCCCAGAACCCTTGTACAGATCCAATGCTGTGGGCATATGGATATATTTCTCCTAAGGTAAAGGACAAGTTATTGGAACTTGAACTCTCTACCACTAAGAAAGTGAAAGAGAATGGAATGAAATGATGTTGGAGAGGTAGGTTGAGGCCAAATCATATAAAGAATTATAAATCATGCTAAAGAGTTTAAAATGTTCTCTAAGTACAATGAGGAACCACTGGAAAGTTTGAAACAAGAAAGAAATAGGATCTGATTTATTTCACAAGTGTATTTTAATTGCTGAATAGATTGTGAGTGAAAGAGCAGCAAGGGGAAGACCAGTTAGGATGTGGTTGTATCATCTAGATGAAATAATGGTGCTTTAGCTTAGGACAGCAATGGAGAGATGGAAAGAAGGGACAGATTTAGCATATATTTTGGAGGTAGAACTTGCAGGACTTATTGAGATCTCAGATATGGTCATTGAGGGAAGGACACAAATCAAAGAAGCAGAATTGTGATAAGTCCTGAAACAAGCATTTGCATCTAAGACTAGAAATGTATCGGCATTAAAACCATGAGATATTAATGTAACCTCTTGGCGAGTTTACCTATAAAATAAGAAGTATTTTATACTCCACCTATATGTCATTTTATTTCTTCACCTATAAAATAAGAAGAATACTTATATCATAGAATTGTTTTGAGGATTGAAAGACTTAATATATTTAAAAAACCAGAACAGAGCTTGGTACACAAAAAAAACGCTCTTTGAGTGTTAAGAGTATTATTATTATTACTATTTGTGATTATAGCTCCTTTCTCTTTACAGATATTTTTGTTTTTCTACTTTTGTCTTCAATCATAGAAGTTTATTTCACTGCTTCTATTTTTTCAAGTAAGATTTTTTCTTTTCCTCCCTTTACTGCACTAATTTCACCTTTCCATTTTTCATGTTAGCCTTTTGTACTTAGCTTCATACGTGTACTCTTAATCGCACAAGAAGCCAATAATTTGTCACACTGGGGTTATGAATGTTTGCTTTAAGTGTTGCCTATTTCTATGTTTTATAAACCAAAACAGACTTTCCAAAAAACAATGAAGGAAGCCAAAATAAATATTTCTGTATTTCAAAAAAAAAACACCACCACCACAAACACAAGCCTTCGCCATGGCTTCAAGATATTAATACTAAATATCTGACTTTCCCTAAAGTTCAACTAGTGCTGTTTGACCACAAGAAAATCGTCTTCTCATTTACAAGACATTATTTTGGCTTCTGAATTCTCAGATAACAGCTCTTCTCTGGGCTCCAGGACACCTGGTTTGATTCAAAGTCAAACATCTTAGTCCCTGAGGTGGGACTATTACGGGGTGGAGTATGAGAATGGCTCACCATGGATTATGTCTCCCTTCTGATAAGAATATCATCGCTGGCCTAACTGCCCCAGAAAAAAAGAAGAGCTTATATCTTAAAATCTCTAACACATGGAGGCTGATAGTTGCATAGCACTTTGAAGAGGAGCCCAGCTGTCGGTCAGCACAACTGATCAGTGCGTCAGATCCCTTCAGTTCTAAGAAAAGGTATCTGACAACAGATTCTGTGTGCCTAGGACTCAAGACAGTGTATATCTGTCCATGGACCATGCCCTGCTGAGCTGGGGTGTCAGGCTGATCGTCTTCCCAAGGAACAGGGAGTTAGTTGAACCAGATCTCAGATGAGCTCCAAATGGCAGGATGTTTTTCTAGTACAGTCCTGATTCATGACCAAAATTTGTTCTTCTACAGTGCCATCAGAAAGAGTGTTTATCTCCCACTGATTAGTTAATGACTCTCTCTCGGCAACATATTTTAATAATTAACTATTCTACATGGTTAGACTATGTCTACTTATCGCAGTACATTTGATACTGTTGTTATTTTCTTCTGTCCTGCTCTTTTCAAATAGCACATTTGGTACTCAATCATAAACAAGGATAAATAATAATAAACAAAGCTTCCTAATGAGAGTTTGATACACCAATAGAAACTGATTCTCACAACTCAAGGAATATAAAGACTTTAGAGACTCAAGTGAAAACTCTCCCAGACCAAAGCTGAGATGAGAGGTGCAGACTGGGACCATCACCAAAGGGAGGTTCTCTAGAAATAAGAGAAGGTACCCATTGATGCAGAGAGCAATTCAGTGGCACTGGGGATCCTGAACACTCTCGAAGGCCATGGGATGTTTCAGACTCCCTGGAAGTCCTGCTGGTTAGCAACCACAGGCACTGTCCCAGCTCAGTCCACGTTGCTACAACGAACAAAGGAAATCAGCTATTTGTCACTGCGGTGATATCCTACAGCCGGCTCCAGCTGTAGCTCCATCCTGACTCCTCACACACAGATGATACCCTCATCTGGCAAAGTAAAGCTAGCAGAAGTCCGAACTTTCCTACTGTCTTTTTTTTTTAAATTGGAGTATAATTGCTTTACAATGTTGTATTAGTTTCTGCTGTACAATGAAGTCAATCAGCTATATGTATACCTATATCCCCTCCCTCTTGGACTTCCCTCCTACCCCCCCCATCCCACCCAACTAGGTTGTCACAGAGCACCAAGCTGAGCTTCCTGTGTTTTATAGCATGTTCCCTCTAGCTATCTATTTTACGCATGGTAGTGTATATATGTCAACCCTAATCTCCCAATTCGTCCCACCTTCCCCTTCCCCTCTGTGTCCACATGTATGTTCTCTACGTCTGTGTCTCTATTCTTGCCCTGCAAATAGGTTCATCTGTACCATTTTTCTAGATTCCACATATATGCATTAATATACAATATTTGTTTTTCTCTTTCTGGCTTACTTCACTCTGTATGACAGACTCTAGGTCCATTCACAACTCTACAAATGACCCAATTTCATTCCTTTTTATGGCTCAGTAATATTCCATTGTATATATGTACCACATCTTCTTTATCCATTCATCTGTAGATGGACATTTAGGTTGTTTCCATGTCCTGGCTATTGTAAATAGTGCTGCAATGAACATTGGGGTATATGTGTCCTTTTAAATTATGGTTTTCTCAGGGTATATGCCCATTAGTGGGATTGCTGGGTCATATGGTAGTTCTATTATTCGTTTTTTAAGGAACCTCCATACTGTTCTCCATAGTGGCTGTATCAATTTACATTCCCACCAACAGTGCAAAAGGGTACTGTCTTTATCTGGACCTTCAATATTTGAAGAGAGATTCATGCAAGTTTTTTAATGAATTCCCCTTAATTCTGAATGCAAGACAAACAAAAACCTCCCATGTGTAAGGTGAGTAAAAAGAGAAAAATAGCAAGAGTATGAAAAATTTAGGTGTTTCAAAAGAGGGGCTTTCATAAACGAATTAATTTCTAGCATGACACTATATTCCTTCTGAAGACAAAGCTCTAAGCTCTAAGCTCCAAGCAACACTTCTGAGTGTTTCAAGACTAACAAGATGAAACTCACCGGGGCTAGAGCTAAGATCCTCTCTTTGGATCCAAGGGACTTATTTTACAAATGCAGCATCACTTAGGTGCATCTTGGAAAGAGAACATAACGTAAGTGGAAATTTTATGAGTTTTAGTCGACTATTGGTGAGTGAGTGGTATTAAAACAGTTAATACAACCTTATGCTGGATATACAGAAGTAAAACTGAGGCCACAGTCTCACTCTTCACTGGTTTCATCATTGCTAGAGCACAAAGAAGGAAGGATGACCGGAAGGGTGAAAACAGAGCTTATGTGTTTTTTTGTTTGTTTGTTTTTTACTACTCTAACTACAGATAAGCTGACCAAGCTCCTTTTCTAAGGCAAACTCTGCTGCATGTAAACAAACAAACAGCAACCTATTCTGTTTTTCCTATTCACACTCATTGCTTCAGTAATTTTTCTTTCCCCACTAATGATTTTCTCTCTGTGAAAGCATGACAATCAGCACACAAACTTGCTGTTATTTCTCCCATCGTTTAAAAAAAAATTCTCTCTAATCACACTAATCACCACCATCCTATCTTCTGGCCCCCTTTAACAGCAAATCTCTTCAAGGGAGCTGTCTAAACTGACTTTGTCCAATAGCTGGCTCTTCTCATTCTCTCCAAAACTTACTCCAGTAGAATTTCACCACCACTATTCCACCAGAATTATTCATCAAGATCAATAACCTCCTTGTTGCTGTATTCAATGCTAATTTTCAGGCATCATCTTTTCCCTCTCTTACACTTGTCTTAGCACTACCATCTGACACAGTCTTTGAAACACTTGCTTCACTTGGGTTTTAGAACACTTTACTCTCCTGGTTCTCATCCTACTTTAAAGACAGCTCTTCTGCCTCTCTCTCTCTGGTTCCTTCTAGTCTCCTTTGTCTCTTAAGGAAGAGAGGATCCTAAGGCTCAGTCCTCAGATCTCTGTTCTTTGTGTAAGCTCACTCATCCAGTCTAATGGCTCAGTACTACTATACAGTGATGACTCCCAAATACCAGAGCATATGTTTGAAGGAAGCATAATGCCAAGATGCTGTAGAACTCAGGTGTTTTGTGTAGCCAGTAGAGAACGTGAAACCTGTCTTCAACAATTTAAAAGGGTGGCCATGTGGAAGGAGGATTGTACTTAACTTTTATGGCTCAAGTGAAAAACTAGGTCAAAATAATGAGATATGTCAGTCCATGTAAGAGAGAACTTTCTATTATAGCTATTCAAGATAAACTAGGGGTTGGGATTTTTATGTTACTGGAAGGATCTAAGAATAGGCTGGGTGATAGTTGCTCAGACATTGGAGTTGAACTTAATGGCCATTACAGCTGCTCTCTTTATATGATTGTTTATAAGTCTTAATTATAAGCCCTTAGAGGGAAAGTGCTATGTAATGTATTTTTATATTCTAGAGGCCCTTCCCCACTTTTAGTATATAAAACAGTGGGTTGATATTTATGGCTAGATTGTTTTTCCTTGAATCCTTGGGGCACTGAAGTTTTGCCAAGTTCTAAACAATTAGTTCCAAATAAAAAAGAGAAACTCCTAAAAGAAATATGAGAGCATTATAGGATTTGACAATCAAGTCAGCAAAATCTCGACTCATCATCAGACAGCGTCATAACCTTAAGAGATAAACATCATGATGGAACAGAAAAAAACTTTTTGTTGCATTTTATTATATGAGATGTTCATAAATCATTATCTTATAGTTTTATAATTTCCTTTAATTTATAAATTTATGTTTTGTAAATAAATTCACAGGATTTCTTGTGAAACAAATAACTTAATTAAAGGGCGTGACTGAACAAAGAATATGATTTTGATATTTTTAATATTTTTAAAACAAAGTATATCCCTTTGGTTACAATAATTCACCATAAGTTCAAACTGCAGTCTCCAATCTAAGAAGTAGCGATTCTGCTCAGTTCCCTGAGCTCCTGGTTTGTTATCACAGAATTGCTTATGCAGATTAGCCTGATGGAAATAATTATCATTAAGAATTGCATATATTTACAAGGAAAGCCAAATATTTAAAATTTTATTTTCTTAGGAAAACCCACAAAGAATAACTTACTTCTGTAGCCAAAAAAGAAAAAGAAAGAGAAAAGAAAAGTAGATTTGGTAAAAATAACCATTCAAGTGTTCTTATTATGATTTATTCTCACTCTGTAAAAGAGGAGAAAGTGACCGCAGTGTCACAAACCAGAAACAAATAAGCTGAATTTGCTTTGCTATATAGTTTTTAAAATACTTCATAGTATTTTTAAACATTTGAATTTAATACCAGCATCAGAAAACCAGGAGACTTCATGATTTTAAATCTGCATTTTCACTTCACGTGAAAAATCAAAAGGTCTGGCCACACTAGGACCCCATTGCCTTATGGCTACAATGAACAGCAATTAAACTGCCCCCTCTTTAGAAAGAACATGTCCTTGCCAGTTTGCTAAACACTCCATGACTTTGTACTGCTTTAGACCTGGCCAGTCTCCCTCATGCACATACCTGCAGCTTTGCCCCTGCAACGACTGAATTTCTAAGCCTGAGCCCAACTACACACATTTATACGTGTGTGAAGCACCTGGATAGCCTGTACCCCCGTTATTCCACTAGCCAGCTGTGTACAAACCCTTCATCATGGAGTCTAGAGGGGGCTATATATGCCTTCTGGAATGAACATGATTCTCAAGGCCCACACGAGAGCCCCCCTGACGAACAAGGGAGAGATCCTGCACATTGGTAAGCAAGGCGCTTGACCATCTGGCTGCTTGAAAGGTTTAAAGGTTTAAAATGACCCGCAGGATGCAGAAAACTGCTGTCCTCAGGAGTGCAGGGGAAATTGTATGTCCCACCTCTCAACCCTTCCACCTGTGAATAGCACAGGCACTGGATGGGGATCAAGAAGGATGATGAGAGGGAGACAATTACTCTGGTTTGGCAGTGGTGGAGTTGTGGGTTAACTATAAGGTTTGTCAGTGCCCTGAGCCATGTCCAATAAGAAAACACCTGGAGTTGAAAGAATTAGGCTTATGTCTCATTACACAAGGGAGAACACGCACCACAGAAAACTGGAGGTATCTCAGTAGAAGGGTGTTAGAAAGAACCCATTACAGGAACTAGCTTTGGCTGAGTGACTCAGGGAACGTTCTAAAGATTCAGGGGTTCCTTCTAGCTTCGATGTTGTCAGAGAGTGCGGCAGTTGATTCTATGATTGGGCATCTTGCAAGTGTCACTGCGACCTTTTTATTATCTATGCTAATACAAAATTATGAAGTAGCCTTGTTTTGTTTCTTTTTATCATGGTCTAAGGTAACCTTGTCTGAGGTTGGTGTTCCATGAAATTATGGGCTGCAGGTAAACAAAATGGCCTGCTGTGAACATCAGACAAGCTTATAATAATATTGAGGTCTACACAGGTTCGAGCCCTGATCTGGGAGGATCCCACGTGCCGCGGAGCAACTAAGCCAGTGCACTACAACTACTGAGCCTGTGCTCTAGAGCCCGTGAGCCACAACTACTGAGCCCATGTGCCACAACTACTGAAGCCCATGCGCCTAAAGCCCATGCTCCACAACAAGAGAAGCCACCGCAATGAGAAGCCCGTAAACCTCAACAAAGAGTAGCCCCCGTTCACCACAACTAGAGAAAGCCCGTGCGTAGCAAAGACCCAACACAGCCAAAAATAAATAAATAAATAAATAAATAAATAAACAAACAAACAAACAAACATAATAATATTGAGGTCCAGCTGTGAAAGCTAGGTTAGTGGCGATGATGGGGGCTACTTCTCCATCCCACTCCTCAGGTTGCGTGAAACCCAAAGATTTTTCAGCCTTAGCTGGAGAATCACTTTTCTGAGATATTACCTATTAGTTAGCAAAGCTGGGATCTTCCAAAGGGCTGATCCTTATGCAATTACCCTGGCTTGCTAAAATTACACTGCTGGCTTTGTCAATACCTTACCAAACTGGAATAAGAAAGGAACATTAATTTAGGATGGACATATGATTGAGGCCAACCAATGGATGCAGGCCTTTGAAAGAGAGATAAAGAAAACAATCACATCTCCACCTCACTCTTGAGCAGTGCTTTAAAGTATCCAAAATGCTGTCACAGATATTAATTGGCTTCATGGTAAAACAAAAAATATCTTCACATGTATTTATATCAGCAAGTCCTTGGATGTCTCTCATTCACTACTCAGTATCACGTGCAAGGGACCAAAGCTGACCTTCCTGCCCTAAGTTGATTTCAAGTGGAGGAAGTACTTGGACAGGTCAAGGAGGTTCTCTTAAGATATTGTTGGAACCACCGCACAAAGCCTTGCACATCTTCATGGGGTTACATAGTAAAGAAGCATGCATGTCCCTTTCCTCTCATCTCCTACCCTTTTCATGGCAAGTGACCTGTAATCCACTCCAGAATCAGTGTTCTTGCTAAGAACAGAAATTATTTCCCAGACGAGAGGGGACATTGTGGGGAAACTTCCATCACACAGACAAGTACAGAGAACAGTTCTGGAGTTTGGCTTCCATGACCAGCCTCCACAGACCGTTCTCAGCTCTGACATCGCTGTTTGGCCATGGACGCAGGCAGTTTCTGGTGGGGCCAGGAAGAGGATGGGGAGGATGTGTAGAACGCGGCTGACCTCCTGCCTACAAAATATCAACTACAGTCAGGAGGGAACTCCACTTCTTTTTAATGTTTTTAGAAATAGGTTTAATCAGCAGAAAGTATTACTGTAACACATCAAGGTGAGCATCCAGTGTTGGTAGGTGGCTGTGCTCCATACCAGATGCTTTCCTGTGTTAGTACATTTCTGCTTCTAGGACTCAGAGAAGTAATGTAACATGCCAAGAGTCCCTTCCATGTTGAGTAGGAAGTGTAGCGACAGAATTCTTACACTAATGACTAAGTGTGAAAGATTCTAACACTAAGTCCCAAACCTTTCCTCTGACACCTTTCCACCCTTCTTCCATGGGGAGACGCGCCATTATATTTGAAAACACCAGAAAAGGTGTTTATGGAAATGAAATGAAAACTGCTAGCAAGGGACGAGACAGAACATTGTAGAAGCCTAGTCATGGAAAAGATAAAAAAGATTTCATGCAGGGATTTCATCACGAACTGTGATGCTTCTGTGATTACATTGGTGGGAACTTTGAGATAGACAGTAGAGACAGACAAACCATGTTTTCTTTTAAGCCACTGAATTGGGTTGGGGGTTGGATCTACTTTTTATAACAGTCTGGTATTATCCTAACCAATATGCCTTCTTACATCAACATTTATCTGAAATGTGTAATTGGTGCCAGGGTGGAGACTTCTTGTGCTCCCTTAATCTCTCTTCCTTTCAATCACCAGTGGGGCTTATATTTCCCTAGATATTTCAGTAAATCAAGATCATGAAACCTTCTGGCCAACTAAATGTGAGCATATCACTTTTAAGCTGGAATATTCATTTGCAAATGTGAGATTCTCCTTCTTTCTCTGTCTCTACTATGAGAATGAAGAAGGCTGTATGCTTCAGATCGTTCAACCCCAAGATGGTTGAGCCTCTGTCAACCCCAGGGACTGTGGGGCAGAACCACTCCCTACTCATGATGGACATTCAACAAAGTGAGAATCAAACTTTTGTTCTGTTAAACCACTCAAGTTTTGGGGTTGCTATGGTTGTAGCACATTATCAGCCTCTACTGATTAAAACAGATGCTCAAACCCTCTTGCACTGTTGGTGGGAATGTAAATTGATACAGCCACTATGGAGAACAGTATGGAGGTTCCTTAAAAAACTACAAATAGAACTACCATATGACCCAGTAATCCCACTACTGGGCATATACCCTGAGCAAACCATAATTCAAAAAGAGTCATGTACCACGATGTTCTTTGCAGCTCTATTTACAATAGCCAGGACATGGAAGCAACCTAAGTGTCCATCCACAGATGAATGGATAAAGAAGACGTGGCACATATATACAATGGAATATTACTCAGCCATGAAAAGGAACAAAACTGAGTTATTTGTAATGAGGTGGATGGACCTAGAGTCTGTCTTACAGAGTGAAGTAGGTCAGAAAAAGAAAAACAAATAGCATATGCTAATGGCTATATATGGAATCTAAAAATCCGGTACTGATGAACCTACTGGCAGGGAAGAAATAAAGATGCAGACATAGAGAATGGACTTGAGGGCACAGCGGGGAAGGGGAAGCTGGGACGAAGTGAGAGAGTAGCATTGACATGTATACACTACCAAATGTAAAACGGATGGCTAGTGAGAAGTTGCTGCATAGCACAGGGAGATCAGCTCGATGCTTTGTGACGACCTAGAGGGGTGGGATAGGGAGGGTGGCAGGGAGGCTCAGAAGAGACGGGATATGGGGATATAGGTATACATATAGCTGATGCACTTTGTTGTACAGCAGAAACTAACACAACATTGTAAAGCAATTATACTCCAATAAAGATGAAAAAATTAAAAAAAATAAAATAGATGCTCAAGACTTCAACTATTTAGAGAGATATAATCAGGTACAATATTGCATAATTATTGCAATTAGCAAATACACTAAAAAATCAACTTCCAGGTAAAGATGGCATATTTAACATAAGTAGGTACTTTTCTTCCCTCCAGAAACCCCATTAAACGGCAAAGAGAGTACATGTTCCAAACAGAAAGAGAATCAAGAATACAACGGGGAAACACAGACTTTGATTAGTTAAAACGATGGCACCTAATTCTGGTAACAATAACATATCCCATAATTCTTTAAACCATTTGTATCTGTGGATAGAAGAAAACATACAAAAAAATTTTTAAAGGCAAATAAAGGGAGATTTTATAAGACATACACTCACAAGGATATAGCAGGGGGAACAACAGCAACAAAATTTTGGAATCTGAAAAGCAGGTGGATAAGTACTGAGGGACATATTACTTAAGAAGGCTGAATCTAAGCCAGCAGTAGAGAAAACTGAGGTTATAACACAGAATCCTCAAAAGTCTAAGTGAGCAATGCAAACCTACTACTCTGGAAGTTGATGTAAAGGGAGGGGAGGAGGCTAAAATAAAAAGGCTGGGTTGAAAGCATTTTATTTTATTTATGTATTTATTTGCTGCACCACGTGGCTTGTAGGATCTTAGCTCCCCGACCACGGATTGAACCTGGGCCCCCGGCAGTGAAATCACGGAGTCTTAACCACTGTACCTCAGGGAATTCCCTGAAAGCATTTTAGAAATTAGTTTCTATTCATTATGACTGGGCAAATGCTCTTCTCTTCTCTGGTGGAGGACTAGAGGGTTATGTTCTGAAGACAGTAAACCAAGAGTCTCAGGGCAATGGAATATAAATGAAACTTCTGGACTATGGAGAGATGGATTAACTGAGCACTTACACAGAAAATTCTGAGAGACACAACCTCTTCCTCATCCATCACCCTGGGCCTCAAAACTTGGCAGAGTCTTTGTTAAAGAGCTTGGCTAGTTCAAGAGGAAAGATATTGGAGATTTTCAATAAAACAGGGTATCTAGCTCAGAGCTTCCAATCAACTTGGAAGTTTCCCACTCAAACGTGAGCCTAGGATGAACACTAAACACCAAAACAGACAGATGGACAAAAGTAATTGGAGAAACTGAGACCACATAGAAAAAAATAAATCTTCAAAAACTATCATAATATCCTCACATAGATAAGAGAACATATTGCAATCATTAAAAAGGCTATAAAACTAAATATTCAGAAAAAAAGGTTCTGGGAAATTAAAAATAGAATTTAAAAAATCAACAGAAAGATAGGAAGATAAAGTTGAGATAGTCTCCTAGAAAAAAGATGGAAAAGACAAAGTGATAAGAATTGAAAAATAATAAGGAATTGAGAAAAACAGTCCAAGAGGTCCAATAATCAAATGATGAGAATTCTAGAAAGAAAGAACAGATAAAATAGAGGGGAGGAAATTATCAACAAAATAATTCAAGAACATTGGCAAAACAGAGTACATGAGTTTCCAGATTCAAAGGAACTATCATCTGAGTGACCAAGAAAGAGAATGAAAAGAGACACACATCAAGGCTTTTCACTGTGTGGTTTCAAAAGACTGGGAACAAAGAGGAAATCCTACAGTCTCCCAGACAGGGAAAAAAAGAGAAAGAAAAACAAGTTTTATACAACACATCAGGAATCCCAGTAGCTTCAGATTTCTTAATAGCAAACACTGAAAACTAGAAGAAACGCAAAAAATATTTTCCTGTTCCTATTTCTGTTCTTAAAACTAGATACTTAGCATAACTGTCAATCAAGTGTCAGGCAAAAATATAAACAGTCTCAGAAACTGAAGGTCTCAAAATATTTACCTTTTATACATCCTTCCAAGGAAAGTCACCAGAAGACATGCCCCACCAAAACAAAGGAGTAAACCCAGAAAGAAGACATGAGATCGAAGAAACAGGGTATCCAGCTCAAGAGAGAAGTGAATACAAATCCCCAGAAGGGTGAAGAAGATCAGAGAAGCTAGGGTAACCCTTGCAGACGAAAACCTTTCCACACTGCAACAAGTCATGGAGAAACTTCTTCAAAAAGGTGAAAGTATTAGAATGCCTAGTGTGAACGAATTTATTGAGAAAAGATCCAGATAACTGCTGGAGAATATGAATCAAATTGGTGATAAATATATGGAAAACTGAGCAAACAAATGAACAAAAGGTAATTACTGATTCCAGGTAATGTAAAAAGTTGTGCAGGAAGGGAAAATTATCCACATTTACTAGGTTCAGCTCTTAGTGGCATTCACATGATTGTAACAATTTAAGCAATTTTTAAATTAATTTTTAGAATTTCTCAAATTCTTATTCATCATTTGATTCATTTTCAAAAGAAGCTTTTCCTTCTATCTATCTACCCATCTATCTATCCATCTATCATCCATCTATCATCTATCTATCTATTCAGTATTCTATCATGTATTTTTGATGATTCCAGTTGAGTAGCTAAGTTATCCTCTGGTGCCTTTGTTAATCTCTCAGAGACCATCTGCTCCACTGTGCCTATAGATGCTTCTCTTTAATGGTTTGCTTTTCTTCAATGCCTGCTTGTCCATCTATAATTATTATTCAAAGATGAGAGTGACCACTGTTGGTCACTCCACTGACTTTCCTCAGCAATTGTGGGGGGACCATTCCTATCCCAGGCCTCTGCCCTGAATGGGAGCGTGCTTCAGTCCTCTTCAGGTGGATGGGAGGTGATGTTCCCACAAACGGACTTCTTTTCAGGTTGGGCAAGCAGAGAGCATATGCACAGGTTAAGGACTCATCTCAGTAAATCAGAGCAAGCCAAGCAGATATTCCTCTGGGAGCAGAAAGCTTTAGGGCATTTCACTCATCTACAGAGCTGCTTTCCTTTTATTTTTCCCTTTCTGGGAGACACAGCCTTCCCTTTATTTACAGAATTCATCTCATCTGCTACCTCCTAGGAGAAAAGACCACAGCCAGCCCTCTGTGTACTAGAACTGAGGACCAGTCCAGCTGGGCTGGCAACCCTTCAATTAATTATGCTGCTAATTGCCACACAGGCTGCCCATTCATTCAACATCATTCAACAAATATTTCCAGCTCTTGTTGATGACCTTGGAGTTTTCCCAGGGCTCTGTGGGGAAGATTGGTACTCGCTTCTTCAGTGATCCATTGCAGATGTCTCTATTTGTTTGTGATTTTCTTGGCTCTATTTTCCCTGTCAAACCAGTCTACTTTATAATTTTCCAAAATTCCTTAAAATTTCTGCAGATAAAACTGTCTCTGTTTTCCAGGACTGCTGAAGATTTAACCTCATTCTTATCCTTCTTTAGTCCTTTTCCTGGGATTTGAAGAGAAAATGGAGAGATATATACATGCTTAGTCTCCCATCTTGGTATAGAAGTTATGTTCCTAATATTTCTTAGTTTATTAGAGTTCTCAGAGTACATTCACAAGAAGTGTATGTTGGTTGCTATGTTTTCTGCATCCTTGCATTTCTGAGAATTTTTAAGCACCCTCTCACATAAACAACAGCTGGGTATAAAATTCTGGTCTCACAATCTTTCCATCTCAAAATCTGTAACAGTGTTTCCCCACAGTTGTCTGATACTTGGAGTCACCATCTGGTGACAAACTGTTTTTAGCTTCCATTTTAGTTGTTGATCTCCTTCTTTTTAGATACTTATTGTATTTTTTCTACAAAACATGACGTTTTAATATATATCTATAATATAACTCAACGTGGTTCTCCTTTTTCTCCATCATGTCTCCTATCTCATATCTCTTTTCAAGGCATGAGATGTAACACTTTGCCATTCATTAATCACCTCCCTTCCAAGTACTTCTTTATACTTTCTCTTAAATCTCTCCCCTTTCTTCCAAGGAATTTCTACTTTGTCAGTTGGAGCTCCTCTTCAATGAGAAATGGACTTTTCTAAATCCTCTGTCACTTCACCTTCATGCCATGTTTGAAACGCAGTTCTCCCCTTAGAACACCTTTCCCTGCTGTTTTTCCAAATACTTGGGTTGGGGGCAGGGAGGCAAACTTTACTTCATGTCATTTAAAGCCTCAATTTTTCAACCACATCCTGGCAGCTACCATCTGCCTAGTCTCCTGGTTGTGACCCCCTCATTGCTGAAAAACAGGTGCAGAGCCTTCCCTAAGACTCCAGTTGCAGGGATCATGTGCATCCTTTTAGTGGAGGGCCTATGAGTGCTTGGTGTATAAGTGGTAAATGATGCTGTGGGAGAGGATAACACTGGTAAAGAGGGTGAGGGGGGGAGCAAGAAAAGAATGATATTGAGAATGAGTTTCTCTTCCATTCTGAGTATCATTCTCTTTTACTCTCCACTCTCGTAAGCAGTGTCATCCTCTCCCATGGCACCATTTATCATTTATACGCCAAGCACTCCCAAGGCCCTACCTCCAGCCTAGATCCCTCTTCCCATTTCTAGATCTGATTGCCTCTTTAATATCTCATTGACACATCAACTCAGCAAGTTCAAAGTGGAACAAATAATACAACCTTTTACGAAAGTTCCCATCTCAGGACACCTGGCTGTCATCCTTGACTCCTTCTTCCTGATACCCACATGCAATTAATTTAAAGTTGATTCTACCTCTTAAAAACTTCTTGCATCTACCTACTTCTCTCCATTCGCATTGGCCACTCCCCTAGTTTAGATTCCCTTTCCCTCCTTAAATTTCCGTGATGGCCTCCACTATTCATCTGGCTCTTCTGCTGCTCATTCTTCACTTCATCACTAAAGAACCTGTTTTTTTAAAAAAAAAAAAAAAAGATTTATTTATTTTATTTATTTTTGGCTGTGTCGGGTCTTAGTTGAGGCATGTGGGATCTTTCATCGTGGTGCACGGGTTCTTCGTTGTGGCACTCGGGTTTCTCTCTAGCTGTGGCACGCAGGTTTTCTCTCTCTAGTTACAGCATGCAGGTTCCAGGGCACGTGGGCTCTGTGGTTTGCAGCACGTGGGCTCTAGTTGAGGAGTGCAAGCTCAGTATTTGTGGCACACGTGTTTAGTTGCCCCGCAGCATGTGGGATCTTAGTTCCCTGACCAGGGATCAAACCCGTGTCCCCTGCATTGCAAGGCAGATTCTTTACTACTGGACCACCAGGGAAGTCCCTAGAGAACCCTTTTGAAAATACACATGCAATCATTATTTACCGAAAGTCCTTATCTTTTTGTTACATCCTTAGTCCTAGCAAAAGGGTTAAAGTGAGTCATATATACAAGATCATTTGTAACACTGCCTCTGTTTTTCCGTCAGCCTCACTAATTCATCTTTTCTTTGATTTTCCAGGCTTACAGGAATTTTTTAGTTATTCGAATGTGCCATGCTCTCTTGCAGTTTCAAGATCTTAACCAGGCTGATTACGTTCCTGCTCCCCCACTAAGACCGTTTTTATTCAATCAGATAATGCCTACATATTCCTCAAGTCTGCTAAAATATCACTTCTTCTGGAAAGTCAACCCTGATCCCTTTAAGCCAGTTAAAGTTTACCTCTTGTAAGCGTGTCACCTCTGTCCCAGCACTTTCCATGCTTTACGCCACTGATTGTGATTTGCCTAAGTAGACTCAGCTCTATTGGAAGAGGGACCATGCCCATTCTGTTTAATTTTTTTTTCCTTGCTAAGAGCTAATATATAAATGTGCTCGATCATTTTCATCCAATGAGCGGCTTTATTAAATAAATCTTTCCTGGGATTTGCTAAACCTTTTAAATAAGATGGTAGCCCTTACTCATTTTAGCAACTTTCTCTTCCATCACTCTTTTGGTGATTTCTTCTCCCTAATCTGTTCTGTTGTATACTTTTGGAACTCATGATGCACAAAACATGTTTCTTTTATTTTCTTCATCCATTTAGTGTCAGTACGCTTTTCCTCTGAATTCTGAGAGACTTTCTTAAACCTCCTTCAACTGGAGCACTTCAGTGTTCCATGGCAGCGATCTTCATTTCACTTCTTTCATGAGGTTTTAACATTTAACCAGCTGGCTTTCTGTCTGTAAACAATCTGCCTGACTTCAGATCTGTACCTTTTCATGACTAACCTCCTCTAGGTCCACAGATGCCACTGCCTCTCGAAATTGGTCAGAATACCAATTAGAGATTTTCATCCACTTTATTCTATCTCATGTAAGAATTTCATTTCACCGGCTGGATTTTTCAGATTGTTTCTCTTCTTTGGCAGAATCGTGTGTGTGTGTGTGTATTTTTCCCTCTGTTTGCTCACATTTATAGAAGTGAGTCTACCTTACAGGGGTTTAGTTTGAACCACTTTAACTACAATAGTTTAACTCCTTCAGACTTAGGAAAAGGAAAAATGAAAAATCTAGGATTGCTTTGCTGAAATTGAGGTCCACTTTTCTGTAAGGAGTAGGAAACAGCCAGTGGCAACACAGCCTTCGGGCCTCAGGCTGTACTTCTGGGTTTGTTGTAGAACCAGAAATCAGCTGGATCGGCGCCTGCCTTCATGACTAGTACCATCCCTGCTACTGTAGGTCAAGAACAATGGTCACAGCTGGTTCCTCTGCCCCATATGGTTCTGGGTGCTTTGAGCTCATCAAAGGTAGAAACAAAGCTCATCTTTCCCTGATGCTAACCTGTCCAGGTGGATGAGCACGCATGACTCCCAGATACATGGGGTCCTTTCAGGGAGTCCTAGCATATTCTTCAGCCAGGCTGCAAGCAGTGAAGTCCACAAGCCAATAAATTCTCCTCTCCAATCTGTGCTGTAAAAAGCACCTTAAATTTCTGACATATTGATGGCAACCATCAGCATTTTCTAAGATTGGTGAAGATTTTTCTCTTTTCGTTCTAAGTCACATAAATGGGAATGTAAAGACAGCCACCTTTACCCAAATGTTCATCCCAGAATCTCGTGTTAATGGCACTGATTTCATTTGTGGTGTGCCACAAGTTATGTAACCTATGCTGTGTATCATCCATCCAAAGACACAATCAATTTTTAAAAAGTCTGAATGCCTAAGATACCTTTAAGCTCTGGCTCCCCCTGCTGGTTCTGCAAAGAGCACTAAGACCCGCTGGTACTTGGCTGAATCTCTCCCCTGTTGCACTGATGAGGCTTTGAGTAAAGCTGAGAAGTTCACAGCTGGAGCTAGACACCTCTCTAAGAGCTGGTTAATTTAAATTCCTAAGAAGATTTTAGCATTTCTTAGGAGACTGCCAGCAGGAATTTGAGTACCACTTCAGGGAAACTCTTCAGGTCTGAGCCCAAGGATGTGATGAAGGTCTTGGCTTGGTCTGGACTCTTCAAAGAGTCAATAGGGAAACACAGCCCTGTCCTCCAGGAGGGCATAACACATGTGTTTCCATAACACATGGAAAAGAGAGTATATCCTTCTCGCCTGTAACTATGCTGCCTCAGATTGCTGGGAAACGGCTTCTGCGAGTTTAGAAGAAGAAAGGCTTCTTTGTGATTGAAAACACACACATGCATGCACAATTTCTAATTTTTCTTAACAAGATAAAGATGGGATAATTTAATACTCTTAGTGAACTCTTATTAATTCCATCTTCCCCTCATTATCTATAATGGTTATAAAAACTACAGTCTGACTGGTGTTTTATGATTGGATCAAATTCAGAATTATGAAATTTAATCAATCACAAGGGTTTCTGCTATTCGTGACTCTAAAAAACTTGATGAAAAATATGAGAATCAATTTGTTTTTTCCTTTCAGCTTATGGTGCTCTCAACATGCATGTGTCTTGTGTTTCGAAGACTGACCTTTTCTTTCCTCATTACCTCGGGCTATGATTCAACTAGTAATAATAATTACGTGTGTACAAGTGAGTGAGTGTGTGTGTGTGTGTGTATATATATATATATACCTTTTGAAATAGTCATTTCTATGTCTGCATATGAAAGTGTTTCTATTTGAAATTACTGTCAAAATATTAAAAAGACATGTTTGGGATTATTAATGAACTAAAATAATGCGTTCCTTGTGCTAAATAGAGATGGACTTTGCTTAATAAAATCACTTTGTTAAGGATAACATGCTTAGAGGTTTCCGTTGTGTGAACTGGCATAGTTATGATTTTTCATGCAGTAACTCCCTGAGTCTCTGATTCTCTTCTTATTCTACTTGAGATTCAATCTGCAGCCTCTGCCATCTTCAGGGCTTGCTTACGTGGGTTTCCTAAAGACAGTATTGATATATTTCTGCATGATTTGAAAATATTTGACATTTAAATAAAAAGGTGTATTGCTTTAAAAAAAAACCCTTGGTTACAATTAAGTTATGTTAGAAAACTTAAGCTGCAGAGAGGTGACATTTGTCCCTGATTCTTTCTTTAGACTCACGAAGGACAGAGGAGGCTGCAGGAGGGGTCACCCAAGGCACCGTATTTCCTACTGTCTTCAGAACTTTGTGTATAAGTAGTCAGAGGAGCTAGCAGGGATGTTACCAGCGGACCTACTGTTTTTTTCTACACGTCAGGAAATAGTGCCCTAAGTCAGAGCACCAAATCTCCCCTCCCTAGAGACTGGAAACTAGAGGACCATCGACTAAAGCTGGCCCAATCAGTAAATCCTGGACTTTCATGGGTGTGACCAGAGAGAGAAGACCAGAAAGGGATGATCTGTCTTATGCTGCACTGAACCTGAGAGGCAACCACCTGGTCACCACCTGGAACCTGAGAACAGGACAACAGGGAGCACTGACATGAGACGAAACCAGTTATATCACCCGAGGTGCCAGACGCATCTAAGCCTCAAACCTTCAGCTTCTCAGGTACATGAAAAAACACCATCCTTTTTATTCCTTTTAAAGTTCCTTGGGTTTTCTATCATTTGCCACGGGAAGAGTTCCAACTGCTAAAACAAAGTGCTAAGTTTGAATTTTAAAACTAAAGAATCACAACACGTCGGGATGAGACCTGCACAGGCCCCACAGCCTGGTGGCGTGAGGAACCAGGGAGAAGGTGGCTGGACACGGAGGTTCCCTTCACTTTCTTTGCCACCTGCTTCAACAGGCAGAACGTGGCCCAGATGCGAGCTGAGTGCTTCCACGCACCTTCCAGCTCAGATCACACGACTTGTGGATCTAGAAGCTCCTCCTACTGGCTATCTGGTTTGGTTTGGGCTTTTTGTAGAACTAGAATTATCAGTAGAGAATTATTTAGCTCTGCATTTTTCAAACTTGGCTTAATGTAGAAGGACATCCAGGAATTCTCCTTGGGAAGGATCTGAACGGGGCTGGGGTCTTGGACCACCACACACACACACACACGCACGCACGCACGCACGCACGCACTCAGTTTCCTTTCTAGGCTTCCTGTACCTCCTTGTCCCTCTATTCCCAGACACTGAGTCTCTGCTGACAGCCCAGGGAAGCCACAGACCCTGAGAGGAATTCCTTCATCTTGACCAAGCACCATCTCCTTCTGATGAGAACCCACCTCCAGAAACCTTGAGGAAATGCCCTCAAGTATTCAACTAAGGCAGGCTGAGCCCTACCGCGAGGTCATCTGATTATTGTACAATTTTTTAAACTTTTATTAATACTCAATTTCTGCAAGCAACACATGAATACATTCTAACATGATAATATTTAACAAATAGTCCAACAGTCTAAAAATATACTTCCTCTTAAGTCTTCTGCCTCCTCCACAGAGGAAACTACTGTTAATACAGTGGGAGGGGGCTTCCCTGGTGTGGCGCAGTGGGGAAGAATCCGCCTGCCAATGCAGGGGACACGGGTTTGAGCCTTGGTCTGGGAAGATCCCACATGCCACAGAGCAATGAAGCCCATGTGCCACAAATACTGAGCCTGTGCTCTAGAGCCCGCGTGCCACAACTACTGAGCCCAGGTACCAGAACTACTGAGCCCACGTGCCACAACGACCGAGCCCATGTGCCACAACAATGAAGCCCGTGCACCTAGAGCCCAAGCTCCGCAACAAAAGAAGCCACCGCAACTAGAGAAAGCCCGCGCACACAAGAAAGACCCAATGCAGCCAAAAATAAATAAAATAAAGAAAGAATTTTTTAAAATACAGTGGAAGTTTCAGGCTCCTTCATAGGCGTATTTAAAAATCTAGAGTACTCCTTTGTGGGGCATTAATACAAAAATGGTCAAAATAAAAAGTACCTTGAATATGTTTATTACCCTGATCTTAGTAATCATTCCACAATGAATATGTATACCAAAGCATCACATTGTACACTTTAAATATATACAATTAGATTTGTCAATTATTCCTCAATAAAGTTAAAAAAATTAAAAAGGACCTTGAGCATATCAGTGAGCTTTTCCTGTTTAAAACTCCATGTTCTGAATCTTATTATCATTATACTCTCTCTGTTTTAGGGCTGTTTATTGGTAAAGCACTTGTATAAGACTTGTCTCTGTATTTGCTCTGAGACTAGTTTAGACTTGTATTTCCCAGCCATTTTAATTTCTGCCTTCCTTTGGAAATATAAGACACTGAGTTCTTTTTTAGTGTTATTTGAGATTTCAAAATAATTGCTACAAATGAAAACAAATAAGCAATTGCAGCATGAAATACACCGTTCAGACTACACTCCCCACACCCGCCTACACTGCTCTTCCCCAGCCCCTGCTTGTTGGACATAGCAGACAGCTCTCCCTCCACGTAGGGATGCCCCTTTTACCCAGCAGCAAGACATGCCTGGGGAATATTCTAGTCTCTGGCTCAGAGGTGACTAGACATTTATATTCCACATACACTGATAATCACACAGCTGCATTTTAGAGTACTGGAGCACACATAACAGGACCGCTAATAAAATACAGACTGATAAACTCATCAGGAAGGCTAGAGTGGGCCATTCCTGAGAATTAATGGGAAAATCCTACAAGATTCCCCATGGTTACTCAGCGTAGTAAGGGAGCTGGGATGGTGTGATTTTCTTTTTGTACACGTTGCTATTTTGAGTTGAGTTCTCTGGTGTGCCATGTGGGAAAGAGTTGAAGTCACCAATCACCTTGACTTTTGAACGGCTTGCCCGAAAATGTTTCTTTTCCCCCAACTCTTTAGAGTTTGACAAACTAAGAATGGCAAACACTACAGATGAGGTGATGGACATGCTGTAAGGAGCTGGGCCTGTTATCTGAAGATTAACCAAAGAGGCCCTGAAATGGGGCTGGGATGTTTCAAAAAGAACCTCCCACGAGGTTTCTGGGTCAGCTTATTGGGTCAGGCTGGTTCTACTATGAGCTCTGCTTTGTCAGGGACTCTGCAAGACCATTTCTCATCGTTGACAGAACATGGGCAAGAGAGGAAGAAAACATACGACATGATGCTAAGAAAAGCAAGGTGATCTAATTTATTTTAGATGGGGTTCTTATTTATTGGGGGAAAATGACTCATGAGCTAACTGAGGAAAGGTTTGCATGGATTTCTCCCAGCCTCCATTTCTATAATTACCCACTAAGTATAACGCTGATCTCTCTCCAATACAAGTCAGCCGCCGGATAGGTTAGTAAGAGCCTCTGCAGACACACTCACTAAATTTCAGGCATTTCCCTTGTCCACCAGACCCCGCCTCTGAGAACAGGTCCAGGTCCCACGAATTCATGCCCCATCACCCAGCTACAACCGTGCACCTCCATGAGGTCTGCAGGAGAGCCCAAGCCTCTCCGGGGTGCCCACAACCTTATTTTTCACTGGGACCTGGACCTCTTTGCATTAATGACACCCTCATTAATAATTTAATCAAATGAATTCCTCCTGCTCTGATTTCACAGTCATCCAGCAAACGTATGACTATAATACGACATTCTATGAAGATGTTGTTCTAGCATAATATAAACAGTTGGCAATTAATACTTGGTAATTAATAAGCTGGCATTCTGGCTCTTGTGAACTTCTGAGCACGACCCCAAGCCCAGGGATTGGGCCGGGATTCTGACCATGAAGTTTCCATGCCTAAAAACCAATAATCCTCTCTTCCACAGCAGTAATGCTACCAGATGTGATGTCCTGCTAAATTGGACAAGTGGATGTCCCAGTGAGATCTTGCAACTACAATGGACTCACGTAGGGGAAAACAGATCTGCTGTTGTGGGCTAAAAATGTGTATAAGGAAATACTGGGGAATTACAGCAGGCAGGTCGAGACCCTAAATGGCAGGCTCATGTCTTTTGGCTTCACCAGAAAGTCATCAAAGACTTTTGAATGTTTAGTAAAAGTGGGTAAAGGTAAGAAGGGTGAGAACAGAGAAGCGGATGTTTTGTTGTACTATTAATTTAGGTCTATTCCCATACATAATTTAACCTAATCCTATCGACATTGTGAAGCGGAAATGTCCTTCCCCACTTTATGGGTAAGTGAACCAAAGCTGAGTGAGCTGTGACTTGGCTGAGGTCGCTCAAATAGTTGAACATGACATAGAGGCAGATATTGTGATTTCAAATGCAGTGTTTATTCCCTGATTATTTAAATAGCCCTGTATTAGTGTTAGGACACAACTATCCTAGTCAAGCCACCATAATAGGGTTATATTTGCCCGCTAGACCCTGAAATAATACAAACAATACCTCTTTCCCCGCTGGAGTGAAAGGGTCTATAAATAGTTTCCTATTCTATAAAGCTGAACATGAACGTAGGCCCCAGAATCCTATGAACTGCATGTCCAAGCAGCCTACATGACTGTCCTATGCCAGCATGTTCCCTGCTAGGGTGGGCCCTTGTCCTGGTTCCTTACTGGCCAAGCTTATATAAGTTTATTATATATCCTGGCACTGGCCTGGCCCCTCCATCTGCCCATCTAATCAAAGGATACCATGTTATGTTACTTTGATTTTGCCAAGAGCAGGACTAGAAAAAAACATATTTTCACTACAACCAATTGACTTAATGATTGATGTCAACGTTACTCCACAAACTCACTAAAAACAGCCATCATTTTTGTTGTTTGATCATCAAAATGAATACATAAATAAAATATAATGTGAACACAAAAATGGTTTTATTGTCATCGGATAATAATTATCCAAAATGAGAGAGTTTGGTGGATGTTGCTAAAGAAAAATGAGGGGCTTGCTTTGCATTTATAACAATGAATGGGGATTTACGTGTTTTGGTCTTCAAGAACTTCATGATTCTAAGTGGAGACATAAAATGTAGATCTAGGATGATTAATGGTGTTATGCAATCTCACCTGAAAATTCTAGAGATTACAATTCGTTAAAAAAAAAAAACAACTTAACTGATGATCAGAGAACAAGCTCATGTCACCAAGTGTGAAATTAGAGAAGACCTCTAAAGGCTGGGGATTTGCAAAGACCTCCCCATTATAATGGCTTAAACAACTGGGTGGTGGAGAAGGACTCTAAATCAATGGCACTCCTCACTCTTTTTACAAAAGCTTGAAAGAAAAGGTGCTCTATAAGGTACATACAAAGGTGGACAGGAGATTAATATTTTATGTAAATTTTAGACAAATGTACTTCTGCAGCCTGCTCTCCAGATAGGACATATCAGCCAGTTTTCTAAGATACTGGTTCCACTGAATTCCCTTGAATTGATGCTCAGTTCTGCATTATACTATAAACTGCCTGATAGAGACCACTCTATATTCTCCTGATTGGTATTTCTTACAGGGGTGGGGGACGGTAATAAAGAGGGGTAAGCTTATATGCTAAACACTGTACAGATGTCATTTATTTTCAGCCTCCCAATAACCAGGCCATGTTTCTGTTTAATAGAAAATGAAAAGAAAGCTCAGAAACACCCAAGAAACTTTCACAGAATCACACAAAGTGTATGTGTCTGGGACCTATAATTGCATCCAACTCTTGGTTGACTCTGAAAACCACGTTCTTTCCTTGATGTGACATGTTCATATGTTCTGTCCCACCCCTCATGGGTAGAAACCCCTCAGTCAAGCTCATTAGAACAATTCATGAATGACTCTTTTCAAGGGAGATACCAGCAACCTTTGACCATGGAAGGCGCTGCTGCGATGGACTAAGGCGTTATGTCTCCTGACGGTGACTCTAAAGGGAAAATAGGATTTGGTCTGTCCTTAGCATGCACAAACATAGACTCCCACCTTCAACACACAGGCACCCCTCCACCTCCAGACCACGTTCATTACTTTGTTCCTCTGCATCTGTTTGAGTGATTTTTGACCCCTGACAGTGACTCGGTGGATTTTATTCCTACATCCCTGAAACTCTCAAGAAGGCACAGATCTGTTTGCTCGGGGCTGATCTGTGCCTGGGGTGAGACGCTGGCATGAGATAGATGTACCTTGAGGTGGAGATTCTGCAGCCTTGAACTACGCCACGCCTTTGAGTGCCTGGCTGAGCTGCCGAGTCCCGCTTTCTTGCATCTGGAAGCCAGTCATCTGTACCCACTCCCAGGTTTAGGGCAGCCTGTGCCTCCATTGTGTCAATGACTTTAATGAGTGCTCTGATCTTGCTGGTTCCCGAAGCTCATGCAAAGCACATAAATCTAATCACACAGGAGATCTGAGTTACTGTACACCGGCGAGCTAAGTTTTACATATGGATCTAAAAAACAACAACAAGCCCTAAATCAGAAAATCCCCTTGCTCTTGTGCATTTGCCAAATGAACACATTGCCACCAAAAGAGGAATCTCTTCATTTCCTACAAAAGACCAAGGAAATGGTTTGTGTTGGTCATTTCCCTTGCCGAGTGCCGTACTGGGATATGGATGGGAAGAGACTGGAAAACGTAGTCATCAGTGACTGTGTGTTGCCATGGGAAGAAGAAGTCCCACTAGATAAGAGTGTATAGCATGGGCAGGGGGCTGGCTGAGTTCTCTTAAGTTCCTGTCCTTCCTATTTTCAGAATTTGCCTGGGCTAAACGAACACAGATGACAGTGCAGAATCAATAGGGATTTTTTTTTTCCAAGTCCGTCAAAGCTGTGGGATCTTTCACATCATCACCATTTTATTATTCCTGTATTGAATCGTTCCATGAGGACCTTATTCATCTCCTACTTTTTTCTGTCCTGGGGCAAAGACAAAAGCTCTCTTGGGCTGTGAAGACACTGCTGCTTTCTTCCCAGTCTGCTCTCTCCTGCAGTAATCAACGTTTATGGCTGCAGTTACAGTAAAAATAGCAAAAGTCAATATTTGTGCTCCGTATCTGTCAGATAATAAAGCTGGCTAGAGGCATGGCTACATGACATCTGCATGCAACACACAGGGACTGGTCCCCCCTATCCTTCCAGACAGTTTGTCTAAAGGTGGCGTCATATTTGCACAGCTGAGATTCCCAAATCCCCCATGTGTGTCCTTAGGGAAGCTCAAGATTTTTGTTTGGTTTTTGATCCTGTTGATTCTGGCCTTTGGACTGGGAAAGTTGTTAAAAAGAAGAAGAAGGATGAAAAAAGAAATATAAAAATAAGAAAATGAAATGAGACAGAATAACTACTCAGAAAATCTATCTAACAGGACTCTTTGAACTATTGTTTTTTACACCTTGCCTACCTCTAAGAAGAATAGTAAGAGACAAAGAAATGACGGAAGAATTAAAAAGAAGGACCCTAAGACAAGATGGAAAATGAGAATTGATTTCGAAGGTTTGGATTTTAGATGAAAACCTGGGTTTCAGTTTTGGCTCTGTGATCTGGGGCAAGTATCTTAATGTAAATTAGTCTCAGATGTCTTAAAAACGGGAATATTAATAGAATCCAATTTGTATAGCTGCATTGAAAAGATTAAGTGAGATAAGGTGAGGAAAGCATTTAGCACAGCAGGCGGTAACAATACCAGTGATTGTAATTATCAAAGCAAAGTGATTTTTAAGGGAACCAGTTTACTTTTCCTTCAAATAAGTCATTAAATGACTAACACAAGTCACCAAAAAAAAAGCAAGTGTGGAAAGTCAAAACTCAATTTTTATAACTCATTTTTTTTCTTTAAGCTTTTTATTTATTTTTTTTTTTTTGCGGTACGCAGGCCTCTCACTGTTGTGGCCTCTCCCGTTGCGGAGCACAGGCTCCGGACGGGCAGGCCCAGCGGCCATGGCTCACGGGCCCAGTCGCTCCGTGGCATGTGGGATCTTCCCGGACCGGGGCACGAACCCGTGTCCCCTGCATCGGCAGGCGGACTCCCAACCACTGCGCCACCAGGGAAGCCCCTATAACTCATTTTTATGTTGCATTTCTTTACTACTACTATTATTAATCTCCTATGGCTTAATTCTTATGCATTTCCATCTTGTTCAATATTTCCAAGTCAGAATAATAGTCCTAGTCCGGGGGCACCATTGTTATAGTTGTTCTTCAGTTTGATCACTCAGGAATCCTGTAGCATTTCACAGCCACTGTGCACTGTCCCCCCCATACAGGCTGTGTTCCCTTCTTCCCTTTACTGCACTTGATTGCATGCAACAAGCTCATCTGTCTCTAAAAGTGACACATTTTGTAATACGTGAAATAATTTTAGGTGAATGAACTTCCATATTTCTAAAAGTCATTCATTTTAATATGTATTACAGAAAATGTAATAGCAGACCAAACCCATGATTTCCTAGATATTATCCTTTAGGTTGAAGATAAAGCAATGTACGGCTGAAAAATTTACAATGTATAAAAGATTAAATAAAACATTGATTAGGCTGTGGGTGCCTGCTCCTATTTCCCAGCTCCTTGCAGTGCAGTGGGGTCACGTGTCACTGCTAAGCAGAAGCCTTCAGGAGCCTGCATGTACTTCCCAAGTTATCTCTTACAGCCACAGTGACTGATGAGGCTGCATGGTCCAGATGATGCAGGTGTACGATGCCGAGCCTCCATCAGCCTGGGTCCCTGAGTGACTGTGGAGCAAAATGCCTATCGACCCATGACCAACGGGTAGTATGAGTGGGACCACTTCTTTTGTGATAGTCTTCTGTTTCCAACAAATATTAATTTAATTTTCATTTAATATTTTCTAGTATCTTGTTCTGAGTTATTTTCTTCCAATTATTCAATGCCTCCCCTTTTCCCTTCTATTTTATAGTCATTTCTTTCCATTTGATTATATATATATATATTACTATATTAAAATGTAGGCTCATTGTTTAAAAAATACTTATCAGCACTAATTCTATGCCTTCTATGCCAGGGTCTCTGCTAGCCATGTAAATATAGTGATAGGTAAGACAAATTTGGTCAACATCTTTACAAAACTGAAAACGATGCTTGGACAACCACTGGTTTCTTTAGACACCCTTCTGTTTTCCTTCTCATCAGAATTATTGTCATTTGTGTAGCCAGAACGTTGAAGGGTCCCTCATCCCTTATAAGCTATGATCCATTCAAATGCCACTAGCTATAGAATAATGATTACCCATTCTCTGAAAATCCGTCCAAGTCTCTGTCATCTTTTAAATATACCTATGTGCTCCCAGCTGAGAAATCATTCTACTCAAGCAGAAGGTGGATGTGCTTGGCTCAGGTGAAGAAAGACTAAGAAAAGGATCCCTGAGTGAACATCACTGTCCATGAACATAAAGGGCTTCTCAGGATTTGCTTCCTTCTCAGACTGAAGCATGTTGTGTGAAATAACTTACATGATGATTTTCCCAGCTGGTAGCCTTTTGGAAAGGAAAGCCCTGTTACGCTACTTCTTTCTAAACTAACATATTTCAAGAGATTCACTGTATTACTATAATGACTTTTAGAATTTTTATTGCAAATGTTCACTGTGGCAGTATTTGAAAAATATAAATAGAAAAAGAGAGTAATCAATACTGTGTGGTACTGGCATAAAGCCTGACCTAGAGATCAATGGAGTAGAATTGACAGTCCAGAAATAAACTCATGCATTTATGGTCACTTGGTTTTAACAATGGCCTTAAGGTAATTCAACGAGGAGAGAACAGACTTTACAATAAAAGAATGAAGCTGAACCCCTACTTCATGCTATATGCAAAAATTAACTAAAAATAGATCAAAGACTTAGCGGTAAGAGCTAAAATCGTAAAAACTCTTGTAAGAAAACAGGTGAAAGTTTTGGATTAAGCAATGTTTTCATAGATATTGTTGTCAAATCCAAGTTCATGTGCCCAACACACAGTGAGCCCAGACAAACCGAAACATCAGAGTTTGGAGCAGAGAAAGGTTTATCAGTCAAGGAGGTGCCCACCGGGAAGATGGGAGACATATACTCATCTCAAATGCATCTTTCTTTCTTTTCATAGGAACACAGCTGAAAATTTACCAATTTTATAAAATATACCGTAGGGGACTACCAGATAGAACAGACCTCTGATCACCCATACTTAATTATTCACAGCCCATGCTGTCAAATACCTAGAAAACAAACCAATGCAATGCAAAATCATCTCCCAGGGTCACAGTGCCCTAGTCCCCAAAAGGGAAATTTCCAAACAATGCCCCATCACAGACAAAGCCAAATGACCAAGCTTGAGTCCAAAAGGGAAAACCCCAACCAATGGTCTGCCATAGGCAAAGCCAGTGCAATAGGGAAGAATACCCTGGTGTCACATATGAGCTCTGTTACTTACCAGAGAGGTCTCAACTTGCCAATGCAAGTGCATTCTTTCCTTTACCACAAAAGTCAAAAGCACCGTGGGTCAATGCCAGGTCTTTCGAGCATTAGCTGCCTACACTCCTTCTTCCTTGGCGCCAGCAATAAACACTGCACTTTCCTTCACCACAACCCACTGTCAGTACATTGGCTTTACTGTGCACGGGAGAGCAGACCCCAGTTTGGTTCGGTAACAATATCACATCAAAAGCATCACGTCAAAAGCACAAACAACCAAATCATAAAAAATAAAAAAAGATAAATTGAACCTCATGGGGACCCACTCAGAGTATAAAAATTATTTGTAAGTGAAAGCATTTGAGCTAAGAAGACGCAGAAAGAAATTTTATCTGAACTTACCTTATCTGACTGAAGCAGAGCCTCCAGAAAATTCAGCTACCATTTGCCCGACTCCAAGAACAAACAAACAAACCTTTGTTAACTTCTGCATACAACACTTTTACCTCTGGCTATTGAGGGAGTTACTCTCCACAGAGAGCATTAAAAAAACCTTGATTTTCCTCCTGCTAATCTATTGTTAGCTAATTTGCATACCCCAGACCACTGGGCCCAAGTTGTAAGAGGAAAAGTTTTCCTCCCAACAATTTCATTCAAAATAAAAACTTTCATGCTTCAGAGGACACTATCAAGAAAGTGAAAAAACAACCCAAATAATAGGACAAAATATTTGCAAATAATGTATCTAATAAGGGTCTCATATCCAGAATGTATAAAAAACTCTTACAATAAAAAGACAAATAACAGGGGGCTTCCCTGGTGGCGCAGTGGTTGAGAGTCTGCCTGCTGATGCAGGGGACACGGGTTCGTGCCCCGGTCTGGGAAGATCCCACATGCCACGGAGCGGCTGGACCCATGAGCCATAGCCGCTGAGCCTGCGCGTCCGGAGCCTATGCTCCGCAACGGGAGAGGCCACAACAGTGAGAGGCCTGCGTACCGCAAAAAAAAAAAAAAAAAAAAAAAGACAAATAACCCAATTATGAGCAAAGTATTTAAATAAATATTTCTCCAAAGAAGACAGGCAATGGCCAATGAGCCAAGGGAAAAGGTGTTTAACATTATTAATCGTTAGGAAAATGCATATCAAAACCACAATGAGAATGGAGTATTATTCAGCCATAAAAAGAAACAAAATTGAGTTATTTGTAGTGAGATGGATGGACCTAGAGTCTCTCATACAGAATGAAGTAAGTCAGAAAGAGAAAAACAAATACCGTATGCTAACAAATACATATGCAATCTAAAAGAAAATGTTTCTGATGAACCTAGGGGCAGGACAGGAATAAAGACGCAGACATAGAGAATTGACTTGAGGACACAGGGAGGGGGAAGGGGAAGCTGGGACAAAGAGAGAGTAGCATTGAGAGTAGTAAAATAGGTAGTGAGAAGCAGCTGCATAGCACAGGGAGATCAGCTCAGTGCTTTGTGACCACCTGGAGAGGTGGGATAGGGAGGGTGGGAGGGAGCCGCAAAAGGGAGGGGATATGGGGATATATGTGTACGTATAGCTGATTCACTTTGTTATACAGCAGAAACTAACACAACATTGTAAAGCAATTATACTCCAATAAAGATGCTAAAAACAAACAAACAAAAAAAACACAATGAGAAAAAGGATGCTGTTTCTTAGATTGGTCTCTGATGTCCTGCAAATTAAACTGACAAAAGACAGATTGGCAAGGGAAAGGACACTTTTATTCACATGTGTATAAACGCAGGAATTCACAGAAAAATGTGACTCAAAAGGGCAGTTAGAACTGGGGGCTTGTATACCATCGCAGTAGGTTAGGAAGAGGGTAAGAAGGGCACTTCTGAGAAAACAAATGACTTACTGGGAAAATAAAGGAGCCCTTAGGAGAATAGGTGGGAGACATGTTAGTTTTGTAACAGTGTCTGTTTGGGTGTGATACTGACTTCTTCTCTCAGAGAAGAGAAAATCAGACTTGCTCCCAAAAAAGGGGATTTATGACAACTGAGTTCTTCTGGGGGGGTCTCTGCTCTCAGGCAGATAAGGGATTTCAGGAACTCAAACGCCTTCAGTTCAAAATAATCGTGCCACAGTGGCTTATTCTGGATCCTTTCAATGCAATTTCCTCAACAGTCACATAGCTAGTTAGGAAGCAAAACAAAGAACTAGAATCCACGCCTTCTGGCTCTAGTTACGAACTGAATTCTCTCTTTGATAAGCTAAAATTATCATCTTATTTCTAAAGCCATTGAACAGTTTCCCCCAAAGACAGACAAACCTTGGTTTTGTGTTTTATAGGAAAAAAAAAATCATTGCACAAGCGTGAATGTAACGGCTCTTTGGATCTTGCAATTGTTTCTGAATGTCAAATATTTCACTCTGTAACCTGCCAGGCATTTATCTTATTATGGTCATCTTCTGCCTTCTGATTTTTTTCTTTTGGAAACATATTTGAAGAACAAAAAAGAGAGAGAAATATGTACCTTTCCATCCACCGCAGACCAGCCCTAGGTGTTTGCTGGCAGCCCTCACAGTTCGATTGACAACCCCAGCTGTTGATAGGCTGCAGGAAAGACAAGAGAGAGAGAATGCAATTCATCAGGACCCTGGGCAAATGGGTATGTCTTAATGTTACCATTTTCCTTATGGTCATAATAACCCCCTGCATAGTACACCTGGAATAATTTAACTAAGTCTGACCCATTAGTTGAGAAATTATTGGGAAATTATGCACTCTCTCTTCTTCTGCCAGGACCTGGTGGATTCAACAGTGAGCAAGCCAGAACCCACTCTCCAAGGCTGGTGATGTGCTGACATATTTCTGAAAGGGATTCGCTTTCCTCTCAATTGTGCCCTTTACTGTCTCTGACCATGCTGTATGCAGCAGACACGAAGGTTACGAATTGGCTGCAAAGAGGTCTACGTTATTGTTTTCAATTGAATTAATAGCCATCATGTAAAATTCACGCGATCATATTTAAAAGCTTCAGTTCTGGCTTCTTTTGAAATATCAGTATGTTTGGTCCAATCTGGCTTCCATTTGCACAGACAGTATTTAGCTGGAGCTGGGTGGTAGCTCTCACGTGTAGACAGGAGGCATGCCCTCCTTTACTGGGATCGCCACTACAACCTGACACCCCATTTCTTCCATTTCTGCTATCTGCTTGGGCCCTGGAAATATTTGAGTTTGCTACCTCTGCAGCAGAAAGCGACAAAGAACTGCTTGGAAAATTTCTCTTGGCTGTAAGATTATCGATGAGGTTCATGTTGTGACCGACCACTGTCTTAGATACTAGCTATTCATCCAGATGGGACTGTTTGTTTCTAATCCCATTTCTCTCTGTCTCTGTCTCTGTCTCTCTCTCTCTGTATACACACACACATATTTTTTTTTTACTTCCTTCTTCTTTTTAACACCGTGAGAAATACCCAACTTCTAGTGAGGAAGCCCACATCTGAAAGGGATGTTTGAAGTAATAATCAGTCATAAACTGATTTTTTATCTCAGTCTCACAAATGGAGAATATTTCTTGCTATCTCTAGCCATGTGTTAATGGTTTCTCTGAGGTCACCTGTACAGATAGATCTTTTGAATTTCACTTGGAACACATGTGGTTTTAAGCTAGATGTTAATTGGAAACATTTACAGTGTCAAACATTTGATTAATGCTCTGGGTTTTAATTGAAAGGAATAAGCATTTCTTAAATCAACTCTTCACAGTAATATGTTTTTTTAAAAAAATATTCCTAGAGTAGATTAAACATTTATTTGAAAACTGAGTAATATTAAAAACCAATCTTCATCACTGAGTACTGATTTGCTAGCATGCTTTTTATTTATTTTAACATCTCTATTGGAGTATAATTGCTTTACAATGGTGTGTTAGTTTCTTTTTTATAACAAAGTGAATCAGCTATACGTATACATATATCCCCATATCTCCTCCCTCTTGCATCTCCCTCCCACCCTCCCTATCCCACCCCTCTAGTTGGTCACAAAGCACCGAGCTGATCTCCCCGTGTAATGCGGTAGCATCCTTTTTCAACAAATATTTTGGGGACAATTACCAGCCAACTGGTAATTAGAAAAAAAAACAATCAAATGGCAATAAATGCAATACTGCTTTTGGCCGATGGCCAATAACCATTCAGAAACACACTGAAGGTGATTTCACTCTACTGTTGAGTTTTTGGTATAATACAGAACATTCCACATGTTTATCCCTTGGATAGCATGGTCTAAGAAAGGGAAACCCATGGTCTCCACAGTGAGAGTTGCTGTGTGTGGCTGGGACCCTCTAGACTGGAAAAGTCAGGATGTGGTTTGGGGACTAAGCATAGGGTAATATTCTCCAGGTGTGAGAAGTCCAAAGTGGGACTCAGTTGAGTTCAGAAGAAGAAACATTTTGACTTTAATTTTTGTTCATAAAGAACCCAAATTGGGTCTCCAGATGGTGCCCTGTAGACATAATTAAGCATTGCAATAAATCACATGCCAGTGACAAGGCAATTATTCTTGGGCCCTCCACCCCTGCCTTGTCAGGTGCGGGGAGAGGCACCCAGGCATTCTTTCAGGTGTTCTCAAACAGCACTGTGCTATCTATTAGGGGCCTGAAGGGGGATGCCGCCATTCACTCCTTGCTGTCAGCCAGGACAGATAATAGGTGCAAGATGTCGTCTGGTGCTGGGATATTAGTCCTCGCGGCTGCCCTGCACTTTGTATAATCAAAGAGACTCAGAAGAGAAAAGAAAAAAGAGTGTTACAAGGCCATGGCCACATAATTGCCACAGTTTGAGATGGAGAAAATTAAATATGCCCATTAAGTCTTTGATTCCACATCACCAGGCAACCTGCTGTACATTTTTTCCCACTGAATTCACTACCTGATTGTTGTTTCCGAAACACGTATTCCTCATCCCTTTGTTCATTTAATGTGTACATATTTCAATGTCCTTCAAACCTGAATAATGTATAAACCTCTTTAAAACTCCCAAGACTATATCCACAGACACATCCAGGGATATACATGGACAAGTTTGGGAAACACTGACTTAAGAACTTAAAATGTGATTCTATGAAAATATCTTATAATGCAGAATAAGCAATGCAAAATAGAAATAACTTTCATTTTTAAAGGGGTAAAAATATTTTCTAATATTTTAATAAAATGGACAACACAAAATGTTAAAAAGTCTCTTTAGTTTGAGAAACTGCTGTTGTATTAAATGCTCTCTATGTAACAGATACCATAACAGGCCCTGGGCCTACAAAGTTCTTTAAGGACTGCCCTGGTCTCCAAAAAGAGAAAGAGGATCACAGAAGGTCTTCTGTGTTCTTATGAAGCCTGTGTATGGTTTTGCATTTGGGTCACCTTAGTGGGATTACATGGTTCCCCACTTCATTGTGGGTTCTTGAAACAGAAACCAAAGGATTCTCCAAGTCTTGGAAAGGACATTTTTCAACTGTAGGGTCTTCTCCCTCTACGGTTAACTAGGATCTTACATGAGTTTCCTGTGACTGCTGTAACAAATGACCACTAACTTGGTGGCTTAAAACAACACACATCTATTATTTTACGGTTCCAGAGGTCAGAAGACTGAAGTCAGTTTCACTGAGCTGAAGTCAAGACCTTACCAAGGCTGGTTCCCCCCGCCCAGGGCTTTAAGGGGCAATCTGCTCCCTCACCTTTGTCAGCTTCTGGAGGCTGCCTGCATTCTTTGTCTTCTGACCCCTTCCTCACGTGACTCAATCTTTTGCTTCCATCATTTATCTCTTACTTCCCTCTGATCTCCTTAATCCCCCTTGTAGGACCCCTATGATGATACTGAGCGCACTAGGATAAAGCATCTCAAGACCCCTAAGTTAATCCCACCTGCAAAGTCCCTTTTGCTACATAAGGTAATATTCTCAGGTTCCAAGGATGAGGATGTAAACACCTTAAGGGTCATTATTCAGCCTACCGCAGAGCCTTAGGACCCAAATCTGTTTTTTTAGTCCTGACCCCTCACTTCCTGGTTCATGTCATCAACCATACATCCCAAGTTGACGCTGACATCACTTCATATGAAAAGTCCCAGACGAGCTCATCTTCTCTTCCCCCTAAAATCTGTCCCACAACCCAAATTTTCTTTCTCTTATGCCTTTCACACAGCTTTGGAGTCGTAGTATTCGAAAACTCAATATGCTTTCTTTATTCCCTATATGCTCTCTGTCCTCTAAGACCCAACACTTTGCCTTTGAAACGCCTCCCAATTTACCCCTTTGCTCACCTCAGTTACAACCAAACTCTCCCCACACTAGTCCAGTGTCCTGCTAAGAATCGCATGACATTTCTAGTTAGATTTTTATACCTTTGAACTAGTGTGCTTTTTATTGAAGTTAGTAGTAGCCAGAATAGAATAAAATATAGGTCAAAAACTGTTTGCATGAAAATTGGCAGAATCTGTGACAAACCCTAAATGAAAAATGCTGGCATCTTTCCAGAGTTTTATTTTTCTTTTGGAATGCCTTTGATATGTCAAGCAGACACTACAATAGATACTGACCTGTACTTCAGAGCTTCTCCACACTGGCCCATTGCAGTGTGTTCTTTGAAACTTTCTCCCTATTCCTATCCTGGGTCTTAATCACAGGACAGGGTCTTCACATCTGCCTCTCCTCTCATTCACTGACACAAAATATTGGCACTCAGTTCCACCCTCTCCCGTTTTTAGCAGGTAGTTTTATCTCCATTATTAAAATAGCAATCTAGAATAATGTCTCCCAAACAAACCTTGCTCTTAGTGAATCTAAGATGCCACACTCTTGGAAGCCCTTGATGACCCAGCCCCATAGAACCCTCAGAAACCAGCATAAGACATGCAATAGTCAAAATATGTGATTTAACAGTTTCTTGGTTGAACGACTTGTCTCTTCCTTAAGTTTGGAAATTCTTCCAGGACAGGAAACTATGGCAACACATAGCAAATACTATTACATAATAAAACTACACAGAAGCATTTGTATTTATATTTCCAATGTTGGTAAGGAAGCTGGTCTCAGAATTTAACTAAATTCCTACCAGCCATAAGCAAACCACACCTTTGTAAGTAACGGATACTTAAAAGGAGTAAGTTTAGTCTTTCAAGCATGTAAATTCACTGTAACATCAATTTTCTGGGATTTGTTAAACCTGAGTCATTATCAATCTCTTAATCCTAGTCCTGTGAATAGTGTAAACCTTTAAATATGAAGTTTCCATCCCTCCGTTTTAATCCAAAATCTTAGCTGTTGTATAACAGGAGTAGCATACACTGTTAATAATGGATTTCTGTCTCTATCTCACACACAGAAAGAAAACTGTGCCTTTATTTAACCATTTACTACCTAAGGATATACTTTGAATTCCTGTTTATACAACCTCTTGAATTTGTTCTTCATTGGAATGCTTATTGAACCACCTGTAAATTTTAATTTCAAAAAGGAAGGTTCAAACGCACCTCGGGATAGATTTCTGCACTAAGAGTGTATACGCATCTGTGTCTGGGTATCAGGAAGAAGCAACACATCTAACTTAGTGCTTCATTGGTTTGAGATATTAGGTCTTCTCCAGAGTTGGCTGAAGTGTTAGAACAACAGAATTTACAAAAACTTAAATCTGTCTTCCTTTCCAAAATTCCTTTTATTAAACTCACTGATATTTTCTTGAAGTCTTAAAGACCTGCAAATGAGATCATACATGAAAAGTTCTTTATAATGAGAAAGAAGAGCAACATTTTAAAAAGTCTCAGCTAACCTGTCCCTTTTTATCAGTAAGCTGGTCTCTTTTCCTGTACCACGTCATCCCGCTGAGTCACGGAGCCCACTGTCCCCAGGAATAAGAAGGATGTGAGGTAGGAGTATGGGAAGTAAAAGACCAATGAGGTAGGGGGAGGAAATGAGACATAAAGCCAGTCCTCCACTCGCTTGGGGCTGATTCATAAGGAGGGGAGGTTGTAGAAATGTCCATATAAGTGTGGGGAGGGACCTCCCTAGCAGTCCAGCAGTTAAGACACCACACTTCCACTGCAGGGGGTGCGGGTTCCACCCCTGGTCAGGGAACTAAGATCCTGCATGCCATGTGATGTGGTCAAAAAGAAAAAAGTGTAGGGAACCCTGGAAGGTCAAGATTAGGGCCCTGCTTTTCCCACTGTGCTCTGCAGAGGACCATAAGCTTCTAGGGGAGCCATCATCAAAGGTGCAGCATTGATGGATGGAAACAATTAGAAAAATGGACTTGAGCTACCACTATTGAAAGGAGCCCATGTTCTAGACATGGTGGGCAGGGAATCCGGATGTTTCTGCATCCCCAACGATGATGCCAACATGCCAAAAGCATCAGGGGACTGAGGTCCATTGGATATGAAATGCAGACACAGAACATCGGAAATTAGTTACCAGAGGTTAAGAACCAAGATCATGTGCTGCAGCTATGAGTCCCCACGAGATACCACAAATGGTCAGTCCTCATCAATAGATTAGACCAGCCTGGTGCGAGGTCAGCACACAGCTCTCAGGCTCCTCCTGTCATTGCCAGGAGGTCATATAAGTGTCCCCATATGTATGGACAGAAGTGGGGGAGGGGAGATGAAACTGACAGACTAAGCATTTACCCCCAAAAGATCTGATAAGTATAAAAAGACGTTAAGCCCCCAAATGAAATATTAATTGGTAAGTTTAGATACCACCCTCTGGCTCCAGCCAGAAGATAGCAGGTAGGGGCTTATTAGAAAATTCTATCCGTTATAGAAATCAAAAACAGCTACCCTTTTTTGTATATCTGAAATCTGAGTCGTGGGGTTTTCAAATTTTCTACCTCTCTGCATACTGGTAAGGTTTTTATTTTCGGCATTATTTAACACCCGATATCAGAATGATATACATCCTATATACATGTTTAATAAATATTTGTTAAATGACTCAGCAAACTCCATCGCTGACCCAGTGGTATACCGTTATAGAGGGCAGTAAATGCCAACATCTCATCCCATCCTCCTTTTTCTCATTAGAAGCAACCATAAATACATAAGAGAATTGCCTGGGATGAGTTCCCTGTCAAATAGGCATGTTGGAGCCATCACTCATAAATGTAGAGTCTAAAGAAAAGTGTTAAAACAGCATATATAATGGGCTTCCCTGGTGGCACAGTGGTTAAGAATCCACCTGTCAATGCAGGGGACATGGATTCGAGCCCTGGTCTGGGAAGATGCCACATGCTGCGGAGCAACTAAGCCCGTGCGCCACAACTACTGAGCCTGCGCTCTAGAGCCTGCAAGCCACAACTACTAAGAACATGTGCGACAATTACTGAAGCCCACGCACCTAGAGCCCGCGCACCACAACAAAGAGCAGCCCCCGCTCGCCGCGCACAGCAACAAAGATCCAGTGCAGCCAAAAATAAATTAATTAAAAATTAAAAATTAAAAAAAACAGCATATATAATTCTCCAAGACAGGGACTCTGAGCTCATTAAGAGCATTCAGTAAAAAAGACTCCTGTCTTTTCTCTCTCTTTCCTTCCAACCACAATTGGAGAGGAAGGAGGAGGGCAGGGGAAAGAGAAGGAAGGGGAGCTGTGTGAGAGCAGACCACTCGGCCCACCCCTTCTCCTGCCTAAGCCCCTGCAGCCCACAGGCTTAGCCCACCCAGGCAGGAGGCAAAAGACAGAGGTTAGTAGGCATTAGATTGAAGGCTTTAAATAAACAGGACTGATTCTTCAGAACTCAAATGAGACACTTCAAAAACCCAAAAGAAACTGAAAAGCATGGAATCTAACTGGGATGTCATTAAACATCCTCGCTGCCCAGAAAAGAGAATGTGGTTGGGGAGGTTATTAGAAAAAATAAAACTGTCTCATGCTTGTCCCACAAAGTTTAGAGTCCTCAAGAAACTGGTTATATGAGGCTCACGACTCCTACATCTTACGGTCACTTTGAAAATTAAATGAGGGAAAAATTATGAGACCTAGTACATAGGAGGCACTTAATAGATGTTACTAACATTACTCTTTTCTTCTAAATGGTTTTTCACATATATGTATCTTTATCTTCTTTGATGACATAGTCATTTACATATAAATTTATAGATACAGTCATTCACACAAAATTCTTAAAATAAAATTATTTATATTATTTATACTGATGCATAGTGCATATGTGTGTGTGTTTAAGTGAAATGACACTACCACCAGCATCCTCCCCTTTTTCCTAGGAGACAAGTCTGCACATCTCTATCTTGACTCAGAGACAACATTGGTCTACAGTTGCTTAAGGAAAAACCAAGGGATCTGGGTCAATCTAGCCAAAAAAAAAAAAAAAGTACGAGTCAATGCACAAAATTGGTAATGAACACAGTCTTTTGAGAGATGGCTAAGGGACCCAGTCACACTACCGAAGATGGTTCCCACTGGCGGTAGTAAAAGTTGGGTAAATAAGAATTGCAGTTGGAGGGTCAAAACTTGATCATTCTTCCTTCATTCCTTCCTTCTTTCCTTCCTTCTCTCTCTGTCTCTCTCTCCTTTTTTTTCTTTTTCTTTAACACCAACAGGTAGGTTTTCTACAAATGAAATCTCACTGAGAAGTCCAATACTTACGGCAGATAAAGGCAAAACTGCTCTGGTTGAAGCCAGGATGAGAACCCAGAGCTTACTCTGCTGAGACCCCCAGTGTGCCTACCCCAGAACACCTAAAATTCCTCAAAAAGGAAAAACACCACCACTCTGGGCCGTGCCAAGCCATTGCAAGTTCTTAAATAGCATGGTGGTTAAATACTCAACATTCCAAAAAGTCAACTTGGTAGAAGGGTGACTCATGATGTAGACGGGACAGTAATAGCCCTTGGGGGACCAGGGGGAGTGTTTGCACTGTGTCAACAAGACTAAGCTAGAACTATGTTTCTCAGAATTCTCTTCCCAGTGCGATGCCATGAGAGAGTCCTGGGTGAGATTTGGAAGGTAGAAATGATGAAGCACCCGTGTTTATGACTGGCTGCTTCAGGGGCTTGTGGCAGCTGAACGCACATGGCTACGTCTCCTCCTGCAGCTTCTGTAACTGCTGGACCAGCTGTGTGTTTAGATCATGGCACAGGGCTCCAGCATGTCAATCATTGCCCCCTCTTCCTCATACTTCACCATCCATCGTTCCTTCCCAACTGCTTGCTCTACTGAATTCAAGCTCCAACACCAGAGACAGAAGCAACAGACATCCGCAGACTGCTTACCCAGCTTTCACCGTGTGAAGTCAAATCCCCATAATGAACCCCTTCTTCTATCCCCGCCTAGTGCCTCTGCCCCTCTGACAGAGCCTGGATAATGCACTCAGACTGATTGCTGCAGTAGCAGGTGGTAACCTCTGATCATGGTATATTAATTTTAAAATCACAGTGATTCTTCCAGGTGAATTGTCCATTTGGACATGGCAGGCTGAGACTCCAGGATGTAAGAGCTCTTCATACTGATTTAGGCTTCTTAGGCACCGACATAAAGAATAAGGATGAGGGCTTCCCTGGTGGCGCAGTGGTTGAGGGCCCGCCTGCCGATGCAGGGGACACGGGTTCGTGCCCCGGTCCGGGAAGATCCCACATGCCGCGGAGCAGCTGGACCCGTGAGCCATGGCCGCTGAGCCTGCGCGTCCGGAGCCTGTGCTCCGCAGCGGGAGAGGCCACAGCAGTGAGAGGCCCGCGTACCGCAAAAAAAAAAAAAAAAAGGATGAGCAAAGAGCCATGGGTCTTGTGAGAGAAAAGGCAGAACAGCAGAAGGCTGAGAACACAACCCTGGGGACTTTCCATAGCAAGAAGCAGGGAGACAGACATCAGTGTGGGACACAGGACAAGTCAGAGATGGGGTGCCCGTCTAGTGGAGCAAGTGTCGTGAAAGCAGTGGAGGTGAGATTAAGGAGGAAAGGCTTGGCAGCCTCGAAGACTCAGAGCGGTCAAGGAACGGCATCTGCAGTGCACGGGAGAGGACCAACACTGGACTCTGCAAAAGCAGCCACTGTGCAGGCCAGGGGTGCCCTGGCACGCAGGAACTGGCACACACAGGCAGCCTGGCTGACCTACACCCATGCAGTGCTGGGCTGGGGGCGCTCACTCCACGCCTGCAACGGCAAGGCGGCTTTTCTCAGGTTGACTGCAGAGACTTGCCCTTACCATGTAGCCTAGCAGTTTATCAAAGCATCTCTCTTTCTTCTCCAAGAGTAGGAGAAATGTAAGAAAACTGACCCAAGGGGTTGAGGTGGGAGGTGGGGAAGATGAAAAGGAAAAAAGAATACACTGCTTTCAGAAAATGGTAACCTACTCATGTCACATTTTATGTTATATGCCACAGGTGATTTCACTTAGCTATTTCATCAACAAATATTTAAGTCCGAATTGTGCAAAACCCTTTCCTATTGGCTGTACGGTTCTGACTGGGAAAGATTTACCTGATCATCAATTAAGCTCTGTGAAATTCTCATCGGTGGTTTTGTTTTAGAGCCATGCCCAAGCTCCACAATAAGTAAATAAACTTACTGTGCCCCAAAGTAAATAAACATCTGAAAGGATGGTGGGTAAATGACTATTAAATGGAGAAGACAAAGCGTACAATTTCCTAGGTACAGAAATTCTAACCCAAGCAAGGAAACAGCTTGTGGTGGGAAGAAGGTGATCACTCATGTAATTTCCACTGAAGTCTTCTTGAACTTAACCGCCTATTACTCCATTAATTATAACAGCTCCCAACCTTTCTCCCCCACACACATGACGGATGTCATGTGTGATCCATTACCACGGGCGGGCTCTGAGTCATGCAGGACTCCCAAGCATGCGCTGTAACTCCATGACTTTGTCAGGCTCAGGGAAGCGTATTGGAATCCAAGTGAGAGATGGATTTTGTTTTAATATCGAGAGAACCTCCAATCTACTCAAATACTGGGTTGGCCAAAACTTCGTTGGGTTTTTCCGTAAGATCTTATGGAGAAAACTGAATGAACTTTTTGGCCAACCCAGTATATTTTAAAAAGTAAATGATCCCACATATTAACATTAAAGTGCTATTATTAGCAACACATGTAACAGGTGATGGAGGCAACAGTGTTTTGCAACTCCAGAGCTGAGAACTGGTGGTTTACAAAAAAGAAACTAGCTTTCCTCCTGAGATTTTAGAAGACCACCTATACTGCCAACATGGAAGGCACAGGCTGTCCCACTGACTGAGGAATCCTGCGTCTTGGATAGCTCCTAGCTGCTTTAGTAATTAGCCTCCCAAAACCACAACCACAGCCGCTCTCTGGCATCTTTACGAGACCTCCAAAGCACCTGGGTGTAGAAGCTGAAGATATTCTTTGTTCTGGAAAGGCCAAATCTTGGGTGATGGAACAAGTTTGGATAGATGAAGCTATAGAAAAGCATACTTTCTCATTGGCATCTCTTCTCATCCAATCCTCAATAAAAGTCTCTATTAAAACACCAAATAACACCAATGCAAAGAGAACAGATGTGGAGAGCAGAGGTTAGTCAAGTTAACACCTGTAGGTCAGCTCACTCCGGGTTCTCCTTCCACGTGCAGGGAAATCAGACTCTTAGGAGTTAAAGATCAAAAAGACTTCACAGCTCATTGGATCCAGCCCCAGACACCAAGGCAGGCATGCCCTGGGTCTCACTTTGGAGGGTCTGGTTTTGTGAGTTTGGGGTGAGAACAGCTTTCTCTGAGATCGCATTGCTTGGGCAGAAGGAAATTCTGATCTCCCAAGTAAGGAGAGGTGGGCACTGTACAAAGAGGAAGAGTTTTTAGATGTGCAAAGCCCTTTATTTTCAAGGGGCTCAAAGAAAATTTCCCATGTATACTGTTAAGGAAAAAAAATGCCATTTAAACAAAAACTGACTGCAGATGTGTCCACTTTCTCAGTCAGTGACATAATTTGTCTTTGGGTGAAATGGTTCTTTTGTTTCAGCCTATTTTGGGGCACCCTATGGAGGAAAAAATGAAGACCCATAGGTACAGCATAGATGAGTTAGTAGGTGACAAAAAGTATAGATGTCCATATACACATACATACATACATAACTTACATACACATATACATACATACACACATACTTACATACACACATACATACATACATAAAATATCTGAATTGCTCCTAATGAAATGAGAGAAATTTGTGGTTTCTTTGGGACCTTGAGAAGACTTTAGAAGTCTGACAAAATGTAAGAGGGAATTATAAAAAATATCTAGAGCAGTGGTTCTCAAAATTTGCTGAATGCTAGAATCAATTGGGGAGGCTTAAACGTGACCTCACCCCAAGAGAGGCTTATTTAATTTGGCCTGGAGTAAAGCCTGGGCATTGGGATTCTTAAAAGATCTTTAGGCGATTCTAATGTATAGTCAAGATGGAGAACCACTGGTATAGGAAGACAGTAACAGGAGGCTCTACAGAGGGACACAGCCAATAAGAGTGTCCCTGTTTTAGGAAGTAGCCAATGCATTTATAGAACTAGCATGTCTGGCATTTGATTGGAAATTGTTTTCTTCTCTGTAATGTAATTGAATTTCAAGTCCCCCACTCTAAACGTCATTAAAACTCTCCCATGTTCACTCACACGGTAGCCCCATGTGAGTGGGGCTCTGCAGGAGAGCGGGGGGCGGAGCAGTGCAGACATGGGGCCTCAGTGTACGGGCTGTGATTGAGGCAGGGCACCTGGAAATTCAGAGGGCTGGGGACTCAGGAAGTAGATCTGAAAATACGACAATCTCCACCCCCATCTGCCTAACTCTAGAGATTTGGGGGAAATGCTGACATACACCAAGCCATCTATATTTCAAATGCTTTAGCATTTAAAGGATGACAAGAGAAAGCTGAAGCTTGAGAATATCCAGACAACAAATATTTGGGTTACCCAAGGCTATCGGGCAAAGGGTGGACTTGATGATCACGGTGCAGAAAAAAGACTCACACTGAAGGGAGTCCCTGGCCAGGGCGAGACGAGAGATGTGGCATTCTCAGCCCCCAGCTGGGTCCATCTCATTAGATTCGGGAACTCCGTGACCTGTGATCATGGTCCATCCTTGCCAGGGATGTTAAAACTGGACCCCTCAATAAACAAAGCTAGTTGGCAATACAACCAGCCTTGGCCTCTGTAGAGACTCAATACTGTGGACAAACAAGGACATTTATGTTCTAAAGTAGATAATTTATTAATGGGCCCATGTGAATTCAAACTGTATGATCATGACTGATAAGCTATTTTGTAGTTTGTTTTTTGTTTGTTTGTTTGTTTTTGCATTACGCGGGCCTCTCACTGTTGTGGCCTCTCCCGTTGCGGAGCACAGGCTCCGGATGCACAGGCTCAGTGGCCATGGCTCACGGGCCCAGCCGCTCCGCAGCATGTGGGATCTTCCCGGACCGGGGCACGAACCCGTGTCCCCTGCATCGGCAGGCGGACTCTCAACAACTGCGCCACCAGGAAAGCCCTAGTTTGTTTTTTTTTTTTTAAGGGAAAGAACCTCACTTTGAGGTGAGCATGCAAGGACAGGGAGAGGAAAAGGTGGTAAAGAATTTGGATAATCTTCAAGTGATATAACTGACTATTGGCGATATGACGCAAACAGCCCTGTTCAGAGATTTTATTAAAAATATGTTAAAAAAATTTTAAATGTGTCTTTAGGCAGAACCGACTCTGGTTTCTCAGCTCCCAATTTTCTTTGACTTATTTTTCCTCCTTCCTGTCCATATTTTTCTGAGCTCTGTTCTGTGAAATTCACAGAAACCAGTTTTAAAATTTCAGGATATCACATATTCCAAATTCTCTTGTTTGCAATCACTGAAAACTTTGTCTACAAAGAGCCATGAAATCAAGTAACGCGTCTCTGACTGCACCAGATATATTAAATGAGATAAACATGAAAGTAGCCATCTCATGTTTGTGGCACATAACAAATGTTCCATAAACATTTACTTAAACCTTTTACAAATAAATACCTCAAATTAATGAAGCAGTATTTTCTGCCTCTTTCCAGCTCTCCTTTTGATTTTTATATTTATGTTCTCCGTATTTTTGACTAATTTTGTATATCTTTTTTTGCGAAATTTAGTATATCATTTTTTGCTTAATTTTTATTCCAAAAGTAAAAAAAAAATTACCAATGTACTGCAACCATGGAAATGATTAAAATACATAAAGAAAAATACTTTCTTCCCCAAAATATGCATGTGCATTTTGGTATAATAATCATAAATGTGGTATATCAACTTGTTGAGATATAAACACGAAAGAAGGGACTTCCCTGGTGGTCCAGTGGTTAAGAATCTGCCTTCCAATGCAGGGGACGCGGGTTCCCTTCCTGGTTGGGGAACTAAGATCCCACATGTCGTGGAGCAACTAAGCTCACGTGCCACAACTACTGAGCCCATGCACTCTGGAGCCTGTGTGCCACAGCTAGAGAGAAGCCCACACACCATGAGGAAGATCCCAAGTGCTGCAACTAAGACCTGATGCTGGTAAATAAATAAAAATAAATAATTTTTAAAAATAGATAAATAAACATGAAAGAACTTTATTTTCCCAATAACTGATTCCAACTATGCTCTGTCAAATCCCCCTTTCCATAAAAACCCCATCACAGTTTGGTAGCTTTTATTGGAAAAAATAGCCTCATTTGAGTTCAGAAGATTCAATCTCATTTGTTTCAAAACTTGAATTTTATGTTTGTGTCGAAGCTCTGCTTCCTCCCCTCCCCACCCCCAGGCCCCAATACTGAGAATATTGGTGTCTCTAGTGAAATGCCAACATTGAACTGAGAAAGTGGGAGTACTTAGCCCCTTTTATCTCAACTCAGTTTTAATCTTTAGAAAAAATTACTCAGCCCCCCATACCACTCTGCTAAATATTTTTAAATCCTAAATCTCTTATTCCTGTGGAATAAATGTGCATAGGTAGAAAGCTGTGTCAATGGATGTGTATTTTTCTGCTGTTGATATTAATAGATTACTTTCCTCCACTGTCAAACCAATTCACTGTCCCCAAGACAATGTTTGAAAATATCATTCTCTTGTGCCCTGGCCTTTAGTAGATGTTTATAATTTTCACTTTTAAATCAGTTATTTTGATAATGCATAGATGTACACTACACTAAAAAATATTCGTGTTTTCATCTTTGGACCTTTACGAGACTGAACAAAAAATCGAAGACATTGAATACATGGACATGAGTCATTGAACAAACATTTAGCGAGATGTACGTGTCTTGATTTATACAGTGAAGAAACTAAACAGCATGACTTTCATTTTCAGCTCTTGAGGATACTGATGTTAATCACAACTCTCCTTATGTGACTGGGGACCGCTTAGCCAAGACCCTGCTCCTCCAGGGTGAACAAATAAACACATTTATAAGAAACAGATGGTTGTATGAAGGCTTTTCATTGTAACAAATAGCATGTCAAGATGATGGCTTTCTCCTCATAGTACTGCAAAGAACTGGGTTTCCTTAGTGTGGATGGTAGATGCTGCATGCACCAAGCAGACCTCTAACCTGACTGTACAAAGGATGAAGATAAGGAGGAGGAATTGCCCAAATATCTCAAATACCAAGGCTAAGATGGTCTCCAGATCTGACTGCATCAGAAAGGAGGTGGACTCATGTTTCATTTCGTCTCAATTTTGGTTGATTCTCCTTTGATAGATGATTGCCTTTCTACTCTCAGGTGTTCTTTTGATAGATCTGTTACTTTGGAAAAGTTCTGGGTTAGAAAAAAGAAATTAGAGTATTTCTAGAAAGTAATGGCAATAGGCTTATGGTATTGATAGGGAATTTTTAAGGTGTTTCTGTCCAAGGAAAAGCAATTTGTGGAAGTCAGAATTATGCATTTGTTGCTGTAGGTGATTAAAATGCCACTCATGTAACTCAAGTGCCATGTACCACTCTGATGCTCACTCCCGGGGACACTGCCTGACCACTTTATTTTCTCCCCAAATACTGTGACCCATATCTTAAAAGCAAAACTCTTTTTAGTTATTGTGGGGCATCAGGGTTTCACCTTCATACCAATTAGAAATTTGGACTTTCATAATTACAGAGTACTGCTGAGGGAAGCTTAGCCAGCCTACCTAGCTTTTAAATTCCAACTTGTTCCATGTACAGACTAAATGAATTATTTTCCCCATTCTTAAGATAAAAAGGTAATTTTGTTTTTGTTTTTTTGTTTTTGTTTTTTTGGCTGCACCCCATGGCATGTGGGATCTTAGTTCCCCCACCAGGAATCGAACCGGTGCCCCCTGCAGTGGAAGCGTGGAATCTTAACCACTGGACTGCCAGGGAAGTCCCACTAAGAGGATTTTATTTCCTACATTTAGGTCTAGTTGCTGCTTCCATATAACATCCTGCCACCTAATACGATTATTCTCATTCCTGGATCCCGAAGGCATACTTCATCCTATCGAACATATATTTATTTCCTTTTATAGCGAACCAAGAAAAATCACAACACCGGAAACTGTGTCTGAAAAGCACTTCTAGAGAAGTTTCTACCAAGTTTAAGATCAGTGGAGCAATGCAAATCAAAACTGCAATGAGGTACCACCTCACACAGGTCAGAACGGCCATCATCAAAAAGTCTACGAATAACACATGTTGGAGAGGGTGTGGAGAACAGGGAGCCCTCCCACACAGTTGGTGGGAACGTAAATTGGTGCAGCCATTATAGAGAACACATGGAGATTCCTTAAAAACCTAAAAATAGAGCTACCATACGATCCAGCAATTCCACTCCTGCGCATATAACCAGAAAAGGCAAAGACTCTTATTTGAAAAGATACATGCACCCCAGGGTTCATAGCAGCACTACTTATAATAGCCAAGACATGGAAGCAAATTAATGTCCATTGACAGATAAATGGATAAAGATGTGGTACATATATACAATAGAATATTACTCAGCCAAAAAAAAAAGAATGAAACAATGCCATTTGCAGTACCATGGAGGGATCTGGAGATTATCATACTAAGTGAGTCAGACAGAGAAAGACAAATATCACATGATATCACTTTTATGTGGAATCTAAAAAAATGCACAAATAAACTTATTTAGAAAACAGAAATAGACTCACAGACACAGAAAACAAAATTATGGTTACCAAAAGGGGAAAAGGATGGGGGGAGGGATAAATTAGGAGTTTGGGATTAACGGATACACACTACTATATATAAAATAGTTAAATAACAAGGGCCTATTGTATAGCACAGGGAATCATATTCAATATCTTGTAATAACCTATAATGGAAAAGAATCTGAAAAAGTATATATAGATAATATATTATGTATAAAACTGAATCACTTTGCTGTACACCTGAAACTAACACAACATTGTCAATCAACTATACTTCAATTTTTAGAAAAAGTAAAGCTCTAAAAATAAAATCAATGGAGCTGGCTTGAGCAAAAGATACTAAGATTCATTTCAAGGGCCACCAAGTGTCTTTCTAATAAATCAGAGGTGACACGAGTGTGGCTAGTAGTGACACCTTACACCACTGTTTTTCCCAACATTGACTACAACCAAGAATCAATGTAACTACTCTTTTACCTCAAGCATAGGAGCTACATTTTGATGTGGCCCAACAAAGTAGAAAATGTTAATATGAAATGAAAGAAAGAGGCTGATTTTACAATATCGATCAAAACATAACCCACAATGAAGATATGAGTATTTAGATGGCAAGTTACAATCACTATAAATATAAAGCAAACACTGAGAAATTAACAGAAACACAATTCTAATGAGGCTTTTTATATTTTTTTAGACTTGACAGATGAATTAGACAAAAAATGAACACAATAAAGGATTTTAATAATTTAAGGATTATCGCGTTTTTTAATATATTTAATTTTCTGCACTACACATAAAGATTATAACTTGTTCTTAGACATCTGTAGAACATTTATAAAGATTGATAATCTATGAGAACATTAATAGGAGCTTCATGAATTCCAAAAAGTGAAAATAGATTCCTTTAAATACAATAGAAATATAAATTCATAAAAAGGTTTAATTATATTTGCTGCAACCAATGAAGGATTAAAATCCTAAATAATTACTGAATAAGAGAAAAAAATTAAAAGAAAACACTAATATAGAACCTATAGAGAATGGAAATAGTACTTATCAAAATTTACAGCATGGGGTCAAAAAGGTATTCAAAGGCCAGGTCAAAATATTAGATGGTTTCACAGTTAAACAAGAAAAATCAGCATGGACAGATTGAGTACTCAAACACCAGAAAAAAAATTCTAAACTTAGCAGAGAAAGAAAATTAAAGATAAACATTGAATTTTGTAAATTAGAATATAAAAAGCATAGAAGGTTGATTAGCCTAAGATTCTCCAGAAAATTTAATGGAGAAAATGGTAAATGGACTCATTAGAAATAAATTAAAATCTACGTGATATTATTTTGCTAATTTATTAAAATGGTCTTTTCTTCCTTCTTTGCTTTCTTCCCTCTTTCCTTCCTTCCCTTTCCCCTTCCCCTCCTCCTCCCCCTCCCTCTCTCTCTTTCTTTCTCTTTCTTTTTGGCCAATGAGTCTCTTACAAGATTTCCAAAATGAAAAGAAAAAGCCCAAAGGAGTTCTGATGTGCACAAATCACAATGAAGATTACCTCCTAATATTCATGCAACTTTGGTGTCATTTGCATTGCTAGTAGCCATAAGTCAGTGAGTAGGTAATCAATTTTTGCTAGTTACATTATGTCTGCTATTGTACCAAGAGAAGGATCCCAAGATATCAACTATCTGGATTTCCATCGTGCCAAGTTGCCTTTTTTCCTGATTAAGTCAAATAAAAGTGGTAATACTCAGCTAAAATGAGTTTGGGGTGGGGGGAAAGCCCTTTTGTGTACTGCTTCAAGGGAATACTCTGCTGAAACTGAAACAGTCTCAGAACCATGGGATCATCACCTTGTTTTCTTCCACACCTAGACAACTCCATACAAATCACGTCCATGTGCAGAACTGGCCCACTGAGAAAACCTTGGGAGAACAATATTTAGCAACCATATGGACCAACCACGGAAGCTCTTTTTGATTCTAAATGGAGTCAAGCCAATATTCTCCAATGAACCACTTTCAGATTTATGTCTGAGAGCCGTTGGTCTTATTATTAGGCAGATTCATAAGTTACAGTCTCCAACTTTTGTAAACACTGGGCCTAGCTGGGGGTCCAGGGAAAAATTGGAGGTATGAACCTTCTAAGGCAGTGGGCTTTCAGTGTCTTTCTAGGCTCCACAATTCAGCTTGAAAGGGAAAGAAGAAGGGGGAAAAAGTGCTCTGATGAACTTAGCAGAATGCCAAAGTGAGAGAAATGAGCGAAAAAAGAAATGGGACTGTGTGCAGAATGATAAATTGACTCTACGTCAAATGAAATAGATTTTGAAATAACTGCGAAAAGTATAAAATGTCAGAGCATAAAGAGCCTGCCACTGACAAAAGATGAATAAACGGAGCACTTCAAAGAAGGAATTTCCCAGCTGTGGCTCACAGGAATCTTCAAAAGCTGTTCCATATGAGATAGCAGAAAAATATTTTAATAATAAATAGAAACAAGTAACAGTGTATAAGCATGTCAGAGCTAGTTTGGAGAGAGCTATTTGCTCTATATCACAATGACCAAATAGAGGTGATGCTGGTTGCCTTTTAAGACATTTCTGTTTTCAATGACTATACTTAAGTTCAGACAACAGAATCTCGTGTGATTTTTTTTTTTTTCGTGTTCCCAGGAGAATGAACGTAAAGTAATTCTTCAATAATCAAAGGGCAAATACTTGAGAGACCACGGAGAAGTTAGAGGAAAAGAAAGCAGGAGCACAAAAGACTTGATTTGGGCACAAAGAAAAGTATTTTGGGTGCTCAGGTGCTGTTAGGGACGAAGCCGATCTCACAAATGTGAGGAGTCCATGTCACTGGAGATGACATCGAGGTCCAGGATCAGGTGACACCTCATCTGCTGGTTCGCAGCTCAGTGGAAGACGGTTCCCCTCTTCCCGGCCTCGTGTGTCTTGGCTGCGCTGGACTGCTCTCATGCTCTCATCATTCACACAGCAGGGCCTCCATCCCTTCCCCTGGAGCGCCTGGTCACCTGTCTGAGCAGGAAGTCTTTTCTCTGCTGCAGCTGACACTGTCCTCTCATTGTCATCTTCATCCTCCTAGCTCTGTGTTTGGTTCCAGGCCAGACTGGCCAATGACCCAAGAAGCCACCCCCTTTGCTTTTCCTGAAAGAACTTCATGCCTACAGCCATTGGGCTCATTAGGCAGCCTGCCATGCTCAGAAGGGGTCGCCTGCCATTTCGAGCTCTGCAGTGGTCATACTGACATTCTTAATAAGTCTATCGCAAAATTGATATTTTGTAAGTGAAGTCTGATGGGACCTCGGGACATGCTCCAGGGACTTTGAGCTTCAATTCATACCCGGTCTCAACTCCTTCCACCTCCCAGTCTCCCCAGGATGGGTTCCTGCCCTGCCCCCTTGCCTACCCCTCCACCCATGGATCACTGCCACCCAAATGGCAGCTGGGTCACATCAGCAGAGGGAGGCCCGCATCTGCCATGAGCCTCTGCCCCCGGGAAAGAGTCGGGGTCATGCTTGTGCCCTGCTGTTCCTGGAGAAGGGGCAAGGTGACAGCGGGCCCCAACCCCGGTGACACTTAGGAGTCTCTCATTCACCCCCTGTCCAGACATGGGGCATGTCCTGGCCTGGAGGTTGCAACCCCCTGGGGGTCACTCAAGTGCAGTGGGCCAGGGCTGTGGAAGATGGACTTCCCTGACCTGGCAGGAGCCCCACATTTTCACTTTGCACTGGGCCCCGCAAAATGATTTTGCTGGATCTGAGGAAACCCTTCTTCCATATCTTTACCAAATTATGGCCCAGTCTCTGCTTAGATGTTTGTCAATAACAAGGAACTAATTACTTTGTGATGTAACACACTGAAGCCCCGAGGGATTTTCATTGCAAAGCTCTTTACATTAAGCTGAGAGCTTCTATTATGTAATTGCTGCTCACAGTTCCTAGTTCTACCATCTGGAACAGTACAGAAAAGTCCGTGTGTCTCTTCAACAAACTCATGCCAGCAGAAGGCTCACACGTGCAGAGAAGCTGTGGTTCGTGGTGGGAAAGAGCAGGGCCGGAGCAGATTTGCACAGGCAGCATAAGGAGCATAGACTTACAAGTGGCCAACTGTCCCCAAAGAGACTGAGGTTGATGGATATTCAGGTGAAGCAACCTCTGGAAATAAGGCTGCCCAATAAAATATAGGACACCCACTTAAATTTCAATTTCAGATAAACAATGAATGATATTGTGGTACAAAGGCCCCAAATCAATATTATGTGCTGCCTGGACATTTAAAACTGAGAGGGTCTCAAATGACCTACCTGCAAATCCCCTCCCCATTATGCTCCTGCAGGTAACATTCTCTAGTCAAACAACACTCCTTACCATGGGGACCAGTAATGGGCTTCAGCTCCTTGACCACAGGGGCTGACCATTCAGGGGCTTCAACAAGCCCATCCATCTTCCCCCAGGAACCAGGGGCCACCACCACCTCTTAATACTACAAAGCCTGTCTCCTATAGCCCCTGTTCTGTGCACTCTGTTCCCGAGTTCAACCCCCATGTGGCCCTGCATGGTGTGTGATGTCCTCCTGCCCCAGGCTATGAGTATATATGACTAATAAACTACTGCCAAGCTCAACTGTCCAGTGTTAAGATGCCAAGTGTCTGGCCATGCTCATACCCCTAGAATGGGCATCTCTCCCTCCCCAACACAGTGGAGAAGAGACAATCAAAACAGATGTCCCAGAACTTCCCTGGTGGCGCAGTGGTTAAGAATCCACCTGCCAATGCAGGGGACACGGGTTTGAGCCGTGGTCCGGGAAGATCCCACATGCCGCGGAGCAACAAAGCCTGTGCACCACAACTACTGAGCCTGCACTCTAGAGCCCACAAGCCACAAGTACTGAAGCCCACGCCACAACTACTGAATCCTGCATGCCTAGAGACTGTGTTCCGCAACAAGAGAAGCCACTGCAATGAGAAGCCTGCACACCACAACGAAGACCCAATGCAGACATAAATAAATAAATAAATAAACAAACAAACAGATGTCCTACTGGGAATACACTTATTCTAAAAAGATTGTGCATTGTCTCTCTGAAATTCAAATTTACCTGGGCATCTTGTAATTTTTTCTTTTTTTTTTTTTGCTAAATCTGGCAATTCTACCTGAAAAGTGCCAGGGATAATTGGGGTAGACTTCAGAAGGAGTGGAGGCCCAACAGTCTTGCACTTGGGGACTCAGCCTTGAGGCCTTGAAGGGGTTTTTATTTTGGTGTCAGTACAACTCAGACTTCATTTGTATCCAGTCTGAGTTTCTGGGAAACTCAGGTTATACTGTGTTATTATCTGAATTCCTCCCAAGCACCCTGAGGGATAGATACTGTCTTACCTCTTAACCATATGAGAAAACAGTTGCTTGTACCCACTTAGGGCCTCAGAGTTGAAATTGTGCCCTTTCCCTTAATGGCAACCTGCACTTTGATTAACACTAAGAGTTGATGGAGCTTTTTCTCATGTGGCATCTCACTGGATCACGATCACATTGTATGGACTGTACTCAATGGTTGTTAATCTCACATGTGCCCCTTCCTTTTCATTCTGTCACTACTTAATGTTCTGTCCCTACCATCAGCTGTTCTAAAAACATCTACCAAACTAATTTTCCTTATGCTCATCTCGGATTGTTGTCCCTTCCCACCTCGAAACAATAATTCACTTATAGAATGAAACTCTAAATCTTACCCGGAGAAAACCATAATTCAAAAAGATACACGCACCTCAATGTTCATTGCAGCACTATTTACAATAGCCAAGACAAGGAAGCAACCTAAATGTCCATCAGCAGAGGAACGGATAAAGAAGATATGGTACATATATACAATGGAATATTACTCAGCCATAAAATAGAATGAAATAATGCCATTTGCAGAGATGTGGACAGACCTAGAGACTGTCATACAGAGTGAAGTAAGTCAGAAAGAAAAACAAATATCGCATAATATTGCTTATATGTGGAATCTAGAAAGATGATACAGATGAACTTATTTGCAAAGCAGAAATAGAGACACTGACGTAGAGAACAAACTTATGGTTGCCAAGGGGGTAAGAGGGGGTGGGACGAATTGGGAGATTGGGATTGACATATATACACCACTATGTACAAAATAGATAATGACATATATACACCACTAAGTAAAATATAGATAACAAATGAGGACCTACTATATAGCTCAGGGAACTCTACTCAGTGCTCTGTGGTGACCCAAATGGGAAGGAAATCGAAAAAAGAGGGGATATATGTATACATACAACTGATTCACTTTGCTGTACAGCAGAAACACAACACTGTAAAGCAACTATGCTCCAATAAAAATTAATTTTAAAAAAGTCTAAATCTTTAAACTGACTCAAGGTTCAGTATTATCTAGAACCAACTTTCTCACCTCCTGAGAATTCCTGTATACAAAATATAAGTTCCAACTGCTTCCTGGAGGCTGTACACACTTTGAGTTTCTGTTTCTTGATTCTTCTGCTAGATCCTTCTCCACCTGGCTTCCAAACTTCCCTTATACCCCCAACTGTCCCAAGATATCAGAACTTGTTTAAGGGTCACCTTGAGAATCTCCATGGTGGAATGAAAAACCTCTTTAGTATAAGCCCCCAGAACATTTTATCTGCTTCTCTCATGGCTGATATCACCACATAGCTCGTATTATGTTTCCATATGCATCTTTCCCTCCCTGAAAAGCTTCTCGAGGCCAGGATCCACATATGATGTCTCTTGAAAAATCTCAACAAACTAAATAGGATTTGTTTTTTTCTGTTTATTTTTATTTAACAAATTGATGACCTTTTATGAATAATGTCCTGAGGCACTTTTTCCTCATCTAATAATGTGCTCAAATTGTGCTTCTCCAAAGCTCCAGTCTTGTGGAATTCCACGTTATTGGTTTTTATTTTTTTTTTGCTTTTTGCTTTTTTTTATGTTTTTCTACTTTGATGTCTGCAATATACAAAACATTTCCATAAAATTTGAAAATATTTTCTCTTTAAAATTTTACTAAATACAGTTTCTTGTTAAAAAGAAAAAAACTTTCTAGATGACTTTGAGACCTCTAAGAACACAGTTGAAAATAATTAACAGTTTATTTATTTTTGCAGTACGCGGGCCTCTCACTGTTGTGGCCTCTCCCGTTGCGGAGCACAGGCTCCGGACGCGCAGGCTCAGTGGCCATGGCTCACAGGCCCAGCCGCTCCGCGGCATGTGGGATCCTCCCGGACCGGGGCACGAACCCGTGTCCCCTGCATCGGCAGGCGGACTCTCAACCACTGCGCCACCAGGGAAGCCCAATAATTAACAGTTTAAAGTTATTAACAATGTGTTACAAAAGAATTCCACTACTGAGGGTCACCCAGGAGGGCTCTGCAGGCAAGACCCCAGACTCCAGGCTAACTCCCACTAGAGGCATTTCAAGTCCTCTGCTCCAGGATTAGTTTGAAAAACAAAATTTAAAAAAAGGGGCTCTATTAAGAAAATGTTTCCAAAACACCAGATTGAAGACTTTCTGGTCTCTTCCTGCTCTACTGTTGGATGAGTCTAGATTTTCAAGTCTGTCTGAAGTAGGACTTTCTCTACCTTCTGGTCCTTTCATGTGAAGAGAGACTCTCTGGGGCCAGAATGTTCTCAAGGCCTTTTTAAAGCCCCACACCATTTTTGGTTGTTAAATGTGCTTGTTTGTTTGTTCTCATGCTGTGTCCTCCCATGCTAAGAGACACACACCCTTCCTTCTGGGTTGAGGATGATATCAAGTACCATCAGAGAGAGAGAGGTGGGTACTCAGGACCACCAATGTAGCACCACTTCAAGCCAATAGCATTTACTATTTGTTCAACATTTATTTGGAGAAGAGGCTGGGCACTGCGTTGCGGGAAAGGCTGGTAGGATCTACCTGCTGAGAAACGTCTCCTTCTGCTGCTTAGTAGATTCAGTCAATTCTGCAGTTCACAGAGCATGCCCTCAGGCATGTGCCCCCTCACCACTTATTAAGTATTCCCTCTGTCCACAGAGGGTAGTCTCCTTAAAGGGTCAGAAGAGTACAATCTCTCCTCATCTCCAGGTATTTGTAGAGTTTAAGAATTGGTGGTTCTAAATCGAGCCTGGTAATGCTGGTTGCTTTCAATTTCAGGCATAAGGTAGGTTTGGTTTAGCGATGACCCACCTGGCCCTGCCCATCCCCTCTCACAGCTTGTATATACTGTGTCTTATTTGAGGGAATGCATGCCGTTCAGATGTGGAAAGAGCAGGGGCTGTGTGTAGGAGGCCACATCCACGCAGTTCTGTTCCCTAGGCTTTCAGCTCAGTCCCATTCCTGCCATGGCAAGTGATTTGCGAAGGACTGCATATTCCTGGGGAGATGCGGAGAGAGACGTAAAGTGAAAGCAAGTTCCTAAGCTCTTTTCACTCTGTATTCACCCCAGAGAATTTTGTCACCTGGATTTCTTCCAGAAACTTCTGACACCTTTAATTATTTCTGCTCATCCATCAGGAGCAGACCAGGTGCTACTGATGGAAGGCTTAAGGCTTTGCATTTGCAGCGAGCTAACGCAATGCCAGCCAGCAGACTTCTCCTAAGAGATGAAGGATTCGCGCTCTGTTGACCCGAGTGACCTCTGCCAGCATCTCCCCTCCGGAACGGATGATGAATCGTTTATAGCCGAGATCTCGTTTCTTCTCTTCCTTCTTCTTGGATTTCAGTTGGGATTGGCATCTTCCCCTGGGTTTATAGCAGCTGCAAAATAAAACTCCAAAATGGTGTTTGGCTCATTCTATAGAAGCCAGTTGGCCAAGTCTTGTCATTCCAAGGTGAGTGGCAATGATGGTGATAGTGATACTAATTCTGGGGATATCAAGTATCATCAGCAAATCGGAGGCTTCACTCTCTTTCCAGTGAAAGGGTGGGAGATTCACTGTCTTCGTGTTAAGAAAATTCCCAACCCTTCTCCCCAGGCTCAGTTTACAGTGTGTTTACATTTTAGTATATTGCTCCATTCCCAGTGAAAGCAGCCAGCTTTGTTTATTACCAACTTCCATTTTTAGCTGAAATGTGATTCTTCTGAGCTTTACAGCCTTATTACACGATATCCTATCATGCAATGCTGTAAAGTAAGATGAGATGATGTAGGTTAAAGGGTCATTCCAAGGAAAGAAATTATTTGTATGAATACCAAGTTTACATTGGACTCATTTTTTTTAACATTTCAAAAAACACTTCATTTGAACCCTTGGCAAGAATGGATACTGGAGCATTGTGTTTCTCTTCCTGAATGATAAAATGAAAATTATAGGTTCCAGATATCTCAGGACATAGCTTCTGTGAAGAAAAATAGGATCAAATGCTCTAAAATGTTCTTCAGTTTTATTTCAGCAATACCAAAGTTTCCATTAATGTGTATAATTCATTTATATCCCTCTCCTCCTCCTGAGATTTTAAATTTAGGGCCTGGTGTTTTGGCAAATCGTTGTCATGTCCTTTAAAACTGTAACTTTATCTTCATATCCAGTGGCACCCATGTGGTCTTCTTTTTAAAATACAGTTTAAAAGTTTCGTTTCGCATTTGTGAGTTCACAGCGTACATATTGCTAGAGAACCAAATGGGAAATTTCTGAAGCAAATGGGCCTTTTGTTTATAAGAGGAGAGGATCAGAGTCAGCAAACAGACCTCCAGCTCTTGAATGAATCATGCTAAGAGTTGCAGTGGAAACCGAGGTGGGCGTTTGGATGAAGGCGCTCCGCCGTGTGGTGCAATCTCACGGGAATGCAATGTGTGCCGGGGTGGAGGGCTCACTGCAGAATTACCTGAATAATACATCGTGAAAGACTAACTAGTCCAAATTTTCCCTCTCCTAATTTTTGTAATCAGGTTGTTCCACTGGCTAGCACTTCATAATGTGTATAGCTTGTTTTTGAAGATGGAAGTCTCAGATTTACAAATGCTGGAGGTGGCAGTGGATTTCTGGAGAATGTCCAGGTTAGTGTGGCACAGTTTTACATGACAAAATTGCCGCATCGATACAGTTACCATACTGAAATACTCTCTCCTCCATTCCCCCATTCTCTTGTGCTGTCTCCTTTCATCCATTCATTCACTGATTCAACAAATATTTATTAATATTCCAGTGAACCAGGTGCCAGCCAGTCAGGTACCAAATAGGGTTTAAAAACTATTCATCATCTGTAAGGTAATAAATATGTGTGAAATCCCTACCATCTTCTAGAGTCTGGCATCTAAAAATATGTCCAAAATATTTGGTTTTACCTCTGAGGAAGTTCACCCAGCCCACCATTTTGCAGTCACACTTAAGAGAGCCAAACCCAATAACAAGGTTTGGAAAAACAAGTTCCTCTCCTCACCCTTTCGGATCTAAGATTCTAATAACCCAGGGCTTAGATATTAAGGCATAGCCATTTTACCAGGTAGAGTACTTATAACTGCAAGTAACAGAAAATGCTCTTAAATGACAAAGGGTATATATTTACTCATGGTAAGGAAATGTCCAAAGATAGATTTGGCTTCAGGTATAGGTTGATCAGGACCCCTGGTGCTGCTTCTCTGAATGTCTCTATATCAGGTTTGCTCTCAGACAAACTGGCTTCAGTTTTGCTGTTGACGAAAGATGGCTGCCAGCATATACTCAGAAAGAGAAATTAAGAATACAATCCTATTTACAATTGCATCAAAGGTAATAAAATATCTAGAAGTAAATTTAACCAAGAAAGTGAAAGACGTGCATACTGAAAATTACAAGATATTAAGGAAAGACACTGAAGAAGACACAAATAAATGGAAAGATAGTCCATGCTCATGGACTGAAAGAATTAATATTATTAAAATGTCCATACTACCCGAAGCAATTTACAGATTCAGTGCAAGCACTATCAATATTCCAATGGCATTTTTCACAGAAATAAATCTACTCTAAAATTTGTATGGAAACACAAAAGACTCTGTATAGTCAAAACAATCTTGAGAAAGAAAAACAAAACTGGAAGCACCATGCTTCCTGATTTCAAACTTTATTACAAAGCTATATTTATTAAACCACTATGTTACTGGCATAAAAACAGACACATAGATCAATGGAACAAAATTAAGAGCCCAGAAATAAACCAACAGGTATATGGTCCACTAATTTACCACAAAGTTGTCAAGAATATATAATTGGGAAAGAACAATCTCTTCAGTAAATTGTGTTGGGAAAATTGAACAGCCACATGCAAAAGAATGAAACTGGACCCCTATCTTATACCATACACAAAAATTAATACAAAATGGATTAAAGACTTGAACATAAGACCTGAAACCATATAACTCCTAGAAAAAAAAAGGCAGTAAGTTCCTTGACATAGGTCTTGGAGATGATTTTTTGAATCTGACACCAAAAGAAAAAGCAACAAAGACAAAAATAAACAAGTGAGACTACATCAAATTAAAAAGCTTCTGCACAGCAAAGTAAACCAACAAACTAAAAAGACAACCTAATAAATAAGAGAAAATATTTGCAAATTGTATACCTGATAAGAGGTTAATATCCAAAATATATAAAGAACTCATACAACTCAGCAAAACAAAAACAAAAAACCACAATAACAACAAAACAAACAACAATAAACAATCTGATTAGAAAATGGGCAGAAGATCTGAATAGACATTTTTCCAAAGAAGACATACAGAGGGCCAACAGACACATAAAAACATGCTCAACATGTTTTCAATCATCAGGATAGTGCAAATCAAAACTCTAAGTTTTGATATATTGTGCTTTAGTTTCCATTCAGTTCAAAACATTTTCTAATTTTCATTGTGATTTCTTATTAATGTGTTACTTTAAAGTGTTTGAGAATTTCCCGGTTTTCTTTCCATTATTGTTTTCCATTGCTATTTAATACACTGTGGTCAGAGAACACACTTTTTATTATTTGAATTCTTTTAGATTTATTAATAATTTTATGACCTAGCATATGATCTATCCTAGAGAATGCTCCATTTGCACTTGAGAAGAATGTGTATTCTTCTTTCGTTGGGTGGAATTTTCTATAGATGTCTGTTAAGTCAAGGTAATTGATAGCATTGTTCAAATCTCCTATATCCTTGCTAATTTTTTGTTTAGCTGTTCTATTAACTATTGAGAGGGGGATGTTTGAAGTCTATTATTGTTGAATTGTCTATTGCTCCTTTCAATTCTGTTAATTTTTGTTTAAATTATTTTGGGGCTCTGTTTTAGATGTGCATGTACTTAAAATTGCTTTATCTTTCTGATGAACTGATCCTTTTATCCATCAAATATGGCCCTGATTGTCACTAGTCATATTTCTAATCTTTAAGTCTATTTTGTATGCTATTATTAAAGCCATTTCAGATCCCTTATTGTTAGTATTTGCATGGTATATCTTTTTCCCATCATTTTACTTTCACCTTACTTAAATCTAAAAGGTATCTCTTATAGAGAGCATATATTTGGATCTCGGATTTTTTCCTGTTCAAGTATGATAATCCCTGCCTTTTGGTTGGATTGTTTAATTTACATGTTAAAAGAATTATCTTCCTTTTTGTTTCCTTTTTTTGTTGTTGTTAAATAGCTATATTTTAGTGTATCATTTTATTCTTTTGTCTTTTTTTAACTATATACAGTTTTAATTATTTTCTTAGTAGTTTCTTTAGGAATTATACGTGCATCTTAGTTTATCATAATCTACTTCAGATTAATATTATTTCAGGTAAAATACAGAAATTTTGCCTCAATATAGCTTCCCCCTCTTTTGTGTTATTGTTATTGTATATATTACACCTATGTTATAAACTCAAAGGTACAATGTCATAATTACTGTTTTATACAAGTTAATATAAATTTTAAAGAAGAGAAAAAAGAGTAAAATGTATACTTATACAGTCTTTTATGTTAACCTACTCCTTTAGTCCTATTCCTTTTTTCATACAGATTTCAATTACCATCTGATATTGTTTTCTTTCAGCTGGAAGGATTAGTATTGCTTCTAAGGCAGGTCTGCTAGCAACAAATTCCTTCATTCATTGTTTGTCAAGGAATATTGCTTCTCTTCTTAAAATTACATAGAAGGAAAGAAAACTAGTCTCTGCAATGGCTAATTTTTAGTTAGGAAAGAAATTAACTTTATCTGTGTATTAGTTTAATTTATACCAATATTTATACAAAACCTTTCCAATACAGTGTTCTATACAAAACACTTCCAATACAGTAAATGGTGATAGAGATTAGTTATGTACATAAGTATTTTGAAATGAATATCTGGTGTAAAATCGCAAAGCTGACTTAGTTATTTGACCAAAACATGTGATTTTTCAGAAACTTTCAGGCACCAATCTCATCTGGTGGCAACTTAATCAAATTTCAACCAGGTACCTCAGAGACATTCTACATTTAGAAATACGTACAGATAATATGAGAACATAATTTCACAATATCTTCGTTATATAACCAACAGGGTCCTCTCTTAGCTCTGTTTGCATTTCAGATCCTAAACAAGAGAAACCCAAAACCTAATAATAATAAAAGTAAATATAACTCAGAAATTCAATTGGAAAAATTAGAAAAGGTAAGAAAAACTGAATTAAATCATTAATAAAAATTAGAATATTAAACTGATGGCCTTGTTTATTTGAAAAGTAAGTGTGTGTGTGTGTGTGCGCGCGTGCGTGCGTGCGTGCGTGTGTGTGTGTGTTCTAAGTTCAGGAAAAATCCATGTGAACTATATACTCCACTTTATGGGAAATACCTATATCACACATGCTGGATGGATTAATGGTTTATAAAAAATCTGTTAGTTTTACTTCCTAAAGTTCATTTTTCCTTGTGCTGTCATATAATAGTTCATCTTCAATAAGTATCTGTAATTTGGGACAAGGGCCTCTGGGGGCTTGGCACATAATTTATAACAATAATGGAAATGGCATGCTTAGCAGTGATAGCCAGGGGACCCCTGCAAGTTTGGAGGGAAGGAGAAATTATATCACCCATGAAAAGGCTAATGAGATAGGCAGATTTCAGGGGAAAATGATCTTTTTGTCCTGGCCTTAGACCTTGTTCTACCAGTGAGACTCGTGTCTGAAGCATAATGATTCCAGCATGTTCTTTCTAAGTATAACATTATATGGCACATGGGGCGAGCTACTCAGAAGTCGGAGCTTTCACCAATAAATGCCAGCTTAATTGGATGCCTTAATTATGTCACCTTCCCTCCCAGGACACACCCCCAGGGACAGATCAAGGACTAGTTTTTGGTCCAAAATCTCAGTCTCTGGTCCCCAACTTTCAGGTACAGTCTTTCAGACAGATAGTTATTGTCTTCTGCAATTTAGGAAATATTTGTATATTTGGCAGGAGGAAATATAATTCTGAAGCTCAGGAGAGACTGCAGGGAAAGGGACAGAGATCTGAGAGTTAAAACACATCTATACCAGGTTGGCCTGTTTTACAAGGCAATTCTGACCACCTTCCTTCTCTTTACTCAGCAGCTGGGAGTCAGCATCTTGAAGCAGGTGGAATGGAAGGATGCTATTGGCGCTCTCCCAGCCAGCAATTATTCCCCTTTGTATCCAGATGTTGCTGCAGTACAGGACTGTTTCAAAATGACCAGAGAATCTGTTACTGTTTCAAGTTTTTCTGAAACCTTAGGATCTTAAACTGAAAGCCATTGCCAAGCTAACAATGTGCTAGCTAGTGGGACACAGGAACTAATCAGAAAAAAGGGGCATTTGGGATACATTAGAAATTCAATATCAGCTTTGTAAAGTTGTTAATAATTAGCCACAGCTTTTGTCTCTACCCCTGCAGCTAGTGACATGAAAGTGATTAGGTTTCTGAAAAACAGATTAAGCTTACCAAATGTATTAAGTAACAAGGTTTTTAATCAACAGCTTATTGATTCCAGCAGGACAGTTGTGAGAGCAAAAAGCTCTGAATGCTGGTGGAATGAATTTGTAGGCGGTTCACTGGTACTTGAAAAATCAAAGTAAGAGATATTTTAGAGGAAATTAATTCACTCCCCTCCCCCCGCGCCTTTGGTAACAACTCCAAGACAAAGAAAGAAGTTACCATATTATTCAAAATAATTTTCTAATATAAAATCAGCTTTGTACCTCTCTTTTTTTCCCCCTCTTTTCTGATTTACTCTTTTTCTTTTCTTTTTTTTTTTTTGGCCACGCCACGCAGCTTGCTTGCTCTCGGTTCCCCGACCAAGGATTAAACCGAGGCCACGGCGGTGAAAGTGTCAAGTCCTGACTACTGGACCACCAGAGAACTCCCCTGATTTACATTTTTGATGAAAAGAAGTTAGTAATATGTCACTTTTAGAATCAGTATTCAATAAATATTTCTTGAGGAGATTTCCAATTTGAAATAATATCCCTAAGGTAGCCCCCCAAAATAACTGAAAATTCAGAAGTAAAAAATACTTGCAACCACACCAGAAATGATAGTCAACAGGATGCCTGAAAGCTCTAGGCAACATGATGCCTGGAACTTGAAGGATTATTCCCTCACTATGAAGAACTGGGTTGAGAAAGACAAATCCTGGCTTTTCCACATGAAGCGCAGACCTCCTGCAAACAGACGGTAAATCCAGGGCCATACCAATCAGAAGACCAGGTGGCCATCCCTCTATCAAGTGGGTTTTACTTTTTGAGATTTTTGCACTATTGGTCACCATGTTTATCCTGTCTCACTGCCTGCATCCATCCTGTACGAACTCCATGTATTTCTAAACAAGTCATCAGCAGATTATGTTTCTAAAATAAAATATCATTTTCACCCACAACTGTGTTTTTACAAAGGCAAAGGGATTTCATTTTAAATGACTCTCTTCTTGCTGAAACTAGAGCAAATTAACAGCTGGGAGACCCATGAAGTCCTGTGGTCCATTTGTTTAGAGATGGTAAACATCTGCCTCGCAGCACTGATTCCCACTTAATATTTGGGCGAGTGCCTAAATGCTTCGTTTTCCAAACACATGCCACAAATCATTGTTTGGAGAGCTACATTTTTACATTTACATTGGAGACCAGTGAGTAGTTCCCTAAGGCAATCTCTGAAATGCCATTTGCAAATGTACCTTTGTGGAAATGGAAGATACATCAAGAATTTGGCATTGTTACGAAATACTTCAAATTCTGCGTTTGGATATTGCTGTAATGAAAAATGGAGTTTGTGCAACTACCTACAAGGGCCATGTTAGGGTTATAGAAGCTGATTCTCACCAAAAGTTGGGGACATCATTTTAAAAAAAGTAGACAAAATCAAAAGAACACTGAGTTGTAATATTATACTAGTTTGCTTTCCAGCTTAAAGAAAATCCATGATTGCCTCCAGCAGCCATGAAGATAAGGGGAATAATTTCTGTGGTGAAAAGCACAACAGTTTGATGAGATCTCTGGGGCAACTGGGGAATTCTTTTTTGGGTGGGACTGAGGTAAACATACCAGGTGTCATCCTGGTAACTGATAAAATCTTTAGCTTCAAAACTGAGAGTAATCAAGTGGGAGCTAAAAAAATACATTTTTCAAAACAATTAGACATTGGTAATGTATATAATGAAAAACTGTTTAAATATACACAAATACATAATATATATGCTTCTATGAAAATGTGTCACACTATAATCAGAAATTAACTCCAAACAGATCATAGATCTAAAACTACAAAACTTCTAGAAGAAAATATTTGAGACTCTGAGTTAGACAAAGATTTCTTAGATAAGATATCAAAAACACAATCCATAACAGAACAAATTGATAAATAGGACTTCATCAAAACTGTAAACTTCTGCTCCTTGAAAGGTGTTGTTAAATGAATGAAAAGTCAAGCCACAGACTGGGAGAAATCATTTACATATCACATATGTGATCAAAGATTTGTATCTGGACTATATAAAGAACTCTCAAAGCTCAGTAATAAGAAAATAAACAGTCCGGTAAAATTGAGCAAAACATTTAAACAGACATTTCACCAAAGAAGAAATACAGGTAGAAAATAAGCAACTGAAAAAATGCTCAACATCATTAATTAAAGAGATATAAAAAAGTAAAAACACAATGAAAAACCACTACAAACCTATTAGAATTACTAAAATTAAATAGACTGATCATACCAAATGTTGGTAATATATATATATGTCAAGAATACCTATATATATAGGTACTCTTGATATTCTACAGTTTAATCATCCCCAGTGGAAATCAGTTCTGGACCTCCACTTCGATCTTTATTTGGTTTCTGAGTTTTGCGTTTCCTTAGAGCTATATGTTTTTCTTTAACACAGGAAAACTTAATGTAATTTTATAGTTACCAAGTGAACAATTATTTTCTTAAATCTTTATTTGGAAAATTTTATCATGCTCAAGCTGGATGTTCAAGTAGCCCTTGACAGTAGTAAGTGACAGCTCTCTGGACTTATGTGTTGGTTAGAAAGAATGTGACAACCACGCCCCTTCTGGCTCATTAGGTGGTGATGAAATCACTTGTCCTTTCCCCACCCCAACCTACCCAACATACACACACACACACACACACACACACACAAAATACACTTAAGAATTCTTAAGCAGGAGAATCCAAACATGTGGGGGGAAATAAACTATACGTTAAATGTATAATATGATATAGACTTTCCTATTCCAATGCAAAAGCAGCTCTTGTCTCTCCCCTGAATACTCCCATGCGACACAGGTCCTGTCCTTGCTTTCCCTATGGGCAGGACTGAACATTCACTATGTTCAAGGATCTTCAGGATAAGAGGAGGAAGAAGAGAGGACGATGATGGTGTTGGTGCTTTCCAGCAGAAACACAGATGGCAATTTATGACTTTCAGCCACAGCCGTGGACAACCAAAGCAGCAAGGGGTGCAGGCAAGTAAGAGCACTCGTGTTGAGCTCGATGTGAGAAGGGGTCTCAGGCTGCAGCAGCTGACACCACAGAAGACACAATGAGATTACTACTAGGTCCTGTGACATGGAAATTCAAGAAGAAGATAGCATTTCATTCTGAGACTGTATGGTTTTCTTTATACTGCATTAGTCATGATGGCTCTCAAGGGGTATTTCCCTGAGCCATGTCCCCATGGCAACTTCCTGTTCTGGTTCCTATTTAATAGACTTCAAAGGTGACTGTCTCCTTGGGCTCAGATATGGCACTGGTCATCTCCAGCTGCTCATCACCCTCTGCTGTTTCCATGATGGCCTCGTGTCACTTCCCTCCATGGCTTTAGGAAAAATGTCCACCTCTCTACCGCGTCGGGGACCACTGTCTTTGTAATTGGGCTCCTAAAAGAGCCAGTCCTTCTGGGTCTCTTATCTGCAAATGGGGCCTGGTTATGGATGGCCTCCACCCCAATCTGGGAGATAGCCTAGACACATTTGTGATGGAGCTATAGGTAGTGAGTGTGAGGGGAGGACCTCTGTCTGCTGCCTCTTGCAAGCTTCAGCCTTTCTTCTTCTCATCATCTTTAGAAGTTCGACAAGTGGCTAAGAACTAATGGAGAAATTATTTGGGGGCTGGTTTGTCCCCTCCTCCTACCTTATCTGGCAGTGACTTTTACTCATTGTATTTGAAGAGCACTCCTCCTACTATAGAACTGTGTTTTTAGAGTAGATAGTGGGCATGCCATGCAGAAATGTATGTGAGAGATGTATTGGATTCCTTGACTCCTGCATAACCAGAGGAGGTGGCTCTAAATGTCTTGAGACACTATGAAGGCTCTTGTGAGCAATCTAGTGTTGCTATGATGATATTTTGTAGATATGATTAAAATCCATAATCAGTTGATTTTAAGTAAAGGAGATTATCCTAGGTAATATGGGTGGGATTGACTCAATCAGTTGCAAAGTTGAGGCTTCCCTCAAAAGCAAGAAAACTTGCCTATGGACAGCAGTGTCACCCTTGCCTGTGGACAGCAGTGTCACCCTAGCCTGTGGACAGCAGTGTCACCCTTGCCTGTGGACAGCAGTGTCACCCTATAGCTGAGTGTTCTAGTCTCTGCCTTTCCTGGCGACCTGCCTAACCAGCCACACAATCATGTAAGCCAATGTTTTACAACAAATCCCCTACTGGTTTTTTTTTTCTGGTTTAATCCTGACAGATACAATATATACGTTTTAATTTCAGCCTAGTTAAAGAAGGAATGAAAGAATGAAAGAAAGAAGAAAGAAAGAGGTAGTGGGAGGGAGGAACGGAGGGAGGGAGGAAGAGAAGAGAAGAAAAATGAAGAAATGTCCTTGAAGAGAGAAAAAATAAATATACCTAGCATAGAAAACTAGAAATCAAATCAGATTTCAAAAACATATATTTGAGTGAATTTGGAAATAAATGACTAGGGGAAAGGATTTAGGTACATTTGCAAAATATTAAAAAATAATATATCACTTAAATGTACATATATATCCAGTAAAATGGACTGGACACATTCAGATTCACAATAGCTGTTACTATGGTATAAGAGAAGAAAGACTAATTAATTTCAACTGGAAGGATCAAGAAAAGCTTCATGCAATAACTAAGGAATGGAAGAGCTGAAGTAACTCAATTTTACTGAGTATGTGCAAGAATCTATGCTACATATTTTCATAGGCATTAACACATTTACTAAAGGGCATTGTTTTCTGAGATCTTATAGATTTAAAGAATGTTAATCAGGAGAAAGTGGATAATGGCAGGGTGGAGAAGGAAAGTGCATTGACGAAAACATGTCGATTTTTAAAAGTAAACTGTTCAGGGAGGAAAATCTGATTTGTCTGCAGTATAGTCTGTAGAAGGATGGAGGAGAGATAACATGGGTTGTGGACGTCACATTATGGAGAGTGATGTTATTCTGTAGGCAGTTTTATTCAGCCACATCAAGATTTTTTCAGTCACTAAATCTGAGTTTTGAAAATTTGATAATAACACAAATATCTAATTACTAGAAGAAAACCAGCCCTACAAGCCTCAAAAAAACTTGAAACTCTCAGGGTCTGGAAGATAACTGATAAGAAAACAAGTAGGTATTGCTGCTAGGGTGAAAGGCATTAACTCCCTACCAAAGTCTTGGACAGCCCCCTACAATGAAACTAAGTGAATTCTTGCTAAGCAAATGCCATTTTCGCTGTTTATGAAGCCTCAGATTGTTTTTATGAAGGTACCACCCAAGGGAAACTTCTTTATCAAGAATAATCTCCTGGACTCCAATCTTTCTTTATTCCCTATTCACCTCTTATGCCTCTTTTTCCTTCCCTTTGCACTGAAGTACAAAACGCATCAGAAGTTCTAGCTTGTTAGCTGTAGCACTATCGGCTAAGTGCTACATAGAGTCAAAACAAATCAGACGCACATTCCTCTTTTCCTCTGCTTTGAACATTTCCCAAAATAGAGGCAAGATTTTACAACCTCAGACAACCTAAACGTAAGGTATAAGCATACAAATGCATCCATGAGAACCTTAGCAGGGATTTTCATTAACTAGTCAAAAAGAATTTCAACCCTGGTAATACAGGATGAATGTAGCCAAAATACAAATACAGAGTCTGATTCTTGGGTTTGCTGAATCACAGTGAACAGAAGAAGGGAAAAGAAGCATGAAATGGATAACGAAGGAAGCAAAAAATACAAACCGTGGTTTCGTGATCACTGTCCCTAATCTTTGCCATTTCCTACAGCATATCCTGGTGGTGGTGAATTTCACAACTTAGTACGTTGGTTACAAACGATTAATAAAGAAAATAGTGATGGAGTCGGAGGAAGATGACCATCACCCAGAAAGTCTATGACCTTTCCCCCTTTGGGAAAGACAATTGATTCTATTTTTACTGATATGAAGAATAACCGTTGGATTATTTTAGAAAAGAGCATTGTTCATCTTATTTGGAAATGTAAGCCAAGGGGTTGACTGTAGTGGGCATATGTAACTTACGTCCATCCTGCATCTTTGACCATGCATGCTAGCTTTTGCTCATTTTCCACATTAAGTGATGCGCCTTCCTAAGGTAGAACCCAGACAACTTGCATCCTCACATTCTCTTGTAGCAAGGACAGAGATGTGGGTATCTAGGTTTACCAATTAGAATCATCCAGAAGACATTTGGACTCCAAAGCAAATATCAAGAAAAGTCAAAACTCATGCCCATGCAGCCCTCTCCTAGCAGGCATGATGGCAGAGGTGTCTAGTTCCTCAGGGCAGCAGTCTCAGAGCTCCTGGCATTCAGCCTGGAGTTATGTATTCTCACTTAAGAGGGACTCTGGCTCTCCTGGAGATTCTAAAAGCTACTTAAAATCCTTTGATATGTACGTCTGTTTAAACGAAACATAGAGGATTATTTCATCTACAAATAGAAGACCTGAATTGTATATATTATACTTGGTTATGCACTATATGAGCAGAATGTACAACAGTTGCTTAACACTGTGATTTTTTTTTTTAAATGTGTGTGCAACAAAATATGCGAAAAATGAAATTTTTTAAAAGCTTGTAGAATTCTGAGTGATATGATTTTGTTGTTGTTTTGCTGGTTTTCATTAAAATTTTATTTGGATAATTATAGGTTCACATAGGGCTGTAAGAAATAACACAGATACATCTCTTCTACTCTTCACCCAATTTCCCCTAAAGATAGCATCTTCAAAGCTGCAGTACAATATCACAACCAGGATACTAACAATCATACAGCATGTAACCTTTGGTATTGATTTTCTTCACTAAGCATAATGCCCCAGATACTCATTGATTTGAAGAAATCAATAGTCTCTCCTTTATACTGCTGAGTAGTATTTCATGGTATAGATGGACCACAATTTACTTAATCATTCACCTACTGAAGGACATCTGGGTTGTTTCCAGTTTGGGAATATTACAGATAAAGCTGCTATGATCATTCAATGTGCATGGTTTTGTACATAAACATCAGTTTTCATTCTTCTGGGATAAATGCTCAAGAGTGTAATTGCTGGGTTGGATGATAATTCTATGTTTAGTTTTATAAGAAACTGCCCAACTGTTTGCCAGAGTAGCAACACCATTTTACGTGCTTACCAGTGATGTATGAGTGATAGTTTCTCTACACACTAACGTGTATTTGATGTTGTCACTTTTCTATTTTAGACATATGGCTTTAGTGTGCATTTCCCTGATGGCTTATGAACATATTTCACATATTCATTTGCCGTCTGCATATCCTGCAGCCTTTAGTTCAAATCACCATTATTTCCTAACTGGATACAACTTCTCCTGAACCAGTCCCACTTCTCTGTGTCTTGTTCCAGATTACCTAAAATCCATAAATCTACTTCCAGTAATGGCAAAACAGCTAGCTGTAGATAAATCCCCCTTCCAATAATAATCATAAAAGCCCCCCTGAAATACACAAAGAAACCTGTTGGAAGTCTTGAGAGAGTTACTCAGTCAAGAGGTCCTGAAGAACCTTGATCTTGGAAAGAAGGGAAAAGCAAAGATATGGGCCTAATATGAAGCATTAGTTTTCCTTTCAGAGTACTTGCTGATTCAAAGGTGGCAGCTGAGAAGTGGAAAGCAATGGTTCAGAAGCTGAGTAGAACTTAATCTACTGTGGATGGGTAACGGGAAATAGATTTCAGAGCCCACCAAGGAAGAGGAGGTCTGGGGAACACTCTGGATTTCACTGCAACTCGCACAGAGACCTTCCCCCAAATTATGGGTAAATGAGAAATATACCAACCTTCACAAAGACTGAAAAACAGCTTCCTATCTGCTCAACCCCTGACTGGTTTAAGCTGATCTGCCCCTGAGCTAGTTGTTTGCTGGAAACAATAGTTAATTCTATCTGAGTGAAGAAACCCCATCTAGACAAAAGCTTCTAAATGTCTCTACAATATATCATAAACCAGCCACCATTCAGTAAACATTATTGTACCAGAAGACCAGATGCAAAAGGCCAGAGACTAAGGGTGGGGCGGGGAGAAAGATAATAAAAACCAAGAGACCCAGATACTGCTGTTGCTCAGACATGGAGTTTAAATAGCTGTGACTGGCACATTCAAAAATCCATTTATGGGGAATTTAAGCAGAGATCTGAAACCTATTAAAAAGAATCAGTGAGAAACTGTGTAACTGAAATAATGGTAAAGAACTCAGTAGATATATTTAACAATAAATTAGCCCAGGGATCAGCAAATTTTCTCTGTAAAGGTCCAGATAGTAAATATTTTAGGCTTTGCAGGCCAATAGGCTTGTTAAAACTACCCAGCTCCGCCACTGGAGTACAAAAGCTGCCATAGGCAATACACAAATGAGTGGGCATAGCCATGTTCTAATAAAGCTTTATTTATAAAACAGATTACCTAAGCACAGAAAGAAACAAGAATGGAAATTTTAGGAAGGATTCTAAGAGACCTACGGCCCATGATAAAAAGTGACAGAAAAAGAACAGAGCGAGAATGAAGCAGAAGCAATATTTGAAGAGTAATGGCTAAGAATTTTCCAAAATGGATGGAAAACTTCAAGCCAAAGACTCAAAGAGATACTACAAACCCCAAGCAGGAGATACAAATAAGACAAGTCACCTTAAGACATCCTCCTCGCTGTAGCAGAGTAATGTTCTAAAGTGCAAATCTACTCATGGCACCTCCTTATGGAGAAGCCTTCACTGGTTCCATAAAAATACTCAGAAGCTTAGCCAGACTCCTTAACATGCCTTATAGCGTCCTTCAGAACCTGGACCCAATCATCTCTCCACACCCCTCTGTCCACTCTCCCCGGCTCTGCGCTCCAGCCACCTAACTTTTAATCATTTCTTAATCCACCCCAGGTAGTTTCATTGATTTGCCCAAATAGCTCCCTCTGTCTGGAATTTGCTGCCACTGGTTTTCTTTTTTTTTTTAATTGAAGTATAGTTGCTGTACTATATTACGTGACAGCTGTACAACACAGTGATTCATAATTTTTAAAGGTTATACTCCATTAATAGTTATTATAAAATATTAACTATATTCCCCATGTTGTACAATACATCCTCGTAGCTTATTTTATACCTAATAGTTTGTACCTCTTACTCCCCTACCCCTGTATTTCCCCTCCCCCAACTTCTCCCCACTGGTAACCACTCGTTTGTTCTCTATATCTGTGAGTCTGCCTCTTTTCTGTAATATTCACTAGTCTGTTGTATTTTTTAGATTCTACACGTAAGTGAGATCATACAGTATTTGTCTCTGTCTCACTTATTTCACTGAACATAATGCCCAAGTCCATTTTTCCTTTAGAAAACACCTACTCAGCCTCAAATCTAAGCTCAAAGGTCACTTCCTCTTGGATGCCTCTCCTGATTTTTCCTTATCCCTGATAGAATTGACTTGAACCTTCTTTGTGAACTCCCTGCAACTCAAGCATCTGTCAGGCCCTGCGGTGGTACCCACCTCTCCTACTGTCTCCCATGGAGACAGGGAGCACGTGTTTCTTTACTTAATCCTCAGCACCTAAAACAATACCTATTTCAGTATATAAAAGGTCCTTAGTAGTGCTTTTTACATATATAAAGAGTGCAGATAGAGAATCTAGATGTCCACCAACATTAATGCCAGCTACAACCCAACATCAAGCACTATAATAGTGGGCTATGCAGAGGACAGCATGGCACACACTCCTGGGTAGGGGGAGAATTAATTGGACAACACTCTACAGTGTTTTCAAATGACCTTCAAAATGAGGCAAGTGAGAAAATATCCTCCTGCCACACACATACATCCCTCTCAATGGCATTCCACTTATTTCTTTAATTCTGCTCCTGTAAAATTTCTCCAAGATGGGTATGGGTTTATCATCATTTTACTAATTAGGAAACTGAGGCCCAGGCATTGACTAAGATAATCACTAATAAGAAACAGAGCTGTGCTTTCCACCCATGTCAACCTGATTCCAAAGTCCATGTTGGTATTTTTTCGTTTTTTCTTTTTCTCTTTGCCACACTGCTTCTGCCCTGGAATTGACTCTCCTTGAAAACTGAGACGTATCCCAGGCCACTGAAACTTCTTGAGTATCAGAAGCATATAAAACAATTCTCCATGGTTGCCTGTCTTGAACTGTGATACCATTATCCTCTTATGGATCGATTGGTGTGAAATCAGATCCAGCCTGGGAGCAGGAAAAAGAATAGAAAGGGACGATCTGGCTCCAAGCTCAGCAAGACACAAAAACTTATTGGAGTTCTGCAGAGGTCTGTTCAAAGTCTGGGTATATTCTGTCATTTGGCAAGAATTAAATAGAGCCTTGTGTCTTCGAAGATTATTCTGTTACCTTCAGGATTAGGTTACCCACCATTATATTTAACCTATGGGAAAAGCCAACACAAAGCTGTGCTAAAGATGTAATAGAAAGCATATAATAAAGAGGTCTCGTGTCAAAGAGATACAGATTTCCCACAGAGAGCTGCTGCTGAATGAATTCTTTCTGCTCTGCCTACCATCCCTGAGGGGGGACACAGCTTCAGAGGCCCGAAGGGATGCAAATAAAACAGCCCCAGCCCCCTCTGGACAGATACAGGTGCTCTGGTCTTATTCACCCGTGAGGTGAGTGCGCAGAGGGGTGCAGGAAGAAGAGAAAGGGGTTAGAGCTGACCTTATCTTGCTTAATCTGTACGAATTCCAGAAGGCCCTGGGGAATCTGAGATTCCTAGACATTTTCCCTTCTCACATTTCCTACTGGAAACCCCTCCAGCTGGCGGGATGCTAAAATAGGTACCATTTAGCTGGCTAATGAAGTCCATATGCAATTGTTAGAAATATAATTGACACTTCAGACTTGGAATCTGCATTTTGCTTTTGTACAGTTTTCTGCTGACCGGTGTGGCTGCCTGCTGGGAACGCTTCTGTTTTCCAAGCTTCTTTGCCCCAGCTGGAATTAAAAGTAGATGCTTGATGTGCTAATGTCAGGTTAGAATAATACCTATCTGTTATGCTGATTAAATAAAATAACATTTGTAAAGCAAAGTGCCAGACAGTGGGCACTGTCTAAATCAGACCATTATTTACAGCCTGCCCGACCCAACTTCTCCAGGCTCCTTTCTCAAGACTCTGTCCCTCCCCTAAGGCCCAGCCCAGCACACCTTACTGTCTAAGTACACTGACATGGTCATTGTTCCCGGCAGACAGGCCTGCTGCAGAGAATGCTGTGGTGGACCTAGGATTTACCTCCAGAGCAATAAACTCAAGATGCGTGAGGGTTAGAGAACCGTCTCCACGAACTTGGACCCTCTCTGTAATATTTAACCCTTCTGACCTTTGGGACAGAGTTGGCACTCAATAAATAGTGGTCAAATGAATGAATACATAAAGGAACTGGGTTCAGAGTGATTCTGAAACATCATGTAAAATATCTCCAAGGAGGCCTGCTAAAATTACAGTTTCTCTGCAGTGTTTCCCCTTACAGAGAAGGGACACAGGAAATTCAAGCCTCTGAGTTTTTCAGGTGATACATACGTGCACTCATGCACACGCACTCATGCACACACACACACACACACACGTACTCACAAGCATACAATCATCAATTAAATCATATGAGGACATAATTTTCTAACGAATAATATAACACTGCAGAGAAAGAAGAAAACCATCAGTTTTTGGTTAACAGCCTTCAATCATCTCGAGCTCAAAATAAGTTCATAAGGATCTACCTGTCTTGTTGCTAATCTATGGATGGTAGAGGTTTACTAAGTGTATACTCAGAAAGCAATAAAACATAAGCAGCAATTCTTTTTACTGACGAACAGTACTAAGAACTCTTCTTGAATTAGATTACGTATTACTTACAACAGCTCTGTGAAGTCATATACACACACATATATACACACACACACCAATATATATGCACATATATGCCAATATACATAGGCATACACAAGCATGCACACATGCACCCACATGCCTGCACACACACACACACACACACACACACCAATCTTATAAAGCAAGGAAACTAAGGCTCAGAGAGGTTAAGTAACTTGACTAAGACCACAATGCCTCAAGACTCAAACCCAGCGCTCTCTGATTCTGAAATTTGTGCTCTTAACCACAATTCTCTACATTATTTTCCAGTAATATTAAAACTGAAGCCAAATGTGGAAAGAGCCCCCTCACTTACTCTGAGTACTTCAGTGAGATCCTCCATTGTTTTTAAAGTTAGGAACTCAACTGTACAGTCCACCTCTGGATTGGAAACACAGTTCAACTGTGAATTAGGTTGCATACTTACATCCCCAGATTAATTTTGTTCTTTAAGCTACTGCAAACTGTTTATGTTGTCTGAGTGTTCACTGGATTCACAGGGAATGGGAAGGGAACTCTCCTGTCCTGAGTGCAAGGAACAGGCCTGGATATTCAACAAACTGTATCTCATTCAATGAAATAAGAATGAGGGGAAACTTTGGTCTCCTGGAAATAAGAGGAAAAAGCATCTTCACTATGTTATTCACAGTCTTTACCTAACTTCCCTTAGTATTAGGAAAGGTGCATTTTATTCACAGAAGACAATTTATAAAGTATGATTTTAACATCTCAGAGAAGGTCCCTGAGTTGTCTGCTCCCCTCTGTCCCCACCTTCATGCTACATCTGAAGATCCATAATTGAAAAATAAAGTCTTTGCTTTAACATTCTTATTCCCAGTTAAAATCCCAGCACCCAGGAGTGCAACAAAGCAATCTTGGAAATATCGTTCTTACGTTAGAATGTACGCAGTTAGAAGAACCCAGCACGAAGCTTGCATGGTGCAGATCAGAGCTGAGCCTGGGAAAGGTACCGAGGACGCTTGAAAAGATGCTGAATCACTTTGCAACATTTCTGAGGTTTGTTTCTGGTCACTGGGAAGGAGTTGCTCCTACTATCCATCCTTATTCACTCCAGTCCTTCCTCCCTACCGCCTTGCTCTCTGCCCCAGAACTGTGTTTCTATAAAGTAAATTAGTGCTCCAAAATGCCAGTTTGTGGGCTGGTTATAGAAGAATCCCTTGGAGAGATTTTTTTGAAAATATGCATTTGTGGGCCTTGCTCCCAAATCTTCTCATCCGGTGGTTCTGGAGTGGGGCCCAGGAAGCTGGGTTTTCCACTGATTCTCCTGAGTGATCCTAAGGCAGAGCCAGATTCTCAGTCTCCAGTGGACAGATCAGTGCCAGAGAAACCTTGCTCAGTGTGAGCTCCAATGCCCCAGAAGCACGGGGACCAGTGGTGAGGCCATATTAATATTGCATCTTTCATAAATCAGTTTTCAAAAGTCATTTAAGTCATAAAATTTGATTTCCCTAAAAAGTATAGTTTGGCTTAATGCACAGGGTAGGACATAGATACGCTGGAGCCTGGAGTTTGGCTGCATTCCTTATATGTTCCACCCTCCTGTCACCCAGACACAGATATGACAGTCGTCCCTCTGGAATAAAATGCTCCATTTATAAAAACAAAAATAAATAAAGTACATAGGAATAAACTTAAGAAAATGCAGTCTCTCAAAGACAAATATCATATGATATCGCTTATATGTGGAATCTAAAAAAATGGTACAAATGAACTTATTTACAAAACAGAAATAGAGTCACAGATGTAGAAAGCAAATTTATGGTTCCAGAGGGGAAAACAGGGGGAAGGATAAATTGGGAGATTGGGATTAACATATATACACTAATATATATAAAATAGGTAACTAATAAGGTCCTACAGTATAGCACAGGGAACTCTACTCAATACTCTGTAATGACCTATATGGGAAAAGAAGCTAAAAAAGAGTAGATATATGTATATGTATAACCAATTCACTTTGCTGTATACCTGAAACTAACATAACATTGTAAATCAACTATACTCCAATAAAAATTTTTTAAAAAAGAAAATGCAACCTCTCTATGAAGAAAAACCTTAATACAATCCTGAGGAATGCAAAGGGAGTCTTGAACAAATGAAGTCATTCCATGTTTTAGCTAGGAAGACCCAACAGAATGACTGTTAATTCATCCTAGTTTATCTATATATTTACTACAGTCCCAACACAAACAGCAACAGGATCTTATGTGAAAAATAGACAATCTGATTCTAAAGTTAATATATGCAAATACACAAGCAAGGATAGTGAGGACAAAATTCTGAAAAAGAAGAGTGATGCAGCAGACACGCAGTAGGCAGCGGGGAAGGGAGATGTGGCCATACTAGATATAAAAACATAAGCTTCAATATTTAATATAGTATTTTATATTAGCAAAGTTTATGAACAGACTGCTCACAGAATAGGAAATACAAATGACTCTTGGACACATGAAAAGATGTTCAACCTTATTCATAGAAGTGGAATTTAAAACATCATAAACAATTTCCATTCAATTATTTACATATCTAAATGTTTCGTGTAGGGCATCCAGAAGCAGAGCCTGAGATGGGGAGATTCTCATGATAGTGATTTGGGCAGGAAGTGCTCTCAGGAGAAGGAGTGTGGGGAGGAGAATGGGGCAGAGAAAGCAAACTGAGCAAGGATGTGGTCTCAGCCCTAGACTGGCTTCTGCCTGATCCGAGAACCCTGGAGCACAAGTCACACAATGGTTTGATCCCACCCCAAGGCAAGGAGGTGGTCCCCCTTCTTCATGTCCCTGTGTCAGTCAGTCTTTTACTTCTGGCTGCCTCTCCTCTCTGCCCACCGCCTCCCCCCCCCCCGCCCCCGGGAAGGAGGATGCAATCTCCTGATCAAGGGAGCTCCCCTTCACTGAAGGATGTCCCTGGAGAAACGACTGATGTGAGCCATTAGGAGCCTCCACCCACAGGGGATAAAGACAGGGTACCGCTGTCCTTGAGAAGGGTTCTGGATAGGGCACCAAGTGCTTCCACTGCACTAAGTACAGCCTTTGCTCATTACATTACATAGAAAATAAAGCGTTAGAGCAAAAATTAAAGAACTATAAGTCTAAGACACACTTAGGCACTTTAGTCACACATGTTTGCTATTTGGAAGGCAGTCAGAGTCTGGGCTATCGAGTCATATAGACTGGTTTTGAGTTCCAGCTCAGCCACGCTGATGTGGGAAAATGATCTAACCTAAGGCTAAATTATCTCTTCTATAAAATGGATATAATTATTTTTTTAAATCCTAGCTTATAGGATAGCTGTAAGGATTAAAAGAGACTGTGTATCAATATAAACAGCATATTAGCTGAATTTCGTAGAAGCTCAGCAAGATTTAGCTAATTGTTCCTTTGCTGCTGCCTAATCCAACTAAGTTAAAACTTCTTATAAAATAAACACAAAATAAACAAATAACTAAATAAATTGTGTGCTGAATTTAATATCGTCTCAGCCCCAGCACTGCTGTTTCTCACTTCAAAATGTCTTAATTTCCTTTCCCACCCCCATTGCACATGTGAACCCAGAAGCACATTATATACCTTAACCCTGAAACATTTAATTCATACAAAATAAATTATGCCTACTCACTAAGCATAAGAAAACAGCACTTCCAGACATCACTTATGCATATTACTTAATGAGAATTTGGAGATGCTAAAATCCTTCCTCTTAAAATACTTTGAGGGCTTCCCTGGTGGCACAGTGGTTGAGAGAGAGTCCGCCTGCCGATGCAGGGGACACGGGTTCGTGCCCCGGTCCGGGAGGATCCCACATGCCACAGAGCGGCTAGGCCCGTGAGCCATGGCCACTGAGCCTGCGCGTCCGGAGCCTCTGCTCCACAACGGGAGAGGCCACAAGAGTGAGAGGGCCGCATACCGCAAAAAAAAAACTTTGAAAATACACTAATAAAATTATCTATTAATAACCATTTCCTCCTGAATACAAAAGCTTTCCATATACATTGTAAACATTCTAGGAAATACAGATTAGCAAAATAAAGAAAGCAAAAGTAATCCAAATCCTGTCATGTACAAACACTCAATATTATTGTGTATGCGTATCTTTCTGGACCTCAGGTGAATAAATATTTATCATTAGATTATCTTACACAAATCTACATTCCTAATATATACAATATTTTGTAACCTTCTTTTATCATTTCAGAGGGTATCAAGTCTTTCCAGGTCATTAAAAGTTTGCAATCTCATTTAAACGGCACACATTGAGGTATGGGTGCAGAGATCTTCATGTATGTGTATATGAAGACATATATGTATAAATATATAGGTACAAAATATAAATTTTATCTAACATATGCATATATAGATAAATCTCTTATATATACTGTGTAAAAATACTTTATTTTTAAATAATCAAACCATTAATCTTTTATAATGTCTGTTTGCCATTGTGATCAAAGTTCTTTGTGTATTTTAAAATACAGAATGATTATGGCTTTTAGAATATATTTTAAATCCATTTAACAACTGCTTTTGGCACCTGCTGGGTAAAAGACATTATAGGTGTTACCAAGATGGATCAGAAACAGATGCTGCTAGGGTCTCCCAGTCAACTCTGAAACAGGTGTGGGCACAAAAAACCAAATGCTAGAAAAACCACAAGAAGAAAGCGACCATATCCTCTGGAGGTAGAGAAAAGGATCAAGAAAGTTATCACAGAGGAAACGGCTTTGCACAAATGTTTGGTGGGCAGAGAATGAGAGGAAAAATATTTGGGCTGAAGGAAAGCATGAGCAAAGACATGGTGAAGTTAGAGTCCCAGGGAACTAGTTCCCAGATGACGTCTTTAGTTGATTTAGTTCCAAACACCATGACAAAGCAAAGAGGTTCCTGAACTGTGCTCAGTAAGAGACACCAGGTGGGCAAATACCTTTCACGACGCACTTAAGACTACATATTGTGACAAATCCTTCATTGAGGCCAGTTGGCTCCTCTGACAAGACATCTTTCCTTTGGAAATGAAAAGGTATGGAGTAATATCACCCCTTGGTTTATCCTCAGGCAGCCGAGGAGATGGACGTGGGTCTAGGTGTGCTTACCCCACCCCTGATGATAATAACTGGACAGAAGTGTGCTTGCTGGAATTCTCAAGCCATCCCTGAGTTCGAAGTGTAACTAAATTCCCTATTAGAGAGCCAATTTGTTGTGAGGGAAATTAAGTTATTATTGCCTCTTGAATGTCAGCTGGCAGGCTCTGTCTCTGGCTAATGCCTATAATTATACAAACAGCCTTCTGAGCACAACCCGTATGGCAGCTGCATATGGCATTTACAGTTCTTATAATAACACAACAGCCAGCCAAGAAGAACCAACACAGGCACACCTCTAACCTGCAAGTGACCTGCTAATTAGCAGCCGTGTGGGGTTAACACACAGAGCAGCTCGTATAGGGCCGGGTGTGATTAATGTAAACATGGACCCCGGTAAGTGGGGAAATATATGCCAGGAGGAGCTTCCTCACTCCCCGCCTGTGTTGGTCAAACAAATGAGAAAAGCACACACTCAGCAGAAAGACCTTCTAAAATTAATACAGCACTGAGAACAGGGAATCCGGTGTCTTCTTCCCACACCACTCCCACAACCCCTGAATCATAACCACAGAATTAATCTTCAGGTTTGGATACTGGGGTTAAATGTGTCCTTTCCCAAGACCCCACTTTCCATCCTGGCTCTGATGGCTTCTTCTCCCATCTCACCGGATTATTTCATTTATGTTTGCCCTAAAGCTTCTTTTGTTTCCCACGCAGAAGTGGGAAGGCTGTTTGTGCTCAGAAGGCTGTTTGTGGAATTACACTATTATCGAAACCCATAATGAAAAGTAAAATGCCTCCTAATATTTCTCTTCCTCCCATCCAACTGCTCCAAAGACCAGTGTATCTGCTTCGGTCTGGTCCCTTCTAAGTCCAGTTCCAGATTCTGCTGTCCTCAAACATTTGAATGTTATTCTTCATAACTGTCATTTACAAAAGTCATTTACAAACCAACTTGTGAGGCAAAACAAACAAAACGTATATGGATCGTGAGGGCTGCTCCCAGGGCCTCTACTTCTCATGATTTCTTTTTCTACATCTGTCTCGTTGCAGCAGTAATTTTCCCTCTTAATCTTTCTTCCTAACAAAGTCAAACTCCTTTCTCCCTTTCCTTTTATACTTTAACATCACTTAAATGTCACAAAGTGAAAGGATATCAAATTAGATGCTCATTATTAACCACAAAAACAAATGTTTACTGGGTGTACAAGTAGTGTCAACCTGGATGATGGTAATAATTAATGATAATGGCAATATTTATTAGCTTAGACCATTTATAGCACTGTGCTGAGCACTTTACGTATAAAATCTCATTCTATCCTCACATCAACTCCACGAAGCATGTTCTGTTGTTCTAATTTTATAGATGAGAGAATTGGGTCTTAGAGAAATTCAGTACCTGCTAAGAACCTCCTAGCCAGTGGGAAAGCTGAAATCCAAACTGGACCCATCTCATTCCCAAACCTAAATACCTGAGTCATTTAGGGGCTCTCTGCTCAGAGCCCTGGTCCCCTCATGTATGAAGAAGAATAATTAGACAAAATGCTTTCTACAAAACATGAGGAGATTAATTAATTATAAAATGCAATCCTCAAGTGATTTCCCAACTATTTCTGAATCAGAAAATATATGTTTGTAATTTATAAAGTCTTCTTAATTAAAAAGTAACTCGAGGCTTTCATTTCAAAGTAGCAGACCTGTCATGTGCCTCTTCCCCTGCTTCTCTCTCAAAGCTTGGGACAATGTGGGTAGAATTATACTACAAGGAAATCAATTCATAACCACATAGAGAAAGGGAATGGAAGTCATCGAGGGACATCCAGGATAGTTTCAGATGTCGGAAACTGATGGGAGCGTGCTAGGGAAAAAGCTTCAAGGTAAGTGAGAGTCCATCCGACAGACAGATGCATGACAGGCTCCCAGTGTCGAGGAGGCAGGTCTGGAAGGCTAGAGTCACACACAGAAGAGATAGATGGGGACAACTGGGAAGTTTAAGCAAGATTGGCAGTGCCACCTGCCCCACCCTTGCCCTGAGCCTAGGAAGCCTAGTTTCCTCCCATAGTAAAAAGCATAAAAGCCTCTCCAGCTCTCCTCCAAATAAGTAAAGCAAATTGCCTAGGAAGTGTTTGCATTACTGGGTGCTCCTGGTACAGAATAAAGCCCTTTTGATTCTGTATTTGGATGATCTTAATCTCAGAGGTCATCAGTCCTCTTCTAAGACACCTTGAAGGAAAACCAGGCTACTGCTTCTCAGAGCTTGCAAAAGTACACAGGAATCTCCCATCAGCTTCATACAATGACCAACATGACCTTCATTCTTAAATATAAATAGACAACCAAGAATTATAAGAGACAGGACTTCCCTGGTGGCGCAGTGGTTAAGAATCCGCCTGCCAATGCAGGGGACAGGGGTTCAAGTCCTGGCCCAGCAAGATCCCACATGCTGCAGAGCACCTAAGCCCATGCGCCACAACTACTGAGCCTGTGTTCTAGAGCCCACGAGCCACAACTATTGAGCCTGTGTGCCACAACTGCTGAAGTCCATGCACCTAGAGCCCGCACTCTGGAACAAGAGAAGCCACTGCAATGAGAAGCCCACACACCACGACGAAGAGTAGTCCCCGCTCACCACAACTAGAGAAAGCCTGCGCGCAGCAACAAAGACCCAATGCAGCCAAAAATAAATAAATAAAATAAACAAATTTATTTAAAAAAAAGAATTACAAAAGATATGATAAAAAACCAGAAGCATGGAAAAAAGAAAAAAGAAATAGCAACCAATGAATCAGGTGAGTAAAATGATAACAAATAAGATAGACATATTTTTAACCGCAAAATTTGAGAGGAAATTTATCCATTAAGAAGTAGGATGTTGAAAAGTAGGTTAATCAGAAAATATAAGAGTTCTTAGAAATTAAGAATAAGATTGCCAAAATAAAAAATGTCAATAGAAGGACTGGAAGAAAGAGTAGGATACCTCTCCTAAACATAGATCAGAATGATAAAGGTAGACAGAATGAAGAAAACAGATACAAGTAGTTTCCATGTGGTTCAGCACCTTACTGATGGAAGTCACTAAAAAGGAGATCAGAGAATGCAGAAAAAAGTAACAAACATAGAATGAAAGAAACTCAGACATGAAAAAACACAACATTCTTCAGAATAAAAAGGCAATGGTGTGATGATCAAGATAAATGACAGAAAACCACATCTAAAAGATTGCCATGAAACTTAAGAACATTCTGGATTTAACAAAATAAATAAAGTCTGAAAGCTTCCAGAGGAGTGGAAAAAAAATCTTATCTCCCACAAAGGAACAACAATCTGATTTCTCACGAAGACCACTGGCTGGCTATAAGATACTGCCTTCCAGCTTCTGGGGCTAATTTTTGTGTTGTTTTTTTTTTTTGCGGTATGCAGGCCTCTCACTGTTGTGGTCTCTCCTGTTGCGGAGTACAGGCTCCAGACGCGCAGGCCCAGCGGCCGTGGCTCACGGGCCCAGCCACTCCATGGCATGTGGGATCTTCCCAGACTGGGGCACGAACCCGTGTCCCCTGCATCGGCAGGTGAACTCTCAACCACTGCGCCACAAGGGAAGCCCTGGGGCTAATTTTTTTTAAAATACACGGTATATTTCAGAATTCTTGTAGATTTACAGAACTGAGAAAGTAGTATAAACAGTTCTCATAAATCACTTTACATTAATATGGTACACTTGTTATAATTAATGAACCAGGCTTGATATATACTTATTCAGATTTGCTTAGTTTCTACCTAATGTCCCTCTTCTGTTCCAGGATCCCACTCAGGTACAACATTACATGTAGCTGTCCTGTCTCTTTAGGCAACTTCTGACTGTGACAGTTTCTCAGACTTCTCTTGTCTTTGCTGATAGGAACAGTTTCGAGGAGTACTGATTGGTATTTTGTAGAATGTCCCTCTATTGGAACTTGCTTTCTGTTATTCTGCTAGACTGGGGTTAGGGGTTCAGGGGAGGAAGATCACAGAAGCAAAGTGCCATTCTCATCACATCATATCAAGGGTAAATACCATCAATGTGATTTATCACCATTGATGTTGACCTTGATCATACGGCTGAGGTTATGATTGCCACTTTTTTCTAGTGTAAAGCTCCCCCTTTCCATACTGTCCTATGCACAGCCCACACTTCAGGAGTGGGGACTTACGATCCACCTTTATGAAACCAGAATATCTAGATTTTTGGGGGAATATTTCTGTATGGGGGTTTTGTCTCTTTCACCCCATCAATCAATCATTTCTTTATATCACTATGGATTCATGGATGTTTATTTTATACTTTGGGTTATAATTCAGGGCTTCCCTGGTGGTGCGGTGGTTGAGAGTCCACCTGCGGATGCAGGGGACATGAGTTCGTGCCCCAGTCCGGGAAGATCCCACATGCTGCGGAGCGGCTGGGCCCGTGAGCCATGGCCGCTGAGCCTGCGCAGCCGGAGCCTGTGCTCCGCAACGGGAGAGGCCACAGCAGTGAGAGGCCCGCATACTGCAAAAAAATAAAAAATAAAAAAAATAAAAACCTTTTATAATTCAATGTGACTTTATTTTGTGGCCCAGATTGTTCCACCTTTGGGCATAGAAGTTCTTTCAGTTAGCTACTGTGTACCTTCGACATAATATGGATGGGTTGTAGTTTTATTTTTGTATTTTTTGAGTTCTTCCTAACTTTCTGTCACTGCAAGATGCTCCAGGCTCATCTTTGTCCTGCCCTAGTCCTAGAATCAGCCATTTCTCCAAGGAGCCCCTTTTATTGGAAATGGGATTAGAAACCAAAATCTGAGTGTGAGGTGTGTTTATATCTACAGAGGTGTCACCGCTTCTTGGCTCTCTGAGCTGATAATGCGAGGAAATATATATGTGTTTACTAAAACATGTATATATACACATCTATAAATAGTTCTATATGTAGACATCTGGGTCTATATTAGACTGAACATGAGTTCACACTGATGTCTCCAAACATAATCCATTACCACATGGATTATTCCATGCTACAGAATAATAAAAAATGTCAATAGAAGGACTGGTACCTTGCAGGTCTTTCAGCTCCTCCTTCCCTTGCTTGTCTGCAAACTACCACTCTCACAGTAAGAAACCTGGCTCCCCCCATCTTCCATTCATCCACTTAATTGTTCAATTCCAGTATATGCACATGTATACAGTATCAGAATTGTTCACTCATACAGCCATGGGAAATAACTTTATCAATTAGAATATAATACGTGCAGTTCCTTTTCCCTTTAATTTTACAGACTCCACTCATTTCCAGAGTTACTTAGAGCAACACCTTCTCCTCCGGTTGGATTGTTTTTCATGTGCCTACATGAACGTTCATTCTGTACTGTAACATCCTATGGTTTTGACAAATGCATAATGTCTTACATCCACCATTACAGGAGCATACAAAATAGTTTCACCTACCCTAAAAAAATCCCCTGTTCTTCACCTATTCAACCCTCCTCACTTCCCCCTAAACATCTGGCAACTAGTAATCTGTTTACTATCTCTATAGTTTTGCAATTTCCAGTATGTCATGTAATTGAAATCATACAGTATGTAGTCTTTTCAGACTAATTTGTTTCCACTTAGCAATATGTCATTAAGATTCCACAATGTGTTTTTGTAGCTTAATCAAGCATTTCTTTTTAATGAAAGAAAATGACAGATCATTTCTTTTTAATTATTCAGTAAATATACTAAATAATATTTTGCTGTATGGATGTAACACAGTTTCTTCATCCATTCACCTACTGAAGGACATCTTAATTACTTCTAGTTTTTATAGATTAAAAAAAACTGCTATAAACATTTGTGTGTATTGCTGGATTATATGGTAAAACTGTAACTTTGTAAGAAACTGCCAAACTGCCTTCCAAAGTGGCCGCATCATTTTGCATTTCCACCAGCAGTGTTTCTCTGTATCCTTTCCAGAATTTGTATTACCGGTGTTTTGGATTTTAGTCATTCTAATAGGTGTATACTGTTACCAAATTATTAATTTGCAATTCCCTATTGACAAATTTTATCCAGCATCTTTTCATACATTTACATGTTTCTTCTTTGATAAGGTATCTGTTCAGCTCTTGCCCATTTATTAATTGGTTTGTTTTCTTATTGAGTTCTGAGAGTTCTTCATATATTTTAAATACAAGTACTTTACCAGATATGTGTTTTACAAGTGTTTTCTCCCAGTCTGTAGCTTGTCTTTTCATTCTCTTAACAGTGCCTTTTGCAGAGCGGAAGTTTTTAATTGTAATAGAGTCCAACTTACCAAATTATTCTTTCATAGATTATTCTTTTGGTGTTGTATCTTAAAACTCATTGACAAATCCAAGGACGTATAGATTTTCTCCTACGTTTTCTACTACAGGATTTATAGTTTGCATTTCACATTTAAGCTTATGATCCATTCTGAGTTAATTTTTGTGAAAGTTGTAAGGTCTGTGTCTACCTTCCCTTTTTTTTCCTGCATATGGCATCTAATGTTCCAGTATCAGTATCCTTTGTCGGAAAGACTCCTTTCTCCATTGAATTGCCTTTGCTCCTTTGTCAGAGCTCAGCTGAATATATGTGAGTGGTTCCATTTCTGGGCTCTCTGTTCTGTTCCATTGTTCTCTGTGTCTATTCTCTCACCAAAGAGATGCTGTCTTAATTACTGTGGTTTTATAGTAAGTCTTGAAATTGGATAATGTGAGTCCTAGCTGTGTTCTTTATTCACCATTAGTCTGACTATTCTAGGTCTTTTGCTTTTCTATATACACTTATCCCATTTGTTCCATTTCTCTGTAGAACCCTGACTAATGCAAGCCTCCTAACATATTAATCATAGATTATTTTAAATTCCTAGTCTGATAATTCCAAAATATGTGTCATATTAGAGTCTGGTTCTGATGCTTGCTTTCTGTCTTAGTCTGTTCAGGCTGCTGTAACAAGATACAATAGAACAGGTGCCTATGAACAACAGAAATTTATTTCCCACAGTTCTGGGAGGCTAAAAGTCCAAGTTCAGGGTGCCATCATGCTTGGGCAAGGGCCCCCTTCCAGGCTGTAGACTTCTTATTGTATCTTCACATGGTGGAAGGGGCCAGGGAGCTCTGAGGGATCACTTTTATAAGAACATTCATGCCAGTCATGAAGACTCCATCCTCATGACCTACTCACCTCCCAAAATCTCCATCTACTAATACCATTACCTTTGGGGGTTAAGATTTCAACATATAAATTTGGGAGGACATCAGCATTCAGACCATAGCACTTTCTATATTCAGACTGTGTCATTTTTTTGCTTTTTAGCAGGCCTTGTAATTTTTTGATGAAAGCCAGGCATGATGGATCAGAACTGAGATAAAATCTGTTAGTATGAGGTTTTATGTTACTCTAACTTGGAGTTGGACTGCTTACTGCTTACCCTAGCTGTAGGCACCAGAGACTCTGAATTCATCTGGTGTCCTTGTTTTCATCTCCCCTGTTGTCCTGGGGTTTCCCTAGGCACTCCTCCTTAAATAAAGGTACCTTCGGTACCTTGTAGGTCTTTCAGCTCTAATATGCTGTTATTATACTAGAGCCCTACTGAGGCGGTGGTCAGGTGTGGGGTAGCAGAAGAATTTTATAATCTTATGATTAAATCTGTCTTCCAGTGGTCTATGTCCCTGGGTCGTGACTTTCACAAATGTTTCTTAACATTTCCTCCCACCCCCTTACATGAGACCGAAGACTAGTTGGGGCAGGAGTGGGTAAATGCCTTTCCCTAGGCTTTATAAGGCTCCTGGTGACATCCTTCCCCTTGGATAGTAAGTCTTTGTGATAGAGAGTGCTTTGGGCATTTTCAAAAGATTACTTTTCCTTCCCCCTGCCAGTCACCAAGGGATCTTTCTTAGATCTTCACGATGAGCACCTGGTATTGTGGCTAGAAGTAAAATCCATGATTGTGGAGAACATGCTAAAACTGCAGCCTCTAGGTGATTTTCACTTCCATGCTATTCTACATTCAATCTCCAGCAACTCATCAAAATTACTATGTAATAGTTTCTACCAGTTTAAGGCTCTAGTGGCTCCTGCTCTATGGAAACAGATTTTAGCTCTCTGGATTTACCATTCTCTCCAGATCTGGGAGTAGCAATTTGCCCTGAGACCTCAATTCTCTAATGGGCCCAAGCAAAGTCACGATTTTCAGTGTGTTCAGCTCTTTTCCTGTTGCCAGGACAAGAGTGATGGGTTCTGAGCTCTTTAAATTTTGGAACTGAAACCAGAAGTCCAGGTCATTTATTTTGAAGCTATATTCAATACCTAAGCAAACCATCAATCAAGTTTGAGAGCTAAAGACATTTTTAGACATACGTCAACTGAGAAATGTCCAATAATTGAAGAGTTCTTTAATGAGATGATAGAGAAAGTACAGAAATAAACAAAATATTGGAAGTCACTGGATCTAGGAAATAGTAGGTTTACCCTAGCAAGCAGAGATGGGAGATCTCAGGATGACAGGTGATGAGTCAGTGGTCTGTGATGGAGCAGAAGGTTCAAGCAATCTCCAGGGAATTGCTGTGAAGGATGTAGATTCCATATAGATATGATGGATAGGCTAGAAAATTTGAGAATATGTAAGTCCACACCATTCTCTTGTCAACAAGAGGAAAGAAAGGCAAATTAGAAACTCTGTTGCAGGGCTGGGAACTGGATAAGAAAGTCATGGTTGGCTTCTAGCTCCAGCAATAAACTGAATAACCATCTAGCAACAGAATATCTAAAAATGGTCATTTAACATGTGTGCCTGAACCGGTAAGAAAATAGGGAAAATCCTTAAAGGCCAATTGCAGAGCAAATGCATGAATCCAGCAACGTGAGCTTTGAAGATCCTGACTAACCAAAGGGCATCTGCATTACTCTGTTACTAAAATATTCGCTTTTAACAATTGCCCAGGGAAAGGAGACAAAGTCTAGGAAAGTGTCTCCTTCCCACAAAACATCCCTTGCCTGACAAAGTAAAGAATTAGATACAAAAATTCCTGTGAATATAGGACATCTTCAGTGAAAGAGAGAATTGGTGGGTGGGAAAATAACGCCTCACAAAAGCAGACACCAAAGAAAATTTCCTGTCATTACCTCGTCTTTGGGTGAAGAGAAAACAAAAATCTTTCTTCATAATTTGCAACTATGAGCTGGCTTTTACATGGATTAGAGGTCCGAATTCATGTTGTGGGAATATTCTAAAAACCAGCAAAGTAAACAATAAACTAAGAAGTTGGTTTAAATTGATTCCAGGAATTTACAATGCCTCCAGGCAGGATCAAGCACAATCTTTTTCAAAGAAACTGCCCTTAATGTAGACCTCAAAGAATCCCTACCGTCCTGCTGATAAATTTTCAGTGAATACAAGTTCAAGATAAAAACAAAATAAACTGAAACATAAAGACAGAACATATAAGGAAAAAGACATCATGAGTGAGAATAAGCCAATATAACAAAGCATAGAATCAGAACTGAAAAGACTTCAGATGGGGGAATTGGGTGAAGGTGGCCAAAAAGCACAAACTTCCAATTTTAAGATAAGTAAGTACTGGGGACGTAATGTATAGCATGATGACGGTGTTGCTATGTGGTATATCTGAAAGCTGCTAAGAGAGCAAATTCTAAAAGTTCTCATCACAAGAAAAACAATGGTAACTGTATGAGATGATGGCTATTAACTAAACTTACTGTGGTGATCATTTTGCAATACGTATATATGTCAAGTTATGAAGCTGTACACCTTAAACTTATACAGTGCTGTATGCTGATTATACCTCAGTAGAACTGGAAGAAAATAAATTAATTAATTAAAATTATGATTGCATTAAAATATATTTTCAAATTCAAGGTGTGGTTAAATTTTATTTAAATGCAAAATAAAACTTTTTTTTTAAGAAAAGACTTCTGAGGTTGTTTTTATTAGCTATAAATAAGAATATTTTAAATGACTGTGAAAATAAAACAGAATTTTAAAAAGCACGAGTAAGAAGCAAAAGATTAACAACAATGACCTGATGAAGCATAATAAAAAGAATCAGCTAGAACTTATGAGTGGGAAAAAAAGAAGTCCTGATTCATTACTTGATTGTTAACTAAGAGAGCTATTCAACTAAAGACCTATAAAGTTTGGGCCCAGGAATTTTTGTCATGAAACATGCCAAATTAAGTTGAATGAGAGGCTTGGTGGAAACAGTGAGTGAGACACCTTAGCCAGTGCATTTGGAAGAGAAGGGTTTGGTCCAAGCCAAACTTGTAGCAAACTGCTAGGGCCATTGACCTGGTTTACCACCCTGTTCTAGGGCTGCTCTGGCTGAGGCAGTAGCCACTCCCTGGTTCCAGCTCCAGCCCTGCACTGACTGACAGCACCACCAACCTCCCAACCCCATCGCTCCCACCATCACCTCCCAGCTCACTCTTCAGACCAATGTTGCCAACTCAGTTATCATTAGGCCCCTCAAATCAGTCATGTTCACAAGTCTTATCTCCTAATCATGCTTCCTGTCTCAATGACATAACCTCCCCCAGTTACTAGAGCCAGAAAGTTGAATCATCCTTGTTTCTTCCCTTTCCCCCTTCCCCAAAAAACAAATCACCCAAAACCTATCAATTATATTCCCCCTTAAAGAAGAGATATAAAGTACTATGGATATATTAATCCCAAACTCTTAACTACTATATATAAAATATATAACCAAAATGGACCTACTGTACAGTACAGGGAACTATGCTCAACTTATAATGGAAAAGAATCTGAAAAAGAATTATATTTTATATATATATGTATCTGAATCACTTTGCTGTACACCTGAAACACAACATTGTAAATCAACTATACTTCAATAAAAAAATTTTTAAATAAAAAACTAAGAGATATAAAAATCAAATATGCCTTTGTTTTCATTCTCAGGGACCCACCTTGGGTCACAGCCCCACTGAGGTTTCTGTGCTTCCAGGCAGGATCCCTTCGGCCCATCTTCACCTCGGCTACCTTGCAGCAGATGTTCTCTGAGGCTGATAAAGTTTGTTTCATGGTCCCTCACTTGCACAGGCCCCTGCCAAGACTTGGAAAGAGCCCTAGTAGTATGTCCATATGGCCATGTGTTTTGTAAAATTTGCAAAGGTAAGATGCTTCCCCTCTTCCTCTTGTGTCAGGTACTTTGGGGGCATTGAGCCAAGGAGAAGTTAGGCCGGGATTACACTTGGAGTTTAGTAGGATATACATACATGGTTTGTAGTCATCTCCACATAGAGGTAAGTTATTGTTTATTGTTCCCATATAAGAATGACTTTCAGAAATACTACTAATTATCTCTGTGCCCACTGTCTTAGCATCATGACATAAAGCCATCAAAGAAAAGCTGAATAATTAGTTATCCATTCAAAGAGTATTTATATTAGTAACCATACAAGAAAATTTGATATACTGTGTCAAAATCGTATGGCTCATAACACATGAAATAACCTTGAGAGGTTTTCTCAAATATGGTAAACAAACCTAAAAACTTACATAAACCACCAATAAACTGTAAAGATGAAAGAAACATTTAAACTCTTAATAATAAATAAAATTTCCATTAACCATGCTAGAGGATAAACTAAACTATCTTCCTACTCCGTCAATAGAAAGTGATATAAGAAAATGCATGTGAAGAGGTGAACCAAAGGTTGAGTACTGCAAATATAGGAGGAAATCTTTTACAGAAGTATGTTGGCAGTAAATTAATAAAATATGTTATTTTTCCGGATTTTTCTCAGCATTTTTAAATTTGTAATTTGTTGTGCTTTCTTTTCTCATTCTAAACAAATATTCACTTTTGTACCTAATTTTGGATTTTTAAATTCATATTATTTATTTCTTAAAGAGAGACCCCCCCCCATTAGAGAACAAACTTATGGTTACTGAGGGGGAAGGGATGGGGGTAGGGATAGGGAGTTTGGGACTGACATGTACGCACGGCTACATTTAAAAGGGATAACCAACAAAGACCTACTATACAGCACAGGGAACTCTGCCCAATATTACATAACTACCTAAATGGGAAAAGAATTTGAAAAAGAATAGACACATGTATACGTATCACTGAATCACTTTGCTGTACACCTGAAACTAACACAACATTGTTAATCCACTATACTCCAACCTAAAATTAAAAGTTAGAGAAAAATGATTATGAGTTCAATATTTCTGTTTTCTTAAGTCAGATGTCTTCATCTTAAATAGATTCTATATACCTTCTGGAATACAGTGCTACAATAATATACCAACATTTTTTTAAAAAAAAGAGAAACCCCCGCCAAACTGTATATGCATCAGGCCCCGCAAAACCAAATATAAATTTGGTTAAGTCATCCCTCTTACCTCCAGGACAAAGATCCAGTTTCCTCAGCATAATATCTAATGACCTCATGATCATACTCTGTCATCCATTCGACTTTTAACTCTCACTACTCCCCCAGTTTGCTTCTATATTCCAGACACCAACCTGCTAGAGTTAGCAAATGCAGCACGTCTTCCAACGCGGCATCTGGTTGTGCACGTGACACCCTCGGCTTGGCTTTCCTTCCCTCACACTCGTGCCCTCATTCAGACCTTCCCCAATGAACCCATCTATAAGCAGCACATTCCTCAGTGTTCTTTCCCACAATGCGTTTCCCTCAGGTGTCAAACATTTATCACATTCATCAATGTTATATCTGTTCTCAGTTTTATTTTCATGTTTTCCTCAGTAGACTCCAAACTCCCTGAGAGCAGAGCTCAGAACTCTTTTAGTGTCAGTACCTATGTATAGTAGGTGCTCCATTAATACTTGTGCAATGAATGAAGAGCGAGGCTCTGGCTGTGAGAAAGGCAGTGTAGAACGAGACAGAACTAAAGCAGGTGCATTTCAGGAGGAGTTTCTGAGCAGTACTTGAAGATAAAGGGCCTGAATAACTAGCGGGTCAAGTAGCTGTGATTTTACTACACCCCACACCACCCCCATGACATTCTATTCTTAAAGAAACGCCTGGGGACATAACACGTACACTGTTGAATAGAAATACATAGCTTAATGGGATATACTGACGGAGGAAAGAGCTCAGGCAGAGAAAGAGAAAGAGAGAGAGAGAGGAAGGAAGGAAGGAAGAGAGGGAGGGAGGGAGGAGGTAAGGAGGTAAGGAGGGAGGGAGGGAGGGAGGGAGGGAGGGAGGGAGGGAAGGAGGGAGGGAGGGAAGAAGAATGAAAGAAAGAAAGAAAGAAAAAGAGAGGGAGGGAAGGAGGAACAAAGGAAAAGAGAAAGAAGGAAAGAGAGAAAAAGAAATGGAAAAGAAAGAAGGGTGGGAGGAATAAACACTAAGAAAGAGCTTCATCCACCAGAGGGCAGACAGCAGAAGCAAGAAGAACTACAATCCTGCAGCCTGTGGAACAAAACCAGTCACAGAAAGACAGACAAGATGAAAAGGCAGAGACTGTGTACCAGATGAAGGAACAAAATAAAACCCCAGAAAAATAACTAAATGAAATAGAGATGGGCAACCTTCCAGAAAAAGAATTCAGAATAATGATACTGAAGATGATCCAGGACCTCAGAAAAACAATGGTGGCAAAGACTGAGACGACGGAAGAAATGTTTAACAAAGACCTAGAAGAATTAAAGAACAAACAAACAGAGATGAACAACACAATAACTGAAATGAAAAATACACTAGAAAGAATCAATAGCAGAATAACTGAGGCAGAAGAATGGATACGTGACCTGGAAGACAGAATGGTGGAATTCACTTCTGCGGGACAGAATAAAGAGAAAAGAATAAAAAGAAATGAAAACAGCCTAAGAGACCTCTGGGACAACATTAAACACAACAACATTCGCATAATAGGGGGTCCCAGAAGGAGAAGAGACAGAGAAAGGACCTGAGAAAATATTTGAAGAGATCATAGTTGAAAACTTCCCTAACATGAAAAAGGAAATATCCACCCAAGTCCAGGAAGTGTAGAGAGTCCCATACAGGATAAACCCAAGGAGAAAAACGCCAAGACACATAGCAATCAAATTGGCAAAAATTAAAGGCAAAGAAAAATTACTGAAAGCAGCAAGAGAAAAATGACAAATAACATACAAAGGGACTCGCATAAGGTTAACAGCTGATTTCTCAGCAGAAACTCTACAAGCCAGAAGGGAGTGGCATGATATACTTAAAGTGATGAAAGGGAAGAAACTACAACCAAGATTACTCTACCCAGCAAGGATCTCATTCAGATTCGATGGAGAAATCAAAAGCTTTACAAACAAGCAAAAGCTAAGAGAATTCAGCACTACCAAACCAGCTCTACAACAAATGATAAAGGAACTTCTCTAAATGGGAAATAGGAGAGAAGAAAACGACCTACAAAAACAAACCCCTCAAAATTAAGAAAATGGTAATAGGAACATACATATCGATAATTACCTTAAACGTGAATGGATTAAATGCTCCAACCAAAAGACACAGGCTCGCTGAATGGATACAAAAACAAGACCCATATATATGCTGTCTACAAGAGACCCACTTCAGACCTAGGGACACATACAGACTGAAAGTGAGGGGATAGAAAAAGATATTCCATGCAAATGGAAATCAAAAGAAAGCTGGAGTAGCAATACTCATATCAGATAAAATAGACTTTAAAATAAAGACTGTTACAAGAGACAAGGGAGGACAGTAAGTAATGATCAAGGGATCAATCCAAGAAGAAGATATAATAATTATAAATATATACACACCCAACATAGGAGCACCTCAATACATAAGGCAACTGCTAACAGCTCTAAAAGAGGAAATCGACAGTAACACAATAATAGTGGGGGACTTTAACACCTCACTTACACCAATGGACAGATCACGCAAAATGAAAATAAATAAGGAAACAGAAGATTTAAATGACACAATAGACCAGATAGATTTAATTGATATTTATAGGACATCCCATCCAAAAACAGCAGATTACACTTTCTTCTCAAGTGGGCATGGAACATTCTCCAGGATAGATCACATCTTGGGTCACAAATCAAGCCTCAGTAAATTTAATAAAATTGAAATCATATCAAGCATCTTTTCTGACCACAACACTATGAGATTAGAGATCAATTACAGGGAAAAAAATGTAAAAAACACCAACACATGGATGTTAAACAATACGTTACTAAATAACCAAGAGATCACTGAAGAAATCAAAGAGGAAATCAAAAACTACCTAGAGACAAATGACAATGAAAACATGACAATCCAAAACCTATGGGATGCAGCAAAAGCAGTTCAAACAGGGAAGTTTATAGTTATATAAGCCTACCACAAAAAACAAGAAAAATCTCAAATAAACAATCTAACATTACACCTAAAGAAACTAGAAAAATAAGAACAAACAAAACCCAAAGTTAGCAGAAAGAAAGAAATCATAAAGATCAGAGCAGAAATAAATGAAATAGAAACAAAGAAAACAATAGCAAAGATCAACAAAACTAAAAGATGGTTCTTTGAGAAGATAAACAAAATTGATAAACCATTAGCCAGACTCATCAAGAAAAAGAGGGAGAGGACTCAAATCAATAAAATTAGAAATGAAAAAGAAGTTACAACAGACATGGCAGAAATACAAAGCATCCTGAGAGACTACTACAAGCAACTATACGCCAATAAAATGGACAACCTGGAAGAAATGGACAAATTCTTGGAAAGGTATAACCTTCCAAGACTGAACCAGGATGAAATAGAAAATATGAACAGACCAATCACAAGTAATGAAATTGAAACTGTGATTAAAAATCTTCCAGCAGGGCTACCCTGGTGGCACAGTGGTTGAGAGTCCACCTGCCGATGCAGGGGACACGGGTTCGTGCCCCAGTCCGGGAAGATCCCACATGCCACGGAGCGGCTGGGCCCGTGAGCCATGGCCGCTGAGCCTGCGTGTCCGGAGCCTTGCTCCGCAACAGGACAGGCCACAACAGTGAGAAGCCCGCGTACCGCAAAAAAAACCACACATCTTCCAGCAAACAAAAGTCCAGGACCAGAAGGCTTCACAGGTGAATTCTATCATTCAGAGAAGAGCTAACACCAATCTTTCTCAAACTCTTCCAAAAAATTGCAGAGTAAGGAACACTCCCAAACTCATTCTATGAGGCCACCATCACCCTGATACCAAAACCAGACAAAGATTCTACGAAAAAAGAAAATTACAGACCAATATCCCTAATGAATATAGATGCAAAAATCCTCAACAAAATACTAGCAAACAGAATCCAACAACACATTAAAAGGATCATACACCATGATCAAGTGAGATTTATCCCAGATATGCAAGGATTCTTCAATATATGCAAATCAATCAATGTGATACACCATATTAACAAATTGAAGAATAAAAACCATATGATCATCTCAATAGATGCAGAAAAAGCTTCTGACAAAATTCAACACCCATTTATGATAAAAAACTCTCCTGAAAGTGGGCACAGAGGGAACCTACTTCAACATAATAAAGGCCATATATGACAAACCCACAGCCACCATCATTCTCAATGGTGAAAAAATGAAAGCATTTCCTCTAAGATCAGGAACAATACAAGGATGTCCACTCTCACCACTGTTATGCAACATAGTTTTGGAAGTCCTAGCCATGGCAATCAGAGTAGAAAAAGAAACAAAAGGAATACAAATCAGAAAAGAAGAAGTAAAACTGTTACTGTTTGCAGATGACATGATACTATACATAGAGAATCCTAAAGATGCCACCAGAAAACTACTAAAGCTAATCAATGAATCTGATAAAGTTGCAGGATACAAAATTAATGCACAGAAATCTCTTGCATTCCTATACACTAATGATGAAAAATCTGAAGGAGAAATTAAGGAAACACTCCCACTTACCACTGCAACAAAAAGAATAAAATACCTAGGAATAAACCTACCTAAGGAGACAAAAGACCTGTATGCAGAAAACTGTAAGACACTGATGAAAGAAATTAAAGATGATACCAACAGATGGAGAGATATACCATGTTCTTGGATTGGAAGAATCAATATTGTGAAAATGACTGTACTACCCAAAGCAATCTACATATTCAATGCAATCCCTATCAAATTACCAATGGCAATTTTTACAGAACTAGAACAAAAAGTCTTAAAATTTGTATGGAGACACAAAAGACCCCGAATAGCCAAAGCAGTCTTGAGGGAAAAAAACGGAGCTGGAGGAATCAGACTCCCTGACTTCAGACTATACTACAAAGCTACAGTAATCAAGACAATATGGTACTGGCACAAAAACAGAAACATAGATCCATGGAACAGGATAGAAAGTCCAGAGATAAACCCACACACCTATGGTCAACTAATCTATGACAAAGGAGGCAAGGATATACAATGGAGAAAAGACAGTCTCTTCAATAAGTGGTGCTGGGAAAACTGGACAGCTACATGTAAAAGAATGAAATTAGAACACTCCCTAACACCATACACAAAAATAAACTCAAAATCGATTAGAGACCTAAATGTAAGACTGGGCACTCTAAAACTCTTAGAGGAAAACATAGGAAGAACACTCTTTGAGATAAATCACAGGAAGATCTTTTTTGATCCACCTCCTAGAGTAATGGAAATAAAAACAAAAACAAACAAATGGGACCTAATGAAACTTAAAAGCTTTTGCACCGCCAAGGAAACCATAAATAAGACGAAAAGAAAACCCTCAGAATGGGAGAAAATATTTGCAAATGAATCATTGGACAAAGGATTAATCTCCAAAATATGTAAACAGCTCATGCAGCTCAATATTAAAAAAAAAAAACCCAATCCAAAAATGGGCAGACCTAAATAGACCTTTCTCCAAAGAAGACCTACAGATGGCCAAGAAGTACATGAAAAGCTGTTCAACATCACTAATTATTAGAGAAATGCAAATCAAAACTACAATGAGGTATCACCTCACACCAGTCAGAATGGGCATCATCAGAAAGTCTACCAACAACAAATGCTGGAGAGGGTGTGGAGAAAAGGGAATCCTCTTGCATTGTTGGTGGGAATGTAAATTGATACAGCCACTATGGAGAACAGTATGGAGGTTCCTTAAAAAACTAAAAATAGAACTACCATATGACCCAGCAATCCCACTACTGGGCATATACCCAGAGAAAACCATAATTCAAAAAGACACATGGACCCCAATGTTCACTGCAGCACTATTTACAATAGCCAGACCATGAAAGCACCCTAAATGCCCATCGACAGACGAATGGATAAAGAAGTTGTGGTACATATATACAATGGAATATTACTCAGCCATAAAAAGGAACAAACTTGGGTTATCTGTAGAGACATGGATGGATCTAGAGACTGTCATACATAGTGAAGTCAGAAAGAGAAAAACAAATATCGTATATTAATGCGTATATGTGGAACCTAGAAAATGGTACAGATGAACTGGTTTGCAGAGCAGAAATTGAGACACAGATGTAGGGAACAAATGTATGGACACCAAGGGGGGAATGCAGCAGGGGGGTGTGGTGGTGGTGGTGGGATGAAGTGGGAGATTGGGATTAACATGTATACACTGATGTGTATAAAATGGATGACTAATAAGAAAAAAATAAATAAACATAAAAAAAAACACTAAGGAAACCTAGGTAGCTTCTAGTTAAGAAAATTACTTACTTCTTAACTAAAAATGGGTGTGACATATAAAACCACAAAGAGGAGAAAATATGGGGCAAATGGACCCATATAAGAAGCACACTCTTGTCTACTGAGTACAGTTTTGATTCTATCATTCACTCTGGTGCCTTAGGAAAATCCATGGGTCATGTGTGCCCATATAATCCATAGGGCATGCAGGTCATGGAGAACGTGGCTGAGTATAGGAGCGTGGGCAATGGACAGTGAGCTCAGGAACATCTTTCTGTGGAATAAACAGAGAAGGAGCATTGCTTGTCCTGCCGCAGAAGGGAGGGAGAAAAAGGGGAAGGAGGGAAGGAAGAAAGAAAACTGTACCCTGTTTGATAATGAAGACCACAACGCTCAAGAGCTGAGGTGAAACGCATACATGGAACTTGAAGACATTTTCTAGAATATTCCATAAATCACATGCATTCGATTGGTACCACAATCTCCTAGGGCACTGTCAGCAAAAAGGTGGAAAGGGAAGCATTGAAACTAGACTAAACATTTTGTTCCTTGAGGCATATTTCTATACCAAGAATGCTAGTGGATAAAGCTGCCTCTTGAGGACAGCAAAATCAGATAACTGGGAAGTGCCTTGGGGAAACATCTCATCTTATTCATTGGATGAGCAAAGATTTTGAGAGGTGAAGAGCTATGCCCAAGTTCTCACCGCTATGAGGGGACGAGCTAGAGTAGAGGCTCCCTAGCTCCCAGGCTGACTTACTTTTCACAGAATCACTAGATCAGGATCACTGATTTGTGAGAAAAGAAATCTTGAGCAGCAAAGGGAACATCGGAGACTACTTCCTAAAAATGGGCAAGCAGAGTGACTGCCTAGACTAGGAAGAGAAAATAAATACAATTGCCAGAATCATGAGGGTGGAAATAGAAGATATTAAAACTCAATTTTGCTAACCTATGGATTCAAGCAAGAATATAGCAGCAGGATAGGTTTCCCCAGAGATGCTGGAGTTCAGGCTATGTAGTTACTAGTATAAAGTAGCCCATAAAGTAAATATTCATTTTGCACAAATTAGAAGAGAACTGGTTTTCACTGCAATCTGTCAAAGAAACGAACAGATTAAATTTCAGCGCTAGTTTCCATCGGCTACCAATACTGATATTCTGGAAACCATCTGCAAATGACTGATACAGCAAAGCCCCAAATTGGAATGTGTGCCGGGTGCTTAATGCATTCTGTGACTTTGTTCATTACTTCAAGGGAGTGGTCAGCACATTCTAAGCAAATGGCTCACAGGGCAGCACATTCAGAATTAGTCTGGGTTAGGCTGCTAATTGTAAATTGTGTAGATGTTTGCAAACGCTTGTATGTGTATGAGTTCCTTGAGGACAACATGGAGATTAAGAAGAATGAGGAAACTTGCCGATGCTCAGATGCAGTCAGATCTTGAACCTGAGATCACTACGATAGCCTTCTATTTTGCAGTCCCAAACAATGAGATCTGGTTGAAGTTTACCAGCAGCATCTCTAAGCTGCCAGATTTCTGGGTCATGGATAAAAATCCATGGGTTTTTTGTTTTGTTTGTTGTATGTTCATTTTTGAGTCAAGAAATAGATCTTCTTGACATGGTTACAAAATAAACAAAAATGGGCAATGCAGAAAAATTTCCTGAGGAGCATCTTCATATCAAAAGCCTGCTCTTAAAAAAAAAAAAAAAAAAAAAAAAAAAAGCCTGCTCTTGGGCTTCCCTGGTGGCGCAGTGGTTGGGAGTCCACCTGCCGTTGCGGGGGACGTGGGTTCATGCCCTGGTCCGGGGGGATCCCACTTGCCACGGAGCGGCTGGGCCCATGAGCCATGGCCGCTGGGCCTGCGCGTCCGGAGCCTGTGCTCCGCAGCGGGAGAGGCCACAGCAGTGAGAGGCCCACATACCACCAAAAAAAAAAAAAAAGCCTGCTCTTTACTTAAATAAGTGAATAGGCTTCAGGTGGTCCTAATATCACTATTATTGGATAACAATAATTCCGCCCTTTGGCAGAAGCCCATTTACTCTGACTGCTGACCACGTGTGTCTGCGAAGACGAAGCAAGGGACCAGAGCCAGCCAACCAGAGTATTCTGAAAGCACACGCTTCCCCTAAAGGGTCAAAAGACACCAAATACTAGCAACAACCAGGCTACCGCTTTGAGCCCCCAAATATTCATTTACTCTTCGGCATCTCATTTTCATAATCAAAGCCTTAACACCATCTTGAAAAGAGAAAGAATTCGCTGGGTAGGATTATAACAATCAGGAAAATTTTAACAGAAACACAAAACCTGAAAACTCCTATAAATCTGCTGGATAGTGAGGACAGGACAAGAGAGAAAGGAATGAGGAGAATTTGCCTGGTACTTGATGCAGAGAGCAAACTCATCTGGGAAAAGTCTAGAGCATATTTCATTCTCTTGTGAAAAATATCCAATAGGCACTCAAACAAGATTCTAAACAGAACTCATTTGACAGTTTTTGCAGTAGGCAAAATACCTTCAATTAATTAGAAAGGCAAAACCATGGGTATACATATACAAAATGCAGATGTGCAGAAATAAATACCATCTTGGGCTGGCCCAGATCCAGGTAAACATGGGCCCTAAAGACCTCCCTAATTTTAGTGGACTGAAGTCTGGAAAAGTGATTAACTATCTAAATGCAAGTGTAACGGCCCTGTGCCCCCAGGGAACGCCAGGAGAGAAAGGAAGGCCCTTATATACTAATTAAAAGTCCAAGCTTTTGCCCCATGGAATGCAAAATGGCTTTGGACACAGGAAACTGTTCTTTATCCAGCTACACTCATAAAGCTGTCAATAAGCTGAGAAAGTGGCCTTGATGGTGTGAAAAAAACCCCACCTCTTTTAAAGTACTGGCTGCTAATAAAAATCTTTTCTGTTCAATGAAGTCCAACAAATCATCTAGGATCATATAAATAGCAAATTTAACAGCAAATTAGCAAGGCTTATAAAATATATGACCACTTAGGCAGCAAGGAAAGCCAAAAGTCAAGGTTGGAGAATCACTAAATTATGGTTAAAAGATATTTTTTTCTTTTTATGCCTTTCACTGGAAGCCTTTAAAAATGTATTTTGAATGATTAAACTGCTTTTCGAAGGGGATATAATTAAACTAGCTGTGTTTGATAGGGTCAGGACCTCTCACCCTTGATAACCACCCAAAAAGAAGTAATGATTTGCACAGCATGAGAGATCTGTGCAGAGCATCCAAGGCTACCTGTGTCTAGTATACCATCTTCTGGTTATCTGGTAATGAATTTTAGACTTATTGCACAAAGACAGTCATCGCAGTTATGAAAAAAAAGATGGCACTGTCTCTACATTTTCTAATACTTTCAGAAAAAATAGAATAGCTACTTCCCTTTATAAAACTGACAACCACTTTAAGAGTTTCTGATAAAAGAAGGAGCTAGATTCTGCTTTGAAGAAGTCATTAATACAATTCATACATTAATCCCAGGAGATTTAACTGTAAATTCTCAATTGTTTTCTTTCCTCTGTTACAGAGATTCTCATTAGTTGTGCCCTAGAACAGCGGTTCCCCAACCTTTTTGGCACCAGGGACCGTGTTCGTGGAAGACAATTTTTCCAAGGACCAGGGTGGGGGTGGGGGATGGTTTCGGGATGATTCAAGTGCATTACAGTTATTGTGCACTGTATTTCTATCATTATTACATTAGCTCCACCTCAGATCATCAGGCCTTAGGTCCCTGGAGTTGGGGACCCCTGCCCTAGAACACATGTAGGGTCATTACTAAACTATCACCTTCCTGATGTTTCATGAAAGGTTATGGAGATTCTTTATGACAACCAAATTCTCAGAGCTGGTAACTTTGCAATAAAACGTCCTTTTTGGGCTTCCCTGGTGGCACAGTGGTTAAGAATCCGCCTGCCAATGCAGGGGACACGGGTTCGAGCCCTGGTCTGGGAAGATCCCACATGCCATGGAGCAACTAAGCCCGTGCACCACAACTAATGACCCTGCGCTCTAGAGCCCGCGAGCCACAACTACTGAAGCCCGCATGCCTAGAGCCCGTGCTCCGCAACAAGAGAAGCCACCGCAATGAGAAGCCCACGGACCGCAACAGAGTAGTAGCCCCTGCTCGCTGCAACTAGAGAAAGCACGCACACAGCAAGGAAGACCCAACACAGCCAAAAATAAATAAATAAAATAAATAAATTTTAAAAATCATATTAAGGAAAAAAAACAGTCCTTTTCACCAAATCCTGGCACACACAATTTCTCCTTGGCTCTGAAACATTTTTAGAAAAATTTAAAAAGGAAAAAAAATCCAAGACTTTTGAAGTTTCTGTCTTTAATAACTACTGGAGTTGATGTGTTGAAGATGAGTTCTTGACTGGTTATCCTAAGGTATTTCTCTGCTTCCCAAAATTTGTTTCTAAGGAAGCTTTTTCAAGAACATCTGGAAAGATGACGGCTGAGAGTAACATCTCATTCTTTCCCTTCAACCTCCTCACCTCTTAAAAATGAAAGAAAATGACTATCAGAAATAAAAAGGAGGGAGGGAAACCATGGGTTCTTCTCCAGCACTGAAACAAGGAAAGAGGAAACCTGCTTCCTGCAGACTTTGTCACCCAAAAGTAAGGATGCGCATACCAGTGATGGAGACAGACAGGAGGTGACTGTTCCAGGCATCAGAGCAGCACTGCCTAGCAGAAATATGATGCAACACACAAATGTGAGCCACATATGTGTTTTACCTTTTCTAGCAGCCCCATTTTTTTATAAAAGTAGAAACAAGCTGGTAATGTTCATTTTAATAATATTTTTTATTTAAGCCAATATATTCAAAGTGTTATCATAGCAACATGTGGTCAGTTTATAAAAATCATTAAAGAAAGTTTACTTGTTTGGGTACTACATCTTCGAAATCCAGTGTGTATTTTATACTCACAGCACATCTCAAGTTGGATGAGCCACATTTCCTGTGTTCAATAGCCACATGGGGGTAGTAGCTACCATACTGGGAAGTGTCGATTTATAGGGCAAGTGCAAGTACGCTAAGCAGAGAACCAGGGACACAAGCTTTCTCCTTGACACATCGCCCCAAAATCGGTAATGCATGTTTCCTCCTCTCCCCCAAATCTCTGCCCTATGCCTGAGGAAGATACAGCTGCACCATTTACTGGCTGGAATTCAAACAGTACAGAAAATCACATTCAGAAAAACTGCTTCCTCTCATATCTTCTTTCTGGCCACCCCCTTAAATACATATACACATATATACAGCACCTCCTCATTTTAATAAGTACAAAGAAGAAAAATTACATAAAGTCCAAATTTCATGACAAGGATTTTTAAGTAATATAATAATTATTAAAAAAGAAAGAAAATGACTTAACATGACAATTAAATTTAACACTTATATTGAGAACCTATTAAGAGCCCCCAAATTCTGCTAAGTGTTAAGAAGGATACAAAAGAAATGAAAGCTCTCTAGGAGATCCACTCTTGGGGGAAAAAGACACAGAAACACGTGAAATATCTGAATAACAAGGAAATAAGAATGTTATTAACCACCAAAATGAAGGTGGGAAGAGGAGGGCCAAAACGACCAAGTTAGAGGGAACAGACCACACAGGATACCAAGTGCAAATTCGGGGGGTGTCTTAGTCGGTTCAGACTGCTGTAATAAGAATGTCACACACTGGGTGACTTAAACAACAAACATTTATTTCTCACAGTTCTGGAGGCTGAAAAGTCCAAGATCAAGGCACCAGCAGATTCAGTGTCTGGTGAGAGCCCACTTCCTGGTTCATAGACCGCTGTCTTCTCTCTGTGGCCTCACATAGTAGAAGGGGTGAGGGAGGTCCCTGGGGTCTCTTTCATAAGGGCACTAATCCCATTCATGACAACTCCACTTTCATGACCTAATCTCCAAATGCCCCACCTCTAAATGCCATCACATGGGGGGGGGGGGGTTGTTAGGATCTTAACATATGGATTGGCAGGGGGTGGGAGGGGTGGATAAAAACATTCAGTCCATAACAGGGGGTTTCTAAAATCACTTAGGTTTGATAATTCACTGAAAGGACTCACTGGACTCATTGAAAGCTATTATACTCACAGTTATGGTTAATTACAGGGAAAAAACACAGATTAAAATCAGCCAAGGGAAGGGACACACAGAGGGCAGAGTCCAAGAAATTTCCAAATGCAGAGCTTTCAGTTATCCTCTCCCTGTGGATACGTGGAAGGAGTTAACTCCTCCCAGTTGCTATGTGTGACAATATGCAGGGTGTATTACCAACCACGGAAGTTCACCTCAGCCTTCGGTGTCCAGAGTTTTTATTGGGACTCCATCCCATACCGCCTGCATGACTGACCTTTATTGTCCAGCTTCTCCCTGAGGTGGGGTCACTTCCTTTGGTCTCCAGTCCCTCCAAGGACCAGAACTGACACCACATGGACCAAAGGCCCCAACATGAATCACACTGTTAGACTGTCCAGTGGCCAAAGCCCCCAGGCAAACAAAGACACTTCTATGAGGCAGGATATCCCAGATGCCCAGAGATCACCTTCCAATAGCTGAAGACGAAGGCCAGGCAGCCCTTTGGATAAGGTTAATTCTTCATTAGCCAGAAGGGTACAGAAATGCAGAATATGGAAAGATCAGGGTGGACTGGAGTAATTAGAAAGGATATGGGATTTTCATTCAGCACTTTAAACGTTAAAGTGGATTACATTCTAGTGAGAAATGGAAAAGCTTTAGAATCATGGAGTAAGAAAGCAGGAAAATGCACATTAAAAGAGTATTTTTAGAAGACTAAAGTGATTATGAACTTTGCTTTTCCCTCTATCTCTTCCCACTCTCTTCCTAGGAAATCAGATCCAGTCTCTCAGTCTCTTGTTGGCAAATAAGTCGGCAGTGCTCTAATTTACACGTCTAGACTCGAATTCTATCTGGAGCTCTAGACTCATAGGACCTACAGCTGATCTGAAACTTCCACTGGGATGCCAAATGGGCATCTCAAGATGCCCAAAGGCGTGGATGCAGAGCACAGGAGATGTGGCGGGGTCTCAGCCCCTGCTCCAGAAATAAGGGAGAGATTAACACAAACCAGACATTTCCAACTGGCCACACAAGTCTGAGAGGGCAGGGGGAGACAGATCTGGACATTCATAAAAAAATAAACCTAAACTCAAGCACTCAGTCTTGTGCCCACCAAAGGGTTTGATATAGGGAACTCACTCACCATCCCAGTCCCCACACTGCCCTGTCAGCATCAAAAAGAAACCTCAGCACACACGAAAGGCTTTGGTGTATCCAAAGCCTTGTCCCATCCACCTCTCATCTCAATATGGCACCATGAGTGACCCAGTTGCTCAGGCAAAAACATCAAGCCATCTTTATCCATCTTCCTCTCTCAATCAACATCTACCTTATCCAGCAGCAGTAACACCCCAAATCCAAATTTTGTCTTAAATTTGACCATATCCAGTCAACCCCACTGCCACAATCCTAGTCCAAGCCATCATCTCTCACTTAAATTCACTGATAGTCTACTCAGGAGGTGTCTTCTTTCCCTCCACAATCTGTTTATTCTCCCACAGCAGCTCAAGTACTCTCTATAGAGTATAAAGCATATTGTGTTACACCTGTACTTCAAGCCCTTCAATGGAGCTTCCCAGCTCCTTTAAAATAATATACAGACCCCCATCATCACCCTCAAAACTCTGAATGGCTTGACCACCTCAGATTTTATCTTGCATGGTTCTTTCCTATTCTCCAGCCACACTAGCTGTTCCTTGAACACAATGAGCTTCTTTTCACCTTTGGGTCTCTGCAGGCTATTTTCTCTCTCTTTCGAACACTTTTCTCTCAGATCTTCCATTGGCTGGTATCTTCTTATAATTTGGGTCTCAGGTCAAGAATAAGCTCCACCAAGAGGTCTTCCTTGACCATCCAATCTGAGTGGCAGCCACTTTCAATCACTGTAAGAGCACCCTGTTTTATTTCCTTCATATCAATATCACTCTCTTGACTTAGTTTGTGTATTGTTTGTTTGTTTACCTGTCTAGAGTCTTTCTCTCTTACTAGGATATAAACGTAAAGCAAGTAAAATGTGGTCCATTTTGCTTACTTCTCTGTGTCCAGTTTCAAACACAGAGATGGACACATAATATCTGTGTGTCCTCATCGGATACTTGTTGAATTAACAAGTTCAGAATTCTTAAGAAGGAAAAGCCTGTTTTTTCATGCTTCCTCTTTCTTCAAACTCTTTTTTTTTGTCTGCAACTCCTACTCTCCAACACTAAATTATAATTATCTTTTCCTCCCCCTTATCATAACTAGTTCCTTCAAAGAAGCTAAGGCAACCACTTACTCTAAAATGTAAATGACTGATAAAGTTAAGTGTGTTAAGGCTTTGGAAGTTGGAATAAAGCATGAAATCTGTGATTTTCTGACCATGACAGTCCCAAACCACGTAAGGTGAAGTTCTCAGTTCCTCAATTCATCCTATTTTTCTGTTTGAATATTTCTTCATGCTGAGCTCTCCAGAGTACATAGTCACCTGTATCTTTTTTAGTTAATGGTGATCACACAGGTGATTTTACAGCCAAGGGAATGGACCCTCAATGATAACCTTTCTAGCCAACTGAGCTAGAGATTCTGGAGTCTTCCTCTGTGCCCTTAAAATGTGTCTACCTGAGTACACACAGCGCTGGTTAGAGGAATAAGGAAAATAGAAGTACAAAGTATTTTAATATTATTTACAGGTACTTAGTGAGATTCTAGACTAAACTTTAGGGAGCAGTGGGAGGCAAAGGGGAGAGAGACTTTAAATAAACAACTGCAACCGGCAACTGCTTGGAAATAAGGGACAACAAATAGAATAAAGAATCAAATGTGATGCCAAGATATTGAGCCTTGTTGCAAAAGGAACAATAGAAAGCTTTGATGAAAACAGAAATATTGAGATGTGTAAATAATCATGTTGGGGAATAACATGTCAAGATTGGAGTAGTGGTAAAACAGCGATCCATAAATGTCAAAGTAAGGAACTATGCGAACGGAGTTAAATAGTAGCTTGAGGCTAGAGATCAGACTCTGGTAACCCATGGCCATGTCTGCACATGGAAAGACCCCCCAAGTGATACAGATGATAAATTCCTAGGTCCTGAACCAGGCACAGACAAAAGGGAAATATCATAACTTGTGGTACAGGCACAGAGAATTGTAGTTCCATTAATATGAATCACCAAGTATTTAACAACTCAGAATGCAGAAATAAGGCTTGGGTGACATCATGCTCTGAGCAGCAAAATCACCACAGTAACAAACTATTTCTGGGTGCTGGTGTGGCTATTCCAACAGGGTAGATAATAAAAATCTGGGAGTCCCTTTGTTCAACTTCCTCCGGATCTATTAGCTCTGAGTGGTCGGCCAACTGTCACGACTGCCCTGGGTGCACACATTCTCAGGAAGAGTCCTGCTCCCTGAGACATCTCCTTTCTCTATGCTGGCTTCATGTCATTTTTTATTCTTACTGAAGCTGATGAGTAGACACAGAAAGTGTTTCAGACTATCATTTCCAAGATACTTAAATCCAGTTTGTCTTCCAAGATCCAAGCCTAAGACACGAAAATTTTATATTAAAAGTAATAGGGCTTCCCTGGTGGCGCAGTGGTTGAGAGCACCTGCCAATGCAGGGGACACGGGTTCGTGCCCCGGTCTGGGAAGATCCCACATGCCGCGGAGCGGCTGGGCCCATGAGCCATGGCCACTGAGCCTGCACGTCCGGAGCCTGTGCTCCACAACGGGAGAGGCCGCGACAGTGAGAGGCCCGCGTACCCCCAAAAAACAAAAAAAGTAATAAAACATTTTATATGAAAAGCAACAAAACATAAAATCATCAGAAAAGAAAGATAAGCAGTAAGTCTATGCCCTCAACTTCCTCGATGTAAAAATAGGATATTAGAAGGCATGGGCTCCTGCCAGTCAATTAGGTAAAATTAACCCCATTCAAATTGAACCCTAGCTATTTTCTGATCTTTTGCTGTCAGGGACTTCAAAAGAAGGCTTTTGGATTTCACTTTTGCTTTCTTCTCACTAACTTCACTGCCTACTCTAGGCTGATGACCACCATGGGAGAATGACCCTCTGATGAGCCTGTCACCTTCTGCCAGAGACCATGGAGGATGCCCCATTTTGTCCTCATGGACAGAACTGTTTCCTTGAGTCCAAACTTGAGTTCTGGTTGCCTAGGCCACCCACCAGTGGAGGTGCAACTCAGAGTTCATGCTCCTGGAGAGAGCGAGCTGCCCAGAAACTGCTTCTGGGAGTAGATGTTGTTCACTGACACACACACCTCCCTCGGCTTCTAGCAGAGAGTGAAAGACGGGGTCTCACCTAGACTATGAAACCACTCCTCGCCCCAGATGAAAGGTCTTGCCCCAGGACTGAGCACATTTCAGGGTGACTGTGGATCGACTGAATAATGCCCTCTACCCCCAAAAGATACCCACATCCTAATCCCTGGAACCTGGGAATGTTACTTCATATGGCCAAAAAAAAAGATTTGCAAATGTTATGAAAGCTCTTGACATGGGGAGATTATCCTGGATTATGAGTGGGCCCTAAAAACAATACATATACCCTTTAAAGAGGGGGCCAGAAGGAGATTACACCACAGCAGAGAGGAGGCCATGTGATCACAGAGGCAGAGGCAGGAGAGATGCACCTGCAAGCCAAGGAACAAGCACCAACAACACCAGAAGCTGGAAGAGGCAAGAAACAGATTCTTCCTTGGAGCCTCTGGAGGGAGGGTGGCCCTGCTGACACCTTGATTTCAGCTCAGAGGTACTGACTTCAGACTTCTGGCTTCCAAATCAGTGAGAGAATAAATTTCTGTTGTTTTCAGACAGTAAGTTTGTGGTGATTTGTTACAGCAGCCTCAGGAAGCTAATACAGTGACTGACACAGAAATAGCACGAACCCCCTTCGGGAGCAATCCCCTCCCCACCCATGCATCCAGCAGAACAAACACAAAGTTATCCAGTACCTGTGTGTTGTCCAAGGGCAGGGTTATTCAATTCTAGCCATGAAAAGAAATACATGTTTAAATACCTGGTACTTAATTTACATTACTGAGGGTTTTTTCCCCAATTTTTGCAAGTAGACAGCAAACATAATCTTATAAAGGCAATTTACTAGTTAAGATTGTAACTTTAATATAAATTATCTAAAATAGCTACCACTGACTCAGACATTATGAAAAAGTACAACTCTTTTCTATCACAAAAAATGTACTGAGAGCTGCAGAAAAGCTCCAAAAAAATTGAAACTGTAGGTGAGTTCCTGTCATGAAATATACATCATTAATTTTTTCCTCCACTCTTTGCTCTGTGCATATATAAATATTTTTATTGCAAAGTAGGGATTGCACGATACAAGATCTTTTATAATCTTTTCATTTGGGGCTTAATAATGTGACATTTTTGTGATTATTTTCCCTTCTCATTAAATACTCACCTAAAGCATGTTTTCATGACCACATAGAGTTTTTCATCTTTGGATCTTACAATAAGGATTTTAATTTTTAGATAATCCATCTATCAGTCCATTTACATATCTATTTACCTTTGAAAGTATGCTTAGAAATCCATTAAGTTTTCTTTTAGTATTTTATGGTGTCTGTTAGAGCATTAATCTACCTGGAATTTATTTTAATATATGATTTGGCAACATGAGCTATTTTTTTTTTCAAATGGCTCAGTAGTTGTGAGTCAGCAAGCTGTGAGATGAAGGATGTTTTCTCCACTGGTTTGACATATACTAACTTCCAATTTATTTTTTTAGGCTTACTCCCAGATATCATATTCTATTCCACTGGCCAGTGTGCTTATTCCTCATCATAAAAAATTACGGAAACTTTGTATGATCGAGCAACTCTCTCCTCAAGACTGTTATTTTTCAAAACCATCCCACTTCTTCTCAGGCATTTAATGTGGTCAAATACAATATTTTAAATGTTAAGATTTTAATTGAAAACTACTTTTTAACTGCAGAGGTTCATTTGGAGATGACAATGCATATTTACATATCTTGTTATCTAAGAATAAGTTTTCTAACCATTTATGAAGGATCTCTTCTCCATCATCAAATATTTTCCTCCAACAATGATCTCTCTCCAGCATAAGTAATTGATTCCTTCCTGGATTATTTTAATCAGCAAATAAATATGATCTACTTTGTATCTTCCTTGGGGGAACAAAAAGTATCCCAAACCCCACATCCTCGTATTTCTCTTTCCCTGCACATTAAAACCTTTGGGAACAACTGTCTGCAATTACTAATTACACTAACTCACCTTTCATTCACTATTTAACCTACTTAAAAGGAGGTTCTTCTCAACTGAATCACCTGTTTACACCTGAAACTAATACAACATTGTAAATCAACTATACTTCAATTTTAAAACAGTAAAAAAAAAAAAAAAAAAAAGTAAAAACAAAATAACTCCGAGGGCTTCCCTGGTGGCGCAGTGGTTGAGAGTCCACCTGCCGATGCAGAGGACACGGGTTAGTGCCCCGGTCCGGGAAGATCCCACATGCCGCGGAGCGGCTGGGCCCGTGAGCCATGGCCGCTGAGCCTGCGCGTCCGGAGCCTGTGCTCCGCAACGGGAGAGGCCACAACAGCGAGAGGCCCGCGTAACGCAAACTAAACAAAACAAACAAAAAACTCCGAGATACTTCTCACGATGGTCCTCCACAACGATTCCTGGAAGGACATCAAAAACCTCCCTGCTGTGAAAGCCAGAAGCTTCTCTAGCCTCCTCATTTCTGGCCTCCCAGCAGTCGACCCCTCGCTCCTTGAAAACGTTCCGCCTCTTGGCTTCTATGATCTCACAGGGGTGCTCCTCCTTCGACCTTGTCACCGGCAAAGCCCATGAACAATTCCCGGGAAATAAACACAGAAATAAACATAGAACCTGGGTAATAAAATAAAGTCTAACCTTTTTTTTCCTCTGTGCTGAGTCCAGTCTCTCTTGCTCACAGGGGTCTGCATGCAGAGGCCTCACACGGGCCCTTCAACCCGGAACTCCTGGCGCAACACAGCCGCATCTACAGCTCAGCTCCGGGCTGTGCGCAGACGCGCAGTGCACGACGGTCCAAGATGGCGGCTGCGGGCCGTGCGCAGAGACGCTGCGTCCCACCCTGAGATCTCGCGAGAACCCCACCACCCTCCCCTCTGACGAGACCCTATAAAGCAGCCCTGCCCCCGCGCTTGTCGGGAAGCGTGTCCTCTAGAGCAGGAGCTTGCCTTCTGCGTTCTCAGATCCAAGAACAAAACTTTCCTTTGCTTATGAACCGAACTCGGTCTCGTTCTCTTGGCTCCAATGACACTGGCAGAAGGACCCTTGCTGGAGACCAACTCAGGAGGCTCGGTAACAAAATTTTGACACCCCAGATGGGACAGACTGTGGCCTTTCTCACCTGCACCCTCCTCTAGGCTCCGGGCTCGTCCCGGCTCCAACGGGAGGACGGTAGAGGCTTTGGGAGGTTCGTGAGCCTGAGGGACTCTGATCTCTGAGGACTCTCTGACCGGGTAGAACGCGGCAGTCTGGGGCCGAATTCAGAACAACTCTGCCCAGCAACCCGACACCCGGGTGTGGAGCGCACCCAGCTTGGCCCCCAGGGTCATCAGGACCACGCCCCCTCGAGGGGACCACACTGTGGCATCGTTAGGGGTCGGAGACTGAAAGTGACGCGTGTCTGCCGCTGCCTCCGGCTGGCCTTCCCGCGGTGCCGACCCCGGGGGTGGCGGGGACCTGTGGATAAGAGGGAGCCACGGCGTGTCGCCAGTAGTGCGGTCCCCTCGACCCCAGTACAAGGCATAGCAGCCGCACCAGGGCGTCTGGCCCTCCTCGTTCACCTCCAGGGGTCAACCATAGCATCCTCCACGGTCACTTCTGGTTTGGTGAAGGTCAGGGGCAGCCCAGTGAGCCAAAGGATGAGACTTGGGAAAGGCCCAGGCAATGAGGATGCCTAAGAAAATAGAACGAGGACTCTCGATCCAAGTTCAGGAAAGGATTCCAGGGATGCCCAGGGGCAAAAGCATCCCAAGGTTGCCACACGACCTGTGATGTGGCCTCATCTGGGCAGCACTGGTTTCTCGGAGGTGAGCTGGGGAGCCCTGAGAGCCCCTCGCAAGACCAGGAACCCCATTCTCGGGAGCAAAGCCCTGTGAGCTGCTGGCGAGATCAGAGAACAGGAAACACCCATCGACCAAACTTCCCAGGCTCTCCTCCCAGGGTCCGCACAGGATCCTCGCTGTTCCAGTGAACGGGTGAGTACCCTGGGGAACCCCTCATGCCTTTAACTCTCACCCAGCAGGAAGTCTGAAAAACTCCTCCTTTTCGGCCTAAAGGAGGAAAGAGAAGACCCCCTCCCCCGCTCCCTCAGACAACAGCACCACCCCCCAAGGGACCAACCTGCTCCGGCCAGGTTGTTCTGGCTAAGAAGGGACTATCTCAAGCTTGGACCATTACAAATTCAAGGGGGACCCCAGTTATATCAGAGTCCATGCCATTTGGACGCCTCCTATTTGGGTCTTTTAAGGAATCTATTAACAGTTTGCTGCTGGGTCCGAATTTCCCAAACCAGAAATCTTCTTTGAGTCAAATCTTATGACATTTGGGTGCCAACCACCCCCTGAGTAGTTAGAAACAAATCCAAAACAGAGCATCTAAGCCAGCGGCCCCCAGCCTTTTTGGCACCAGGGACCCGTTTCGTGGAAGACAATTTTTTCACAGATGGGGCGGTGTGTATGTGCGGGGTGGCGGGGGGCGGGGATGGCTCAGGCGGAAATGCGAGCGCCACAGGGAGCGACGGAGAGCAGCAGATGAAGGCTTGCTTGCTCGCCCACCCCTCACCTCCAGCTGGGCAGCCAGATTCCTAACAGGCCTCAGACCAGTACCAGTCCACGGCTCGGGGGTTGGGGACCCCTGGTCTAAGGGATGGAGAACCAAACGTCCACTGAGCTGAAGGGTAGCCCATTAGGGTGCGTCCTGCAGAAGCATCTCATCGTCCTGTGTGGTACAACCTGGGCCCCAGACCAGCTAGGAGACAGGGAAGGTGGGCCCGGCAATGGGTCACAAACTAAGGTGACCCGCCTAGGCTTCTTTCTCACGGAAAGTCAGGGAAGCCCACCCCAGGAAAAGAACAAATTCATTTGCAGCCTCACCCCTCTTAAAGCTGGAAGACAGCTTAGGGGTTTCCTGGGAGTGGCCAGGTCTTGAGCATCTGGATCCCTAACTATGGTCTAATAGCTGGGCCTCTATATGAAAAGTTGAAAGGAAAGGATGATGACCCTTTTGCATGGAACTCAGAATGCAAAGGGGCCTTTCGAGAATTGAAAAAGCAATTATGTCAGGCCCTGCCCTGACCCTCCCAGATTGAGCTAAACCCTCTGACCTTTACATTCATGAGAGAAGGGGCACAGCCCTTGGGGTATTAGCTCAGAAACTGGAGACCCTAACTCGTGTGGTTGCTTATTTATCTCGACGGTCAGATCAAACTGCTAAGGGATGGCCTCCTTACCTATTGGCAGTAACAGCTACTTCAACTCTGCTTAGGAGGCTGGAAAGTGAACATTTGCTCAGCCAATCACTGATCACTATATGGACTCCACACCGGGTCCAGGCTTTAGTAAGTTCTGAGGGAACAGAATGGCTATCCCCCAGAAGGTTGATTCAGCTTCAGGCTATGCTTTTAGACAAGCCAGTGGCTACCATAAAAACCTGTCACATGCTAAATCCTGCCACCCTGCTACCAACAGAAACACGTATATACTAGTATATATATGTTGATGAAAAGTTAGTCAGTCTAAGAAAGAAGTGGAAAATTTTATTCAAGCCAAATTGAGGACTGTAACCTGGGAAGAGCATCTCAGAAAAGCTTCAAGAACTCTTCTGGGGCTTCCCTGGTGGCACAGTGGTTGAGAGTCCACCTGCCAATGCAGGGGACGTGGGTTCATGCCCCGGTCTGGGAAGATCCCACATGCCGCGGAGCGGCTGGGCCCGTGAGCCATGGCCGCTGGGCCTGCGCGTCTGGAGCCTGTGCTCCACGACGGGAGAGGCCACAGCAGTGAGAGGCCCGCATACCGCAAAAAAAAAAAAAAAAAAGAACTCTTCTGGCCATTAGAAGTCTAGGCACAGTTATATAAGTTTTTGAGACAGATGGTTGTACATTAAATGACGTGTTATTGACAGTTTACATGATTCAGATCTGCAAGGATAAAGTGGTTGGTCATCGTGACCCCTTACAAGATCAAGAAGGAGTGTTATCTTTTAAGTTGTCTTATTGGTGCGATGAGAATGTTGTTCTCTGTGGTTGAGCAGGTATTTCTGCCCATGGCGGAGGTTTGGTCGATGCCTAATGCAGATACACAGTGCACAGTGAAGGGGAGAAAGGAAGCCAAAGGGAAGAGAAAAATGTCTTATGTTTAAATTTTTCTTGTCTCGCCATAAAATATGAACTCTATTTCATATATGTATGTATATATGCAGGTATATATACTGGTATATTTGATTTGTTGGCATTTTATTTAGGATATTTGATTTTACATATGAATCAGTCCCTATGTTCCACTTTTTATCCTATAATATATATGTTAGGCTCTAGGATTAGAGATACGAAATTTTTTCATTTCTTTCTAAAGATTTGGCATATTTCATAACATAAACGTTTCACAAAAGTGAAGAACTGACCTGTAAGACTGTTTGTGGTTAGCCCTTTTTTAAAGAGGGTAGACGTTTGGTTTCTTTCCATAAATATTTTTTCTCTACTGCATTTTTAAATTCAGCAATCATATTTTTTACTAGAAAAATTTCTGATCTCATGTCAGTTTCCATTCCCTGTTTTTTGTTCTGTTTCCATTTTTTATAAGATTATTAAAATTACAAAGATGAATTAACTTCTTTGATGTTTTTCTTTTCCAACAAAAGTCTAAGACTTAGATTATACTTTGAAATGTATTTAAGATGGAAAATATTTTCATATGCTTTTATCAAGATTACTTCATTTGCTCCTTATCATGGACTTATAAGCCAGACGGGGCAATTTATGTAAGATAAAACTTAGAAATGCATGGAATATCACAGCTTTGACATGAATTAGCATGATAAGAATTTAGGAAAATGAAAAAGGAAGTGAATTTATAGAGACGTAAAATTGACACTTTAAAAAGTAAATGAATAAGCCCAACATCTGGAATGTTATGCTATTCAATAAATGTTTATTGAATGAATGAACAAAATTCCCTTAGCTGCAAGTCAGTTGGAGTTAGCAGTGGAAGATAATTAAGCCTCAGTCTGACCTCTTATATGGGATTAGCATTCATATCATGAGCCTCTTGTGAAAAGCAGAAATTTGAAAACCCAGATGAATAGGCCCAGTAGAAAAAGAAATATTTCTCTAAGACTTTTTACAGTTTTCTTTCTATTATTGGTCTTATTACATATCTCACTTTTCTATTCGTCTTCTGTTTCACTTCTATAATAAATCAGCCTTCATTTCTGGATAAATTGGACTTCACTGTTATCAATATTGTTTTTCCATCTTTCCATTAACAAGCTTAACAGCAGCAACAAAAAGCAAAGTAAGCTTCACCTTTCGACTGAAAAAATTGGGTTGCAATAACCGTTCAATTTCAGCCTCATCCTCTCCTGCTCTTCTACATTCAACCTGGAGAGGTGATCATGGGTCTGCATTGGGGGCAGCCTAGAGGGTGGTCCGCATGAGTGAGGCTGGGGTCATTGCAGGGGCAGGGTGAGGGGTCAGGCTTTCCCTGCTGCACCTGGAGGATTTATAAATGGGAATATTTTAGTCTCTGGCACAGGCCACTCCTTAGCCTGAGAGAGCACAAATATTTACAGAAGGAAAACCAAATAGGAGCACTGCTGCATTGCTGGGCTGGGCTGCTGAACTTAATGAAGGGTTTCTTTCTCCCTATGCATTTCAAAGCAGCCTGAACTAAGGATACTAAAGCAAACAGCATATCTGAGATTTAATGGAAAGGAAAACATACACGTAGCATAAAAGCCCCATTATCATCCCTTAGCACTTAATTTTGGGTAAAGTGCATCGCAGTGATGTTTTGATGCACCACTCTGTCCCCCTGCCGGGGAAGCAGGTCAGCTCCTCAGGCAATGACACGGCTGGATGGCAACCATCATGAGCCTCAGCCTCTTGCAGACCAAGAAGCAGTGCTGTGCACCTATATTGGGTAGATTTATGATGCTATGACACCCACCAGCAGTGCCAGGGAACAAGCCCCAGAGTCTGCAGTGATCTCTATAAGCTATAAGCTGTGATGGGAAGGCAAGGTCTACCAGGTGCCTTATAGGCTTGGCACATAACTTGATAACTTGCTTTTCTTTTCTCCTTTGGTCTTTTTGTTTTTAATTGGGATAATTAACAAACAGTAACATGCGCATGTTACCACAACACAGAGCAAGATAGAAAACATTTGCATCTCCCCAGAAAGTTCCTTGAATCCTTTTTCATCGATCCACCCCCAAAACCAACCACTATTCGGAGTTTGATCACCATGGGTTAGTTATGCCTCTGCTGACATCACACAACATACATTCTTCCATGCTTGGGCTTCTTTTACTCAATGTAACTGACTAAGATTCATCCATGTTGTTGAGTGTAACAGTAGTTCATTCTTTTTGTATTAACGAGTAATATTATTTTGTACAAATATGAAACAGTTTATCTATTCTTCTGTTGATGAACATTTGGGTTGTTGAGTTTAGGCTACTATAATAGAGTTGCTTTAAACTTGTTTTTGTGTGAATATCTTTGGAAACATATGCACTGATTTCTCTTGGGTAGAATTGCTAGGTCAGACTCAGTAGGAAAATGCTTAACCTAAAAAAAAAAAAAAAAGAACAGTTTTCTGAAGAGGCTGAACCACTTTACTCTCCAAATAGCAATGTATGAGAATTTCAGTTGGTTAACATCCTTAAAGATACTTGGCCTTGTCAGATCTTTTAATTTCAGCCATTCAGGTGTGGTGGGCAGGTACAGCGATATCTCATTTGGGTTTTAATTTCACTAATGCATAGTGATGCTGGGCACCAACCTTTCAAATGCTGTTTGACAATTTGGGTACCTTCTTTGTGTAGGGTTAGGTTGAGTTTTTTGCATATTTTTAACTGGATTGTTTGGTTTTGATTTACAGGATTTATTTATTATTACTCTGGCAATGAGTTCTTAGCTAAATATGTGTGTGTGTATCACTCTACTATTCCTTAATTTTGTATTCTCATCTATAAAATGGGCCTAACACTATTTTTGAAGATTAAATGAGTTTATGTATTGTGCCTGATTCCCACTTATGTTTCCATGCCCCTGAATCAATACATTTCAAAAAGAAAAGTATAAATTAATACCAAACCATAAAACAAAAGGCCCTACCATTCATAAATTTTAAAACCTTTCCTAATCAATTCTTAAATCAAAGAGGAAATCTAACAATCTGTAAATCTTCCGAAAATTAACAACAGTGAAAATGTTGTATATTAGACCCTACGAAATAGAGCTAAAGCATTACTCAGAGAAAACTTTTGTCTTCAATAAACATTTTAAATGAAAGAATGATAATGAGTTAAGCATTCAACTCAAGAAATCAGAATAATCACAAAAAAGCAAATACAATAAAAAAGAATGAATTAAGATAAAAAAGAAAATAAATTAGAAAACAGAAAATTAAAGAATTAAAAAATAATTTCAAGACCTGGTTCTTTGAAAAATAAAATAAAAATAAATTAACTTTCGGGCTTCCCTGGTGGCGCAGTGGTTGAGAATCCACCTGCCGATGCAGGGGACACGGGTTAGTGCCCCGGTCCGGGAGGATCCCACATGCCGCGGAGCGGCTGGGCCCGTGAGCCATGGCCGCTGAGCCTGTGCGTCCGGAGCCTGTGCTCCGCAACGGGAGAGGCCACAACAGTGAGAGGCCCGCGTACAGCAAAAAATAATAAATTAACTTTCATCTAACTTATAATTTAAAAGTAAGCTCAAAAAACAAGAAATAAGAGGAAATAATCACAAATGCAGAGAAAAATTAGAAGAATTACAAGTAACCACTTTCCTGTACTTTGTGAAAATAAACTTGAAAACTTGAATGAAATACTTTCCTAGGAAAATAATCTTTATTCAAATTGACACCAGATGATATGAAAAGTCTAAACACATCAATTATGGCAGAAGAATCAGAGACAGTTGTCTCGAGCTATAGCCCACAAAACACCTAAACATGGCTAGCTTCAAGGAGGAAACCTTCCAAATCTTTAAAGGACAGATAACTGCTGTTTTATTTAAATTATTCCCAGGAAAAAATATGAACCATTTTTAGAAAAATAAAAAAGATACACTGAACTACATACAATCATAAATGTATGAATTTAAAAAAAACTACTGTAGGCAAAGTCAAAAGACAAACAATAAATGGGAAGACACCTTTCCAACTCCTGTCACTAATGTTTAAAATTTTCTCCAAGTCAATAAGAAAAGACAATAACCTAACAGAAAATTGAGCAAAGTATGTGCACACGCTTCACAGAAAATACATATGACTCAAATGTATTCATATACCCTTAACCTCACTCACAATAGAAATGTAAATTAGAACTAGAATCAAAGAACATTATTCATAACTAGACTGGCAATACAAAAGCCAGTTAGGCTGGCTGCATGAGTAATGGTGATTACCAATTAAAGGAATATATATATTTTTTTAAATCTTGAATTAATTTATATATTTTTATTAGGCAAAATATTCAAAATTTTTAATATGTTATAAAAGGACGTACCATGAAAAGTCTTCCGCCTAACCCTGACCACTCAATTCCCTTCCCCAAAGATAACTATGTTATCAGTTTCCAAGTAATCTTCCAGAAATATTTTAATTATAGTCATTCAGTCATTTAGTCATTTCTGTTACTCATTTAAAAAACATTTGGTGAGCACCTACTATGAGCAAGGTACTGAGGATTTAGTAGCAGAGAGAGGTTTCCTCGAAGTAATTTTGCCATCATAGAATTTTCATTCTAGTTGGGGAGACAGGGGGAATAAGATGTAAAAAATGTAAATAATAACAAGTGTTACAAAGAAAAAAAAGTAAAGCAAAGAAATGGATATGAAATAATGATACGGGATGGTTTGAAATATTAGAAATGAACGTAAGGATAGACCTCACTGAGAAAATGGCTTTTGAGTCAAGACTTGAAGAAACGGGGGGAGCCATCCAGGAAGGGACTAACGGCAGAAAAGCCTGGAAGAGAGAAGATGCCCATGAAGACTAGTACGGCTGGAGTAGAGTGGATGAGAGTAAGAGTAGGGGAGCCTTGGTCCTGCAGGTCACCCTAAGGACTCTGAAGAGGATGGGAAATCTTTGAAGGGCAGAAGAGGCCCCTTTTAAGAATAACAACCCTGACTGTGTTGACAACAGACAACCCGGAAGCAAGTGCAGAAGCAATGACCCATCTGGAGAGCTATCTCGGTCACCCCACAAGCGATGAGGGTGATGTGGACCCATGTGGTGGCAGTGAGGTTGGTAACAATAAGTCGAATCCCAGATATATTTTGAATGTAGAGCAGCTACGTACTTATTCCCCCGTCCCTTTCTAATCCACATATGTAGCATACTAGGTATATTGTTCTAAAACAGCCTTTTGGGTTTCATAATGTATCTTGGCCAATTTTTCCCCTTGAGTAAATGAAGAGTTTTCTCATTCTTCTTAGGATTGTACTTTATTCCACTGTATGAATGTTACCATAATTTATTTAACCCGTCTTACACTGATGGATATTTAGATTGTTTCCTGACCTTTTGCTATCACTCAGTGTGCCGAAATGAATAATCTCGTATATGTGTCACATTAGACGTTTGAGAATATGTTGACAGGATAAATTCATAGAACAGAATTTGCTTAGTCAATGGGTGCTTGTATTCATAATTTTGACAGATATCTCCTGATTGCCATCTATTAAAATTGTTCAAGATGACACTCCCACCAAAAGGCATGAGAGTTTGTTTCCTTAGAGCCTTGAGAATAGATCCAAGATCATAGGTGTTCCTTCCGCTCCTACTTTAGCAACAATATACCAAAGATTTTCTAGCTTTCTGCTCCATATCTGTATGAAAACTGAGTATTTATGTATCGCTGTAGGGGATTCACTTAAAGATTGTCCACAATGTTATAATACAGGTTTAACATTTGATAAAACTCCATATTCATTCCCGACTTAAAATAAATCTTAACTCAGAATACATGGGCATTTCTTTTACTTCAAAAAAGAGATTTAGGGCTTCCCTGGTGGCACAGTGGTTGAGAGTCCGCCTGCCGATGCAGGGGACACGGGTTCATGCCCCAGTCTGGGAAGATCCCTCATGCCGCAGAGCGGCTGGACCCGTGAGCCATGGCCACCGAGCCTGCGCGTCTGGAGCCTGTGCTCCGCGACGGGAGAGGCCCCAGCAGTGAGGCCCGCGTACCGCAAAAAAAAAAAAAAAAAAAGTCATATTGAACAATACATTCTCCAGGGAAATACCAGTGACAAGATACTAAAGCAAGAGATGGCTAAAAAACTGATCATATAAATATGTTTCAAAATGCTTATTCTGTTTATGTTCATTTTAATTTTCAAAGAATCTATAGTTGTCCTGGTCTTAGGGTACTCCTCCCAGGTGTCTTATGTTTTGGTTCTCTCCTGCACACTAGCTGTCCCATAATCTAGGATATACCTTCATTAGATTCATGAATCTCTTCCCAATTTCCTTCACCACAGTCTCTCTTGTTTTTGAGAGCATTCTTAGGTTTAAATTTCTTGGATGTGTAAAAATTTGCAAAGGATGTGGATAGACATTTCTCCTGAGAAGATATAAAAATGGCCAACAAGTACATGAAAAGATGCTCAATGTAATTAGTCCTCAGGGAAATGTAAATCAACACCCCAGTGACATACCATTTCACACCTACTAGGATGAGTCAAATCAATGACATGGGTCCTTATAAGAGACAGACAGAAAATGAGAAGACACAAACACAGAAGTGAATGCCATATGAAGATATAGGCAAAGATTGGGGTTAGGCAGCCACAAGCCAAGGAATGTCAGGAGCCACCAGAATCTAGAAGACACAAGGAAAGATTCTCCCTCTTGAGCCTTCAGAGGGAACGTGGCCCTGCCGACAGCTTGACTTCGGACTTTTGGCCTCCAAGGACAATGAGAGAATAAATTTCTGTTCTTTGAAGTCACCAAGTTTGTGAGAATTTGTTAACGGCAGTCCTAGAAATCTGATTAAATGACATTTCTGCTGTTGCCGTCTACAAAATCAACTAATCTCTAGACTTTTGCACTCAGAACTAAGTTCAATTCCTATCAGCTAGAGCTGTTCTAAGTTAGACTGAAAGAGTCAATATGAGTCTGTCTTTACATTTTTATGTCAAAACGAATCCTGACTTTTCTTCTAAGTCCATGATATATTCCACTAATCTTCCAAACTGTGGATTCAGTCCAGCTAATTTCCCAATTATTGATCCAGGACAACAGCTTTATCAGGCTGAGTTCCAAATTCAGATTAATTTCCCTTTTCACGGAGCCTTTTTAAACAGAGTTTAATGATAGTAAAGCGCACTTTCCAACCTCCTTCTGAAAATTTAACTCCATACCAAGTAGGGGAACCCAAGAAGATACGAACAAATTCAGTATCCCACTTCCGGCCTTGGTTCCATCCCTGCCCTGGTGTCTCACAACCATTTTTTACTGAAGTTTAGAAATCTAATAATCATTTGCTTTTTAATCCAAAATTCATGTTATCCCCATGATAGCAATACACTCACATTCTGATATGCTGTCTAAGTGGGAAAAAAGAGAGAGAGTTATACATGACACCTCAAAATTGTCAGTGTTTGTATATATGTTTGTGTAGAAGTATGTCACTGTGTGATCATCTGTCTTACATATCCCAGAAGAAAGAGGGAACCAGTGCTTTATAGGAAACTACTGTGGCAGAATGGGAAAATGCAAGAATTAGGGGGTCATCTAGTCTGGGTTTTAACCCTGGCTTCTCCATGGCCTGTGTAAACTTTGGGAGGTTCCTTACTTTCACTGAGCCCTAGTTTCTTCGTCTATAAAATGACGATCATAATGACCTTGTAGGGTTGGATTGAATTTAATGGGATGGCTCATGCAAGCAACCAGTTACAGTGACTGGCACATTAATAGGCCTTTAAAAACAACCTGTTTTCTTCCCCGAACCTCATCCCCTCTCTCTTTTTCTCCTTCCAAGCCTTCCCCAAGTTTTTAAGCTTGAATACACATGCCTCCATTTGTGGGCTAAGGCTTCCCTCAGTTCCTGATTTAAGACCATCAACATCAGGATAGATATAGGTATATAGAGATATATATCATAGCCTCACCCACTTTAAAGTCCCCCATCAGCCTCATTGTTTTGGAATGAACTCACCGTACCAGAGCCAGAATCCATCCCTGGAATTCTTCTAGACCATCGACCTGACCCAGGAGCATTCCCTAGTCCGACATGGTTGCTTACCCATTGGAGTTCTTACCGCTTTCTCTTCATAGCATTCCAATCCTTGCCCTTCCCCAAACTCTAAAGTTGATAGGTAGTTACCCTAATTACTGCCAACCCTCTTCTCTGAGGATAAGGTCAAGTGCACATTGACTCATTCCCTTGACTATCATTTTCTTGCTACCCACCCCAAGTTTTGGGCCTCCACCTACATCACCTCTTTTGCCCCTCTCTCTTATCTGAGTGGATACCAGTACTGAGAATTCATCGATTCGATTATTCAACAAATTGAACAGTAGCAGACCCTGTTTTAGGAGCCAAGGACACCCCAATAAACAAAATAACTGTGCTCTCATGTAGCTCATATGCTACTGAGAAAGAAGGAAGATGCATCAATAGTAAAAAATAGAAGAAAGGTAAATAAAAAGTTCCTTGAAGAAAATAAATAAGGTGATGCAATGGGTGAAGGGAGGTGACATTTGACCCAAGAGATGGTTGAAGGGAAGAAGCTGGCCTTGCAAAAGTCTGAAAGCTGAGCCTTCCTCCCAGAGGTTAGAGCTCCTCTAACCAGGCTGCCAGGTCTGGGGCTGGATTCCGTAGCCAGGTAGTTTTCCAAGAACTTCACTCCACCCTGATGAGAGGGTCTCTGTGGGTCACAGTTCTCAAAATCCCCTCCACTCCCAAGTCTCTGAGGTTCTAGGATATTTTCAGCACTTTTTTCACACTCACAACAGGGCAACTAGAATCCAAATCCTCAAGTCTTTATTCACTCATTAATCAGTTCATTCAAACAAATGTTGATTTAATGTCAGCAGTATTGTAAGCAATATAATAGGTGATGTGGGTTACAAAGATGAATAAGACGTGGCCTCAAGGAGCTTACAGGTAAAGTTGATCGTAATCACAGGTCATGGCAGAGATACTGTTGGAAGCGTTAGCATTAGCTAAAACATTGTGTGGGGGTGGGGTGGGGGGAGGGGATGGGTTGGTGGGCCTTCTAAGCCGAGCTAAAGAGATTGAAATGGGAGCCACTGAAGGGTTTAATGTACCATAAAATGGTCAGATAGGAGAGTAATGAAATAGGCCAGGGGAGAGCTGGGGAGGGGGGTCTGAACTAAGGCAGAGGCAGTGAGGATGGTACAGAGGGGATGGATACAAAAGGTTTTAAGAGGTGGAATAGACTGGATATTTCTAAACATCTGCCAATCTAATGAGGAAGACATTGCTGCACTTTTTTAAATCCTCCCTTAACTGAACATAAGACAACCTGGAGTTGCTGAAGCAAAGAATTGGGTTGGAGATGGAGTGACAGATGAGATCGGACGCTGTCTGGCAGGGCTGGGAAATATGTAGCCTTGGACTTTCATTCCCAGATACCACGTCGTGGCAGGCATCCCCTATCAATCAAGACACAGGCTTCTCATTGAATTCAGATGTAGCTTTAGATCCCTTTTCAACACAAGGCTCCAGGCAGGGAGGACAAAATCCATCAGGGTGGGTGCCCTAATTGAAACCTACTCGCCAGTTTTGGTGCTGGACTTAGAATACCATAAGACAAAGCTTGGTCATTACTCAACAGGCCACAGGAAACCATTGATGGCTTTTGAGGGGGAAGACTGATGTACAGAGGACATTCCTTTGGGTAGAAATGTGGAAAAAAGGCTGGAAGAGTCACTGACTGGAGGCAGGCAGATGGGTCAGAACATTATTTACTGTCTTTGATGGCTGATAACCAGGAAAGGAGGAAATGAAGTAAAGATTTAGCCACAGTACATCCTCATATTTGCCAAAACATCTCTATTGCATGACGCTGGGTACCAATTTGTCTTTGTGTATCTTATCTCTGAGTATGCATATGAAGCTTGATTGTGTTTTGCATCTATCTGCATGGATGTAGGTTTCACATGTGTCATATTTTAATTCCAAATAGTCTCAATTCTCCTATAAAAAACAATTCAGGAAACCCTTATTCCGCCTCTTATTGGGTATTTTTTGTCCCTTTTAAACTTCTATTCAGGCTTTTGTTTACTATCTTTGATCCCTTTTGAAATTTTGTTCTGACTCTCCTCTGAGAAACTGACAGTGAAATTTGATGAGGACGACTATTACAGGAAAGTTAGCAAAGCAGACAAGATTTTGGCTACAGGTGGCTCTGGTTTTCCCTCCCAGTACTCACATCCAGCTCAACCTGCCTGCAGCTCCGGATCCGAGCATTTCAATGCAGTGGGCTTCCCTTTGGCTTTCAGGTCAAGATGACCTTGTTTAAGATGACGCCCACGACAGAGAGGCCATCCATGGGAGTAAAAAGGGCACTGGATCAGAAATTGGGAGGCAGAGACCCTAATATGTGAATTGGGGATGAACTACATACCCTCTTCTATGCCTTTTTCTTATTTGGAAAAAAAGGAGTGTCGAAATAGATGTTCTCTAAACACCTTCGTTTTTTGTTTTTGTTTTTTTTTGCGGTACGCGGGCCTCTCACTGTCGTGGCCTCTCCCGTTGCGGAGCACAGGCTCCGGACGCGCAGGCTCAGCGGCCATGGCTCATGGGCCCAGCCGCTCCGCAGCATGTGGGATCTTCCCGGACCGGGGCACGAATCCGTGTCCCCTGCATCGGCAGGCGGACTCTCAACCACTGCGCCACCAGGGAAGCCCTAAACACCCTCGTTTGATCCTAATTCTCTCTGGTTCTCCAAGTGTCACTGAAAGGCTGCCATGGGAGTGGCCATTGGCTATAACCAAGAGGAGTAGGCACCTTCAGTAATGAAATAAAGCCCTAAGGATGAGTGCATGCAGAAGATTCTGACCCCTGCTTTGCATTTTACAACTCCAGTTTAGCTCCAAGCTTCTGGCCATGGACTGAGCATTTTGATAAGATCCCAAAATATGTGGGATCATTCCAGGGCACTGACATAATCATTTATATGTTTCACGAACAACCTGTCCTTAGAGTATGCCTACACACCTCCTTATCCCACGGAAATCAGGAAGTGTTTGCCATAGGGAGCGCCAACCTGATGAATGATGAGGCCTTAAACAATTTACCAACTCTTTTGTAGCTTGTGGAGCAGCCAGTGTTTCATCCCACATTGCTGTATCAGGACAACCAAATTAGCACCATATGGTGGATGAGACCCAGATCATAGAACAGAGGGCCTGCCTTTGAGGACATCTGGAAGTCCTTTAACACATGCACCCAGGGGGACTTGAATGGATCATTTATAGTTGGTCTTGGGCCTGTGGGCTGGAGATAACCATTACTGTGCTTTATCTGCCATGCAGTGGGCCTACTTAGCTAATAAGAGGCCTCTCCTGCCCAAATAATGCTTTCATTTTGTTTTTATCATTGCTATGTACAAGAGAGTTTGGTTTCTTTGGAATACATGATCTTTATGTGGTAAATGGCTCTGAACCCCCCCAGAGTTAGGGCCAGATGGTGCCAAGTGTCTATGTTTACAATAACCCAAGGAAAAACTAGGCATTGATCCCAAGGCATCTGGGGTCATTGATATTTATTGGGATTTGCTAGATTATGGAGGGAGGAGTGAGTCAGGGAGTCTATGAAAGGAGCCGGGGCACCAGGACATATAATTTAGTGTTCAAGTTTCTGTGGAAATTGGAAACTGGCAGATCAATTTGATGGGTTTTGTCTCTCTTACTGGGATGTCCCACTTGATTTTGCTCTCCAAAATTTTACGGAGCACCTGATATCCTAATGTTGCATTGGCCAGTGTACCCTAGGAACATGCTGTGCACACACACATACACTAAAATTCATAACTACTGTGAAAATGAAGACCAACAAGCAACATTTTTATAGAACCCAAGAGAATTCACCACTGTTGGAATTTAAGAAGCTAGCCATTTATGTGCTAAACCTACAGCAGAAAATTCCTTAAAGTAGATGGAAAATATTTACTGAGTACCGGAGTAGGCTGAATAATGCCTCTCAAAGATACCAGGTCCTAATCCCTGGAACCTGTAAATGTTACCTGATATGAAAAAAGGGTCTTTGCAGGTGTGATTAAGTAAAGGATCATGAGTTGGCGAGATTATCCTGGATTATCTGGATGGGCCCTAAATGCAGTCAGAAGTGTCCTTATAAGACAGAGGCAGAGGGAGATTTGACACAGCAGAAGAGGCGAAAGCATTGTGACCACAGAGACAGACAGGAGTGGTGCTGCCCCTGTGCCATGGAATGCCAGTAACTTCCAGAAGCTGGAAAAGGCTAGAAATGGATTCTCTCCTAGAGCATCTGGAGGGTATACAGCCCTGTTGACACCTTGATTTTGGCCAAGTGAAACAGATTTCCAACTCCTGGCCTCCAAAACCATGGAAGAGTATAATTCTGTTACTTTATGCCATCAAGTGTGGGGAAATTTGTTTAAAGCAGCCACGGGAAACTAATATAAGGTACAATAAAGTGGCCCTTTTACACTAGGCCTCTCCCCAGAAATTGGTCTGCCTCAAAACGCCCTCTGGTAGAGCTGGCAAGTGGAGCTCTTTTATCTCTTTCCCTTTCAGTGTCACCTTCACCCACTTTTTTTTTTTAATTTTTTTAAAAATGTATTTATTTTTGGCTGTGTTGGGTCTTCGTTTCTGTGCGAGGGCTTTCTCTAGTTGCGGCGAGCGGGGGCCCCTCTTCATCGCGGTGCGCGGGCCTCTCACTGTTGCAGCCTCTCTTGTTGCGGAGCACAGGCTCCAGACGCACAGGCTCAGTAGTTGTGGCTCATGGGCCCAGTTGCTCCGCGGCCTGTGGGACCCTCCCAGACCAGGGCTCGAATCCGTGTCCCCTGCATTGGCAGGCAGATTCTCAACCATGGCGCCACCAGGGAAGCCCCACCCACTTTTTAAAAGAAAGCTGTACCTCTCCTCCATCCCGAATCTTACTGTACTACAGTGCCCCAGAGTGTGAAAATACCCCAGGGGACAGACCATTCTAAATGTCAGTGTCCGAGACGCTTCTTTTAATCAAGCCACCATAAACTCACTCAGAGGGACGAGTCGTTTCCCACATTTGTAACACTTCTATTAAGGTCAAAGCATGGTGCTTTGGCCTATGTTGAGACATTCTAAATCCAGACATATTGTAGATTGAGGCAGCAGGAGGGATGGATATTGGCATTTAATGACTTTACCTCTTCTACTCCCTGACTGTAGTCCTATAGTTATCACTCCTTAGGGAGAGTTTGGTGAGAGCAAAGCAAAGAAACTGTCAGTGTGAAATACTGTAGGCAGTGGAATTTTACCTTCACAAGGCCACAAACTGAGGGCAAGGATCCATGCCTTATCTCTTTATCTCTCCGTCATACTATTAGGATAGTCGGGATTTATATACACATACACACACGTGTGATAGTCGGGGTTTATATACACATACACACACACGTGCATCGGGAAAAACCGTCTGCTGCAGGCACACTTCTCTGCATTTTCACCATTCTCGGGAAACACAAAAAGCTGAGTGAGTGTCAGGTGCATATTTTGTAGCATTTCAAGTAGGAGGAAGTAAAAACTTTCAGTTTGTTCCAACAGATCATGTTGTAGCTTTGAGTAAACTGAGAATAGATCAGAAGTAAGATAGAATGTTATTATATCTTCTTGCTTATTTACTCAGCCCACGGAAGAAATAATTTCATTAACTTTTACCCATTGGCTGCTGTAAATCTATATTTATTTTTCACTTGGCAACGTGTCTTTTGCTAACTGTGTTTTCCAACACCTGCTCATTTCTTTCTTTTGACTACACACTTCTCAGGTCTGTATTAGCATAATTGGAATATAACATAGCGCTTCACAACAACCATTCATGTGCCTGTTATAAGCTCCTCACTTGCTAGCTAACTAGTGGCCTCAGATCTTCTCTTCTCTATTTGCAGTTTATTTCCACAAGTACATTAAACTCCTCCTTCAAAGTGAGAACAACTACTAATGAATGGACGTGTAGGCAACACGTTCCAACGTGCAACCGAAATGATGCCCATGCATCCACTGGGGCCGTACAGTTTAGAAAACACCTTTGTTTAATCTGAATTACTTCCTCCTCCTCAAATTTTATATATTACTCTAATTCTGCCAAATCATTTTCAACCATGAAATGAACTCGATAATATGTATGTGTTATGTGTATAAATTCTCAAGTGTCTGACTGTCATTTAAAAAGATATTTTGAGATAACATAAAAAATTATACTTTGAGATGAATAAACCACTCATTATTCACAGCCTACTATAATAAAATACAAAAATGTGAGATTTCACGTTTTAGTTCAGCTTTAAGTTTAGCTTTAATAAAAGGTGACTGTCAGTACAAGAGTACCTAGTAAAATTAATACCATTTGATAAGACTCAGTAAAGACTTTTTGGTGTACCTCCTGGAAATTAAGAAGATTAATGATAAATGACTGGGTTAACAAATGTTAAGTCAGAAAATTTTACTTTATATGATTAATAATTATTTATCAAAATGTGCAATATGTTTATCTTATTTGATCCATTACCTTGTAATAACTGTGATGATTACTTAATCCAGAATAAACATTTAACACGTAAAGCCTTACAGTCAGAAGAAGGAAAAAATTAATTCAATTTACATATATGTATAATGTGTATATGTGTATATATATATATATATATATTCACAAATTTTTTTGCAAAGAGATATGATGGAGTGATTGATAAAACTTTCTTACATAAAAATATACTGGCCTGAATTTCTGGTTTCAGGTCCAACATGTAAGGAGCTTAGAAGTCATCACTGTCTTCACAACAACTTAAAAGCTGAACAAACTGAAAAAAATCATGACCTCTTCTTAAATTTGTCACAGAAATGAGGTCACTCACTTATCCTTTTTCTCATGTTCTTTCTTTCTTTATGTAGATCCAAGTTTCTGACCTATATCATTTTCATTTGGGGCAAACCACTGGCCCCAAAATTGGAGAGACAGACGAGCAAATACAGAGAGTCACAACTAACCAGAGCAGAAAGCATGAGAACCAGTGCTGGGCTAGGAAAACCTAACCTGTAAGTGGTGAATAGCTGGAGGCTTAGTGTGGGCAAGTCTAGAGCAAAAACTCCCAAGTGATCCAGTCATGGGGGGATGGGGGAGACTTACGCATGAGTATGAAATACTGCAAAGTACTCTGTGCTTCTTAACAAGGCCTGCCTTCAAGAGAAACTATTTTACCAGAGCCTCAACTATTGGGGCTTTTTCAGAGCCTAATTGGCTTAGGGAAGAACTCCCTCTAACCTTCCTTGCAGGAAAAGAGAAAATCCCAACTCCAGCCCATGCTAGCCATCTTGTCCCACCTAAGAGGAGAAAATGTGTGAAAAGCACATGTGAAGTTCACAGTCCTGAGGCATACGCTCACTAAACAATGCTTCAGTGAGTACTACAGAACTAAAGACTGCTTCCCTCCCCCGCACACATTGCTACCGCATTACTAAAGGCTGCTTACCACAGTTCCTTTTAGCTGATATAATACATCGTGTCCAGCTATCAGGAAAAAATTGGGTATACTAAAAGATAAAAAAAAAAAAAAAAACACACAGTTTAAAGAGACAGAGCAAGCATCAGAACCAGACTCATATGACAAGGATGATGAAATTATCAGACCAGGAATTTAAAACAACTGTGATTAGTATGCTAAGAGCTCTAATGGTTAATATGCTAAGAGCTCTAATGAATAAAGTAGACAACATGGAAGAACAAAGGAGGGGGGTGGGCAATGTAAGCAGGGAGATGGACATGTTAAGGAGGAATCAAAAAGAAATACTAAAGATCAAAAACACTAACAGAAACGAGAATGCCTTTCATGGGCTTATTAGTAAACTTGGGCATGGCTGTGGAAAGATTTCTGAGCTTGAGAATATGTCAATAGAAACTTCCAAAATTAAAATGCAAAGAGAAAAAGACTGAAAAAAAAGCCAGAATATCAAAGGACTGTGGGACAAGTATGCAAGATATGACATATGCATAATGGGAATACCAGGGGGAAAAAAAACCAGAAGAAACATTTGAAGCAATAATGACTGAGCATTTTCCCCAAATTAATGTCAGACACCAAACCACAGATACAGGAAATTCAGAGATCATTAAGCAAGATAAATACAAGAAAAAAAAAAAAAACTACACCTAGGCATATCCTATTCAAACTGTGAAAAATCAAAAATAAAGAAAGAATCCTAAAAGAAGTCAGAGGGGGAAAATTTAAAACCTCACCTACAGAGTAGGAAAGATAAGAATTACCTCTGACTTATTCTCAGAAACCATGTAAGCAAGAAGGAAGCAGAGTGAAATATTTAAAGTTTTGAGAGAAAAAAGAAAAACGAACTAACCAGGATTCTATATCCTGAGAAATTATCCTTCTAAAGTGAAGGAGACATAGACTTTTTTGGACAAACAAAAACTGAGCGATTAGGTTGCCACTAGACCTGCCTTTCAAGAAATGTTAAAAAATTTTTTAGAGGGAAGGAAAATGATATAGGTCAGAAACTTGGATCTACATAAAGAAAGAAAGAACATGATAGAAAGGATAAGTGAAGGCAAAATGAAAACTTATTTTTCTTATCCTTAATTGATCTAACACATAACAGTTGCTGTTTGTTCAAAATAATAGCAACAATGTAGTTAATTATTATAACTTAAATAAAAGTAGAAATAACGACAGGAATGATAACAGGAAGAAACTAGGAATATTCCATTATTATATGGCACTTGAACTATTCATGAAGTGGTGTTGGTGTTATTTGAAAATGGGCTTGGATTAGTTGTAGATGTATATTGCAAACTCTAGGGCAAACAAAAAGTAAAAAAAAAAGTATAATTGATACACTAAGAAAGAAGAAAAAATTGAATCCTGTTCAGTTAAAACCACAAAAGGCAGAAAAAGAGGGGAAGACAAAAATAGGGAAAAAGGACAAGGGCAATGGATAGAAAACAGTAATAAACATGGTAGATATTAATCCAGTAATATCAAAAATCACTTTAAAAGTAAATTGTTTCAATATACCAATTAAAAGACAAATTAAAAGTCAGTGGATGAAAAAACAAGACCCAACTGTATGTTGTCTACAAGAACCCCATTTTAAATATAAAGATACATAAAGATTAAAAGTAAAGGGATGGAGAAAGATATGCCATGCTAACGCGATCCAGAAGGAAGTTGAAGTAACTATATTAATTTCAAATAGAGCAGACTTCAAAGCAAGGAAAATTATCGGGATTAAAGAGGAGCATTTCATAATGATAAAAGGGCCAATTATCCAAGAAGACATAACAATCCTTAATTGTTAATTTGACAGAGCATCAAAACACATGAGGCAAAAACTGATATTGTTGTAAGAAGAAATAGATGAATCCACTCTTACTGTTGAAAACTCCAACATGGCTCTATCAGGAGCAGACAGGTCCAGTAGCCAGAAAATCAATAAAGACATAGTTGAACTCAACAGTATCATCAATCAACTGGATATAATGTATATCTATCAACTACTTCATCCAACAACAGTAGAATACACATTCTTCTCAAGCTTACCTGGAACATTTACCAAGATAGACCACATTCTGGGCCATAAAGCACCCCTTCACAAATTTAAAAGCATAGAAATCATTCACTGTATACACTCAGACCACAATGGAATTAAACTAGAAATCAATAGCAGAAAGATAGCTAGAAAATCCCAAAATACTTGGAGATAAACAACATATTTCTAAATAACACATGGGTCAAAGAAGAAATCTCAAAAGAAATTTAAAAATATATTGAACAAAATAAAAATGAGAGTACATCTTATCAAAATTTGTGGGATGCAGTGAAAGCAGTGCCCAGAGGGAAATTTATAGCATTGAATGCATGTATTAGAGAAGAAGAAAGCTCCAAAATCAATCGTCTAAATTTCCACCTTAGAAAACCAATAAAAGAAGAGCAAATTAATTTCAAAGCAAGCAGAAGAAAAGAAATTGTAAAAAAAAAAAAAAAAAAAAAGCAGAAATCAATACAACTGGAAACAGAAAATCAATAGAGAAAATCAGCAAAACCAAAAGCTGGTTCTTTGAGAAAAATCAGTAAAATTGATAATGCCTCTAATCAAGCTAAGAAACAAAGAGAGAAGACACAAATTACTAATATCAAAATTAAGAGACAGCACAACAGATCACTTGCACATTAAGAGGATAATAAGGAATACTATAAACAAACAACTCTATTCCTACAAATTTGCTAGCCTAAATGAAATGGGCCAATTATTAGAAAAACACAATCTACCAGAACTCACAGAATAAGAAATAGACCATCTTAGCAGACCAATATCTATTACAGAAATTTCTTTTTTTTTTTTTGCGGTATGCGGGCCTCTCACTGGTGTGGCCTCTCCCATTGCGGAGCATAGGCTCCGGACGCGCAGGCTCAGCGGCCATGGCTCACGGGCCCATCCGCTCCGTGGCATGTGGGATCTTCCCAGACCAGGGCACGAACCTGTGTCCCCTGCATCGGCAGGCGGACTCTCAACCACTGCACCACCAGGGAAGCCCCTATTACAGAAATTTAATCAGCAGTTAACAACCTTCCAAACCATCAAGCACAAAGCTGAGATGGGTTCCTGGTGAATTCAACTAAGCATTTAAGAAAGAGATTACACCAATTCTCTGTAATCTCTTCCAGCAGATAGAAACACGGGAAACACTTTCTAACTCATTATATGAGTCCACCATTACCTTAATATCAAAACCAGACAAAGGCATTACAAGAAAACTACAGACCCATATCTGTTATGAAAAATAGATATAAAAATTCTCCACAAAATATTAGTAAATCAAATCCACCAATGTATAAAAACAATTATGCACCATAACTAAGTGGGATTTATCCTAGGTATGCAAGGCTGGTTCAACATTCAAAAATCAATTAATGTAATCCATCACGTACACAGGCTAAAAATTAAAAGTCACATGATCATATCAATAAATGCAGAAAAGCAGTTTACAAAATCCAACACATTTGTGATAAAAACTCTCAGCACAGTAGGAATAAAGGGAGACTTCCTCAACTGGATAAAGAACAACTACAAAAAAACCCTACAGCTAATGTCATACTTGATGGTGAGAAACAAAGATTTCCCACTAAGGTCAGGAAAAAGGCAAGTATACCCTCTCTCACAGTCCTTGTCATATTGTACTAGAAGTTCTGGCTAATGCAAAAAAACAAGCAAACCAAATTAAATGCATACTCATTGAGAAGAAAAAATAAAACTATCTTTGTTCACAAATGACAAAATCATCTATGTAGAAAATATGAAAGAATTGACACACACACAAAAAATCTCCTGAACTAATAAGCAATTATAGCAAGGTTGTAGGATTTAAGGTTAATATTCAAAAGTCAGTGGATTTCCTAACATAACAGAAATGAATAAGTGGAATTTCAAATTAAATACATATTACCATTTACATTAACATCCCATAAAATGAAATACCTAGGTATAAATCTAACAAAATATGTATAAGATCTATAGGACAAAAGCTACAAAACTCCAATACGATAAATCAAAGAACTAAGTAAACATGAAGATATTCTATGTTCATGGGTAGGAAGACTAAATATTGTCAGGATGACAGTTCTTCCCATCTTGATCTACAGATTCAATGCATTTTCAGTAAAACTTACAGCAAGTTATTTCATGAATATCAACAGATTAATTCTAAAGTTTATACAGAGAGGAGGGAAAAAAAAAACACAACAGAACAGAAACCACAGTATTATAAGAGAAGAAGAAAATTGGGTAATTGACACTACTCGACTTTAAGACTTCCTATTAAGCTACAGTACTCAAGACGGTGTGGTACTGTGAAAGAATAGACAAATAAATCAATGAGCAGAATAGAGAGTCTAGAAAAGGACCCACATAAATATGGTCTGCTGATCTTTGATAAAGGAGCAAAGGTAATACAGTGGAGAAAAGAGAATGGAGAAGGTTTAGGAATTTAGTTCTTTTTTAAAAAAAAAATTTTGTTTAAGTCTTTATTGAATTTGTTACAATATTGCTTCTGTTTTATGTTTTGGTTTTTTGGCCGCGAGGCGCGTGGGATCCTAGCTCCCTGACCAGGGATTGAACCCGCACCCTCTGCGTTAGAAGGTGAAGTCTTAACCGCTGGACTGCCAGGGAAGTCCCAGGAATTTAATTCTTAATGAGCCCAAATAACAGATGTCCTGAAGTAATAGAAAAAAAAAATGAAAACAAAACATTCTATTGAGGACTTCCCTGGTGGTGCAGTGGTTAAGAATCTTCCTGCCAATGCAGGGGACGGGGGTGTGAGCCCTGGTCCAGGAAGATCCCACATGCCGTGGAGCAACTAAGTCCATGCGCCACAACTACTGAGCCTGCGCTCTAGAGCCCACGCGACACAACTACTGAAGCCCGCGCACTCTAAGGCCCACGTGCCGCAACTAGTGAGCCCAAGTGCTGCAACTACTGAAGCCCACAATCCTAGAGCCCATGCTTCACAAGAGGAGACACTGCAATGAGAAGCCGCACACCACAACAAAGAGTAGCCCTCGCTTGCTGCAACTAGAGAAGACCCACTCACATCAATGAAGAACCAACACAGCCAAAAAAAAGAAAAAATTGAGATTCTGCACAAAGTTTTATCTCTAAGAGTTTATAACGGCACTGTTTATAACAGAAGAAATGCTATTAATCTAACTGTTCAAAAAACATTGAAGGAAACCCAGAAATGAAATACTATTCTACCTTCACAAATAAAGCTGTGGAAGTGCATTTACTGTGTGAAAATATTTTCAAGACAGATTATCCATTTAAAAATCCAGATTAGGAAACTATCACAGAATGACCTTTGTAAAGAAATGCATGGGGACTTCCCTGGTGACATAGTGGTTAAGAATCCACCTGCCAATGCAGGGGACACGGGTTCAAGCCCTGGTCCAGGAGGATCACACATGCCGCGGAGCAACTAAGCCCGTGTGCCACAACTACTGAGCCTGCATGCCACAACTACTGAAGCCCGCGCACCTAGAGCCCATGCTCTGCAACAGGAGAAGCCACAGCAGTGAGAAGCCTGCACACCTCAACAAAGAGTAGCCCCTGCTCGCAACAACTAGAGAAAGCCCGTGAACAGCAATGAAGACCCAACACAGCCCAAAATTAATACGTAAATAAATAAATTTTTAAAAAGATAAAATATTTAAAAATAAGTAAATAAAATAAAATTTAAAAGGTGCTTGGGGTGGGGATTAAAAAAAAAAGAAATGCACATATTCATGCAAAAGCAAAAATGTGACTGACAGCATATATACCAAGTCATCTGGTTGCATGGAATGATAGGTATTGTTTATTCTCTTGCACTACTTGTATTTTTTTTTATGAATATGCACTGCTTTTGCAATAAGGCCAAAAAAAAAAAAAAAGCTAGCAGCTAAGAAACAGAATTCAAAGAAATAATTTCTGTAACCAGCATAATCAGTGTGGTCTGGGGATATCTTAAAGAGCAAGCTGGGGGGAATGTGGGGACCCCACCCCCATTCACCAGACCACAAGGAGAGTTCAAATATTATGAATCCTAATTAATAAGCATTGTTTCCACAATAAAATATACAGACACCAGGACTCCCCACAGGGTGGCAGAACATCTCATGTGCAGGCATCAGACACACCAACTGGACACATTCTCATCTCCACGTGTTCCCAGCATGGCTCAGCATGTGTCCCTCACCAACCTACCATCTTCCTCCAGTTTGGGAAAAGTATTTCTTGCTCTTTAATTTCACTCTCTTGTTCATTTTTTTTTCCATTTGTTCATTTGGTCTCTAAGTAGAGGAGGTGGGGAGAGACCCAGCAGAGTTCTCTAAGAATACCATTCCAGTAAGACTTACATTTGATGACACCAACCATTTATTCTAGCCATTTAAATCCACAAAGTGAAGTCTTCATGTTTGTATATAGGTTCTTATCATCCTTTTCATGTTAAATGTTTCTCTATAGAAGAAAGAGTCCTCAAGCTATTTATGAAAAAGGTCCGTAATCATTTTTCCAAGGGTGGGGGGAAAAGAGTTAAACAAGATTTCAAGATTTCCCTCTCAAGGGAGAATGGCAGTGTCATTAACACGTAAACAAATTGAAAGTGAAAACTGGATTGCAGAAAAAGATGGAATCAGTTCAGTTGAGGAGAGTGAGGTAGGGGGTACTTTCAAATGGACTTATAAAAAAAGACAAACGGGAATAAAAATGGAACAAAGGAGAAAGAACAAGACCTTCCATAAAGTTGAGTTTACTTGCTGTATAAATCCATAAAAGTGGATGAAAACCTCAAAACAATGCATAGGAACAAAGACCCAGAAGCAGAAGTTGAACACTGAGGAAAGTCTATAACTGGGTAGCAAAAGGAGAAAGGAGATTCAGAGACACCAAATGAAGCCTGATCGGAGAAAAGACACAGGACAAGAGCGGACTGGAGCATTGCTCTAGATCCACAGTCACTAATGAATGATATGCAAAAGAAAGTTCTCTGGTCAAATATGTGAGGGAAACACTGGGGTAAACCTAGTAAAGAAAATTTATTGACGCCAAAACCTTATAGAGCCTTTGACACACAGATTTTTCTGGGGCTCTAGAGTATGTTGCAGTGTTTCCCAAACTTAGAGGACAGAGAACCCTTATTGAGAGTGAAACCTATTTCTTTCTCATGGAATGAATGTCCTGAGATACAGAGTGTGGGAAACTCTGGTGTAAATGTATGGCAAACAAAGGACGAAAGAATTTTAAGAGGATGTGAATGGTCATCATATAATTGCACAGAGAAGTGCATGGCTTAAGTACCCAATGATTTAGAAGTCTCATTACTGTCCAAACACAGCCAGAGTTCTTTGAAAGACTAGAATCTTCTGTTACTACAATGTCTAAGAGTTATGTCTACAGTGAGACTCTGAGCCTTTAACATATTACCCGAGGGTGTATTTGAGGAACACTGATCACAGTGTAATAACTGAAGTTCTCCGTTTTGCTTCCTATTATGGCTGTTGCCCATTGTGACTAAGACATGTAGCATCAACTGGAATATAGTAGTAACGTCTATGTGATGTTTTAGTGTTCCTAAGCCCTTTTCTCATGCAGGGAAGAAGAAAAGAAAGATGAAAGGAAGAAGAAAGGGAAAGTTGGGGAGGGAGAAAGGAAGGAAAGAAGGAAGGAGGAAGGGAAGGAGGGAGGAAGGAAGGAAGGAAGGAAAGAAGGAAGGGAGGGAGGGATGGAGAGAGACTAGATTTTTTTTCTAACTATGGCCTGCATCCAAAGAATAATTTATCCCCATTCAAGCCTTTGTCAGTTTCATAAAATCCCTTGAAAAGCTGGAAACAATCATTGAAGCTGAAAATACCTACATATCTTATTTCAGTGTTTTTCATTCTAGGTCCCACTTAATTCTGAGGCCAAGAGAAAATGTGGAGGGAGGTGAGCTCTGCTGATAATAGGGTCTCATCTCACCTCCAGAGCCAAAAGGCTGTGGGGTTTTCCCCCTGAGATTTCCCTCACAAATAATTTGAAAAGAATAAATCTCTCTGGGGCAGACAAGTTAGGAAGTCCCCGTTGTGGTAATGAGTGGCAGGGAGCATTGATCTGAGGTAGGATATTGGCTGTGAAACTGCCACCCAGGCCAGCAGAGAACCCCAGACTGTCTTTGATATGGAAATACAGAGGGTGAGGTTCCTGTTGAATGGGCTCCTGCAGCCTCTGCACAGACAAAGGACGGACACAGCATCAATAAAGTCCTATTCTTGCTTGTGGCAGCAGCTTGGAATTTGGCTTCCTGTAGGCCAGATCCTTTGGAGTCTGCTGACATCTATGGGCTGTGACTTAGCTATGCTCTTTCCTTTTCTTTACAGACCCATTGTGACAGTGCTCCTATTTTTTTTAAGGTTTTTTTATATGTAGTTTTTTGAAGACAATGGAGTAAACCTACTGTTTGTTCAAACGTGGTGCTCCTGGCTTTCTGTCCCCCAGAGACAGGTGAGGAGGAAAGAATTCTCATATCAAAAGCTGTACCCAGCATTGGCCTTTCCATGAGTATCTCCTTCTCCATCCTGCTTTGCTTCGGTCACTTATAGAGAGGGAAAGTTTCTGTGTACAAACAATTCTTGGCATACAGAGAGCATGTCGTTTGGGAATACAACATCATCAGTATCCTTCATCTACTTATTATCCAAGGTTGACTAATACTGTATCATCAACATTATTGCAAGAACCGACAGGTTCTCTTTTGGGACCTGGCACAGCCCTTGAAGTAAAATCTAGAGAGCCTTTCCAAACTGCAATGAGGGCTAATTCTCTCAATTTTCCATTTTGAAACACATGGCGGTTCTATTCTCTCTGCTCTTTCCATCCCGTGTCCACCGTCTTTGTTCCCTTCCTCTCCAACTCCTGCTGCATCTGTAACAAGGTCCCCAATCAACCCCACCAACTCCAGTCATCAACTCAGGCCATCCAGTCATTCTCTGTCCCAACCTCCATTTCCACTGCAGTCTATAGAATCACACTGGTATTATTTTAGAGTAGACATCTGCACTGTCCGGACACACCCTTCTCTGACTTGAGATCCCACATTTATTTGTGAAGGCAGAATGCTCCACCCCTTTTTAGAGCAGTTTACCACATGGCAACATTTAACTCCACAACGAGGAAGGAGATTTTCTTTCTCAATCAAGCAACTTTGCTTCTTCACTGAGGGTAGTCCCAAATCTTTCGTTCAAGGTGAAGAAAAAATTAGCAAATCACAAATAAAAATATGAACAGTATCATGTTCCAGTGGGCTAGGGTTTAGCTAAGAACTCGGGTGGCTCACAGCCTCTAATTCAGTGCTTAGTGATGGTCAAGGGCGTGTACACCAAATGGGAAGACACCTTTCCATCCTGGGGCAATCCGAAATCACAAACGCTGCAAGGTTATAAAAAGACACACTCTTGGTTTGAAGTCCACCTAAACAAGAGGAACCCTGGAACACATCATTTCCTCCTTACTTGTAAGCATGATGCAGTACAAAGATCATGGACCCAAAGTCCGATATACCCCAAAGATCTGATAAAGCTGAGTTTGAAACCTGGTTCTACTAAGTATATGAATGAACCTAATCAAGTCACTTATTTTAACTGAGCCTTACATTCATCAGCTGCAAAATATAAAGGCAAAGGATTTGAACCATCCAAATATTTACATTTCTTACCTAGGCCACACCCTGTATAGGTCTACTAGCCATCATAAATGTATCATAAAAGGAGGTTTTCATAAAAGAAAAGAAGGCTGGGGCATCCCTGGTGGCGCACTGGTTGAGAGTCTGCCTGCCGATTCAGGGGACACGGGTTCGTGCCCCAGTCCGGGAGGATCCCACATGCCGCAGAGCGGCTGGGCCCGTGAGCCATGGCTGCTGGGCCTGTGCGTCCAGAGCCTGTGCTCCGCAACGGGAGAGGCCACAGCAGTGAGAGGCCCACGTACCAAAAAAAAAAAAAGAAAAGAAGGCTAATAACCATTTGATAGTAAGAAAAGCCCAACCATCTTGGGACCCCCTACTGCAGTCCCTGACGGGTCCTCTTCTGCCCCACTGATATTCTACATCAGTGGTTCTCGAATCTGGCCGATGACCAGCATTAAAAAGAGAACTCATAATTATATGTCCCTGAGCCCTACCCCCTTATTGTTCTTTTTGCGGTACGCGGGCCTCTCACTGTTGTGGCCTCTCCCGTTGCGGAGCACAGGCTCCGGACGCGCAGGCTTAGCGGCCATGGCTCACAGGCCCAGCCGCTCCGCGGCAAGTGGGATCTTCCCGGACCGGGGCACGAACCTGTGTCCCCTGCATCGGCAGGCGGACTCTCAACCACTGCGCCACCAGGGACGCCCTCCATTATGGTTTATCACAGGGTATGGAATCTAGTTCCCTGTGCTCTACAGTAGGACCTTGTTTGTCCGTCCTACATATACTAGTTTGCATCTGCTAATCCCAAACTCCCAATTCATCCGTCCCCCCCCCCCCCCCGAGCAACCACAAGTCTGTTCTCTATGTCTGTGAGTCTGCTGTTTTGTAGATAGGTTCCTTTGTGTCGTATTTTAGATTCCACGTATATTGTATTCTTATGCCCAGTCTCACTCCAGGATTTCCACCCAAGTCCCTAGAGATTAATTAATCTGTAATGGAAATATACCTTTTCTATTCTTTCACACCACATTGCCTTCCCTCTCCCCCGAATAAATAAAGCATTAAAAGATGTTAAATCCTATAGGAAGTTTTTAAATGAGGAGTTGTTTCAACCTGGAGGTTAAAGGAGAGGACAAATGTACCCAATGTGAAACTTCTCCACCTAGAAAACTCAAAGCAGAAGTGACTTGGTGTTGGATTCAGGCCCCAGACTTTGCCCCAGGCCCCTTGGTTCCGTCCCCCTTCTCTCTTCTGGTCAGAGGAGAAGTGACCGCCTCCACAAAGCCCCTGGGTGAACAAAGGACCCTTATGAGAGAGGAGTCTCAGCTGCCCCTCACCCCAGCCTCACCCCAGTCTCACTGTTCCGTAGCCCTGGGTTTCAGGTCAGGGTTGTTTCATCCTCGGGAATAACTGAAGCCTTCAGCTAATGAACACTAACTCTTTAGCAGGCATTTTTTAAAATCCACCATTAATATAGAGTGACGCTGAATTCCCTGGTAATCGGATTAGGGTATATTGCTCAAACTGTCATTCAGAACCGAAGCCCCTTTATCTCTTTGCTGATATGAAGCTAAGCTTCTTGACTCACTTTGCTGCTGTCTCTTCGGAGTCATCAAGGATCTGACTTTTTTGAGCCAACGATTTTATTTGCTTAATCTTGGGTGAAGAGATTAGGGATTTAGAGAAGATTTTTCAACATCCCTGCCATCCCTAGTGAGAAGGCAGATCCCTTCCTCCTGCATTTTCTCTCTTTGCCACCAGTACACACACGCCAACCAGAGCAATGCAAACACCTGCCACACAGCACAACACCAAGGTACAACACACTACACAACACACAAAACACAGATGCTGCACACATACACAATTTAGGAGAAGCAAGAGGAATTTAATCCTGCTGTTTGTTTCATCAAAACAAGCATTTCCTTTGATCCAACAGAGCAATTCTCAAAGTTTAGGAGGCCATTGAGATCCCCTGGCTAAAATGATGCACTTTTGTTGCAGGACCTGTGAGCAATGAGGGCGCTTATACCTATATACTCTGTCAGAGGCAAGCTTAAACCACAGCCTGGCAGCTTTCAGATGGGGACGCCAAGGGATTAGAATGGGAGAAAATGCAAAACTTTATATTATTAAGGTCTGTTCAGTAACACGTGGCAAATTCCCTGATATCCACGGATATCCTTTCCTGATATCCACGGTCACCATTTTGCATTAGAGTATGTAGTGCTCAACCCAAACCAAGATGTATAGCTGCACTCAGCCTCCTTCCAGGGACAAGATAAAACAGCCACAGTAGGAAAAAAAAACCCTCTCCCAACTCGACGACCAAAAGTACAATTATTTATTCAAAGAGGTGTTTTTGAGTAGCGGGACCAGGGTGATCAGGACTTGATAAAAACATATTTTGAAAATGAGAATGTGAGTCAGATGAACGCAGACCCCCCAATGTGACCTGGCACAAGTCCCTTGTTCTCTCCAGAACTGAGTTTCTTTATCTTTAACATGGGGACAATGGCAGATTTGTATCTGCTTTGCCTTCCTTATGGAGTTGTCTGTGGGTCAAATGGGATAATGCATACAGAGCTCTGCACGCTAATAAAGACTGGTCTTCAGAAACTCACACAATCATCGTAGTTATCGGAAAATTCTAGAAAAGCAAAGGTTAACTAGATGCCTGATGGCTACCTTCAAAATGTAATCGGTTATGAACACACTTGTGTGTGTTCAGGGAAGAACTACACAATATTCAAATTACAGGGAGGTGGATTTGGACTCAGTTCATCACAACTCAATTCCATAGACACCTATTGAGAATATCGTGTGTGACAGGCATTCTGCCGGGTACTCACCTGCTTCCCGGGACCATGTAGGAAGGGAAATTGTGGTGAGGAGCTGGCTTTGAGTTCGATGTAAATGTTGTATAGGACTTCCCCAGGGTACGGGGTGTGCCACAGAGGGGAACAGGGTGGGTGAAAGTGCGTGGGGTGAGAAAGTGAGAGCTGCGTTTGGAGAATAGTGACTACCCTTGGTGCAACATGGAGGAGGGGGTGCTTGGCAACGGCCAGAGGATGACTTGCCAGATAAGCTGAGATCACTTGTGAAAGGCTTTGTACCTCACGCTAAGCATTCATTCTATGGGCAGTGGAAGCTACCTGAAGTTTTTAGACAATGGAGCAATGATTAAATCCGTGTTTTAGAAATTATCTATCACCTATTGCTTGCCCCTGATAAGCACTGAGGATACAAACATGAGGAAGATACTGGGCCTTCAGAGGCAGAGGCAGACACAGTTTCTGCTCTGCAACCCCACTCCCAACCGTGAAGGGTCTTCCCTGAAAACCTCAGGTTAGAAAAATTTGAGGTATGGGAACTTAAAACCTGCCAATAGAGCAGAGGGATCACAGACACTAGCTCGTGAAAGCGCTCCTAAAAATGTTCTTGTGCACAATTATGAAGGTTTCCCACTGAATACGAAGGGTACCGACGATATTTCTCTGAAATTGGTAAAATTTAGTTTTCATTCACATTTTGTGCTTCCTAACACGTCAGTTGAGGTGCGTGTAAATCCCCTTTGCTTCGTTCTGATACACTGAGCTGCACCTTCCCTTCAGCACTAGTTCTGCATCTAAATGTTCAATAACTTCAAATTTATGGCTTGGAGTGGTAGCGTCCCTCCTCCTTTGACTCTGCCTGTCTCTAGGACCCAGAGTAGAGAAGTTAGAAATCCAAATATATAAACATATGTTACTCAATGTCAGATACTCTTTCTCCACCCCTCCTTTCCCAGTGTGCAGAGTTATATCACCCAGGCACTGCCCTGGATAATGTCATGCACTGTGAACTCATCAGACATCGTACATCTCCCAGTGCTTTGTGCCTCAAAGAAGTGAGAAGATAATTCTCAATTCCTGGCTTGCTTTCCCTCAACTGCTTTTATCTCTCCTAAGCTTCCTTGCCAAAATCTCTATGTCACTCTGCTGTCTACTTTACCTCCTGCACTTGTGTGTGAGGGAAAACTAATCTTTATATGCTAGAATTTCAAATTAGCAGACATTGGGACTCGTAGTGACAATGCAATGTGATAAAAGTGCTTTAGAGACTGTTTTATGGTGTCCATAGCTCTATGGACAGGTGTTCAGGAAGCAGAATGAGCAGTAGACATGGTATCTTATCCATAAGGATGTTTTGAACTGCCAGAAACAAAATACTTGACTAAAAGTGGCTCCAATAATATTATCTCCCATAATAAGATGTCCAGAAGAAGGTGGCTGCAGGGTTAGTGCACTGGGCCAACCATGTCTTCAAGGACCCAGGCTCGTTCCATCTTTCTCCTCCATCAGCATATGGACCTGGTCCTTAGGCTTACCTGCCCATGATCCAAGATGGCTGCTACAGCTCCAGGCATCATATCTTCACCCAAAGATATTCAAAGACAATAAGAAAGCCTGTTCCTCTTTGTTCCTCTCTGTTAATTGGCTTCCCAGAAACTTCCCTGCATATTTCCCTTTGATCCCACTGACCTACATTAGATCATATGCCCAAACCCAAGTTGTAAATAAGACTGTAGAAACGAATGTCTGGTGTGACCGGCTTTTATGTTAAGGGGAACCTCCATCATGAGCAGGCAACCAACAGGAGGGTGGCCAATTCCTCCAGGTTTGTCAGAACTTTCCTGGTTTTAAAACTGGAAGCTCCACATCTTGGGAAACCCCTCAGTCCTGGGAAAACTGGATGGTGTCACCCATCTGTCATGGTGGATGCCTGTAGGGTATTGGAGGAGAGGAACAGGTGGTAGGGATATGCCTATAGCATCAGGAAGGAGCTCAGGTACTGCAGGTGGCATTTGAGAGGGGGAAGAGGGGCTATTGCATGAGCTATTCTGAGTAGAACAGACAGGTCATGATTAACATTTAGATGTGAAGCAGGAAGGAGAGCAAGAGATCACTGGTGACTCTGGGGGGTCCTGTCTCAAGTAACAAGAATGCCCACTTACTATCTCACAGTGCTGTGAGTCAGAAGTTTGGGCACACAGTGGCTCAGCTGAGTCTTCTGCTGAGGTTCTCACAAGGCTGAAATCAAAGGGTCCATACTTTTTCAAGTTGTTGGCAGAATTATGTTCCTGGTGGTTGTAGGACTGAGGTTCCAATTTTCTTGGCACATGGCTTTCTTTATCTTCAAGCAAAAACACTACATTCTACCTTTTCCTACCTCAAATTCCTTATTTTCCCTTACATTACCAGCTGGAGTAGGATTTCTGCTTTTAAGGTCTTGTGTGATTAGATTAGGCCTGTTCAACAATCCAGGATAATCTCCCAATCTTAAAGTCATCTGATTAGGAACCCTTAATCACATCTGCGAAGTCTGTGTTGCCATGTGCAGCATATTTATCAGAATAACACCAGGGGGTGAAGGTCATGGGGGCCAAAATTCTGCCTACAGATGGTTAGGTAGAAAAATTAGGAGATCATTGGTGACATTTTGCCACAGCAAAGAAGAAAAAGTTTTCTAACAATAGAAATAAGCCTTCAGGTAGATGGTCTGTCTTACGAAGCACTGAGCCCTCCACCTAGGAAAGAATTTAAAGCCACTTGAAATGCTCTTAAGGAAATTCCTACCCTGAGGAAGGATGGGAATGGAGGATTCCTAAGATTCCATCTAACTCTAAGATACTACAAGTCCAGTTTTCCAAATTACTGTAGTCCTGCCAAATAGAGAAAAATATAGTAAGTTTGATTAATGAAAAGACAGAATTTTTCAGAAAATGATCAAACCATTCTAATACAAGTGTTTTTACTTTCTCTGCAATGACTTGCAGTAAAACTTGAAAGCAAGGACTTGCAGAAACTGACCTTTCCTTTACCATTTCATGGAGTTATTGGCTCTGAGAAAAAGCTTGGAGACACTTAGAGATCCCCAATATTGCCTGTCTTAGACTAGACCTTGGGTGATCGGGAAATATTATGAAACACTCCCTTGGAAGAGGCTGTTCGGATATCTCACCAATTTGTAGTTTTAGGGACCTTTCCCCTTTAGGTGACAGGCAGAGTGCTGAAAGTGGAAAGAGACTCTGTGGCCCACCCTGAGACCAGGCTCTTACTGATGGTAAATGCAGGAAGCGGTTGCAGGCTGGACAGAGCTTCGAAGAGCAAGAGATGACGAATCATGAAAATCTGCTTTGAAGAAAGAGAATTCCAGTGGCTCTAAAACCCTGTGAGGGTGGGAATTTAAATAGAATATCTTCTTTACCTATTAAGCGAGCACTAATACCAAAGCTAGGCCCAGGAGAGGATGAAGAACAGCATGTCTTAGACAATGTAGGATGAAGTGCAATAACCTTGATTATCTGGTGCCCAGATCAGACAGCAATGCGAAGTAAATCCTGATAGGAAAACTCTCAGGGGTTGGTCATGAGGGTGGGTAACTTTGGGCTCTTCATTTACCTAGAAAGGTGAACAAAAGAATGTAGGCTGTCCTCCCTGCACAGTTTTGGAGAGCATAATATTTCATCTGGCGAAGCTGAAAAAACAAGACTATTTAGAGTGAGTCAGAATGTACACAGTCAGCCTCTGAACAAAAGCCCAAGACGTCACCCATTCCTGAACGCAGTAGAGACAGTCAGGTAATAGGAAGTAAACTGTAGAAAATACTAAACTGAAGGAGGAAAGCTTGAGGCAATTGGGAGAGGAAGTGGTCATAATAGCTACAATGTATACGTCATGCACTCACTATGCATCCAGCAGACACTCCACTCCGTGTCCATGATCTCACGTCACTCACACAACAAGGCTATGAGTAAATAACCTGTTTCACGTTCAATGGCGCTAGCAGGTGGCAAAGCCAAGACACAATCCACAACATGATTGTAGAACTTACTCTCTGAAGCATGATGTCACTCTAACGCAACTTAAAGCACACAATTCAGAAAGCCGTTGCCCGGAAATGCTTTTAGCTTTGTCACAACTATCTATTCAAGACCATGAGAATCACAGGATCTTCATGTCCAACAGGAGCACTGTGGTCACTCTTGCTCTGATCCCCTAGCCCAGGGGTCCCAAACCCCCAGGCCGCAGACTGGTACCGGTCCACAGCCTATTAGGAACTGGGCCACACAGCAGGAGGTGGGTGGCAGGAGAGTGAGTGAAGTTTCATCTGCGACTCCCCATCGCTCCCCATCGCTTACATTACCGCCTGAACCTTCCCCCCCCACCCATCACCCCCCGAGTCTGTAGAAAAATTGTCTTCCACGAAACCAGCCCCTGGTGCCAAAAAGGTTAGGGACCACTGCCCTAGCCCATATGAGTTGTTGTCTATGACACCAATACCAGGTGACCCTCCTTACCTGCCTATGTCTGAAACTGAACCGGTTTCCTCAGATAGCTCATTCCATTACCGGCCATTTATAATTGTTAGAAAATTCTTCCATGAATCAAGCTAACATAAGCCTTCCTTTTAATTTCTACTCCCCATTTTTCAAACTCCAGAACTGTATAGAAAAAGTCCAGCATTTCTCTCTATATAAAATGCATGACCGAGTGGAAGTCAGCCATCATTGCCCCAAGTCCTCAGTTCTCCAGAAAAAATATTGTCAATTTCTTCAACCATTTTGAAAGAAATGATGACCACCAATGTCACCATTGCCACAATCATCAACGCCACAATTGCTGCTGCTACCACTAAACCTTCGAGGATGAAGAAATAAAAAAAGTACCTAGGCATATGAAAATATTTAATAGGGCAAAGGAAAGTACCCAATCTAAAGATTCATAATAATTTTTCCATTACAAAAGATTAGTATAAGAAGAAATGGAAAAAAATAATAAATGGAAGCTCAAAAGGTTTGACTAGGCATTCACCAAAGAAGATATATGAATAGCAAATATGCACAAAAGCATTAATCATTGGGGAAATGCAAATTGAAACCCAAATGAGATATCACTACACATATACTAGAATGGCTAAGATTTAAAAAACTGACAATATTAAGTGCTAACGAGGATACAGAGCAACTGGAATGCTCACCATTGCTAGTGAGAATGGAAAATTACACAGTTTGGAAAACATGTTGGTAACATCCTGTAAGGTAATGATGCACTTGTCATTACTACCCAGCAATCCCACTTCTAGGAATTTATTTAAGGGAAATAAAAACACATATCCTCACAAAGACCTAAATATGATTGTTTATTTGTAATAACACCTAAATACCCTTGCACTGGTGAATGAATAAACAGATGGCAGATCCTCCCTACAATGAAACACCTGCTCCACATTGAAAAGCACAAACTACTGATTCATACAACAAATGGATGAATCTTACATGAATTTTTCTAAGGGAAAGACACCAGAACCAAAAGATTACATGTTGTATGGTTACATTCAGAGGCTATTCTGAAAAAGGCAAAGCCAACTAATGAAAAAACAGATCAGGGAATTCCCTGGTGGTCCAGTGGTTAGGACTCCACACTTTCACTGCCAAGGGCCCAGTTTCAATCCCTGGTCGGGGAACTAAGGTCCTGCAAGCCACGTGGTGCAGCCAAAAAAAAAAAAAAAAAAATCAGTGGTTTCCAGGGGTTCGGTAGGGGAGAGGGGCTGACTAGTTAGGGCCAACACAAAGGGATTCAAGAGATGATAAAAGCGGTCTGTATTACAATCGTGGTGGTGGATACATGATTATGATTTTGTCAAAACTACATACAACAGAAAAAAAAAATTCTACTGTATGTGAGTTTCTAAAAATCAATCAAGGTTTGAAGGTAACACACCCAGAAAATAATACAAACTGTAAAAAACAAAATGTGACTGCATTACAAATTAATAAGGTAACTCCCATGAAGGGGACAAGGAAGAAAACTAACCTAAGTAACTTTGGAAACTGTATTTTGAATGGATATTATAAGGTTAAGACAAAAAGAACTATACACTGATATTATACCCTAGTTAGTATTTTTTTTTCTCATACATGTATGAGTTAACAATTCTAAAAATACTTTACATGTATTCTAGGGTTGAACAAATAAATAAACGTATTATATATAATAAAAGCCAAGTTTCTCCTATTGAAGAAGTTACAAATAAGGAAAGGAGAAGGGTAGAATGAGCCCTGTGGTGTTGTATTGAAATTAGAGGCATCAATATAAATGCATGCGATTTTAAAAATTAGCTGACATGGGAGAGAAGCAGAGACAGAGTTTTCTGTGAACCCATAGGTTAATATATATTCATGTAGTTCCACTCTCTTTCCACTAAAAGGGCTTAGAAGCAATAAAATCTCAATAGCAATGAGCATACCCAGTGCCTAGATCTTGGCTTCTAAATACCATCCTTTAATCAAAAAAAGCCAGGGCTTATTGGTGAAGTAGCTACTTCCATGGCTAGAGCAAGAAAAACACAAGACAAACCTATAATGTCTTGTGATAACAGAACACAAGTGCTGAAGAAAGAACAGAAGCAGAAGCCAATCTGAGAAAGTTCCCCATAGCCAAAACTGGAATAACTTGAACAACAAAGTAAATGGTAACTGTACTGGATTATAATCAATAGAATAAAATAAGAAAATATCCATGAACCCATACAGGTGTAAATAAGTAATCAAATAAGTAAATAAATGGTGGAGAAACGACAGCTATTCCCTACAGGAGAATTCCAATTAACAGAAGCAAAAGAAATGAGGAAAATGGAAAATAACCAACAGTAATGACTGTAGACAAGATCCACAGATGAATGTTAAAATTGGATGGTGAAAGTTTGAGGAGAAATAGGGTATTTGAATAGTCTAAAAGTATATTCCTCAAGATATATGACTATATATACAGAATAGAATAAAATAAAATTAGGATAGGATAAGATAGGATAGGGTAGGGTAGCGTAAGGTAGGGTAGGGTAGGGTAGGGTAGAGTAGAATAGGATAGAATAGAATAGAATAGAATAGAATAATAGTAACTACTTTGAAGAGAGTTGGCAGTCCTCAACCAACTAATCAAACACCCAGTAATAAGTCATATCAACATCACGTATCCCCTGCACTACAAAAGGGCCATAATTTCTGTGGTGGTATTGCCAAAAATTCAGAACCTCAGTAAAATCTGAGAAAACATCAAACCAACCCAAACTGAAGGACGTTCTACAAAATGACTGACCAGTACTACTCAAAAGCATCAAGGTCCTGAAAGACAAAGAAAGACTGAGGAAGAGTCCAGATTGGAGGAAGGAGACTTGACAGCTGAACCCAATGTGGGGCCCTGGATTGGAAAACATTGGTCAAAAAACTGGTGAAAACCAAATAAAGTCTGTAGTTTACCTAACAGTATTATGCTGATGTGAAGGTCTTGGCTTTGGTAACTATACCACACGTATGTAAGATGTTATATTACATTAGAGAAACCTGTACTAATTTTGCTACTTTTCTGTAAATCCAAAAATATTTCAAAATAAAGTTAAAAAATGCAACGACAGACTCTTAAGAAATAACGGTAATATTTAAAGTTATCCTGTGCAGCCAACACCAAACTCAAACAGAAATCCCTATTCTCAAATTCCTTTTATTATTGGAAAGTAAGAAGAATAAAAGAATGGAACACATTTCATTCAAGAATTTTAAAAATATGCACATATAGATGTACATCCGTAAAAGAAGAAAGGAATGATGATAAGAGCAAGTATCAATAAACTGAAAAAAAGAAAAACAGACTAATGCTAAATGAATCAAAAGAGAAAACACAAGCACACAATTTAAAGTCGAAGAAAGGGATGTTAACATTTATATCCATTTATAGCCATGGATAGAGAGACAGTTTTTTAAATCCTAAACAAATGTTGTGTATTAACCTTTTATTTTAATGAGTGGAAAATATTCTAGGAAAACATAAATTATGAAAATTGACACAAAATGCATAGGAAAGTTAAAAAGCCTAATAACAATAGAAGAAGTAGTTTAAAAAACTTGTTAAAGACCTACACAGAAAGAATCAGTCTTTTTTTTTTTTTTTGCGGTACGCGGGCCTCTCACTGCCGTGGCCTCTCCCGTTGCAGAGCATAGGCTCCAGACGCGCAGGCTCAGCGGCCATGGCTTACAGGCCCAGCCGCTCCGCGGCATGTGGGATCTTCCTGGACCGGGGCACGAACCCGTGTCCCCTGCATCGGCAGGCGGACTCTCAACCACTGCGCCACCAGGGAAGCCCAAGAATCAGTCCTTATTTATGAATGAGTTCTTTCAAATGGTCAAAGAATAGTGAACTCTTATATCAATTAAACAGTTTTAAGAGCATAGAAAAACATAGAGAACTTATCAACTCATTTTCTAAAATTAGAATGAGTCTGACGACATAAACCTGGTAAAGTATAAAAATAAAATGTTCATTTTACATATATAATTACTATCTCAGAGAGTTCCAATTCCCTCTTGTAGAATTTTGTTCAATTCCTTTCAAATTTAGAGACTGAGAAATATAGAAAACAGAATAAAAATAAATTTTAAAAATATTTGAGTCATTCTTTTTTTACCGCATTCTCTCTTAACTATTACACCATTTGTCCTGGGGAGAGGCCTTATACATTCCTTATAATTCTTGTTCTGGATGCATCTTAGGAAGCCCCAGTCTTCTTGGTGTTTTTTCCGTCTCAGTATTTTTCTATTTTTACACATTCATGCCAGCCTCACTTTTCCCCCTGTCCTTTGTATTATGCCTCTCCTTACAGCTCTTGTACGTGTTCTTTTAAAAATGTGAATTAGGGACTTCTCTGGTGGTGCAGTGGTTAAGAATCCACCTGCCAATGCAGGGGACATGCGTTTGATCCCTGGTCCAGGAAGATCCCACATGCCGCGGAGCAACTAAGCCCGTGCACCACAACTACTGAGCCTGCGAGCCACAACTACTGAGACCACGTGCCACAACTACTGAGACCGTGCACCTAGAGCCCGTGCTCCACAACAAGAGAAGCCACCACTGTGAGAAGCCTGTGCGCCGCAATGAAGAGTAGCCCCTGCTCGCTGCAACTAGAGAAAGCCCGCGCACAGCAATGAAGATCCAATGCAGCCAAAAATAAATAAATAAATTTCTAAAAAAAAAAATTTCATGATGCTGTGCCTTGGCATGGCTATTAAAAAAAAAGTCAAAAGATTTTTTTTAATGTGAATTAATCAGAAAGTCTAGCCACACTGATTTTTATGGATGTCTCCCCTTTTCTTCATCAAAAAATCATTCATAATTATATCATCAGAATTTACTTTTTGAGAGTATTTCATCCTTTGTGGATTAAAGGGGCAGTAGAGTCCCTTATAATGATTTCAGGTTTTGGAATAATGGCTCTTTTTTCTGTAAAGCTTTTGAAATATGAAGACCATGGGGCTAGGATGTGTGTTTTACTGGGTCTAGGCTTCCCTTTGGTGCCTGTGAGATGACATACTTTCTTTCTTCCAAAGCTTTCAATTCTGCTTAACCAAGAATTCCACCCAAGTTGATCTGAAATAGCAGTTTCACTCTAACTTTTCAAGAAAAGGGGTTTGCCAAATCTTGATTTTTTTAAAGCAAGTCTTCCCACTTCATATTTTTCATGTATGAAGCAAGCCTCAGCTGGAATCCATTCCTCTTACACTAGTACTAAGAGTGTTAAACAAGACAACTCTAAGTTAGAGAACTCACTAGTCCTCAGGAAGATCTCGTACAAAACTAACAAAGCTCCAAAGACTGTTTGCCATGTGCCAGTTTCAGTGCCCCATAGACATGTGTGATGGGGAGACATATGAGCACACAGTTCCTCCCCCCAACCCCGGGGCTCCAGTGAGCAGCAGGGCCATCGTGGAGGATGGGAGACCCCCGTGACAAGTCTTAAACACGAAGACAAAGGATGAAGCACCAACCAGTCAGTCTCTGGGGTCACAGAGAGCCCAGGAGTTTCAAAGGCCTAAGTTGTGAAATTGCATCCCATCCTTGCTGGAGAGAAGCCGCAGGAAAACAGGAGGACGGCTGCCAAAGTAATGAGAGCAGGACATCCAGACCCCTGAGCCCAAGAGGGTGACTCTCCTGCTGCAGCAGCCTCTGAGCCAAATGACAAGTGGGGGACTTCCCTGGTGGCGCAGTGGATAAGACTCCACCCTCCCAATGCAGGGGGCCTGGGTTCGATCCCTGGTCAGGGAACTATATCCCACATGCATGTTGCAGCTAAGGAGCCCACGAGCTGCAACTTAGGAGCCTGCCTGCTGCAACTAAGACCCCACACAACCAAATAAATAATTTAAAAATAAATAAATAAATAGTAAAAGAAAATAAATGACAAGTGGGTACCGGCATCATTAGTTTGATTTTATTTCCCCTTACCTTCTTCCTTCCCCCTGCCTGCTTCCAAACAAGTTGCTAAGCCCTTAGTGGGGTCTCTTTTAAAAAGTTTTTTTAAGGTACAAGAAAAAAAAGATAAAGTGACACATCTGTGTACCCACTATCCAGAATTAATAAATGTTAACTTTTTGCCACGTTTGCTTCCGAACTTTTTTAAAACAGTAGGAATAAAACATTATAGAGAGAGCATCCTTTGTTCCCATTTCCAATGCTTTTCCTTACCCTTTCCAGAGAAAATTACACAGATACATATAAACATATATACATGCACAGATATGTATGTATGAACAATATTATGTTTTGTGGGTTTTTTAAATCTATATAAATGTACCATATAACACATTCCTCTCTCTCTCCCTCACTTTCTCTCATATATATATGTATGTGTATATATGTGTGTGTATATATGTACATATATGGATAAACTATAGATAGATAGATAGGGAGATGGATGGATGGGCAGACGGAGGGAGATACATACATACATACATAGGTAAACAATACACATAACGCTTTCTGGTTTTACTGAAATGTAAATAAATGTATCCTATGGAACACGTACCTTCTTTTTCTCTCAGCATTGTGTTTCTGGGATGTGTAGATACGTGGGTACGTCCCGCCCTGGTTCACTCACTACTCTTCCTTTGTGGAACCCGGAGCATGAGTTACCATAGTATATCCAACCACCCCCTGTTGACAGGCATTTGTGCTGTTTCCAGGCTTCCCGATTACACACAGTGCCGTCAGGAGTGAGTCTTCCAGGACCCGTCTGGGGGAGTGAAGCGTCTAGACCTAGAAGTGGAATTGCTCATCCAGAGAGGAGGTCAGCACACCAGATAGGAAATATTTTAGGTTTTTAGGTCTCTGTCACAGCTGCTCAGCTCAGCCCCTGTAGCATGAAAGAGCCGTGGACAAAGCGAGTGAGCGCCCTCGCGCTTCAAGGAAACTGCCACCTCTGTCCCCAGCGAAAGCACCGTCAGCATCACCCCCCATGGCCAAACAGCTCCCCAAAGCGGTGCACACTTAGCCTTCCCCGCTGTCCTGCTTCCACATGTTTTCCCTTCATAGTTTCTTGCCTTGGAGATGTTTGCAGAGCTGCAAATAGAAGTTGCTTGGGTCAACAGACCCTCATGTGTTTTAGGAGCCGGAATTCATTGAAATGATTGCAGATGCTTGGGGTTCAGAGAGAAGAGGTAGGTGGGGGAGGGGGGGAGCTTTGAAGTCCACCAGAAGAGAAGAGGAGAGATTTTGCCCAGACTGTGGTCAGTTGCTCCTTGAGCAGGGGGCGCCCTCTCAGTCCTCTGGGGCAGGATGCAGCAGGACCGCAGAGGGGTGGCTGGCAGGCTGCCCAAGAAGGTTCCCACCCTCCAGAAAGCACAGCACTGGCAGAGGTGCTGGACTTCAAAAACCATGTGGACATAAGGGTGAACATCCCAGTCATCACCCGGGAGGGGATAGGAAGAGACGGCCACACACCACCCACCAGCCCCGATGATCTGGACAGTTGACCGTCCAGGATTATTATACAACCTGGAGGAGGAGAGAAGGAAGAATCCCCAGTTTAAAAATGTCCTTGGAAAATTTTTTTTCTTTTTTTTTTTTTTTTTTTGCAGTACGCGGGCCTCTCACTGTTGTGACCTCTCCAGTTGCGGAGCACAGGCTCCGGACGCGCAGGCTCAGCGGCCATGGCTCACGGGCCCAGCCGCTCCGCGGCATGTGGGATCTTCCCGGACGGGGGCACAAACCCGTGTCCCCTGCATCGGCAGGCGGACTCTCAACCACTGCGCCACCAGGGAAGCCCCCTGGAAAATTATTTTAAAGGTAAAGAAAGAACTCATATTTGCACACCCGAATCTCACCCACTGCAAGGGAATTCAACTAGGAATCTTCTCCCCTGTGTCTTTTGTTTATACAGATGTTAAAAAAATCCTTCAAGGCTGTGTTCCTTCCTCACCTTCCCCAGAGAGCCATCTTTAAGGACGCCAGCTAGAGTTCTACCTTCTTTTGCTGAACATTTATCGAGTATAGAATAATAGGATGGTTAAGAAGGGGAACTCCAGAGTTACCCAGGTCTGCATTACAATTCTTCTTCCTCCATGTACTGTTAAAAAACAAAATTCAAGTGAGTACATTTTAAACATCTTACTGGCTTTATTCAATAATTCATGAATCAAACATCATCCTACCGAGCAGAGAGAAAGAAGCTCTGAGGAGCTGTACAAAATGAAAGACTTTTACGGGCAGAAGGGAGCAGGACATGGAAGTTGTACTCAGCAAAAAGCGGGTTGGTTATCGCGAGGTCACTTCCCTTTAGGGGATGCAGGGGTCCACCAGGCAGATGACCTCACTGGTGCTGATCAGGGGATTCCTGATTCCCTGGTTTAAGATTCCATTTCCGGGAGAACCAAAACTGTAATTAAGTCACGGTTTAGTGATGTGGGGCTTAGCATAAGTGACTCCATTTGTGGCCTGTTGTCTTGTGTCTAACAACACCCTCTGGAATGTGGACAACTTAACCTCTCTGAGCCTCTGTTTCTTCATCTTCAAAAACTGGGAGAACAATAGAATCTATCTCATAGGATATGATAATTAAATGAGAAGTGTCAAATATTTAGAACATAGCTATTCCCTCCCACAAAATGATTTATTTATTCTTGGACATTATTGCACTTATTATCTGTGGCACGTATTTCAGTATTTTATTGCATATTGCCGTGAGAGCAGTTACCTCGTTGTATTATAATTATGTGTGTGTATTTGTTCTTTCCCTTCACATGATGAAAAACTCCAGGGCGAAATTTTGTTTTATTCATCTTTCTATTTCTAGTGCATGGTGCATAGTAGGGAGTCATTACATGCTTGCTAAGTAAGTGACTTTATGAAAAAGTTGACTAACGTTGCCTTGTGCTTTTGGCTCATGCATCAATCAAATGTAAGGGTAAAAAAAGATTTTTCAGAATCCTAAGGTATCAGAAAGTTTACCTCCTACAAACCTATTCTTAGAAAATTACTCGCAAAGCGAGAGAATAAACCAGGAGAGAAAAAGATGTGGAATCTACAATGAATCCAACCCAGAAGAAGAGTAAAGAGAATTCCCGGGATAAGAGCATTAAGCTGAAATCACAACCAATTCAGGGGGAGAGTGAATCTGAGGAGGGGGGCAGAGTAGGAGAAATTGATGGAATAATTCTTATGATTGAGAACTGGAGAAATTTTGGTAATATAATAAAGGCAATTAATGGGATAGAAAAAAAGGAGACCCCATTTGAACTTGAACTTACAGAAAGATTCTCCTTTGAGTATTGAGATTATCATATTCTACACATATTAATGGAAATGTCATCATAGCACATTGCTTGGTTCTGCAAAGAATAGTAATTATATTATCCAGAAGAAGATAAACGCTGTGGATGAGTTTTCAACTTTTAGAATCAATTCCAGCCAAATCATGGGAGGCAACCTTGCTTACATAACAAAATGCAAACATTATAAACCTTGATAATAGAAACATAAAGCTTTTGTGCATAAAGTTTAGGAGGTAGACAGGACCACTGGTAAAGTATGGGGAAGGCAAATTACCAGTGCAGAATGGAGATGTCTTGTGGTTGCTAGAAAAAGAACTGGGAATAAAAGGATAATGTTTGAATATGCAGATGTGACTAAAGGAGGAGTGGTTGAAGATATTAATACACTACACTTGGGGGATAGGATTGGTGATGATAAAAGTGACAAAAATCCTTATCTATCAAGCAGAAAGACAACAGTCAACAATTGGAGTGGACTCCAGAATTGGTTACATAAATGTACTCTTTATCTGTATAGAGACAACACCCCAAAAAACAGATACACACACACGCATGCATGCACGCATGCACACACACACGGACATATCTGTTAATAAAGGAAGAAATTAAGGTCAACCATAAAATACAATGCTTTTTTAAAATTAAAGTAGGGAACGTAAATAATATGCTGACATCATGAGTTTTGCTGGGATCCTTCCTACTTGGGTGAAAGCTACTCTCTTCATCAAAATCTGGGAGTCGGGGCAAGGGAGGGCAGGGCCAGGATGGAAAATGAGAGCACAGGAGGCAGGCGGACAGACCAAGTCAGGCGAAAACTGCCCCTTCATGGGGAGAGGCTCCCAGCCGGATGGACCACAAGTTGAATCAGGGATAAACGTTGGAATGGACGGTAACCAGGAATGAGAGGTCTAGCATTTTGTAATTTCCGAAGAATTCCAGTTAAATTCCCTTTCGCTTCAGTAAACAAGATGAAAACCGCTGCCCGCCATGTGTGTGGTCTCCGTGGCACCCAAGAGTCAAGGTCACAGCCAGGACATTAAAAGGGAAGCCCAGCAGCTGCTGACGTCCCAGGTGCTGAGAGCAGAGGGCAGCACGCCCTCTACTGGCCTCCTGGGGGGACTGCCACTCGGAGGCTTGGAGGATGAGCCCCCAGCTTGGAGATGGGCACCTGAAGCCAGGAAACCTTTTGGACAGCAAGTTTTTCGGCTAGTAGCAAACAAGATAACGCCTTTCTCTACCAGGAAATTCCATTAGGGAAGGGGAAACAAAAAGCTGAAACCATCTTCACAGCCAACTAGAAATTTTGCAGAGAAATGATTTTTTTTTTAAATGATTGTAAAACTTGGTTAGAATTATCATCATCATAACCTCTTTTATTTGCCGGGTGACAGGCAGTTTGCAAACACTTTGACATCATCTCATCATACCCTTAGGAAGTACTGTTTTCCTCCTTTACAGGAAACACAGGCATCCCGAAAGCATAACAACATTGCACAACTCAGGTCCCGCATCAACTCCAGGCATGACCTTTAGTTTTGTCCCCGCTGTACCGTCCAACCCAAAGGCCCTAAGAACAGCCCAATAAATGAGGAAATGTTCGTGACCGCCCCTCAGATTCACAGTGGTTGTGTAAGCACAGAACCCTGTGTAAGCACAGAACCCCCCGAATGGACTGAAACCCAAGGGTTCACCCCGTTTACTCCACCCTCAGGGAGTCTCACTAGGAAGAAGAAACGAGCCCAAGGTCTTTGGGATTTATGGATTATTCACATGCTCCCACATGCGACCCACACCTTCCCTGCTTTATGGCATCACAGGAGAGTTCATAAAAGAAGCAGGCTTTACTTCTCAGCAGAGTTGCATGTTTTGCAATTACAAATAGGAAAGGGGAGCTTGCATGAGTGAATGGGCTGGCTGCACTTTTTCCCAGTACCCACAAGTTAAACTTTTGACACCCAAGTCACCCTGCTGTTTCAACCAGGAAAGCCTGGTTGGAGCTGGTGAGACAAGAACGTCAGTAGCAGATGAAGCAAAGCCCTCTTGTCTTAGCCCAGCGAGGTGGTGAGCCCCTTAGCACCTTGTCAAACACTAAATTTAATCCCAGTTTTATTTTCGAATCGCTTTTTAAAAATACAGTAACCATTAAGCAGTGGGGGAAAGGTCCTTTTAAAATGATTTATTATGTGTTAACAGCTAAAGAAAACCTAAACAATGTCTCCATAAAGACCCACGATCACGTTTTTAATTAAAAGCCACAACTTTTAATGGAAAGCATAATATGCCCATTCATTTCAGGGTGCCGGTGGCAACTGGGCCATCCAGCATTGGACTCGGGGGAGAACAGCAGCTTCCATTCCCACCTCAAGGTCTTCTGCTAAAGAAAATAACGATAAAGTCAGATCCCTTTAAACCTTGAGTTTGGGCATTTCAACCCAGAAAAAGGACACATTTTGTTTCACTACAGAGACGTTTATTACTGTTTCTGAAGTGCCCACAATAGCTCACTCAGTGCTCTGAGTAACTCAGACACCCCCGGAGTTTTAATATGTGTCTAGGTGGTTCTAAATGTGACCCGGGACATTCCTGCCGGTGCTCTGGGGAGGCTGTGCCCCCTGAGAAACAAATCATCACTCTCTCTTTCTGAAACTGGCCCCTTAAATGCTTTTTCTTCTCCAGATCTTTAGTTTAAGATTAAAATTTCATATTTCTACCATATGATCCAGCAATCCCACTCCCAGTCATATACCCAGAGGAAACATGGTCCAAAAAGATCCATGCACCCGAATGTTCATTGCAGCACTGTTTACAATAGCCAAGACATGGAAGCAACCTAAATGTCCATCGACAGAGGAATGGATAAAGATACAGTACGTATATACAATGGAATATTACTCAGCCATAAAGAAGAATGAAATAATGCCATTTGCAGCAACATGGATGAACCTAGAGATCGTCATACTGAGTAAAGTAGGTCAGACAGAGAAAGAGAAATATTGTATGATATTGGTTATATGCGGAATCTTTAAAAAAATGATACAAATGAACTTAATTATAAAACAGAAACAGACTCACAGACTTAGAGAATGAACCTATGGCTACCAGGGGAGAAGGCTGGTAGGGAGGGATAGTTAGGGAGTTTGGGATTGACATGTACACACTGCTATATTTAAAATGGATAACAAACAAGGACCTACTTATAGCACAGGGATCTCTTCTCAGTATTATGTAACAACCTAAGTGGGAAAAGAATTTCAAGAAGAATAGATACATGTATACGTAAAACTGAATCACTTTGCTGTAACCTGAAACCAACATAACATTGTTAATCAACTGTACTTCAATATAAAATTAAAAGTTAAGAAAATAATTAAAATATCATGATCGAAGAGAACAGAGCTGCGTCTGTTTGTATGGTCCTGCAGGGAAGTGTCGATAGTACCACCAGCATCGATTGGCTGCTTCCCACGTGCCAGGTTCTGCAAGGCTCTGTGATTAGAGCTTGACAGCATTATCTCACTTGATCCTGGTGACAGGGCAGTGAAAGGCTTATCACCCCCATTTGCAGGTGGGAAAACTGAAGCTTGGAGAGGGTGAGGAATTTGGTCGCTAAGCAGCATCACACACCACGGGCTGTGGATGGGTGGGGTGGGGTGGGGCTGGACCAATGTACGAGACCCAGTTCTTACACTCAAAGAGTTTTAGGTCTTGTTGGAAAGGTAGGACTTGAGCACATCGAAACAGAACCAGCCATACCAGACTGCAGCTGTAGGAAACCAATGGCAGCTAAAGGGACACAGAGCCCAGTCGCCCCTGGGTACCCATGGGGGATTAGTTCCAGGATCCCTGCAGACCCCCAAATCCACAGGTGCTCATGTCTCATATAAAATGGTGTAGTACTTGCATATAGCCTACACACATCCTCCTGTATACTTTATTTTTTAATTTTTAATTTTTATACTATTTGTAAAAGTTACTTTCCATTTACAGTCATTACGAAATATTGGCTATGTTCCCCGGGTTGTACAATACATCCTTGAGCCTATCTTACAGCCAGTAGTCTGTACTCTCCTACCCTTCTATTGCTCCTCCCCCACCACTGGTAACCACTAGTTTGTTCTCTATATCTGTGAGTCTGCTTCTTTTATGTTATAGTCACTAGCTTGTTGAATTTTTTAGATTCTACATATAAATGATATCATACAGTATTTATCTTTCTCTGACATTTCATTTAGCATAATGCCCTCCAAGTCCATCCATGTTGCCGCAAATGGCAAAATGTCATTCTTTTTTATGGCTGAGTAGTATTCCATAGTGTGTTTGTACGCGTGCGTGTATGCCACATCTTTATCCATTCAAGTGTTGATGTACAGTTAGGTTGTTTCCATGTCTTGGCTATTGTAAATAATGCTGCTATGAACATTGGGGTGCATATATCTTCTCGAATTAGTGTTTTGGGTTTTTTTTTTCTTTTTTTTTTTTTTGGATATGTACCCAGGAGTGAAATTGCTGGGTCATATCATAGTTCTATTTCTAGTTTTTTGAGAAACCTCCATACTGTTTTCCACAGTGGCTGCACCAATTTACATTCCCACAGTGTACAAATGTTCCCTTTTCTCCACACCCTCACCAATATTTGTCATTAGTAGACTTTCTCATGATGGCCATTCTGACAGGTGTGAGGTGACATCTCATTGTGGTTCTTATTTGCATTTCCCTGATAATTAGCGCTGTTGAGCACCTTTTCATGTGCCTGTTGGCCATCTGCACTTTAAATCACCTCTAGATTACTTGTAATACCTCATACAATGTAGTGCATATTTTGTACAGATGTACATAGTTGTAAATACAGTGTAAATTGGATGGAAATAGTTGCCTGTGTGTGGCAAATTTAAGTTTTGCTTTCGGGAACTTTCTGGAATTTTTTTTTGAATATTTTTGATTTTCAATTGGTTGAATCTGCAAATGCAGAACCCACGAACGTGGAGGGCTAATTGTATTGCTGAAGAAGTTCAGAGAAGGGAACACCTGCTCTGGGGTTTAAGATAGAGGGGAATTCAATCTTGACCTTTAAGGATACTCTGAATTTTAAAAAATAGAGTGGGGGCAGGTGGAGAAAAGGATAAAGTGAATTCTTGTAGAATTTTTATATATCAGTGCTTGCCTAACTTGGTTCTTTGTGCCACCTTGAGGATTTCTGCCCCCTGGGCACCCCAGGTACCAAATTCCTGCCTGGATAATCTACTACTGTTTCTCAATATTTTTCTTAAAACATATTACTTTTTAAACAAAAGATTTTAAAGGAAACTTTATATCGATGCTGCAATTTGAAAAGTAGAATCATTGAGCTGAAAGTAAAGAAGTAGCCCACAACAGTACATGGGATAAAAACAAAATAACGCTCTCAAGTTTAAAAATTGTAAAATAACAATAGAATAATACTAGCACTGAGAAACCTCAATATATTTTTTTAAACCTGAAAAGCAGTCCCTGTTAGATTCCTGTCCTATGTTTTCAGAAGGCTTGGCTGGGTGACCAGTATCAGAACAGACCTAGGCTTTCCTCAATTCACAGCAGCTTTGTTCCAGAGGCCAGGGCACACTGAAAACAGCCCACCTTTGCTCACCTGCCCATTTTCATATGGTCACTCTTGGAGAATCTTTCCCAAGCCATCCTCCCCAGCAGACATCTGCGATGCCCAGAGCGGGAAGCTGGGGGAAACCTATTGGATGTGGGGAAGTATAGAATGGCGATTCATCCTATCATTACTTCCAAATATACTGTGACAGCAGGTTAAGTTACAGAAGGTTTAAAATGTTGATGATGTTCTGAATAAAGTGGATATCCAAGGCTTTGTCTACCTAAACCTGAGCTTAAAAGCCTCAATGGAATCATGCACTTCAAGTGCAAGCTATATTGCTTTTTCTAAAACACATTAAAATTAATGCATAGAAATTCATACTAGAATCTTCTAGATCATCATTGGTTTGTGGATCACATTTTAGGCAAATACTAGAAACAAAGTTCCAGAGGAGAATCCTCCAGCTGGTCCTGCCCCAAAGAACCCATCTGGCCTTCCCACCACCTGCTCCAAATTCTTCTTCTTGGGATGCCTGAGACTTGCTTTGCCATTTGGTCCCAGACTAACTGCATCCAATACGGCATCTGTCTTTGAATCCAATAGCCCTCAAGAAGCATCTTTGCCATGTCAACACTGCCCTAGTCTTAATGCCTGAAATGTAGACAGTGTTCTTCCCTGCAGGCAGCCTGAAGGCCTCAGGGACAAAAATATATTTGAAAGTAAAAGGAGTGGGAACAGGGGTATTCTTTTTTTTGAAGTATAGTTGATTTACAACATTATGTTAGTTTCAGGTGTACATCAAAGTGATTCAGTGTTTATATATATATATATATATTTCTTTTTAGATTATTTTCCATTGTAGGTGATTATAAGATATTGAATATAGTTCCCTGTGCTATACAGTAAGTCTTTGCTGCTTATCTATTTTATATATAGTAGTTTGTTAATCCCACAGTTGTAATTTATCCTTCCCTCACTCCCTTTCTCCTTTGGTAACCATAAGTTTGTTTCCTATGTCAGTGAGTCTGTTTCTGTTGTGTGTATAGACTCATTTGTATTATTTTTTAGATTCCACATATAAGTGATATCATACAATATTTGTGTTTCTCTAACTTCACTAAGTATAATATTCTCTAGGTCCATTTGCTGCAAATGGCATTATTTCATTCTTTTTATGGCTGAGTAATATTCCAGTGTGTGTGTGTGTGTGTGTGTGTGTGTGTGCACGCGTGTGTATACCACATCTTCTTAAGCCAATCTGTTGATGGGCCCTTGTGTTGCTTTTATGTCTTGGCTATTGTAAATAGTGCTGCTATGAACATTGGAGTGCATGTATCTTTTTGAATTAGAGTATTCGTCTTTTCTGGACTATTATCCTGGGGTGGGATTGCTGGGTCATATGGGAGCTCTATTTTTAGCTTTTTAAGGAACCTCCATACTGTTTTCCATAGTGGCTGCACCAACTTACATTCCCACCAACAGTGTAGAAGGGGGAACAGAGGTATTTGATCATCATTCGGATAAAATGCCTATTCGGCTACTTTCATCCTTCCCCGTTCAACCTAACTGACACATTAAACCTCCACCACATTAAGCAAAGTTTCGACCCCTATCCTAGGCCCATGTTTCAGTTTCCTTGGTCTCCTTGATCCAAGACGGGCCTAATGAAGGCTGCAGTGGCAGCTGTGGTATAAGGGCTCCGGAAGAAAGTGGGCTGGTCGGGTGATCAAGTGCTCCTCTCTGACGATGCCCACTCACACCCTTCCTGACACCATCTTGCCCGCTGCTGACTTTGAACTTAGTAGGTTAAGTCCTTGCAGAGCTCTTCATAGGCTACAGCTGCCTTGCCCCACCCTGTATCCCAGGGCTCTCCCACCTCCCATCTCCCTGCTAGGGAACAGCCTATTCAGAGTATGGAAGGCAAGTTCTGTAAACCCACTGTGCTCTAGAGCATTCGTCTGAAGTCCGATGCTAGTTGGAATTTTCAGACACTGTCCTCCTACGTATCTTTAGAAGGAACTTTGGTGGTTTAATCTCATCCAATGCTGTGGGGGTTGTTTGTTTTGCCGCACTGCTTGTGGGATCTTAATTCCTCTACCAGGGATTGAACACGGGCCCGGTAGTGAAAGCATGGAGTCCTAACCACTGGACTGCCAGGAAATTCCCTCCACTGCTATGCTTTTAAACCAAATTAAGTAAACAACTATATGCCAGTTACTGCTCTGGGTGCTGAAAATACCATCCGTAGCCAAAATAGTCTCTACTGGGCAGTAATTCATCATCTTAAGGGGAAAAAGGCATTTTTGTGTTATTTACTTGTTTATTTGTCTAAACTACAAAGTGCCCTCAGAACAAAAAAGCAAGAGAAATTACACGTGTTTGGAAGATTCAAGTCCACCCCATGGACCTGAGGGTCCACCCCATGGCTAATGGTCCCTCTCCACAGGGGGCAGGGGGCCATGTGACCCTGGCTTCAAGGGTCACAGACCAGGAAGGGGCACACATTACATGAGAGGACGCACCCATGTTGAAACCAGAAATTATGGGTTGAATTAACAGAAGGACAGAAAGCAGTATAAACCCAAAGCTGAAGGACTGTGATGGAGAGAAGGACCACAGTGAGGCTAGTGATGGCTGTGATGGGCTGTGTGCAGGCAATGCCCCAGAGATGAGGTCAAGAGAAAGGCAAAGATAATTATGCACCCAGTGAGAGAGGGAGAGAATTCAGGAGGGAGAGAGGGAGGGAAGAAGAAAGTCATAGAAAGTGGCCATTTCGTCCTGGTAGCTGTCAGCTCCTTGCTCATAGTTACCATGAATCCCGCTATCACAGCCGCCCTGTCCCGAGGGACACGTGAATTTATTTAGGATATACTTTGCCTTTTCTTTCAGTAGTTTGCACCCAAAAGAACACTGCTTAGAACATAAGTCAGAGAGGCGACATTTAAACCAGATACGAAAGAGGAATAGCAGTTGGACAGGAAGAAGAAAGAGTAGCACATGCAGCCTAAGAAAACACTCGTGTGCACAGAGGTCTAAAGAAGTTTCTGTCCTGAGTGGTTTACACAGTATGACTTTCGGTCCCGGGAGGGGTACGGGCGTGGAGATCTCACAAGGTATTTTGCACAGCTCTCCTTTGTCTGTCTACCTGCCCAGCTGGTTCCAGAAGATAAGCTGCACTAAGGCGGGATTCTAGGCTCAGGACAGGAACCAGGGCATGATTGCACAGGCAGCTGTCTTTAGCAAAGTTGTCTCAGAGTCCAAACAGAACCTCGTACACGAATGTTTACAGCAGCGGTATTCACAAGGGCAAAAGGTGGAAGCAGCCCAAATGTCCATCAGTGGATGAGTGGATAAACAAAATGTGATCTGTCCGTGCAATGGAATATTTCTCAGTGAAGTGAGAAATATTGTGAAGTGCTTACACGTGCTATAATATGGATGAACCTTGAAAACATTACGCCAAGTGAAGACAGCCAGACACAAAAGGCCTCTTGTTATATAATTTGTTATATAATTGTTATATTATTCCATGTATATACCCAGGATAGGCAAGTCCATAGAGGCAGAAAGCAGATTAGGGGCTGCCAGAGGGTAAAGGGAGGGAAAAATAGAGTAACTACTAATGGTTAAGGGTTTCCATTTGGGACAGTGATAAAGGTCTGGCACCAGAGAGGGGTGGTAGTTGCTCACCATTGTGAATGACACACTTGAATATGGTTAAAATGGTAACTGTTATGTGTATTTTATCGCAGGTTTTAAAATGCAAAAGATAGTTTTTAAAGTGGGCAAGGGGAGAACTAGACCTCACTGTGGGTTCGGGGGAAAGCCCTCCGGAGCACGCAGACAGCAGAGCCACAGGGAAGGGGGTCGTGCTCCCTGATCTTCTAACCAGACCAACCTGTTTCCTGCAGCAGCTAAGCTCTGCTAAGAAGTTGTGTCACACTGGTGGAGGGATGGGTGAGGTTTGAAAGACTCAGACTTGGGTTCAATCTTCACTCTGCCCCTCTTGAGATATTTGACCTTTGACCTTTCAAAGATGTCCACGCTGTCTTTGAGCCCTTAACCAATCACACAGGATGCCCCCAGGCCCCCCAGGCCAAAGGCCTCCATCAGGGCACAGACCTTCTCTTTCTCCCACTGTGAATCCTTCCCCCTCCTCTGCCTGCCTTGGAGTCTCTCCAGACTCAAGAGCCAAGGCCACCCCCTTCCCAGGGCATGGTCAGCGTGAAGAAGACCTTTGCTGTCCCGTTTGGTTGGCCTTCATCACAGTCCTTAGACGTGATCTGGACCTGAGTTACCTACCTGAGGGCCACGGGCATCCTCCTGAAAGACCTCTCGTCACTCCGAGTCAGGTTGGATTCTGTGAGTTCGTCTTCCTTAGAGTGCCCTCTCCTCTCTCCAAAACCAAGAAGGCAGTCTTTCCGCTCAAGATCTACGGAGCCTTCCCGAGACTCCTCTGAAATAAAAATAGAGAAGTTCAGAAAGCACCGAGCCTGGAGCAATTAAAATAACAGGAGGGGAAAACTGTCAGTGTCATCCGATTTCCAGAAGATGTAGAAGGGATGCCAGAGTGTTGACAGGTGAAGCAGACAAACAACGCACAGCTGAAAGCGGCGGCGTGGAGCCCGAAGTGAGGGGTTCAGAGCAGATGGGAGACCCCCGAGTGGGGAAGGGTGGTGTAAAATGTGATGCCCAAAACAGAGGGGCTCGTGACGGTCTGTGTGTGCTGGATCTGTTAGCACCAGTACCCGCACCCCGTAGGCAGAGCTCAGGCAGCTAATGTTATTCCCCCAGAAACAAACAAACAAAAAAACAAACAACAAAAAAAAAGCCTGAACGTCTCTTTTTCTAAAAAACCAAAAATACTTGTTAAAAATATTAAATGTAGTAAAAGTGTCTTTAGAAAAACTGATTTCTTTAAAATTTCTTTAAGCCCCCCAGATTGGCCTCACTCCCCTCGCAGGGGATGCTAGAATTGCAGATTCGCTCAAAGCGGGATTGATTTTAAAAGAAACCAACCTATATTTTAGGAAATGAGCTTTATGTAGGTTGGTCCCTTATCCCCAGCCTGTACCTAAGCTGTTTCTTCTACTTGGAGTTCAGGCAAGTCCAAGCACCTCTGACACAATTTAGGGGCTGCTGGTCAGGGTGGATTATCATCAAGCCCGAGGTGGGTCCCAGGTTGAAATAAATCAAAGGGAAAAGTGTCAGGGAGACAGTGTGACCTGGTGACAGGACTTCCTGACCAGAGGAGAGAAATTGTACGGCAAGGTGCTATTGGTTGTCCTGTCGTTCAGACTCATGCCTGGTTTTCAGAGACAAAGTAAATCTCCACGCTCTGTTTTCATGGAAAGCTCCCAATATACTCCCGTGTGGGAAGCACAGTTTTGCCACCCTCTGTAAAAAAATTAATAAACTGAAACCTCACTTAAATAGAGTTGAGAGACCAGCAGGGGGAGCTCTCATGCCCTGTAAGGATGGCAAAACCCAATAGGAAGAAGAAAGACTCCTCTTCTTTCCTGGCCAGGACTCAGCCAATGACAAGCCACGGACTCTTTGTTTACTATCACCTGCCAACTTCCGTTCCCCTCTATAAAAGTGTTCTCCATCCCTTGCTGTGTGGGGACTTATACGTGGCTCACCATGGTTGCAGACCCCAAATGGCAATTCTCTGCTTATCCCCAATAAACCCATCTTTGCTGGAGAAGTATCTGGCGTTTTATTTGTTAGGGGAAACACTGACTGAAACCTCCTGCCCTGGCCAGGCATGATAGTAACCACTTGCACGAGTTACTTTACGACAGGAGGTCCTGGTAAAGAACTGGAACTAACAAGCTACCATCAACCGGAAGAATTCGGGAAAGGGCAAAACGAGAGAGGAGATGCCAGCCCATATGTCCTACCAACCTCCCAGAATCCTTCTCACCGGAATCCATCTTGGCTGAGTGATGTGTGCACCACCAGGAAGGACCCTGAGTCAGAATGGCCAGAGACAACCCGGAAACTAATCCCAACACCATAAAACCTGAGACTGTGAGCCACGTGGCAGAGCAGTTCTCCTGGGTTCCCTGACCCTGCTGCTCTCTGCCGGGCGCCCCTTCCCAATAAAGTCTCTTGCTTTGTCAGCACGTGTCTCTTGGACAATTCATTTCTTTTATTTTTATTTATTTTTGGCTGTGTTGGGTCTTCGTTGCTGCGCGTGGGCTTTCTCTAGTGGTGAGCAGGGGCTACTCTTCGTTGCGGTGTGCGGGCTTCTCATTGTGGTGGCTTCTCTTGTTGCGGAGCACGGGCTCTAGGCATGTGGGCTTCAGTAGCTGTGGCACGTGGGCTCTAGAGCGCAGGCTCAGTAGTTGTGGCGCAACGGGCTTAGTGGCTCCACGGCATGTGGGATCTTCCCAGACCAGGGCTTGAACCCATGTCCCCTGCATTGGCAGGTGGATTCTTAACCACTGAGCCACCAGGGAAGTCCCAACAATTCATTTGAGTGTTAGACAAGAGCCCACTCTTGGGCCCTGGAAGGGGTCCCCCTTCCTGCAACATATTTGCTTTAGGTCAACACCCGTAAGGAAAGGAGGTTATCACAGAGGGAAAGGAGCAATCTCCCCACTTTAGTTGCCTCAGCCCCTTTAGGAGCCCTGGAGTGGCAGTAGCGGCTAGACCCAGGGGAACCCACGATGGAGCACCCAGCTGAGGAAGCAGTGCTTGGAGAGCAGAAGGAAGGAAAAGGCCAGTGGATGCCTCACTGTGCCTGAGTATCCTTGCTGATGAGCATGCTCTAGAAACCCGAGGAATCGAGTGCTGGGGCAAACCCAGCACACAGAGGTTATGAATTAGATTAATAACAACAGTCAATATTTTATATATATATATAAGCCTGCCTAAGTCAAATCTGATCATCTGCTTATTTCAAGAAAAACTATCTGTAATCAAATTTCTATGCAAAAAGAATTTTAATAGCTCCACAGAGCTTTGTTATGGAATAAATTAATTCCTCTGTTAAAATGATCTTGCAGAATTCAAGTCTATAAACTAGATGAAGATGTTTCAGATAAAAGGAAACTTTATTCACGTTTGCAAAATAACTATTTGCTACTTGTTCATTAATGATAAATGACCTTCATTCACTCATTGCCTCATCTCGCTTGTATCCTCATCTCGCTTTCTCATCTTGCTTATATCCTCCCAAAATTGACAATTAAGTGTCATGGGCAAAAGCAAGTCTGCAGAGCCGTGTTGCAAAAACGAGAACCCTATTTCTGCAAAGTGAACTTGGAGGTTCTGATTCCTTTTGTCTTCCATGTCTCCCTTGTAAAACAGAGGTATATAAAAATACTTCATCAAAGGATTGCGAAGAAGGGTAAAAGAGTTAACAGCCTGGTGCTTAATGAGCAGTCAATAAAGGTTATCAAAATCATTAGCATTGGGGTTTCCCTGGTGGCGCAGTGGTTACCCTGCCAATGTGGGGGACATGGGTTCGAGCCCTGGTCCGGGAAGATCCCACATGCCACAGAGCAACTAAGCCCGTGTGCCACAACTACTGAGCCCACGCACCACAACTGCTGAAGCCCTGCATGCCTAGAGCCTGTGCTCCACAACAAGAGAAGCCACCGCCATGAGAAGCACACGCACCGCAACAGAGTAGCCCCCGCTCGCTGCAACGAGAGAAAGCCTGTGCGCAGCAGTGAAGACCCAGCGCAGCCAGAAGTAAATTAATTAATTTTTAAAAAAATCATTAGCATCATATAAAGTCAGAACTAGCCGGTACATTAGGGTCCCTGCGGCCCTTTTATCTTCCAGCTGAGGAATCTAAATTTCTGAGAACTCTTCTGAGCCAGAGCCTGGACTTCAAGTTTCCTTTCATGCTTAACTGAGAATCTCTTTGACACAAAGTATACACGTAAAACAGAAAGCAAGAGTTGTTTATTCTATGGGTACTTTAAAGACTGTCTTGAAAGAATTCCTTGACAACATGATGTAAAATGTTATTCTCTGAGGAAACAGGAGACAAACAAAACTTCTTCACCAGATCTATGGAACTGTGGTGAGCTATCTCAGAAACTAGAGGACCAGGGGATTTATATGGTCTCTGAGTGTTACAAAACCCCACAAGGCTGGATTTACATACAAGCAGAGCCCAGTCTGGGTCATCCCAAAGACCTGCCCCACCAAAGTAATTCCTCCCAGCTTTCAAAAACCTGAGAAAAATCCCTTCTGACAAATCAGGCTGTTACCTGGGTTAAAACACTGAGGTACCAGTCCAGCACCAAATCCCATCAACCGGAAGTTAAGGAAAACCTTGTAATTGGTTACAGAATAATTAAGCTTCTAATTTACTTTTTTCAAAAATTAGAATAAATCCCAAGTCATCCCAGTATAAATATTGCTTCTACTCACATGCATTCTGATACGTCTTTTTCAGCTGAAGAATAAGTTCTTATTTATTATTTTTCCAGATTTCTTGAGGTGTGATTGGTAAATAAATGGCAGAACAAGTTCCGAACGTGGGCGTGTGTCACACATAATCATCCCTTATACACGAGGCACTAGATGAGATGTCCCAACAGGGCTATAGTCAATAATCAACACCTGTGCTTTTAGAAGTTTAGTTTGGCTTCGGTTCATTTTCCCTGGATGGAGTTTCTTACTTGTGCTCTCATGAAAATCAATTTTTAAAAATTTCATAGGGGTCTAGATCTGAATTCTGAACTTTTTAGGGAAAAACATTGTCCCCCCCCCCAAAAAAAAATTGAATATTTTTCCTTCTTGACATGATAGACTCCTGCCTCTAGGATTGTTATGAAGATTCTAATTAATGTTTGCAAAGGTTGACAGAGTCCAAAGTTTAGTTGATTGAAGTCACAAGGGTCAGAAAAGGTCAATATCCTCATCCCTTAAGTTCCAGTTGATTTGGTGGTTGAGTTCTCAAGGAGGGTTTAAATTCTGCGAGGCAGCTCAAGGAAGTTCTTCAGACTAATCTTCACCATTGAAACAGAACTGGGAGTCTTCACAACCAACTTGTTATCTGTGCTACCGTTACTTCTCTTGCCTGATAACAGTTGTTGGTTCCTACATTCTTCTGTTTCCTTAAGATCATTCATTACTGAGACCTGTTCAAGGGCAAGCTTTGTGGCTTAGATCACAAAATGACTTAGGCCAAGAAAGCCATGCCTGGTTCTCTTTCCCTGGGGACCTCGTATCTGCTTACACTATCACCAAAGCTATGAACCCTGGTACAGCAAGGACCAGGGCATGGGTGGCAGAAAGAGCTAAGCTAACTTAGATGGCCTGATGGTTTACCTTTAGACATCACAAAATCTCCTGGAGAAAGAAGAGGTGATAATTTATGTAGGATATGAGCATGTAGAAGATGAAAAATAATCTTCTCTCTAACCTTCTAGGTTCTGTGGCTAACCGCCCCCCATGCCCCCACCATAATAAAAAAGACAGATTAACAGGAAAAAACACAAGTTTGATAACATGTGTTCCTCCTGTACATGGGAGATATCCAGGAAAACAGGGTCACTGCAAAATGGCCCAAAGCACCACCTTAGATACAAGCTAAAGACAAAGGAGGATGTAATGGGTAGGGTGGGACAGTTAGGAAGGTTATCAGGAAAAGCGCAGTAAACAAGGGTAAGGTTGTTATGCAGATTTAGGTCTTTGCCTTCTCCATTGATCAGTTTCTAGAGATCTAGTCACCCCCTTTATCCTGCACAGAGAGGGAGACACCCTTACAAATGGAGATTTCCCTTGTAAATGTAAATTTTTCTTACAAGAGATAACTTCTGCTTGGTTTTAAGAGTTTTTCCTGTGCCTGCTGTTTCTTAAAAATCATCAAAATAATCCTTACCCCAAAGAAGCATATTTTGGGATGGTATATTCTGTTCCCCTTCAGGAGACAAGCTCTTGAGAATTCTTAGTGGAGTTCTCAGCTGTGCCATATGGGTAAAAAAGAAGAGCATAGAAAACCTGTTCCCGAGGGCTTCAGTGGAAACTCCCTCATTCATCCAAAAATGATCCACTGTCCTAAGCAGGTCCTATAGAAAACTGTGGAGTTGAGGGATCTCCAACAAAGCCCTCCTTTTAAATTAAACCTCTCCCACTCACAACCTCAAGCTCAGTACTGGGGGGGAAGACACTTTCCTTTGCCCTTCTAGGTTCTTCCAGTTGGTCTAAGAATTAAATTGACAGAAGACAGATTAAAAGGAGAAAATCAAACAAAAGTTTAATAACAGGAACACATGGGAGAGACCCAGGAAAACTGAGTAACTCACCAAAAGGGCCAAAACTCTCACCTTAAATACCATCTTCAGCTAAAGACAAAAGCAGATGTTGGGGGTAGTGGTTTGGGATGTCAAAGGGGAGGAAGGCAATTCACATGAAGATGGAAAAGCAAAGGTTTGCAAAACAAGTGTTTGCTGGGCCAGCAGAGACAATGGGATGCAGAGGGGAATTTTAACAGACTTTACTATGTTCCTCCCCGTCTGCCACACCTAGTAGATATCTATGGGGATAGCTCACTTACTGGAACAGGTCCTTGTTCTTTTTTTTTTTTAATAGAGAACCATTTTCTTAAAAGCATCAGTTTATTTTTTTTTAAATAAATTTATTTATTTTATTTATTTATTTTTGGCTGTGTTGGGTCTTCGTTGCTGCGAGCGGACTTTCTCTAGTTGCGGCGAGCAGGTTTCTCATTGTGGTGGCTTCTCTCATTGTGGAGCAGGCTCTAGGCGCGCGGGCTTCAGTAGTTGTGGTGCACAGGCTTAGTTGCTCCGTGGCATGTGGGATCTTCCTGGACCAGGGATCGAACCCGTGTCCCTTGCACTGGCAGGCGGATTCTTTTTTTTTTTTAGAAGGGAAGTAGTAAAACTATATTTATTCCTAGACAACATGATCACGTAGACAGAAAATTCTAAGAAACATACAAGTAGCCACTACAATAAATGAGTTTAGCCAGACCAATTTACAATAATCAATTGTATTTTTACATACTAGCAGCCACAATTGGAAATAGAAGTGAAAAAACAATATGTACCACTAACAATAGCATCAAACAGCATCACATTTGAATATTGCTGATGGGAATGTAATAACCCCCCAATTCTACTCTCAGGTATTTGCACAAAAGAATTAAAAACATATGCCCATATGCAAATAGTGTAAAAGACATTTATACTTATATTGGCAGTAAAAAAAATAAAAATAAAAATAAACCTAAGGGGTTTCCCTGGTGGCGCAGTGGTTGAGAGTCCGCCTGCCGATGCAGGGGAGGCCGGTTCGTGCCCCGGTCCGGGAGGATCCCACATGCCGCGGGGCGGCTGGGCCCGTGAGCCATGGCTGCTGAGCCTGCGCGTCCGGAGCCTGTGCTCCGCAGCGGGAGAGACCACAACAGTGAGAGGCCCGCGTACCGCAAAAAAATAAAATAAAATAAAATAATAAAAAAAATAAACCTAAGGGATATAGAAGTATATAAAAATAGAAAGTGAAAATATTGGCAGGCAGATTCTTAACCACTGTGCCACCAGGGAAGTCCCCATGTCCTTGTTCTATATTCTTTTAGGCAGTTAGAGGGAAGGTCAAAGTTTCTTCCTAAGTCTTTTGGCCCTTGATTGTTTTCAACTTAAAATAATTCACAAGGCAAAGAGACATTTTGGAGTGGCAAATTTTTCCCATAAAGAGATTTTTTTTAGATTTTTATTTTATACTGGGGTATAGTTGATTTACAATGCTCTGTTAGTTTCAGGTGTACAGCAAAGTGATTTAGTTATATATGTGTGTATATATATATATATATATATATTCTTTTTCAGATTCTTTTCCCATATAGATTATTACAGAGTATTGAGTAGAGTTCCTTGTGCTATACAACAGGTCCTTGTTGATTATCTAGTTTATATATAGGAGTGTGTATATGCTAATCCCGACCTCCTAATTTCTTCCTCCCCCCATTTTTCCCTTTGGTAGCCATAAGTTTGTTTTCTAAGTCTGTGAGTCTGTATCTGTTTTGCAAATATGTTCATTTGTGTCATCTTTTTTAGATTCCATCTATAAGTGATATCATATGATATTTGTTTTTCTCTGACTTACTTCACATATGATAATCTCTATGTCCATCCATGTTGCTGCAAATGGCATTATTTCATCTTTATGGCTGAGAAATATTCCATTATATATATATATATATATATATATAATATATATAAATATTCCATTATATCTATATTTTATATATATGTATAATATATATATATATAATATATCACATCTTCTTTATCAATTCATCTGCCAATGGACACTTAGGTTGCTTCCATGTCCTGGCTGTTGTCAATAGTGCTGCTATGAACGTTAGGGTGCATGTGTCTTTTCAAATTAGATTTTTCTCGGGCCATGTGCCCAGGAGTGGGATTGTTGCAGCAGGTCTTGAGGAACAAACTGTTGTATGTGATCAACTCTGGTGAGCCAGTGAAAGCTGGTACGAGCTGGCTTTAGCCTTCTTCAGCGTATTTGGAACAGGTTATTGGGCTATTGGTTGTTGATGTGGCAACAGGAAGCAAGATACTTGACCTGTCCTGGTGAAACAGCAATCTGAGCAGAAGAAGTTAGTGATGCCATCAGCTGGCAGGCATTCAAGGAGGGCAAGGCTTCCAGATCATGCTCTAGAGGTTGAGAAAATCCATGGAGAGTGAGCTGGGATGGTAACTTCTCTCCATCTTGAGAAATTTAGAAAAGGACAGTTGATTTTAGAATGTCCATCTCAAGATACAAAAGGACCCTGAGGTATAGAGCCAATATGTTCAGACCACTAAAATCCAGGTTTAAAATCCTTCTTTCCTGTTGCTCAAAAACTCACTGACTAAAATTATAAATGAACCAGAATTCTTCCTCAGTAAAATTAGTGAGTTTTCATAACTGAGAGGGGCATCTTCTGGGAAGTAGAGCTGCGGAATCTGATCCTGCATCTCGTCTAAAATGCTTTCCCACTGCACTGTCCTTACCTGCTTTGACCTACCCTCTCACTAGGACACTGTTAGGGACTGGACTGCGTCTGCTGGAGATTCATCTGTTGACGTCCTATCCCTCAGTTCCTCAGAATGTGACCTTATTTGGAAATAAGATCTTTATATAAGTACTCAAGTTAAAGTGAGGTCATCAGTATGGGCCCTAATCCAATACATTTGGTGTCCTTATAAAAGGGGGAAATTTGGAAACAGACATGCAATGGGAGTGATGGCAGAGATTGGGGCGATGCTTCTACAGCTAAGAAACACCAAAGATTGCTAGAAAACCACCAGAATCTAGGAGAGAGGCATGGAAAAGATTCTCCCTCGTGGCTCCCAGAAGGAACCAACTCTGCTGACACCTTGATCTTGGATTTTTGACCTCCAGAAATGTGAGACAATAAATTTCTGTTACAAGCCACCCAATTTGTGGTCCTTTGTTATAGCACCCCTACCAAACGAATAGAGATACCAGAGCCTGAACACAGGATCTAAGAGTAGCCAGGACAGCCTGCCACCTAGTAGATATCCACAGAGATTTTATGAATAAATAAGTGAACCCATGAATGGAGAACCGAGGCTCTTGGTGACTCAAGTCACAGAATGTATATAAATAATCTGTAGTGACTTATATGTGTCTTTTCCTTTGAGGAACAATCTCTTTCCTACTTATTGTGTTTCCAACAGTTGGAAATCATGGTACCCACTGCCCTCGCACAGGGCAGGTGTGTGACCTAGGCTGGTCGGTCAAAGAGTCATTGACTCGAAGGGTTAGTTCAGCGCTAAGCATGTGATTCAATCCGAGCCAACAAGACTTCTTTTTTTTTTTTTTTTTTTAAACTGGGGCAGCCTGCCCTGATGTTCCTTTAATTATTATTATTATTTTTTTTTTGGCTGTGTTGGGTCTTCGTTGCTGCACACGGGCATCCTCTAGTTGCTGCGTGCTGGGGCTACTCTTCATTGCGATGCGTGGGCTTTAGTAGTTGTGGCGTGGGCTCTAAAGTGCAGGCTCAGTAGTTGTGGTGCACGGGCTTAGTTGCTCCGTGGCCTGTGGGATCTTCCCAGACCAGGGCTCGAACCTGTGTCCCCTGCATTGGCAGGCGGATTCTTAACCACTGCGCCACCAGGGAAGCCCCCAGCAAGACTTCTTTGTGGGTGATTAATAAGAAAGCCTATTCTTATCTTGGGAATCCTGGCATGGAGAAGATGGGCAGTTGAAGCTGAGGTGGCCTCCTCACCCAGATGCATGCAGGTCCTCAGGTCCCTCCTCTACATGAAGAGGGCAACTGGCCAGCCCACACTGGGAAGCATTTCTCAAGAGAGAGAAAAAAAGAGAGAGAGAGGAAAATGACCACAACACTGGAGCCTCTGGTCTTCACTGTGCCCAGGCCACAGCAACCACTGCTTCCTGCTTATAAAAGTCAATAAATTCCCTTTTCCGCTTAAGCTAGCTTAAGTTATGTCCCTGTCACTTGCAGGCAAAAGAATAGTGGGGAATTCAATGTAATTGCGCTTAAGAACAGCTGTCAGTAGACTGTGCATGTCAAGAACGATCCATTTACTGGTAAATCCCTTCAGAGGGGACACAGCGTACCTGAGTTACGAACTCCTTTTTCCTTCCAACTATTCCCACTCCACATGTGGTTCAAATGATGTACACATTCCGTGGTCCTGTGCCACACACTTGGTTTTAACCTCTACTGTCATTGAACAGACTGCCACGCATTGAGATTCATGCAAATTTCATGCAAAACCACTAAGAGTTAAGTGGTTCCAGAAAATGGAAGAAAACCCAACTGCTGGTGCCACTATAATCCTGCTTTGTCCTTCTTCCCAGGCAACACCTGCACCTCTTCTAAACATACACGAGGAAACACTGATTTGAAGATGCCCCCACGTCTCGAAGCGGCCCTGCTTGGAGAGGACTTCAGGGGCCACCTCGAGAGACCAGGTATGTTGGGATACTGTGTCCCCACCTCCTGTTCAACCAGGAAAGCTCTTCTTTGCATTACTTTGTATATTGGAATATATAATAACTTCATATACTGGAATATACTAAAACGAATTAAAAGGAACAACTGATAAAAGAAAATTGCCTAAGACCCTCTACGGCAGTAGACCCTGAGCAAATCTTTATTGCCTTAATAAACGAATGTGTAGGCTTCGAAGGCTGAGGTTCAGGCCCCCAGCTCAACACTTCTGCCCCATCCCGCCAGCAGAGTAGCTCTGACACGGGTCTGACACACGTGGAGCAGCAGGCGGTTAAGGGCAGGGCATGCTTCGTGAACCCCGTCTCTGCCGTGCGCTAGTTATGTGACCTTGGACTAGTTACTCACTCATGTACTTCAGCTTCTTAAGCAATCCAGTGGGAGAAAATAGGAGTGTCCCCATCGTGAGATCATCCTCGAGGACTGATTCCTCTAAACATATAAAGTGTTGACATCAGTGCCTGGCACACACGAAACCTGAGGGAGATCCTAGGCATTCAGGGTCTTGGCCAGCTTCCCATGCTCCAGCAAAAGCCCCTCCGCACAAGGAATGTGCTGGGGGAAGGACAGTGAGTCTGGAGCACTGGGAAAACCAGCAGGAATGTCCATCACACACATCTGTGATTGTGCCGCGGGGAACAGAGTCACTTATTCCTCCGTGCACAGTTTCCATTAACAAAAAGAAAGAAAAACTCTGGCACCATGCGGTCTATCCGTCCCCTGGGTTTTGTCCAGGGAATGGCTAGCAATGACTACTCTAATATCAGAGGGGCTTGACAGCCCAGGACTTAATATATGAAGTGTTTAGTACATTCCTGACGAAAATCGCTCCAGTGTATGGACACACATTCATTCACGCCTTATGGTTCCCAGCTGCAACACTGCAGCCATAAACACTCGTTGTTGGAAGGCTGGGGGAGACTAGGAGTGGATATCCAGGAAGGACTGTTTCTTCAAGGGAGCGGGCCAGAGAGCAAGGTTCCCGCAAGACCAGGGGCCCCCTGGCTGGGGCAGGAGGAAGGCTGGGGATGGGGTCTTGCTCCTCACTGAGGTCACCATCTCGGCAGTTCTGCTGCAGACCGTGGAGGGCTGGGGCAGGTGATTTATTTCTCTCCAATTTGCAGCTAGGAATGCAAAGACCTAGGACTTCGTGGAATGAATTTGCTTAACAAAAAGTGTCAGCCATTTAGCAGAAGTCAAAAAACAAAACAAACAAATGTGTTTGTGTTGTTTTGTTTTTTTAAATAAATTTATTTATGTATTATTTATTTATTTTTGGCTGCATTGGGTCTTCATTGCTGCACACGGGCTTTCTCTAGTTGCGGTGAGCGGGGGATACTCTCCGTTGCAGTGCACGAGCTTCTCATTGCGGTGGCTTCTCTTGTTGCAGAGCACGGGCTCTAGGCGCGCAGGCTTCAGTAGTTGCGGCATGTGGGCTCAGTTGTTGTGGCTCGCGGGCTCTAGAGCGCAGGCTCAGTAGTTGTGGCACATCGGCTTAGTTGCTCCGCAGCATGTGGGATCTTCCCGGACCAAGGCTCGAACCCATGTCCCCTGCACTGGCAGGTGGATTCTTAACCACTGTGCCACTAGGGAAGCCCAACAAATGTGTTTTGAAGGCAACTTGGGATAGAGCCTTCTACAGCCTGAGGAAAGGTTGTTTTAGTGGGGAAATGTGAGCTTCAGTGACCCGAGTTGAAATAACTGTTGAACGTCTGATGATGCGTGAGTAAATGAACGGACTTGCCCAGGTTACTCCTTGCAGGGAGACTGCAGCGTTATGGAAAACACTCCACACCAGGGAGAAGGATGTATGGCTTCTAGGATCGTGGATGACACGTCCTTGTTTTGCGACTTGGGTCAAATTATTTGTCATCCCTAAACCTCCATTCCCTCAACCGTAGAATAGAGCAATGTATCCTGACTACTTTGCAGGGCTGGTGTTCAGCTCAAACAAGGTTTAATGTGTCTGGAAGTGCATCATCAGCTCTAAAGGCAAATTCGAACACAAAGAAATCCAAGGCAGGTACCTGAGTTCTGTGCCACTGACGGCAGAGATGGAGGTGCTCAGGGTACGGAAAGCCGTGGAAACACTGGTCACCACGTTGCCAAAGTCAGTTAAGTTCAACTAATCAAGTTTAATAAGATGTAATGAATAGTTTTAATAAAGGAATTCTACTGGTTTGGCAAGTATTTGTGGACGAACAATGTCGCCTGCCTATCAGTAACAAAGGCTGTTGTGGCCACTGTCATCAGCCACTGCAGCCGCCCCCCAACGGTGCCCCCTGAGGGATTCAGGATGGAGAAAAGCAGGATCCAGGCCCTAGATAGTTAAGGCGCCTATCAAAGGAATGATTTCAAGGAGTCCAGACTCTTGCATCTTCCCGTACACAGAAAAGCACTAAATTCATTACCTTGAGGTGTCTGGTTTTCTTTAATTAACATTAATCTTTTGATGTTTGACCACCTGGGGTGTTTTGTTCTGTTGTTTTGTTTGTTTGTGTGTGTGTGTGTTGCAAAAACTCCTATATATCCTGGCTCTTCCCTTACCTCTTCGGAGCGGTCCCTCAGAGCGATCTGAGCCGCCTCCTGGGCTGAAGTCCTCGGTAAGTGTGCTGAATAAAACATAATTCTCAATTTTTAGGTTGTGCATTTTTTCATCAGTCGACATATCAATCAGGCCTTTGAATCATAAGAAATGCGTATGGCTGGTGGGGAGTCTGTAATGAAATTTCCTTCTGCTTTTCATCTTGCTTTTTTCGTGATTCGTGGTAAAATAAATTTCTATGGTGTGCTTTTTCTCCCTGGCAGAAATCTTGGTTGTATTTGAGAATTTATGCACAGTGAAAAGGAGCATTAAAAAGAGAGAAAAGGGAGGGTGGAAGAAATGGGTGACAGGCGTCAAAACATATAAACGTCTACTTATAAAATAAGTAAGTCCTGGGGATGTGTTGTACAGCATGATGACTCTAGTTAACAACACCATACTGCATACTTGCGAGTTGCTAAGGGAGCAGACCTTAAAAGTTCTCATCACAGGGGCTTCCCCGGTGGCACAGTGGCTAAGAATCCACCTGCCAATTAGGGGACAGGTTTGAGCCCTGGTCCGGGAAGATCCCACATGCCGCGGAGCAACTAAGCCCGTGCGCCACAACTACTGAGCCTGCGCTCTAGAGCCCGCGAGCCACAACTACTAAAGCCCACGCGCCTAGAGCCCACGCTCCGCAACAAGAGAAGCCACCGCCATGAGAAGCCCGCGTACCACAACGAAGAGTAGCCCCCGCTCGCTGCAACTAAAGAAAGCCTGCACGAAGCAACAAAGACCCAACGCAGCCAAGAAAAAAAAAAGAAAAGTTCTCATCACAAGACAATTAATTCATAAATATGTATAGTGATGGATGTTAACTAGACATTGTGGTGATAATTTCACAGTGTGTACAAATATCAAATCATTATGTTATACACCAGAAATGAATATAATGTTATATGACAATTACATCTCAATAAAATAAAATTAAAAATTTTTAAATAATAATAAAAAAAAGAAAGAAAAAAGAAGGTCTTAGTTTGGGGTCCTCCCCCGTAGAACCCAAGGCAAAGATTTAGGTGTAAGTGGTTTATTTGTGAGGAGATTCAGGAGGCCCTTTTTTTTTTTTTTTTTTTTTTGCGGTACGCGGGCCTCTCACTGTTGTGGCCTCTCCCGTCGCGGAGCACAGGCTCCGGACGCGCAGGCTCAGCGGCCATGGCTCACGGGCCCAGCCGCTCCGCGGCATGTGGGATCTTCCCGGACCGGGGCACGAACCCGTGTCCCCTGCATCGGCAGGCGGACTCTCAACCACTGCGCCACCAGGGAAGCCCCCAGGAGGCCCTTTGAGAGGGTGGGAGTGTGTGACTGGGAAGGAAAAGAAGCCAGTCCCACGATTTCCCTAGCAGTCCAGTGGGTAAGACTCCGCGCTTTCACTGCAGGGGGCATGGGTTCCATCCCTGGTCAGGGAACTAAGATCTCATATGCCACGTGGTGCAGCCAAAGAAAGAAAAGCCAGTCCTGAGCACAGGACTGAGGGTGTTGCTGTGGGTAGCAGGGGTTGGTCCTCCTGGGCCCTTTTACACACTGTGCAGAAGGCACCTCAGAATTGCCCCTTTAGGAGGCGAGGACGCTGGGGTGTTTATCTACCACCTCCCACTTGTCGTCTCCTAGGAATTCACTCCCTGGTATTCTTCTGGTCAGCTCTAGCACAGGCTGAGAACACTCCAGCAGCCAGATAACACCCTCCGGCAGAGAGAGGCAGGGTCTTAAGGAGGACGTCTTTGGGGTACGCAGGAACCATCCACGGAAGATGCAGATGGCGCCGAGGCATGTAGGAGCGGCAGGGACAGAGACTAGCTCACACATGAAACCGGTCTGGGGGGAAATAGCCTTAAAATGAAATCATCAATGGCACGGACACTCTCATAACAGCAGCTGACCCCATTTGTGACTTTCTCCCAAAGTCTAAGGTTCCATGGAACATGGAACCCCAGAATTAGAAGCTGGGGTTTGAAATACCCAGTGAGTGAGGGTTTCTTCACTTTCAGCCCATGATCTCCTGCTTCAGAATCACCTAGAGGGAACCTATGAAAAGTCAATATTCTTGGTCCCTACCCAGACTTAACCAAATCTGGATCTGGGGGGCAAGGTGCTCTGGTGTAAGCATTTATAACAAACACTCCAAGCCATTCTGATACAGCTACTTTATGATCGTCACCCCGCTCTCCCTAAATCTCCAGTTGCTCAATAATCACTTGAAATGTCGTCAGAGAAGTTGAAGATGCTGTTTTTGTCCAGAGGCACAATCTCTGGGACTTAACAAGGACTTAACAAGGATGCTGGCCATGGATGCCTCATCCTCCTGTTGGTCCAGAGCATCTTCCATCTGACAGGTGATGATGCCCAGAAACCCTCCTTCACACAGCACTTCCGACCTGGCACATCCCGTAATGGTCTCCCTTCAAGACTTTGCAGCCTCCAACCCCTACTGAGCCCCATCCATGATCTAGTTCCTTTATCCATCCACCATGGCTTTGGGGGAAGAGGCCATAGAGATAACCCATGCGGAAGGATCTAGCATGATGTGAAGTCCAATAAATGTTTGGGGAATAAATGATGGGTCTCCTACATCCTCTGTCTTTTCTGTCTCATGTTCTCTTCACACTTCCTACCTCCCCACCACCATCCTTCTAAAATATTCCTCCTATTTTCTTACTCCCCTTCTTCTACCCCTCATCCTTCTTTATTTGGCTTTAATAGAGAATTAAACTATATGTTGGTGTTTTATTAAACTAATTTTATCTTCCCTTAATGTACAAGGTATTTAAGACATTTCATATGTGTGTTTTCTCTCAAATTAGTCTACTTTGACATCATAGTTCCAAAATGTTTTCTTTTTTTTTTTTAACATACATTTATTTATTTATTTATTTGGCTGCGCTGGGTCTTAGTTGTGGTACACGGGATCTTTAGTGCAGCATGCGAACTCTTAGTTGCAGCATGTGGGATCCAGTTCCCTGACCAGGGATCGAACCCGGGCCCCTGCACTGGGAGTTCGGAGTCTTAACCACTGGACCACCAGGGAGGTCCAGCAAAATGTTTTCTTTTTAGTACTTCTTTTTAGTGGAGCTCTCAATACATATTTTTTCCCCAGTCACTGGACATATGTAGGAAAGAAGACTTTTCTGAATATACTGCTATGTGAATACACACACATACATCAAAATGTCTCAGCTAGCACCTACCTGGATCCAGGTCAAGAAACATAAGCTCTCAATCTCACCAACCTGCTTTTTTCTTTTTTTAAAAAAAATCCTTCACCCTCCAATTTCACATTTAACTGAAGAAGATTGTCAGTAGATCAGACAGAAGGGATTTTTTTTTAATTTATGTATTTATTTATTTATTTTTGGCTGTGTTGGGTCTTCATTGCTGTGCGCGGGCGCGCTCTAGTTGCGGTGAGCGGGGGCTACTCTTCATTGTGGTGCACGGGCTTCTCATTGTGGTGGCTTCTCTTGTTGGGGAGCATGGGCTCTAGGCACTTGGGCTTCAGTAGTTTTGCCACACAGGCTCAGTAGTTGTGGCACATGGGCTTAGTTGCTCCGTGGCATGTGTGATCTTCCCTGACCAGGGCTCGAACCCGTGTCCCCTGCATTGGCAGGCGGATTCTCAACCACTGCGCCACCACGGAAGCCCCAGAAGGGATCTTTGTTCAAACCCCAAAGAACCTGCTGTTGCTTTTAAGTGACGTTAGGGAGGCAGAGGAGGGTTCATCACATTACGAACTTAATCTCCTCTGAGCCCCCATCTTTCACCTCCTGGGGAGAATTATCTTTACTCACGTGATATTGCTGCTGCCTGAAGTTTGATTTAAAGAATGGAATGTCATCCAAAAACATCAGTTTATTTATAGCTTCTTTACATAAAAGTCTATAAATTAAGGAAGAATTAAGGAGGAAAGGAGAGATCTGGGTCGGGGCACTCAGGGTGAGTTGTGATGTCAAGTGTTGAGTCTTTGATGATTTACTGCTCATAAAACAAGAAAAGAACAGAGCCAGTAGAGGCATCAATGCCTGGGCTGTGAGGCACTTGGGAGCCCAGGACCACTTTTGACTAGACACAGGTTTTCCCAGGTCCATCCTCCTGTTCAAGGGTGATATCAATGGACACACCTATTTTAGAGATGGGAAAACAGAGGCCTGGGAATGATCATGGGAACTGCAAGCAGGAGGTCTCCTTGGCTGTAAATACATGGGCTAAAACCAGGACTTTAAACCACCAGTAATTCAGTAGTCATTGTATAAGGAGCATTGAAAAGACTACCTAAAAGCTGGGAGAGGAGGGTCAGAAGTCCTGAGAGGTGATGTGGAAGGAAAGAGATGCTACACTGCCTCTGCCCCTAGAGCTGACCTCAGGGTTAGTGTGCCCTAGGGTGGACCAAAGAGAGTACCCGTATCCTAAATCACAGTGCACCAGCCCTCCTGGCATGAAGCCTTGGAGGGATCCCCAGAGCCACGTGATCCAGGACGGCGGAGGCCAGGGAGTCCCGCTGGGCAGCCCTTGATGAGATTTCTTCCCAGCCCGTATCCTGTCCTGTTAATACTACCTCATCACAAGGTAGAAGATGCCCAGTCAGCGTGGAGGAAACAGACGGGCAGATGGGTGTGGGCGGATGTAGGAAAGTCTTCTATGAAACATCAAGAACTTTTTCAAGCCAGAAATAAGAACCGAGCTTTGAAGGCCTTCGCTCTAATGTGGTAAAGTTATTTTCTCCCCACATGAAAGTCAGAGGCATCTCAAGAGCTCCGTCCCTTTTTTCATTTTGAGTAAAGCTGAACTCTGTGCAAGTCAGATCCACGACGGGGAGGGATGCCCAGGGAACACACTGGGTCTCTGTGGCGAGGAGAAGTTGGCTGGTCCTCCAGCGTTTGAGTTCGGTTTGGGTTTCCCTGGTCCCCAGTTTACTCCCGTGCCCAGGAGGCGGGTCAGATGAGTGGCCAGAGCTGCTTGCTCCCTCCTACTAAGGCCCTTCCAAACACATGCGCTGGCCACATGGCAGCCAATTCTCCTGGAAACGGGGCGCAAGTCTAGGAAATGGTTCACACACACAGCTGTCCACCTAGTTCTTTCTTAAGGCAATCTAAGTGGCAGGGTCCTAGCTGAGCTGCCGGGAAATCAGTATCACATGGTGTCGTAAGCGTGTCTCATGTAAACTTCCCCAAGCAATTGGCACGCAAGGATACACACGGATGCACATTTGTGCGCACGCGCACGTGCACACGCAAACACACACAGAGCCCTTTGTGGACTTCTTTGGATTCTTGGCTATCCTTTAAAGGGAAGTGTGGGTGCTGAATTAGATCTTAGTTTCCCTGACATTTATTCTTGGTAAACGCCCCATGGTGCATGAATATGCACACTGTCTTGAAGGGGAAAGCCCACTAGGAAGGAGATGGGTGGGTAGCTGAGCCGGCAGATGCAAACGCCTGTTCAGCTTTGCCTCGCTGACGCCCTCCAATATGTCTTTCTTCTGTTGGACTGTTGTCCCCAGAGCCCACAGAGAGCCTCGAGAAGTGCATGAGGACTGACCTGGCTTCTAGCCCTGGTCTGCCCAGCGCCCCAGGAGGGCTTGAGATAATGCTCTCTGAGACCCCTTCCAACTCTGATGTTTTAGGAGTCTGCAACTACCTAAGATTTGTGAAACCGACGTAGGGTTTTTATGCACATAAAAAGAAACAGAGCTTTTAGCGCAACAATTTCACTCCTAGGAATTTATCCTAAAGAGATAATCTAACATGTGTGCAAAGCTGTAGGTACAAGAATGTTCACCACAGTGTTATTTATGGCAGCAAAGCAGGAAACCTCAGTGTTCAGCAATAAAGGAATGGTGAACTCAGCATTTCTCAAAGTTTGTTCTGTGATATTAATGGGTATGACTGGGGGTAAAAAAAAGAAGGAGGAGTTGGGCCATTCCATGGTCAACAATTTTAAAGAATCATCATCTTAATGAAAGAAAAAGTTAAAAAGATTTCTCCCATGTGGAATTTCATTGGCCCTTTATGCAGAAGATATTAAGTACTCAATAAAATCTGTTGAATGATTGACAATCTTCTGAATGATTGAAAATCTGTTGAATGATTGAACAGAAAAGTGAATATTTATAGTCAGGAAAAAAGCTATTGGCTTCACTTTTTTAAAGCCGTGGAACATTATACCTTCCAGGATGGTAGAGTGGTCATTTATAGTACCTAAGGAGAGTGTACCCTCTAGATTATATTTACTTCTGTCTTTATTTATTTTAAGCCTTTTTTTTTCAGGAAAAGATTTAAAGTGGGTGAGCTGGGGGCTACACCTTATAGAGTTCCTGGAGGGCAAGAGACCCGCCTCGGGCACTCCTTCGATGCAAGACCCAGGCCTGGAGAACAGACGTGCAACAAATTATATTGTTTATGCACCCCTCCAATAAACCCCTTCTGTTTCCTATAAAAATGATTAGTTCAGATGGAAATGTATATTTGTTTGGAATCCCAGATCTCAGAGTCTTCAACTAGCACCTACTGACACTGACCCTTTTCACAGGCAGCATGTACATTCTAGATAAGACGAGGGGTATTTATATTATTTACGACCACAAGCCTACACTCCCAGGCTCTTCTCCAGAATCGTATTCCTGATGAGCCGGGCTGGACCACATGTGACTTAGAAAGACTTCTTTGTGCTCCTGGCCCAAGACTTAATCTAAAAGTAAACATAGTATATAGCAGAATCAAGAATTTATAAACATCTTAACAGGCTGGAACATAAGACCCCAAGCAAAAAAAGTTATTGGCCACAGTAATACTAGCTAACATTTATTGAGTGCTTTGGGTATGCCAGCATTGTTCTAGACAGCTTTATATGAATTAACTCAGAATTCTTACAGAAATCCTATGAGGTGGGAACTATAGTCATGCCCTGTTTCACAAGTGAAAAAACTAAGGAACAGAGAGGTGAAGAAACTTACCTAAGGTCACCCAGCTAATGATAGAGCTAAGGTTTAGACCCAGCAGTCTGTCTACAGACTCCATGGGCTTAGCCAGCCCATGATGCTCTTAAGTGACCCTAGATTAATACTTTTTAAATAAAAAAGTAAAGTGAATGATGAAAAAAAAGCCACTGAATGGTGGATAATCAGCTGTGCTGACTTTATAAAAGCCCTCAAGTCATGCTGTAAATTTGCTGTATTTCTAGAGGACAATGTAAAAAATTATTGGGACTTCCCTGGCGGTCCAATGGTTAAGACTCCACGATTCCACTGTGAGGGGCACAGGTTCGAGCCCTGGTCGGGGAACAAAGATCCCACATGCCACACTACATGGCCAAAAATAAATAAATAATAAAAATCATGCTGTACGAGGTCAGAATAAGCCGACAGACACATTGAGGACCACTCAGGGGCTGTCCAGGCCCAAAGAGCCAGCCACGGGGGCCACCATTCAGATCACAAAATAGAGCATTAGCCACAGCTCAGACGCCTGTCTGATGATTATATTACCTCCCAGATGATCCCTGTTTTGATCTTTATCACCATAAATGAGCTTTGCCTGGTTCTGAACTTTATTTAAGTGGAATCGTAAAGTCTCCTTTCGGTGAGGCTCTCTTCACTTGCCGTTATTAACTGTGAAGTTCGTCTATACTGTCGAGTCTGTGGCAGTGGTTCATTTCTCTTCATTTCATTCCCAAGGAGAGGAAATGTTTGTGTACAGCCCATGAACTAACAGCAGTTTGTATAATTTTTTAATGGTTGAAAGAAATGTTTTTAAAGGATAACATTTTGTAATGTGAAAATTGTATGAAATTCAAGTCTCAGTGTCCATAAATAAAATTCCAGAAGCACAGCCGTGCTCATGCGTTTGTGGGTTGTCTGTGTGTACTTTCACGCTGCAACAGCAGAGATGAGTACTGTGTCAGAAGCAATATGTCCAGCAAAGCCTAAAATATTTACTACCTGACCCTTTACAGAAGCAGAGGACAGCTGCCTAGGAAGGGAACCCTCCCCAAAGACGGAGCCCGCTGGTGTCATGATTCTGGATGTCCCAGCCTCCAGAACAGTAAGAAATACATGCTGTTGTTTATAAGCTATCTGTGGTACTTTGCTATAGCAGCCCAAACCTGCTATATTGTGTTCCACGGTATGAATGAACTATAATTTATTATCCATTCAATTGTTGATAGGTATTTGGTTTGTTTCCAGTTGGGGGCAATAATAAACAGTGATCTTATGTACATTCTTGCACATATATACACATTTCTGTTGATTTACCTAAATATGGAACTGCTGAGTCATTTAATATTCATGTGTTTAATTTTATTAGATACTATCAAACAGTTTTCTTTTTTCTTTTTTAAACATCTTTATTGGAGCATAACTGTTTTACAATGGTGTGTTAGTTTCTGCTTTATAACAAAGTGAATCAGCTATACATATACATATATCCCCATATCTCCTCCCTCTTGCGTCTCCCTCCTACCCTCCCTATCCCACGCCTCTAAGTGGTCACAAAGCACCGAGCTGATCTCCCTCTGCTATGCAGCTGCTTCCCACTAGCTGTCTATTTTACATTTGGTAGTGTATATAAGTCCATGCCACTCTCTTGCTTTGTCCCAGCTTACCCTTCCCCCTCGCCATGTCCTCAAGTCCATTCTCTACATCTGAGTCATTATTCCTGTCCTGCCCCTAGGTTCTTCATAAACAGGTTTTTTTTGTTTTTTTGTTTTTAGATTCCATATATATGTGTTAGCATACGGTATTTGTTTTTCTCTTTCTGACTTACTTCACTCCGTATGACAGACTCCAGGTCCATCCACCTCATTACAAATAACTCAATTTTGTTTCTTTTTATAGCTGAGTAATATTCCATTGTATATATGTGCCACATCTTCTTTATCCATTCATCTGTCGATGGACACTTAGGTTGCTTTTATGTCCTGGCTATTGTAAATAGACCTGCAATGAACATTGTGGTACATGACCCTTTTTGAATTATGGTTTGTTCAGGGTATATGCCGAGTAGTGGGATTGCTGAGTTGTATTGTAGTTCTCTTTTTAGTTTTTAAAGGGACCTCAATACTGTTCTCCATAGTGGCTGTACAAATTTACATTCCCCCCAACAGTGCAAGAGGGTTCCCTTTTCTCCACACCCTCTCCAGCATTTATTGTTTGTAGATTTTTTGGTGATGGCCATTCTGACTGGTGTGAGGTGATACCTCATTGTAGTTTTGATTTGCATTTCTCTAATGATTAGTAATGGTGAGCATCCTTTCATGTGTTTGTTGGCAATCTGTATGTCTTCTTTGGAGAAATGTCTGTTTAGGTCTTCTGCCCATTTTTGGACTGGGTTGTTTGTTTTTTTGATATTGAGCTACATGAGCTGCTTGTAAATTTTGGAGATTAATCCTTTGTCAGTTGCTTCATTTGCAAATATTTTCTCCCATTCTGAGGGTTGTCTTTTCGTCTTGTTTATGGTTTCCTTTGCTGGGCAAAAGCTTTTAAATTTCATTAGGTCCCATTTGTTTATTTTTCTTTTTATTTCCATTTCTCTAGGAGGTGGGTCAAAAAGGATCTTGCTGTGATTTATGTCATAGAGTGTTCTGCCTATGTTTTCTTTCCTCTAAGAGTTTTGTAGTGTCTGGCCTTACATTTAGGTCTTTTATCCATTTTGAGTTTATTTTTGTGTATGGTGTTAGGGAGTGTTCTAATTTCATTCTAATTTCATTCTTTTACATGTAACTGTCCAGTTTTCCCAGCACCACTTATTGAAGAGACTGTCTTTTCTCCATTGTATATTCATGCCTCCTTTATCAAAGATAAGGTGACCATATGTGTGTGGGTTTATCTCTGGGCTTTCTATCCTGTTCCATTGATCTATATTTCTGTTTTTGTGCCAGTACCATACTGTCTTGATTACTGTAGGTTTGTAGTATAGTCTGAAGTCAGGGAGCCTGATTCCTCCAGCTCTGTTTTTCTTTCTCAAGATTGCTTTGGCTATTTGGGGTCTTTTGTGTTTCCATACAGATTGTGAAATTTTTTGTTCTAGTTCTGTGAAAAATGCCATTGGTAGTTTGACAGGGATTGTATTGAATCTGTAGATTGCTTTGGGTAGTATAGTCATTTTCACAATGTTGATTCTTCCAGCGTGTATCATCTTTAATTTCTTTCATCAGTGTCTTATAGTTTTCTGCATGCAGGTCTTTTGTTTCCTTAGGTAGGTTTATTCCTAGGTATTTTATTCTTTTTGTTGCAATGATAACTGGGAGTGTTTCCTTAATTTCTCTTTCAAATTTTTCATCATTCGTGTATATGAATACAAGAGATTTCTGGCATTAATTTTGTATCCCGCTACTTTATCAGATTCATTGATTAGCTCTAGTAGTTTTCTGGTAGCATCTTTAGGATTCTCTATGTATAGTATCATGTCATCTGCAAACAGTAATAGTTTTACTTCTTCTTTTCCAATTTGTATTCCTTTTATTTCTTTTTCTTCTCTGATTGCTGTGGCTAAAACTTCCAAAACTATGTTGAATAATAGTGGTGAGAGTGGACAACCTTGTCTTGTTCCTGATCTTAGAGGAAATGGTTTCAGTTTTTCACCACTGAGAACAATGTTGGCTGTGGGTTTGTCATATATGGCCTTTATTATGTTGAGGTAAGTTCCCTCTATGCCTACTTTCTGGAGGGTTTTTATCATAAACGGGTGCTGAATTTTGTCAGAAGATTTTTCTGCATCTATTGAGAAGATCATATAGTTTTTCTCCTTCAATTTTTCTCCTTCACATGGATTGATTTGCATATATTGAAGAATCCTTGCATTCCTGGGATAAACCCCAGTTGATGGTGTATGATGCTTTTAATGTGCTGTTGGATTCTGTTTGCTAGTATTTTGTTGAGGGTTTTTGCATCTATGTTCATCAGTGATATTGGCCTGTAGGTTTCTTTCTTTGTGACATCTTTGTCTGGTTTTGGTATCAGGGTGATGGTGGCCTCATAGAATGAGTTTGGGAGTGTTCCTCCCTCTGCTATATTTTGGAAGAGTTTGAGAAGGATAGGTGTTAGCTCTTCTCTAAATGTTTGATAGAATTCACCTGTGAAGCCATCTGGTCCTGGGCTTTTGTTTGTTGGAAGATTTTTAATCACAGTCTCAATTTCAGTGCTTGTGATTGGTCTGTTTATATTTTCTGTTTCTTCCTGGTTCAGTCTCCTAAGCTTGTGCTTTCCTGAGAATTTGTCCATTTCTTCCAGGTTGTCCATTTTATTGGCATATAGTTGCTTGCAGTAATCTTTCATTATCCTTTGTATTTCTGCAGTGTCAGTTGTTACTTCTCCTTTTTCATTTCTAATTCTATTGATTTGAGTCTTCTCCCTTTTTTCTTGATGAGTCTGGCTAATGGTTTATCAATTTTGTTTATCTTCTCAAAGAATCAGCTTCTAGTTTTATTGCTCTTTGCTATTGTTTCCTTCATTTCTTTTTCATTTATTTCTGATCTGATCTTTATGATTTCTTTCCTTCTGCTAACTTTGGGGTTTTCTGTTCTTCTTTCTCTAATTGCTTTAGGTCTAAGATTAGGTTGTTTATTTGAGATGTTTCTTGTTTCTTAGGTAGGATCGTATTGCTATAAGCTTCCCTCTTTAAAACTGCTTTTGCTGCATCCCATAGGTTTTGAGTTGTCGTGATTTCATTGTCATTTGTTTCTAGGTATATTTGGATTTCCTCTTTGATTTCTTCAGTGATCTCTTGGTTATTTAGTAGTGTATTGTTTAGCCTCCATGTGTTTGTATATTTTACAGATTTTTTCCTGTAATTGATATCTAGTTTCATAGTGTTGTGGTCAGAAAAGATAATTGATATGATTTCAATTTTCTTAAATTTACCAAGACTTCATTTGTGACCCAAGATATGATCTATCCTGGAGAATGTTCCATGAGCACTTGAGAAGAAAGTGTATTCTGTTGTTTTTGGATGGAATGTCCTATAAATATCAATTAAGTCCATCTTGTTTAATGTATCATTTAAAGCTTGTGTTTCCTTATTGATTTTCATTTTGGATGATCTGTCCATTGGTGAAAGTGGGGTGTTAAAATCTCCTACTATGACTATGTTACTGTCAATTTCCCCTTTCATGCTGTTAGCATTTGCCTTATGTATTGAGGTGCTCCTATGTTGGATGCATAAATATTTACAATTGTTATATCTTCTTCTTGGATTGATCCCTTGATCTTTGTGTAGTGTCCTTCTTTGTCTCTTGTAATAGTCTTCATTTTAAAGTCTATTTTGTCTGATATGAGAATTGCTACTCTAGCTCTCTTTTGATTTCTATTTGCATGGAGTATCTTTTTCCATCCCCTCACTTTCAGTCTGTATGTGTCCCTAGGTCTCAAGTGGGCATATATACGGGTCTTGTTTTTGTATCCATTTAGCCAGTCTATGTCTTATGGTTGGAGCATTTAATCCATTTAAGGTAGTTATTGATATGTATGTTCCTATTACCATTTTCTTCATTGTTTTGGGTTTGTTATTGTAGGTCTTTTCCTTCTCTTGTGTTTCCTGCCTAGAGAAGTTCCTTTAGCATTTTTTGTGAAGCTGGTTTGCTGATGCTGAATTCTCTTAGCTTTTGCTTATCTGTAAAGGTTTGAATTTCTCCATCAAATCTGAATGAGATCCTTGCTGGGTAGAGTAATCTTGGTGGTAGGTTTTTCCCTCTCATTGCTTTAAATATGTCTTGCCACTCCCTTCTGGCTTGCAGAGTTTCTGCTGAAAGATAAGCTGTTAACCTTATGGGGATTCCCTTGTGTGTTATTTGTTGTTTTTCCCTTGCTGTTTTTAATATTTTTTGCTTGTATTTAATTTTTGATAGTTTGATTAATATGTGTCTTGGTGTGTTTCTCCTTGGGTTTATCCTGTATGGGACTCTCTACGCTTCCTGGACTTGATTGACTATTTCCTTTCCCATATTAGGGAAGTTTTCAACTATAATCTCTTCAAATATTTTCTCAATCCCTTTCTTTTTCTCTTCTTCTTCTGGGACCCCTATAATTCGAATGTTGGTGCGTTTAATATTGTCCCAGAGGTCTCTGAGACTGTCCTCAATTCTTTTCATTTATTTTTCTTTATTCTGCTCTGCAGTAGTTATTTCCACTATTTTATCCTCCAAGTCACATATCCGTTCTTCTGCCTCAGTTATTCTGCTATTGATCCCATCTAGAGAATTTTTAATTTCATTTATTGTGTTGTTCATCACTGTTTGTTTGCTCTTTAGTTCTTCTAGGTCCTTGTTAAACGTTTCTTGTATTTTCTCCATTCTATTTCCAAGATTTTGGATCATCTTTACTATCAGGACTCTGAATTCTATTTCAGGTAGACTGCCTATTTCCTCTTCATTTGTTAGGTCTTGTGGGTTTTTATCTTGCTCCTTCATCTGCTGTGTGTTTCTCTGTCTTCTCGTTTTGCTTAACTTACTGTGTTTGGGGTCTCGTTTTTGCGGGCTGCAGGTTCGTAGTTTCCGTTGTTTTTGGTGTCTGCTCCCAGTTGGTAAGATTGGTTCAGTGGGTTGTGTAGTCTTCCTGGTGGAGGGGACTGGTGCCTGTGTTCTGGTGGATGAGGCTGGATCTTGTTTTTCTGGTGGGCAGGACCGTGTCTGGTGGTGTATTTTCGGGTGTCTGTGACCTTTTATTATTTTAGGCAGCCTCTCTGCTAATAGGTGGGGTTGTGTTCCTGTCTTGCTAGTTGTTTGACATAGGGTGTCCAACACTGGACCTTTCTGGTCGTTGAGTGGAGCTGGGTCTTAGCATTGAGATGGAGATCTCTGGGAGAGCTATCGCCTTTTGATTTATGTGGAGCCTGGAGGTCTCTGGTGGACCAATGTCCTGAACTCGGCTCTCCCACCTCAGAGGCTCAGGCCTGACACCTGGCTGGAGCACCACAACCCTGTCAGCCACACAGCTCAGAAGAAAAGTGAGAAATAAAGAAAGAAAAAATAAATAAAATAAAAATAGTTAAAATAAAAAAATTATTAAAAATTAAAAAATTAAAAAGTAATAAAAAAAGAAAGAAAGAAGAGAGCAACCAAACCAAAAGAACAAATCCACCAATGATAACAAGTGCTAAAAACTATACAGAAAAAAAAAAAAAAAACAGACAGAACCCTAGGACGAATGGTAAAAAGTAAAAGCAAAGCTATACAGACAAAATCACACAAAGAAGTATACACATACACACTCACAAAAAGAGAAAAAGGATAAAAAATCTGTATATATATAAAAAAAAGGAAGAGAGCAAACAAATCAATAAACAAATCCACCAATGATAATAAGCTCTAAGTACCAAACTAAGATAAACATAAAACCAGAAACAATTTAGATGCAGAAAGCAAACCCTAAGTCTACAGTTGCTTCCAAAGTCCACCACCTCAATTTTGGGATGATTCACTGTCTATTCAGGTATTCCAGAGATGCAGGTACATCAAGTTGATTGTGGAGATTTAATCTACTGCTCCTGAGGCTGCTGGGAGAGATTTCCCTTTCTCTTCTTTGTTCGCACAGCTCCTGGGGTTCAGCTTCAGATTTGGCCCCGCCTCTGCGTGTAGGTCGCCCTCTGGCGTCTGTTCCCCGCCCAGACAGGAGGGGGTTAAAGGAACAGCTGATTCGGGCGCTCTGGCTCACTCAGGCCAGGGGGAGGGAGGGGTACGGATGCGCGGCGAACCTGTGGTGGCAGAGGCCGATGTGACGTTGCAAGAACCTGAGGCGCGCCATGTGTTCTCCCAGGGAAGTTGTCCCTGGATCACGGGACCCTGGCAGTGGCGGGCTGCACAGCCTCCCGGGAGGGGAGGTGTGGATGGTGACCTGTGCTTGCACACAGGATTCTTCGTGGCAGCAGCAGCCTTAGCGTCTCATGCCCGTCTCTGGGGTCCACACTGGTAGCCTCAGCTCACACCCGTCTCTGGAGCTTGTTTAGGCGGTGCTCTGAATCCCCTCTCCTCGCCCACCTTGAAACAATGGTCTCTTGCCTCTTCAGCAAGTCCAAACTTTTCCCTGGACTCCCTCCCTGCTAGCCGTGGCACACTAACCCCTTCAGGCTGTGTTCACGCCACCAACCCCAGTCCTCTCCCTGCGCTCCGACTGAAGCCCGAGCCTCAGCTCGCAGCCCCACCTGCCCCGGCTGGGGAGCAGACAAGCCTCTCAGGCTGGTGAGTGCCCATCGGCACCAATCCTCTGTGTGGGGAATCTCTCCGCTTTGCCCTCTGCACCCCTGTGGCTGTGCTCTCCTCCGGGGCTCTGAAGCTTCCCCCCTCGTCCACCCGCAGTCTCCGCCCGCAAAGTGGCTTCCTAGTGCGTGGAAACCTTTCCTCCTTCACAGCTCCCTCCCACTGGTGCCGGTCCCGTCCCTATTCTTTTGTCTCTGTTTTTTCTTTTTTCTTTTGCCCTACCCAGGTACGTGGGGAGTTTCTTGCCTTTTGGGAAGTCTGAGGTCTTCTGCCAGCGTTCAGTAGGTGTTCTGTAGGAGTTGTTCCACATGTAGCTGTATTTCTGATGTATTTGTTGGGAGGAAGGTGATCTCCACGTCTTACTCCTCCGCCATCCTGAAGGTCTCTCCAAACAGTTTTCTAAAGCTGGTGCTCCAGTTTACTATGTCACCAGCAACATAAATGGTAAATTTGTTATAAATCAAGTGATTGAATATGAATGATTCTGTTCCTGGACTCGATTCCACTTTCTACAGTTTTTTTCATAAATCATAAAGTATAATCATCTTTATTCTTCTACCTTGGCTATTCTTAGCCCTTTCTATTTCCATATAAATTTTAGAATCAGCTTATCAATTTCCACAGAAATAAAGTCTGCTGGGATTTCAATAGGGATGGCATTAAATATATAGATTGATTTCAAGAAAAAATAATGTAGCAAGATTGAATCTTCCAGTCTATGAACGTGGCATTTCCTTCCATTTATGGCCAGTAATTGTGTGTAGTTTTTTGTGTAGAAGTCTTGAATATCTTTCTCTGGGCATTTCCTAGGTATTTTTTTTTAATAGTCTTTTGAACTGCAACTCCCCACAAATCCTCCAAACCAGTGAAGCAGCTCTAATCACTGGCCCCCGAGAATTTCTGAAACATCCTTTCCAAGTCCATCCTCACTCTTCTGAGATGTCCTCTTTGCTTTTCCTACCTACTAGGATTTCAATTATATTTGAAATCCAGAAGAAAAAAAAAATCCATCTTTTGCTTGAAATCGTCTCAGACCGCTCCAATCCTGGAGTAATGCTGCGTTGCCATCAATTAGTGGCTCCTATTATCTTATTGCTTATTTACTAATTAATGATCCTGGGCTACTTGGCCTTTTCTTGGGAGTAAATTGCTAGAAAACTTTTCAGTATCAACACACAACTTTTGAAGTCTTGTCTCCCCCCAAAATTACACATTCAATGAAGATAAATACGCACTTTCTTTTACTTCTAGTATCCCTTAAATATTTTTCCAGAGTAGTATGTTCAGAAGGAACTTAAAGTTAGCTCCCTGTATGATTGAATCATAAATTTATTTTCCGAAACATAGTTTAGCTGAAGATTGATGTGAAATGGTTAGCTATTTCCTATTCTTTCTATAATTGGCTCATACATCATGCACATAGTAATTCGTGGATTTAAACTTGTCTTATGCTTTAAAGCTAAACTTTTCAGTGAATTAAGAGAAACATATTTTTGTTTTCTCTTCTTTCTTTTTGATGAAAGACGCAGGCAGCTGGTTCAAAAAGAGATTTGAGGGAAAAAACCACTTTATCCTTTTAGCCTTTTTAAAAAGTCCCATTGAATGAGGCCATGAAATTATAGAAGATGCAAATCTGTTATACATCATTTGAAGTAGTTGACATGCAAGACCCCCCTGTGTGGATTCAGAAATCATTTTTTCAAAACGCCAGGCAGCATTCTTTTGGCTCATAAACAGCGACAGTGCCCTGTATGACCCAAATAATTTGTTTCTTCAATTGGGAACTCCCTAGATGGAGCCAGGCAAATTTAGAAAAGAGAAAGGCAGAAATACAGAGAGAAGTAAGAGGGAAATGGCTACATTGAGACTGGATTCTATTCTACTTCTACGCTGACTTCCATGAATGGGGATCAGGCCAAATGATGAGGGAAGAGAAATTAGAAAGATTGAGCTTTAGACAAAGAGGATTTTGTGGAGAGTCTATACACAGATCATTTGGGGCTTATGCTTAGTTTAAAAAAAAAAAATCACATCACAACCTCCAGCCCAAGCCCTCAAAATGTTCCCAGCAGCTGGCAACTAGAGATAAGGCAGAGATATTTCACAGTCTAATACTAATCATATTTGAACACTTCAAGTAAGATTGGACAGTCTTTTTTTTCTTTCATACTATTTATTTTTAAGTTCAAATCAAGGACTTGTATATGTGAAAGATCCTCTCGCGTCTAAAACACAAAACAGAGGGAGAGAGAAGTGGGGATGCAGCGTGAGGTGGGGGTTAGGAGTTAAGAGAAAAGACTTGTGTCTCCAACAGAACCCTACTCATTAACATTGGAATTCTTATAAAATTCCAGGCTGCCCCAGCTGATACCCACATGAGGGTGGAAGCTGCTACCCAGGCTGTCAGACCTCTGGGGTGAGGGAGTGGAGTTCAAAGACCAACAGCATCCTTGGATGTTCTAGGATGTCACAAAGAGGAGGACCGAAGGGGGAGGAGACCCATTCTGAATCATGATGAGCAGCGTTATTTCTCTGCCAGCCCTGCAGATCCAGGCTCCTCTCAGTAAGCCATCCTGTAATTCTACGTAATCTAGGCTTCATTTGCCTGGAGCAGGATTGGAAAACAAACAAACAAATTAAAAAACTGTAGTCCATGCCAGAAAGGCTCATTACTGATTATAGATTAACTGCCTTTTCTTGAAACCATTTCTTCCTGGTCTCGTTCATGCTGTAGGTCTCATATATTTTCCCTCATGTATATTAAACCAGGTATGAGTCAATGGCTTCAGGTTAAAAACAAACGGGCATCATTAAATTAGGTTAACCTGCAGATAACCAGCTATTGGTCATCTTTAAAGCCATTCTGTCCCACTATTCTAGTACTTTTTCTTTCAAATTATCTCATGAAATCCCATCATTCCCCAATTCCCAAATCCACATGGGATCAGAGGATGGAAAAGCCATCTGCTAATCCCATTCACTGTCACACAGATAAAACATCATGCATCTATACTGTTGCCTATAGTGTTCCCTTTAGGGATCTAAAGTACTTTAACTTGTGTCTCTGCTTGTTGAACTCCTGGTTTGTTATTCAAGAGCAGTGCAAACTGTTACCTTCTCAGAAAATTCCCCTAAAATTCCTAGGAAGGAAAATCTTTCTCCACTGTGCGTTCTTAGCCTTCTTCATATACCACAACTGTGATACTTGACAAATAATCAAATATTTATAAAACAATTTGAAACCACGTATCTCAGAGTGGGACTTGAACCCACGAGGCCGGGACTCCAACCCGGCCAAAACCCACAGTCTTTTAACTGAGATCACACACCTGGTTTCAGGACTTAATGAAGCTCAGGTTCTTGATGTCTCATCGCAGAAAGAATTCAGTGAGAGACAAAGTGATAGATAAGAAGTGGATTTATTTAGAGAGAAACACACTCCACAGACAGAGTGTGGGTCATCTCAAAAGGCGAGAGCGGACTCAAAATATGGTTAGTTATTATGGGCTGGGTAATTTTTTTTTTTTTTTTTTTTTTTGTCTGCGTTGGGTCTTAGTTGTTGCACACGGGCTTTCTCTAGTTGTGGTGAGTGGGAGCTACTCTTTGTTGTGGTGTGTGGGCTTCTCACTGTGGTGGCTTCTCTTGTTGTGGAGCACAGCTTCTAGGCGCATGGGCTTTAGTAGTTGCAGGACGCATGCCCAGTAGTTGTGGCACACGGGCTTAGTTGCTCCTCAGCATGTGGGATCTTCGTGGACCAGGGATCAAACCTGTGTACCCTGCATTGGCAGGCGGGTTCTTAACCACTGCACCGCCAGGGAAATCTTGGGCTGGGTAATTTCATATGCTAATGAGTGTGAGGATTATTCCAACTCTTTTGGGAAGGGGCAGGGATTTCCAGGAATGGTTGGCCTGGAACCGTCATGGCGCTGGTGGGTGTGTCACATAGCTTGCTGATGTGTTACAATGAGCATACTGAGGCTCAAGGTCTAGTGGAAGTGGACTTGTCTACTTGGACCTGTTTGGTTCTAATCATTTTATGTCATGTCCTCGGGCTATGTCATTCTTCTAAAGTTTGTGTCCTGCCCCCTTCCCTGCTGTTTAAAATTCAGTGATCACTCTTACCAGATAGTGAGCACAATAGGACGAAAAACTATTTCAGTGACATTACTGTATCCATAAACTCTCACTGTGGCCAGTACATGATGGCTATGCAATAAAATATTGAACAAATAGATGGGTGGGTGGATGGATGGATGCATTGTTGCTTAGATGGAGCTAGAGGAAGATTGGTGTATTGATCTCCTATTGTTCTTGGGTAATAAAGTCTGATTCCATTTTTTGATGTTTGCTGACAGTATTTAAGCTTCACCCCACACTATTCTCTTTCTGCCCCACACCTGGGAAAGCTGATAAGAATTGGTATCAATGGGGCGACGATAGGACCATGCACAGGAACCTTCGCCCTGTCCCCACTTTATAACTACCACAAAACCTCCAAGCCAGTCTCCTTTTCCCACTTTCTCAAGCTATTGGGAGCCACCCTGAAAGCCTCCTTTATGTGAGTAACAGTTTTTTTTCAGATCCTTTTGGTGTTTGTGTGGCATCCTCAATCTCAACATCTGAACCAAATTTGGGGTAGGGGTCCACCCTGTCTCTGAAGGGTGGCTATAGCATGCCGCAACAAACTATCTATCGCAAACTTAGTGGCACAGCTCAGGATATTATCTGTAGCCCCTGAGGAGGAACTAAAGGTCCTTGAATTTCTTTAATGACTGAACTAGTATTATTTTGTCCTGTTTGACTGCTTTCCTTTGCTTTTGCATTTTTTTTTTCCATTTCTCTGATGAAATTTATTCTTTGGCTAAAGTTTTTCTACAGACAAAAGGCAGGCGGAGGATGTGGTGGGGGGTGGAGGTGGGGTCTGTCTGGGGAAGGCCCCATAGGGCTCTGCTCTGTTATAGAGACCTGCTGCTGAATGAGATTCTGGGAGGGGAGAAGGACAGGATGGATAGAGAAATGGAAAAACTGAGCAAATTCAAAGAAAGTTAATATCTCGTTTTTACATAAAGGCCACAGAGTCTTTCAGTTCCTCATTTTGTCCCGTCTTTTGCCAGTGAAAGCTATATTTACTATATCTTTGTTTTGCCCCAGTAAATAGCGTGACTCTGAATATTTAACAGGGCACAACGGTTCATCTTCTCTACTCTGCTGGCCCCATTAGACCATCCAAGATATTTAAAGTATACAAAGTGATAAAAACATTAAGTCATCACAATTATTACTGTTATTATCATGATTAGAACCAGAACAACATAACAGAGTAGAAGGAAATTTGGACCAGGCCAAGAAACCAACCACACCAATAATTAATTGAGTGATTTGGGGCACATCAGACCTCTCTCTGCCCAGTGTTCTCCACACTCAAGTGAGGAGTTAGGCCACCTGATTTCTTACAGTTCTTTTAGCTCCAAAATGTGCGTCTTCATCGCTGAATCATTATTTTAAGCATATGTGGTAGCCCATCTAAAAGGCTGCCTCTCGAGCTTGTGGCCTGAATGCATCTGATGTCCTGTCTATTTTTAGCTCTGGTGGTCTTTTTGATGTGTTTGCCTCAGCAGAAGCACATGTTAGTAGCAGTTGCTTTATCCTGGGCCTGGTTGCCTGATGAAAAGAACACATCAAGCATGTGCAGATCTCCGTAACCACCATTTTATTGCACCGACTGCTCGTGTTCACAAAGGCAGATGTGTTCACTCCCAAAGAACATTTCTAGAGACGTCAGAATAATTTGCAAAGAAGGGGACCTAGAGTTTGAGTTCTGCCCCTGCTAGTACTGCTTAGAAGATTGTCAACTTGGCCCACCCTGAAATCCCGGGCCAAGACTGAAGAAGGTGTGTTTTGTTTTGTTTTTGTTCGGGCTTGAGGCATGTGGGATCTTAGTTTCCCGACCAGGGATCGAACCCGTGGCCCCCACATTGGAAGCGCAGAGTCTTAACCACCGGACTGCCAGTAGTCCTGAAGAATGTAGGGAATGATGCTACCTCACCCACTTCCCTTCATCTCGTTTAATCCCTCAATAGCCCTGTGTGGGGTGTATAAACTTGGATAGCCACAAAGGTGAATGAGAGAAGGGTGTGATGGGGGAGGGGAGGAAGAAGAAAACACATGGCCAGCTTCCACTGTTCCCTGCCCACCACCACCTGACCCATTGTCTGAGTCCACTGGGTGAACTCAGTTCCATTACTTAGTGTTTCTACTGTGTTATCCACAAATTTAATGAGCCTAAAATCCACCTTCAAACTTGGCATAAGTAAAAATGCCCCATAGGGTAGAGCCCTGTGTGTCATCGTTAGAGACAATTTCACAGATTGATGCTAATCTTTGTTCTTCATCTTTCAGACTCAGGTATTCAATAAGATACAATTCTTCTTAATGGTACTGTCATTCAGTCTACAGTTGTCTATGTACATGGAGACACTATGAATACACAGCTCAAATACCTTAACTCAAATTCAGTGAATTAGTTAAGCAGGGATTGGGGGGGTAGAGGGAGTTGGGTGAAGGTAATTAAGAGGTACAAATATTCACTTATAAGTTCTGGGGATGTCATGTACAACATAATGACTAGGTAATAATATATACTGTATACTTGAAAATTGTTGAGAGTAGATTTTTTGTTTTTAATTTTATTGGAGTATAGTTGATTTACAGTGTTGTGTTAGTTTCAGGTTTTGTTTGTTTGTCTGTTTGGTTGTTTTCACTAAGAGAGTAGATCTTAAAAGTTCTCATCCCAAGGAAGAAAACTGATAACTATGTTAGGTGATGAACGTTAACTAAACTTATTGTGGTAATCACTTTGCAATATATACATGTATCTAATCATTATGTTGCACACCTTACACTTATACAATGTTATATGTCAATTATATCTGAATAAAACTGGGGGGGGTGGGATGGGGGGAGGAAGCCGCAAGAGGGAGGGGATATGGGGATATAAGTATATGTATAGCTGATTCACTTTGTTATAGAGCCAAAACTAACACACCATTGTAAAGCAATTATACTCCAATAAAGATGTTAAAAAATTAAAAAATAAAATAAAACTGGGGGTGGTGGGGGAAGGAAGCCAGAACAAAAAAAAATGCAAATGTAAAAAAAAATGCACTAGGATTGCTGTACTTTCTTGACAGAACTAGTCTAGTAATCCCATCAAAAAATGAATGGGTCTAATCTGGCCTCACACTCATAACAAACAACTTTATCTGTGTTTTATTGTATTTTATCTGTATGTGCTCACAATGCCATCAAAAGTCAGGCAGGAAGGTCTGATCAAAAGGCAGACATAGGGCTGGGGTAACAGCCTGGCCTCAGGCATTTTTAGGCCATGATGGTGATCTGACTCACAGGTCTGGTTAGAGTTTGAAGTCTCTTTTGATAACCCATTTCCTGCAGTCCCCCAATGTGTCCAGGTAGTAGTTCCGATCCAGACACCCCTAGGAATTTCACGAGAATAAGCTAAAGTTTCAGAACAGGATCAACCTTCAAACCTTACGAGGCGCTGCCTCAGGACATTTATACAAAAGAACTGAGGGTTAAGCTCTTCAACCTAAAGGTGGGGAAGATGGCTGTGGAATTTCTCAGAGATTTATTTGGTATGAAATGCTTTGCGCAGATGTAAACATTGATAAAATTCACATGGTAACGATCTCACTCTCCACTTCTGTTTGCTTGAATCTTCTCAAGATGCCTTCAGTTCCAGGCAGGGAGACAGAATTGCCTGCAGCTTAGCACATGAGAAGCGTGGCTCCTAGGACAGCCCTGGGTGTAGCTATAGCTTCTTAATGATGTTAACCAGAGTAGGCTGCTGGGATCTTAGAGGATCAAAAGGAATTTTAAAAAATTGTACATGAGCCCAGAAGAAAGTCCATAAAATCACTTCCTTGTGTCTGTGGGTTCCACCCATTAAACAGCCTGCCAAACCCAAATACCTGAGAAGGAAGCAGGGGAGAGAGAGAGGAAAGAGAAGCTGACTCTGGAGGGCAAATGAATCAATCCCCCCAATTCTAGATTCATTAGCATATAATAGAGGCCAAGGGGCTACATCCTGCCTGTGTAGGACTTTAGGGAGAAGTTTAAATAACCTTCTTCCACCCCTAGCTAATATTCTTCTGTTAGACCTGCGCGGTCTCCTAGGAGTTTCGACTCGCCCAGGAAACAACAAGAGTCGGAAGTCGATGCAAAACGCAAGAGGTTTATTGAAGGCCGGTGCACCGGGGTTCCTTGGTCCTCACGCAGGAGGTCGAAGAAGGAACCCTTTTGGGCGCGAATATGTCAGTTTTATAGGTTCCCACTTCCCCGTATGTAAATTATAGATTTGGTTGTGTTCTCCTGCTGATTGGTCCCGGCTTAGGCTCGGACCAGAGAGGGAACTTGTCCCCAGCTGCCTGATTGGTCTTTGACAGACACCTTTTTTACATTTTGTTATCTCCCTCCTTCTCCCCAGCTGTCTGATTGGTCTTTGACAGACACCTTTTTTACATTTTGTTATCTCCCTCCTTCTCGGAAGGGGGCCGGACATCCTGGAAATTCACCCATTGTCTAAGAAGCCCCTATTGTCTGGAGAGTTCTTAATCATTAGCGGGAACAATGTCCCTCGAGTCCCACACTTCCTCGGTGTTACGAGAAATCCACCCAGCCTAGAAACCTGCGGCTGACTAAGGGTCTAGGAAAAGAAAAAGATAAGGGTGGAAAGAGAGAAAATGGAGAAACTGAGCGAATCCAAAGAAAATTAACACCTCCTGAAAGCAGTAGATTCCTTCTGTTCCTCATTTTGTCCCCAATCTCTTCCCAGTGAAAGTTGTATTTCCTTTCTTCATTTTGCTTTGCCCCAGTACATATCTTGACTAGGAATACTAACCAGGCACAATTTGTTTCCCTTCTGCTGACCTCATTAAACCATATAAGATAAGCTCTAATTTGTAGCCAGGCTTCAAATTGAATTTAATCACAAAGCCCACCTCCTTTCAGTTCCAGTTCACTGCAAAACAGGCTATTTGGCAAGTGAAGCAGTCGGCTGCAGGGTGCCTCTGTGCCTCTGCATAAGCCATGCCCATGCCTTTTCTCCCTTACTGCCTAGTCTCGTCACTCACCCAGCCCTGTCTCCTTCCCACCCGTAACAAGCCAGCAACCCTCACCTCCCTGCACAAGCACTTCTCTAGGTCCTCGTTCACGTTTGTACGTTCTGCTGTGATGCTCCTTACCCGTCTGGATTTCTCAACTACGAGTGACTCGATGGCAAGACCCCCATCTTCTCCATCTTTTTCTTATTAGCACCAGTAAATGATGGTTGAATGGGTGATCTTTCATCAGAGGAAGGCCAGCCCCATTCTTTATCCCATTACAAACCCTGCCCCCCATCCTTTGCTTTTCAGTGTCCATCCATAATGGACAGGAAGGATCATGGTAATGAACTGCACCATCACCTGTGCGTGTGTGTGGTTCTATAGGTGGTTTATACACAGAGCATAGGTGCACTTACCTTCCATCGTCTGTTGATTTATTTGTTTCTTCCCTCTTCATCCAATGAGTAACACCCTGTCCAAAATGACTATAATAAGAATTGAGGCATATGAAGTGAGAGCTTTGGTTCATGCTCAACAAATGATTGTTGAATGAATTAATTGAATGATGGAATGAATGGATAAAAGCAATATGATTAGGAGCAAGTTTGCAAGATGTTGGAGTAATTTCCTGCAATCGTCTTTAGAGCGCACGTGCTGGATGGGGCACAAGTGCTGAATAAATGTTAGTCATCATCATCATCACCATCATACCGTCATCGTCATCAACATTGTCATCAACAGTGCCTGGTATTTCTATTTAGCAATGAATCTCATGCCATTAAAGCCTGATGCCCGCCATTATGGTTAATATTCAAGGTTCTGGGAGTTCCAGCCAACTGCAATCAGACAAACAATAATAGACTCTGTATGTGCCAGGTACTGGGCTTTGTGCCTTATGGACAATATTTCATTTAATCCTCAGAAGATCCCTATAAAGTAGGTATCATTATCCCTTTTTACAACTGAGGAAACAGCCTTAGAAATTGGGTAAAATGCAGAAGGTTTGAATTAGTACGCGGTACAGTATGAATTTACCCAGGTCTGTCTGTCTGAAACAGTGATGCTTTTTAAGCACTGCACTATATTGATCTATGATAAGAAAAAGAAGTCAAAATTCTAAATATTGACAAATATTTCTTGCAAATAAAATGATCATCTCTTTGCAAACCCCAAGATATCCAACCTAGAAACTATTGCAGTATCTCAAAATATAATGGTATTTAAAGACCTCTCCCCTTTCCTCTTTGGTAGCCATAAGTTTATTTTCTATGTCTGTGAGTCTATTTCTATTTTGTAAATAAGTTCATTTGTATCATTTTTTTAGATTCCACATATAAGTGATATCCTATGAGATCTGAAAAAAACAGATCTCATTCACAACAACTATTTCTTTTTTTTTTAATATTTATTTATTTTTGGCTGCGTTAGGTCTTAGTTGCGGCACACGGGCTCTCTGGTTGTGGCGCGTGGGCTTAGTTGCCCCCCGGCATGCAGGATCCCATTTCCCCGACCAGGGATCGAACCCTCGTACCCTGCACTGGAAGGCGGATTCTTAGCCACTGGACCACCAGGGAGGGCCCCAAGAACCTTTTTTTTTTTTTTTTGCGGTACGCGGGCCTCTCACTGCTGTGGCCTCTCCCATTGCGGAGCACAGGCTCCCGATGCGCAGGCTCAGCGGCCATGGCTCACGGGCCCAACCGCTCCGCGCATGTGGGATCCTCCCGGACTGGGGCACGAACCTGTGTCCCCTGCATCGGCAGGCGGACTCTCAACCACTGCGCCACCAGGGAAGCCCAAGAACCATTTTTTTAAAAAATTAAAATATTACATCATGTGTCCCAGTGCAGGGAATTTGCTTTCTAGTGTGGCTCCCAGTCCAGTTCACCCCAGCAGCCAGGGCCAGGTTTTTGGCAAAGTGGGAGTGAAATTCGTAAGTAATGTTCAAGGCCTATGGAAAGGAAACAACTGATAAACTTGAACAAAACGTATACAAGAATGAGAATAAATTAAAAGATATACCATATTCCTTGATGAGAAGATTTAATATTGATAAAATATCAAATTTTCACAAATTTAGTTCCATATTAACAATGCCAATAAAAACTCTGACAGGACTGTTGTCTGAAATTTCACAAAATGGTTTTAACATTCGTATTGGAGAACAAGCAAATTAGAAAACCCAAAGATATTTTGGAAGAGAAAAGTTACAAGGACTTACCACACAAATATTAACATGTAATATATAGTATAATAATTAAATCAATATGTTATTTGCACCAAATTAGAAAGACAGAGTAATAAAATAGAATAGGAAACATAACAGCAGACCCAAGTATATATGTAAATGTAATATTTGATAAAGGTGAAATTTAAAATCAGTTAAGAAGTAAAGAAGAATAATTCAACAAACGGTTTGAGGAAAGCTGGCTAACCATTTAGAAAGTAAACGTAAATACCAAACTCATACTACACCCTAAATAAATTCCAGATGTACTAAAGTTTTAGGCACTTAAAAAAAGTAAACTATAAAACACAGTAAATATTTATATATAATTTTTAGCAGGGTAGATCTAAGTGTCTTATCAAAAATAGAAATCTAAGAAGAAAACCGAGAGACTTGACTAAATGCAATTTTATAATGTTTGTAAGTAAAACAAAAAGAATTGACAAGCAAACGACAAACCAAAACAAGTTTTTTAAGTTCTATGGAGGGGCTTAATTCCTCGACATATAAAGATTTTGTATGAATCAATTAGAAAGGGATAAATGATTCAATTAAAAGCTCAGCAAAAGCAGGCGGCAAAAGAAATACAAGTGGTTATAAACCCAAATAAACCCTGGAAATCCAATAACTGCAAACCAAAACATCTTTGAGATAATGCTGCTTTGATAAAAAATTATTATCAAACTGGCAATAATTTAAAAAATTATTTGTTGGATTAGAGTAAGAGGTACTTGTGTACCCTGCTTGGGAGGAGTATAAATTGATGCAACCTGTCTGGAAGTTAATTTTGTCATAGGTATGAAAATGACCTAAAAACTGTGCAGTCTGCTTTGGAAGTAATCGTAAAAAAATAACCACACATGATAATCAGCAGTTAGCTCTTAGGAAGTTCACTGAATCATGGTGACAAACCAGAAATGATTTGAATTTCAACTTTAGAGAAATGGTTTTAAAAAGTGATTGAACATGGACAAAGAGGAATACTATGCAGTCATTAAAAAGGCTACTCTTACAGTCATATTTTATTTCATGAAAGATGTTCACAGTCAGTGAGAAAAGCTCACAGGACTGTATCTATGAGAGGCACCGTCCAGCAGAGCTTTCTGTGTGGATGGAAATGTGTTTTATCTGCACAGCCCAATGGCCCCATGCAGGTTTTGAGTACTGGAAATGTGGCTAGTGTAACTGAGAAACTGAATTTTTAAAATATTTGTTTTAATTAATTCTAATTTGAGTGGCCACATGTGGCTATTGGCTGACATAATTGATGGTCAGATCTATAGACTGATCGTATTTTTATCTACATATATACGTGCATATATATTATGCATGTATATATGTGCATAATATATATTATGTAGATATTTTTATCTACATAATATAGGAAAGATGTACACCAAAATGTAAACAATGGTTATCCCTGAAGACTGGCACTCTGGGTGTTTTATTTGTTTAAATACGTTTAAATTTGTTTTAATATGGGGGCAAGGAGAGTTATTTCCCAAATAGGAGAACAAAGTGCTATGAACTGGTTTGAAAACACTTTTCTATGCAGAGAGTGGTGAAAACTCTGGGCCTCTTATGTGGGTCCCGGATACGTTTGCCTGGCCACCCAGACTGAATCATGTTTAATTGGAGCCCCCTGTTTTTCTCCCAAGGACCTTTCCAGATGTCACTGCCCCATATCCCAGCACACCAAGGATCACTTCCTCAGAGTCACAGCCCCGGTCTTTGGTCAATGTTACTCTCCTAATAGTTTTCTTAACTGATGGGCAGAGAGTAAGAAAAACTTGTGTGAATGATGGAGCGGGAGGGCTGTTTTTAATAGAAGTTGTGGGATCAACCATGCATGCTTCCACTCAGCACTTCTTATCTCATCCACTGTCAGAGCTTTTCATCACATCATGGGCCCCAATCCTGGGAGATTTGCTTCTCATTATGGCTCCCAGCCATAAGGTTCCCCATCCCAGGAGTCAGGCCCAGGCATGCCTCCAGGATGAAAAATTATCCAAGCTGCTGGTACAGTGGGAGAACTTATTCTCCCACTATGGGCACTTCAATAACTTAAGAAGTCCTCTGATACCGAAGGAATCACCACAACTGTAGCAGATGCCCATACCTGGGGCTCCTGCAGAACTGTTGAGGACTGTCACAGAACACTCATTTTGTCTTCATTTATCTCTGTTTCACCCCAAGACCAGCATGGAACAATCAGGCATGAATATAACCTTCCTCCTCTCTCCTAACTGTTGCATTTATCAGTCACGGTACCCTTCTCTGCTGAGTCCAATGAGGCCTGGGCATCCTTCTCAACCCAGGACAGTCACCACTCATCATACCAAAAGAAAGCTATTTGACCCCCCAAATTAAAGTTTGTCGTATGATTGTTCAGTGAGAGCAGAGCCCATATTGAAGCCAGACTCTATATTTTTGGACAGTTGAGAGCAAACAGCAATTTGCTGTTGTCTTATATTTATAGACTGCTATAAGTTTATAAAGCACTCTTGTGACAGCTGAATATCTCAATAACCCTATGAAGTTAGAAAAGGCTGGTGTTAGTTTCCTGACCTGAGAAACAGGCCCTTGTTCACTAGGTAATGTAGTAATATTGTTATTGTTACGATCGCTAGGTCAGTACATTGTGAAGAAGGGGCTTAATCCGAGATCACGTGACTCTAAACACAGGGCTGTTTTTGCAACATTGAGCAGCTGCTCCACTCAGACGGCTGTAGGAAAGCCCCCAAGGAACCCAGGGCTGTCCACGTCCAAGAGTAAACCGGGGGAGTGGTGAAGAGTTGCTCAGCCTCTAGCACTGGGTTCAAAACTTGCCTTCACCACTTACTATTTGTGTGACCCTAGGAAATTCCTCAAACTCTATAAGCATCAGTTACCCCAGCTGTAAAACGTGGATAATCACATTCTCTCCCTCACAGAGTTGTTGTGAAAATGAAATAATGTTTAGCACACTCCTGGGTATACAGTAGGCACTCAGTAGGAAAGTTCTGATCACCAGTCCAGTTTCCACATGTGCCCACGAGAACAGCCCCTGGAAAGTGACCTGTCTTCCAGGAGAGGAAGATGATCTTTGCATCTCGAATCACCAGGTAGATTCCATAAAAGACTGATAAATCACCCAGAAGAGAAGGACTGGGGATTTGATCATGGATCAAGAAGAAAGTCACTTCTTAAGACTAGAGTCATGTTGAGATGGATGTTTGCCTTACGGCCTTGGGGAGATCAAGGCTGAGACCCCAGGAGTGAAAGGGGATCCAGCATGCTCGGAGATGTGTGTGATGTACAGCTACCACCCCAGGTAGGGTACTCTTGATTATTTTCAGCTCTCATTGGATGATTGCAGCAAACCATTGCTTTCTCTTTAGGCCCCTGCATCACACTAGGAAGAATGAAACTTCTCCCAGAAAATTTGCCTTTTGACAGTATGCCATCCCATGCCCACAAGTGGTCATTGCAATCTTAGGGCTAGCCCAAACATTTTTTTTTTCAGAGGGAGGTGGGCAGGCTTGAGATTGGGAAGAAAGTGGGAACTCTAACTTTTTAATCTTATAATGATGACATTTCTAGGAATACTCTGTGGTACAAAGTAGAGGTTATTTATTGACACTAGTTACTGTTTGATTGCATTCTCCATCATTTCTACATTGGCTGAGGATAATTTCTTGCTGGGAGAGGCAATTCACCACTACCACGGGCTCTGAGCATCCCTTCATGCTCTAGCTGAGTCTGCCAAAAATGCAAGATCCTGACCACTGTCTGCCTGGTCCATTTCTCAAAATTGTGTTTGCAGCAAGCAAGATTGAGTGGTGAAGTACCAAGCCCTCCTGGCCAGAGAGAGGGCATTGTTACCACTCACAGCAATCTCAGTGTTCCTCTTCTTTAATGCAACCCACTGTTTGTGAAGGCATCCATCTAGGTTCATCTGTGTCACTCCCCAGGGGACTTGAGAGCCATAGGGAATGGACATGACAGGAAACTCAAGCTGCCTGCTGTGCTATAATTATATTGTCTCTGACCCAGGAATCTCGTGTCTTCTGCCAACATCCATGAAATAATAATAGGTTAGCTTAATAGCCTACAGGTAGGATAGACTCCCAGATCCTTTATAGTTCTTGGCACTTATATATTAACAAAATTTAGCATTTTGTTGTATTGTATCCTGTACAGTTTGCTAACTGTGGGATACTGTAGTAGACAGGATGATCATGGTGTCTCCAAGCCCACAGCCTCTTCTAAGTGGGACTGTGTCATGAAGATGCAGCTTGATACAGGCCAGGTGACTACTCCCACACCTGGTGACAGCTCATTGGGCCTGGAGTGGGCACTGGAATTAAAGAACAGCCGGTTCATGAGCTGGCCAGTAATCTGTGATGTGGACCGACACAAAATTATGAGCTGGGCCGGATTCAGTGGATCAAGAAATGCACAGTTAGCAGTGAGAGCTGAGCTGAGGTATCATTACAGTCATTAGCTGAAGCTACGAGGAAGTGGACAGTAGGAATGAACAAAAGCTGTGAGATAGAGAAAGGATATAAAGAATCGAGAGAAGGAATAAACCAGTTAATAATTAGGAAGAACCAGACGTGAGAATATCAGCTGAATTATGATTGATGGTGGAACACATAACAAAGATTCATCAGCTCCAGCTGTGGAAGCCCATTGACCATCTTGGAGTCAAAATCACCCACCACTTCCTGCTCTTCTTGAGGCCCCCTTGTCTGGGTCTTCCTGGGGTTCTATGCTTGTGCATACTTTTAATAAACCCCCAATACTTGAAGTCACTGAAGTCCCCAGTGAAACAAACATGCACTCACCCATTCCTTGGCGTGGTCTTTGTTCATACAATGGAGGCGTGGCTTGAGGAGATGGGGGTTGAATAAGCAAACTGTCTTCACTGCTCAGCAGAGCTCTCCTAGGATAGATCCCATCCCCCACCTGACACCTGCCTGAATGCCGAACCTGGGGCCCCATCAACAGGGGTCCCCCAAGGCACCAACAAACCCTATAAGCCTTCTAGACTCTTGTATTATTTCACGGTAAACCCTGGACAACTCTCAGACATAAAATAACATGGCATCCATTTAACATAAAAGAAACATAGTATATCTTTGTGATACTGTGTTAAGTCAGTGTTAGAATACAAACACGGACACTAATTAAAATGAAAAACTAATGATACCTCTCAATACTTGTTTTTCAAATTAACAAAATTACATACACACACAACTTACATACAGTAAGTTGTGTGTGTATGTATACAATTCTATGAGTTTGTGTAAAGATTTGTGTAAACAACACTACAGTGATGTTACAGAATAATTACATCATCTCAAAGCCATTCATTCCCTCATCTCAACAGGAACTGCTGGCGACCACTGATTCATTCTTTGTTACTATAATTTTGTCTTTTTTAGAATGTCATGTAAATGGAATTATTCATTTATTTATTTAAAAAATAAATTTATTTATTTATTTATTTTTGGCTGCATTAGGTCTTTGTTGCTGCACGCAGGCTTTCTCTAGTTGCGGCGAGCAGGGGCTACTCTTCGTTGCAGTGTGCGGGCTTCTCACTGCGGTGGCTTCTCTTGTTGTGGAGCATGGGCTTTAGGCACATGAGCTTCAGTAGTTGTGGTGCATGGGCTTCCATAGTTGTGGCACGTGGGCTCTAGAGTGCAGGCTCAGTAGTTGTGGCGCGTGGGCTTAGTTGCCCCACGGCACATGGGATCTTCCCGGACTAGGGCTTGAACCTGTGTCCTCTGCATTGGCAGGCAGATTCTTAACCACTGCGCCACCAGGGAAGCCCCTGGAATTATTTATTACATTACTTTTTGAGGTTGGATTCTTTCACTCAGCACAAAGCCTTTTATTTTATTTATTTTATTTTTTGATTGAAGTATAGTTGATTTACAATGTTGTGTTAGTTTCAGGTGTACATATATATATAAAAAATCTGATATATATGTATCTCCTTTTTCAGATTCTTTTCTATTATAGGTTATTACAAGATATTGAATATAGTTCCCTGTGCTACACAGTAAGCAAAAAGCCTTTTAAATGAGTGCATGCTGGTGTATGTACAGACAGTTTGGAGACTTTATTGGTGAGTAGTATTCCATTGTATGGACGTACCACAGCTTGTTAATTCCTCCACCTCACAAGGACATCCTTCCAGGTGCCACCTGGGGTGATTCATTTTATACAAATTATATATTTATAAAATTATAAAGATATATGATTAATGTTTTTAAGATTATCAAACAGTAAAATTGACAATTTTTCTTTAGATGTACAGTTCTGTGAATTTTAACACATGCATAGATTTGTAGGGCTACCATCACACTCAGTACAGAATAGTGTATCACCCCAACAAAATCCCAGTGCTATTTCTTCTTCTTTTTTTCTTTAACATGGCTTCTTCTAGGATTTTTTAAAAATTTATTTATTCATTTATTTATTTATTTTTGTCTGCATTGGGTCTTCATTGCTGCGCGTGGGCTTTCTCTTGTTGTGGCGAGTGGGGGCTAGTCTTCGTTGTGGTGCACGGGCTTCTCATTTCTCATTGCGGTGGCTTCTCTTGTTGCTGAGCACGGGCTCTAGGCGCGTGGGCTTCAGTAGTTGTGGCACACGGGCTCGGTAGTTGTGGCTTGCGGGCTCTAGAGCACAGGCTCAGTAGTTGTGGCACACAGGCTTAGTTGCTCCACGGCACATGGGATCTTCCCGGACCAGGGATTGAACCCGTGTCCCCTTCACTGGCAGGCCGATTTTTAACCACTGTGCCACCAGGGAAGTCCTTCTTCTAGGTTTAAAAACATTTTTTTAATTGAGGTATAGTTGATGTACAACATTATATAATTTTCAGGTGTACCACATGGTGGTTCACAATTGTTAAAGGTTATACTCTATTTATAGTTATTATTCAGGGTGATGTTTCCTGCCATCTGCCCTCTCCCATCAACTCAAGGAAGGGGAAAGAAATATGGAAGTCTCAAGTGTCTGATTCTCAGGGTCATGCTGCTTCCGTGGTGCTCCCCTTCCCAGACACCATTGCTTCCGCAGCGAGGGGCAACATATTGTATATCCTTTTGCACTTTATCCCTTTTTCTTCTGGACTCTATGTTTGTTCATATATATATATATATATATATATATATATATATATATATATACATAAATGACTCCTATAACAGCTTGCCCTATTTCTATGTTACTTCCCACATTTTGGATCACATAGTCTAAAAAAAAGGACAGTATGGATGCAGCTAGTAGCAGCACAGGACACATTACTCATAGCCACAGTAACATTCACTGACTGTTTTTTCACATTCTCATTTTCCTTCTTTCCATGCTTCTGTCCTACATTTCACATCGTCTATGACAAACCACATCAGCACGATCCAATCCAAACCACACATCATTCTAGGGCAAATTAATAACAGCCTCACGTAAAATAATAGCAGCGCTGAGCAAATAGTTAAGTTTAAGATGCCTTTAAGTCATTCCAGTGGAGAAAGTCAGTATGCCATCATGTGAAATCAAACCCAGGAGGAGCCCGTGAGGAACCAGAGCAAATGATTTTAAGATCATTTTCTCAGAAATGTGGACGAATCTTCCCAGTCAAGCAGAGCCCATCCCAGTCCATGGTGCAGGTAGCATCTGTCGAGAGTGAAATTACCTTCCAATCGCCACCGTTAACATTTCAGGGTTGACGCCAACCACGTCTCGCGCTATTTTGTAACCAGCTCAGTTCGAGATTTCCATTATTTCCCAGACATCCCAGCCCTTACTGGGTGAGCCGTATTCAAGGGATGTGGTGTGCGCTTATCTCAATGTCTCCAAAGCTGTAAATTTCTCCAGGAAGTCCGTTTACTCCTCCAAATGAGTTGTTAGAAGGCTTGACTGATTGTAGAAGCAAATCGACCTTTAATGGACCGCTGCGTAATTACAAAACAAAACCAGTTATACACATGAAACACACCTGCGTATTGAGCCGGAATGCGTGGAATGATTCTTCCAAACCCGTACCAGCTCCTCAGTGTTTTAATTAGGTTGAAACATTCTGGTTTGGTGTCCACTTTCTCATTGCAAGGGATCCTGCCTCTGTAAAACTCCATGTTTTACAAAGTTTTCTTTCCCCTAAGAAGCAGTACTTATTTTTATGATGACGATGACAAGGCAGCATGCTATAGTAATATTCCGTTCAAAGGCAATTTTTGAGGGATAGTGACAGAGAATTAGCCTCTGGAAACAAACTACCTGGATTCAGATCCTGGCTGGACCAGGATCCAGCTGTGTGACCTTGAACAAGTGATTTGATCTCTCTGGGCCTCAGTTTCCTCAACTCCAAAATAGGGATAATACTATTTGCCTCATAGGATTTGGGTAAGGATTAAGTGAGTCATTCATGGGAATCCCTTAGCTTGGTACCTGGCATGTGGGAAGCATTTGGTAAATGTTAGCTGCATCCCACACAGAACATTCTTTCCTGGTTGTAGCACAAAGGATCACATAGAACCATCTTCCCCTTAAAGTGTCTTGTTGATTTCCGCCTCTATCCTGTGGAGGTTTATGGGCCCCAGAATAAGAAGAGAACGCCAGAGATGGGCTGCAGCCACTGGATTTGATGATGTTGAGATTCCCCAAGGATGGGTTTGGAACTGTGCCACGGCTGGTGTCCAGGCGGGCCCACTGCAGGAACAATCTCTGTTGCGCTGGCCAGCTATCAGGGTGCTGCCCACTCCATGGAACCTGACCTCTTGCACACTCCATGTTGTAATTAACCTTGGATCAGCAAAGCAATATCTGTTCTCCAAATGCAGTTGTATTTTATGCAAGCAGTGACAAGCTAATTAAGTTAATTTTTATAACACCTATCTGTATAATGAAACTAAGGTTGGACGATTCCAGCTGCTTCTCCTTCAAGTGCCTCCCCGTGATGATTAAAAAATAATTAATATTGCACCAAAGACAGGAACGAGAAGTTAATTCAAAGACAGAGGTGCAGTCTTTTTTTTTTTTTTTAATTAATTTTATTTTTGGCTGCATTGGGTCTTCGTTGCTGTGCAGGGGCTTTCTCTAGTTGCAGGGAACGGGGGCTACTCTTCTTTGTGGTGCACGGGCTTCTCATGGCGGTGGCTTCTCTTGTTGCGGAGCATGGGCTCTAGGCGCACGGGCTTCAGTAGTCGTAGCACACGGGCTTCAGTAGTTGTGGTTTGCGAGTTCTAGAGCACAGGCTCAGTAGTTGTGGTGCGCGGGCTTAGTTGCTCCGTGGCATGTGGGATCTTCCCAGACCAGAGCTCGAACCCGTGTCCCCTGCATTGGCAGGTGGATTCTCAACCACTGTGCCACCAGGGAAGCCCCGGAGGTGCCGTCTTAATGAAACATATCCAATCATGTTCACTGCAAGGCTCTACAACCAGATCCCTCCTCCAGATATAGACGAACGGCCACGACCATTGGGTCTTTCTTGAGAGCGTTTAGAGAACTTTAACATCTCCCATTTGCTCCACCCAGCAAACACTCTAGAAATCTCTTTTTGCCTTTTAATGAGGTAAAGGAAACTCTTGTATTTATTTGGGCAGTCAGTTGGCTGAAACGAATTCCGAATCTGGACCAGGAATATGACTTTTTTTCTGGGGTGGGGGGGAAGCTACATCATCAAAACTGTAACTTCTCTGGTGGTATCACAGACACCCAAACAGGAAAGCTCTGTTTCCATTTTTATGGAGCTAACTGTCCTATCTTCATACAGCAAAGATGAAATAAAACGTCATGGTTGGGGAAATTTAGAACTTTACTTTGACTTAGCTAGTTCAGCTTCTACTCGTATTGCATTCCAGGCACTGGTTTCCTGCCAGAAGGGGCCAAGGATGCTTCCCTGGCTGGCTAGGGTCCCCGAGGCCATGTCTGTAGGCAGTAGGATGACTTGTTAGCTGGGCACGTGGGCAACTAGAACAGGTGCAGTGAATGTAGTCAGGGGAGAATCCCGTGCCCCCAGCCACAGTCTGCCAAGTCACTTTGCTGCCTGGGTAAATAAGACTAAAGTCACTTGCAAAGGAAGGGATTGGGAATGAGCAAAGTTCTATTTTAGCCAAGATGAGAGCCAACAACCAATCCCCCTCAAAGTTGGAAGACCAGGTTTCTGGATCATTCAGTCCCTGAGCCATAGGTGTCCTTGGACTGAATGCTTGGCTTCTTTGAGCTTCTGTCTCCCTGTTGATAAAAGAAGGAAGTAGGACCCAACCTCAAACTATGGTTCCTTTTCATGCTGTCGTTCTGTGGACCTAAGGCATCACCTTAGTTTTTGTAAGGTTAAAATGAGATGAAAGGGCACGTGTTATCAAGCCTGTTTTACAGGTGAAAAAGCTACTCGTCATAGATCTTCCAGAATTTTGTTCAGGTTACCCAGTCTCATCTGAACCTTGGATTTCAGACTAAACACCAGATACTGTGACGCATGCTTAGAGCAATGCGTCCACCAACAGTCTCCAAGTTCTTTCCCTATAAGGAAACCCCTGCCCAGATTTGATCACACGATCTGGGGGTCAACAAGGGCAGTGTTACTCCGTAGAGCGAAGTGAGTGGGGTGTGCTTTATTTGTTTTGTTTTCCTCGTGTGGGAAGCTCCCTAACAAAGGGGAAGGGATTCTGTTAAGGGCCACATCCACATAAAAAGCGATTCAATGTAGTCGATCCAGATGGGACTTTGCCACAGTAACAGATGCTGTGGCTTTCATCATTAACACCTCAACAGGCTCTCGCGGTCTTCCTCTCAGGAAGCAATTACACACACGTGCACCCCGCCTCGAAATTTTATCCTGGCTTCGGGTGGCTCGGGGCTCAAGCAAAACCTGGCGGAAAGGGGTTTCCTCCTCATTTATTTGGAATGGGGGATTTGTGAGCTGGTGTCCCGTGAAAGGTGAAGACATTTTAGAAAGGGCTTTGGTGCCTGAAGAGGGGTGGGTGAGAAGGAGAGGGAAGAAGCTGCTCAGTGGGGAAACCCCGATGTCTAAGTGGGAGTCTATAAATCCAGGCTGAGAAAGGCCATGGTTTTGAGGGTTGGGATGCAGAACAGCATCGCATCCTTAGGGGACCCTCTGCTCCTCGGTCGGTCCGGCCCTTTCTCTTTAGAAATTTCCTGTTTCAAAAGGGCCGTGAACTGGTTTCCAGGCTCAGAGGATCAGGCCTGGGTGCTGCATTGATTGAGTGCTGAGAAATCACACACATATGTTCTGGGGAAGGGAGCACATGTAGGGAAGAATCTCACACTGGAAATCAAGGCTGGGTGGGCATCTCCTCAACGCCCTCCCTGCATTGCGACATGTCCTGGTCACAGCAAAGAACACGCACCTCTCACAGCCACCAGCTCGTCCACACCGCACACAAGTCAAACAGCTATTTTCATGATCCCCATTTTATAGATGAAGGAACTGAGGCCCAGAGAGGGAAAGTGGCTCATGGCCTATGTGTTACACAGATTCTAAGCACCACAGTCATGACCTGGACCAGGTGTTTTGAATTCAAGCATCCCTACAGGCAGACCTTGTTTTATTGCCCTTCACAGATACTTCGTTTTTTCATAAATTGAACGTTTGTGGCAACCCTGCGCTGTCAATGAGGGTTAGCATTTTTTAGCAATAAAGCATTTTTAAATTAAGGCATGTACATTGCTTTTTACAGACATAATGCTATTGCACATCTAATAGACTACAGTAAACATAACTTTTATATGCGCTGGGAAACCAAAACATTCGTGTCACTTGCTTTATTGTGATACTCGATTTTTTGCAGCGGTCTGGAACTGACCCCAAAATCTCTCTGAGGTCTGCTTGCACCGGAGCATTAACCCATATATAATTCTCTCCCTTCACCCCACCCCCCCTTCCCCTGCCTCCCCAGAGGCCTGCACCTTCTGATGCAGGAGTTCAAGACATTCAGGTATCTTTAGAACCAACGGTACTGAGTAGATTCGGCACATCCCTGCATCCGAGGTCAAGACAACCTGATCTGTGAGGGGTGAAATGAGGGGGCTTAATCATTCATCTTTGCTTCCCTATGAAAAGCATGCCTTCCTTTCTGCCGTCCCTATCCCCCTAAGCTGCTTGTATGTCGACTCTTTTACGTTTTAGCCTTTTCCTCCCCATGGTGCATGGGAGGGTCCAGGTGGTGAGAGTTGATTCACTAAGCAACTGCTGAGCAGGGGGACCTGGGGGGGAAGAGCTCGGTCAGACCCCAGGGTTCCCATCCCGGCTTTCCCAGGTGGTAACCTTGGATGACCTTGGATTCTGAGCAAGCGGCTTCCTCACCCTGCTCCTGTGTCCTCATCTGTAAAAAGCAGGTAATAACAGTACCTGCCTGCAAGGGTCCTTCTGAGAGTTGAATGAGAGAGATGCCCCTCTGGCACACAGTAAGAGCTCAGTACTGTTTGCTGTTACTATAACTGAAAGTGGGGTCTGGCTGCTCGCTGCTCTAAAACCAATAGAGAGGCAAGGTTGGTGGAAAGTTGGCTTTATTTTGGAGGCTGGCAATGGGGGTTTGGGGGGGAAGGGAGGGTGGACTCCTGTCCATAGGCCGATTCCCCCACACACACACCCGACAACCAGTAGAGCAAGCACTTTCAGAGGCAGAGGGAGGGGGCTACATGCAGAAACAGCACCGGCAGCTCTGACAGTCACCTTGAAATCAGTCCTGCGGTGGTCTCATCAGCATCATCTTGATTATACTGTTAATCTTCAGTTCCAGGGTCGGTTTGTTCCCATTTCCTCGAGGCCAGTTCTCGGAATTGTGGCAGCTCATGTCACGGCTACAGCCTGGTCATCGTGTGGTTAACTTCTTCCACCTGGTGGGGTTTCAGTGTCTACAAGACAGCTCCCAGGTTATGGCTCAGAATATTACCTATAGCCCTTGAGAAGGAACTAAATGTCCTTGACTTTGCTTATGGACTAAACTATTATTATTTAGTCTTGTTGGACTGTTTTCCTTTGCTTCTGCATTTTCTCACTTCTCTGATTCAATTGATTCTTTGGCTAACGTTTTTCCACAGACAAAAGGCAGGCGAGGCTGTAGGGGGAAGGACCACAGGGTCCTGCTCCGTTTCATTACTATTAGGTTTTGTACGGTGCCTCGCTCAGAGATGAAGAAGGCGGAAGTCCTGCCTTCGGGGAGTTTACAGTCTAGTGGCTGGAATAACACACCCTGCAGGACACTGAGCTTGGCAGAGAAGAGCGAGTCTCTAAATTGAGGCCGCATCTGAGTCCTCCGAGGGGGTTGTTAAAACACAGGGCCCTCCTGTGTTTTGGTTTTGATTTGTATGCTGGGCTCACCCCGAAAGTGTCTGTTTCAGGAGGTCTGGGGTGGGGCCTGAGCGCTTCTATTTCTAACAAGATCCCGAGTGATGCCGCCGCTGTTCGGGGGCGGGGGGGGCACTGCTTTGAGAACAATTGCTATGGCGACAAAAGCCGGCCCTGGGAGCACAAAGCCTGATCCGCCCGCCCGCCAGAGCTGTGTGATCTTGAGCTGAGCTCCTGTGCTGAGACCATCCACAGGGAGAATGAATGTAAGCGAGCCGTCAGGTGACGGAAAGAGGGCCCTCGCTGCTGGCCCGCGCTGGACGTTGCTAGCTGGGCAAGACGTAGCCGAAGGAATAAGAGATGCCGATCCCGGCTTGGGTGGAGGCCTCGGCGCGGAAGTTAATCTGAGAAGGATCAAACGCATCTGGAAGTCATAGTGATGGTAACATAGATGCTTTGAGCCCTTGAGTAACAAACCCTGGGATACTGAGTCCGGGAGCAATTACAGGCATATTTAAGTATATTTTGATTGACTTCCACCGTCTGGACCTTGAAATATGAGTGATGGCAGAAAGCCAAAAGGCCCCCAATTCTTTCCACCGTAATCTGCATGTGGCGTCTTCCGAGTCGTGTGGCTTCACGTGACATCAGGGTGGGGTGTATCGTCCCTGCCGCCAAGCACTAGGGACAGTGGCACCACAGCAAGGACAATTTTATTTTTTAATTAAGAAACAGGTTGCTTCAATTACCCAAGCCTGTTCACCGTTGGCACTGTGATCCATTCATTGTACTCATTCATTGTTACAATTCAACACTTCACTTATTTGCAGTTCGAATATGTTGATGTAAAATGTGGCAGACATTTCCTGAACACACCAAGAACGTGACAACCAGCTCCCAGGAGAGTCATTTCAAATCGCTCGGCGTACTTGCTCACAGCCGAACCCAGGGCCCTGTATTCACGCTGCGTCTCAGCGGTTACAATCCTCCCCTTCATGGACATTTGCCTGGATCCTGAAGCCACAGAAAAAGGAGCAATTTGATATCTGGCAGCTCCTGCAGAAAGCAGAGACGTAGGCTGGGAAGAGGGGCGGGGCGTTCCGACCCACATGAGAAGTAATAGGGGCTTGGGTTGCATAATTCTGAGCTACCAGATAGAGCTAAGTCAGCACAGCCTTGGGGGGCTCCTGATTGCTGGACCTGGGGAGCCCTAAGGCTCACACCTGCCTCTGGGACCACAGAGCCGAGAGGGGAGGAGCCCGGACGTGACTGGAAGAAATGAGGAGTCTGGGCTTTGCTCCAGCCCACAGCCGTCAGGGTCACCGCAGGAATGGTCAGCCTGGCCGTACCCCGCTTCAGGAGCAAACCGGGGTTCCTCAAACACCATTTCCCGAAGTGCCCATGGGCAAGAGGCTCTTGGAGTGCCTATCATTTCAAAATATCAGTATCACTGTTTCCTAGCGACCTCAAACCAGATGTCTGAAGGCAGCTACTGGCAAGTTCCTCTGTTTCCGAACACTTTCCCAGCTTCTTCCTTCCACAGCTGTCATCCATCTCCAGTGTAACTTCTCCTTCAGTCCTTATGAAAATGAGCAGTTAGGTGGATATATTCTGCCTGGTCTCTCCTCACCTCCTGCAGGGCTCCTGCAGAGCCCACAGCGTAAAACGGGCAGGGCCGAGCAAAGGCATGAGCTCTGGACGCAGCACCTCCAAACCCTGACATGTGCTGGATCACTTGGGGCTCTTGTGAAAACACAGATTCTGATTCAGTGGGTCTGGGATGAGGCCCGAGCTTCTGCTTTTTGGATAAGCTCTCAGGCGATGCTGAGGCTGCTGGTCTGCAAACCGTATGACACAGTTGAATGAATGACACAGTTGTCGCGGATCATAGGAAAATATTGAACCCAGATCAGAGGTACACAGCTATTCTACATCGTCCCCTGGGATACCGGGGGCAAGAGTTAAATGTCTGTCTCTCATCTTAGTGATGGTTTAATGCAAGTGGATTTTATTTGTGCAGTAGCTGCCCGTGATCATGTTAAACTTCAGGGTTATGGATGCCACTTCGGGGCATTCCTCGATTATACTGAGAGCAGAAGGGAATTCGGCAATGTGACATCTGACATAGCGGGGTGGGAACTTGACTGGCCTTGGAATCAGAAGTTGACGACATGAATGTCAGCTTTGCCCCATCGCTAGGGGGCACTGTGTGCTGCTAAATACTCCACAAATGGAAAGAAACAATAACCGTCTTGTTTAACCTAACAGGGCTGCTTTGAAGGTTAAATTAGGTAAAATCTGGAACATTTCAATGCAATTTCAAATGCTAAAGTATTGACAACCCCCTTTGGGCTCCCGGAGGATTAGCAAATGTGGGATGTAGAATAGCCTTCTTATAAAGAAGGCGGCAAACATTTTCACTGTCACACATGGTGCCACTCTATCCTAAATTGCATCTTAATACACTACCCCCATTTAATTATCCTTCTTACAGGATAATAATGGCTCTTTCAGCCAAAGAAGATATTGTATTATCCTAACGGCATTCACATAAAACGTAAAGAGATCAAACAGTCCGGCTCATTTTCTTAATATCATAACAGTGAGATTTATACAAGTCTGTTTAATTCAAGCTTGGCCATCTTTCCAGCTGGAACGTCCCCGGAGAGCAGCCCTTCTGAAAAATGGTTCCTTTCGGCCTCATGTGAATTCCTTTCTAATGTCAACCCTGAAGGAAGTAATTACTGAAAGTATCCCAGCCAGCAACACATCCAAGTGTTCCTCTTTGTTTGGGACGATGTCACATTCTTGGAAACCTTCAGGAGGACAAGAAAGGACAACTCGAAGGTGTTCATTTTTGGAATCGGCCATCGGAAAAAGAAGTCCAGCTTCCTAAGACTGAAGTCCCGTCAGATAGAAAGTCTCTGTGAAAATAATCCCTGGGTCAGCATTTGCCAAAGGGCCCAAGCTTCTGCGTCCAATTTGTATCACATTTAGACAAGTGATGACACAGTCCTGGGCCTGTGTATTATACAATTACAGAAATGTGATTCTCATTATGTTATTAAAGTGCTAGTTGTTGCTACTCAGGCCGCGCCCTCTGCAGACGATCTTCCCAGCAGCACAGTTATTGCCGCCGCCACCATTGCCGAAATTTCCAGATCTCAGTGCCACGTTCGTCCTGTTCTCACAGAGTCCTGTAGGGGTGAACAGGAAGTCTTCCTCAGCCCCCTGGGTTGGTTTTGATTAGACTCAACTTCTGGGAGAAACTGGACTCCTGCTAAGCCCAGCCAAGTAAACAGAACTCTCCGTCCCAGTTGTCATTAACCCTTTTCTAGGCAGGCAACACTTCGCACAAATTTAAACCAGATGGGTGAAAGAGCCTTTGCAAGAGGGAGGGGAGTCTTTTCCACAGGCTCCACATGGAAAACCAATAGGGCTGTGTTTCACGCATTTGTCATCTGTTTCGGGACATCTGTCCTGAGTATCGTGTGAAGCTGGAATTGGCTGGAGGTTCAGACCTAGTGGGGAATGCGGTCTTCACGAACCGTGGATACAAACGACTCCGTTGATCATCCCAACAGCCTTTGGGACCAGGACATTGAAGGTCAGACTGGGTCAACCACAAATCAAAACTTTGATAATATCAGTTGAATCACTCAGCCGCTCTTTACTGTGTATAGGCAGTGCAGAAGGGTCAACGGGCTTCAGACAGGGTTCAGCCCCAGGATTTTAGAACAAGGTCAGGAAATGTCACCCTTCCAAACTGAAGCTAATAGGAAGCCACAGGAAATTGAAGCAATTTGCCATCTGCAAGGGAGTAAACCGGCTTTTGGCAATGCGGTGCAGATGAGCCTGGGGCGTGCCCCAAACCTCCACCTAGGATGGAGACCTAGGAGGTCTTCACGGCTGTTCAAGAACAATAAGCCGTAAGGAACACAGGACAGCTGTTATCGTGAAGCTCTCAGAACTGATGCGAGGGGCTGCCCCAACTGTGCCCCTGGCGGCTGGAGAAGCATCTCAAAATTGAGACGGTCAGTTCGTCTATGTATCCCACCTTGAAGGAAATAACTCCTAGAAACAACCAGTGCCCTTTGAGTCTTTCTGTACTGGACAAGCAAACTATCCCCACTGACTGATCCCAGGTACCTCACCCCAAATGGTTCCCACGATGCACTAATAAGCTAACATTCCAATAGGAGAGCCTTGCCTATTCTGAGGAACAAATTTATGCTAATTAAGTCTGAATGTCCCTGGGTAGATTCATTCAACTGAAACCTGAGCCAGCGAGGACCATGCCCCAAATCAGACAACTTCATTCATTCATTCATTCATTCTCTCACTCACGTACTCCATGAACTTACAGTAGTGCCATCTCTGGACTGGATACTGCATGAGGCATAAGGGATGTCAAGGGATCTCAATGTTCCTGCTCCTAAGAAGCTTGCAGCGTGTTACAGACTGTTTTTTAACCTATGGGTGGTGATCAAGTGGAGAGTTATAAAATCGATTTAGTTGATTACAAATAACACTTAAAAATAAATATAGGGCTTCCCTGGTGGCGCAGTGGTTGAGAGTCCACCTGCCGATGCAGGGGACACGGGTTCGTGCCCCGGTCCGGGAAGATCCCACATGCCGCGGAGCGGCTGGGCCCGTGAGCCATGGCCGCCGAGCCTGCGCGTCCGGAGCCTGTGCTCCGCAATGGGAGAGGCCACAGCAGTGAGAGGCCCGCGTACCGCAAAAATAAATAAATAAATAAATAAAAAATAAATAGAACAAAAGATGAATAGAATAGAAAAAAAGTGAATAGAACAAAAATGAATAGAATAGAAACGAAACTATTTATGTTGCTGTTTGTCCTCTTTACAGCACCAGCAACCAGTTATCTGACTCTGTCTACCAACTGGTGCCCAACAATTCGATTCAATTCTGACACTGAGTACCTGGGGTTAGTGCAAACCCCGCAGGTTAAGGGTTCAGTTCACAGACTGCCGCCACCTCTGACGCCAACCACAAATGGGGTCTTCAGGCACCCTCACTTTAAATGACCAGCTACAAATTTGGGAGTTCCCATGACACCCCTAGGGTTCGATAAATTGTTAGAATGATTCACAGAACCTGGAAGAGTGGGAAGCTTACCACTGCAGTTTATTATGAAGGATAGAAATGAAGAGTCAGATGAAGAGGCCTGGACGGTCCCAGGTGCAGGAGCCTCCACCCGCATGGTGTTGGTGTGCACCACCATCCCAGTACCTGGGTATGTTCACCAGCCACTAAGTTCCTCCAAACTAGTAGTTCTGAGGGCTTGTATCCCATTATGTAGGCACATTTGATTAAACCATTGGCTATTGATGATTAACTCAGTTCATAAGCCCCCTGCCCCCTCTCCCCTCCCTGGAGGCCAGAGGGTGGGGCTGAAAGTTCTAACCTTCATGAAATGGTTGGGTCCTCCGGTGACCAGCCCCCGTCCTGAAGCTAGGTAGGGTCCTGCCAAGAGTCACCTCATCGATATAACCTCAAGTATGGTTGAAAGGGGCTCCTCATAAATAACGAAAGACACTCCTATCACTCAGGAAATTCTAGAGTTTTTAGGAGCTCTGTTTCCGGAACCAGGGGAAAAGACCGAATGTATTTCTTATTATATCATAGCTGCACACAGTAGGGATTAGTGTTTCCTGTGGAAGTTTAGTTCTCAGTCACTCGTATATGCGTATGTGCCTGTCCTTCTACCGGATCTTGATATAAAAGGTATTTCTTAATATGGATTGTGGTGAAAAAGTTAAAAAATTCTAGCATTGAGACATGCCTGCCTCCCAGATTGCCCTGTGAATTCTGAACCATAAAAGATGCCAGCATTTCAGGAGGGCTGACGGTTGATGTTTCTCTGATCCTTCAATTTCCCTTTCTGGACCTTCACTCCCCCTGTTCCTTCTACAACGTGTAGGGTCTGATTCCTATAATGAATCCTGTATTCTGTAATTTTTTTTTCTACAGCTTGAAAAACACTTTACTAGAAGAAACATTAGATAGTGTTTATAATGATTTGTGTCCATGTCCGTGTCTACTAAAACATGTAAAACACACAATGAAAGCCCAGACAAGAAGTGACATTAACAGGCAGGAAAGGCTTCTTAGAAGAAATAACCTCAAATTAGGTCTTGAATAATGAGCAGACCTCCAACAGTGTCAAAGAAAAAACATATTCATGACACTTGTTAAAAATGTTAAGGAGGAATTGATTCAAGGGGAATGATCGTGATAGGCATAGGGACCACCGCAACGGGGTTTTGCAGTGGAGGAGAGAGACTGGACTCAGCTCTGAACACAACAAGGAAAAGTGGGAATTTATAGCCGAGGAGCTGGGGTCGCGGGGTGGGAGGCGGGGAGAGGTCAGTGTATGGAAAATTATTAAGCAGAAGTATCAGCAGTAGCGGGGATTCTGGTAAACTGACCTAACAGGATTCTCTCTGAAGGAAGGCCGGGGTGATCAGACATCCCCTGGGGGATGGTGGGGGATGAGGAACTTGGTCGTGGAGGGTGCTCACATATGGAGCATGGAGGATTCTGGCTAAACTGACTAAGCGGGATTCTTGCTAAAACTGGACAATGCAGAGATGAACACAGACGTCCAGAAGTCAAGTCCTCATTGATAAAGACGTCAGAGGAGCCTGAGCACAGAGTTTGGTCAAGAAGAGAATCTCTGTCACTACACAAGAGCTCTCAGCTGGCGCAACAAATCTGCTTTTCTCTTTCTCGCCCTGTTTCTTAACCTGATCACCTAATTCCAACCCTGAGTACCTATTCTTCATGAATCACCTGAAAATTCAGCCGAATATTGGCCAAGCTAATAGAAAATCAGTCACTTTAGGGACTTCCCTGGTGGCGCAGTGGTTAAGAATCCGTCTGCCACTGCAGGGGACACGGGTTCAAGAAGATCCCACATGCCGCGGAGCAACTAAGCCCTTGAGTCACAACTACTGAGCCCGTGCACCACAACCACTGAAGCCTGCGCGCCTAGATCCCATGTTCCGCAGCAAGAGAAGCCACCGCAAGAAGCTCACGCACTGCAACGAAGACCCAACACAGCCAAAAATAAATAAAATTAGGGCTTCCCTGGTGGTGCATTGGTTAAGAATCTGCCTGCCAACGCAGGGGACGTGGGTTCGAGCCCTGGTCTGGAAAGATCCCACATGCTGCAGAGCAACTAAGCCCGAGAGCCACAACTACTGAGCCTGCGCTCTAGAGCCCACGAGCCACAACTACTGAAGCCTGCATGCCACAACTACTGAAACCCGCACGCCTAGAGCCCGTGCTCCACAAGAGAAGCCACCGCAATGAGAAGCCCGTGCACCGCAACGAAGAGTAGCCCCTGCTCACCGCAACTAGAGAAGGCCCACGCATAGCAACAAAGACCCAACGCAGCCAAAAATAAATAAAAATAAAATAAATAATTTTATTTTTAAAATTAATTAATTAATTTCAACAAAAGAAAAGAAAATCAGTCACTTTAGCTGTACACCTGCATTGGTATGTTCATACAGGTGAAATTGACCCAGGAAGATGCCCCCAAACCCCAAACACCTATCCAAGACTGAGATTGGACCAGGACCACAAAGAACCTGTTCCCCAACATTAAAGCCTTTAAAAAGGGATCCTCATTTCTTTGGGGACAGCACGTCCATTGACCATAAGGAGAGAAAACCAGATGTCTTAGATTGGGTTCTCTGGACACAGCCTTTGAGATGAGATTTGTGCGCAGAAGGCTTCTTAGGAAGAGCTCTTGGGAGGGACGCCTGTCAGGAAGTAGACGAGGCAGGAACGCGCAGGATGCAATGTGGGTGCAACTGAGGCCTCGGTCGGTCTAGTGGGGAGCTCTGCATTTAGGTGGCTGACCTCATTTCATTGACCTTGGGCTGAACCTTAGGAGGGCGTGGAATCTCGGCTGAAACAGGTCCTGTAGCACAGATGGAGACAATGCTCAGTGAAGGACATAGCTACGACCATCACCCCCACGAACAATATTCCCAGGAGCTAGGAGATGGGTGCCTAGGCCTTGCGGAGGGCATCTGGACACTGCACCCCAGGATCTGACACAGATCTATGTCCAGGTTAACTCTGTGTTCCTGTTGAGGTTTGGCTCCAAATCTGAGTGTAGCTTCCTGGTGAGCTGGCCCGGAACACTTATGAGTTGCAGGACACATTTTGGCAAGGCTGGACCAAATTCAGCCCGTGTGACTCCCCTGCTATAAGTACACAGAATTCCAAAGAGAATGAAGAAGAGAAACGTCACCTCTGAGCGGGGAGATAGAGCAAAGCCTCCCGGCAAAAGAGATCTATCGAAGGCCAATCCAGAAGGAGGAAAGCAGGCCTCCAGAATGACCAGCTCCAAGGAGAGCATATGGAAAACCATCTGTCATTTTTGGATGCCCAGAGACAGTTTCCTCTTGCTACGGTAACATCATCCCAGTTTTCCTTTGGAGGACCATTATTCCTTTGCCACCATCAGTCTCTAAGGTTCAGATGAACCAACCCTTTCCCTTCACTCTGTGTGTGGGCAAGTCAACCAGTCTTGGCAAAGGGGAGGGAAGCATCCCTAACCCCTGGCAGTTTTTTTCTGCTGGAGTTGCTAAGAAGATAAGACCATCGGCCTGGAGCTGTGTATGCCCATCTGCTCTCCCCTGGATAGAGCCCTTCTGAGAATGAGGCCAGTAAAGAGAAGCAGCTCAGAGGTAGAGAGCAGGGACAGGTTCGTGGTGACACCTTGAGAGCATCTGGATCCAGCAGAACCTGAAGATCTCTTTCCACATCTACCACTGGACTTTTCAGTCAGTTGAGCTAGTACTTGTTCTTTTTTGATTAATTCTTTAAGTTGTTTTTTGTCACTTACAATGAAAAAAAAAGTGGGGTGGCATGTTCTGATCCCCTTCACAAGCACAGAGGAAACTGTCTGGTCCCAAGGACGGGGCTCAGCAAATCCGGAGGTGGGCTCTGGAGAGGCAGTGGAGGATGTGCCGTAGCTTCCTTCACTTCCCAGAGTTAATCCCTGCTCTTCCACGCAGCTGGGTGACCTGGGACAGCTCCTTGTACTTCTTGTGTCTCAGTTTCCTCAGCGGTAAAACAGGAATAAAAATGACACTCCCCTCCTGTGCTTGCCATGAGGATTAAGTGAGTTAGGGTCTATGAAGGGCTTAGGAAAGTGCCTGGCACATAGTAAATGCAGAATTAATGTTTGCTAGAATTACTTTTATTGGAGCCTCTTTGGCATGTGGAGTAGAAGTGGAAAAGCAGATGTGCTGGGCAGGTGAGCAGGGGCCCCTGATGGAGGGCCTGCTCTGGAAAGCTCGGCTGTAGGCCTGGAAGTCCTTTCTGTGCGTGTGAGGGTGGTGGCTCGATAATGTCCCCCCAAAGATATCTGGAACCTGTAAATATGTCACTTCATGTGGCAAAGGGACTTTGCAGATGCAATTAAGTTGAAGACCTAGAGATGGGGAGATTAGCCTGGATTATCCATAAATCACCAGGCTCCTAATAAGAGGAAGAGTGGCTCAGAGAAGGAGACGGGAGGATGGAGTGAGCGGTCAGAGGGAGGCACGCACAAGAGTCAAGGCTGTGGGCAGCATCTAGAAGCCAGAGGAGGCAAGGAAAGCCATGCCCCCTAGAGCCGGCAGAAGGAACGCAGCTCAACCAGCCTACTTAATTTTTCAATTTTTTTTAATTTTTGGCTGTGTTGGGTCTTTGTTGCTGCACGTGGGCTTCCTCTAGTTGTGGCAAGCGGGGGCTATTCTTCATTGCGATGCGTGGGCTTCTCACTGTGGTGGTTTCTCTTGTTGCGGAGCACGGGCTCTAGGCACGCGGGCTTCAGTAGTTGTGGCGCGTGGGCTCAGTAGTTGTGGCTCGTGGGCTCTAGAGCGCAGGCTCAGTAGTTGTGGCACACGGGCTTAGTTGCTCCGCGGCCTGTGGGATCTTCCCGGACCAGGGCTCGAACCCGTGTCCCCTGCATTGGCAGGCGGATGCTTAACCACTGTGCCACCAGGGAAGTCCCTCAGCCACTTTAGACTTCTGACCTCCAGAACTGTCAGAGAATAAATGTGTGTTGCTTTAAGGCACTAAGGTTGTGGCAGTTTGTCACAGCAGCTGCAGGAAGCTGACACAGGGAGCAAACGGAGAAATGAGGTTTAAGACACGTGCCATAGGCTGCCTGGGCCCAAGAGGAGCTGTGCCCGTGAAGGGGCGCCAAGGGCCATCAGGGGAGATGGAAACGTTCTATATTCATTTTTTAAAAAGCTATTTATTTTTATTGAAGAATAGTTGATGTACAATGTTATATAAGTTACAGGTGTACAATATAGGGATTCACCATTTTTAAAGGTGATACTCCATTTATAGTTATTTTCAAATATTGCCTACATTCCCCATGTTGTACAACATAACCTTGTAGTTTATTTTATACATAATGTTTTGTACCTCTTAATCACCTACCTGCTATATTGCCCCTCCCCCTTCCCTCTCCCCCCTGTAATTATTTTGTGCGGAAATGTTCCATATTCTTTTTTTTTTTTTAATTTTTGGCTGCATTGGGTCTTCGTTGTTGCACGTGGGCTTTCTCTAGTTGTGGCGAGCGCGGGCTACTCTTTGTTGCGGTGCGCGGGCTTCTCATTGCGGTGGCTTCTCTTGTTGTGGAGCACGGACTCTGGGCGTGTGGGCTTCAGTAGTTGTGGCATGAGGGCTCAGTAGTTGTGGCTGATGGGCTTTAGAGCACAGGCTCAGTAGTTGTGGCGCACGGGCTTAGTTGCTCCGCGGCATGTGGGGTCTTCCCAGACCAGGGCTCGAACCCGTATCCCCTGCATTGGCAGGCGGATGCTTAACCACTGCGCCACCAGGGAAGTCCCGGAAATGTTCCATATTCTGACTGCAGTGCAGCCTCAGGGGTGGACCTTTGGGAAAACTCCTCAAACTTTGCTCAAAGTGGATAAAGTGGATGTATTTCTGTATGAAAATTATACCTCGATTGACTTGAAAGCAAGTGTTTTCAAAAAGAAACGTTCCTTCAGTTTCTCAGTGTCTCTAATTCTTCCTACTAAGGAGGAAAGCAAGACCACTGGATTCTGATCTTTACTGGGGAATCGTGTCCAATGTCCACACTTTACGGGTGTGGAAACAGAGGCTCAGGGACAGGAAATGACTTGCGCCAGGTCACACCTCGTTTCTGCCCCAGCAGGGACAGAGGTGAGTGAGGATTTTACTTCCCACCCAGGGCTCTGCTTCTCCCTGTCATCTAATGCTGGGACACCCAGGAAGGGCAGGGCAGTGCTGTCCCCGCAGTGACGTGCTGCCTTCTTTGCTGCAAACCCAGAACCTTCCTGGTCCCCATGTTCTGTCCCCAGATGCTGAGACATCCCACTCTCCTATTTCCAAGGGGAATGAGGATCAAACCAACAATTTCCTTCTCTGCCCACTGCCCATCAGCTCGCTGAGGGCATAGCAGTTACAAAGATGAAACCGATTTCCCCTCATGAAATTCCACTTTCCCAAGTCAGGGAGCGTCCGCCTCCCGACCTGATCACGTTCCTGAGTGCCCTACCCTTTACCCACCGACCCAGTTCCTGGCTGCAAAGGGATCCCCCCAGCCCATCATCACGTATATTTGGCCACCACTCCAGATGGAAAGTCCTAGCCTCTAGGAGAGTGACGCGTTTCCTGCCCCAAGCCTTGGGACAATTTTCTCTGTCATCTGTCACCTCCTACTTTGCAGGTCCTGCTTTGCAGAGAATTCAAAGTCCTTTCACGTTTATTATTACACTTCCTGCAACTAGAGCCTCAAGAGGCAGAGAATGGCATAGGCGTTTTTTTTTTTTTTTTCTTTTTTTGCTCTGACCTCTGCGAGCACATTCAAAGCCCTCAGCCCAGCAGCTAGCACGCGATGAGGACCCAGTGGCTTTGCACGATGATGTTTGGCTGTGTCCAGAGAGTAGCTCAGCAGGAAGCTGCAGACTGTCTCGTGGAGACCAGAAGTGGCAGGTGGACCAATGTTGCCTGTTCATAGAATTCGAGAGCCAATGTGTCTTTTTCACAGGAGTCAGAAATTCTTAGAATTGAAAGAGGATCTTAGCTATTGTTTAATCAAACTTTAGGTGCATCCGAAATGGACACAAGGAAGGAAACAGAGTGTGTCCCTTAGCACCAATCCGAGCGGCCACCCTTAAGACGCTCTTCTGAGCAAATTCTAGTACCATGACAAAAGAGTGTAGGGAGACAGGGAGTGTGCACATCATATTGTCCTCTGATACCATTAGTCTTTGCTATGACCCTCTCCACCTCCCCAGCTGGCTTCAGATGCCAGCTCTTTGTCTTTTCACTTCTAAGCAGAAAATCATTGTCGAGTGTCCAACATGAAAAGTTGTTGCTCAGAATCTCTAAACTATTTCTGACAGCAAAGGATGGAGGGAGGCATCACTGGGACCAAGAAACACAGTGATTTTTCATTTGTTTTTGGAGCTTGTGAGTGAAAGCAAGAGCCCAACCATGAGTTCCGCCATCAGAGCAGAGAGTCTGAGGTCTGTTCTCGAAGTTCCTGTGTGGTCCCAGACCAGCATCTTCAGCATCACCTGGGAACTTGTTAGGAAGACAGTTTCTTGGGCCCCACCCCAAACCTGTGGAAGCAAACTCTGAGGGAGGTGCCCAGCCATCTATGTCCTAACAAGCCCTCCGAGGATTCCAGTGCAACTCAAGGTTTGAGAACTCCACGGGACACACTTGTCTTCCCCCTTCCTGAGTTAGAATCCCCTCTGAGAATCTGACTCAGGCCAGCAGCTCTCCCCAAGAGAAAGACACAAGCAAAGACTTTTGGGGTAGGGGTAGGGTGCTGTTCAAGGACTACCGTGAAGGTCACTCAAGAAGAGCATTGGGGACCGTGGCTGAGAATGACGTACAGCCATCCCTTGGTCTCCCAGGGGTTTGTTTCTGGATGTGGGTCCCCAAATCCATGGTTGCTCAAGTCCCTTATATAAAATGGCATGTATCTGCCTATAACCTACATACCTCCTTTCATATACTTTACATCATCTTTAGATAACTTATAATACCTAATACAATGTAAGTGCTATGTAAATAGTTGCCAATGTGCAGCGTATTCAAGTTTTGTCTTTTGGAACTTTCTGGAATTTTTTCCCCCTATTTTCTATCTTCAGTTGGCAGAGCCAGCGGCAGGCAGAACCCAACTGTATCCTTCACGTACATTCAGGGGCTTTGGGTCTGGACTGCAGACAGGTCAGATGTTACTCTGTTTTACTCGGGGGACTGATCTCACCCCGCAAAGTTCCCTGCAGCAAAGCAGGGACGTGAGCCTGGCGCGCCGCTCCAGGGCCCCCAAAGCACCCTCTCAACACTGCGCCCCACCCCCTTCAGTTTAACCTATTTCCAAAAGGAGAAGGAGGAGAACGGCCATCCGGGTGGCGCTCTGAACCTTTTCACAGCAATAGACTTTTGGAAATCAAAACCCCAATTTAAGAAGGAAGGAAGAAGCGGGTCCCTCTGCTCCTGAGAAAGCAAAGGGTGCAGCAGCCCACGCTCGCCGCTAGATGGCGGTCGTGGAAGAAGCAAATGCTCACATCGGGGGACCTTCCCGCGGGGGCCCCGTCTGGCTTCCGTGCATCTCCCTTTTGGCCCACAAAGTGTTTGTACATGTTTTGGGGAAATTTCACGTGAAAATATAGTGCTCCAGGCTCACCTGCCAAACAGTCCCCAGGACCTGGCATCACCTGGGCCTGCATCTCTCGGGGAACCACGGCTTGGCTCTGAGCAGAGCTGCTCCCCCAGGTGGAGTTTGCCCGTCCTCTCCTCGTCCTCTCCTGGTCACTCACTCATGTCACCTCCTGGCCTCTGCAGGCTGAGTCTGCCACCCCAATAGCCCCCAAGCCACGTAAAGGGGTGTCTGGTGAGGTATATAAGTTGAGAAACGCCTGCATACATTCTTCTGTTCTATATTTTACGCCGTACTCAGGTCTTACTGTCGGCAAGCCCATTTTACTTCTGCCCAAAGCTGGGCGAGGCGCCTCTAATACGTGCCCACAGCGCACGAAACATTCCCTACCTTAGTTTACCATATTATCACGGGCCCAGATTTTTACTGTCTCTCCCATTAATTTGTAAATTCTCTGGGGGCAGGGACCAAGATAATTGGGTACCTGGCTCTTCAAAGGAATTCAATAAACAAAGAAGCAAAGAGAGAAGGAAGGGAGGGGAAGGGTGTACTCAAACATCCTTGGTTCTCAAGCCCAAGTGGGCATCAGAATCCCCTGGAGGACTGGTTACAGCCCCAGCAGCTGGGCCCTACCTGCAGAGTTTCCGATTCAGTAGGGCTGGGCGGGGCCTGAGAATCTGCGTTTATAACAAGTTCTTGGGTTCTATTGGCCCAGGATCCACATTTTTGAGAACGTCTGCTCTTGGTGACTCTTTTTCAAAAGACCAGCTTCTAGAAATAGTTTACATGTTTTTAATACTTCTCTCACCCCTGTATTTTTATTGTAGAATATAGCAGGTACTCCATAAATAGTGGTTCCGTGACACATACATGAGTGGCTCTCCCCGGATCACATGGTGAAGTGAAAGTGTGGCCAGTCGAGCATCTAATTGTTGCTCTCTGAGCCTGGGCTGTGAGGCCTCATGGTCCTTCTTAAAACTCCGTCAGCCATTCTGCGCACAAGATGCAGATTGCTTTCTGCCTGATATCCTGGAGAGAAGCTGCTTTAGAGGAGATTCCAGAAACCACTGCCCTTCTTAAATCCTCTAATGTATCCAGGGAGATGGAGAAATCCATGGTGTTCTGGGGGGCCGGGGGTGGCAAACAGAACACAGTGTCACCAAAAGCCTTGGTTATCTTCAGGTCGTTGGTCACAGGGATGCAGTTGGCAAAGGAATTTTGTGGAGTAATGTATGTCAAGTGAAGCCCCCTGAGGACAAAGCCCAGGCTGGTAGGAGCTCTTCCGCCTCCCGGGAGGCTCAGCTGCAAACCAGATGGGGGTGGGGGGGTCTCTGCATTTTTCCTCCCCAACCCCAACCGGCGGGGATAAAACGAGGGTACGCTGCCACCAAGTGGTCATGTCTGGTAACACGCCGTGGCTAAGGAAATAATGAAAACCCGGAAATGTCCGAAGAATGGATGCATGAGAGGATAAACACTATGATTATTTTATTTTCGTCTCTTCCAGTGAACTGAAACACACATTCCCATTTTTAAATAGAAAACACTGGGAGAAAGAAGTATCCAAGGAGGAGAGTCAAACCCTTTAAAGATCCCGGACCAGATATTGCTTGACCAAGAAAGTGTAGATGGTTAGGGAATTCAGTTCAAGCCCCTTGGAGCCCATCCAGATGTTCAACCAGCTGGTCACACCGAGTCCCCTCCAGTCAATTACTTTTCTTGATGTTTCTAATCAAGAGTATTATATATGTGATGCTATAAACTTTTATACTTAATATTAGCTCATAACTCAGGATCCGAAACCAGATGTTTTGGGTGAGAAAGAAATTGATGACTTATCAGTAGATTGAACCCAGGCCACTGGCTGCTTTCCAGGCATTTTACCAGCTGAGCTGCAAAGCAGAGTGGTTGCTACCAGCTCCCTTCAGTTATGGAGAGAGGAAAAAGGAGAGCGAGAGAGAGAGAATGAAAATGCATATGGACATGAAGCGGCATTCAAGATCTTTTATGATTTTTTTCTCTTATAAAATAAGAGCTTGTAGTGTTAAGTCAATCCTCAGAACACATCGTCCTCTTCTTTATAACATCATGAAGGTGGGCTGCTGGGGATGGAGGGGAGAATAAAGTAAAATACGTTGCCAAGAGAAGGGGATGCCGCTGACCGTCGCCAATCAGGTGGGATCATGTCTTTAAATTGTAATTGACTTTTCCTCCCAGGGATTCCTCTCTGCCCTGGGACAGAAACAGCCATGCCCACAGACAGGAGGAATTAGGCCGAGTAGAGAGCAGAGAACAAAGAATTCTTTGGGGCTGTGGTTTCAGGCTCCTGAAGGAGAGGGGGAATTCCTGCCCCACCGACCTTCTTGAAAAACACCCCCCCCAATCTGTGGATCGGGGAGCAGGACTTCAGGTGGGTGTCAGGGCAAGAGTTTCTGTGGCTGACTTCCTGGGTTAGAGTCCTGGGTGGGTAGCAGACCCCAGAAAGGGCATGGCTGCATGCGGTATCTGGCCATTTGGGGCCAGAGTGATTCCAAATGAGATAACCCATGAAGAGCACTTAGCAGATACAGAGCATGTGCTCAAAGAACTGCAGCTGTTACTGCTTTTGTGAGGATGCTCATGTTTCAGATGCCTTTAGAATCACCAAAGCCAGCTCCCTGTGGGATGCTTCCTCAGCAAGGGACAGCCAACAGAGGACCCCTCCCCCTCTCCCTCCCCCTTTCTACCTTTTCTCCCCACATCAGACAAGACGACTTTTAACTCAGTTTCCTCAATGAGCCAATCTAAATCAGTATGTTATGGTGAATTTTATATGTCAACTTGACTAGGCCATGGTACCCAGATATTTGGTCAAACGTTATTCCAGATGTTTCTGTATATTTTTTGCATGCGGTTAACGTTTACATCGGTAGACTTTGAGTAGATTACCCTCCATAATGTGGGTGGGCCTCATCTAATCAGGTGAAGGCAAGAAAGACTAACCATCCCAGGGAAAGGAGGAATTTTTTTTTTAAATTATTTTATTTTATTTTATTTTAATTTTGGCTGTGTTGGGTCTTCGTTTCTGTGCGAGGGCTTTCTCTAGTTGTGGCGAGCGGGGGCCACTCTTCATCACGGTGCGCGGGCCTCTCACTATTGTGGGCTCTCTTGTTGGAGCACAGGCTCCAGACACGCAGGCTCAGTAGTTGTGGCTCACGGGCTTAGTTGCTCCGCGGCATGTGGGATCTTCCCATACCAGGGCTCGAACCCATGCCCCCTGCATTGGCAGGCAGATTCTCAACCACTGCGCTACCAGGGAAGCCCAGAAAGGAGGAATTTTGCCAGCAGGTGGCCTTTGGGCTCAACTACAACTCTGCTGGGTCTCCAGCCTCCTGGTTCACCCTGCAGATTTTGTTTTCAACTCTTTTTTTTTCTTTCTTTCTTTTCTTTTTCTTTTTTTTTCATTTGGTCTCACAGCACAGCTTGCAGGATCTTAGTTCCCCGACTGGTAATCAAGGGCTGAATCCGTGCCCTTGGCAGTGAAAGCACGGAGCTACAAACACATGAGCCAATTTCTTAAAATAAGTCCTTCTTTCAACACACACACACACACACACACACACACACACACACACACACACACCCTGTTGGTTCTCTGGAGAACGCTGATGAATAGGCAATGATTCCACAAGACCATTATAGAATCCACAAATGAGGAAATCAGTGCCCTACCCCTACACTGGTGGATTGAAAAGCAGAATACTGGGTATCTACTGGTGAAAAATTGGGAGAGTAAATCTCTCTATTAGTTATGACCTTTGTAATCGTGGGCAAATTAATCCCTTTCTGCCTCAGTTTTCTCATCTGTGAAATGGGGTACTAATAGGCTCCACATGGCAGCACGGTGGTGAGGATTAGATGATTTACACATTTAAATTCGTGGAGGCGTGCCCATCACAGTCAGCGCTCACTGAACTACTGTGTGTGGTTCTCTGGATACACCCCCATCTTTCGTATCTCCCTGCTGTTCCCTCTGGCTGGAATAACTTTCCTCATCTTGCCATTCTGGAAATCTCCTATTCATTTTTCAAACGCCCAAGCATGCCACATGTTCTGTGAGAAGGCTCCTCTGACGCCATCCTCTGTACACAGAAAATAACTATCACTAACACGCATGCTTATGCTCTCAGCAAAAAGTCAACTGTGCAAACAAATATATATATATTAACTATATTTCTTCTACTTTTGCATATTTCTATTTTAAGCTACCACGCTGGGTTGGCAGAAAATTCAGACCTCAGGGTTTCTGAGTCCCCAGCCTCCTGAGGGGCCGTGTCAGCTTCCTGGAGGTGGCACGCATCAATCTGTTAGGCTGCCATACCAAAATACCACAGACGGGGGCTTAAACAACAGAAACTTATTTTCTCACAGTTCTGGAGGCTGGGAGAGTGAGATCAAGGTTTGGTTTCTTGCAAGGCCTCTGTGCTTGGCTTGCAGACAATCAGCTTCTCCTTGTGTCCTCACCTGGCTCCTCCTCTGTCCTGGAGCATCCCTGGTGTTTCTTTTGTGTCCTAATCTCCTTTTCCTACAGATTGGATTAGGGCCCACCCTGATGGCTCATTTGGACTTAATTAACTACTTAAAGGCCCTAACTCCAATTACGATCGCATTCTGAGTACTGGGAGTTAGGCTTCAACGTGTGAATTTTGGGGGAACACAATTCAGTCCGTAACATGGGGTATAGCGGCAGCTCACACGTTATCAAGGCAAATGGGGGTGGGGGGAACATCTGGTCCTCAGTCATCGGGCCACGGGGCTCTTCGATGCTCATCATCTGGATCAGAAATACCCTGGGTCCACAATGCCCAGATGCCCAGGCAGCCAATCTGTCTGGAGTCCTGCAGCCTTCAGGGGCTCTGCCAGGGAAAGGGGCACACGTCTCCCTGTGCCTCAGCCCACATTTGCCTTTCCTTCAGCCCAAGGGACTCTCCCTAGTTTCACAGAGAATCCTTTCTCTCTTCACGTTTTTGCCAGAGACATTGGTCTCTGTCCAACAGATTTATCCAACAAATCCTCTCTTCCCAGAAGCGGATGCTTTTGAAACAAAAGCAAGGGAGACTCTGGGGCTATTTTTGCCTTTATCCCGGCCACAGCCCCCTCCTGCGACTTTCAAGGGGGCTCGCCAGCTGCTTGAAGAGGGGAAGGTCAGACCCAAAAAACAATCTCAAAATAATATGCCTCGCTTTGTTCGACATGCATAAAAACAGCCCAGACTGTTGGATGGATGGAGGGATGGACAGAGGACAGATGTGTGAAAAAGCATGTACAGCAAATGTTAACAGCGGGATCTAAGCAGTGCGTGTTCAAAGAACGTTTGACATTTTTCATTATCAATTGGTGTGCGTGTAGGGAGGGGGAATATTACAGTTCACATTTGCCAGCCTTCCGCCTGTAAGCTCCTCGGTGAAATATGGGGGGTTTTGTTTGTGTTTTTGTTTGTTTGTTTTTTATTGGCAACAATGTGCTCGGCACTTGGTACCGCTAGAAATAAGCTCTGAAAGGAGCGGACCCTGAAGGAAGGAGCCTCCTCCTTGGAGGTTCCGCACTCCTCTTGGCTGCAGCGCCACTGCGCCCTCTAGTGGCGAAGTCGCTCGCACTCCTCGGGACGTTTCCCTGAGACCCGGCCATGGGCTGGGACCAGTCTTGGGGGGACCCGCCAGGCTGCGACCCGGGCATATGGAGGAAGGGCCGCAGGGCAGGTAGATGGTGGGAGCCACCCAGAAGATGCACCACGGAGGATGTGGGTTGGATCTAAACGTGCGCTGAGGGACCTCCCTGGTGGTCCAGTGGCTAAAACTGCACGCTCCCAATGCAGGGGTCCCGGGTTACATCCTTGGTCAGGGAGCTAGATCCCACATGCCTCAACTAAGAGCCCGCATGCTGCAACTAAAAGATCCCAAACGCGGCAACAAGGACCTGGCACAGCCAAATAAATAAATAAATACTTTAAAAAATAAATAAACGTGCGCTGAGGATCTAGAAGGCTTAAGTGTTCCAGCCTGGTGTCAATTGAGAGCACCTGCCGACTGGGGGCGGGGTTAGCGCCCCTCAACTGGGAAGAATATTCCAATCAGGTGGACAGGGAGTTGCCTCACGGCCTCTCTACCTCTGGGCAAGTGTCTGTGCAGGACCCCAACCCCTCATGTCAGACTCTGGTTCAGAGCTACCAGCTGGGATCATAGGAAAAGAGGGACCTTAAAGTTCTCCTCTTGAAGGTCGCAGGGCAGCAGACACAGGAAAGCTGAGGGGTTCTGAGTAGAAGGGGGCTGGGGGTGGAGAGGCTGGAGTGAGCTGTTTGGGGCTGAACTGTGTCCATCCCCCAAATTCACGTGTTGAAGTCCTAACTCCCAGTGACTCAGAATGTGACTGAATTTGAAGATAGGGCCTTTAAAGATGTGATTCAGTTAAAATGAGGCCGTGGCAGTAGGCCCTAGTCCAATCTGACTGGAGCCAAGACATTTGGACCCACAGAGAAACACCAGGGATGCACAGCGCAAAAGCCATGTGAGGGCACAGGGAGAAGGTGCATATCTGCAGGCCAAGGAGAGGCCTCAGGAAAAACCAGCGCTGCTGACACCTTGGTCCCAGACTTCCAGCCTCCAGAACTGTGAGAAAATTAATTTCTGTTGTTTAAGCCCCCCAGTCTGTGGTGTTATGTTATGGTGGCCTGAGCAGACTAATACTAGGCACATCCTCTATGCCCTCAGCAAACATTTCCTGTGCCCTGTCTAATATCTAATTTAGATACTGCTTAATGCTCAGTATCTAAACAGGAATGAAGGGGCTTCCCTGGCGGTCCGGTGGTTAAGACTCCGTGCTCGAATGTAGGGGGCACAGGTTTGATCCCTAGTTGGGGAACTAAGATCCAGCATGCCACACAGCGTGGCCAAAAACAAACAGAAACAAAACAAAACAAAAACATAATAAGATGGGATGAAGCCTGGGAGGCATTAACTATGGCAGAGCTGCAGTCTCTCAGAGCCTGATACAGCCTGAGCCACCTTTTTTTTTTTTTTTTAACATTCCTGGTATATTAAAAAAAATACACCAGAGATTTTAAAAATGGTGGTACCTGAGTGGGTGTTGGCTGTGACTTGCTTTAACTTCCAAGCCTGAAGTCTCACTTTCAGTGAAACTTGGAAACTGACCACCATGTAAAAACCTTGGCCTGAATACTGAATGAGAACCCTCTACGGGGAGAGAGAGGCTTTGTGGAGGTGAAGCAAGGCACCCTGGCTCGCAGCCCGAACGTGGAAGTGAGGCCATGGTGGATATTCCATCCACCATGGAGCTGCCCTAGTAGCCACTGCGAGGAAGGGATAAGCCATCCCCAATGAGCAAAACTGTGGGCAAGAAAATGATTGAAATGGTGTTCAAGCCACTGGGTTGGAAGGTAGTTTGCACCTACAGCAGCGGACAATTAAGAGACTCAAAGCAAGAGGAAGTGGTTGGATTCTCTTAATTGCCGGTGTCACTGAGTTCTGAAAGCCCATTTTCTCCGTTGCCTCTCTCCCTGATGTCAGGCTCCCTCCACTCCCAGCAAGTCTGGGGTCACTTTTCTGTCTCTGACTCTCTGATGTACCTTTTGAACGTACCAGTCAGATTCCTCCCTCTGATAACACCGTCTTCGGTGTCCTGGTTGAATTTTGGGCCCTGCTTAATTGCAAGGCCACAGTCTGATTTAAGTTACTGGGTTCTTCCTAACTTCCTAATATTAATTGCCTGCCATAAGCCAGGCCCAGTCCTAGGAGCTAATGACACAGGAGAGAACCAGACCAAGAGAGCCTGTACTCAAGGAATTTAATTCAAGTATAACCTCAGACTAGCTCTTGTCTTCATATACCAGGCATAAAATGTGACCCAGAGCATCAGTGCAGAAAGGCATACTGTGCCCTGAAAACAACATGATAAGCACCCAGGCCTTCCCTAATTTCTTCATCCAGATCTCAGAATTTTATACAAGTACTTTATATAGGTGATTCACCCGATATTTAAAGGTATAAACATTCTGGGATTACCTGACAGATGTGAGCCTAGGGAACTAGTAAAATAGAACCAACATTTATTTTTTTGTGTGGAATTTAAATTTTTTTTAAAAAGGATCAAAGTCATCACCGAGGGGAAAAAAATCAATATTTTATGGCACTTCTGAACTTTTTTTTTAAGTTTAGTATTGTTTCTGTCTTTACTCCAGCTTTATTGAGCTATGGTTGACATATAACATTGTGTAAGTTTAAGGTTTACAGTGTAATGACTTGATATAAGTATGTATTGCAAAATGATTACCACCATGAGGTTAATTAATATATCCATCACCCCACATAGTTACCTTTGTGTGTGTGTGTGTGTGGTCAGAACTTTTAAGATCTACTCTCTTAGTAACTGTCAAGCATACAATACAGTATTGCTAACTATAGTCACTATGTTGTACAGTACATCCCCAGAAGTTTGTACAATTTGACCACCTTCACCTATTTTCCCCATGCTCCCAGCCCCTGGTAATCACTAATTTACTCTGTTTCTATAAGTTTTTTTGTTTTTTAGATTTTCTATATAAGTGAGATGGTATAGTATTTGGCTTTCTCTGACTTATTTCATTTAGCATAATGCCCTCAAGTTTCATCCATGATGTTGCAAATCTTTATTTGATATGGCTAATTTGCACTGTATACATATACCACATTTTCTTACCCATGCATCCATTAATAGACGCTTAGGTTGTTTCCATGTCTTGGCTATTGTAAATAATGCTGTAATTTACATGGGGGTGCAGATAACTCTTTGGGATAGTGATTTCACTTCCTTCATATATATACCCAGAAGTGGAATTTCTGGATCATAGGGTAGATCTATTTTAAAAAAAATTCTTTTTTGAGGAAACTCTATATTATTTTCCATAGTGACTGCACCACTTTACATTCCCACCAGCAGTGCACCAGGGTTCCCTTTTCTCCACATCCTGGCCAACACTTGTTATCTCTTAACTTTTTGATAATAACCATTCTGATGAGTGTGGTGATATCCCATTGTGGTTTTCATTTTCATTTCCCTAATGATTAGTGATATTGAGCACCTGTTCATGTACCTGATGGGCATTTGTATGTCTTCTTTGGAAAGATATCTATTCAGACACTCATTTTAAAATCGTATTATTTGGCTTTTTGCTATTAAGTTGTATGAGTTCCTTATGTATGTTGGATATTAACTCCTTATCAGATGATTTGCACATATATTCTCTCATTCTGTAGGCTGCCTTTTCATTTTGTTGATCAAATATTTATTTTGAATATTTATGGGGATGGTAGTATCATCATCATTTCAGGGCTTAAGCCCGTGAAAGGTGTAAAGTCAAAGTCACAGAAATGCAGTTTTCCTGATCCTTTTGGGGAAGGTTACTTCAAGTGCAAAATATGCTTTTTACACAGTTGGGTGGTAATCTTCCACAGAACCAGTTTCATATTTGAGTGAAACTTCCAAGTAAAGGATCATCCCCACTTAAGGAAGCTCCCTGTATTTCTAGTGGTTTAATTGAGATCTCTCAGGGACAAATCCTCACTCACTTTGTAGGGGGATACTAGGTCTTTTTCTGGTTTCAAAAGGCCTGTGTTGGGCCATCTGCCCCAGGACGTCCCTCGTCAACATTTCTTTAACCACCGTAGCTTATTTAAATATATTTTATGTGGGTTGAAACATTTTATTTCCTTTTCAATTTTACTACCATTTATTGAGCGGCTGTTCCGTGGCAGTGCCACTCAAAGAGCTGTCAGTATATTATCAGGTGATTTACAAAAAATGGGCAGAAGACCTAATAGACATTTCTCCAAAGACATACAGATGGCCAAGAGGCACATGAAAAGCTACTCAACATCACTAATTATTAGAGAAATGCAAAACTACAATGAGGTATCACCTCACACCAGTTAGAATGGGCATCATTCAGAAATCTACAGAACAACAAATGCTGGAGAGGGTGTGGAGAAAAGGGAACCCTCCTACACTGTTGGTGGGAATGTAAATTGATAACAGCCACTATGGAGATTCCTTAAAAAACTAAAAAACAGAATTACCATATGACCCAGCAATCCCACTACTGGGCATATACCCAGAGAAAACCATAATTCAAAAAGACACATGCACCTCAATGTTCATTGCAGCACTATTTACAATAACCAGGTCATGGAAGCAACCTAAACGCCCATCGAAAGACGAATGGATAAAGAAGATGTGGTACATATATACAATGGAATATTACTCAGCCATAAAAAGCAACAAAATTGGGTCATTGTAGAGACGTGGATGGACCTAGAGACTGTCATACAGAGTGAAGTAAGTCAGAAAGAGGAAAACAAATATATTAACGCATATATTTGGAATCTAGAAAAATGGTACAAATGAACACGTTTGTAAGGCAAAAATAGAGACACAGATGTAGAGAACAAATGTATGGACACCAAGGGGGGAAGGGGTGGTGGGATGAATTGGGAGATTGGGATTGACATATATACACTAACTTACATAAAATAGATAACTAATGAGAACCTGCTGTACAGCACAGGGAACTCCACTTTGCTGTCCAGTAGAAACTAACACAACACTGTAAAACAACTATACCCCAATTAAAAAAAAATTAAAGGAGGATGTTCAGCTTATAAATCATTAAAATAATTTTCATAATAAAAATATATTATTAGGTGATTTAATTCTAAAAAACCTTATGAAGTGAATACTGTGACTATCCCCACTTGACAGATAAGGAAACAAGCTCAGAGAGGTCAAGATCACTCAACTAATAAGAGACCCAGGACTCGCTTGTTCCAGAGCTTGTTCTGTTAACCCCTATTCTTGCTTTTCTTTCCACAAGCCAGTAAAAACATCTGAAACGTGTATTCATGCGAATTACAATGGAACTAAAATTAGCAAAACTTCTGTGGTAAAGCTCTAGTTTACCTCCTCACATTTAATCCTAGAAACAACCACAAAGGGGTAACTTGTCTAAGGGGACACGTTGGAGTCGGTAGGGACGGGTCGATCACCCCTCAGCCAACTGCACTCCGAGAACCTGGTCTCTGGCTGGCATTGCCTTTTCCGGTCCTGCACTCCCAGAAGTCCCGCCCAGGCGAGGGAAGATTTCCGGAAAGAATTGACGCGGGGAAGCCGGAAAGAGACCAGGGGCGGGGCCTTCAGGGCGCTCTAGCATTCCTCCTCTCTATGGCCACCGCCAATTGACACGTCCGGAGCGGCGAGGCTCCTCCCTATTGGACGCGCGGCCTCGCGTAGGCGGGCTGCCCGGCTGGCGGCGCGCTGACTGGCTGGGGCACCACGCGGGCGGAGGGGCGGCGCATGGGGCACGCGGAGCGAGACCGCCGGCTGCGCCCAGGAGCGGGAGGAGGGGGCGCATGTGGGCTCTACGCTCGCTGCTGGGGCTGCGGTGCGCGGCTGGGCGCGCCATGTCTCAGGGGCCGACTCGCCGGCCGCGGCCGCCCAAGGACCCGCTGCGGCACTTGCGCACGCGGGAGAAGCGCGGCCCGTCGTGGGTGCCTGGGGGCCCGAACACCGTGTACCTGCAGGTGGTGGCGGCCGGCGGCCGGGATGCAGGCGCTGCGCTCTACGTCTTCTCCGAGTTCAACCGGTTAGTGAGCCGCGCCGGGGTCCGGCCGGCCCAGCGGGTCCCCTGGCCAAGCCCCGCCCCGCAGGCCGCAGTGCTGAGCGCCCAGAGCATCGGGGCCCCTTCCTGGGCTTGGTACCCCGTCTATCCCCCCTTCCCACTGTGGATGCGAGAGCCTAGATCCCTTATATCCCCGTCCGTGTGGCTCCGGGAGGCCCCGCTGACCTTTAGACAGGCTTGGGTATAAGCGTTCCCTTCCCAAGCCTCGGCCCCGAGCCCCGTCCCGTGCACCGTCCCGTGCACCCCAGAACCAGGGCCTCCTAGTTCGTGTTGGGGCTGGGCAGGTCTGCGGAGGAGGTGATGGGGAAAGGACGCATCTCGCGCCAGTTCGAGCCTACTCAGGCCCCAGATCCCTCCCTGCCTCTGCTGAGGAGGGTTCAAACCCCAGCATCCCAACAGCAGAAATGCGGTTGGTAGCACAGTACGTGTTTTTAGTTGTTTTCTCCTGTGGTGTACAACAAAGCATATAAACGGTGGCAGAGGTTTTACAGAACCGAATCTAATGACTCTCTGGTGTAATGTTCGTCCTTTAGGTATCTCTTCAACTGCGGGGAAGGCATCCAGCGACTCATGCAGGAGCACAAGTGAGCCAGCCATTTTCCTGCGGGGTGGGGAATGACTCTGCGGCTTTGAGGCAGGAGGGTTGTTACAGCAGGAGAATGGGTCCCTGGCCCTTCTGTTTTGTCCTGCTCCAACGCTTTCTTTTTCTTAGGCTGAAGGTGTCTCGTTTGGACAACATATTCCTGACCCGAATGCACTGGTCTAATGTTGGAGGGCTGTGTGGTGAGTATATTCTTTCCCGGGTCAGGGGCTGGGGGGAGGTGTCTGCGATTTTAACCTGCCTGGCCCTTTTTTTGCCCGACTTTGGAATCCAGGGGCTCTGGAATACTTTTTATGCCGGCCCCGTCAGCTGCAGCAGGGAGAATCAAAAGCTGACTCAGAAAAGTAGATTTTAAAATAGACGCTGCCTGCAGGTGTCAACCATCCACCTCATTTATTGAGTTGCTGGACTGGGGGTGTGGGACAAACTGGAGAGTGTGGTGATGCCGATTACAGTCAATATATCAGTATTCACCATTGAGACCGTCCACTAGCTACACACAGATGCCCAGTGTCCAGATTACCCCCTTGTTTATGCCCATCCATTAGAAGGCTCGAGATTGTTTTGCCGCCAGATTCTGTAAGGTTCGTGGAGCGGGTAGGAGGGAGTGGAGGCTGAACCAGTCTCATTCCCAGAGCTGAGACTCAGGTGAGGCCAGGAAGCTCCCAGGGTGCGGAATCTGTGGCCTGCCTCTGACTTGGCACGATTTTGCACCCGAGGTGCCTCACCCTAATATCAGATCCTGCCTGTTCTGGAGGCATTTGAGTGATGGCCGGTGTCCCTCGTAGGTCTAGCCAGCATCCCTTCTGCTCTGCACATGCACAACAAGCAGAAAACCAGCAAGTGGAGTAAGGAGTGCGCCTCCTGGCCGCAACTACGGGTCAGGGTGATGAGAGATCTGATTTTATTCGTCCCTTTTAGGAATGATTCTTACTTTAAAGGAAACCGGGGTTCCAAAGTGTGTGCTCTCTGGACCTCCACAACTGGTGAGTCTCTCCTGACTCAGCTGTCAAAGCTAAGCCCTCCATTTCAATGTGAGTAACAAGGGTTTCCAATTTTACAAATCAGCCTTCTGCCCTCCAGAGTTAATTGACGTTGGCATAAATACTTTGCCTTTCGAGTTAAAGACACCTGAGTCCATAAACCTTATTAACTCTGTGACCTTGATTGAGTTGCTTTCCTTTCTGGAGCCTCAGTGTCTTCATCTGTGAAATGGTTTGCAGTTGTTAAGGATTAAACGAGGTAACACGCAAAACAGTCATTCTTTATCAGATGTTTCACGCCATATGGACACAACAGATGTCAGCTTTTATCCTTATTTATTACATTTCAGACATCTTCGTCCCTTCCCAGCCAGCTAAGGACACTGTCGAGAGGTTGTGTACACCTTGTTAGCGTAAGGGTTCGCTTCCCAGGTGCTAGGGTAAAAGGCCAGCCCTGTAAAGTGTGTCCCCAGAGTAATGCTGCATGGCCGTCCCTCTGTCTTCTTCTCGTTGGTCTGTCCCTACACCTACTGCCATTGCTTCCCATGTCCAGTGCTGCCCCCCTGTGACCGTCCAGCACTGCGGCCAGAGGGACCCCTCCCAAGCGGAACCGCAGGCGGGTCACTTCATCCTAAAACACTTCAAGGGTCTTTGTTGTACACACAGTGCAAACGCCTTCACGTGGCCCACAGGTCCTGTCGGCCCAGGCCCTCGCCAGCCCTGGCATCTGTGCCCTGGTCACCAGGCGGGGCTGCGGGCCGGCTTTTAGCTCTTCACGGAAGACCCTTCCTGTCTCAGGCCTTCGTCCGCGCACCAGTTCCCCTCTTGCCACGCCTGTGTCCTTCCTTCAGGGCTCACCTCAAAGGGTGTTTGCCCAGGAGCTGCCCCGACTCTCCAGCTGGGTCGGATCCCAGCTCCCCGCGTTTTGCGTATCTGCAGCTCCCTCAGCACCATGGCTGCTGGTTGTCGCTTGTATTGTTTCTGTCTCCCCCTGGATTCTTAAGTTCCGTGAGGGCAGGGACCCCATCTTTTCCCTGCTGACCCCTTGGCATCTAACATATGGTGGACACTCAGTAAATATTTGTATGAAGGAAGTTCAAAATACTCTGTGAACTGTGTTTAATGTCGGTACCTTTGATGCCTCTCATGTACTTGAACGTGTTGCTGTGTCCTCCTGTGCAGCCATCACTGCTCACTTCCTTATTTTTCTTTCTTAGGAAAAGTACCTGGAAGCTATCAAGATATTTTCTGGTCCACTGAAAGGAATAGACCTGGGTATGTCCTTGATTCTGACTCATTGCCATTTCTGTCTCATATGTCCCCGTCTCTCAAGTCAGACTCCATAGAAGCTGACGAAATTAAACCTTAAAGTCAAACGCTTCATCCACGCGAGATGAATTTTTAAAATAGCGTTTGCTGCGCCCTCACCTCCTGCTTCTCCCCAAACACGGGCAGGGGAGGCAGGAGTGAGTTAAAAGCTGCTGCGTGCTGGGTGGGGGTCTCCCTTGGGGCCCCGAGGCTCCGCCCTGACCCTACAGGTGGTTCTCGTCATCGAGTGGCCTTGGGTCCCTTGTAGTTAGAAGGGCTGTGAGCAGCTGACTGGGCAGGAGGCGCGTGGCCGCTTGACGGGAGGAGGCCTGGCCGATGTGCCGGCAGAGCCCGGTGCGTGTCTGGCTTGTTCTTCTGTAGAAACACTAGTATTTTATTTCAGAATGTGTCCCGGGCCTCGCGATGCCCAGCGTTTGCCTGGGTCTCTCACGTTTAAGTCTCGGCTTCGTGTTTATTTTAGCGGGTTATCGCCTGTGACCGTCGTGGGTCTTCTCCCGTGGCTGACCTAAATATTAGTGGCTGATGAAACTATGTTTTCGCCGTTTTCCTAAACACTTCGGTTTACTCAGAAATTCTGGCTTTAGCACAGACTCCCGCCAGAGTCGTGGGCAGCGATGTGGGCTTGACCCTCACGCCTCCCTCGTTCGCTGCTGCAGTCACTGTCCTGTGGTCTTTTCCCCGCAGCGGTGCGACCCCACTCCGCGCCGGAATACCAGGACGAGACCATGACCGTCTTCCAGGTCCCCATCTACAGTGAGTGTGAGGCCGCGATTCCTAGGAGTGGGAGGACGTGGGTCCGGGGTCAGGAAGGCAGGTGGCAACAGAAACTGCCGATCACTGGCCTGTGTACCCGGCTTTGTGTTCTGAGCACGATTAGGAAGTTTAGCCGAGGAGTTCCTGCCCTGAAGGAGCTTATGACCTTGAGGACAGACGCGTTTACCTCGTATGTAACGATCGTGATTGCACTTTGGGGCGTCAGGTAATCCGGCTCTGCCCTCAGATCTGCCCGTTTATCGCCAGGGGCATTGCCACAGGTGTGGGCGCCCTCCTGGGATGCAAGGGCTTGGAGAGGTGGGCACAGGTGAGCCTTGTTCGTAAGCGGCAGCCCGGCGGGAGTGCGGTTGGCGGTCAGAAGGGCTCGAGGGCCTCCTCAGGCCCCGGGGCCCGACGTGCGGTCCTGACGCGGAGACAGGCAGGCTGCAGGCGAGGCACTGCTGCGTCTGTGCCGCCCTGGGGTCTGGCTGACGCTCTGCGTCGGTCTCCCGACTGTGGGCGACGTGCAGGGCCGGCTCCTCGCCCGTCACCTGGTCTGAGCTTGCCGCGTGCAGAGGAGGGCAGACGAGCCCGCACCCCCGGCCGGAGGAGCCCAGGACCCGCCGGGAGACGGGCCTGCGCCGGCCCAGCTCACTCTCCTCGCGTGTCCTCCCCCGGCCGCGCCCCTAGCCTGGCGTGCGCCCCGCTCCAGCACGTGGCCCCGTACCCTCCGACGCGTGCGAGTGATCAGTGCTGAGCCCGCCCGGCGAGCCCAGAAGACCGGGCAGCTCAGAGGGCCGGGCGGGGCGGGGGTCGCTGAGACCAGCCGCCGTGTGCCCGCCTCTTGGGGCAGGGATTTCTTCTGTTCGCCACACCGCGGCCTGCGGGACCTTAGTTTCTCCAACCAGGAATCGAACCCGGGGCCCCATGCAGTGAAAGCATGCAGCCCTAACCGCTGGACAGCGACGGGAGTGTTTTTCTGACCTTGACTGAACTGCCTGCCCGGTGGTGCCACTCCTCGTGGCGATGGGGAACCTTGGGCCAAGGTCTGTGCGGAGCGTGATGGCGGTGGATAAAGCAGCTGAGTGCGCGCGTGCTCTCTGCTCAGCACGCTCTCGAGTCCCCGCTGCGGTCAGGCTGGGACCCGGGCAGAAACCTCAAGATGAGGAGGATGGGCGTGTAGCCCAGAGCCAGGCGGGGAGGTGGCCAGTAGAGGACAGGCCGGCACGGTGGGCGGCCTGGCTGTGAGCTTGCCCTCGGCGTGTGTCACTTGCTCGTTTCCCTTCCCGACCAGGTGAACAGGTGAATGGGAAGCAGCAGCCAGCGCAGAGTGCAGAGAGGCCGAGTCCAGAGCCGTCTCCAGACCCGGGACCGGCAGAAGGGGAGCAGAACCTGGCGGATGGTAATGGCGCGTGGGCAGCGGCGCGCCGGCGGGGGTGTGAGCCTGTCTTAATCCGTTCGCTGCTTCTGCTCTACGTTCGAATCTTTGTCATAAGGAAGTTCAGTGTGCAAAACAGACGCTTTTTCTTATCGCGTTAGGATTTGGCTGTGGGGCAGGTGAGAAGGTTGTCTTTAAAAGCGGCCGCACGAAGCTGTAGGGGCCAGTCCGCAGCCCTGGGGAGCCCCAAGCTTTGGCTTCAGTTTAACCAGAGGAAGAGCAGGACCTGGCAAATGATTGATTGGGAGGCTTTGTGTTTCTCTCTTTTTTTTTTTTTTGGTATAAAGTTACATTGTTTATTTCCTCATACAGCATAGATCATTAAGTCTTTACGATTGGTTACAGTCTTGGGATTTTTTTTTTGAATTGCCATTTCACTTGTAGCAAGTCAGTGTCATCCCCAGATCAAAGTCACTTCTTTATATGTGTACCCATCATATCTGCAGAACCCCACACACAAAGGTGTTCCAGCACAGTGTCAGCAGTGCAGAGAAGCCACGATGAACTTTTTGTCTCTCGTTAAGGCAGCAGTAGCACAAGTTAATTTTTCCTGAGTGCAGAACCTAACAGCTAAGCAGGCAGAACAGTTATATCAACGAGTGGATTTGCACCTTTTCTTCCAGAATGACAGCCTACTGGGAAACTGGATTAAAATGCCAGGATGAGACGTATCACACGAATTGGGCTGCTTGAGGATGCTGTCGTCCAGGGGTGGGCAGGGTTGATAAGTTACTGTCTCTGCCTCGAGGCCGTGTCTGTCTGAGGACTGACAAGGGGCTGGCCCTCTGTGCTGTCCTTTTTGGGTGGCTCGGGTGAGGGCTGACACCCACGTCGTTTCTGCAGGCCTTGTAGCTTTTGTGTTATTTCCCATATTCCTACACTTGTTTGTGAAGCACGTTACAACTTACTTTTCCCCCACATCTCCACTTCTAGGTAAATCTAGGTAAAATGTCATTGTTTTAAACATTTCACTTGCCATTTTCTGGTTGGCATTTTGCATTTTTGTTTACTCGGATCTCAACACGAGTAGGAAAAAGAAAAGATCTGCTTGAGAAAAAATACCAGTGTTTCTTTGACCTTTGTATCCGAACAGTTCCCTCCATATAAGTTTGTGTGAAGTCAGATTAGGTATCAGACGATCACCGATCTGTGGCACCTGGAGACATTGCTATTTACCTTGTGTGGTCGGATTTGTTTCTCCTCAGGTGTTGGCCAGAAAACGCACGGCAGGGACCCCTCCTTGGTCGTAGCTTTTGTCTGTAAGGTAAGCACCTTGCCGGACACTCTGCATGAACATGTGTCTGGTGACCTAAGGGTTTCCGGTAGTTTGAAGGTAGCAGCTCCTACCGTCACCTGTGTTCAGAGGAAACAGTTGCCCTGGTTCCCAGTAAACCACCTATGCTTGTATGTACTTCCAGATTCTCTTCCAGCCAGAGTCAGGCTACAGAGACATGTTTCATATTTGGCTGTGAGCTTCTCTCTTGAACTTCAGAAATAGTTGATAAGTTTCTGAAGTTAAAGACAACTTTTTTTTTTAGGAATTTTTTTTTGTTTGAAGTAGTTGATTTACAGTGTTTTGTTTGAAGTAGTTGATTTACAGTGTTGTGTTAATTACTGCTGTATAGCAAAGTGACTCAGTTATACACATATACGTTCTTTTTTATATTCTTTTCCATTATGGTTTATCACAGGATATTGACAGTTCCCTGTGCTATGCAGTAGGACCTTGCTGTGTATCCATTCTATATATAATACTTTGCATCTGCTAATCCCAACCTCCCACTCCATCCCTCCCCCGCCCCGCACCCACCACAAGTCTGTTCTCTGTCTGTGAGTCTGTTTCATAGATAAGTTCATTTGTGTCATATTTTAGATTCCACATATTAGTGATAGCATATGGTATTTGTCTTTCTCTTTCTGACTTACTTCACTTAGTGTGATAATCTCTAGTTGGCATCCAAGTTACTGCAAATGGCATTTCATTCTTTTTTATGGCTGAGGAGTATTCCATTGTAGATATGTACCACATCTTTATTCATTCATCTGCTGATGGACATTTAGGTGGTTTCTGTGTCTTGGCTGCTGTGAATAGTGCTGCTGTGATCATAGGGGTGCATGTATCTTTTTGAATTAGACTTTTGTCTGGATATATGCCCAGCAGTGGGATTGCTGGATTGTATGGTAGCTCTATTTTTGGTTTTCTGAGGAACCTCCATACTGTTTTCCATAGTGGCTGAACCAATTTACATTTGCACCAACAGTGTAGGAGGATTCCCTTTTCTCCACACCCTCTCCAGCATTTATTTGTAGACTTTGAATGATGGCCGTTCTGACCGGTGTGAGGTGGTAGCTCATTGTAGTTTTGATTTGCATTTCCCTAATAATTAGCAATGTTGAGTGTCTTTTCATGTTCCTATTGGCCATCTGTATGTCTTCTTTGGAGAAATATCTGTTGAGGTCTTCTGCCCATTTTTGGATTGGGTTGTTTGGTTTTTCTGGTGTTGAGTTGTATGAGCGGTTTGTATATTTTGGAAATTAGCCCTTGTTTGTTGCATTGTTTGCAAATATTTTCTTCCATTCTACAGGTTGTCTTTTCATTTTGTTTATGGTTTCCTTTGCTGTGCAAAAGCTTGTAAGTTTGATTAAGTCCCATTTGTTTGTTTTTATTTCTGTTGCCTTGGGAGACTGACCAAGAAAACATTGGTAGGGTTTATGTCAGAGAATGTTTTGACTGTGTTCTCTTCTAGGAGTTTTATGGTGTCATGTTTTATGTTTAATTCTTTAAGCCATTTTGAGTTTACTTTTGTGTATGGTGAGAAGGTGTGTTCTAACTTCGTTGATTTACATGTGGCTGTCCAACTTTCCCAACACCACTTGCTGAAGAGACTGTTTTTCCCATTGTATATTCTTGCCTCCTTTGTTGAAGATTAATTGGCAGTAGGTGTGTGGGTTTATTTCTGGGCTCTCTCTTTGGTTCCATTGATCCATTTGTCTGTTTTTGTGGCAGTACCATGCTGTTTTGCTTGCTGTAGCTTTGTAGTATTGTCTGAAGTCTCGGGGCGGGTTATGCTTCCTGCTTTGTTCTTTTTCTTCAGGATTGCTCTGGCAATTCTGGATCTTTTGTGGTTCCATATGAATTTTAGGATTGTTCTACTTCTTTGAAAAATGTCATGGGTAATTTGATAGGGATCACATTACATCTGTAGATTGCTTTAGGTAGTATGGCCATTTTAACAATATTAATTTCTCCTATTCAAGAGCATGGGATATCTTTCCATTTCTTTAAGTCATCTTCAACTTCCTTTATTAATGTTATAGTTCTCAGCATATGTCTTTCACTTCCTTGGCAAGGTTTATTCCTAAGTATTTTATTCTTTGGGTTGTGATTTTAAAAGGTATTATTTTTTTACATTCCCTTTCTGATATTTCATTGTTAATGTAAAGAAATGCAACTGATTTCTGTATGTTAATCTTGTATCCTGCTACCTTGCTGAATTGGTTTATCAGTTCTGGTAGTTTCTGTGTGTAGTCTTTAGGGTTTTCTATATATAGTATATTATTTGCAAATAATGACAGTTTTGCCTCTTCCCTTCCAATTTGGATACCTTTAAATTCTTTTTCTTCTTTGATTACTGTGGCTAGGACTTCCAGTACTACGTTGAATAGAAGAGGTGAGAGTGGAACATCCTTGTTCCAGATTTTAGCAGGAAGGCTTTCAGCTTTTCACCATTGAGTATTATGTTGACTGTGGGTTTGTCATAAATAGCTTTTATTATCTTGAGACGTGGTCCCTCTCTACGCACTTTGATAAGAGTTTTTATCATGAATGGATGTTAAATTTTGTCGAATGCTTTTTCTGCATCTATTGATCGTGTGTTTTTTGTCTTTTGTTGACGTGGTGTATCACATTGATTTGAGTATGTTGGACCATCCTTGTGAACTTGGGATGAATCCCACTTGGTTGTGGTGTGTGATCTTTTTTGTGTATTGTTGGGTTCAGTTTGCTAATATTTTGTTGAACTTTTGCATCTATATTCATCAAAGATGTTGGCCTGTAATTTTCTTTTTTGGTGTTGTCTTTGTCTGGTTTTGGTATCAGGGTGATGATGGCTTCATAGAATGTCTTTGGGAGTGTTCCCTCTTCAATTTTTTGGAAGAGTTTGAGAAGGATTAAAGGACTACTTGTTCACAAAAAGCTTTGTTTCCCTTCAAATGAATCAGGCCTTTATTGAGGCTCCTTCACCTCTTTTAGTTTATATCATCTTCCTGTAGTTGTTACACTGCTGACGTACTAATTTTTTTTTTATTGGAGTATAGTTGCTTTACAGTATTGTGTTTCTACTGTATAGCAAAGTGAATCAGCTATACGTATACATACATCCCCTATTTTTTTGGATTTCCTTCTGATTTACGTCACTACAGAATTGGGTAGAGTTCCCTGAGCTATACAATAGGTTCTCATTAGTTATCTGTTTTATACATAGTATCAATAGTGTTTACATGTCAATCTCAATATCCCAGTTCATCGCCCCCCAACTTGGGAGCCATACATTTCTTCTCTACATCTCTGTGTCTATTTCTGCTTTGTAAATAAGATTGTCTACACCAATTTTTTCAGATTCAACATGTATGCTTTAATATATGATATTTGTTTTTCTCTTTCTGACTTACTTCACTGTTTGACAGTTTTCTAGATCCATCCATATCTCTACAGATGACCCAATTTTGTTCCTTTCTATGGCTGAGTAATAGTCCATTGTATATATGTACCACATCTTCTTTATCCATTCGTCTGTGGATGGACACTTAGGTTGCTTCCATGTTCTGGCTATTGTAAATAGAGCTGCAGTGAACATTGTGGTGCATGTCTCTCTTTGAATTATGGTTCTCTCAGGGTATATGCCCAGTAGTGGGATTGCTGGGTCATATGGGAGCTCTATTTTTAGTTTTTTAAGGAACCTCCATACTGTTCTCCGTAGTGGCTGTATCAATTTACATTCCCACCAGCAGTACAGGAGGGTTCCCTTTTCTCCACACCCTCTCCAGCCTTCATTGTTTGTCGACTGTTTGACAGTGGCAGTTCTGACCAGTGTAAGGTGATAACCTTGTTGTTTTGGTTTGCATTTCTCTAACAGTGTTGGACATCTTTTCATGTGGTTTTTTGTAAATGGGGTAAGTAAAACGCACCTCTTGAAACTGGCTTCTCAGGTGTCTGCCCTCTTCTGAATTCTTTTGCGATGCCCTACCTGGGGCATTTCTGGAGGACAGGTGTCTTTCCTTGACAGCCCCACAGGCCTTGTGAGTATTCAGTGCCCATCAGCACGGGTTTCAAAGCTGTTGTTACGGGAAAGAGCCACAAGGCGGCAGCACTTCTCCATGCTCCACTCTGTTTTTTCTTTTTCTTTTCTTTTAATTTAATTTTTATTTTATATTGGAGTAGAGTTGATTTCTTCCAAGGTTGTGTTTGTTTTAGGCATACAAGAACTTGATTTAGTTATACATTGACGTATATGTATTCTTTCTCGGTTTCTTTTCCCCAGTATAAGTTCTTACAGTGTGTTCAGTAGTGTTCCCTGTGTTATTCAGTAGGTCCTTTTTGAATATCGACTGAATATAACCAACCTCCTAAATTATTCCCCCCCATCTTTCCTTTTCGATAACCATAAGTTTTCTTAGTCTGTGAGTCTGTGAGTCTGTTTCTCTTTTGTAAATTAGTTGGATTGTACGAATGTATAGATTGCACCTGTAATTGAATTTGTCTTTCTCTCTCTGGCCTACTTCACTGAGTATGATAATCTCTCGGTCCATCCTTGTTGCTGGAAATGGCATTAGTTCATTCTTTTTTTATGGCCGAGTAGTATTCCAGTGCATATATGTACCACATATGCTTCATTTATCTGTCATTGGACGATTTGGGTACTTCCGTGTCTTGGCTATTGTAAATAGTGCTGCCCTGAAAATAGGGGTGCTCGTGTCCTTTCGAATTAGGATTTTCTCCGGATCTAAGCCCAGGACTGGGATTGCTGGATCATATGCTAACTCTACGTTTAGTTTTTTAAGGAACCTCCATACTGTTCTCCATAGTGGCTGTACCAATTTACATCCCCACCAACGGTGTAGGAGGGTTCTCTCTTCCCCATGCCCTCTCCAGCATTTATTCTTTGTAGACTTTTTTTTGACGATGACACCATTCTGACCGCTGTGAGGTGATACCTCATTGTAATTTTGATTAGCATTTCTTTGATACTGACTGATGTTGAGTATCTTTCCATGTGCTTTTTTAATTTTTATTTTTTAATACAGTGTGTGCATAATTTACCTCTTGAAATTGGCCTGTTGAAAGTCAGCCCCGTTTTGAATTCTTTTCCGATGATTTACCCCAGGGCATTTCTTGAGGGCAGGTGTCATTCACAGCCCCGCAGGCCTTGTGAAGATCAAGTGCCCCTCAGCACTGGTTTTAAAGTTGTTGTTACGGGAAACGGCCACAAGGCGGCAGCATTTCTCCGTGACCGGCTCTGGGTCCCGGCAACCAGAGCCTGAGGCAAAGTGCTGTTCCTGGGTTGCCAGTTAGAGGGCAATGGGCCAGAAGAAACGCCCCAGGCTTGTGTCTCGGGACTTCTTCCCCTCACCCCTTCCGGCCCGCCTTCAGCCAGTCCCCACTCCGGCGTCACCGCTCTGCCGAGGGTGCTGTCTTCCGTGGGTAGGTGGGGCGACCCAAAGGAGGCGCGGACTCGGAGCTCTTCCAGCGCGTGGGCGCCACCATCCTTTGGGCGCACCCTGCTTGGTTTCGCTGATCATATGGTTTTTACCCTTCCATTTGTTAATAGGAATAAACCCGCCTGGGTCTGGAGAGGGTGCGGGGCTCGTCTGCTGGCATGTCCTCCCTGGCTCCCTTAGCCCTTGGCGGGCCAGCCTTGGGCCCCAAGCCTGCTCGGGCTCCAGGGACGTGACACCAGCTCAGGGCACCAAGGCCTGAGGGGCACAGATTTGGCATTTCTTTTTTTTCTATTTTAAATTTTATTTTTTATTGGAGCGTAGGTGATTTACAGCGTTGCGGGTTTTGTTATCACTGCTGTTTTTTCCTCCGTGTACAGGAACTTGATTTCCTCATACATAGACCTATGTGTGCTTTTTCGGGTCCTCTTCCCATATCGGTTATTCCAGAGTGTTGAGTAGGGTTCCTTGTGCTGTAGCCTGGGTCCTTGTTGATTATTTTATAAATAAGAGTGTGTATATGTTAATCTCAACCTGCTCATGTCTCCCTGCCCACCGCCTTTCCCCTTCGGTAACCACAGGTTTCTCTTCTGAGTCTGTGAGGCTGTGTCTGTTTTGTAAAGTTCATGTGTATCCACTTTTAGGTTCCACCCATGAGTGGTGTCATATGATACTTGTCTTTCCCTGTCTCACTACCTTCACTTAGTATGATCACCTCTACCTCCTTCCCTGTGGCTGGAAATGGCATTATTTCATTTTTCTCTTTTTAATGGCTGAGTAATACTCCATTATGTCTATGGACCCCATGTTTTTTTTTAAATTACAGCAGAAATATTTCTGAGGATTTGGGGATTGCTTTTTTTTTAAATTAATTTTTATTGGAGTATGTTTGCTTTCCAATGTGTGTTAGCCTCCAGTGCACAACGGTGAATCAGCCATACACGTACAGATATCCCCTCCCTTTTGGACTTCCCTCCCGTTTAGGTTACCACAGTGCATTAGGTAGAGTTCCCTGTGCTATACAGTGTGTTCCCATCAGTTGTCTATTTTATAAATAGTACCAATAATGTGTATGTGTCAATCCCAGTCTCCCAATTCCTCCCGCCCCACCCGCTTCCCCCTTGATATCCATACATTTGTTCTCTACGTCTGTGTCTCTATTTCGGCTTTGCAAATAAGATAACTTATGTTTTCTAGATTCCACATATATGCGTTATTATATGACATTTGCTTTTCTCTTTCTCCCTTATTTCACTGCGTATGACACTCCATCCATGTCCCTACAGATTACCCAATTTCGTTCCTTTTTATTGCTGAGTAATATTCCGTTGTATATACGTACCACATCTTCTTTATCCATTCCTCTCTTGATGGACATTTAGGTTGCTTCCATGTCTTTGCTATTGTAAATAGAGCTGCTGTGAGCATTGGGGTGCATGTATTTTTTTGAATTATGGTTTTCTCTGGGTATATGCCCAGTAATGGGTAGTTCTATTTTTAGTTTTTTAAGGAAACTCCGTGCTGTTTTCCACAGTGGCTGAATCAATTTGCGTTCCCACCAATAGTGTATCGGAGGTTCCCTTTTCTCCACACACTCTCCAGCATTTATTGTTTGTAGATTTTTTGATGATGGCCATTCTGACCAGTGTGAGGTGATACCTCATTGTAGTTTTGATTTGCATTATTCTGATAATTAGTGATGTTGAGCATCTTTTCACGTGCTTGTTGGCCATGTGTTTGTTTTCTTTGGAGAAATGTCTATTTAGGTCTTCTGCCCATTTTTTGATTGGGTTGTTTGTTTTTTTGATATTGAGCTGTTTGAGCTGCTTGTATATTTTGGAGATTAATCCTTTGTCAGTTACTTTGTCTGCAAATATTTTCTCCCATTCTGAGGGTTGTCTTTTCGTCTCGTTTATGGTTTCCTTTGCTGTGCAAAAGCTTTGAAGTTTCATTAGGTTCCATTTGTTTATTTTTGTTTTAATTTTCATTACTCTAAGGAATGGGTCGAAAAAGATGTTGTGATATATGTCAAAGAGCATTCTGTCTGCTTTTTCCTCTAAGAGTTTTACAGTGTCTGGCCTTACATTTAGGTCTTTAATTCATTTTGAGTTTATTTTTGTGTATGGTGTTAGGGAGTGTTCCAATTTCATTCTTTTATATGTAGCTGTCCAGTTTTCCCAGCACCACTTACTGAAGAGGCTGTCTTTTCTCCATTGTATATATATTTTTTTAAGTTTTAAAAATTTATTTTATTTATGTTTGGCTGCGTTGGGTCTTCATTCCTGCGCCCAGGCTTTTCTCTAGTTGCGGCGAGCGGGGGCTACTCCTTGTTGCGGTGTGCGGGCTTCTCATTGCGGCGGCTTCTCTTGCTGCGGAGCACGGGCTCTAGGCACGCAGGCTTCAGTAGTTGTGGTGCACGGGCTTAGTTGCTCCGCGGCATGTGGGATCTTCCCGGACCCGGGCTCAAACCTGAGTCCCCTGCATTGCCAGGCGGATTCTTAACCACTGTGCCACCAGGGAAGCCCTCTCAATTGTATGTTTTTGCCTGATTTGTCATAGATTAGGTGACCATATATGCGTGGGTTTATCTCTGGGCTTTCTATCCTGCTCCATTGATATATGTATATATATATATCTGTTTTTGTGCCAGTACCATACTGTCTTGATTACTGTGGCTTTGTAGTATATACTCTGAAGTCAGGGAGGCTGATTCCTCCAGTTCTGTTTTTCTTTCTCAAGATTGCGTTGGCTATTGGAGGTCTTTTGTGTTTCCATACAAATTGTAAAAGTTTTTATTTTAATTCTGTGAAAAATGCCATTGGTAGTTTGATAGGGATTGCATTGAATCTGTAGATTGCTTTGGGTAGTACAGTCATTTTCACAATATTGATTCTTCCAATCCAAGTACATGGTATATCTCTATATGTGTTTGTGTCATCTTTGATTTCTTTCATCAGTATCTTAAAGTTTTCTGCATACAGGTCTTTTGCCTCCTTAGGTAGGTTTATTCCTAAGTATTCTTTTTGTTGCAGTAAGTGGGATATTGTTTCCTTAATTTCTCTTTCTGGTCTTTTGTTGTTAGTGTATAGGACTGCAAGAGATTTCTGTGTATTAATTTGTACCCTGCAACTTTACTAAATTCATTGATTAGCTCTAGTAGTTTGCTGGTGGCATCTTTAGGATTTTCTATGTATAGTATCATGTCACCTGCAAACAGTGACAGTTTTACTTCTTCTTTGCCAGTTTGGATTCCTTTTATTTCTTTTTCTTCTCTGAATGACGTGGCTAGGACTTGCAAAGCTACGTTGAATGATAATGACGAGAGTGGGCACCCTTGTCTTGTTCCTGATTTTAGAGGAAATCATTTCAGTTTTTTCACCATTGAGAATAATGTTTGCTGTGGGTTTGTCACATATGGCCTTTATTATGTTGAGGTAGGTTCCCTCTCTGCCCACCTTTTGGAGAGTTTTTATTATAAATGGGTGTTGAATTTTGTTGAAAGCTTTTTCTGCATCTATTGAGATGATCATATGGTTTTTTCCTTCAATTTGTTAATATGGTGTATCACATTGATTTGCATATATTGAAGAATCCTTGCATTCCTGGGATAAATCCCACTTGATCGTGGTGTATGATCTTTTTTGTGTGTTGCTGGGATTCAGTTTGCTAATATTTTGTTGAGAATTTTTGCATCTATATTCATCAAAGATACTGGCCTGTAATTTTCTTTTTTGGTGTTGTCTTTGTCTGGTTTTGGTATCGGGTGATGGTGGCTTCATACAATGTCTGGGAGTGTTCCCTATTCGATTTTTTCGAAGAGTTTGAGAAGGATCAAAAGACTACTTTTTCATAAAAAGCTTCATTTCCCTTCAAATGAATCAGGCCTTTATTTAGGCTCCTTCAACTCTGTTTTATATCATCTTACTGTAGTCGTTAAGCTTCTGACATTGGACTAATTTTTTTTTTCTCTCTCATTTTATTACAACAAAGTTTAACAGTCCAGAAAAGTCACATGACCTTGGTGGGTCGACCCTGGACTAATTTTAATATTGGTTTAGCATTCACAGAGGCCTAGATTGCTAAACTGAAGTTGGTCAAATTCTATGAAAATGTGATTACAATCACGTGTTTTTCAGATCTAATTGCCTACTTTCAGTAGGACTTTGCATTAAAATTTTATTTTACTAGAACCTGCAGCAAACAGTTGTCTAATCTCCGGTAAGACTACGTTGCTTTTTCGTGAGCTTTGATTTTTTTTTTTTTTTTAAAGCAATATATTTGATTTAAAGTCGACTTGGTAAAGTTGATTTTAAAATACATTTGTAATTTTCATCCATTTGTAAAAAATTTTAACACCAGCAAGTGAACACAGTTATGAAAGGTCAGTGGTAATATTAGTTGTTAGTTGTAAGATTGTTGCCAGGATAACTTCTATCAACTTACTTACATAGTAAAAAGTAATATCTATATCTATAAAAATAGTTTATATCTATTTTACTTAGATATAATAAGTACTTAACTTCTGTAAAAGTTAAGTACTGTTGCCCATAGGCTTATTGCTTCTGTGTGTCTGAATTTTTAGGCAGCAGAATAATTTTCTAGAGCAGTTTACGTGGTAATCTTTTGAGTGGCATCGCATCAGTCCTTCCTGAACAGATCACGTCGAGCATGGTGTGTCCTGTGCGATCAGGGCGCTGTCTGGGGGCAGCTGTCCTGGGAGCCGCGTCGCTGCGGGCTGCGTCCTGCGTCCTGGCCTCTGGCTCCTCCCACCTGGTGCACGCTGCTCCCGCTGTGTCATCCTGCAGCCCCTTTGCCCTTCCCTGAAAATGGGCTGCTTCTCGGCACAGGGTTCAGAAGGCGGTAAAGCAAAGCTAGTTCAAGTTCTGGGAGGTGGGAGAAATAGGCTCTGGGTGTGAGGGTCTGAGAAGCTCTTGTCCGATACGAGCCTGGGCTTCGGGCAGCCGTCTGCTGCCCTGGGGCCTGTGAGCTGGCGTTGGGTTTTCAGACGGGAACAACTTTCTCCACGGGTTGAACTGAGCTTGTCGTGGAGGCATGGGTTTTGCCAGCCTTAGACCTGACATTCCTGTGAAACATCAGAAACATTTTGCTTCCATCCAGTTTCATCTGGGTCTGTGGTCACCACAGTGCTTGTTAATGTCGTTATCTGAAGGTGTCATCTAAGTTCTGTCATCTTTGTATTATGTGCTCACGTTAAGCTGTCATCATTCCTCTAGCATAACGTTTTCCAAGATAGAAAATCCTAGAGTCCTAATAAGGCTTTCGGATCCAAACTGGAGACTCAGCCCTAAGAGTAGTGTCCTAAATGCAGGAAGTTGAAAGGAAAAGCAAATAGCTTCTAAAGATCTAAGGAAGAAAATGAAATTCAAATATAAGTCAACCCTGAAAGACTCATTAACATTTTATGCCATTTCTGACTTTTTCCTGTTATTAGGTGTGAAATGCGTGGATTTCTAAAACGTTGGGACATGAGTTTTTAAGTACAGAATGATTACGAGCTTTTGTGTTAGGATTATTGGTTTCCCTTTTAACATAATAAGAGAATACTGGGAACTTTTTATTGTAACTTCGTATAAAAGCAACAGCACAGTTTTGCCAAATACGTGAAAAGTAGAGGAGAAAAACCATCCACACGCTCTACCCTGTCCTTGTCACTGGAATGCCGTGTCACGTGGTGGTTACGCGATCATTTCTGCTAGAACGTGTTCTGGTGACACTCCTTTGGCTGTTACTTGACCTGCGCAGGATGATAAAAGCAACAGTGTTTTCTCCTCCAGGTACTTGGAGGACACGTCTTATTTGATGTGGAAATGGATTGCATTTTATTAGATGTGTAAGGAGTTAATGGGAAATAAAACACCTTGGTTTTAAATCATTCAGCTTTTAGTGCTAAACTCAAGTGATTTCAAAACGAATGATGAAAACCAAGCTTCTTCATCCGTCACTGGAATTACATGGAGATCTCTTCCTTACAGCTCCACATGAAGAAGGGAAACTTCTTAGTACTCAAAGCGAAGGAGCTGGGCCTCCCAGTGTGAGTGGCGGGGACAGCTGGGGGGCCTCGCCGGGCTCGCTGAGCTCCCAGAGCCCCGCCCTCACCGAGGCCTCGCCTCTCGTTTCAGCGGAACAGCTGCCATTGCGCCCATCATTGCTGCTGTCAAGGACGGGAAAAGCATCACATTCGAAGGAAGAGAGGTGAGGTGCCCTGTTGCTGCGGTCTCAGCAGTGACAGGCAGGGGCCGGGACGCTGGACAGAGTCACTGCCTGGGTCAGGCCCTGCAGACACCACTTCTGAGGGCACTGAACAGCTTGGATTTCAGCACTTCGCTGAGCGATACAGTAGGGTCTCTTGTCTAGGCTTGTCGTGCGCATCAGCGCTGGCCGTGTCGGGCCATTTCTGGAGGTTGTCTCTTTAGGATTTGGGGGTCTCCTCATAGGATGGATGCTCCCCTTTGTACTTGAGCTCAGGGTGGACCCCATAAGGGTGGAATTCAGATGTGTGGCCCAGGGGAATGATGATGTCACGAGATGTGAGGACGTCAGGACCACACGACCTGAGAGAACCGTGCGTGCCATGCCGGGCCGTCTGGCCACGCCAGGTGTGAAACGCCCTCTGCCAGCCGGCAGCCGCCTGTCTGCGTGTCAGCGGAGAGGGCGAGAAGGGCGCAGGTGGTGGTCTTATGTCGGCGCTTCTCTGGAGGGGGTGATGCGGCGTTAGCAGGTGACTCCAGGGCCTGCCCTGGGAGCACATCCTGACCTCAGTGACTTCACAGATTTTGCCTGAAGAGATCTGCACCGCCCCAGACCCCAGGGTCACTTTCGTTGTGGTAGAATGTCCAGACGAAGGATTCATTCAGCCCCTCTGTGAGAATGCCACCTTCAGGAGGTAAGGAGGGGTCTCCGGGCGGAGAGGTGAGAGCCGACACTGCTCGGGAAGGCCGGCCTGGCACTGACCTGTGCTGCCGCTGCCGAGGCCTGGGCCACCACGGCTCATGCAGCGCCCTCCCTGGCTGCCCGGCCCCGGGTCCGCGTGTCCTGAGTTTGCACCACTTGACCCAGCAGAGCCCCCTGCTTCCTTCCTCCCAGTTTCCAAGGAAAAGCCGAAGCCCCCGTGGCCCTGGTGGTCCACATGACCCCGGAGCACGTGCTCCTGGACAGCAGATATCAGCAGTGGATGGAGAGGTAGGAGCCCTGCCAGGCACGGTTCCACTGCCGCCCCTGCCCCCCGCCTGAGCTCTCCCTGGGGTTCCCGCCCTCCCTGGATCCTGGGGGCGTCCCCGCTTGCCTGGGGCTGGTTTCCCGAGCTCTGAACAAATCCTGCCTCTGGACCATCCCGTGCGTGTTTCCTAAAGAAGAGTCTTGCAAGGATAAAGCCGCAGCTTCAGTTTACTGAATGTCCGCGACACGTCAGGCAGCAAACACGCTTCATTTCCCTCTCCCGATCTTGCCCACAACCCATGTTCAGTGACTGGGAGGACGGGTCCTACTCTCCTGTTTTCGTTGGCCGAGGTCGGCGCCGGGTGGAAGGACTTGCTGGGGTTGGACCTGGGCGCGTGATGACGTGTGGTGACACTGCCCTCCCCCGCCGGCCCCGGCAGTCCCTCCTCGGCGCCCGGGTCCTCTGCCCCTCGGGGTCTGAGTGCTGACGCCCATCGCAGTTTTCCTCTTTCTCCCCCCATGCTCCCTGTGTGTCCAAGTCCCCAGCGCTGTACTTGCCCCTGGCTTTCCGGGTGCTCTTCCCCCACACCCAGGGCCTCTGACTTTGTAGAGACGCCGGGCTCGGAGGAGGAGGGGCAGGGCTGCGTCTGGCCACGTAGGGTGACCTCGGTGGACAGGTCGCTCACCCTCTTGAACATTCCCAGTACCTGGCCGCCCCGCCCCCGGTGCCGCCCCGTGGGTGGGAGTCTTCCCAGAAGGACACTGTGCTGACGGTGTGCGTCTTAGGTTCGGGCCCGACACCCAGCACCTGGTCCTGAACGAGCACTGTGAGTCGGTCCACAACCTCCGCAGCCACAAGATCCAGACGCAGCTCGGCCTCATCCACCCCGGCATCTTCCCCCCGCTCGCCAGCCTCCGCCCCCAGGTAGTGGCTCAGCTTGGCCCGCTGCCCACCCCGCAGGCAGCTGCCCCCCGCGGACCGCGGCTCCTTCTCTTGCAGGAAGGAGGGCTTGCCCCCTGCGTGCCCCTGGTCCGCGGCCAGTGTCTCCTCAAGTACCAGCTCCGGCCCCGGCGCGAGTGGCAGAGGTGGGTGTGGTCTCAGCCGGCGGGGGGCGGGGCGCGTCAGGCTCGTTCGGGGGTGGGGGTGGGGCCCAGGGGTCAGCGGCGCAGGCTGCTCAGCCGCGTGGTTTCCGCGTCGGACCCGGGAAGAGCCGCAGACGATGGGTGGCAGACGGTGGCTGCGTCCCATCATCAGCTGACCCGGGGAGGCGGGGAGACGGGGGCTGACGGCCGTCCTTTCCTGAAAGTTGCCTCTGCTAACAGCCGTGTGTGCGTTGTTTTGGAATGTGGAAAATGAGTGAGCGTAGGGGGAAGAAAGTCAGCCCTAATCCCATCACCCTGACACGGCGGTGGTTAGCATTTTGTGTTTTTTATCTCTGAGTACGTGGGGACGTGTTAAAATACACGTCTGCACCGCGGGTTCAGGGCCTGACCCGCTGCCAGTCTTTTCCCGTCATGAGAGGCTGCGTAAGGACACTGTTGCCCGTGTTCCAGAGACGGGGGTTGGTGTGTTGGAGGCATTTCCAGCTTTTTGCTGTTGTAACGAAACAAGTGCCTTATCTCAAAGTCCTGGAGGAGAACCGTGTTCCCTTAGGGTGATTGTGAGGGGGGTTAGCGGGTCGGGGGCGGCGCTGCCCGAGGCGCCTGGTGAAAGGCGCCGTGGCGTCCACCCCAGCCAGCCTCCTGAGAGGCCCTTGCTGCCCTGCGTCTTTAGCTTTTAAAAGCTCACCCTCGAATAACTGGAAGTGGCCCGTGCACGCCGTGGTGTCTGTGTCCGGGCAGACCCCGTTCTGGACCACTGCTGGACACCGGGCACCGTTGCAGTGAATCGTTGGGGCCCTTGAGGGGCCCCCTTCCCTCCCTCAGCGCCGGGGGACGCCCGATGCTAGCGGGTGTAGTGAGCAGAGGTCAGGAGGCTGCGTAGGGTGCCCACACCGTCCCCCCCCCCCGACATGTCAGGAGTGCCAGGGCTGCCCCGTCCCGCTTTGAGCTGAGAGGTTCTGAGCAGCCGGAACTGTGAGACCCCCTGAGCTGGGAGAAGGTCTGCCGGGCAGGAGAGCGGAGCTGCCCCAGGCCCCAGTCACTTAGATTTGAAAGCACTTTCTGCAGGCGGTCCCCAGGGATTGAGCTGGCTGTGCAGGGTGGTTGCCTGGGGCCACACGCTCCCCCTGATGCCCTGAGATGCCTTCTTCTTGCAGGGATGCCATCATGACCTGCGACCCTGAGGAATTCATTGCCGAGGCCCTGGAGTTGCCCAATTTCCAGGAGAGCGTGCAGGAGTACAGGAAGACTGTGCAGGACGGCCCGGCCCCGGCGGGTGAGCCAGACCGGGACCAGCCCCGGTGTCTCCTGGCCCCTGCCCTCCTGCAGCTGTTCACACAGCACTGAGTGGAGGGTCACCGTGGCCCCGTCGAGCCCCGTGTACCTGCTGAAGCCACTGCTTCTCTGGCCTCCACTTAAGACCACCAGTGCCGGCCCCCGCCCGGACCGGTTAGGTTGGAGGCTAGGTGACAGTGCCCAGGCTCTCCTGGCGAGGCCCACGCTGAGCTGAGTGCGGCGGGTCTGGGGCCTCCTGTGAGGCCCTGGGCAGAGCTGGTAGTCTAGTCCTGGTGTTGCCGGGAAGGATCCACGGAAGGTCCTGGCCATGGCACTCACCTTGCTGGGCTCTCACCGCCCTGACAGGAAGAGCAGTCTGGGGAACTCCGGGACCTCTTTCTAGTACTTGGTTTTCCCAGTGTTGTGTTCAGCTCACGAATGAGGCGGAGAAACAAGGCTGGACCAGAGGGCGGGTTCAGGTTTAACCCAGCTGGCACCAGGCCGGTGTTTTAAGATGCCCTCCTGGCTGCACATGCCGTGGGCTTGAGATGGGTTTCTGGTTTGCACGTTAAAGGGCCATTTAGATTACATTCGTAAACGTGCACCCGGGGCCTGTCAGGCCGAGCGGGGCCCCATCTTCAGAATCTAGGCGGCTCTGCCTCTTCTCTGGGGAGCTGGCCCCCCTCGGAGCCACTGCAAAGTGCAGCAGGGCCTGTGCCGGGGGTCCCCAGCCCCGGGAGATAAATGCTGACTTGTAGCATGAAAAGGTGGCCTTTGCTATTTAACACTTAGAGCAACTCTGCTGAAGAAGGGCCCGTGGAATTCCTTCATTCTCCTTCCCAGGCAGCACCAGGGCCCCTCGCCCCAGGCCGGTGTGTAAGGAGGTCAGACCACCAGCCCCTCCTGGGGAGCTGGACTTAACTCCAGTGCTGGCTCACTTCTGACCCGAAGAAGTGAACAACTTGACGTGTCTTTCCATAGAGAAGAGAAGCCGGTATCCAGAAGTGGTCTTCCTCGGAACGGGGTCCGCGATCCCCATGAAGATCCGGAACGTCAGCTCCACTCTCATCAACATCAGGTATTCATCCTGCACAGGAGGGGCCCGTCAGCGGGGAGCCCGGGGCTTTCTCAGCAGACCCTGCTCCACCCGCCAGGCTAACCTTGCGGTGCAGCCTGTACGTCCCTGGAGGCCCGTCTTGGCTGGGGGCCCGGCGGGGGTGGGGGGCAGGCGGTTTCCGGCCTCCGTAGCTAGCTGGACTGGAGGGAGTCACCCAAGCTGGCCGCCCGTTACGTCTTCGGATGCAAACCACTGACGTGTATCGTGTATGCCGTCGCCCTGCTGAGGGGCCATCTCGCTAAGTTTCCACGTCCCTCCTGTGAACCAGTGACTGGCCACCTCCTGCACCCCCATCATCGGTGCACCTGCCCCAGGCTGCTCACGGCTGGCGGTGGGGCAGACCCAGGCCAGGACTCGCGTCCGCCTCTGTCTCACAGGGCCCCTCACTGGTGCCGCTGGGGTGCGGAGTGGCTTCGGGGCTCCTGGGTTTGCCTGGTGGTGGTGGTCCGCAGGGAGGCGGACCAGGGCCATCTGCGGGAAGCCAGGCTCGTTTTTAAGTTTTGCTTTGTCACCCGGGTGCTGGTGGTGGTGGATAGCTAACGGCCAAAGAACGCGTTAAGCGTACTTGGCAGTTGTCAGGGGCACCCCGACAGCAGAAGCGCACGGGTCTGGGACGTGTTTCTCTCGTGACGGAGGAGCTGGCGGGAAGCAGCCCCGGCCTTTCCCGGAGGGCATTGGTGCAGCCGCTGTCTCCGGGCCGCGCCAGCTAAAGCAGAGCCTCGGAGTCTCCTGGCGGCCACAGCGGCTGTCACCACGTTCCTTCTAAGTAGAGTCTTGTGGATTTCATGTCCTCACCCTCTCCTACTGCAGAGACTCTCTTGGGTGCCCAGCATCTGTGTAGCTCTAGGTACGCTCCGTGCACTTCACGTCACGACAGTATTTCGTGTCACGAGGATGGACGTGTGAGACCACCATCCTCTTGACAGCAGCTCCCGCGGGAGGAACTGAGCGGTCCCGGGAGACGGGCACCCAGCCTTGTCCTGCCCTCCTCCCTGAGGGCAAACCATCTCCTCCCACCATCTCCTCCCATAGCTCCGACGTGTCCCTGCTGCTGGACTGCGGGGAGGGCACCTTCGGGCAGCTGTGCCGCCACTACGGGGACGAAGTAGACCAGCTCCTGGGCACCCTCGCCGCCGTGTTCGTGTCCCACCTGCACGCGGACCACCACACGGTGAGCGGGCCGCCTCCCTCTTCCTGGCCGCGCACCTCCTCCCAGGCCTGGGCTTGTCCGCAAGCCCGGCGCCACGTGCGTCTCACCTCGCCACGCGGCTGCTCGGAGCTGCCCTCGCCCGGAGGCGGGCGGCTGGGTCTGTTAGAGGGCCGGGCACCCAGGGCCCCAACGCGGGAAGGAGGTCGGGTGTGGGCCTGGCTGATGTGTCCCCGCCTTTTTCCCAGGGCTTGTTGAACATCTTGCTGCAGCGGGAGCGGGCTCTGGTGAGTTGTGCGGGACTGGACTGCCCTTCTGCCTTTCTTTGGAATGAGCGCATGCGCACAGACACGCACACAGACATGCACGCGCGCGCACAGCCATACCTCGGGCCGCAGCACGCCGTTTTCCCTGCAACGCGCGCCGTGCGCTCGGCGCCCTGATCTCCCCGTTCCAGGTGTCGCTGGGGAAGCCGTGCCACCCGCTGCTCGTAGTGGCCCCCACGCAGCTGCGGGCCTGGCTCCAGCAGTACCACACCCAGTGCCAGCCGCTGCTGCACCACGTCAGGTGAGCGCCCGGCTCGGGCCCTGGACGGTGAGCGTGCGAGGCAGGCTCAGACCGCAGGGAGACGGGGAGGCGGTTCCCACCTCTAAACGTTCCTCTGCCTCGACGTGTTTCTCCTCGGCCCTCCTCACTTCTGTTCCCGATCCTAGATCTTTGCCAACACTTCCCCCAGACACAGTTCCAGGGCCGAGTGCCCTCGCTCCCTGCCTCAATGACGGAATTAAATTTTCTTTATCATAGCGATTTGGGGGTCCTCTCCAGTCAGTGACTTGAACTTAAGATTAAATGTTTGTTTTTTAATCTTCTCACAGTATTATTCCTGCCAAATGCCTTCAGAAGGGAGCTGAGGTCTCCAACCCCAAAGTGGAAAGGTTGATTAGTTTGCTGCTGGAAACCTGTGGCTTGGAGGAGGTTAGGGGAGGGCCCGGGCATGGGAGGGCGGGTTGGGGGACAGGGGCGTGTGACGTGGGGAGGAGGGGGAGAGTCGGTAGCTGGGCCACGAGCCCATCACCCGCTTCCTCAGTTTCAGACCTGCCTGGTCCGGCACTGCAAGCATGCCTTCGGCTGCGCGCTGGTCCACACGTCCGGCTGGAAGGTGGTCTATTCGGGGGACACCATGCCCTGTGAGGCTCTGGTCCAGATGGGTGAGCAGGGGCAGTCACCTCTGGTCCCCCCAACGATTCTGGCTGTCGTCCTGACTCGCAGCCTCCTCCCAGGGCCCAGGGACAAGTGCTGTGGGCACCCCAGGTCGGCCGGTATTCTCAGAGGGCCTGTGCTTACGCTCTAGGGAAGGACGCCACCCTCCTGATCCATGAGGCCACCTTGGAAGATGGCCTGGAAGAGGAAGCCATGGAAAAGACACACAGGTAGCGGAGCCCCCTGAGCCTGCGTCAACGGGTCCCCGCTCCTCCCCGCTGATGCTGGGCTGGTCTGCTTCCCTCCGGGGGCCCTGGGGGCTTCTGACCCCAGGCAGTTGTTTCCCAAGCCTCGGTCTTTATTTCTGCAGCGCCCTCCAGGCAAGGTTCTGGGGGAGGCGCGGCTCGGGAAAGAACTGGAAATAACGCTGAATAAGTGGGAGGCCGGGGGCGGATCTTGCGCTATTTAAGGGAAGAGCGTGTTGCCTGAAGTCGGCAGCCCCTGCTTTTCTCAGAGGTGCTCACTGGTGGGAGGTCTGAGAGCACAGAGCCTGGGCTCCCCTGGGGGCAGTGGGAAGACCGGCTCGGCAGCAGGGAGCCCCGCCCCCGGGTGCCCGACCGGCAGTCTGGGCGGGGTGTCTGCGTGACTCGCTCCCTCCAGGCTCATGTTGCCCCTTCTCTGCAGCACCACCTCCCAGGCCATCGGCGTGGGGATGCGGATGAACGCAGGGTTCATCGTGTTGAACCACTTCAGCCAGCGCTATGCCAAGATCCCGCTCTTCAGCCCCGACTTCAACGAGAAAGTCGGCATCGCCTTTGACCACATGAAGGTGCGGGACCGCTGGGGCGGGGCAGGTGGGGGGGGGCGGGGCTGAGACGCCCTACATCCATGCGCAAGTGGCCAGGCTCGGGCCACTGCCCAACACGACTGGCACGGGGCCTTCTGGACACGGTCCATTGAGAGCCTCTAGGCCCAGTCGGTGCCCAGAGTGACATCATCTGAGCTTCTGCACAAGCCTGGGAGGCAGCGTCCTCCTCCTGTGTGGTCAGGCTGGGCCTGTCCCCACCACTGGGCATGGGGGTGCCCGGGTTCTGCCCGGCTGGGCCTGACACGATGGCTGCATCTGCCGACGGGGGTGTGGCCGGTGCCTGGGAGCCGTGATGGCCTCACCCCAGCCTCTGCTTCATCTCGCTTCGTAGGTCAGCTTGGGGGACCTCCCAACAGTGCCCAAGCTGATGACGCCGCTGAAGGCCCTGTTCGCCGGGGACCTGGAGGAGATGGCGGAGCGGCGGGAGCGGAGGGAGCTGCGGCAGGTGCGGGCGGCCCTGCTCGCTGGTGGGGACGCGGAGCCCCTGCGGAAACGGGCCCCTGACGAGCAGCCCCCGAGCCCGCAGAGCAAGAAGGTCAGGGCCCAGTAGCGACGCGGCGCTGCGGAGCCGCTGCGTGCTGGAGGAGAGGAGGCCGTCGTCGACTCCGTGCACGCTGCGTCTTTGGTCTGTCACGTGCAGTCAGGGCGCGCCCCCCGCTGCGGCCCAGCCGTCCCCTCTACCCGGAGGCAGCCGGGCCTCAGAAGCGCGGGGCTGTGGACGCAAAGCCTCCAGGAAAAGCGTCTCCAAGGACGGAACACAGTGAAGGTCGCGTTTGGAACCCGAGTGCTTTGTCCCTGTGCCACCACTGGGGACCGAGGTGCCTGGAAACAGTTTGATCGTGGCGAGGCCCTTTGGGACCTGCCCCCAGGGAGACACCACACCTCAGCAGCCTGGTTTTTTGGCAGAAGTCAAGTTGTGCAGACTCACAGCCGTGGTGGGCCGGGCCCGGCCGTGCAGGGGCTCCGGGGAAACGCAAGCCTTCCCATTGTTCTGGCGAAAGAGGAGGCCGGTTCCTTGCTTGCCCCGCTTGCCCCTGACGAGAACCACTCACCGCCCTACAGAGTGCTGAGAAATACCGCCTGGGGTGGCTCCAGTGCCCTCCTTTTTGAGGATGAACAACACTGAGGTTAGTGTTTGTTTGAAAAGAGAGAGAATTTTTTAAAAAAAGATGTCGCTAGCATTTGCATATTCTTCCCTCCTGGGAGACTAGAGAAGGAGCTTGAAAGTTTCAGGTGCTGGGAGACGCAGACTAAGGACTTGCTGTGACCTCGGGGTCCCTCCCGAGGCAGCGCCTGGCATCAACTCCCGTGGCCCCTTGAGCTTGTTATTAAAACAAACAAGATAGGCCACACTCAGGGATAATAAATCTATTTTAATACCATTACCATTGACGACTGTTTGTACATGTATTTAAAGGTAACTCACTCTCAACCCCCCCGGGCCTCATTACAAATTGGGTACTGAACTGCCCTGCCAGCAAGCGAGCAAAGCCGTTAACGTCGAAAGTTGGCAAATCCCACTGTCGGAGGAGGGTTAGTTTACACTTTCTGTTGGGAAAAATAAGCATTTAAGTTTCTCATTGTACACCTGTACATGGATTTGGGGTGAATGGCTCAAATTAAACAAATATAGATTTCATATATACAAATATTATATCCTGTATAGGCCTGTCTATTGTAAAAGGATAAAACTGTAAGGTTGGGCTTCGCATGCATGACCCGAATCTATTTCTCTCTCCCTTCATCCCAGCTGTGACCAGGCTCCCCGGGTCTCCTCCCCGAGGGCTGGGGGGGGGGGCCTTCGTGGGGAGGGTGAGCAAAGCTCTCCACGCCGCAGGGCCGAGGGCACAGGCCTGGGGTCTCCGCGGGCTGGTTTCCCCTTCCTGTCTGAGCTTCGGGTAACAGGGTTATTGCTATTCACCTGGGACCTCCAGAAAGAGGCGACCCCACATCTTCGTGCCCTGGATGCCCCGATGCTCCTGGGCGGCTGCACTTAGCTACACCTAGTGTTCGGGGGGAAGGGGGGCGGCCTGGGGAGCTACCTTAGGACCCTCTTTAAATTCAGAAATAGAAAACCATAAGATAGGAAAGGGAGCTTCAGTCCACGGCGTGGAGAAGTAAAACTGTCAGATGTCGTTTTTAGCCATTACCTGTAGAGCCCACAGATGAAGGTTCGCCCTCCCCTGCGAAGCAGCAGGCCGGTCAGGGCCCCGGGCTTCTCGGCTCCTGTAAGCAAGCCCCCCACCCCGTCCCCGCTCTGTACCATCAGGCTGGTCGCGCAGGACTCGCCGTGGCCGTCAGCTCAGGCGACAGGCAGCCAGGGTGGACCGGCCGCTGGGCCCTCCACGCCCCACCCCGCGGAGGACGTTTCTGAGACACAGGCCCTTGGGTGGACGGGGCTGTCACTTGGCGTGGAGGCTGAAAGGGGGTCAAAATAGGCACAAAGTCGAAAGGCAAAGATCAAACAAAAGGCCAGAGTCCCCACCCGGAGGGAACGCACAAAATCCACGCGGCCGACACCTGCCACACGGGTGTCCGCCACGCTCCAGCCTCGCGGCGGCCGTGACGGCACGGAGCCGCGGGAACACGCGTGTGGCGGCGCCGCTCAGAGGGCCGTGCTCTCGGACTCCGCCGGGTCCCTCTTCTCAGCCACTGAGCGCCGCCGCACGAGCTCCCGGGGACCGAGGCGCAGCGCCGAGCCCAGCTCCGCGTGGATGGAGGGGACGTCCAAGTGGACCAGATCTGGAAGGCGGCAGAGAGAGGCACTGAGGGGGCTGCCCGCCCCCGAGGCGCGGCTGGCGGGCAGGACGGCGCGAGGAGCGGGCAGGGCTTTGGTCACGGAGGGGCCAGCTTGCCAAGCCGGGCCACGTGACACTTACACACATAAAAGAAGGATGTTCCTGGCTGGGTCTCGGTGACACCTTCTGGGGAATTTCAGGGCTGCCTTTAGTTCCCTAAAGTCTGTGGGGCTAGGGTTACAGGCTGGGGAGACAGCCTTCCCCCAAGTGTGTGAACGAGTGGGGGGGGACCTCGCTCAAGACCACAAATGGTACCCTTGGGGTGGCTGGTGGAGGCAGGGCAGGGTCCCCCCTCAAGGCCCCAGAAGTAAGGGGAGCAAACTGCTCCCTGACTATGGGCACCCCGCCACCCTGGCGCTAGGGAAACCACTCACCTCCAGTTACACCCCTACTTGGGGCACCTAAGGGTCCCTTCCTGGGATGCTCAGGAGAAAGGTCCCTGAGGCAACAGGCTCGGCGTCTGTCCAGACCTCGGCTGGCAGCTCAGTGCAGGCAAGGCCATGGGGCTGCGGGGCCTGGAGGGGCGGCTGCCCCCAGGCGGGCACCGGACAGCCGCTCCCTGAGTCCTTGGGGGCCGCAGGGGGCTCAGGGGACCCTGGCATCCTTTGCTCAGGCCTGTTCCTCCCTCCCAGGCCTGCTCAGCCTCCGGCCTCCACACAGCCTCGCTGTCCCTGGGCAGCGCGCTGTCCCGACCGAGGACACGCAGCTGGACGGGGAGCGGCCCTGGGCCACACGGGGTGGGGCACCCCGGTTTCTGCAAAGCGAACATGCCGCCCAAGGAGGACCACTGCAAGCGGACAGACGTTCAGACACTGTCCTCAAAGACACACAAACATGGACGCTCTGGGACAAAGGTCCTTCTCTCTCCACCCAGCCCCCAAACAGTACCCCCGCCTGACCGAGCAGAGCCTGGGGGTCTGCCGGTGCCTCACCACCGGCCTGGAAGGGCAGCACAAGCCCCGGGGCTTGGATTCTGGATTCAAAGTTCAGTCCCTGTCACCAGGGGAGCGTAACCCCGGGCGGTTTCCTACCCTGCCTGGGCCTCAGCAGTCGCTGGGGGGATAACAGGCGGGAAGGTGCCTGCAGGTGAAGCAGGTGAAGGATGTGCAGCCCCGAGGCGAGCTGCCCAGCTGCCATCCTGGCCGCTCCCTTGGACACCTGAGCCAGAAGGTGACTCAGGTAGCCTAAGCTTGGGGCGGGGAGAAGGCCCACTGGCTGCCGGGAAAGGGGAGGCCTGTCTCTGTCAGAGGCCCCAGAAGGGCCTGTCCCGGGGCCCATGTGGGCGCCGGACGCCCTGGAGCTGTGGCTGTCAGGGGTCTGCAGCCCGCAGCTCAGCAGCTTCCCTGGGGGGTCTGGGGGGACCCCCGCCTGCTTTGCTCTGGCTGCCCCTTTCTGACTGAGGCCAAGACACTTGCTTCCTCCGGCTTCCCTCCTGTTCTTGCCTTAGTTTTCCTTTTGAGCATCTACTTACAGGAGGAGGAGACCAGGCAGAAACTGGTAGCAAAGGCTCTCAGAGTATTTCATTGAATGGGACAGAAAGGCCCTGGCTGGCTCTATACACTGGAGAAAAACAGCTCAGGGTAAATTCTAGAACGAACACTATGGACTCTTCAGGATTTGCCAACCGTCCTAGCCGGAACTCAGGCTCCAGGCCCCGCGGTGGAGGATGCAGCCATGGCAGCAGGCGGGTCCTGTCCCCGGGGCCCTTCCCTGAACCAGGGGTGCACATGCACCTCCCCGACACTGGGCACCTGTCGGTAGCAAGTCAGCCAGTGACACAAGGACACACGGGATGAGGGACAGGGGCTGTCACCCCCTCAATTTAAACCAAAATGGGTGGGGGGAGCAGCTGGGATTAGGTGACTGGCCAGAGAAGGGGAGGGAGGCCTGTTTCTCCCCCATCTCCTCCCTCAGAAAAGAAAGGAGGAGGCCACTGAGCCTCAAGGCCGCGGAGGCTGCCGTGCAGGTCGGGGTGCATGCAGAGCGCGGGGCTGCGGCCTGGCTGCGAGCGGAGGGGCGAGGCCGGGACCGCTTACCCTGGAATCCCCCTCACGTATCCACAGCTGCGGCCCCCGTGTCACACAGCTGCGAGGACACAGCGACAGGATTCAGAGAAAGGAATAAATACGATGAGACGAATGGAACACGGACCATGCCCAGCATCACAGTCAGACGGACCACAGTAAACCATCACCGACCACGCGGCTCAGACCCCCGCCCGCCCTGCGGGACTACGGGCCAGGCTGCCGCCGCCAGAGGACATCGGGACAGGACAGAAGGGGCACGAAATGACTACTAAAGGGCAGTCGCTCTGAGCCGGGCAGGAGGGAGGGGGCCGTCACACCTCCCCTGGGCCCCTCCCATCCATCAAGGGCTCCTCGAGAACCACCAGCGGGAAGTGGTGCTCACTGGTTAGAACGTTTCCTTAGCTTTGTATAAGCCTCAGGGTGGGTGGAGCACCCGGACCTGCACTGTTTATCACAGCAAAGATAGAGCAGCCGCATCACCGGATGGCCTCTCGGCACAGTGCGCGCCTCCGCCCCACCGCGCACGCGCGCCGGGCCGGCCCTTCCTGCGCAGCGAGGCGCAAAGCCCGCAGGCTCACCTCCAGCTGATCGAGGGGAAAACGGCGCGCCTGGAGAGGGACGTGGCGGCAAAAGCACGACCCGTTAGAAGTCCCAGGGCACCCGGGACCCAGGGCCAAACTGCTCTCTCAAGAGTGTGTGTGTGTGTGTGTGTGTGTGTGTGTGTATCTGGTGTACATGTGTGTATGTGGTGTGCATGTGTGTGATGTGTGTATGTGGTGTGCATGTGTGTGTGTGGGGTGTGTGTGTGTGTATCTGGTGTACATGTGTGTATGTGGTGTGCATGTGTGTGGTGTGTGTATGTGGTGTACATGTGTGTATGTGGGGTGTGTGTGTGTGTTATGCTTACACACTTTCCTGGAGGAAAACAGCCCGTCTTTGACTTTAAATTTAAAGCAAAACTAAATTTAGTCCTCGTGGGCTTCTCCAATCAGGGGGCAGCATCTTTTCTGAAACTGACCGTATTTCTAAACACGTATTGCTAGAAAAACAGTTTTCTAATAAGGCTTCTTTAGCGAAGAGGGAAAAAACAGCCTCTGCTCTGCCATCACAATCCAGCCACCCTGCAGCAGCCCCTCCAAGGACGCAGGTGCTCAGCCCCCAGGTGAAGAGTAGGACCAGAACCCTGGGCTGGCGGGTGTTCAGGTGGGAGAAATCCCCCAGGGAGCCCCCCTCCCCGCCCCCCCGCAGGACAACCGGCCACCAGGGCTTTCCACGGCCTCACGGGGGCTTCTAAGGAGACCAGCCCGGGTGCCACACGCGTGGCACAGCAGGGCCATCCCCGGCAAGCAGGGTGCACTAAGGCTCACGGAGACGCTGCACGCGCGGCGGTTACCTGTGGACATGCTCTCCCCGGGGGACACGCCGTCCAGCGCGGGTTGCTCAGACTGCGGGCTGGAGGCTGTGAGGCTGACGGCGGGTGGCTCGGGGGGCGGCAGCGTGGGCCTCTGCCGGGGCTTCGGAGTGGGCCGCGACTTGCTGAGAGCGCCCACGAAGCCGGAGGGGGAGGCCAGCGGGGGCGCCGCGGCCGCCGGGGAGAGCTGGCCCGAGGCCAGGGAGTACCCCGGGGGGCAGCTCAGTCCGTAGGGTGATGGGGTGCTGGGGGGCGTGGGGGACAGGCTGAGTGGGGACGGCTGGCCGGCAGGCGTCTCAGGCAGGGACCCCGGCTGGCCAAAGGGGACCTTGGGCGGAATGGGCGCCAGCTTCTTGGACACTGAAAGAGGAGGCACAGAACACGGTGTTCGGTGACACCCATCATCCCTGTGGCTGCCAGCGAGCTCTCCCCCGCCTCCACCCCCAGCTCCTGCCACGCTGAGAGCAGCCAGCACCGTTTCTTAACATTCACCTAGAACCGCATATCCGCCCATCTGTTCACTCGTTTCTCCTCCTCTCCCCTGGATTCCTGCTATGATCAGCACCCCCCCACCCCCCCCAGCCAAACGGGAGAACACATTTCCCACGCCCAGGCCGCGGGGGGGGGGGGGCTCCGAGGAGGGCGGAGTCTGGGACGCAGCGACCGGGACAGGACGACTAGGGATTGGCTTGCGGCAGTGGACCCCGGACAGAGCAACCGTCCTCGGGGCGGGAAGCTCTGACTTTTGGCTGAACCTGCCCAGTGGCTCTGGGATCCCGTAACGGTGACCTATGACCAAGTCCTCTGGCCGCAGAGGCCCAGAGCCTCCATCATGCTGCCTGTCTTGCCCTGCGCTTCCCTTCAGTCCTGCGGACTTGCCTCAGAAATGTTTTCCCTTCAAGAACCCTGGGTGTAGACGTGTACAGACCTGCACTGTCTGTTCTAAGTGCATCACTGCCCCCACCCCTCTGCACCGCCTTCATTCCCCTCTTTTTATTTACTTAGTCATGCTAAAGGGTGACAAACGCATTATGCCTTTAAATGGAAAGGAACTGGCGAGGATGACAAATTCTAATATTTAGAAGATCCCTTGGTGGACAAATGGCTCGAGAAAGTGATCACTCATCTCTCAGACTGAAGGCTGGCTGTGGGTAGCACTTACTCTCGAGGAAACTGTCTTTTTAAGCCCTCAAGGAGGCATCGTTTTCCCCCCTACTCCCCACCCCGCCGACGGAACAGAATCTATTCCAACGATGCCTCGTGCACCTCCCTGGCTCCTTGGTGCGGAAAAGTAAGGGTCCCGCTCTCCTGAGTCCCATCAACTTGGGTTCAAATTCCTATCCCGTCTCACCTGCTGCAAGCTGGGGGATCTTATTTAAACCTCTTGTATGGGGCCTTCCCTGGTGGCACAGTGGTTGAGAATTTGTTTGCCAATGCAGGGGACACAGGCTCGAGCCCTGGTCCGGGAAGATCCCACATGCTGGAGCAACTCAGCCCATGCACCGCAACGACTGAGCCTGTGCTCTAGAGCCCACGAGCCACAACTACTGAGTCTGTGTTCCACAACTACTGAAGCCTGCATGCCTAGAGCCTCTGCTCCACAACAAGAGAAGCCACCGCAATGAGAAGCCCGCGCACCGCAACGAAGAGTAGCCCCCGCTCGCTGCAACTAGAGAAAGCCCACGCGCAGCAACGAAGACCCAACACAGCCAAAATAAATTTTTAAAAAATAATAAATAAACCTTTTGTATGCACTGGAAAGAATCCCATTTCCTCCACAGTACTGTAATCATTACATGGGATCATGTGTGTCAAGCACCACAGCCATGACTTAAAACCACTTCTCAGCCCTACTGGCTGATGCAGGCATTACGCGCTTCTCATCCGGTGGAGACTCTAGGGGTCAGTGCTTGAACACGTCTTCCCCCGAGGGAGCCGGAACACGGGGGATGCAGTGACATCACCGTGATGTCTGCGGTGACATTTACCACCCCAGGCAGGGACAGGCCTAGGTCATGATGTAAGACTGTAGGCACCTCGTCAAAGGACTGAGGGGGTACGGAACAAAAGTCAGTGTGCCACTTGCGGGCAAGGGTGTGCCTTTCAAATGATGGTGCTGAGCTGCTGAACGTCACCTGGGAAACCCCTGCCTGGGTCCAATGGGCTGTGAAGAACGAGAGGGCCAATGTCCCACTGGCTTTGGGGAGCCGCGTGGCCTGGAGCCCCGACCCCACTGGACAGGAGAACAGCCTAGTCATCACCCTGCCTGCACAGCTGGGGGAGGGTTAAAAGCCATGTAAACTAAGACGGCCAGAGAATTCCATCAGGACCACAAGGGAATCGTGTTATTGCTGGCTAAAGCCCTGGCGCGTTCAAATCCCTCCACTGCCACTTTGGCCAACCTCCTGTGTTGCAAGGTGCCCTCACGTGACCCTCGGTGTCCTGAGCTCACCACAGGCGGTCCAGCAGCAGCACCCTTGTACTACGGTTCCACGTTCACCTGTCTGCAGAGGCCAAGTCTGCTGCTGTTAGAGCCTCGGGGCTCTCTACACATAGCAGAGGCTCAACAAACATTTGTAGGGCGTATAAGGGATGAAGGGGGGTGAGTAGGATGGAAGGGCTGGGTGAGGGCAGGCTCGGATGATGGGCTCACACAGCAGCCCGCAGCCGGGAGGGGCCCTGTGTCAGGATAGGGAGAACCAGCCCGGTCCCACGTCCCGGAGCTAAAGGCACACGAAGCCGGACAGGCCTGAACTGAGAACAGATCAGACAACGTGCTGTGTTAAGCACCTTATAGACTTCGTCATGACAGAAGGTGAACAAAAAGGTGGCTCTGATTAACACACGTTCCAGGCAGCCCCCATTCATGAAATATCACCATGGAGCAGGTCTCGGCTTTGGGGAATCATTTCAGGGAGAATAACAGGGCCTTCTGCAGAGGGTTTCAGTGGCAGAAATCTGGGGTGGGCAGCTCATGGACCAGTGGACAAATGCTCAGGCCTCCACTAAAGAAATATCAAAGGGCAGGCCTCCTGCAGAAACAGTCTCAATTCCGCCTCTGTGTCCCCTTCTACAAATAATCCAGGGGTAGGCAGCTGGGCTGGACCCCAGCTGGGGCAGGGGGCTCCTGGGGAAGACTCCACGCTGCATTTTAAACGGTGGTGGGAAGCCTGGCAGAGTCGATGGAGACACGTGTCACCCTGGGTGATGATTCTGCAGAAAGGTCCTGGTGGACGGGAAGCAGAGCCCCGTGTCTGCCCCCACCACACCCCCGAGCCCACTGTTCAAATGAGTAAACCGAGGACTAATGATGCAAAGACCCCTCTTGGGGTTGGCTAACTTCCCAAAGCTCTCAGGCGCAGTAATTTTTCATGAAACCAGTTTCTAAATCTCCGTGAGAATGGAGGGAAATGCTTCCAGGCGGTGTGACAGCTCTCTGGCCCGAGCCCCCCAAGCCCCCCGAGCCGGCGGCAGTGACATACCCTTCCGGAGGGTGTGAGGACTCTGGTCTGCGGGCAGCGGGCTGGGGCTGGCGCCCGGCTGCATCGCTGCACTGGGCGTCCCCTGGCTGGAACCTGGACTTCCTTTCTGCCCAGATCCTGGAGAAAGTTCCTTGCTTTTAGAAGTGCTGAAACACAGGACAAAAGAAAGCCCCTGAACTCAGGTAACGTCAGCATCAGCGCTGTGAACGGAACACGTGTTCCTCTAGGCAGGTATGGTCCTCTCAGCCCTTCTGAAAGCCTTCCAAGATGCCCACGGAGGTGACCGGCCTCTCCTGGGGCTCTGAGGGCCTGGGTTCCACCCTCATCCCCGTGTGGCACCCGTGGCCAGCTCCCTCTCCTGGCCTCTGCTCTCTCTCCAGCAGGAGACCATCCCAGCAAGTCTCCTATTTGTTCATTTCCTCTGCCAGCCATCAGCTGCCGCTTCCTGCTGACTCCCTCTCCCCTCCCACATCCCTCAAACGAAACTGAAGCCCATGAGTCCCAGCCGGAGCTGGCGACCCCCCGTCCTCTCCAGTGGAGCTATCAGGGTCACTACCCTCCCCCCCCCAACTCTGACTGTCACTTCCCCATTTCTCAGGGAAAACACCTTCTACTCATTTAAAAAAAAAACAACAAAAAACCCTGCAATCCCTTCGCTTAGGGGGTTGGTTTTTGTGTGTGTGTGTGTGTGTCTCTGTGTGTGTCTCTGTGTGTCTCTGTGTGTGTGTGTGTCTGTGCTCGCACGTGTACATGCGAAGACTGGCTTGAGAGGTTCGGCTTCCCAGAGTCTCCGAGGTGTTTTCAGCGGTGGCTATGGAGGGACACTGCGCACCCTAACAGAACGCACGGTGCCTCTGAGTGAAGAAACTTTCCGGCTTCTCCGAACTGCTGCTTTAGGACAGACAGAAACAAACGGCAAAGCAGTCTCCTGTGCAATCCCCACTCCTAGAATCTCCTCTGACCACGTCCCTTTCAAGGAAGGGCCAGGGATGGCCTCCTTCGCCCGCGCCCCTGGGTGCGAACGACCACACGCCGTGACGTGTGCCTTGATGGCTCAGATGGCGTTTTTCATCTTTGGAGCGACAAGGGCTGCCCTGCATAAAAGTTCATGGAACTAGCGCTGGAATGAGCATGCTTCCCGTCTTCTTTCTTCCTCTGCAAGAACGAGACGCAGTCACACCACAGGCTGCCAAGATCACCAGGCCCAGCATGACCACGGCACCTCCATTCTTTACCTGATTTGCACCCATTTCAGCAGTAAAATGGTCCCTATGCGTCTAAAGGTAGAGGAGAGGAAGGGAGAAACACTGAAATTCTAAATTTCAAAACAGGGAAGCTGTAATAGCATAGGAAGGGGACACAGGGAGCCGGGGACTCAGATTCCTCGCCTGGCCTTAGCAAGCCTGGCCTTAGCAAGCTGTTCTGGGAAAGCCTGGCCTCCATCTGATGATAATCCAGGGGTCTGTGAATGCCTTACCTGCTGCAGAAGCCAAACCAGGATGCTTAGAAAAGGGGGGAAATGACCAACTCCAAGAGGCTTTGAGTGGGTGCAGCAAACCCAGACCAGCACTGCGGTCTGTGCACCGCAGGCCAGGCTGACCCAGGCCGGGGGGGGTTGGTGGGGGGAGGACGACAGCGCCCTGCTTACCTGATCCGCTCAGCCCCAGGCTGGAGGCCGAGGCCGGATGGAGAGAGCGCGGGCACCGCGGGGCCGTCGGGGGGCTGCTCCGGGAGGGGCGACGGCAAGGGCGGGGCGAGCTCCGCGGATGGGGCTGGGGGCTGCATGGTGGGCGGGGCGCAGGACGCCTTCCGGCCGGCCGAGGAGCCTCTTCGAGCCACCCACGACGTGTCCATGACCCTCACGCCCATGCTGGCCAGGGACAGAGAGACCCCAGGCTTAGCCGCGCGCGCGCCGGGCGCCGGGGTTCCCACCCCCACCAAGCGCCCCGCAGCGCAGCCCGAGCATCTCCTGGACCAGGGAAGCGAGGCAGCTGCCAGCCGTGCTCCACGGACAGAGGTGCTCGAGCATCCCGGCGGCTCCAGGCGGGGCTCCCACCAGCGGCCCGGGCACCGCTGGCCTTAGGACCACTGCCTGCCCAACGAGCTCCCCAGAATCCAAGCTTCCCTCAGAGCAGAGAGCGGCCTCACTGGGGGGCACCCACTCCTCCCAAGTGGGAGGTGGAGGTGGGCGGGACAGCGAGGGAGGGGCAGCCTCAGACCACCACAGGGCACCAGCCAGCAGGGGCCAGCTAAACATCCATCTTTCTTCTTTCTGCCGCTTGGGGGCAGACGCGGGACTCCTGCGCCAGCCCCAGGGTGCTGGCTGAGCTACAACCTCCGCAGGGTCTACACGGCAGGGAAGGGCTGATCGTGCCTCTGGTCAGGCTCCACCCCGACTCCACTTTAACGAGGGGAAGACAGACAGCTTCGAGTAAATCGGCCAAAGCAACCAGCCACATACATTCACCCCCTTGCAGAGCTCCCTAAGGCATCGCTCGCTTAGTGGTCAGAGACTGAGCGTGGCCTCGTAGCTACCCAAGGATACCGTACCTTTGGATTTTCCTAAGGCTGCAGGGACAGAAACATACAGATATTAGTGTGGAAAAGACTGCGCCCTCCTTGGGACACACAGCTTGTCCCTGTCAAGGTCTGTCTTGTCTCTTGTGTCTGTCAAGGCTAAGCCTGGGGCTTTTACTGAAATTGTTTTTGGTCTTTCCAGTTAAAGTGACTTTGTACGGGTGAAAAATCATCCTACCGCTGCAGGGGAGTAAAGAGAGAAGCCAAAGAGCTGACACTGGTCAGGAATAAGGGAGGAAAAAAATCCATGGAAGCGGCAGTCCGCTCTCTTCTCAGTTAATGATTTAGAAGGTGGTTGATGCCTTCCTCGGGTCTAGGAGGTAACTGGTTCCACGGTACACAGTCGAGGCCTTCACTGACTAAGGCCAGAGCCAATCCTTCCAGTATCAAGGGAGACACGGACCTTCACGCAGGGAGAACACCAGCCAGCACCGGTCTCCCCTGCGTACGTGCACAGACGGTCGTCCTCACACCCACGCTGGTCAGAAGCAAAGAGCTATTACACCATGACATTCTAGCCACCTCACAGAGGGGTGGCAAGAGTCACAGAAAAGGTCCACGTTTGGGGATCGGCTGTAGCAGGTGGGATGTGGGTCCTTTAAGGAAATGTACGGGGACGGACCCTCCGTGAGGCGCACAGAGGAGAACGATGCTACAGCCGCGCACATAGGGGACGGACGGCTTCTGACACTCTTTCCCCTGGGGGCGGGGACCCAGAGACCCCTTCCTGTCGAGTGTCACTGTTAATATTTCTCATCTCCAAGGCATCTTGGGGGCGGTCAGTCTCTCTCCAGGACCCACCTTGCAAGTCATCTTGCTTCTGAGGACCCTCCACCAATACACAAGCACCTTCTGTACGAGATCCAATCACCCCTGGAGGCCACTCAAAACTCTGGGACAGGGTCCGACTGCGCCCCCCGGTATTTAAAGTGGGCTGCAGGGGGGTATCAAACTATGCCCCTTGGGCTTCCAAGTTTATCAGGCTGAAAAAGAGCAAACGGCTTAACATTCCACTTGGGGAAGCAAGCTGATACCACTCAGCTGCAGTGTCGGCAAGGAGGGCGGGATTTCTCCCGTGGTGACCAACAGAAGCCCTAGAGGCTGGGGGTCTCGCGCTGTGCTCTCTTCCTTACCCTGTTATCTCTCACTTAGGAAGACCTTCCCCATCTGGGATGGGGGGCGTGGGCTTTGGGATCAGGGCTGGGGGGGGACACCTTCTATTTCCAAACACACCTTCCAGCACTGGTGACCCCAGACACCAGGCTCCCTGGTGATCTTCTCCTGGCTTACCCAGGGGAGGGCATGGTCGGGGGGGGGACCAACGAGACCCGTTACATATCACCCATCGGCAAAGCACCAGCAACCAACAGTCCAGAGGTGAAATGCACACGCCTGCTTTTATAAGGAGACGGCTGTGCCGACTGTGATCACCACTCTCCCAGCGGAAGTGACTTTCATATGGGAAGCCGCGTCCTCTGTGTCCAGGAACCACACATCAAAGGTTCACTGACATTTTCAAAAGGCAATAAAAATCTTTTTTTTCTTTCTCAAGTCTCTGCATAGACATACACTTCTATTTCACTTGGGTAAATATCTAGGGATAGGATGGCTGCATCACATGGTGGGTCAATGTTTAACTTTTGCAGAAACTGCTGAACTGTTTTGCAAAGTGGTTGTGCTATTTTACAGTCCTGCCAGTATTCTATGAGCGTCCTAGTTCCTTCATATAAAAGGCAAGAAAAATCTTTACAGAGCGAATCAATCACAGGGGCAACAGCAAGACGCTCAGAGGCCTCAAAGCATATTACGTTCAGAAGCAAATGAAGATTCGCTTGGAAGATTGGTAGATGTAAGTGTCTGAACGTCTAGCGAGAACTCCATCCAAAGACAAAAATGACAAAATTGCTTGGCACGCTGCTGAGAGGGGGGCGCTATTCAGAGGTGGAAGAATACAACCAGGTTATGTAAGCAGGTCACAAGTTTCTGCTCATTGTTTTATCACATAAAGCAGCAACAGTCGCCAGAATCAAAGAACTTGCGTGTTATTTAAAAATAACTGGGGCTTCCCTGGTGGCGCAGTGGTTAAGAATCCGCCTGCCAGTGCAGGGGACACGGGTTTGAGCCCTGGTCCGGGAAGATCCCACATGCCGCGGAGCAACTAAGCCTGCACGCCACAACTACTGAGCCCGCGTGCCACAACTACTGAAGCCCGCGCGCCTAGAGCCCATGCTCCGCAACAAGAGAAGCCACCGCAGTGAGAAGCCCGCGGCCCGCAACGAAGAGTAGCCCCCGCTCGCCACAACTAGAGAAAGCCCGCACGCGGCAATGAAGACCCAACACAGCTTAAATAAATAAATAAATAATAAAATAAAATAAAAATGACCAAGTTCAATCAACCAGAAACCACCAACTCCCTCAGAAGTCACTGCACAGATACCCACATCTCGTATGGATGTCAAAGATTTCCCACGGCCACTGCTTCCGGTGAAAACGAGAGGAGCTTGGTTTTCGGATCCCTTTATGGCTGAATCAAGGGAGAAGCGAGAAGCCAGAGGCCAGGAAGAACCTCCGAGAAGCAAAGGGTTTGGAAATCAATAAGCAGAAGGCAGGGGCACGTGGCAGAGTCCCGGAGGGCACCTGGGCAGAGCCTCCCTTCTGGACTTCCTGGGTCTTCTCAAGAGGGAGCCAGGTGATGGGAGGCGAGCGCCTGCAGCGTGTGGGGAGCTGACCCTGAGACGCGTGGCTCCCTGTAGGGTAAGGTGACGAGGGGCAGGGAATTCAGGCTTCTCACGCCCGCTCGCCCTCAGGATTAACGCCGGGCAGCTGGCAAACCCTCACCTTGGCGAGACAGCCCCGCTGAAGCCTACGTCACCCTGCTTCACTCCTCCCAGTCTACAGGGACCTCACGTTTGCAGGGAACCTACCCTAAGCTGCACTTTGTATTTTTCCATGAGAGACTGTATCATGGAACAGGTCTCCTTGATTCAGGAAACGGAATGGCATTCCTGTTTTAAAGTCTGTAACCTGGCAGGCCACACAGGGAAAAGAGAAGATCTAGGACCTTAAAAATTAGGAGAAAAAGGCCTGCCCCAGGAAAAAAAAAAAAAATTCTGAAAGTTGGAGATTCCAGCATAAGAACAGGTATATACAGAGAGAACACATGTATGACTGAGAACAGAAGTTTGCTGTGGACCATTCCAGGTGATGAGCTGTCAGGAGTTAGTGGTTGTTTTCTGTTTTTCTTTTGGCCTCTGTAGGGTTGACATCTGTCATGCTGTTTTTATTTTATTCATTTTTGGCTGTGCTATGCGGCACGTGCGATCTTAGTTCCCTGACCAGGGATTGAACCCGTGCCCCCTGCAGTGGAAGCGCAGAGTCCTAACCACTGGACCGCCAGGGAAGCCCCCTGTCATGCTGTTTTTGAATCCTGGTCAGGAACAGTCCTAACCAGAGATGTCAGCCAACGTATGGATTTGAGGTATTCAAGTCTACACAGATCGGAAAGGTTGAGATTTTTGTTCTAGAGATCAGTTACACTTGGGAAAAGGCCCACCAAGAGAAAGGAGGAAAGAAAATCTGGTATCTCCCCCAAAACCCACAGAAGCTTTGGGAGTTCCCGCACCGTTTAGGGTGAACTTGGAGGTCGGGGAGCAGTGGCAGGACGGGTGCCAAGGTGAATGATGAATAAGAAGGATCCTAAAAATCCTGGCTTGACCTTGTCTAAGGCCAAAATCCGGTACTTCCAGCTCCTCTAGGGATAATTCCTCTCCTAAATGCCTAACAACGAAGTTTCTTCACCACCCCAGTACAAATAAAACCTGGGGTCACCTGGCAACAGTTCACAGACCTGGTCTCAGAATCCACAGATGTGTAAATCCTGGAAATGTGGAAGCAGAGGCAGGGCCTGGGCCAAGAATGCACCTCCCAAAGGCCCAGCTGACCAATCCAACCCCCGCATATGAGTCAAGGTTTCCCCTGGTTCCCAGAACTTTCTAGGTAAGCTTGTTTTGCCCCAGGTTCGGGCTCTCTCTGAAGTAACATTCCTGCGCCCCCCTGTCCACGACATAAACCCCTTTCAGGGTGGCTGTCTCTTGAAGGCTCTCCGTCCTTCCACTAGGTCTGCAGAGGACCTCAATATCCACAACTGAAAACAACAGGTCCCTTGGAACATGAGTTCTGACCGTCTCGTGACAACAGGCTTTGTGACCTAATAAACTCGGGAAATGACGCCACAGGCCCTTGTGAAGATGCATGGCACGTCACAGCGCGCAGAAGACGCTGAGAAGTCACACACTCAAGAAAGGGGTTTTGACGCGTTGAATCCTGTGTTTCAGGAACACATGAGACCCCAGATTTCCCTCTCCTTGCCTCCTGCCCCAACATAACCTAGCATTAGTGGAACTAGCGTTCCATAGAGCACTGTTCAGATCGCTCCCGAACCTCTCAATTACATGTGCTTATTCCAAATTACAGAATGTCCAGGCTAAGGTCCGGGGGCAGGGGCGCTGGTGAGACAAGACCCCTGCAGGGCAGTTTCAAGCACAGGCTGAGGAGGAGTCACGCACTAAACTGAGCTCTGAGGGAGGCCGCTAGCCCTGGTGTAAATACCCTCGTGGATTCGGGGGCTGCTGTCGGCTGGCCCTGGTGGAGGCCCCTTAAGGATGAGAACGCAAGTGAAGTGGCTACAGGCACATCGGGTTTCAGGATGGGAAAGAGCAGCTGCACCGAGCTGCACGGGGGCAGAACGTTAGTATCCTTTTTTATTTTTTAAAGCTTGTTCTGATTATCTTTAGTTGCATAACAAACCACCCTCGAAATTCGGTAGCTTATTGATCCGGGCCACAAATCCACAATTTGGGGAGAGTTTGGCAGGGACAGATTGACTAGTCTGCACAGCACTGAGGTGGTTTGACTTGTGTAGTTCTGGCCTCTGCGTACCCCTAAAAACCCTCTGGTGGTAAGGCCCCAGCAGCATCTGGAAAGCTGCCTGCAGCCCCTGGGGCCCCAGTGGGATGGCAGTCTGTCCACGGAAATCCCAATGACCCCTGGCTCTTTATACTAAGAAGGCCACACTGCAGGGGCCAGTGGATGTCGAACGCCCTGCGATTCCACAGTGATAACTTTCTCATGGAGGTCACCTGGATGGCTTTTCAGAGGGGACTGGGAATCAGGGTGGAGCCCACCTCTGATGCAGAAACACTTGGGAACAAAGGACCAGAACTGCCCCTCCAGGGCATCCCCCACCCTACCACAAGAGACACTTCACACAGGAACTGAGTCGCTTAAAACTGAGTTTTAAAAACAAATTCCAATGCATTTGCTAGGTCTCTCGCTCTTTCTCTGCATCTCTGTCTCTCTCCCCCCTGAGGCAAAGATCAGATTCTAAGTATGCTCTTTTTTTTTTTATAGATTGGTGAAATCTCCCCGTACTCCCTTTAACTTCTAAGAATTTCCAGCTTTTCTTCCCCCACCAGACAGAATACAATGAACAACAGCGCAGAGCAGAGAAACACCCCGCACCCGCCTCTCACGGGAAGGGTCTCTGGTGGGAAAGGGAACGAGCAGGGACACTGGACCTTGTGAACACTCCCCATCATCACAGGACACAGGTGTGGGTCTCCAAGGTCGACTCCCACTCAGAAGAGAAGAGGGGTGGAAAGTAAGGCTCACGTACCTCCACAGTTCTGGGTTTTTCGACCTTTCCTCTGTAGGACACATGAGCCGATGACTCAAGCCCACGTACGTGGGTGCCAGGGCTGAGCTGACACCTCCCACGGATCAGCTGTGCTCGTTAGGAAACCTGTTTACGCCCATTTGACTTCTTATGGGAATCACATCATGCAATTACACATTACGTGAACGGATTTAACGTGGATGCAAGAGGGTCATTCCTATGCGAATTAAGCTGGGCCCATTTATGAGTCTCGTAACAACCGCATCGAAGTAGGTGTAGGTGTCGATCATAAAAGACGGGAAAACAACTCTCGGAAACTTACAAGCGTTTTACACTCAGATGGCTTCAAGGTTTAGGTTTTCAATCTGTTTTAAAGAGGCTGAAACTGGGAATGTTCAACTACACACTGCAGGTGTTACTGATGCCAGAATGTTGCTGAGGGGTGCAGAAGAGCGGACCCATCGTCAGAATAGAACCGCTGAAGATTTGAGAATTGATGTACATTTGTAAATTCTGAGTCAAAATAAAGTGTTTAGTATCTTTTTTTGTTCAGTGTCCCCTTCTGACCCACTTTTTTTTTCTTTTGATGAGAACTAATCAATATTGATCACAACTGTCAGCTCGGAAGGCTGCACTTACTTCCGTCCTGAAGGGTGGGAAGCGAGCCTAGCACCCTGAACAGCACAGATGGAGGCATCAAGAATGAACTGACGTGCTACCAGACACAACCCACTCAAACTGCTGCTGGTAAGTGCAGCCTTCCTGTCATCCCATCTGAATCAACCCCTCCGTCCCACAACCCCCAACACTGAGAAAGGGATGCTAGTTCATACCCATCCTTTTTGTAAAACTCCAGCATCATGTTATCCGTGGCAACGCTGAGGGGCCGGCGGGCCTGCTCGGGCTGGCGCCGGTCGGCAGGGTCCATGTCTGGGGAGGGCATCGAGCTGTAGTTGGCATTGTGGTTCACGTGCACCGGACTCCCGTAATTGCCCGTGATGTTGAACTCTATCTCTGCGGGGAAGACAGAATGGGTGCACATGGTCTGTGGGTCAGCCATAGCCTTCCTGGGCAGGAGGGAGATAGCAGAGATGGCCACTTCTTTATGTGTCACCCCTGAAAATCTTGTCCCATGGTTCAGTGCTAGATCATCTATTGATATTAATTCATCTTAATATAATTCATCCTATTACCAGGTGAACACATATGCTCACCTAGCGTGTAATACGATGGGCATTTAATAAAGCATTTTTCATCTGTGATTCACAAAACAAATTTAGCCAAATAGGAACAGATGGGTACTTTCTTTTTGAAAAAGGCAAAATAATCTATCTCAAACCTTATGTGTAAAAGTGAAATGCCAGAGCAGTCTAAATCATATCAGGAAAAAGAGCAATGCCCACTCTCAACACTGTTATTTGACACTACTGAAGAAGTGCTAGCCAATGCAATTAGTCAAGAAAAGAAAATAACAGGCAATATTATTATCTGTAGATGATGACGATGTCTTTCTGGAAAACCAAAGAGAAAAAGAAATTTTAAAGGATTAGAAACAGAAAGAGATCTAAGATTGCGGGCTATCAAATGGATTCTAGTCTCATCCTTTCCCGGTCACAGCCTATTTATGTGCCATGACAGTGAATGAGCACAGAACTTACAGAATTCTGCCTTTCACTCCTACCTCCTATATTTCTTTATCCTGATTTCCTATCCTCACCCGACTGTGTCATCAATTGAACTCTTATTTCAGAGCTGTCACAGTCAAAACACATGAAGCCAAAAGACAATCAAACCTCTTTAATGTTAGATCAGCACTAAGTGATTACTTCTGATGAACAGAGCAGAGAATTATTAATATTATATCCCCACATGAGTTAACAGTCTGTTGTTGCACAGCCAAAAGCACACCCTTAATATTTACTAAACGTAAGGCACAGTACTTCTTTAAAAAGCTAACACTGAATTTAACGTAACAACTGCTGTCTGTCTCTTCAAAGCTGTCACCACTGCGAGTCATTCCCTTATCCAATGGTGCTTCCACGCTAAGAACATTTATGAAACTCCATCTTAGGGAGCTGTCTTGAGAGCTTCATTTTGAACGAGGTACAAAAAAAGAATCTTGTTGCCTCTGAGCCCCGTCTTCACATGCCGAGGGCAACTCCAAGGACACAGCCTAGCGCAACGAACGGATGGCACCCAGGTGATCCCTAAGCCCGGAATAAAAGTTCATGTTCATCTGCAAGCCACTCTCTCACTTTGTCCCAGCTTACCCTTCCCCCTCCCCGTGTCCTCAAGTCCATTCTCTAGTACTACCAAACGTAAAACAGATAGCTAGCGGGAAGCAGCCACATAGCACAGGGAGATCAGCTTGGTGCTTTGTGACCACCTAGAGGGGTGGGATAGGGAGGGTGGGAGAGGGGGGGATGTAAGAGGGAGGAGATATGGGGATATATGTATATGTATAGCTGATTCACTTTGTTATACAGCAGAAACTAACACACCATTGTAGAGCAATTATACTCCAATAAAGATGTTAAAAAATATATATATGGAAAGGAGGCATGACTATTGCCAAAAAAAAGAAAAAAGTTCATGTTCACCTCAAATCCAGGTTCATCCTCTGCATCTACAGAGCATAACATCTTTTTTTTTTCTGCTTCAGCATTTCATGATTGACAGATTTAAAGAAACTATGGTGTAGATGTTAGACCAATAAAATCTGAGGGCCTGGTTAGCACAGCACCTTCAGGCCAGAATTTCCCTTGACCAGGGATGAGAGTAAGAAGCTGACATGACTCGACCCCATTCTGAGTGGTGTATGTGTGCGTGTGCATGTGTGCGCGTGCGTGTGTGCGCATGTGTGCACGTGTGCTTGTGTGTAGGAGGATTAAAAACAAACCAATTATACACACACCTTTGGCCAGTGGTACTCAAAGGTTTCAGAGGTTCGGAACTCACAGCGACACTCCCATTTTCCACAGAAGCCCACTCCCACACCCAGATGCTGTCACGTACCCCCGGGGAAGAACCAGTCTGCGTGCTGGATGATGGGCTCGATGACCCCGACGATCTGCAGCGAGACTGTGGTCATCATCTCCGTGATGTTCCTGTGAGCACAGGACAGAGCGGGGCAGGGCGAGGTGAGCGGCCAAGGCAGGGAAGGGGCCCTGGACCAGAAGTCCGAGAGCAAGCATCCTCTCAGGAAGGACACTTCACCTTTCTGAACCTCTCTCCCCCTCTCCGGAATGCAGATACCCCAGAAGTCCTCCCTACAGGAGACGAGCAAGTAACATACTCAAAATCGCCAAGCATGAGGCACCTTTCGGTGTGAGGTATGATTCTCATAACTGCTGGGTTCATCCCCTTCCCAGCTCTGTTCTCCCTTTTGAGACAGCCCTCTGTCCCACAGATGCTGGGATGTGTGCTGTTCACAGGGGGCCAGGAAGAGCCTGCCGTGCCTAGTCTGACTCGGATGAGCTCAGAGAAGACCCTGACTGCAGGCCTAGCTCTGAGACTACCAACAGGAAAGATCTGAAGACTGCCGGGTCTCCTCCTGAGTCTAAAGAAGGAGCAGGCCAAGACAGACACATGACCTGACACATACATGAGGCTGGTGGATATCCGGGGCCCTGGCCATCCTGCCCAGGCCCCAGCAGCATCCTGCCCCCAACGTGACCCACACACCCCTTCCTCCCTGGACTCACCCTTCTGCTTGTGGCCACAGCAAGTTGGGTCCTAAGACAATTGCCATGTTACTGGGAGTCATCTTGTTGACATCTTGATATTCTGAGAGTTTGGATAAAAACTTGATCAAGTATCTGAAAGGAAGGGAGAAGGGCCAGGTTTAACAAGGGCTCAAAACCAGCCGTGGTCCCTCAGCATCGGGTGGAAACTTCTCTTACTGATAACAAGATTCATACATCCTACAATATAATCAAGACGTGTCACGCGTCAGGACACGAGAATGCTCCAACAACAGACGGACTCAGCTCTCCCTCAGCTGTCAACATTGGCTTCGACTAACCCTGGCCAGAAAAATTCTCCATCTTTCCTTTTGACCCACGGCACGATGACTGAAAGTCCTTCCTTCTTTTCAAACCTCTGTCACCTGTCACCCTCCCAGTGTGCGGAGGTGAGAAGCAGTTTGGTGGGGACATTTACATGCTAGGGGTGGCGTCCCCTGGGGTTAACCTCGGTGGGGCTCTGAGAGCCAATGAAGAAAAAGTTAAACCTAGACTTAGCATGTGTCCCAGCAATTCCACTCCTAGAGAAATATGTCCACACGCAAAGGTGGACACGAATGTTCCCAGCAGCATTATTCATCACAGCCAGAAAGGGGAGACCAGCCACATGTCCATTAAGGGATGAACAGATGAATCAAATGCAGTCCATCCGGACAAGAGAATACTCTTCAGCCCTAATAAGGAATGAAATACTGACACGTGCTACCACACGGAGGAACCTCAGGAGCGTGATGCCAAGTGAAAGAAGCCAGACGTGGAGACCCCACGCTGAATGGTTCCATCTCTATGAGGTGCCCAGCACAGGCAAACAGACACGGAACGTAGATGAGCGTTTGCCAAGGACTGGCTGGGCAGAAACGGGGAATGACAGCTACTGGGCACAGAGTTTCTCTTTGGGGTGATGAAAATGTTCTAAAATTAGACAGTGGTGGTAGCTGCACAGCTCTACAGATCTACGAAAAGCCCTTCGGTTGTATGCTTTAAAAGGGCACGATGGTATATGAGTTGTATTTCAATAAAGCTATTATTTAAAAAAAATCAGCAAGTGAGCTGTGCACAAATGAGGCATAAAAAGAGACCACAGCAAACCCGCCGGGCCACGCGGAGGCCCCGGCCTCTGTTACACGGGCGGCGGGTCCAGCCCCCTTCTGCCCGGACAACGGTGAAGTGGTTCCTTCAGGAACTGCTGACTTACCTCCTGCCCACGGAGCAGAAGGACCGCAGAGGCCCCTAAAGCTGCCAGTGGGCCCCCTCTCCCCACAGCCTCTCGCGCCACGTCATATCCTCCAAGCGGCCGCACACGCCTGGACCAGGACGTGGGACCTGAGCTGAGTCAACCCACAGGCTGGCCGGTGGCCTAGCAACACCTGCAGAGTCATACCCATCTGATTCTTGCTGTTGGGATTTTGTTTTTCAATTTTGGATACATAAATTGACCAAGTTAAGCATTTTAAAGTGTATAACTCAGTAGCGTTAAACACTTTCACACTGTGATGCAACCATCGCCACTACCCATCTCCAGAATTTTCCATCACCCCAAACTAAAACTCTGCACCCATTAAGTGACAGACCACCTGCTGCTTCACCCCCTCAAAGCCCCTGGCAACCACCATTCTACTTTCTGTCTCCATGAACTGACTGCTCTAGGTACCTCTTATGAGTAGAACTGTTCAGTATTTGTCCTTTTGTGTTTGGCTTCCCTCGGTTAGCATAAAGCCTTCAAGGTTCATTCATGCTGTAGCAAGAATCAGAATGTCCTCCCTTTTGAAGGCTGGATATAGCATTGTATGTGCACTTTGTTTATGCATTTATCCATCACCGGACTTTCGGGCTGTTCCCACCTCTTGGCTATTGTGAATCACGCTGCCATTGACACAGGTGTACAAAATCAAGTCCCTACTTGCAAAATCTTTTGGGAATACATCCAGAAGTGGAATTGCTGGGCCGTACAGGAATTCTATGTGTAAGTCATGGAAAGTCGCTCCTAGGGTTTTTAACAGGAAAACAGAAATCATCAGGCAGATGGCAGCAGCAGCTGAAGCTGAAAATCTGCCTCTAAGGAAGTACCCAGGAGAGGGGCAGGGCCAGGGGCAATGCTGGCACAGACAACGGGATGAGGAAGCAGGAAGTGAAATCCTGGCAGTAGCAAGAAAAGGAAGAGACAGACTCGTGGGAAATTGCTGCTGAAAGGTGGAAACCACAGAATATTCTCCCGGCCTCTTCCTCCTGCAGCCTAGCTCCAGGACACACCTGCCAAGTCCAGCTCAGGGTCTGGTCAGCTTCTCCGCAGTGTCCACGGGCACCCATCTTTACAATAAACCCCCGATATCTGGAGACAGCCTGCATTCATCTTTGCTCCTTGCAAATCAAAGAACTTAACTGCATTAGCCAACAGCTGGCCAGGTAGCCTGCAAAGTCTCATCGTCCCTTTTAGTCTGTTTCCTCACGTGCAAAATGGTAATTCACAGCCTCCCAGGGCTGCCTGAGGTTGAAAAGAGATCCTGCATGTTAACCATGCTTTGGACACCATATAACACCATGCCTGCCAGTGACCATGCCTTTTGGCCCGGAAACACGTGTCTGAGGCTTAAATAACCTTGACCCAGTGTCTCCAGGGTCCACTCACCGGATGTTGTTGTAATTGGCCTTGGGCAATTTCTCACAAGCATTCCACAGAGCCTGGAGCCTCGTGTCCTGCTCCTGGATGCTGGGAAATTAACAGGAAAAGCCATTGGTTGAGCACGAATCGATGAAGTCCCACCGGGATTCATATTCACCAGCCATCGAAATATTTGAGAAAAAGGAACCAGCCGTTGTTAGTCATCATATCAGTAAACTATTATCATGCAAATGTTTGGTTCTTATTATTTCCCCCTCTAAGGTCTCTTTCTGTCTTGCCTGGGCTATTTGAACAAAACTTCCCCTACACAGGTCACATGGCCCAGGTGAATGGGTGCCGGGGCAGCAGGTGAGGGAGGAGGGCAGAGGCCAGACACCTGGCCTCTGGAGTGGGCGGGGCTGTGGTGTCATTAGGAGGGCGATTCTGTCACAGCAACAGGACACCAGAAACAGGTCAACCCCACTTTCACACCACAGTGGCAGCTGACTGGCCTGTTCCACGGGTATTAGTTAATGCACATTAAGTGTCTTGTCATCTGGCACATAATAGATGCTCAATAAACACCTTCTGAACAAGTAAATTACATGAACTCATACAGACATAAGGACATCTGACCCTTGAAGACATAACTCAGAGATGGATAATTTCCATGACCAAAGGATCCTCTACTCTACAAAAAGATTTGCTCTAAAGGTTTCTTTATTGATAAACCCTGTAAGGATTAAAAGAAATTACTTATAGGACTACATTTTAAAATTTACTTTTCATGAAAACCTACATCAAGGCTGACACGGTTAGGAAGGCCTTATGTTCAAAGAACCTTTTCTCGAGAAAAACTAAAAAGCAAATGCCAACAGGGAGGCCCAGCTCTGACCCCTTGACCCGGGGCCCAAGGCAGGGCAGTGGCCATTGCTGGGTCCCCAGAAGTCCTCCCTCCCATCCTGACCCAGGCAAGAAAATCTCCGTTTTCCACTCCTCAGCCCTTGAAAGGGCAGATTCTGCCAAGACCTTCCCTTCAATAAAAATCAGCACCCACGTACCGAGGGTCTCCCGTGTGTCAGGCAGTGTCCCAAGGGCTGGGAATCAGGATGCAATCAGAGGAGACCGTTGCCTCCCCCGCCCGGCCCCACCAGCCCAGCTCACAACCTAACCAGCTACACAAACACAGCCTCGAACCCGCAGATCAGTTCTCCACAGAGAAAGAACACAGGGGATGGGACGGATCCTGACTGCCAGCTGCTTGACGACTGGGTGCCAGGAAGACGGGCCCAAAGAGTCCGAAGGAGCCCACCAGGCAAAGGTTTTGGGGGAACGGTCGCGTGCGAGGGGATGGCCAGCACGAAGAGGGAGAAAGCCTGGGAGTGACGGGAGCCTCGGGCCTTCCTGCCGCCTCTGGTAGGCCTGGCTCAGCCTCTGGGCTGCTCCGTGCTTCCTGCATGGAAACGCTCAGCACACGTGACCAGACAAGTCCCAGGCCACCTCGCCTGGCAGATCCCTCACCACTGCTCCTGCTGTCTCCCGCCGGTCCCCGCCCCGACTCCTGGATGGCCCGGCCAGAGGCAGAGCTTCCCTGAAGGCCAATCCCCCGTGAGGGTGAGTGCGGCTCTCTGGTGAGATCCAACTTCACCAAAGGTCAATGGTTATCAACCCAGTAGCCTTGGGAGCTTTGAAACAAAGAGAATTACACCAGACTCTCTGAAAAGGAGGTCCGGGCATGGAACCTAGGTATCTTTTAAAGCTTCGCAGGGGACTGATGCACACAGAGGGTTGAAGGTGGCTGTCCTGGGCAAAATTACCTTCCTTAGAGACTGTGGCCTCGGGGTGGCCGCTACCACCATGCCCAGCATCTCCACGCACAACATGCATCTCCTCCAGAGGCAGAAAGAAGCCTTTGCTTTCCCTTGGTTCCAAGACCTGAGCTCTTCGAGGCATCCGCTCACCCCCATTTCCTTTGTAAATCATCGGGAACGGTCTCTCTCTGATCCCCAAGCACCCGGCCGCCCTCTCCTCCTCCAGCTTGGAGTCATCAAGACCACTCCCACATTCAGCAAATAAAAGGGGCAGCGTCCAACAAAAGATACGTCCTCACTCATCATCGTGCCCAGGACCCCCGTGTCATTCTAGAGAGGCCTGGAGTGCCGTTAAGCATGTGGGCTCCGGAGCCGGACTCCTTGGACTCACATCCTCGTCCTGTCACTTATCAGACGGCAAGTAACCTGCCACGAACACCTGCTCTGTGACGCGACTTTCTTATCTATAAAATAGGGAAGACAGCACAACCGCCTTCGTAGGGTTGTTGTGAAAATCAGATGAGTTAAAAGCATATAATGAGCTTAGAACGATGACAAGCCTCTAATAAACACGCAACAAATGGCATCACCTGTGATTATTAGTGTCCCCGTGGGCTCTAAAACTCACTTTCCACCATGAGATGTAGGAATACCAGGCAGTCAGCCAGCCTTTTAAAATGCATCATCTCTATTCTACCTTGGATAAAAAACCAGAGGTGTGCACGGTAACCGGAGCGGGCTTTTTCTAGCTCTGCACACGCCAGCCTGGCTTCACTTCCAGGTCAGCTGGGTTCTCTTGCAGCCCCCGTTCTTACGGAAGCACATATGCACTCCAGCATCCTGTTGGAGCAGCTCGGCTGGCTGCTTTTCACTACTAAACCCCATGATCAGAGACCCCCAGGAGTCATCCTTTCATGGGCACCGAGCTCAGTCCTCCCATGAGATGTTCCTCTCCCTCCTGTATCTTTTTCTCCTGGACCATCTCCACCCTCATCTCTCCCAGCCTCTCTCTGGTGCCCGTTCTCCTGTGTCCTCCCTAGCCGTGTCCATTTACTCAGTAAACACTGATTCCTCCAAACAGTAGCATGTACTAAAGTCAGCTCTTACTGAGGGCCGAAGAAAATACATAATAAAATCCTAACCACGAATCAAGTGAGGAAGCAAGGAATCCCACGCTTCGGAGCTACACAGGTGACATGGCTGGGGCGACACCCGCTGAGCACCAGCCCCCCCGATCTCCATTCCCCCACCTTCCCGACGCACGACCAGGGTCTGGGCCTCGTTCCTGCCACCTCCCTGCTGAGGCCCCCCCTCCAGGCTCACCTTCAGGAAAGTGGGGATGGTGTCCACTGCCCGGACATTGTATTTTGATATTAGTTGTTGTTAATATTTTTTACCTATTACAGATGAGGGTAAAGACCCCTGTCACCACTCCCTTGTCCTGCTCTTTTCTCCGGAAGGAATCATCCCCACCTGCCAGTGTGAGCCTTTCCAGAACCTTCTTTTATGCAGTTACACACTTATAGAGGCACTCCTAAAATTGTATCGTTTTGAGTGTGTTTTTTGTATTTCTTCTTTTTAAAACAACAGACCATCCTGTGGGTTCTTGGTAACTTTAGTTCACTCAAAATTAAATCTTCGTACCTCTACACGTGAGCAGGAATAGCTCTACCCGTTTTTCGCAGTGCCGCTGGGCATGTGAGAGTGTAGCTATACCGTATTTTATTCGGTCATTCCCTTCTGCTATTCAAGGTGACCGCACGACCAACACCCTGGTACACACTTCTCCGGGCACACGTACAAGCCTTTCCCCGTGACACATACCAAGAAAGGGATTCGCTGGATCCCAGGTGGCATGCTTTCACAATTTCCATAAAGACTCCCAAATAAACCACAACCCAGAAGACACCCCGAAACGTGCTGTACTCACTTAGAAGCCTGGATCCACTCATCGTAGAGCTCAAAAGTCATCAGAGGTTCTGGCAGCTCCCGGAGGTAAGATTTCAAAGCTCCTGGACATGAACACCATATGGTCCGTGAGCCACTGGGACACGGCAGAGACACATGCTACCAGCCAGTGCCATCACGGGGGCCACGTCTGGGGACGGTTCCCCGACCCACGTGACAAGGTCACACGGTGGCTGCCGCGTGACCGGATCCGAGGCTCTGGCGTGGCCGTGGGCCCTGGGCTGGTGACCACACGGGCCTCCCCCCTCATGTTTCCCACCCTCGCCCCTTCCCCTGGCACGTGGGGGATGGGAAGGCCTCCCTTCAAGGGCCACAGCCACCAGGGCTCAAGCGGGGTCCTGAGTGGACATGCCTGGAGCATGCTGGGAAGCCCGTGGCTCGAGTGGCCCCGACACGTGGCCGCACACCCTCCACGCCCACCCCTTCCCCGGAGCCCCCCCAGTAGCGAGGCCCACCTGCAATGGCGTGGGGATCTGCTGAGCACTCCTGCACGTCCACCACGCAGCAGTCCAGGGCAGCCTTCAGCTTCTTCAGCTTGGAGGCAGATGGGGCTACTCGGAAGAGGCCCTGCCGACAGGACAGGGGGTCACAGGGCAGCCTGAACCTCCAAGGCACAAAAGCAAAACGGACAGGCAGGGGTTTCCCCGGTGGCCCAGTGGTTAGGAATCCGCCTGCCAATGCAGGGCACACGGGTTCGAGCCCTGGTCCGGGAGGATCCCACATGCCGCAGAGCAGCTAAGCCCGTGCGCCATGGCTGCTGAGCCTGCGCTCTAGAGCCCGCGAGCCACAACTACTGAGCCCATGAGCCACAACTACTGAAGCCCACGCGCCTAGAGCCCGTGGTCCGCAACAGAGAGAAGCCACCACAATGAGAAGCCCACACACCACAACAAAGAGTAGCCCCCGCTCAACGCAAGTAGAGAAAGCCCGCGCGCAGCAACAAAGACCCAACGCAGCCAACTAATAAATAAATAAATTTAATTAATTAATTAAAAACCTGACAGGCAGTCTACCCACCCCGTTCCTCCATGATCAACTAGGTGTATCCTTCTCGTCACCGTTTATCAATATTGGAGAGGCAGGACCCAAGCCTCGCCCACAGCTGTGTCCCCAGCGCCTAGTACGGGGTGACCCAGCGTTCTGGTTCAGTACGCATTTGTTGGATAAATGAACCCTGGGCACTTTGACTTCCTGTTCTTGTGTATTTAAGATACATTTTGGAAAAACAAAAACACTAATTTGAAAAGATACATGCACTCCCATGTCCACAGCAGCGTTCTTTACAATTGCCAAGAAAGGGAAGCAAACTAAGTGTCCATCAACAGATGAACGGATAAAGAACATGCGGTGTATATATACAACGGAATATTACTCAGCTGTAAAAAGGAATGAAACTGTGTCATTTGCAGCAACATAGATGGACTTGGAGGGTATTATGCTAAGTGAAATAAGCCAGACAGAGAAAGACAAATACTGTATGATATCACTTATATGTGGGATCTAAAAAATACAACAAACTAGTGAAGATAACAAAAAAGAAGCAGACTCAACACATACAGAGAACAAACTAGTAGTTACTAATGGGGAGGGCCAATATAGGCATAGAGGATTGAGAGGTACAAGCTATTAGGTATAAAATAAGCTACAAGGATATATTGTACAACACAGGGCATACAGCCCATATTTTATAAAGACTATAAATGGAGTATAACCTTTAAAAATTGTGGATCACTATATTGTATACATGTAATTTATATAATATTGTACAGCAACTATACTTCAATTTAAAAAAAAGGATATATTTTGGAGAAAACTTTGACTGAGACTTGGTCAGAGCTGGAGGTCTAGGAGGTGGATGCATGCACAAAGGTCTACAGTGTGTGTGTGCGCACCTGTGTCTCTGTGTGTGTCCGTGTCTTTGTGTCTGTGTCTTTGTGTGTGTCTTTGTGTGTGTCTGTGTCTTTGTGTCTGTGTCTTTGGGTGTGTGTGTGTGTCTTTGTGTGTTCTGTGTCTGTGTGTGTCTGTGTCTTTGTGTGTGTCTGTGTCTTTGTGTGTATCTGTGTCTTTGTGTGTCTGTGTCTTTGTGTGTCTGTTTCTTTGTGGCTGTGTCTCTGTGTGTGTCTGTGTCTTTGTGTGTCTGTCTTTGTGTCTGTCTTTTGTGTGTCTGTGTCTTTTGTGTGTCCGTGTCTTTGTGTGTGTGTGTCTGTGTCTTTGTGTGTGTGTCCGTGTCTTTGTGTCTGTGTCTTTGTGTGTGTGTCTGTGTCTTTGTGTGTCTATGTCTTTGTGTCTGTCTTTGTGTGTCTGTGTCTTTGTGTGTCCGTGTCTTTGTGTGTCTTTGTGTGTGTGTGTCTTTGTGTGTGTGTCTGTGTATTTGTGTCTGTGTCTGTGTGTATGTGTGTCTGTGTCTGTGTGTGTCTGTTTCTTTGTGTCCTTGTGTGTGTGTCTTTGTGTGTGTGTGTGTGTCTGTGTCTTTGTGTCTGTGTCTGTGTGTATGGTGTGTCTGTGTCTGTGTGTGTTTCTTTGTGTCCTTGTGTGTGTGTGTCTGTGTGTGTCTGTGTCTTTGCGTGTGTGTCCGTGGCTTTGTGTCTTTGTGTGTGTGTGTCTTTGCGTGTGTATATGTCTTTGTGTCTGTGTCTTTGTGTGTCTGTGTCTTTGCGTGTGTGTCCGTGGCTTTGTGTGTGTGTGTCTCTGTGTGTGTCTGTGTCTTTGCGTGTGTGTCCGTGGCTTTGTGTCTGTCTTTGTGTGTGTGTGTCTTTGTGTGTCCGTGTCTTTGTGTGCCCGTGTCTTTGTGTGTGTCTTTGTGTGTGTGTGTCTTTGCGTGTGTATATGTCTTTGTGTGTGTCTTTGTGTGTGTGTGTCTTTGCGTGTGTATGTGTCTTTGTGTGTGTGTGTCTTTGTGTGTCCGTGTCTTTGTGTGTCCGTGTCTTTGTGTGTGTCTTTGTGTGTGTCTTTGCGTGTGTGTCCGTGGCTTTGTGTCCGTGGCTTTGTGTGTGTGTGTCTTTGCGTGTGTATATGTCTTTGTGTCTGTGTCTGTGTGTGTGTCTGTGTCTTTGCGTGTGTGTCCGTGGCTTTGTGTCTTTGTGTGTGTGTGTCTTTGTGTGTCCGTGTCTTTGTGTGTCCGTGTCTTTGTGTGTGTGTGTGTCTTTGTATATGTCTGTGTGTCTGCGTATCTCAGGAGGCACAGGGCTACACCTTGAGGGACTCATCAAGGCCATGCCCTCGGGGGATGGGCAGACTGGGGGTGGTTACGAGGGAGCAACGCCTCTGCCTCCTGCAGTCCCTTCATGTTTTATTCTTAAAGTTACTTTCGAGTCATCGCCACCTCTTCCACGTGAACCGCTGCAAAAGTGAGCTACTGCCGTATAAAGGGAGAAGGAAGCCAGGGGCGTGTGGAAGGGGAGACACGAGCAGGTCAGAGTTGGAGGGGAGCCCCCAAGTCACAGGGAAGGTAGACGCGGGTGGAAGACCCATTGGTTCGTTTCACCTGCTCAGCTCCTGAATTCTATGATGCAGCCCAGACACTGAGACGCTGGCAGGATCCCCCTTGCTCCTTTAACTGTTTATGGCCACTCAGATTTCCAAGTTCCTTCAGAAGAAAACATGCCTCATCCGGAACACTGAGTTTTCTGCCTGCTAAGACTGCTAGCCCCCTTCTCAGGATAGGGTATGTCAGATAAATCGATGTCCAAAGCTCTATGGCATCCCCGTGAGGAAGCCTCATGAGCACGTTTAGACCAGTGCATACGTAAGGCTGCTGCAGCCCCAAAGCAGGCTGCACGTGCATGGAAGGTGCGGGCGAGACCCTCGTCAAGCCACGCCATGGCCCTGGGGGGGAGAGCAACCACACCTGGTGATGGGCGGAGTCAAAGCCAAGGCGGCAGAGTTTTCAAAGGGAAGCTTTTAGATTTCTGACGGTGTCACAGACGGCTGCTTCATGCAGTGACAAACACCGGGGGTGCAGGGGTGGGAGAGTTGTTAAAATAGCTCGTGAGTCCAGTTTTGGGGGCGTGAGAGGACAATCTGCATGGAAATGTTGAGGACATGGCAGAAAACTCAGGAGTGGAGCCCACAGGAGGACGAGAACCCCGAGTCCTCACTAAGGGCAGGCGAAGCTCTCAGAGAGGGTGAGAGCACCGCAGCAGAGATCAGAGTGAGCAGAGGGCAGGGCCGGGTGGTGCAGATTCCCCCCGCTGCTGCCCTGATGCTGCCGGCAGGGGTGGGGGGGACCCAGGAGTCCAGGGAAGAGCTGGTTTCAAGGACGACTATGTTAGCAACTTCACAGGCAGTGATGGCCAAGGCGGCTGAACTAAGTCATGGGAAGTAGCAGTGGGGATCCCTGGGGACCACTGAGCGCAGCTTCAGCCCAGTCGTGGGGGCAGAAGGGACCAAAAAAAGAAGAGGAGTGAGTGAGTGAGTGGTGGTGAGGATGCAGGAGCAACAGATGATGAGAGCTACTTCAAGAAACTGGGTAGCACAAGCCACTACGGAGAACAGGATGGAGGTTCCTTAAAAAACTCAAAATAGAGTTGTCATATGATCCAGCAATGCCAGTCCTGGGCACATATCCAGAGAAAACTCTAACTAACAGAGATACATGACCCCCTATGTTCATAGCACCACTATTCACAACAGCCAAGACATGGAAGCAACCTAAATGTCCATCAACAGATGCATGGATAAAGAAGATGTGGTCTATATATACAATGGAATACTACTCAGCCATAAAAAAAGAATGAAACAATGCCCTTCGCAGCAACGTGGATGGACCTAGAGACTATCATTCTAAGCGAAGTAAGTCAGACAGAGAAAGACAAATATCACAGGATATCACTTATATGTGGAATCTAAAAAAATGATACAAATGAACTTATTTACAAAACAGAAACAGACTCACAGACTTAGAAAACAAACTATGGTTACCAAAGAGGAACGGGGGTGGGGGAGGGATAAACTAGGAGTTGGGGATTAGCAGATACAAACTACAATACATAAAAGAGATAAACAACAAGGTCTACTGTATAGCACAGGGGACTATATTCAATATCCTGCAGTAAATCATAATGGAAAAGAATATGAAAAATATATATGGATAACTGAACTTTGCTGTACACTTGAAACTAACACAACATGGTATAAATCAATGATACTTCAATAAAAAATAAGTAAAATAAAAAATTTTAAAAAAGAAATTGGGTAGCATAAAACACAAAACCAAAGTGCAAGGGAAGGAACATGAGTCTGTGGTTGGATTGAGAGAAGAGATTTTTCTAGGCTTGGGGCAACCTGAGCCTACTTGTTATTAAAGAAGAGCTGAAGCAAAGCTGGAGGGTGGGGCGGACAACGCAAGTGAGAGTGAGGCCTGGTGAGAGGCGGAAAGGTCCGGAAATAGCAGGTGGGAGAGTCAGGAGACAACACGGGAGAAGTCGGAGGACCTGATCTTCCAGACCCTGTTCACACTGAGTCGGCATGTGAAGGCAGCAATAAATTCTTTTCACTTTTTTATAGAATAATACTGCACAGTTACATTTAGAAACGTTCCTTATCTTTCAGAGACACACACACTGAAGTCCTGCAGATGCAATGACAGAATGTCTGGGATAGGCTTCAAAACGTCCAGCCAGGGGCTGGGGCGGAAGGTGAAGGTAGAGATGGACCTGACTGACCATAAGGCAGATGATGAGGTGCAGTATCTTCTCTTGTCTTTCAGTTTTTCCATAATTACAAACAAATGATGGGGAAAGAATAAGCCAAGTTCACCTCCCTCCATGAAACCATCCCTCAGGGGCTGAAGAGACCTTATCATCTTTTCACTGATAATATACATGAAGATGCCTGGCACTTAAAATGGGGTAAAAAACCCATTTATTCCCATCCCTTCCTAATAGCTGAATCTAAAACACACCTGGCTTACAGGGGGCAGCAGACATACAGCTTCATCGTTCGTCAGCTTCCTCCCCTTCTGCCCACTCCCTCTCTGCCCCCCGGACCTAGTGATACTTAGAGTGCTTATTGACTGTTCTGAATGAATCAGGTTTATGTGACAGATGCTAGACTCCTCTCCCCTCATAAATTCATAAGCCCCCATCTCACTCTTTTATATTTTGCTCAGTAATAAATGCCCTAAATAAATACTGATTGGCTGACCAGATTAAAGGAAGATGGAGTAATGATTTTTAAATTGCCTGTATAAGAAGCCAAAGATGAGGTCTATCTCCCAGGAAAACATTTACACAACAAGAAAAACAAAAGTCACCGATGTCTCTTTACATGTGGCTCATACGAAATGCTTTCTAATGTCTGTATCAATCATATTTTCAGGATCTCTATAAAAAGGTTATGATCAAAAATGTTAAAAGGTCTATTTTTTCAATTAGAGAAAGAGGAGGTGGAGGATCAGAGGGGGAAGGAAGGGGAGGGGGAGGAGGAGGGGGAGGAGGGGAGGAGGAGGGGGGAGGAGGGGAGGAAGAGGGGGAGGAGGGGAGGGGAGGAGGAGGGGGAGGGGAGGGGGAGGAGGGGGAGGGGAGGGGAGGAGGGGGAGGGGGGAGGAGGGGGAGGGGGAGGGGAGGGGGAGGGGAGGGGAGGGGGAGGAGGGGAGGGGAGGGGGGAGGAGGGGAGGGGGAGGGGAGGAGGGGGAGGGGAGGAGGGGAGGGGGAGGAGGGGAGGGGAGGGGGAGGAGGGGAGGGGAGGGGGGAGGGGGAGGAGGGGAGGGGGAGGGGGAGGAGGGGAGGGGGAGGGGAGGAGGGGGAGGGGAGGAGGGGAGGGGGAGGAGGGGAGGAGGGGGAGGAGGGGGAGGGGGAGGAGGGGAGGAGGGGAGGGGGAGGGGGAGGAGGGGAGGGGGAGGGGAGGAGGGGGAGGGGAGGAGGGGGAGGGGAGGAGGGGAGGGGGAGGGGAGGAGGGGAGGGGGAGGAGGGGAGGGGGAGGGGGAGGAGGGGGGGAGGGGGAGGAGGGGAGGGGGAGGAGGGGGAGGGGGAGGAAAATGCCCCAACCAGGTTAAAAATGCAGAAAGAAGGGCGAGAGCGGGGCTGTAAGATCCTCAGGGCCAGTGGTATCATTTCCCGCAATCCACCACTGTCCCCAGAGAGTGAAGGCTCATGAGAGAAAGCAGGACTGGTTTCAGGAAGGGCAGCTGTACCACATCTTCATGGGTTTGGGTTTGTGGGGTTGGGCGAGGACGGTAACACAGAAGGAGACCCCAGAGGCTCCATCTCGCGGACGAGGAGACCTGCTCAAGGCAGAGCTCGGCTGTGCCCAGACCCACCTCCTCCTGCATCCCACACTCCAGCAGCATCGTCACACACGCCTCGATAGGGAAGGCAATCTCCCGGCCACTGATCAGGAGGTGCTCCTCCAGGGGCTTCCCGAAGGAAGGTTTCTCCACCCAGGCCTCTGTCGGGGGGAGTGGAGCAAGAGAGGGGTCAGTGAAAGGGGTCAGTGGAGGTCACCCATGCGGGCATCTTCCCTTCCTCTGCTCACACAGATTCTCCTAAGTCTACCAAAGACACGGAGCCCAGCTGAGTCTCCATTCTTGGGGTTTTGGGGGATGATGGGGGGAGTGGGTGGAATGGAAGGCCAGCCCATGTGAGCAGAGCCGGTGGGCTTCCTGTCACCCACGCACCTCCACGCATGCCCATGCACACCCGACTCATCCCCGTGGGGCAGTGTGTGTGAGTGTGCTTGGCTTCACTGCCGCTGGGGCAAGGCACCTGCTAGGGGAGGTCCTGGGGCTCATCTAAACGTGGCACTGCTCGGGATGCAGCAGGTGAGCCAAGCACAGGGCACCAGGCTTCTCTGGGAAGCAGGCTCCCCAGCCTCCCCGGTCCCGGCAAGGTCTGCACTCACCCTGCTGTGCTTTTATCTGAGGCAACACGGCCTGCAGGAGCGTCAGCGACTTCCTGTGGTACTCGGCCTGCACTTCTATGAGCTGAGGAAACACAAGAGTGAGCATTACCCTTTGCTGAAGGGTGGGGAGCACAGGCTGCCGCGCCATTGGGGTGCCCTGCTCTCTCCTCCATCCACCCGCGATGAGGGGCATGTGTCTCCTTAGCCTCTGCGGCAGGGAAGTGACCACACATGGAAGTCTGGAAAGCAGGGGAATCGGGGGGGAAGACAGGACACCCCAGGGCTGAGCCTGCCCTCACCGTCGCCCCACCTAGTGAGCACCCCGCCCCCAGTTCTCCCGGCAAAAGCACCGAAGAGGTGCAACAATGAAGGACTATAAATGGAGAACACATTCAGAAATCCGTGTGCCTGTGAGATGGCGCTAAGTGCCACGAGCCTCTATGTATCTTGATTTCTGCCAGAACAGTTCAAGATATAACTGGTCGGAAGACACGTGCTTGCTCCACAATCCTCTTCAAGTGTCTCGGGAGGTAAAACTGCTTTGGTTATCGTGATGCAGGCCAAAGAGCAAAGTCCTTCAAGATGTTCTAGTTTGCCCATCTCACTACTAAAAAAGCTGCTGAAATGGTGATAAGAGCAGAGGAAAACCTGTGAACAACAGTCACTTCATTTATTTTCTGAATCTCTACCTCCTCCTCCTCCAAAAAAAATTGCGCATGTGTGAGGGAAAAGGTGGGAGTCACTCTGCTGAGAAGTCTGGTGTGAAGAGCAGCTTCTGTGATCCCCAAGGAAGACGAAAAGGGAATTTTTAAAAAATCAGAATGTTGCAATAAATGATACCCAAATGGCAATGAGGTAAGCTAATAATGCTTGGAGTGTCAACAATGTCATTCGTTTCAGAAACTCTAAAATGAAATATTATCTTCGCAAATAAAACTGATGGAATATACTTGAAAATTACTGTGCGCGGGCTTTCTCCAGTCGCGGCGAGCGGGGGCTACTCTTCGTTGTGGTGCGTGGGCTTCTCATTGCGGTGGCTTCTCTTGTTGCGGAGCACGGGCTCTAGGCACATGGGCTTCAGTAGTTGTGGCTCGCAGGCTCTAGAGCGCAGGCTCAGCAGTTGCAGCTCAAGGGCTTAGTCGCTCCACGGCATGTGGGATCTTCCCGGACCAGGGCTCGAACCTGTGTCCCCCGCATTAGCAGGCGATTCTTAACCACTGCGCCACCAGGGGAGCCCAATCCCACTATTTTAAAATAAACTTTCCAAGTTGGAAGAAGTGCCTATCAGCTCTCTCTCAGGGCAGAAGAAACTCTGGCCTTCTCAGCCGCTGATGCCCATGCAGGGAGAGTGCTGGCCGCCCACAGCTCTGCCCCACGCGCATCAACACATATAAACTTCTCGGAATTCCTCCTCCTCTTTCTTCCCTTTACCTTCCCTCCTTTTCTGTTACTTCCTTGACCATAAAGAGATGCTTTGAGATTTGAGTTGCATTCCCAACTTTAAAAGCAGGTGAGCTTAACTGGATTTTTCATTTGTATTTTTTCTTCTCAAGTTTTTTTTTTTTTTTTTTCCCCAGTTGCTTTGTATTTTCCCTGGTAAACAGACAGGGTCCTAATTATTTGGACCCGATCATTCAAGTACGGATGACTCAGACCCTGTTTCTCTACTCTCTAAATCTGCTCTCACAGATGAAAGACAGGCAAACAGGCCGTATCAATCCTCGTTTACCTACTTGCCACCGTCTTGGGCAAAAATCTAGATTAAAAAATGAATACGCACCAGGTGGGGTTTTCTTCTTCTTCTTCCCAAGTTCCTTACTGATGATAGATTCGGGTTTCTCAACCTTGGCTCTGCTGACATTCTGAGTCTGGATTATCCTCTGTTGTGAGAGTCGTCCTGTGTATTGCAGGATATTTAGCAACAAATTTGACCTCCACCTCCTGGATGCCTGGAACACCTCCCCTCAATGGTGACAGCCACAAATGTCTCTAGACATGGCCAAACCTCTGCTGGCAGAGGAAACAGAATCACCCCTGGTTGAGAACCACTGCCATAGATCCCTGAGTTGCAGTCATCTTCATGGATGAAGCTGAATTTTATTCTTGGGCTTTTGGAGAAATCCATACAAGGAGAACTAGAAGGCAGGATTTATTCACAGATAGAACAGCCAAAGCCCCATCCGTTCTCAGGACGTGCTCGATCTAGGGGTCCTCGGTTCGAGGCCGACGTTCCTCCCTGTCCGCACCGTGATGCCTGTAAACAGACTTCAAGCAGCCTCACCTTTCTGGAAACTTACCATCTGAAAGTAGTTTGCATAGTCAATTTCTTTGGCCACAAAACTGTACATGTCAGCCGACAGCTGGTCCTGTAGGGGGTAAAACACAAGATAGAGAGTGGGTCATGCAGGAGTCTAAGCATCACAGACGAAAGAGCCTTAACCGTGGTTGATCTCATTTTTCCTAATACTTGACAGATTACAAACTTTGCCTGTGGACGTTCCCCCGTTTCCCAACCACGGCTCTAGAGGATGAATAAGCGGGAAAAGAACACCTAAGCCAGTGTTTTCCCAGGGCGTTGATTTAACACGTGGGCTACATCAAGAGTTAGGAAAGCTGGTATGGGGGAGTGATGCGCAAATTACTTCCCTGCATCTCTGTGGCAGGCGCCACCGTCTGAGGCAGCCCCGCCAGGTACAAACTGTGCTGCTGCTTTCCTCGTCTTGCCGTCTCTTCCCTTTGATGATGCTACCTGCCTAGCTCTGCTTCATCCTCAATTCTGATTGGTTGATCACCAGCATATGGGAAAGAAACAGAAACACACCAAGTCGTGGGACGCTGGGTAAGACAGGTGGGCAGGGGAAGGACTGCTGATTCCAAACTTGGCAAAACCTGGACTCATCCAACATCACACACAAATCTCATAGTGTGAACAGTCCCCCACCGCTGAGCTTCCCATGGGACCGAGAACCATGGCTGAATGCTGTGTCTGGTTCTGAAAAGTGTTCCCTCCAAGGAGGACAGTTGTCTGTTTCACAGAAACACTCCCTGCAAGGTGCGATAAAAGTGCATCTTGAGCAGACGTAGACTTTGTCAATAACCGTATCTTTGGACATGTCACATCTCTAAACTTGTGTGTGCAAGTCCTGTGATCTCTGACACCCCTCCCTATTTGGTAGCCCTGAGGTAGATCTTCAGAAGAGATGCTTAGTTAAGGAGAAAAGAGTCTATAATGTTCAAGCTGAAGTAACATGAAAATATCACCCCAATGCTTACAGCAGCACTGTTTCCAATTGCCAAGATATAGAAGCAACCTAAGTGTCCACTGATAGACCAATGGATAAAGAAGATGTGGTGTATATACAACGGAATACTACCCAGCCATAAAAAAAGAATGAAATCTCGCCATTTGTAACAATGAACCGACCTAGCGGGCATTATGCTAAGTGAAATAAGTCAGACAGAGAAAGACAAATACTGCATGATCTCATAGGTCGAATCTAAAAAACAAAACAAAACGAAAACAGACTCATAGACAGAGAACAAGCAGTAGCTGCCAGAAGGGAAGGGGTTGGGGGTGGGGAAAATAGGTGAGGGGGAGGGGTTGGGGGTGGGGAAAATAGGGGAGGGGGAGGGGTTGGGGTGGGGAAAATAGGTGAGGGGGATTAGGAGGTGAAAACTTCCACTTACATAATAAAGAAGCCACGGGATGTAATATACAGCACAAAGGAGATGGTCAATAATATTGCAATAACTTTGTATGGGGACAGACTGTTACTAGACTTATCGTGGTGATCATTCCATAATGCATGCAAATGTCAAATCACCATGTAGCACACCTGAAACGAACATGATATCGTATGTCAGCTATATCTCAGTAAAAAGGAAGAAAAAAAAAAACAGCACAAGAAAGCTGACCCAGATGCTGAAGGAATTAAAGCGGCAACTACATGATTCAGGAAGAGCATTCTGCACCGACTGCAACCACCTCAGCAGCTTCTCCGGCTGCCGATTCAGCTCTTCTCAGTGAGCACGGGGATGGGAGGAGTAATCTGCTTCCTTTGCCAGGATCCTTGACAGGCAAACATCCTTACAGCATTCTTGTACACAAGACAACAGAACCAAGATCCCAATTTCAGACGAGTAGCTACCAAGAGTTCAAGGTAACTTTCCCAAAGAATACAAGGGGCTCTAGGACCACCCACCTCGGTTCCCTTCCACCAGAGCGGCCCTACCATAAATGCCTAATCTGTCAAAGGTGCAAGAGAAAGTGGTTTTGTTGGAACTCAACCTCGTCTGCCGTCCCCCCAGCAGCCTTGGTCTGGAAACATCCATCGCCAGCCTGATAGGCCTAAGGGAGATATTTCAAGTCAGGGAAAAACAAAGGGTGGAGTGAGAAAAATGGCTCGGCAGACAGAGGAAAGGAAGCGAGCCTCGGAAGGGACTAAATGCCGTATCAAATCACCTTCAACGACTCAGCAGATGATCTTAGAGAAGTCGGGCCAACTGTGCGTGCCCTCAGGAACACGACAGGATTTTCTGAAGGTACAATCACATTACCGGCTTAGGAAGTTAACAATATAGACTCCAAGTAAGCCACACAAGTGAGAAATAAAAGTGGAAACTCGAAATCAAATTTCTATTCATCTAAATAAATAAAATAAATATTGGGACTTCCCTGGTGGTCCAATAGTTAAGACTCTGTGCTTCCAAAGCAGGGGGCCCGGGTTCGATCCCCGGTTGGGGAACTGAAAGTCCACGTGCTGCGCAGCACGGCCCCAAATTTAAATATAAATATTAATCTAAATTATTTATAATTATTAATACATGTTATCAATTAAATTTATTTTATTCATAAATATCAATAGAATATTTTTAAAAAGAAATTCCCATTACTCTAAATCATTAGTGAATTTTCTTTATAAAGGGAAAAAAACCTTCCATTAATAATCACCAGAATTTTATGTATTTAAAAAATCATTTGTTTTCTGATTTTGCAACGGATCCATACTCAAAAACAGACGAAGCAGAAAAACAGATTCACCTGTAATCCCACCACACAGAGATAACCGTGCAGAGATAAGCACTATAAATACTGACATTTGCCCATTTTGTGCTTACTTTAATCAGTCATACGATTGCCTGGTTTACCAAAAATGGGATCAGACTGCTTGGTAGCTCACTTGGATTTTGGATTTTCTTCTGGCTGGCAGGCCTTTTTTTTTTCCCACCGATGTTTTTATTTTTTAAATAGTACCTATTTTTAACTATGTAATTCTATAATACATTTTAGGAGATAATAATTCAAAGCTCCAATGATTCTCCCACCATAACTTTAGAAACCTTTTACTACCCTTTGAAACATTTATTGCAATTTACCACAATCAAAATACTACACTTGTAATCAAAATAATTTTGGGAAATTCAATTTGTATAGTATTAACTCTTCTCATCTAAAAACACCTCTCAGTATTATAAAGCCTTCTTTGATTTCCTTAGTAATATTTTATAATTACCCTATATTACAAAATGTTACGGTAGGATTTTAGATATTTCTGTTGTTAAAGAAAATCCCCAAGATATTTATAAATACTTGTCTCTTAAGTACTTTTTCTTGGTAAAAAGTGAAACCTTGATTTTTCCTGCTGACTTCGGGTTTCCTATCTGACACGTAGAAGCTCAGTCCTAACAAACGTAAAGAGCTGCAAAAAACTAAAAAACCAACAACTCGTTTCAGATCCATCAGAGAAGTGAGGGTACAGGGCAAACCACTGCCCCCAAACCAGAGAGGCAGACAGGTGAATACGAGAATCACAACTTACTGGAGAAGGAATCCGGGAGCAGAAACCTCTGTAGTTTCAGGAAACCCTGAACTGTAATTGACAAACCGCAGAAGGCTCAGGGTGGCAAGTCTGAGAATTAAAAACTCCAGGGAACGGGGGAGCCCTCACACTTTTGCTGAGTTAAGTTCTCACAGTGAACATCAGAGAAAAACCCTCTTTGGCTTTTGCCAAGGGGAAGTGGAAAGGTACCATTTTGAAATGTTTTAGAGCATTCTACTCTTAGCAAGACCTACCCTTAGGAGAAACTTTTTTTTTTTTTTTTTTTTTTTGGCCGCGCCGTGGGGCTTGTGGGATCTTAGTTCCTCAACCAGGGATGGAACCCGGTTCAACCCCATCTCCCTGCTCATCCTAATCACAGGACTACAGAATGCTTCCCCGGCTCCCACACCTGACTACTACATCACTAAAGGCCTACTTACCTCAGTTCCCTTTACCCAGTACACATTGTGTCCACCTTTCGATAAAACTTGCAAGGCATACTAAAAGGCAAAAACACAGTCTGGAGAAACGGAACAAGCATGAGAACCAGAGTCAGATGTGTCAAGAATGTCGGAGTTATCAGGCTAGGAACTTTTAAAAATATGATTAACATGCTAAGGGCTTTCACGGAAAAAGTAGGCAGCACACAAGAACAGAAGGATCATGTAAGTAGAGACATGGAAATTCTAAGAAGGAATAAAAAAGAAACGCTGCACCTGCCCACCTGCCCCAGGTACCAGCAGGTTCCGTCTTATGGAACCCACCTTGACTTGGTTTTCCTGGATCTAAAGTTCTCTGGGTCTAAAGACAAATATTGTATATTAACACATATATGTGGAATCTAAAAAAATGATACAGATGATCTTACTTGCAAAGCAGAAATAGAGACACCGATGTAGAGAACAAGAGTTCTGATACCAAGGGGGAGGGGAGAGTGGGATGAACTGGGAGATGGGGATTGACATATATACACTATTGATACTATGTATAAAATAGAAAATGAATGAAAACCTACTGTACAGCACAGGCAACTCTACTCAATACTCTGCAGTGACCTAAATGGGAAGGAAATCCAAAAAAGCTATATGTATCTATGTGTACGTATAGCTGATTTGCTTTGCTGTACAGTAGAAACTAACACAACACTGTAAAACAACTACACTCCAATAAAAATTTAAAAAAAACCAAAAAACAAAGCTCTCTGGGTCTAAAGGTCTGGGGAGCTCTGCTTGGGCCTCGCTGTGCCTAAACACAGGGAAACCAGGCTGCCACCTTGCTCACCTCCAGCCCACAAACTTTCCTTTTGCTGGGCTGCCACAGTGTAGGAGATCCAGCTGAGAGAATACAAAGCCATGAAGCTAGAAGGGGAAGTGACCCAATTAGGGCAACCCAGAAAGGGAAGGGAGGAGGACCACAGGGGATGTTTAGAACAGCTGGCAGCCAATGAAGTAGAAATAAAAGAGGAGTCAGAAGAGAACTTTAGAGAAAACATCAGTGCCTGCTCTGAAGGGGATCGGCTCCGCACACAAACAAAGCTGCTGAGAGCACAAGGCGTGGTTTTATCCACTGGATGTGATCATCCTACAGTTCATATGATGAAACAGAGGCCACAGACCAGACAAGATAGCTATGAAAGAGGGTGGGAGGTATTGAATATTATAATTGCTATGAAGTCATTAAAAGAGACATTGCACAGTATTATCCCAGGAACAGACAAGCAGATGAATGGAATACAGAGCCCAGAAATAAAGCTGAGGAGTCAGATGATGGGATTTCACTTCAGGGGGAGGTGGCTTATCTAATGAATGAATTACCTCTTCATATGGGGGGAAAACACCCAAATCTCTCCTGCACGCCACATACAAACATAAATTTCAGGTATATTAAAGTAGGTGTATAAGATGCATTAAAGACATTAAAACAAAATTAAAGAAGAAAAATTTCTTAACCTTGAGGTGGAAGGTGCCTGATGGACCACCTGGGGTCTTCTCCCATACAAAGGAAATACAGGTATATGATCAAGTGCTTAATGGCAGACATCACTATAAACAAAAATCAAAAGACAACGGCAGACTGGAAAAAGTATCTGCAGCACAGCAGATAGAAGGAAGTTTAATATCTCTAATTATACAGAGAACTTACACAAATTGCTATTAAAAACAATAGAAATACTGGTCCGACTGCCAATACAAATAGACAATTTGACAAACTAAGAAGGTCTAGAAATATAGGAAGAATGCCCAATAAAAACACAAAGATATACTTAGGACCACTAACATCCTGGGAAATTAAAATTACAATAACATAGGGATAGCTTTTTTTCCCTCACTGAACGGGCAAAAACTGAAAACAGGAAAAACATACATTACAGAGAAAGATAAAGTGAAATGTCCAATTCTGTTTATTAGTGGTGGGAGTATAAATTGCAGTTTCCTTTTTTTTTTTGATGTACGCGGGCCTCTCACTGTTGTGGCCTCTCCCGTTGCGGAGCACAGGCTCCAGACGCACAGGCTCAGTGGCCATGGCTCACGGGCCCAGCCGCTCCGCGGCATGTGGGATCTTCCCGGACCGGGGCACGAACCCGTGTCCCCTGCATCGGCAGGCGGACTCTCAACCACTGCGCCACCAGGGAAGCCCCAGTTTCCTTTTAAGAGAGGTAAACTGGAGCTTTCCTGGTGGCGCAGTGGTTAAGAATCCGCCTGCCGATGCAGCGGACACGGGTTCAAGCCCTGGTCCAGGAAGATCCCACATGCCACGGAGCAACTAAGCCCATGCGCCACAACTACTCAGCCTGTGCTCTAGAGCCCGCAAGCCACAGCTACTTAAGCCTTCATGCCCAGAGCCCGTGCTCCGCAACAAGAGAAGCCACAGCAATGAGAAGCCCGCACACTGCAACAAAGAGTAGCCCCCGCTCGCCGCAACTAGAGAAAGCCTGCGCGCAGCAACGAAGACCCAACGCAGCCAAAAATAAACAAATAAAATAAATTAAAAAAAAAAAAAGAGAGAGAAGTAAACTGTCAATACCTATTAAAACTTAACTAGTATACATAGTCTTCTACCTAAAAATATCACTTTTGGGGATCTATCCTATAGGGCAAAAAAGTTACCAGTGTATAAGAATATACATAAAACGATGTTGATTATATCATTTTTGTTGATGCCAAAATACAAAGAAACAAAACACATTAGTTTGAGTATCTACCACTAGGAAAAATAGCTAAATATATCATGGTAGATACCTCCTTACTAAGGAATACTGTGCACAATATTAAGACTAAGTTAGATCTACAGCTACTAACCTGGAGAAATGTCCAGGATGTACTATTAATTGAGAAAAGTGATAGACCAATAGAAACAACATGACTGTTTCATAAACACACACATACACACAAACACAAAACAAGTACCTAGAAAAATGCTATATATGAGGGCATATTTGTATGATTATAAAAAAGAAAAAAGGGTGGGAGGCTAGGTAACAGGTTCTAACACTTACTTCCTTATCCGTATAACTTTTACGGCCACTTGGCACATCACAGGGCACATTGTTCACAACAAATCTTAATAAATATTGTTGAGAAAGGCAAACTGGTCACCTCCTTTGCAAACAGAGGGGTGGGTTGGTTGGCTGGTTGGTTGCTGGGTAGGAAGGGAAAGAATTATTGGTGTTTTCTTAATATATTTTCAAATTGTTTCCACTGGTTTTGGTGAACATGCAATACTTTTGTAATCTCTGAAAAGGAATTTTAATCTATTTTTTGGTAAAAACAGCCTATGTAAGAAGCTACCCAAGACTGAGTGAAGCTATTAAACTTTTACTCTAATGCGTTTGGACATTTGCATTCAGCAGCTCCCCTCACCACTTTTTTTTTCATTCCTGGCCACTCCGTGAGGCTTGTGGGATCCCAGTTCCCCAACCAGGGATTGAACCCAGGCCACAGCAGTGAAAGCCGGGAATCCTAACCACTAGGCTACCAGAGAACTCGCCAGCAGCCCCTCTTAACATCACCCTGCTGTGTCTAGTGAAGAAGGAATTTTGTAAGAAACAAGATTTAACTGAAGGACATGAACCCATGGTAAATGGGTAGAGAAGACACAGAGGAAAAGGGCAATCAACACGAGAGAAGAGTGCTTCTTCACGAATAGCACCAGCTAGATCTTTGCCATAGACACAGGAATTCAAATGAGAAACCAGCTTTACCCACAATGAGTCTTGGGTCTGAAGTATTGGTCTAACTTTGCTTGGCTCCATAGAACTGGAGGCTGAGAGATAACAAATCCTTTCGAGATATTTTTGATGTTTCTAACTCCAGAGAGAAATTCTATCTGACTGTGAATGTCACCTGAATGCAAGGTCTGAATCACCTGTACAGGGTGGTCATAACAGCAGAAGCTGATGGACAAGGTAAGACTCGATAAAGCCACAAAGAACAAAGATGTATGCATGCTAAGTGGCCACTCTCCTGTAAAACTGTATGTTAGGAAGACAACAGATACCAGCATAATTCTAGAAATGTGGTATTTTTGTTCCTTAGATCCAAACCAAAACTGGCATATCTGCATGTATACAGATGTACATATACACAGAGCATCAAGAATGGGTATTGCTGACAAAGCCCCATAAAACGTTTGTGGGGAAAGTAGATGAGAAACATTTGAACACGGGTGATGGGTGCTGAGGGGCACCTATCGCTCCCGAGGGCAGAGGCACACTTTGTAGAACGAGGTCCTCCTCTCCTGACAAGCGGAAGGTTTTCTTTGCTGCACATGTCTCCTTGGCTAGCATTTTAACTTCATAGACACAGGTATGTCTCCCGCGAAGCAAAGGACTGATAAAGTGACTCAGGAAACAGTAAAAGGCAAACAAGAAAATAATGTAATATCAACAGGGAGTCAAGGCTCATCTATTGTCTAAACTCTCAACTGTTCTGGGTGGCCTAGAATCTATGATTTGGGGCTCAGATGACTTACAAAATCTTCGTGGAGAAACCGAGGCCACTTCCTCCTGGCCTACCACGCAGGAATATCAGTGATCACGCACTGCTGTCCCCCCGCTTCCAGGTCACCATGAAAGCCCCAACTCTAAGGGCTCATGCAGGACTCTTTGGAGGTGTCAGCAGGCCAGCCTGGGGACGCTGATTCAACCAGAGGCTCACTGTTAGGGCTTTCACAGACCTCCAGCCAACAGAAAGGGACTCCCTTAGGGCTTCCCCATCTTTCTCAGTGGAGGGGAGCAAAGAGCTGGGTACCCTGCAAATCTCCACTCTGTTGGCAGACTCCTCCATCTCCTCCCTGAGGGCATCCGCTTTGGCACCTGCAGGCTGTAAGCTGCTGGACAAACCCGAAGACTTGGAAGTCTGCTGCCACCTGATGGGAAAGAGGAGACAAAGAGGAGAGGTGTGAGACAGGTAGAGAAAGCCCTGGGGACACTGTGGGAAGCAGAGAAATAGCTGACCATGAGTATCACCCAGGGAACGACACAGCCTCATTCCAAAGGAGAGATGACGAAAGGCACCCAGTACCAGACCAGGACAAAGGGGGCTCCGATGTCCAAGCGGCAGGACTGAAGGACGCCGAGGATAGCGGCCACTTCAGACAGAGCAAGGATTCCCCGATTTGCCATCATCCTCCCTACTGTCTTCTGAACACTCAGGCCAAAGGACCTCACCACCGCTTCCCCTGAAGCACGGTCCATGCCATTCCTATTAGCTTCCTGCCTATCCTGAGGGCTGTGAGTTTCGAAACATTCACCTACTTGGCTGAAGCCAATCATGGGTGCTAAGTGAGAGGACAAGTGGGTAAGATTAAAACAAATGTGGAAGCAAAGGTCTCCACTGGTAAGCACTAAGCAACCTCTGATCAACACTGCAACACCTCATTTATATTTTCTTAAACATGTATCTCTCTGCAGAGAATACTGGCCTTCTGAGGGAGCCCCTTGGGAAACTTTAATGGGGAAGCACAAATATTTCTGGTTGCTAAGTCATTATCAAGGAATTACCGAAAGCAGGCCCTGAAAGAAGGTTCTAATTATGCTAAGATGCTAGTAGCTATAGCAGGGAACAGCAGCGGGCCTCTCCCCCTGAGGCTGTAAACTCAACAGCCTATAGGGCCCAGCAAGTAGGAAAAATAAGTCAAATGGGTCATTATCTTAAAATCTCGCCCACCCAATCCTTTACTTCCTACTTGTGACAGGGACAGGAGATATAAAGCTGTTTCTCAGCTCTAAGAAAAACAATCGGCGTAATCAGGATGACAAAGGCTGCCCATGCCTGGCTGCGGTCTTGGGAAGTCAGGAGGAACAGGGAGGGGACAGGGACCTGGCGGGGGTTCACTGGAGGGTGATCAGGGCTGATGGGGCCCAGGCAGGAGGAGTGTGGCCCACAGGTTGCTGGATGTTCCAAACTGACAAGCTGCGAACTGTCAAGCGAACTCATCAGATGAAACGTGACAGCAGATTAAATAGCATCCTCTGGAACCTGCAGGCCAACCGCGTACGGACCAAACCAAAGAGGCCTGCGGGCTCCATGTGGCTCTCGGACTGTCCATCCAATGTAGACACAAAAAGTGCAATTTTACCCTCATTTTGAGAATCAAGAATTGAATCACTAAGTGTCTTCTCTGTACAATTCTTCTTTCCTCTTGTGTTACGTGCAGGAAAAAATTAGAGAGTGGGGCATTATAATACCCAAAAAGGGGACATGAGTTCTCTTTGCTATTAGCAAAAAGTAGCAAAACGAAGGATTCTCTGTCACTTAAAAAGCGCACCCATGTGAAAATTACTTAAAAAGGCTTTAGGACATCAAGCTGGCTTGAAGTTCCAGAGATGGACACGTGTGTCCTGAGAAAGATTCCTCATCCAAATTAGAAAGGATATATTCTATTCCAAAATGTTAAAAAAAAAAAAAAAAATCTAAGCTAACAGATAAGGATTAGTAAAAATTCCTGGGCAATTCTTTCTTATAATGGTTTGCCCTACAGAAATATTTAACTAATACCTCCCAGGCTTAGTCAAATAAAATATGAAATGTCATGGCTGTAATTTAGATCTCAGATAATGAACACACTTCCATGGTTGATTATGGTAGATCATGGAGCTACAAACACCATCCCATTCATGCTATCTGAAGGAAAAAAAACTCACCAATATATAAGTGTAAAAAATAAACAAAGGGGCCACAAACACTCAGCTGATTTTTAGGGTTTTATATATCTGGATTAGATTTGGTTTTTTTTTTAAATCCAAATTACACTTAATATATGTATATTAAAATGAAGACATTCTTCAAAGTTATCTCTTTCTTTTCTTCCCTATTCCCCTTTATTCCCTCCCACCCCCAATTCTGTCCTGGTAGTTTAAAAACATACACCTTTCCCCTCCATTTATAAGGAATTTTACTTGTAATGGATAAGTAATCTACTTTGATATTATACAATAGTGGTAAAATGCCCCCAAAATGGTCCCTTTGTGGAGACCGAATAGCAAAATATCAAGGGAAACTTGGAAACATTTGTACAGGTAGCAACTAATTGGGAAAAGTGCCACTAATCATGAATTTCGAAAAACAATAAATGCTGGAGAGGGAGTGGAGACAAGGGAACCCTTGCACGCTATTGGTGGGAATGTAAATTGGTATAACCGGTATGGAGGTTCCTTAAAAAACTAAAAATAGAGCTACCATATGATCCAGCGATCCCACTTCTGGGCATATACCCAGAGAAGACCATAATCTGAAAGGACACATGCACCCCAGTGTTCATTGCAGCACTATTTACAATAGCCAAGACATGGAAGCAACCTAAATGTCCATCCACAGAGGAATGGATAAAGCAGATGTGGTACATGTATACAATGGAATATTACTCAGCCCTAAAAGAAGAATGAAATAATGCCATTTGCAGCAACATGGTTGGACCTAGAGATTATCCTACTAAGGGAAGTAAGTCAGACAGAGAAAGACAAATATCATGTGATATCACTCATATGTGGAATCTGATCTTTAAAAAAGATACAAATGAACTTATTTACAAAAAGGAAACAGACTTACAGGTATCAAAAACAAATTTATGGTTATTAAAGGGGAAACATGGTGGGGAGGGATAAATCAGGAGCTTGGGATGAACATACACACACGACTATATATAACATATATAACCAACAAGGACCTACTGTATAGCACAGGGAACTCTACTCAATATTCTGTGATAACCTATCTGAAAAAAGAATCTAAAAAACAATGAATATATGTGTATGGATAACTGAATCACTTTGCTGTACACCTGAAACTAACACAACATTGGAAATCAAGTATACTCCAATAAAATTAAAACATTTTTAAAAATCATGAATTTCGAGGAAGGATGATCTTCTCATTCAGAGGCTCAACAATTGTTCTGCTCTGTTAAGAGAAGAAATAAGGCTTCTTGTCCAAGGAGAGTTTGAGCTTTGAAGTTTGAAGAGAAGAAAGTTCATTTCTTCCCACTAAGGTAGCTGAGGCGACCCCATCGTTCTCTGGGAAAGATGCCATCAGTCTACGATTTGGGGATGGTGAAGACAGAGTACAAGCTTTAAGGAAAGGCTAATGGAAAGAAAAAGGCCAGAAATAAGGGTAAGATGTTTCAGAGACCAAGAGAAGGGTATAGCAGGCAAACTCAAGGTCAGTTGAGGGTGACACAGAGTCCAGAAGAAGTTTTGGAAGGAAACAGGAAAGTCGCTTTAGTGGGACATTTACTGTTTCATCTGCCCAGTCTTCTCCGCTCCTCTGCCTTGGGCATCCTCCTCTTTTTGAGGTCCCGGCTCAGAAGGAGGATTGCTACAAGGAATAGACCCTAATGTATGCAGACTGACCAAATGGGGAAGTGGGGTGGGGTAGAGGTGGGGGCAGTGAGAACCCAACTGCTTCTCCAAGAGTAGCTGGTGACGTTTGCATTTCAGTAGCACAGTATCTGGTCTTACGCTCACTGCTCCATCTTGGGAAACAGTGGCTCAGGGGAAGAGTTAGAGGAAAAGGCAAGAAGTTGGGGTGAGTTGGCTTCAGAAACAACCAAAGTTGTCAAGGGTCTAAGTTAAAGGTTAGAAGCATAAAAACTTGGAGGGGGTAGTAGATTATTTCCTTACCAAATCCCAATACACAAGAGAGGATGAGCTGAAGACATGAAGTTTGTTAAATCATGGAAGAGAGGTCCCCGATGACACTCCTCTGTGGTTTCAGAATCTACGCACCACTCGGTGTCACCATTAAAAACATAAGACAAAACTAGGTTGACCGCGGCTGTCACCAGGGAGAAACTCTCTCTCCTAAGGGGGGCTGAATGAAAATATGTGAGTGGACAAGGCAATGACAAGCTTTGATGCTAACATCCAGCCCTCTGAGCAGAAGCTCTGGGCTGGGAATGAAGGTGTTCCTTAGAGAAGCAGAGAAGAGATCTCAGAGCTAAAACCCAGGTCCTCGCAGAAGGAAGTGACTCTGCAAACCCAGGAGCCCGGTGTCCACCGTCCCCCGGATGGTGGAACAAGCAGCATACCCGCCATCATCTTACGTGACTCCGGGACGTGGGACTTGAACACTGGGGCTACAGGACGCATTTCACGTGGCGCACGGACACTGTAGGAAGTCGTACCACACCACTATGCCTGACGCAAACTTCTCCCTGTTCCTCCAAGGGCCCTAGGGGGAGGGCCTCAGATCTGGGTCGGAGTAACTTCAACCACTTTCTAATTCTTCCTCCTCTTCCCTTTTCAGCAACTGGAGACCTCAGGATCACAGCCTTCCACAGGCAACAGGACCTAAAACTTAACAGCACGGGCACTACGTTCATCCTGTCCACTTGCACATTCACCTGATACTTGTAGCTAAGGGCACTGCCTTTCACTTTATGGTAGTGCTGTTAAGATTCCTCTTTTAAGTAGACTCATTTTGAAAAAATGTATCGACATTTCACAAGGTGTGTTGGCACAGATGTCAAAGATCATTCAGGTGGACTGGGAAACACTAGGTGAATTAAAGAAACGCTGACAGATACACACTACGATATATACGGTGGATAAACAACATGGACCTACTGTAGAGCACAGGGAACTATGTTCAGTATCTTGTAATAAACTATAATGGAAAAGAATCAGAAAAAAGTAGATGATAGATAGAAATGTATAATTGAATTACTTTGCTGTACACCCAAAACACTGTAAATCAACTATACTGCAATAAAAAAGAAGAAGAAAGAAACTCTGTTTCTCTGCTAACCTAGCCTGATTTATTTCTGGTCTTGGGGGACTGTGCTATACTTTCTGTTGATCCAAATGCAGAATTCTGGTGCCTCAACTAGTTATAGTAGCAGCTTCCTTTTGGAAAGCTCTTGGGAAGTGCTGTGACAAACAGGATCTCATCTGACACTCCAAACAACCTCCCAGGTCGGCCCACAAATACTGCAGATGTTGCTACTGTCTGTGCACAGGTGAGGAGACTACTATTCTGGAAGGTTCAGTGACTTGACCAAGGTCGCAGGTCTAGAGAACAGGCAACCTGCATCTTGGACCTCATCATTCACTCCTGGTTTGGGACTCGTTATCCTATAGCTCCCAGCCAAAGTATTTCCAGTTTTGTCTTTGTTTCTTTTTCTCAAGAAAATCAAAATAAGATGCGGAGATTCTTAAACTTGACCTACAAAGGACCAAAGGTGGAACCAAAATGTTCCTTCCGTATTATTATTCACGAGTCTGCACTGTTTCAACGTGCACACGTACGCACACATGCCACTGGAAGAAATAAAAAGGCATTTACACACAACCATGACTGATGACGGCCACAGTCAAAGCCACTGCAGGGCCATGGCATGCCCCTGCTGGAACAGGAATCTCCTGGTACATTCTGGAGGAGGGAGCAGGGGAAGGGCAGCACTTTTGGAACTGCACTTCTCCCATGATGGTCTCAGGGTTACAGAATGGCTGCAGAAGACACAGTCACACCATCGACCGCAGGAAAAGGAGACCAGGTCCCCAGAATCAGAAATACTCCTCTCAGGGTAAACAGGACGACACATCACGCTACCTGCCTCTCTGATCTCTGTCCCTACCACTCCCCACTTTGTCCCTTCCACCCCTGCCACACTGGTCTTCATTCTGTGTCCTGAATACGTCAACCTCATTCCCATCGCAGGACCTTTGCATCTGCTCTTCCTGCTGTCACGGGCAGTTCTGCACCAGATCTTTGCACGGTTGCCTCCTTCTTATGAGATCAAGTGTCATCTCCTCAAGGAAGCCTTCCCTCCTTCACCCTGTCTAATGCCGCAGCCCGCTTCTCCACATCTCCTGCCAAAATTACCCTGTGCTCTCTTCTTGACAGGACTTACGGCTTCTGAAACAGCCTCACGTGGGTGTTCTCTTGCCTAGATCTAACTCCCAGACCAGGCTGTAGCCTCCATGAGAGCGTGGTCCCGGGACCTCCAGCGCCTGACACACGGTGGGTGCAAGAAACACTCGATGAATGAAAACGCTCACACACCAAACCCTACCCCTCAAACGTGATCACAGCTCCTTCAAAGCAGCAGAAATGAAAGCAAAGAAATCCCAGCACACCTCGTTCGTGAAGAGTCCATGTCCAGCACCAGCTTTGCTAGATGTTTCCTCTGTTTCTGGATATTCGGGATTTCCACCTGTGCGTACAGGAGAGAAAAAAAATACAGTTGATTTGAAGCCCAAGATTGGCTATAGTTGATTTAAAATGTTTAAAATGTTTAAAATGTTTCAGGTGTACAGCAAATTGATTCGGTTATACATATATATCTATTCTTTTTCAGGTTCTTTTCCATTATAGGTTATTACAAGATACGGAATAGAGTTCCCTGTGCTATACAGTGGGGCCTTCTTGGTTATCTATATTATATATGGTAGTGTGTACCTGCTAATTCCCAACTCCTAATTTATCCCTCCCTTCCCTTTCCCCTTTGGTAAACCATAAGTTTGTTTTCTATGTCTGCGAGAAAAGACAGATTCTTAAAGATTAATGATATCTTCCCAACAAGTTTGCTCGAGGTCTCCCCATCCTCATTTTCAGAGGAAATTCTTGGTTCCCTTTCCTGAGCTAAACTCTGCTCTTTTTTCACTGGAATCTGTCAGGTCCCGAGTCAAGCCAGACCATCTCAGAGACCCTGGGTCGCCCGGCTCGCTTCTGCCCGCCTCACTCCCGCTCTCACCCAGCCGGCAAAAACATCTCTCTGCTTGCGTAAGGGCCAGACATGGGAAGAAAGGCAGGTAGATCTGACACACAGACCTAATTCAACACAGACAGCTGGAGGAGGAGACTGGCCTCAGGAGGCCTGAGATGCTATGCGGAATGCAATTAGGATATATTCCTATAGAAGGGAGGGTTTTTTTCTAAAGTAAATAATGAAGAAACATCGCCACGGCTTCACTGAGGGATAAGTTCTCCCACGGTGGCTGTGTGTGGACGCTCTTTTATTTCTAAAGGTCACTTAAGTGAATATTCCAGTGCAGGATGTCGCTTGCAGGCCCGGCAAAAGTGGGGCAGGATGTGAGAATTTAAAAGGAAAAAATGCAAGGATGGTCCAGTGTTGTACAAGGTGCTCTGTATTCACTCTTCCAAGCATCGATGAGTAGGGCACTGACTTCCAGTAGGAAGACAGACAATTGTCCCCAGGCACCGGGGTCGTCGCGGAGCCCAGACGCAAAGCGAGTCTCAGCACGCAGCTCAGACCTGTCCCCTTGAGTTCGCTGGCGGCTTTGGCTGGGACCCCAGAGCACCTTTCTAGAGAGTAAGAGGGCCTCTCAGGAATGGTCTAGGCTGTACCAGGACGGCATCTGAGAAGTCGAGGGCTGGTCCATATCAAAGCACCATATCTAGAACGTTCTCCTTGAATACTTCTAAGCACTTCGGTAATTACTTACCCATTCATCTGTCCCAGAAATTGCACCAGGGGATGGGGAGGTGCTGGGAGTGGTCTAGAAAGGAAACCAGACACGGTCCAGGGCAAGGCTGCCCGATACGGTAGCCTTGAGCCACCTGTGGCTATGCCATTTCAAATACAAAGGAACATGGACTTCCCTAGCAGTCCCGTGGTTAAGACTCCACGCTTCCACTGCAGGGGGCGCAGGTTCAATCCCCGGTCGGGGAACCAAGATCCCCCATGCCGCTGGGCGCGGCCAAAAAAAAAATACATAAATTCAAGAGAACAAAAACAGAATTAAAAATTTAGTTCCTTCGTTGCACTAAACACATTTCAAGAGCTCTGTAGTCACAGGTGGTTAGTGGCCACCGAACAGTGCAGACATGGAACATCTCCATCCCTATGGCACCGTGGAGGCTTGTACGATCAATTAAAGGGAACTGGGAGTAGGTCCAGGCTTCAGGACAAATAACATCCCCCAGTGATCTTCTTTCTTGATAAAATTTCACTTGGTTGAAGCTGGCAAAACTGTCACATAGGCATTAAGGCTTCATCTTAAGAAAACAGTTTTCTTTAGTGTCCTTCAAAGTAGAAAGAGAAGGGCCCTATGTAAACAGAAACAGTGAGGGGGCCTTAGAGAGTGTCTTGGACACAGGTCCCCAGCCCTTGTGAGTAGGGGCTGCTGTTCATTTTTTTTTTAAGTTTTTAATTGAAGTATAGTTGATTTACAGTGTTGTGTGAACTTCTGCTGTACAGCAAAGTGATTCAGTTATATATATATATATATATATACACATTCTTTTTTTATATTCTTTTCCAGTATGGTTTATCACAGGATATTGAATATAGTTCCCTGTGCTGTACAGTAGGACCCTGTTGTTTACCCATTCTATACATAATAGTTTGCATCTGTTAATCCCAAACTTCCCAATCCATCCCTTCCCCTCCCCGCTGGCAACCACAAGTCTGTTCTCTATGTCTGTGAGTCTGTTTCTGTTTCGTAGTTATGTTCATTTGTGTCCTATTTTAGATTCCACTGCTCATTTCACCGAAGACTTGAGATGGGTGGAGGCCAGGGGTGGAGATGGGGTGGAGACCCTGCGGGGGACGCGGTGATGCCGCCAGCTTTGCAGCTTCACCCATGGGGATGCCAGCAGAGGAGGGGGTGGGTGGGAGAAGGGGGGAGCCCACAGCTCAAAGGGCTAGCAGGCTGGGGAACCCCAGGCAGTCGGGTAGGAACGATCCCCAGTGAAACACTGTGCCCCAGAGTGGGGTGAGGGGTAGAAATAGCCCGGAGCAGAAGGACCCCAGAGCCCACCACTCCGCCCTCCCCGCTCACGCGGGCCCAGCCTCACTCCTGCTTCTGACCTCAGCCAGCAGGAACAGGGGCTCGATCACGTCTCTCTCGACTTGCAATTCGAAATGAATCAGCCCCTGGGCCAGCTTGTCCTCCGCCTCGCCACAGAGTTTCAGCATCTTCCTGCGACAGAAGGGAAGAAAAACCATCCTGAGTACCCTGTAGAGGAAGATGTGGCCCATCACCCCCCGGCCAGGTAAACACTCACGAGATGGCGTTAATAAAGCAGCTGACTGCTGTGCGTCCCACTGACCAACTTGCTGTGGTTTCATTTCTGACACTGCCTACTTTCTAAAGGATGCTGAGTACCTACTGTGTGCCTGGGCTAAAAGGGGATTCGTGGGGAAAGTAAGAGACATGTGGAGAGAACAGAGTCACACATGCCAAATCCACAGGCCTAGAAAGAGCCAGATGTTCTCCCTCCTGAGACCACTGGAGAAAACAGCTGAAGTCAGTGTGCCAACAAACCAACATACCTTCAAACACATACCAAAACCTCCATGTCACTAGGCTCTAACAGAAAGAAAACTCCTTCTCCCAAGCCACGAAAACTTATTTAATATAGGATGAGCGGACGATTTTCCAGTGAAAAAATGGAATGGAAAACCATGTAAAAGTTTATTAATAATGAGCGAATTACATAAGACCTGAATGAGGAGAAAGTTATGCCATATTCCTAGACGGGAGAATACAATATTTCAAAGATGTTCATTTCCCCTGAAGGGCACACAAGCAGCCCTCCCTTTTCACGGTACCATGTTACCTGAAACTCATGTAAAAAGTTTTTACAAATTAACAAAAGTATGGAAAGAGGTAATACTATTCTAAGGTTAGTATGTACTTTTCCTGTCCGTATATATTTTTTTAATTAATTAATTAATTTTTATTTTTGGCTGCGTTGGGTCTTTGTTGCTGTGCGTGGGCTTTCTCTAGTTGCAGTGAGCGGGGGCTACTCTTCATTGTGGTGCGTGGGTTTCTCATTGCGATGGCTTCTCTTGTTGCAGAGCACGGGTTCTAGGCACGTGGGCTTCAGTAGTTGTGGTACGTGGGCTCAGAAGTTGTGGCTCACAGGCTCTAGAGTGCAGGCTCAGTAGTTGTGGCGCATGGGTTTAGTTGCTCCGTGGCATGTGGGATCTTCCAGGACCACGGCTCAATGCCGTGTCCATCTGCACTGAGTTTTCCTTCTCTCTCCAGGCACGGCGGTCTTCCTGAAATCGCCCTTCACCATTTGCTGGATTCTCTCTCTCCCTGTCCTGGGCTGGAGATCCTGTTTCCTACTCCCCTACCCCTGCCTGTCTCGGACACTGCCTCACTGTGGGCCCACCACACTTCGGCTTTCTGAGAAAGTGTGTGGGAAGTCCATTTTCTGAGACCCTGCGTGTCACAACTTCTCTTTACCCTCAGGCTAAATGAAAGTTAGACAGGAGACTATATTCTATGCTTCCTATTCCCCCCGAATTTTGAAGGCATTGTTCAATAACCTTCTAGCTTCAGGCTTCCCAGACGGCTCAGTGGTTGAGAATCTGTTTGCCAATGCAGGGGACATGGGTTCAAGCCCTGGTCCGGGAAGATCCCACATGCTGCAGAGCAACTAAGCCCATGCTCCACAACTACTGAGCCTGCGCTCTAGAGCCCGTGAGCCACAACCACTGACCCTGCGCACCACAACTACTGAAGCCTGTGCGCCTACAGCCCGTGCTCCGCAACAAGAGAAGCCACCGCAATGAGAAGCCCGCACACCGCAACGAAGAGTAGCCCCTGCTCGCCGCAACTAGAGAAAGCCCGCGTGCAGCAACGAAGACCCAACGCAGCCAATCAATCAATTTATTTAAAAAAATAATAATAATCTTCCGGCTTCCACTATTGCTTTTGGTAAGGCCGGAAGAATTCAGATTCCTGACCCCTCGTATATGACAATGTTTTCTCTAGAAGGTGTAGAATCTTTTATTTGTCACTAGTATTCACTACTGGTGAGTCCTGGCATAGGTTTAATTTTTCCTATTGTATTAGGAGATCGGTGGACCCTTTCAATATAGAAACTCACATTCTTCACTTCTGGAAAATATCTCTGGATTATTTTTTTTTTAATTTTTTTTTATTATTATTATTTTTTGCGGTACGCGGCCCTCTCACTGTTGTGGCCTCTCCCGCTGCGGAGCACAGGCTCCGGACGCGCAGGCCCAGTGGCCATGGCTCATGGGCCCAGCCGCTCCGCGGCATGTGGGATCTTCCCGGACCGGGGCACAAACCTGTGTCCCCTGCAGCGGCAGGCGGACTCTCAACCACTGCGCCACCAGGGAAGCCCCCCTGGATTATTTTTTAAACTATAATTATGATTTCTTCCTCTCTTCTTCTTGCAATTCCTGTTATTCAGGCCTAAGACTTCCTAGATTGGCCCTCTGTTCTTCTAACTTCTCTATTTTCCGTGTCCTTGTCTTTTGCTCTCTTTTCTGGATGATTTCAACTTTATCTTCCAAACCTACTGAGAAGGTCATATTTTTCATTTCTATGAGTTTGCTTTTGATCTCTGAATATTTCTTTCTTGTATTTCTTAATTAACGTCCTGTTTTTTATTTCATCTCCTCTTATCTCTCGAGAGTCTAAGTACCTTACTGACTGCTACCCCTACACTCCACTGTGCCCGGTGCCCCCAGCCTCGGGATGCTCCGCTTTACCCCCCCCAGAGATGAAGCTCCAGGCTTTTGCTGGGCTTGGGGGCAAGGGGATGAGCGTCTCCCAGCGGTGTGGATAAGAGCTGGGTCTGAGTGATCCAAATAACACCTGACTAGCTTTCAACCCCCATTTGTGATTTTCCTCACCACCCCCCTCCAACGACCCACTGTTCCTGAGATCCCTGGGGCCGCCAATTCCTGAGCCTTCTCAGCATTTCATGGTATGAACATCTCAGCTCTCTGCACATCCTACTTCTGGCTTGAGAGTCAGCTTTCTGGGACTTGCTAAGTCAGGTCCCAGTCAATCATACGCTTTACAGCTCACAAAACCCTCTTGTCTTCTCTCCTGTTTTTTCCTGCCTTTGTGGGTTTATGTCTTTTCAGAAAAAAAACCCCTGCATTATAGTCCGTTTTGGAAGGGAACAAAAATGAGATGTGTGTGTTCACTCTGGCATCTTTACCTGCTGTCCTCCATCCTTTACTTTCAACCTTGCTGTGTCACTACGTTTCAGGCAAGTCTCTCAGAAAGAACACATCGATACAACAGGATTCCACGTTTACCCACCTGAGAGTCTGTATATTATAAACAGTTGAGTTTATTCCATTTGCTGTGTACGATTTACAGGTAGAGAGGCAGTAATTGCTATTACCTTCATTTTTCTGTTTTCTATTGTTATGCTTTTCTGTGCTGACCTTTTTTTTTCCCTTTTTTTAATTTTTTTTGCGGTACGTGGGCCTCTCACTGTTGTGGCCTCTCCCGTTGCGGAGCACAGGCCCCGGACGCGCAGGCTTGGCGGCCATGGCTCACGGGCCCAGCCGCTCCGCGGCACGTGGGATCTTCCCGGACCAGGGCACGAACCCGTGCCCCCTGTATCGGCAGGCGGACTCTCAACCACTGCGCCACCAGGGAAGCCCCTTTTTTTTCTCTTTTAGTCCGTTCTGTGGGCTTTTTTTTTTTCTATTTTGTTTATTCCTCTCTCCATCCTCCACCTAATTTTGAAGTTACACGTTCTATTACTTTTCTTCTTGTGGTCTTCTTGTGTTCTTACCTTTCTAACATGCACACTTCACTTTAAATTTAAATGTAATACCTTTATCCTCCTTTCATACAAGAGCTTGAAACACTGATGCCCTTTGCAAAGCTCCCTATTATTATTTTCTAGTATTTTAGTTTTCCTTTGCTTTAACTGCCCCCCGCCCCCCAGATTATTATTATTATATTGCTGTTTCTTAATTCAATGTTTATTTATATTTCTTTACACTGAAGGGTAGCAGGATACACCTCCCCAAAGTATGCCACTGTGGCATAAGGATTAGTTTGAACTGAAGGCAATGGAGAAGAAGCAGACACAAAAAAAGCTCTCCACCCTTCCCCTATCTGCCTAAAAGCAGGACATGAATTTGTAAAGGTGTCCCCCTCCCCCCTCTACCAGGAAAGATAGATGTTAATCACCAGAGATAATTCTAGACCCTTATCAGCCCAGAGATGGCACCAGTGGTCTCTACATTACAAACCTTACCAACTAACACTTATCTTCTACTAGTCTCTCATATACTTACCTTCCTACAATTCGTTGCCATAGAAACTAACATTTTTTTTCCTCTGTCTTGTTTGTCACTTCTCTAAAAATCAGTGTTCTTTGGTTTATACAAGCCCAAGTTCCAGCCACCCCTTTGAGTTACTCATCACCGAGTTCTGCCATGTGTATGCACTGCACGTTAATCAAATGTGTATGTTATTCTCTTATTAATCTGTCTTTTGTCAATTTAATTTGCACGGCCCTGTGAAGGAATCTAAGATGGGAAGAGAGAAAACGTCCCTTATACCACATTCACTATTTTTTTTTAAAAGGTTTTTTTTTTTTTTTTTTTTTTTATAGCCATACTGCACAGCTTGCGGGATCTTAGTTCCCCCACCAGGGACTGAACCCGGGCCCTCAGAGTAAAAGCAGTGAGTCCTAACCACTGGACCGCCAGGGAATTCCCACACTACTTTTTTTTTTTTTTTTTTGATGTGGACCATGTTTAAAGTCTTTATTGAATCTGTTACAATATTGCTTCTGTTTTATGTTTTGGTCTCTTGGCTGCGAGGCATGTGGGATCTTAGCTCCTTGACCAGGGATCGAACCCACGCCCCCTGCACTGGAAGGTGGAGTCTTAACCACTGGACCATCAGGGAAGTCCCACTACTTTTTTTTTAAAATGCTATCTTGTTACCTGCATTTCACTCTTTTCTTCTGGACATCATCTACTTCACACATCCTTAACTAGTTTTTCAGTGAGAACATGCAAGCGGTAACTTCTCTAGATCTGTGCCTGAAAATATGTTTATTTCCCCTTATTCCTGAATAGAGATTTAGTCTATCACTGAATCTAGATATCTTATATTTTCACTCACTACTTGAAGACACTCCTCCATTATTTCCTGGCATTTATTGTGCCTCCTGAATGGTCTGTTATCACTCTAATTGCTCTTTTATACACAATTATCTCTTTCTCTGGTTGATTTTAAAGATCTTTTTTATTAATAGTGTGTAGTTTTAGGACGATGTGTCCAGGGATGGATTTCTTTCGGTTGATCTCAATCAGGACTTTTGGGGCTTCTTAAATCTAAACACTCATGTTTGTATTCAAATCTAGAAAAGGAAAATTCAACCATAAATTTCCCCTTCTATTTTCTTCTTCAGGAGCGACTGCTACACATAATGCTGTATCTTTACATCCTGCCATCTGAGTCTCTCCATTTAATGCTGCCTGTATCCTTACCTCTTGGACTTTATTCTGTAAATTCTAAACTCCAGACCTCTTCAAGTTCACCAATTTCCATATCTGTGCGCAACTTCCAGTTTCTCTCAAGTAAGTTTTTAAATTATACTAAATATTATTTGAATTCTTAAAAGTTCTATTTGGTTTTTCTTTGATTCTGCCTCTTCTTTTTTCACCCCTATTGTGTTTTGTCTTTATTAAATTTTTAAATTTCATTTTAAACATAATTACTGTCCATCTCCTTTCAGGTTGTCCATTATTTTTCATTTTTAGGGTCTGATTCTCCCACAGACTGTGCATACTGATCGCCTCTCATGATGATTCTATATTTAGTTTGTTTTTATTGTGAGCTCGAAATCAGCAAGGGTTGCTCTTCTGGGAATCCTATAAGTTCTGACATCTGACACGGAGAGATTTCATATTTGCTTCTGCTGAAGCCCAAGGGATTTCAAGTGTCCTTCAACAGCCTTCCCCGACCCCTACCGGCATGCGGGACGCAGGATCTTAGTTCCCCTACCAGGGATGGAACCCGTGTCCCCTGCAGCGGAAGTGCAGAGTCCTAACCACTGGACCGCCAGGGAAGTCCCAACAGTTTCATGTTAACTTCTCCCCTTGGGAGCTGCCGCCTGCGCAGACACTATGACTCCTGGACCTGGGGCCTCAATTTCTCACCGGCAACCTTTCCTTCTTCCCCGTCCAGTCTCCAGCCAGACCACAGGTGTCCTCACTATCTCCGTGAGGACTGTCAGTCCCCTTGTAAGGATGGGGACTCACCTAGAATTAGCACAAACCCATACGTGGAATTGCCTTACCCAAGAAGCGTGTCATCTCCCAGGAGAGCTGATCCTTCCACCAGACACTGAGCCAGTGTGGTCAAAGGCAACTTTTTCTGAAAAGGAAGAAAACGTGGTCATGAAAACTACTTCAACAGTCACCCACTTACCCTAAAATAGCAGGAAGTCAAATACTTGCCTAGATATTACATTAGCTGAGAAACAAACGGACTTTAAAATATGAATAAAACCTAAAAATTCAGAGGATACAATGGGGGGCTAGACTCAGAGATGTCAAAATTCAGAAAATTAAAACGATTAAATTTGCTAAGTTGGCAAATAAGGCTAAGGTTTACATGCTGCATTTTTAATTTCATTTCATTTCATTTTCATTTTGTTTCATTTCATTTCATTTTCTGGCTGCGCTGTGCAGCTTGTGGGAATTTAGTTCCCCAACCAGGGATTGAACCTGGACCGTGGCAGTGAAAGCGTGAAGTCCTAACCACTGGACTGTCAGGGAATTCCCTACATGCTGCGTTTTAAAATAAAGTAGCATAGCAGCAGGGAAAAAAGAGAAGATTTCAAACGTATGCTAAAGATTCGAGCCATGCCTTAATTTCTAAGAATCGTCTCTCTCAAGAAGTACATTAGCCCCATTTTAGAAATAAGTCAGCTTATGGTCAAGGAAGAGAGAAAAATGTTCACACAGAATTACAATGCAAACAAAATAATCATCAAAATAAGGTATACTCCACAAAGAAGATATAAAATGGCCAATAAGCACATGAAAAGATGCTTAACATCATTAGTCATTAAGGAAACCCAAATCAAAGCTGCAATTAGATACCACCTCACACCCATGAAGATGGCTCTCATAATATTAATAATTTATTTTTTAAATACAAAAAATAAATATTGGTGAGCGTATGGAGATATTGGAAGCTTCATGCGTTGCCAGTAGAGATGTAAAATGGTCCAGCACTGTAGAAAAGCTTGGCAGCATTTCAAGAAGTTAAAATTACCATATGGCCCAGCGATTCCACTCTGGGGCATGTACTCAAAATAATTTGAAACAGATGGCTGAACAGAAACATGTGCATGATGCAAAGGGCAGCCCAATTCACAATAGCCAAAAGGTGGAGGCAGCAGAAACGCCCATCAACAGATGAGGGAATAAACACAATGTGGTCTATCCACGCAACGGAATATTATGCAGCCATAAACACGGAACGAACTCCTGACACAGATTACAACACGGGTGAACCCTGCAGGCATCACAGTAAGTGAACTAAACCAGGCACAAATGTGCACATAACGTACAGTTCTGTTTATATAAGACATCCAGAATAAACAAATCCACAGGGACAGAAGGTAGATTCGTGGTTGCCAAGAGCTGGGGGGAGGGGGAAAGGGGAACGACTGACTAATGAGTATGGGATTTCCTTTCGGGGTGATGGAAATGTTCTGGAAGTAGATCATGGTGGTAGTTGCACAATATTGTGACTCTGCTAAACGCCACTGAATTGTACTCTTTAAAATAGCTAAAGTGGTAAGCTTTATGTTACGTGGGAAGAGAGGGAGGGAGGGACGGAAAGAAGGAGGGAGGGAGGTGGGCAGGCAGGAGGACCACAGCATAATCCACCTTCCCTCCTTAAGTGTCAACAAGCCCTCTCCTTCCTGAGCTGGAACCACCCAGCACACACGGAGAACAACAAGGTAAGAACAGCTAGACATCTGGGAATTCCCTGGCGGTCCAGTGGTTAAGACTCCGTGCTTCCACTCCAGGGGACACGGGTTCGATCCCTGGTCAGGGTACTAAGATCCCACACGCCGCACAGCGCGGCCAAACAATTTAAAAAAGAACAGGTAGATATCCTCGGGTCTTCCGGTCCACGCTGCCACACAGGCAGCTCTTCAAACAGAAAGTGATGGAGCCCCTCCCAGCCCAGAATCTCCTGTCTTAGCACCCAGAGACCCTTGGCTCTAACTCGCTTACTCCCCAGCATGAATGGTGTGCCTATCTGGGTACCACGCCCGTGGTGACCGAGACCAGACACTGCTCTCATGGAACTTACATCCCAGGGCAGGGAGACGGACACTAAACACAGACACTTTGAAGGAGACCCTTTCGAGAGTGGGAAGTGTCATGGGAACAGCAGAAAGGAGGACGATGGGCAGAGTGGGCAGCTGTGGGGAGGGGGCGGTGAGGAGAAAAGACTGCCCCCTCCCCCGCCGAGGGGGGACATTTAAGAAGCAACCTGAAGGGAGAGAAAGTCAGCCATACCTCCAGATGACCTGGGAAAGAACATTCCGGGCAGAGGAACTGCAGGTGCAAAGGCCCGGAGGTGGGCTACCTAGCCAGCTCAGCTGGCTCTGCATCCCCAGCAGACCAGCGTGGCTGGAGCACAGTGTGTGATGGGGGAGAGGTTGGGGGAGAGGTTGGGGGAGAGGTTGGGGGAGGGGGCGGAGGCGGGCTGGTGCGGGGCCTCGTCAACCAGAGGCAGGCACTGGGGTTTCCTTCTAGGGGCACTTGGGGACCACTGAGGGCCTGTTTAAGAACAACATGATTGGATTAAAAGAACTCAGTCCTGAGACAGGCAGCTGGATGACTTGAGAGCAGCACCAAGCTGGAGGTGGAGTTTTAGGAATCTGGTTTGAACATCCCCAGGAGACCCATGGGCTCTAGGTATCTCCGGGGAAGGTCACAGGAGGTAGACCAACCCCCAAGAGTGGTATGGAAGTTCCTAGGGTTCCTGGGGTTAGTCCAGGTGGAGGGGAGCCTAGGACACCAGGTGTCCTCAACGGGTCTAAAATATAACCCCCTCCCTGCCCTTAAGACACGTCCACTCCACAGAGGTCTGAGCCCTTTCACTCGAGGAATAATCTTGCTACCCCGTCATTTCACATAAAATGGGACATTGTTCTTGGTAAAAACGAGACCAGGCAACGAAGTACTAATATATCCAAATGTAAACACCACTTTCTAGCTGTCCTACAGAGCTATTAGGTCCAGGTTTCCAGAGACTTAATTAAAGGCAGAGGAACAGTATCTTCGGAGAGCATCTGCTCCCACCCTCACCTTTCAAAAAAAAGTTACTGAAAGCACATTTTAGAAAAATGTCTAAAATGGTTAAAAAAGAAAAGGAGTTGTGCAGGTATAACATTTGTCACACTCCGAGAAAAAGGATGGATTAAGGTATTAGAGTTCTTGACCAGGGGTAATTCTTGTCCCCCTGGGATGTTTGGCAAAGTCTGGAGATGTATGTGATCGTCACCATGTGGGGGACATCCCTGGTATCTAGTGGGTAGAGGCCAGGGACGCTGCTACGCGTCCTACAGTGCATCAGAAAGCCCCCTGAAACAAAGAATTATCCAGCCCAAAACATCGAGAGTGCTGAGGTTTGGGTTTAAAGAAAGGTGTTCAATCTGCAAGTTCCTAAAATATCTGAATCACAACCACTGAAGACGCTTCCCCCGATCCCGAACGTCAGAGAGTCCAGCCACACAAGACCATTTTCTTTATGCTGAGGATCCAGAGACCCATGACCCACCTGCCTTTCAGGCAGGACTGAAGCCCCTTCTGAGTCCTTCTTCAGAATTTGACAAGGAAGCAAGGCAAGGGAGGATATTGCCTACAGCAGATGACAGGCAATTTCTAGTGGCCTGGAAGTTGGCATCCTTTGGAGAAATATATCTACCAGTGAGTGGAGTTTTTCCAGATGAAAAAGATCAGTCCGATTAGTCCTGGCAGTGAGTGGAGCAGAAGACCACGCCCGGGATGCCTAGCAGACTGTAGGTCAAGCACAAGAACAGCCCTGAGGACCACAAAGCCATCGGTCTTGGAGGGAGGTGGTGAGGGGACAGCCAGGTGTCTGGTTTCCAGATTCACACAGGAAAAACCAGTTGGAAACGGTAGGATTGGAGGGGCCCTTCTCCCAAGCAGGGGGCCAACTTTGTCTTCTAGTCATTTCCAGTCACTCAACATCCTCACCGATGATTATGAGATGCTTTTAGGTGGCAAAGAGAGCCACTTTAAGTGACGAAGGACCACAGGACGAGAAAGCTATTTCTGTTTCAACTGCACGTTAATTGCTAAGATTTTCACATGGAGAATAAGCTTTCTCTCTTTCTCTATCTCAAATGAATTCATTTTTGAAGAGCAAATGGTATAAAACTCAAAAGGCGCTGGAGGGTTTACAGCAGAAAGTCTTCTCCCATCCTTAACCCTCAGCCACTGGGTTCCCCTCTCCAGAAACCATGCCAGTGATCAGTTTTCTAGGTATCCTTCCATAAATATGCTAAGAAGATCCAATTGTATGTGTGAGTGTGTGTCCATTTTTTAAAAATATTTATTTATTTATTTGGCTGTGCCGGGTCTTAGTTGCAGCACACGGGATCTTCAGTTGCGGCATGTGGGATCTCGTTCCCTGACCAGGGATGCAACCTGGGCCCCCTGCATTGGGAGCTAGGAGTTTTAACCACCGGACCACCATGGAAGCCCCATTTGTCCATTTTTAGTGGACACATTTTCCCTCACAACTGTTAACACATGATATAACCCCCTCTATACTTTGCTTTCCTTTTCATGTAGAGGTATCATTCATGTAATTTCCTATCAAGACATAGAGAGCTGCCTCAGCCTTTTTTTTGAAATGGTTACACAGATCATTGAATGAAGATGACAACACGGATTTAAACAAGTCCTGTAGTGATGGTGTAAGGGGATATAGGCCACAAGCTAGGGCCTGTGCTTGTGGCCCAGGTGAGCTCCTAAGAAAGCACTCACTGCAGGGGAGACACTGAGGGTGATGTGAGCGCTTGGCTTCCAAGGGCACAGGTGTTAATGGGGTGAAACCTCAATTAGCGGTGAGTCTTTGCTTGTGTCGATGCTTTTAAGAGTCAAGAAATTAAGAAAAGGAAAAGGAAAAAAAAGAAAAGAATCAAGCAATTAGAAGGAAGCTACCAAAAGAAAAAAAGGAAGGAAGAAATGGATTAAGGTGACATACTTGCACGTCAAAAAGGGGATAGTGAAAATCTATAATCAAAGGCGGGCGAATAGCGGAAGTTAATGGACTGCAACGCACTACAGACTACAAATTATTTCTATTTCTAAAGAAATGCTCTGAGACAAAGGAAAAGCTGAGGGCTCGGTAGACGCGGGGTACTGTGCTGATTTATTTGACCTAATGCCTAATGACTGAGGTATCATTTGCTCTCTCCTCCACACTCTGCTCACCCCCACTTCACGTAGAAGGATATTGAATCTCTGAAGGGTTCAATTGCCCACCTGTCCAGAAAACCTGCCAAAATGTGTTTCTCTTGCAGACGAGGGTCTAGGCTGAGAGCATCACCCACTATTCCGGGGACCATTAGCGCCCAGGTAGAGAGACCTTACTTAGCGAGCTTCACCCTGACCAGTGGTTTTCCGGGTCAAAGAGAAGCTATTAAAATACACATTTCCCTGATTCTAGTGTGCCGAGAGATCCTTAAGAGTTGAGGGAAGGGGAGACAGAACGTTCCAGCGTTTGGAAGTAGTCGATCTGACTTGTCTGAGATGAGTGTTCTCTCTAAAATTATCTTAGGCATCAGCAGCAGAGTTTGTAGGATGACTCAGAGACAAAAAGTCTTATTCTAATATCCACTCTGTTTCCTAAACATACACACACGCACACACGCCCCTCCATCTCTGAAAACTGCTGTCCACTGTCCGCGAATCCAGGCAGATTTGCTCCTCGGGGCTCAGCAGTTCCCAGGGGTGATTTTGGACTCACGGCGAGGCCCTAATTACAGCAGCGGTTTCTATTCCTTTACTATGTATTCATGTCAAGCACCGTGCTAGGCATTTACGTTTATTACGTCACTTAACTCTCAAACCCTACTGGGTAGGAATTCATTGTTATTACTATTTTCCAAGGCAAGAAACCAAAGCATATAGAGGTAATTGACTTGCCCACTGTCAGGCAAAATTAGGAAGCAGCAGAGCTGGGCTTCCACCTTGGAGGGTCAGATCCCAGCACTTAAACTCAGAGCCATCACGCTAAATTGCTTCCGTAAAGAATAGGAATGAGTCAAACTGGCGCGATGCGCTGGGCAGGTTCTGTGCCTAAAATAGGCGTGGGCCATCCAGTCGTGACACGTCTATTTTTAGCGCTGCCTACATGTGGCAGGCCCCGTTCTAGGCATTGAGAATGCAGCCATGATGGGAAGACAAGATCCCTGCTCCCGCGTAGCTCACATATTGGTGATGGGAACAGACACAGGAACAAATGAATGAGCAGGCTAATTTTAGAGGATAACACGTGCTATGATGAATATGAAATAGGGGGATGTGACTGGGGAGGGAGAGCACACACATCAGGTGGTAAGAGGAGCTGCAACAAGACGGTGACATCTGAGCTGAGAATCAAACAGTAAGAAGTTGCCGGTGTGACTATTCACAACAGCGAAGACATGGAAACAACCTAAATGTCCATCCGCAGATGCATGGATAAAGAAGGTCTGGTACACACACACACACACACACACTGGAATACTATGCAGCCATAAAAAGAAGGAAATCATGCCATTTCCAGCAACACGGATGGACCTAGATATTGTCATACTAAGTGAAGTAAGTCAGACAGAGAAAGACAAATACCATATGATATCACTTACATGTGGAATCTAAAATAGGACACAAATGAACTTATCTACGAAACAGAAACAGATTCACACAGGGAACAGACTTGTGGTTGCCAAGTGGGAGGGATGGATTGGGAGGTTGGGGTTAGCAGATGCAAACTATTATATACAGGATGGATAAACAACAAGGTCCTACTGTAGAGCACAGGGAACTATATCCAATATCCTGTGATAAACCATAATGGAAAAGAATATGAAGAAGAATGTATATACGTGTATAACTGAATCACTCTGCTGTACGGCAGAAATCAATACATCGTAAATCAACTATACTTAAATAAAATTAAAATAAAATAAAAGGAAGTTGCTGGCCTGAAATGCTGGGTAAGAATATTCCACGTGGAGGGTAGATCCCACATGAAGGCTCCGCATGGATATGAACAAGGCAAGTTCAATCACAGGTCAGTGCAGTTGGAGGATGATGATGGGGGCAGAGGAGGACGGTGGGCGGTGGCGAGAGCTGAGCTCAGAGATGCAGGTGGAAGATGTACCATTAGGGACCAAGGGCCAAGCTAAGAGGCTGGGATTTTGTGCTACAGTGGGAATCCTTTGGTGGGACTGAAGCATCTGATTTCATTTTAAACACTCACTCAGGCAGTTGTAGAGACCAGATGATGAAGGGGCTGGGCGGGGGGGGGTCGGAGTGGAGAGCAGAGACCCCGAAGGGAACACTGCTGTGTTCAGGCAACAGATGACTGGTGCGTGGACCGGGCTGACGAACATTAAAGCAAATGGAGCTTCTTTGGAGGAAGAGCCAGCAGGACTTACTGAAACGCACGCGGGGAAAGAGTGAAAAGTAAGGATAAAGGATGATGCCCGGGACGTAGAGCTGAGCAAGTGGGTGGCTTAACAGTCCCAACTCTTCCCTGCCAGGTCCTCCTCCTGTGAGAGCTTCCAATGCTGCAGTTCCTGGGGGGTCTTGATTCAAGGCCCCTTGTCTTCTTACCTGTATTTTCTCCCTGGGTGATCTCATGAACTCCCATGGATTCAACAAGTCCTCAAGCCAGGGACCTGGAAACCCCTCTCCCTTCCTCGTACCTCCACATCCATTCAATTGCCAAGTCCTGGTACCCTACGTCCAACATCACATCTCCGACCTCTCTCCATCTTCACTGAGCCCATCGCGTCCCACCTTGACTGCGCCCCTACCTGTCTAAATGGATCCTGACTTCCACCATAGCCCCCCCCCCATTTATCCATTCATCACACAATCACCAACAAATCTCATCATGTTACTTCTGAATAACACGCTGGCCTCCCATGGATCTCGGGGGGAAAGCCCCGATGCTGACCATGGTGAGACCGGGTGCCCTGCCATTCCATCTCACACCCTCTCCTTGTCATTCCCTAACCTCTAGTCACTCGGGCCACCTTCATGTTGCTCAAAAATGCCAAACGCCTTCCCGTCTCTGGAAAATCCACACATCGCGCACCCTAACCTAAAAGCACTTTTATCAGTGTCAGTGCTGTCACCTTTAGCTTGTCCTTAAAGGTCACTTTGAATTTCTTTTCAGTTTGATCATTCATTCAGTCAGATGAGAATAGGAAAGACTGCTCGGCTCAAGAAATCATGGGCAGGGACTTCCCTGGCAGTCCAGTGGTTAAGACTTCGCCTTCCAACGTAGGGGGTTTGATCCCTGGTCGGGGAGCTAGGATCCCAAGTGCCTCACGGCCCAAAACACCAAAACGTAAAACAGAAGCAATAGTAACGTATTCAATAAAGACTTTAAAAATGGTCCACATCAAAAAAATCTGAAAAAAAAAAGAAATCATGGACAAAATCAAGCACCTGTCATCTGTGCAGTGAAATCACTGGTCTGTACATGCCTGAGCTTATTTCCACTGCAGACTTCTTCCAGGTCCACTGAAGAGCTGTCCAGTTCGTACGGTAATCACTGCACCAGTGTGGCCTGCGCCTCCTGACATCCCGGTGCTCCCCACGCGGCCCACGTGCCCCCTCCTCTGGGGAAGCGTGAGTAACCAGCTGCCTTCTCAGGGCCAATCGTCCTCTGACCTGTCGGACTTGCCATATCCCAAGTCTGCTACCGATTCATGATATTTTAGAAAACCTGGAGAGCCAAAAGCCTCCTATATAATTCGCAAGACCCTCAATCCAACTAAAAGCTTATAAATCTGGGGAACTTGACCTTATCCTCGAGAAATAAAGCTAGCAGTCATCAACCTACCAACACCAAAGGTCAGTTTCAAGACTCTGGTGCCGACAGTCAGATGCTACTCTTGATACCAAAATATACATTCCTGTTGGCCAGTTATTTTATTTTACTTTATCTTTGGCCGAGAGACATGTGGGATCTTGGTTCCCCGACCAGGGACCGAAGCTGTACGCCCTGCAGTGGAAGCGCGGAGTCTTAACCACTGGACCGCCAGCGAAGTCCCTTGACCGCTTGTTTTAAAAACAGTGCTTTCTGGAACAAAAGGACGGAAGTGGGTCACAGGCAGGCCTGGCTACAGGCCCCACACACGGACCAGCTTCTGGAGTCCCATATACGTGTTTGCTTGATGAAAGGGTTTCATGTCGAAAGCAGTATTGCAAACTCTGCCTTTGACTGTCAGCCTCCCCTTGCTGAAAGTCCTGATAGACACAGAATTATTTCCACAGACACTTTCCAAAGCTGTAAACATTTAATTTCTACCACACGTGAGTGATTCCTGCTGGGAATATTAAGAAAGAAGAAACCAGGGCTGGGAAGAGAAAATGGAATGACGGATAGAGCAAGCGGAGCCGTTCTGGTCCTGCAGCGTGAGATGGTGGAAGGATCAGGGCACATGCCATGATCACTTATACAAGCGAGACCAGTAGAACCTGGGGGGCTCGGGGCGACCACCGGGAAGAGAAGTGAACAAGAACTCCAGGCCAGAGAAAATCAAACAGACACCAAACACGTCGATCATAAACTCAAGGAGAAAGAAACCCCCCAGATTGCATCTCCCCTGTAACAAAGCCAAGCGCACAGCTAAGAATAGCTTTGCATCTCTGGTGGACTTGCGGGGGGTGGAGGGGTCAAAGGGAAGCGAATCTTCAGACTGTTCACCCCAAGAACTGCTCATTCGGTGGAGTCACGCGATGCAGGGCCTTTAGTACTGATGCCCTTCTAGAGAAAGACCCTGGAGCACTTCCACGCAGCAGGTTCTCTTTATGGCTTCATTACAGCAAAAACAATTTTCATAAGAGCCTTTATAGGCCTTTATAGACCTGTAACCTCCAAAACCACAGTGTAATTATCTTACGCGCAGGCTCAGTGGCCATGGCTCACGGGCCCAGCCGCTCCGCGGCATGTGGAATCTTCCCGGACCGGGGCACGAACCCGTGTCCCCTGCATCAGCAGGCGGACTCTCAACCACTGCGCCACCAGGGAAGCCCTGTAATTATCTTGCATGTGATCTTAAGATACTACGGAGGCAAACGGAAGCTATGAACAAACAGCTGGGGTAAGAGAAAGGTGACGGCCTCCCTAACGGTGGGATCTCAGCATGCCCCTGCTCTCCTCAGGCGTTGCCCCTGTCTGGGGAAGACAAGGATGGGGACCAGATCTTGCCTGGTGAGGGTAGGGGATGCTTCAAGCAGGTTAAAGGGCACGGCGAGGTGCGAGGCACTGCCACACCACAAGACAATTCTCAGACACCGCCTGGTCTGTCAGCAGGCGAGTTTCACATCCCCCAGGGCTGGGAGGGCACTTACCGAGCGCTTGTCGGCCTCCGCCCCTTGCTGGCCCTGCAGACATGCCGTGAGCTTCTTGTGTGTGCTGTGGGAGACCTGCTTCACCAGCTCCAGCCGCTTCTCCACCTGTGGACAGAGCAGTGGGTGGGGCTTCTGGGTGAGGGCAGGTCAGAAGTGGGGTCACGGGGTCTGGACAATCAAGGGACAAGACTGACTCAGGTTTCTGCAGAGACAACATCCAATGCAGGAGAAAAGGAGGGGAATCACAGACTCAGGGACTCTCTGCTAACCATGCAATCAAACGCCTTCAAATGTCTCCTGAGAAACCTCACCCGGACCGGTGTCCACAGGGCAAGGGGCTACCATAAAGGATGTGTCTCTAAACAGACCAGATGAGTAGCAGTGGAACAGCTTGAACAGCATCGAGAAGGGCTCGGCTGTGAAAGGGAATACGTCTCTTTGGCACCTATGAGCTACAGGCCAGCGACAACCTTACCTGAAGAAGGTCTTCGCTCAGAACTTCAGTCTTCTCTGCCCTAAAGAGAAAACGGAGAGACATATCGGTCAAAAAAAACCCAAACAAACAAACAAAGAAAACTAGGAATACAGTCTCATAATTACTCTCCACTCTCTCCCCACTTATAGAGAGGTTAGAAAAACAGAGACATTAATAGCAGCTTTTTTTTTTTTTTTTTTGGCAGCACGCGCACCTCTCACTGTTGTGGCCTCTCCCATTGCGGAGCACAGGCTCCGGACGCGCAGGCTCAGCGGCCATGGCTCACGGGCCCAGCCGCTCCGCGGCATGTGGGACGTTCCTGGACCAGGGCACGAACCCGCGTCCCCTGCATTGGCAGGCGGACTCTCAACCACTGTGCCACCAGAGAAGCCCTATAGCAGCTATTTTAAAAAAATTTTATTGAAGTATAGTTGATTTACAATGTTGTTAATTCCTGCTGTACAGCAAAGTGACTCAGTTCTACATATATATTCAATATATGCTTTTTCATCTTCTTTTCCATTATGGTTATCCCAGGATATTGAACATAGTTCCCTGTGCTATACAGTAGGACCTTGTTCTTTATCCATCCTATATACACAAGTTTGCATCAACAGCAGCTATTTCTAACAAGAGAGAATATAGACAGTACTGGAATTTACTGGAACCTCAAGGAACCACCATTCCAGCAAAAACATGGTAAACAAGATGGTCTGAGGAGTCTGCTGCTACAGCATGGAACCTGGATGAAGCACAACAAACACACTTCTTCTGTCTCCAGATTATTTTTTTCCAAGTAACAGAATTAAGTAGGTTCCCCCACCCATCCCCCTTGGTCTCCCCCAAACAAGCAAAAGTCTGAAAATCTGAGCAGAGATCAACAGCAAACACGGAGACAGCACTGAGTCCTGCTGACAAATGCAAATGCCACCACTGAGATCCGGTCACCACTGTGAGCCCCCCCACCCACCCAGAAAGTGAGGGGCTGGAACCAGAGGTTAACACATTCAGGGAAAGAGCTTGGATGCCGGCTGGAGTGTCCCAACCTGTTAGCAACCCCTGTCTCACATCAGAGGAGAATGCAAATCTTCTTGGAGCAAAGCACAAAGAGATACACTCAAAAACACAACAGATAAATCAAAATATAAACTAACCCACAGAAAGGAAAGAAAAAGAACACAAGGGACTTCCCTGGGTGGCGCAGTGGTTAAGAATCCGCCTGCCAATGCAGGGGACACGGGTTCGATCCCTGGTCTGGGAAGATTCCACATGCCGTGGAGCAACTAAGCCTGTGTGCCACAACTACTGAGCCTGCGCTCTACAGCCCGCCAGCCAGAACTACTGAAGCCCGCGTGCTACAACTACTGAAGCCCACGTGCCTAGAGCCCATGCTCCGCAACGAGAAGCCACCGCAATGAGAAACCTGTGCACCACAACGAAGAGTAGCCCCGCTCACCACAACTAGAGAAAGCCCGCGCGCAGCAACAAAGACCCAACACAGCCAAAAATAAATAAATAAATTTAATTAATTAATTTTTAAAAAGAACACAAAACAATAAAAAACAGAAAGAACAAACATAAAACAAAAAATTAAATGGCAGACTTAAGCCTTAACATAGTCATAATTATATTAAATGTAAATGGCCTAAATATGCCAATTAAAAGATAGACTGACAGAGTGAATTGAAAACATGCAATCTATGAGAATCTCACTTCAAATATGACATAGGCAGGCTGAAGGTAAAAGAGTAGGAAAAGACATCATGCAAATATTTATCAAAAGAAAGCAAAAGTGGCTATATTAATGTTAGAGAAAGTAGATTCAGAATAAAGAAAATGACCAGAAACATAGAGGAGCATAATATAATGATAAAAGGATCAATCCACCAAGAAGACGTAGCAATCTTAAATGTGTATGCACTAAACAAAGCTGCAAAAATATGTGAAGCAAAAACTGACAGAACTGAAAGGAAAAACAGACAAATCCACATAAAGACTTCAATATCCCCTCTCTCAACAACTGACAGACCAGCTACATAGAAAACAAATCAGCAAGAATAAGTAAGAACACAGCAATTCAATTAACCAACAGAATTTAATTGACATTTATAGAACACTCCAATCAACATCAGCAGTAAACACATTCTTTTCTAGTCCATATACCAAGATGGGCAACATCTGGGTCCATAAAATAACTAATTTGATGTTGTTGCTGGTGGTGGTTTTTTGCCGCATTGCGTGGCTTGCAGGATCTCAGTTCCCCAACCAGAGATCAAACCCGTGCCTCCTGCAGTGGAAACGCAGAGTCCTAGCCACTGGACCGCCAGAGAATTCCCTAAAATAACTAATTTGAAAGAACTGAAATCATATACAGTGTATTCTCTTATCACTAACAGAAAGATAAGAAGAAAATATCCAAACACTCGGACACCAAACAGCATGCTTCTATTTATTATTTATTTATTCATTTAATTTATTTTTGGCTGCGCCGGGTCTTAGTTGCAGCATGCGGGAATCTTCGTTGAAGCATGCGGGATCTTTCCTTGCGGCTCTCGGGCTTCTCTCTAGTTGTGGCACACAGGTTTTCTCTCCTCTAGTTGAGGCACGCAAGCTCAGTAGTTGTGGTGCACATGGGCTTCGTTGCCGCATGGCATGTGGGATCTCAGTTCCCTGACCAGGGACTGAACCCACATCCCCTGCATTGTCAGGCAGATTCTTTACCACTGATCAACCAGGAAAGTACCAAATGCTTCTAAATAATCCATAGAACAGAGGAAGTCTCAAGGGGGAAAAAAAAATGAACTGAAAATGAAAATGCAATATATCAAAATGGTGGATATAGCCAAAGCAGTGCTGGGAGGAAATTTTATAGCACTAAAATCATATATTAGAAGAGAGAAACACGTGCAAATGAGAATCTTAGCTCCTACTGTGGCAACCTATAAAAAGAAGACCAAGAGTAAGCCCAAAGCAAGCAGAAGGAAAGCAAGTACAAAGGGCATAATAAATTTAAAACAAAAATAATAATGGAGAAAAGTAATGAGACAAAGAGCTGGTTCTTTGAGAAGATAAATACAATTGAAAAAACCTCTAGCACAATTGAAAAGAAGGAAAAAGAGAAGACAAATTACCAAGAATAGGAAAGAGGAAGTATCACTACAAAATCCTGTAGATTTCAAAAGAACACCTTTGAACAACTAATACACGTATGTACATTTGACAATTTACATGAAATGGACTACTGTACTTAAAAACCATAAATTACAATACACTCAATATGAAACAAATAATTGAAATAGCCCTGTAGCTGTTAAGAAATTGAACCTGTACTATTAAAAGTCTCAAAAAAATATTCAGACCCAGAAGACTTCACAAGAGAATTTTACCAAATGTTTAAAGAAGAATTAGCCCCAATTCTACATAATCTCTTCCAGAATACAGAAGAGGAGGAAACACTTCCCAGTTCATTTTATGAAGCTAGCATTCCTTTGATACCAAAACCAGACAAAGAACAGTAATAAAGAAAGCTAACTATAGACTAATATTCCTCATGATAAAGATGCAAAAATCCTTAACAAAATATCACCAAATATAATTCAGCAACCTATAAAAAGAATTTTTCACCATGATCAACCTAGGTTTAGTCCAGGGATACTATTCCAGGGGTTTTTTAATCAATCAATGTAATTTACCATATTAATAGATCAAAGAAGAAAAACTACATGATCATATTAATCGATGTAGAAAGAGCATTTGATAAAATTCAACACCCATTCTTGGTGAAAACTCTCAGAACACACAGAAGAGGTAGAAGAGAACTTCCTCAAATTGATAAATAAATCTGCGAAAAAAAAAAAAAACAACTCTGTCATTAACATTATGCTTAATGGTGAAAGACTAGATGCTTTCCCCCCTAAGCCTGGGATCAAGACAAGTATGTCCGTACTCAACATTCATTCAGCATAGTGCTGGAAGTTTGAATCAGTGCAATAAGGCAAGAAAAGGAAATAAAAAACATATAGATACGAAAGGAACAAATAAAAAGTCCCTATTTCCAGATGACATTCTTGTCTATGTAGAAAATGCCAAGGAATCTACTAAAAAAAAAAAATTCCTAGAGCTAATAAATGAGTTCAGCAAGGTTGCAGGACATAAGGTAAACGTACAAAAATAAATTTTATTTCTATACACTAGTAATGAATACATTAATACTGAGACTAAAAATAAAATACTATTAACAACTGCTTTAAAAAAATACTTAGGTATCAATTTATAAATATATACAAAGAATGTGTCTGTTGAAAACCACAAAATAATAAAAGAAAGATCTAAATAAAGGGAGAAATACTGTGTCTGTGGACTGGAAGACTCAACCTAATAAAGATGTCAATACTCAGAAAATTAGTCATGATTAAATGCAATCCCAATCAAAATTTCAACAGGATTTGTTGTAGATACAAACTGATTCTAAAATTCACATGAAACTGCAAAGGAAGTAGAAAACCTAAAACAATTTTTAGAAAGAATAAATTTGTAGTACTCACTACCCAGCTTTAAGACTTACTATAAAACTAAGTTATCAAAAGAATATGGTAGTGGGCTTCCCTGGTGGCGCAGTGGTTGAGGGTCCGCCTGCCGATGCAGGGGACACCGGTTCGTGCCCTGATCCAGGAAGATCCCACATGCCGCGGAGCAGCTGGGCCCGTGAGCCGTGGCCGCTGAGCCTGCGCGTCCGCTGCAACGGGAGAGGCCACAACAGTGAAAGGCCCGCGTACCACACACACACACACACACAAAAATATGGTAGTAAAAGGGCAGAAAAACAGATCAGTGGGACAGAATAAGGAAAATGGACCTAGACAGATGTAAGCAACTGATTTCTGACAAAGATGCAAAGGAGGAAGAAGAGTCTTTCTAACAAATTGTGCTGGTACAATTGGATATTCATATGCAAAACTATGAACTTTGACCCATGCTTCACATCATGTACAAAAATTCACTCACAGTGGCTCACGGACCTAAATACAAAACATGAGACTATAAAACTTTTGAAGAAAACATGAGAAAATATCTTTGACCTTCGGTGAGGCGATGAGTTCTTAGAAACAACATCAAAAGGGTGATCCGCAAAACAAACAAAAAATGGGATACATTAGACTTCATCTAAATTAAAAGCTTCGGGGCTTCCCTGGTGGTGCAGTGGTTAAGCATCCGCCTGCCAATGCAGGGGACACGGGTTCGAGCCCTGGTCCGGGAAGATCCCACATGCTGCGGAGCAACTAAGCCTGTGCGCCACAACTACTGAGCCTGTACTCTAGAGCTTGCGAGCCACAACTACTGAGCTCGCGTGCCACAACTACTGAAGCCTGTGCGCCTAGAGCCTGTGCTCCACAACAAGAGAAGCCACCGCAATGAGAAGCCCGCACACTGCAACGAAGAGTAGCCCCTGCTCGCCACAACTAGAGAAAGCCCGCACACAGCAACGAAGACCCAACGCAGCCAAAAATAAAAATTAAATAAAAATTTAAAAAATAAAATAAGAAAGACTGACCCGAGGAAGGAGGTGGGCTAACAAGTGATGCTAATTTTAGGAAGCCTGGTATTTTGGGCCTCATCTTTGTAAATGAAAGAGCATTGTTCACTATCAAGACAATGAACACTACTATTTTCAGAGGATGAGTCATTCTACAGGATGATAGGCACCGTGTAGGTGACATCTGGGTACAAGTTATGTCTTTTCATTTTATTTTTTACACCAATAGACTAAAGCAAAACAGAGCCTTGGCAAATGGATCTAAAAATTGTGCACTGTTCTCCTGATGGGCTTTAGAAGAACAATCACTGCCACCCACAAAAATCTTGATTGTCAGCGGTGTCATACATTAGCTTGTCAGGTCACAGCAGCATTTCCCAGAATGTGTTCCATGAAAAGATAGACCCATTAGACACCCTGAAGAAAAAGGTTCTGTGGACAAATAAGTCAGCAAACACTGAAGGCTATATTCTCCATTAACAGAGCTTCATTAAAATATTAAACGCTCTGAGAAGTCCTGTAGGAAATTTAAATGGCTTAATTTTGGCTAACTCGTCATTTCCCAAATCTATAAAAATACATTTCACATAACACCAGTTAACGACTACACCCTGAGTGCTGACTATAGTTTAGGAAACATGAAGATGAAGGTAATATTCACTACAGAACATCTTGGAGACTGCTACCTTGGAGTTCTGGCCTCACCACAGAAAGACACTTGGTTGGATTGAGAGCCAAACAATGAGGACTCTCAGCTGTCATTACAGAAGTCACGGAAGGAAACAGTGAGGCTGCCTTTAACGCAGAAATAGTCTCATTACAAAACATTTCAGACAATAAGTCACCAAGTTACAACACCCAAGAAGTTGTCCAATGCTCTCAATTTGTCTATCACTAATATTTTCAGCACCTGTTGCTCTCTTTCTATTTGCAGACTCTCAGGCTGGGTCCCATGGATGTCCCCGTCTCCAGCATCTTCCCATTCATCATTCACACTGCCTTTAGATATTCTTCCTAAAATGGCCCTTTTACCTAATGCCAAAGAGGTGCTCTGCTAAGCGCTTTACAAGCTTTCTACCACTGTTTAAAAATGTACCTGAGATTTGTTTCAGTCAGGTAGATAAGACATGCAGACGTGGTACTGTCATGAAGAAACTTACGCTTACAGGTTCCTAGCATCAGGAGGCATGGCACACCATGCAGGGACACACAGGGATACACCAGGGCAGGTCAGGAGGCAGAGAGAGCTAGGGGACAGGGTGGGCAACAGTCTTTACTGTGGTTTCCACAAGAAGGATGGGTTGACAGAGCAAGGAAGCTGAGCAGGTTTAAAGTGGGATAACCTGAGTAATTTTGGTGGGCTCTGGGCTATGGGGGGGGAGGGCCCTAATAGTCCAGCACTTGGCCCTGGAGTGATTTAGGGGCAGGAGGATACTGTCCAGACTACAGGAGCCTGAAAAGAGGTGGGTGGAGGTATGGATTCAGAATTGGTTGTTTGCATGTCAAAGACGTGCTTTCAGGCAAACTGTTTGCTCTTTCTAGGAATTAGCCAGGCCTGGGAGGGGCAGTCTCTCCCAAGTCAGTGAGGCTTCAGATGCCCGCGCATCTGGAATACAGAAAACATAGTGAATACAATCACTCATTCCTTAAAACAAACCCTGGAAGGTGTTATTATCCCCATTTTTTTAAACAGGAAAATGAGGTTACTCTGAATTAAGTCATCACCTTAGTGCAATGTACCAAAATATAGTCCTGGAGCTACGACACCAGCATCACTTTCAAACTTGTTAGAAATGTAAATTCTCCAGCCCCAACCAGACCTACTGAGTCAGAAATTCTGGGAGTGAGCTCCAACATCTGTTTTAAGATGCCCTCCAGGTGACTCCAATGCGTGTTAAGAAACACTGGTGTATGGAATAAAATCTAAGAATCTCTGCTTTGGAAAATCCTACTGAGTCAACGAATTTATCTCTTCAAGGTCCCCCAAACTGTCCCCACTGTTCTATGCCCAGGCATCTCCCGCTCTTCATTCTGGCCCCTTCCAAGAGGAGGGAGCTGTCAAGCTGCCACAATCAGACCAGCAGCAGAATTTATCAGCAATAATTGATGCTGGACTATAATGGAGCAATTCCAAAGTTCTGAATGAAAATTCATTTCAATCCAAAAAGAAAAAAAATTATAACATCAGTCAAGTATAGAGGCAAAATAAAATCATTTTTAGAAATAGAAAAGGATGTTACCTCTCTTTCTGAGAAAACCCCTTGAGGATGCACTCCAGAAAAAATAAGGATAAAACTTTAATCAAGTAAGAAATGACAGAAATAAACCTGAGACCAGCCAAGAGGAAATCCCAGGATGTCAGACCTGCAGGAGGCTCGGAGAGCAATAAATACAAATTGGAACTCAGTGGCCCCTAAGATGAAGAGAGCAAACAAAATAACAGATGAAATGAGTAAGTTGGAAGGTATGAAGGCATATGATTCTCCCAACAGAAAAAAACAAGATAATCCCAAAGAAATTCCAGGAAAAGTACCCAAGAAAGATAGGATTCAAATATGAATCAAAAAACAAACAAATATGAATCAAAGTAAAGTGATGCATGATTGAATCATCTGTAGAATGTAAGAAAAGAGTATTTATTTAACCTTGGCACCAGGCAAAGTCTCCTTTATCTGGGTAGATATCTTTATGTTGGAACCACAGAGCATGAACTATTATTGACATATTACTTGGCTCTGCAATGAACAACATTTAAGTAGCTATAAAAGAAGTACTTAGTTGACTGTTGAACTTTTAGAATCAACCCATGAACAAAACACAGAAGACATAATTATGATGATTACAGGAGCGACTGAATGTAAATTTTATCAATCTTCAAGATGTGAAAAAGAGAAAGAGAAAAAAGAGAAAGGAAAAATGGGAAAGAAAGGAAAGAAAGAGGGAGACGCAGACAGTTGAGAGAGAGAGGTGAATAATGCTCAGTAAAGCCAGCCAAGAGAAACCGTATCATCTGTGGCAACTGCAGAGACGTTTAAACATAAGAAGTAAAATGCTCTTTGTTAACAGCTATTGAAAAAATAGGTATGGAGGGGAAGGCAAGTGGTATAATAGAATCAAAACCCCATCTCCCCAACAGGAAGTAAATTGTGTGTTTGTGGGTATATGGGAGAGAACCAACAGGACAAGCGTATTATTTAAAGACGGGGAGCTAAATTACAGAGGAATTGAATACAGAAGTCATTAAAAGTAATTGTCTCCAGAGAGCAGGGCTGGGAGAGGAATCAGGGTAAGGCGGCTGATACCTTTTCATTATAAGTCCTTCTCTACAACTTGATTATTTTAAAAACCACATCCACCTATTATTTTGATTTTTAAGGGACAAGGTTGCTGAAGGTATGGAAGATAGGTGTGCTCACCACAGCTGGTGGAAGCATGAAATGGTACGATCTTTTTCTTTTTTTTTTTTTTTTTGCGGTACGCGGGCCTCTCACTATTGTGGCCTCTCCCGTTGCGGAGCACAGGCTCCGGACGTGCAGGCTCAGCGGCCATGGCTCACGGGCCCAGCCGCTCCGCAACATGTGGGATCTTCCCGGACCGGGGCACGAACCCGTGTCCCCTGCATCGGCAGGCGGACTCTCAACCACTGCGCCACCAGGGAAGCCCGGTACGATCTTTCTTGAAGGCAATTTGGCAATATATTTTAAAAGCCTGAAAATATAGAAAACCTTTCTCAAAGTAACTTAAATGGAGGAACTCATCCTGAAGAAATAACTGAGGATGTAGATAAAGATTTAACTGTAAGAAAGGTCACCAGAGCATTGCTCTATGGAGGTCTACGTTTATACTTAATCTTTTGTTTCCAGCCCTTCAGTATATGGATATATTGGAAAAAATCCAAAGATCTTCCCTCAAATCCAAAGGGATTGTTTAAATGGACGGACTTTCATGTAAGTATTAAAAATGATGACATATATTTGACATGTAAAGGTATTGATAAATTAAGCGAGAAGGAACAAGCTATAAACCAGTACGCACAGTAAAAAAACATACATATATGGATACCCAGAAGCAAAAAAAATATGCTAACGTATATGTCAAAGTGTTGTCAGCCCTCTGTTCTTCCCTTGTGTTGAACGTTCTACTTCTTCTATTGATACGAGAGACAGTATAAGTATTGTAAAATGTATTGCAAAGGTGGTTACCAGGGGCTGGTGGGGAATTAGTTTCATGGGTACAGTTTCAGCTTTGCAAGGTGAGGAATTCTATGGATGGATGGTGGTGATGGTAGCACACAAATGTGAATGTGATTAATGCCACTGAATTGCATACATAAAAATGGTTAAGATGGTAAATCTATGTTGTATTTTTACTACATTTAAAAAACAAAAATAAATTTAAAAAATAGTTAAGGCAGTGAAAATATGTCGTGTGATACTATAATGATGCATATGTTTATATATACATTTGTCCAAATCCACAGAATGGACAGCACCAAGAGTGAACCCGAGGTAAACTATGAACTTTGGGTGATTATGATGTGTCAGTGTAGGTTCATCCTTGGTAACAAATGTAACACTCTGGTGAGTGATGTTGATAATGAGGGAGAATATCCGTGTGTGGGGGGGTTATGGGAAATCTCTGTACCTTTCTCTCCATTTTGTTGTAAACCTAAAACTGCTCTAAAAACAAAGTCTTTAAAAAACAAAGTGATTGTATTACAAGATAATGTAAACTGGAATATTTTATGTCACCTGTGATAAATTTATGAACACAGCAAGTTATAAACACCATATTTTAATATTGCGAAGGTTAAACAAATGAGTACATTTCTAAGAGGAGTTTTAAAGGTATTGCAAAGATTTTAGATTCTCTCCCACGTTACTTTTTCCCTAGTCCCAAAACAGGAATACTCTTGCTGATTCCAAAATATCCAGACATTATTTTTTAATCTCTAATCCAAACCCTACCAATTCCTCATTGCTTCCTCTGAGTCTTTCCAACAGTATCCATCGTTTCCAAGGACGTTTTCGAGCCCCACGGTTAATTAGTACTTCCCTCTCGAAAATAAGATGTTTAAATCTCAAATGTCTTGATACTTATTATACTAAATCTTTAAATATGTATTTCTCGTGCCCTCCAAATAATTTTATGCTGGTTTAAGGTAAGAATATATATTTTTAAAATAATGCATAAGACTATACATAATATATTCATGATTATTCATAATATTTAAATTAGTACTGTTAATTATATCATATTCTTATGCATTTTTATGTATTATTTTAAATGTCTTTTTGTTTTTAATTTCTCACAATTTTCCGAACATGGACCAGGGTTGTGAAGAATGGGCTTTCCCCATGATTTTGGAAGTGATTTTAGGATGCAAGTACAGTGGTCTTGGTGATATCTGATCTCTGGAGTTGTTATGGGCTAAATTATGTTCCCCCCCAAACTCCTATGTGGAAGTCCTAACCTCCCTTACCCTAGAATGTGACTGTATTTAGAGACAGGGCCTTTAGAGAGGTGATAAAGTTAAAATGAGGTCATTAGGGTGGGCCTTTATCCAGTATGACTGGTGACCTCATAAGAAGAGGAGGTCAAGACCAGACACACAGAGACGACCATGTGAGGACACAGGGAGAAGACAGCCATCTGCAAGCCAAAGAGAGAGGCCTCAGAAGGAACCAACCCCGTGGACACCTTGATCTCAGACTTCCAGCCTCTGAAATTATGAGAAAATAAATTTCCACTGTTAAGCCCCCTGGTGGTGACACTTTGCGTGGCGGCCCCTGCAGACCCAGCCGTGAGTGCATTCTGCATCTTCCACCTCCACTCCCTCCTGGTCACTTGTGAAATCTGAGCGCTGTGGGCCTTTGTGGTTTTAAGGATGGATGATAGCATGATCTCGGGGCCACAGAACAGAGTCAAAAGCACTGCACGACTATCACACTGTCCTCTGCTCATGATTTGGGGTCCGTGTTTGTCAGAGGCCAGGGTCTGGTGACCAACAGAACAGGACCTGATGTGTTTCCTGAAAGTGAAGGGATTAAACGATTCAGGATGAACAGATTCCAAGCCATCCTTGGGAGCAATTTTCACGGTATCTGTCATTGCAGAAGGGTTCTCTGGGGTGGACTTTAAGTGTGATTCTCTCTGAAGTTAAGGCCTGGACTCAATGACTTGCCAAGGTCCTTTTCTGGTCTATGGTTTGGGCACAGTTTTAAAAATAAACCTGTGATCCCAGACCAACGGAAAGTGGCTTGGAAGTACAGGTCTCTGAGGGGCAAGTCTGTGACACTGAAAATGACAGAATACCCTGGTGCCCAGCTCCAGCGTGACTTGCAGATTTTACACGGGGAGGCTGGCCCCAGGGTCCAGCGGGCAGGATTTTGGACACAATTCACTATGGCGAGAGGGCCAGGACCACAAACGTGGGCTTACTCGTTACTAGCCTCCTGCCCTTGGCAGTCCTGGCAGGACAGGGCTCAGACAGACCAACAAAATGTTATCTTGCTAAGATAGGTGCTATTCCAGAAGTGTCCCCATCCAGACAAAACACTGATGTCAGGGCTTCTGGCCTCTCTTTTGGTGTCCTTCTCTACCCCCAAGGCACCCCTCTCCACCACTCTCTCAGTTCTGTCTTAGAACTGTTACCTGTCATACTCCCTAGTGGGCGAGAGGAACATATTTTAGACCCCGTCCCCACACTTTTTCTCAAGTGCGGCTCAATTCATCTCCAAGCCACACTGTGAAGGCTCCCAGGTAGGGAGGCAGCCATAAATGAAGCCAGGCGGACCGCGGTCCAGGCTGATGCTGTGGGCTGCGGAAGCAAGGGGGTTCTGATGATGCTGTCAAGGTTAGGGTTTGGGGGGAAAACTTTTCCAAGCAAAGTAGTCCAAACCTCAGTTTGTCTGGCATCAAAAATATCAAGGCAAACGATGAAATGCAGATGTTAAAAATCAGCTTTCTCCCAGTGGTAGGGTGAGAACCCAGGAGAGGAGAACCCCGATTTGATTTATAAAGGAACTTCCTTCCCCTGAAATCATAACTGAACCTAATCTCCTCTATTTACACATCAGTAGAAGATAATTATGTCCCCCACCAAGCTGTTTCTCCCCTGATCCACGAGAAGAAACACTTAGAACATGTTTATTTTTCCAATGACCCTCTCCCACCACCAACTCTCATCCCCACTCCTGAGTTTGGTCGCCATTTGACTTGAGGCTATTATTAGCTTTTTCCTTTAGAGCTTGTCTGTTTTGTTGCAATAATCACTACGTAGCATACACAACAGATTCCTGGCAAAAATCATCTCATCTGTTTAGGCTAAACTACCTATTGGTCGCAGGATTCACTGCTCACTACTCTTTTCTGTCCTCTTCTAGTTTCTGGAGCTCCCCATCAGATTGGCCATTTTGCCAGTTTTCTCCTGCTAAATTATACAAATAAGTAAATAAATAAATAAACTCTGAGGCCTCCATGCCCTTGAAAAGTGATGTTACATGAGTAATAAACAGATGTTATAGGAGTGTAACTCCAAAGCCTTTATGCGTTAACCTTACAAACTGGGTAACCGGGTTTGATATAGGATTTTTGATAATAACCTTTTTGTCCATAAGTCTATAGATATTGTTTAATGGTCTTCTTCCTTCTGGAGCTGCCGATAAGAAGTCTGATATTTAGTCTAGTTCTTCTGGTTCTGTCTGTCCAGATGTGCAAAATTTCTCTTTATCTGTAAAATTCTAGAATTTCACCAGGAAACGTCTATACACATAGCTTGAAACATTCATCCACCCTGCCTAACTTGTCAACTCAGAGAACTCTCGTTCTACTTTTACTTAACAGTTGCTCTTCTCTCTGGTTCTTTTTCTCCTCCGGGTTCATGTTAAGTCTCTTGAATCTGACCTCCAAGTTTCTTATCTTTTCCCTCACGCTTTTCACCTCGAAATGCCTTTGCTCTGTGGCCTGAGAAATCTGTTTCTCTTGATCTTCTAGAATAGAGAGTCATTATGTTCTTAGCAGTGACTATTTTTTACATACATCTGGAAAATAGTTCCTTATAATGTGGAAACAACGTTTTCAGGTCCATGAAGTCTTTTATTTATCTATTTTATTTACCACACTGGTATTTTCTTGAGAGTTCACTGCATTTTGTTAAAGTCCTCTTCCATCTCTTTCTTCACCTCTACCTCGACAGGAGCTATTTCTTCTAGTTTCGAGTTTGCGCTCCTAACTTCCTGTTACCATGCCCTTGGAAGTGAGCTGCGATGGTGCCCCGCCTATGCACAGGTACGTGTCCCTCAGCACCTGCACAGGTTAGGCTACTGGTGTTGAGTCAGTAGGACAAAAGCAGATGGGGGGAGATACAGCTCCCTGCAGGCTGGTGTTGAAGGGTTAGAGGAGGTACCACAATGGTACTGGATGGCAATGCTCAACGTTTGCGAATCACAAAGTTAAGAAGTAATTCAGCCTCCCAAGTCAGTCCTCGCTGAACCTTTTGCGGTCAAAAGTATCAAACAGGAAACTCAAATCAAAACTACAATGAGGTACCACCTCACACAAGTCAGAAGGGCCATCATTCAAAAGTCTACAAACCACACATGCTGGAGAGGGTGTGGAGAAAAGGGAACCCTCCTACACTGTCGGTGGGAATGTAAGTTGGTGCAGCCACTATGGAAAACAGTAAGGAGGTTCCTCAGAAAACTAAAAATAGAACTACCATACAATCCAGCAATGCCACTGCTGGGCATATATCCAGACAAAACTCTAATTCAAAAAGAAACATGCACCCCTATGATCACAGCAGCACTATTCACAATAGCCAAGACATGGAAACAACCTAAATGTCCATCAACAGATGAATGGATAAAGAAGATGTGGTACATATACACAATGCAATACTACTCAGGCATAAAAAAGAATTAAATAAGGCCATTTGCAGCACCAGGAATGCAACCAGAGATGATCATACTAACTGAAATAAGTTAGAAAGAAATACCATATGATATCACTTACATGTGGAATCTAAAATACGACACAAATAAACCTAACTATGAAACAGAATCACGGACACAGAGAACAGACTGGTGGTTGCCAAGGGGAAGGGGGGTTGGGGGATGGATGGAGTGGGAGGTTGGGGTCAGCACATGCAAACTAGTATACACAGTATGGATAGACAACAAGGTCCTACTGTATAGCACGGGGAATCATGTTCAATATCCTACGATAAACCATAATGGAAAAGAATATTTTAAAATGTATATATATGTAAACTGAATCACTTTGTTATACAGCAGTAATTAATACAACATTGTAAACCAACTATACCTCAGCTAAAAAAAAAATTTTTTTTTAAATATCAAATAGCTCCTGCAAGACAAACAAGTGTTTACACTAAGGATTGAGGAGGGATCAGCCTGCACCACTCTGGCCTCTCAATTCACAGCAGTTCCCCTCCTCCCCCCAAAAAACCACCCAAATGCACACACAAAAAATTGAGCCCAGCACTGTCTCTCATCTCTGGATATCCTAGGCAAATTCTTGGCTTCAGACTCAACCCCTGAATCTCTGCCACTATAGCAGAAAGTAGTTTTCAAAACGGCAGGATTTCCAGTCCTACGGGCCCCGCCAGGGCACTTCCACTGCTCCATCAGGAGGTGACGTTTATTTCCATCCTCTTGAACCTGGGAGGGCCTTTGTGGCTGCACAGAAATAACCTCCCAGGCTAGGTCATAAGGATGCTCAGTCCTAAAACCCAGCCACCGTGTTGCGAAGAAGCCCAAGCCACACAGAGTGGCCATGTGTAGGTATTTGGCCAACAGCTCCAGCTAAGGTCCCAGTGGAAGGTCAGCAAAGACCTCCAGACAGGTGAGCAAGCCTTCAGAGGACACCGGCCTCAGCATCCGACCCATCACAGCCACCATCGAGCGCAGCAGAAATGAGCTGTCCCCTCTGAGCCCCGCCCAAGAGCAGATTCATGAGGAAAACGTCATTGTTAACTTTAGGCCACTAGTTTTTGGGGTGGTTTGTGATACCACATTACTAGATAACCAGAATGGTCACCGTGGTCCACCATGCTATTCCACACAAGATATCAAGGACCTGGGCTCAGACCAGCTTCTCCCTAGAATCCTGCAGCATTTATATTTTGATGCAGAATTTCCATCGTTCTCAACCAGGATTCACGTCATCTCCAGCTTTCTTGGTCTTAGGGATGGCTTTGAAAAGATTCTAGAGCCATCCACTTCTTTGGTACTAAAATGACTGTCAGTGAGAGGTAAAATGGGAGGAAACTGCATAAAATAATAATTCTATATTTTATGCAAGTATAGCAGAGGAAGACATGTAAATGTTATGTCAGTTCTTGGGTTGAGATGCAAATATTTTGAGTTGGCTCAGTGAATGACAGTAGATTTTACAAATTTTAGGGGAAACTACCTGTACATGACAAGCATGAATTCACTTAACTAGGTCAAGGAGCTTTAGAAACGTGGGGTAACAGCGTCAGCAAGCAGAGGTCCTCGCTTCTCTCTGGGCTGTTGATTCTCCAGGGAAGCCTCTTAGCCTCTCCAAGTTCCCTCATCCGTTATGCGAGGAAATTGGGCTCAGTGATATTTAAGATCCTGTGAGCTCAGCCATTCTGCGGACATTTAATGAATATTCGTATGTCGATACCAAGAACATGCTGTCCACCCAACCCCATCATTTCACATATGGAAGAACTGAAGACAGCCTGAGAGTTAGCAAGCAAGGGAGAGATTAAGAGACAGAGAGGAAGAAACAGAATCCCCACCATCGGAACAATACGCTACCATGAAACTCTGCTTGTGGGATCAACCCAGATGTTCTCAGCATATAGCTGCACCCTATGCTCCGAGGAGCAATAAAACAGGGATTCATTCATGTCCTGCCCGTGGGATCTCTGCTACCAACCTCACAAGGAGGAGCTATGCAACGATGTGGCACAGAAATGTTTGGCCACCAACACTATTCCAACTACCCAATCACAGGTCTGTGCCACCTGCTTCCCATGCTTTGCCCGCTCCCGCCCACTTCAACTGAAACAAGATGCTTCCCCGCGTGGCCCTGAGTGGCTGGCCATGACTCCTGCTTCTAAGTGACCGTGAGTGATAAAAAGCTTCCTCCTTCCTGGCAATCATTTGCATGTCTATGGGTCTCAATCCACCTCCTCAAGACAAGTCCCAGGTACATTTTAGAGCAGAAGGTGGCAGACGGGACTCCACAAGAACAGGGGGACATCTCAGGAAGTACTGAGAGAGAAGAACAGAGGAGAGACAAGGGACGATCTTTAGGTCCTGGGTGCCAGCCCAACATGTGGGCAGTAAAGCGGCCTGGAAAGTTTCCGAGATGATGAGAACAGGTGTCTCCTGGGTCCGAGCAGACCCCCTGGGGTAAGAGCTTCATGCCAGGAAGAGGAGGGCAGATCCCTTCCTGTAGGACGTGTGAAAAGCTCCTGTACTCGTCTCCTAGGGCTGCGATAACGAAGTGCTACAGGGGGGCGGCTTCCACAACAGAAGTGTATTGCCTCACAGCTCTGGAGGCCAGAAATCTGCAATCACGGGGCTGGCTGGGGGGTTCCTTCCCAGGGCCGAGAGGGAGACTCCCTTCTAGGTTGTGGCTGCCTCGGGCATTCCTCGGCTGGTAGATGATGTTCCTTCTGTGTGTGGATGTCTGTCCAAATCTTCCCTTCTTATAAGGACACACACAGCCCCACTGGATTAGGACCCACCCTAATGACCTCATCTTAACTCGATCATCTGTAAAGACTATTTCTATGTAAGGTCACCTTCCCAGGTGCTGGGGGTTAGGACTTCAACATCTTCTGGGGGGACACAATTCACCCCATAAGAGCTCCACATCCATTTCACTGGTGTTCTTTTTCTTTAGTTCATCCAGTTCACCCCTCTTTGCTACTTTCAAAGTAAAACCCAGAAGGCCAATAAAAGGGTTCAGAGCACCAATTGTGATCATGCACTTCCTGTGTGTGTGTGTGTGTGTGTGTGGTCACCACAACACCAATTTTCAGACGGCAGCTGCGTGTCCTACAGTTGAATTCAGTTCTGACACCATCTAACTGAAGGCAGCGTCCGATCCCACAGGTTAAGGGCTCAGTCTCACAAGACTGTCCCCCCTCCCTGACACACACACTTCGCCTTCTGACTGGCTATAGATTGAAGGTTCCAAAGAACCCCCTCCTTGGGTTCAACTAATTTGCTAGAGTGGCTCACAGAACTCCAAGAAACATTCTCCTTACTAGGTTACCGGTTTACCATAAAAGGATACAACTCAGGATCAGCCTCTAATCACAGGGTTGGTTTCCCTGACCACCAACCCCCATCCTCAGGTGCCATCTGAAAGTCACCTCATTAACATAACTAAAAAGCTAAAAAGACACCGTGATAGCTCTCACCACTTTGGAAATTCCAAGGGTTTTAGAAGTCCTGTGCCAGAAAGAGGACCAAGACCAAATACATATTTCTTATTATAAATCACAACGTCACACGCTGAGAGCTTCAACTATGGAAAAGGAGTCTAGGAGGGTTGCTTTATCTGGCCTGATGCTAGAGCCATGAAACGAATCCTTGCACACCTGCAGGATCCCCGCTGCAATAGTCACACCCCCGGTGGCGACCCGCTGACTCTACTCGTCCTCCCTCCTGGGCACCAAAGTGGAGGTGAGTGAGGGGCTCTGGCTGGGGCACTTCACAGCTCATCACAGCTGCCAGAGGGCAGGGCAGGTAAAGGAAGGGGATGAGATATGGCCGCTGTACACACAGCTCCTCTACTTGGCTGACCTGGGTGATTTTAGAATAGCAGACGTGGTCAGCGCTTTCCATTCTTAAGATTCCTGTGCCCACACACCGTGGGCTAATACACTGCTGAAGGCTTACTACACACATGGCGTAAGTCTTCCCCCTGTTCCTCCTTCCAAGCTCGAGCAAATGCTGGCTTCTCAAAATATATAGAAGTGAGAACCTATGGGGTCCTGAGCACAAGTAATACCAGTGGCACAAGGACAAACAGGGCAAGTGACAGCAACCTTCCAACCCACTAGCACGGACAGAATGCATCTTCCTTATGAAAAGCAGATCTGCCCCAAATCGGACATAATCGTTAGCAACATCTGATGATACCTGAAGAATAAATTTACAAGTTCCATTTGGCATGGGGCAGGATATAAACAAATAAATAACATGAACAGCCAATGCAAGTAAAGCCTGTTAGTAGACAGAGTATCCTTTTACAGAAAACATGGTCTCGCACGGGTCATTTCCTAGAAAACGCAGCTAGCTCCAAGCCATTCTGCCATTATAGAATATTCTCCAGGACAGCTGCATTGGAAAGCCTTTTTTTTTCCTCCACAAGAATATAAATCCACTCGTACCCAAAGAGCAGACACTCAATGGCAAGTATCCGTTTCCTACCTGTCTTAGTCTGTTCAGGTGACTATAACAGAACACCTTAGATAGTGTGGCTTACAGAGAACAGAAATTCATTTCTCACGGTTCTGGAGACTGGGAAGTCCACAATCAAGGTACCAGCAGATACGCAGTCTGGTGAGGACCCGCTTTCTGGTTGACAGCCCACGTTTTCTCCCTGTGTCTTCATGTGGTGGAAGGAACAAGGGAGGTTTCTGGGGTCTCTCTTATAAGGGTACTCCCATTCACAAGGGTTCCACCCTCATGACATAATCACCTCCAAATACCCTCACATTGGAGGATTAGGATTGTTAAAAAGAAACAGGCTAAAAATGGAGTCACTTGTGCTAAATCCCACATCAGCAAACCGAGACTCAACACCTAACTGCAGTTTTGGCCTCTGACAGGAAAATGACCTTTAACTAGTGACCAGCACTAGTGAGATTCTGCCTGATAGAACCCCTACCTTCCCCCAAAGGAAGGCGACCTTGCCTGAAACAATCCACTCTAGGCTAGAACCTTCCTTTGTCCATCCCCTTCTGCCTATAAAAGTCTTTCACTTTGCACACCTTCCTTGGTGCTCCTTTCTAGGTGCTAAGATGGGATTGCTGCCCGATTCATGAATCATTAGAGCAAATTAGATCTTCAAATTTACCCAGGGGAATTTTGTTTTTTTTAACAGGATTTACTGTATGAATTGTGTGTGTGGAGGGACACAAATATTCAGTCTCCAGCACCATGTGTGTAAGAGGAGAGGGGGACAATTATTCTATCTTATCTGGGCTGTGGCCAATTTCAACACTTCCTGGTTCCCCAGTGGTCACATGGGGCTGTGGATCAGTGACGGCCAGATTTCGGCTGAATTACAGACGGCCTTGAGCTCTGGCTGGAAGGAACACCGTGAGCTGGGGCATTCACCAAACGGCATGTGTCTGGCTTTTTGACAAAATATTCCTTTTCCACTCTCTAACCTGAATATTAATATTTAATCTGTCCTGAACTGTAGGTTCTCCAAATCCTCCTCAAATCATCAGCAGCTCATGAACCCAAGGGGTCTATTTAGGGTCTGATCAGTGCAGAACCTAGTAAAAGGATAAACTTTCCTTTTCAGATGGTGGCTGGATTCACATTTAATTAAGCGCCTGAGTCCCATGTGAGGTGACTTAGTATTTCAAAGTAATTCATTCCTTATCCTTTCAAATGCGGGGCTGGGGGGAGTGATGTCTAAAATACCACAATGAAGCATCCAATCCTTTGGTGGCTTAAGTCGCTCACTGCAGGCCTCCTCAGGGAGGATTTAACCAGGTCCTCGCGTAAGAACAAGCTTCCAGAGGAAGTGGCAGGAAGTGGGAAAAGAGGCCTGTTCTAGGACTCAGAAATGGCTTTGCCATTAATAAGCTGCAGAGCAATGAGGTTCAGAGAAGTGAGGCGACTTTTTTTTTTTCCAATAAAGTCTGGCAAGAGGTGGGGGAAGAGTTTTGTTGGAAAACAAGTATCATCATTATACTTCTAGGGATGTGTTATTTTCAGAATACGGATTACAGAAAGTAAATCTCAAAGTTTGGGAAGGCACTGCGATAACGCAGAAAATGCACAGAGAATGCAGTCACGGGCAGTGTCTTTGTTCATTAAAAAGCAACGAAACATACGTCCCCACTAAGTTCCCTGCAGTATGTTAAAACCTGACATTCATTTAACTTTCCCAATAACCCCTGAGGTCGGGACTATTAATAACATCATTTTATTGATGGGGAAATTGAGGTTTAGCAAGTGTGGATAATGTGCCCAAGGTCACAAAGCTTGGAGAAGCATCTTACGAATACAGTCTGAGCTCAGAGCCCACTTTCGCAACCTCTGTATCACCACAGCTTTTTAAAAAGTTTAGAGGGCTTCCCTGGTGGCGCAGTGGTTGAGAGTCCGCCTGCCGATGCAGGGGACGCGGGTTCGTGCCCCGGTCCGGGAAGATCCCACATGCCGTGGAGCGGCTGGGCCCGTGAGCCGTGGCCGCTGAGCCTGCATGTCCGGAGCCTGTGCTCTGCAACAGGAGAGGCCCCAGCAGTGAGAGGCCCGCGTAACGCAAAAAAAAAAAAAAAAGTTTAGAGATCCTGGCAATCCCTAAAGTGCCTTCCAAATAAACACTCTGATTATGGAAGACAGGGAGGCAGGGAAGGCAAAAATAAACTGCCTACCTCACAACTGCTTAGGGCTTAGCTTTCGATAGAGTTCTAAATATAGTCTTACTGCTTTTCAAAAAACAGCAGAAAACCATTGCTCATCAGGCTACCTAGAGGGAAGCAGAGGGGAAGGACATCTCCCCGCCAGGCCCAGTAGACTTCCGGTTTCATCTGCCCTAACACCTCTGGAAGCAGCCACCCAGGGACAATGCGACAACTCCCATCCCTGCAGCCAGAAATGACTGGGCTGGGGGAGGCAGTGTAGTGAAGACAGACAGCCAATTAGATGCTCCTGGGATTTTATAATAAGAGAGGACGGTCAGCTGGGGCTGGACCTGTCAGGGCCAGTGGCTTGGATGGGCTGTCTGTAAGGAAAGTTGCAGGAACAGAACTGGTGAGGGCAGAGAAAGACAGGACAGCCTGGGGGACGTGGCCCCTCGGCTCCCAGTGGCGGCACATCTCTCACTGCCGTGACACCTAGTTATCCTTCAGGGTCAGCGTCACGAGGGTGCTTCCTGCTGGGTGCTTATAATCAACTGCCCCTTCCTCAATGCAGCCTGAGGGTTTTCTGTCTCGGGTTTTGCATTTTGCAATCTAGGGCTTTGCCCCAACACAAACAAGTAGGGCCTCTTCATCCACACACCCCAGCCCAGGCATCCCACTACGCCTTCTGTTATTACGTTTCTTTAAGAGCAGCTTTCCCTTAGTGCCAGGGCCCCCCCTGGACACTTCATCACACAGGGTCACTCAACTCTTCAACATCGATGGACCACTTAACTGCTGGAGACAAAGAGACCCCCAATTTTAGACAAATTTTAATAAGCAGTCCAAGTATGTGTGGGAATTTAGAAGGCACAAAGTCAGATTGGCCGATGGTCCAATCAATGGTGTGGGAGCGACTGGATATCCATTTGGAGCTGCTCCATTCCTGGGACCACATAGAAAAATACACAGGAAGTGGATGACATCGTTCATTGGAAAAAAAAAAAAAAAGTAAGATGATGAAAAAAATCAAGACAGTGTGTAATCTTACGGCGAGAAAGGCCTTCCCAGGCAGGATTCTAAAGTCAGAAGTCATAATGTCAAAAGATTCTGTGACCAATTTCTTAAACTGCTATGGGTGAAAAGTCATAATAAATGACAAACGACAGCCTAGAAGAAAACACCTGCAATATACATAACAAAGCACCCACTGCTCCTTGCAAAGGTTTCCAGGGCATTTACAAAGCATAGGGTGAAACGTGAAGCCTCTCTCCCATCTACCTGTAGCCTCAATCTTCCCTCCAGAGGAACCCCTGAAACATACCCTTTCTATCCTTACTCTACACAGTCAGCGTTCCACACTGTGGATTCAAAATAATTGGGAAAAATTAATTCCAGAAAGTTCCAGAAAGTAAACTTGAATTGACCGCACACAGGAAACTATCTACATAGTATTTACATTGTATTTACAACTATTTACATAGCTTTTACATTGTATTCGGTATTATAATCTATAGATGATTTAAAGTAGGCGGGAGGGGACTTCCCTGGCAGTCCCTTGGTTAAGACTTCACCTTCCAGTGCAGGGGGCGTGGGTTCGAACCCTGGTCAGAGAGCTAAGATCCCACATGCCTCTTGGCCACAAAACCAAAACATAAAACAGAAGCAATATGGTAACAAAAATTCAATAAAGTCTTCTTAAAAATATATAAAGTATGTGGGAGGATGTATGTAGGTTATAAGCAAATACTATGCCATTTCATAAAGGGGACATGAGCGTCCACAGATTTTGGTATATGAGGGGTCATAGGACCCATCCCCCCCTGGAAATCAAGGGACAACTATACATCTATATGCATATATATACATGTAAGTTCACAGACACCCTTTTTCTTTTTTACATCATTGGGTTCATACTGTCTGTACTGTGTGTGATTTGATGTTTTCCACATAACACGTCTTAGAGATCTTTCTAAGTATCTACACATACGTCTACCCAACTTTATCAGCTGTGTTAGATACCACTCACTATATCAGCATTTATTTAACCCTTCTCCAACTGAGAGATATTTGTTTCCAGTGATTCTGTTATACATGTGCCCATCAACGTCCTGTACGTTCATCTTTGTGTGTATGTGTCATAACACTGTCAACTGGGAAAACGTTTACAAAACTATATACAACATTACCCTAACTTGGTTTTAAAAACAACCACACACATATGTACAGAGAAAGCAAATTAGAACAAACATACCACAAGTACGACTAGGAGATACAACCCGACAATTGGACTGAGTGACGTAGTTCGTTTAGACTCTTCTGTGGTTGTTCATTTTTCTGTGGTGAACACTGTACTTTAATCATCAGAGAAAGTAAGTTTCGGGATGAGTCAGTAAATTCTGAAAGGAGACAGAAGGTATGGCTCTCGATTCACTGACAATGATTTCAATCACTCAGACGCCTTTCCCCACTTAACCTGTGGGTTTTCAGCTGTGTTCTAGGGGGTGGATGCTACTAAAGAATGGTCTCTGGGTGAGAACAGGATTCTTGTGTATTTTTACACGTCGTGAAAGTGAAGGATAGAAGAGCTCTGATGGATGACCCAGTATTAGTGCGCCTGTTACAGGAAGTCAAAACCTGGGAAGCATGGCTGCTTTTACAAGTGGGGACGAGGAGGTTATGGTTTGGGGCCAAAGTCAGTGATTACAGCTGAGGGTCCTCGGACGACCAGAAGGGAGGTCCACGAGTTAGCCTGCAACATCTGGAGATGGCGCTACAAGCAGTCTCAGAATTGGTCTCCTAGGAACCATGTCCCTCACCCCAAAGGAAAATAAGATTATCAGGAAGCAGCTGTATTGGGTAAGACCCTGGAGTCCTTAAGGGCCATCATGCTAGTCATGTGGACATAATTAAATGAGCAACTGATCGAACAAATACACCAACCTCAAGAGTGAACAATCAGAGCTGCCTCCCAACACTGGTCCTTCACCTCCAAAGTCAACTTCCATCCTCCCACTCACGTTTCTCTAGAAATGTCTAGCCTCCCCGGCCCCTCCCGGGCTTTGCAGATGACGAAATGCACTCACATGCTGGGAGGTACTGACTGCAGCGTGTGATGATGACCAGTCGCCACTGAACTTGTGGCCAATAACGCAAGATGGCGGTCATGGCACAGTAAGACACTGTACCTAGCATCTCAAAAACAGGTTCCGGTGATGTGGCTTGTCCATGACAGCGTCTGCACAGGCCATTTTGCTGGAGTGTAACGTGGCTGGAGTCTCAGAGGTCGGGAAGCCCCGCTTTGGGGCTTCTGCAAGCAGGCTGGGCCCTGCTTGGATAAGGCAAAGAGGACCCTGGAGTCCTGAGATGCAAGGCTCACCCACCCAACATCCCTCCGTGTACCACCCTGGGGAGGGCTTCATTAGCTCTAACTCCCACCAAGCCTGCCTTACCACCCTCCAGCCGCCCCGCCATTAGCTGCCTAAATCCCCATTCAGGGATACCATGTGCTCTGGGGAGAGAACACTGCAGACCAGACCACTATCAACGCGCGCCAACTTCACCCAAATCCCTGCTCACAAGGAGCTAACCCACCTCATTCCCTTGTTTGCTGAGGCTGCGGAAACCACTGACAACCTCTGCCTCTGCTTGGACACCGCATGGTGCCAGCACCTGCCTGTCTGCTCGCCAACACGACACACAGCATTTGTTTCTAAACGCAGCCTCTCATCCTTGCTGCCCTTCACCCTGCCCCCTGACCGGCCAAGTCAAGAGGGCAGCCCTGAGAAGCCCCAAAGGGAGAGGGAAGCACGATCGGTACAGACCTGACAGAATCAGGGTAAAGGGGACCAGGAGTCAGAGTCGGGGGGATGGCATGTGCTGGGGTCACCGGGCTAAGAGGTGGGTGAGAAGCAGGGCAGAGACAGAGGACAAGTCCACCAGGAGAGAAAGGCAGGCGGCAGGATGCTCAGGCAGTTGAGTCGGGAATCAGGAGATGTGCAGGGACTGAGGGCTCCCAACAGGTGCAACAGAGCCACCTGAGAGCGGGAAACCCAGGTGATGCTCTGCTCGTCGCGGGGGATCTTCTATCCAGTGGATTCGGGGAACTGGAACAGCTGACACGAGGGACTGTAGGGTCTGGGGTAAAGCAATTCCCGGGGCGGGGGGCATCCTGCTCTTGCCCTGGGGCTTCCAGCTCCCCTGTCCCCTGCACCCCCCTTCCTCACATTCACATTTCTGTCCTCTGTAACCGCCAAACGTTTCTCACGAACGGCTCACCTCCACTTTCCCAACGTTCATTCTATCTTCCCCGTCCTGCCCTCCGGCAGCCTGTGTTTTAACTCCTCCCCCTCCCCTGGGCATATCCATTGTTTTATCTTAGGCCCTTTGATGCTTAATACACTGCCGTGAACATAGGTGGTGCCTCGAAATACCCACTGAATGAAATGACGTGCCCCACACCCAGAATGTCCTTCCCTGCGTGCTACACGTTTATTTTTCCCTTAAAAAGGACCCCAAGGGACTTCCCTAGCGGTCCAGTGGGTAAGACTCCGTGCTTCCCCTGCAGGGGGCGTGGGTTCGATCCCTGGTCGGGGAACTAAGATCCGGAATGCCAAATGACGAGAAGCCAAAAAAAAAAAAAAAGACCCCAATTTTTGTAATTATAAACGGTGACAGATGTTAACTATACTTTTAACTATATATTGTGGTGATCATTTCGCAACATATACAAATATCAAATTACATTGTACACCTGAAACCCAATATTATATGGTAATTATACCTCAATAAAAAATAAAGGAAATCACAATGGAAATTATTAAATATTTAGAACTAAATGATAATTAAAGTATAATTTATCAGTGTTGTGGGGTGGAGGCAAATATTCCTTAGAGAAATATTTAATAATTATTAAATATATAAGAAATATTCCTTAGAGAGCACTGACTACATTTATTACAAGCAAAATGCCGTTAGAAGAAAAGAGATAAATGTTTGACTTGAGGCTAGGGAAGAGAGTAATCCCAAAGGAAAAAAAAGGGAAAAAATAAAATGTTAAGGACAGAAATGAGTACAGAAGAATAGAAAACAGAATTGATCAATAAAACAAAAAATAATGGAATATGCAAGCAGCTTCCAAGACAGTTAAGCAGGAGAGATGTAGCAAATTCAAAACATTTACAGCAAAAAAAAAAAGAGGCAATATGACTACATATACTGTAGAGATTTTTAAAACTCTTTAGAATGTTAAAACAAACATCGATGTAATGAGATATTAAATCACCAAAACTGCCTGAGAAATGAACCAAAAAACCTCACCTGACCATATGCAAGCAATTAAAAAAAAACAGCAGGAGACCAAATAGCATAGACAAAATATACATACAAATGTATCATATATAAATGTATATATAAACATATATAAATGTATTCTTTATAAATATATATGTATATTAAGAAAAAAGATAATATAAGCAATAGAGGGAATTAACCAAAGCTAATATGGGTTCTTTAAAAAGACGTGAAACAGACAAGCCCCTGGGAAAACTAAACAAGAAAAACCAAGCAAAGGCACAAATGACAAATACTGTGAATGAAAAAGCTGCGTTTTTACGTCCATGCCACTCTCTCACTTCGTCCCAGCTTACCCTACCAAATGTAAAATAGATAGCCAGTGGGAAGCAGCCGCATAGCACAGGGAGGTCAGCTAGGTGCTTTGTGACCACCTAAAGGGGTGGGATAGGGAGGGTGGGAGGGAGACGCAAGAGGGAGGAGATATGGGGATATATGTATACGTATAGTTGATTCACTTTGTTATAAAGCAGAAACTAACACACCACTGTAAAGCAATTATACTCCTATAAAGATGTTAAAAAAAAAATAAGCCATGTGCCACAATGTTCATTGTAGCTCTTATTTACAATAGCCAGGACATGGAAGCAACCTAAGTGTCCATCGACAGATGAATGAATAAAGAAGATGTGACATGTATATACAATGGAATATTACTCAGCCATAAAAAGAAATGAAACTGAGTTATTTGTAGTGAGGTGAATGGACCTAGAGTCTGTCATACAGAATGAAGTAAGTCAGAAAGAGAAACACAAATACCGTAAGCTAACACATATATATGGAATCTAAAAAAAAAAAAAAATGGTTCTGAAGAACCTAGGGGCAGGACAGGAATAAAGACGCAGACATAGAGAATGGACTTGAGGACACGGGGGGGGGAAGGGTAAGCTGAGATGAAGTGAGAGAGTGGCATGGACATATATACACTACCAAACGTAAAATAGCTAGTGGGAAGCAGCCACATGGCACAGGGAGATCAGCTGGGTGCTTTGTGACCACTTAGAGGGGTGGGAGGGAGGGAGACGCAAGAGGGAGGGGATATGGGGATATATGTATACGTATAGCTGATTCACTTTGTTATAAAGCAGAAACTAACACACCACTGTAAAGCAATTATACTCCAATAAAGACGTTAAAAAAAAGTTTTTTTAAAAAATTTCCAGAAACGTAAAAACTGCACAAACTGACAAAAAAAAACTGGTGAAATAAATTTAACCAGAATTTAAAACCTATTCTGCACATGATCACCGCCCCCTAAGATAAAGCAAAGAGTTCACATGTTTCAGATCTTGCAGGCAAGCTGAACACCCAGTCAGGGAACAGGTTATTTCCATCCTATCTCCTCAAACTACTCCAAAGAACAGGGGAATCGGGGTCAATGCCTTCTACACCCTTGAAACCAGAATCCAATACAGACAGCAACAAGCAAACTGACGAGACAAAAAGCTCATTTTTATAACCACAGATTTTCAGCAGGGCATAGCCCACTCCTCCTAACAGATTACACTCCCCAACCTCCCTCTGACTTAGATGGTCCCTATTCTTGGCCAACGAAATGCAGACAAAAGCATGCGCAACCTGGTTTCTGAAAAGTTTTCCCCCACAGACTTCATCTATTTAGAAAGTAATTCCCTTCTTCTGTTTAGAACAGCGGTCCCCAACCCCAAAAGCTATCTATCAGCTTTTTAGCACCAGGGAAGACAATTTTTCCATGGATGCAGGGGAGGGGGGGTGCGGGGGACGGTTGAGGCTGCAGCCGGGGGTTGAGATAGTCACCTGGGTGGGAGAGCCGTGGGGAAGAGTGTTCTGGGGTGAAACTTCAGGTCCTCCCTACCTTCTAGCCCTCTCTGTAAGAGATAAATAAGCTTCTGCCTTTGTCGAGGCTTCAGTTTTGTTTAAATCTTGACCATCTAGGACTTTTCTGTTATATGCAACCCAAGCTGATTCCGACAGCCAGTTGAGCAGGAGAGACCCGGGAGGTGGGGAAGCTACCAGCCTTGCCCCCGTAGCTGAGAAAACCCCTGACAGGAGGGACCTGAGGACTAGAGGGCTTTGCTTCCTGTGATGCTGGCAAAGCTGTTCAGGATCTCCCCGTGTGGATGCTTGAGCCCAGAAACAAGACTGGGAGGGACCCTACAAGTGGACACAGCCAACCCTCTCATTTTACCCGTGAGCAGAGTGGAAATGACTCACAAAACTGATGCACTGGTACACTTCTGATTCCAATTCCCACGCGTGTGTGCGCTCTTTCCACTCCAAAAAGCAACTTTCTGCAATACCAGCTGCGCTTCCTACAATTCAACTCAACTCTGACACTATCTACCTGGAGATGGCGTCAGATCCCCCAGGTTCAGGGCTCAGTCCCATGAGACTGCACCACCTACCTCCCACCCCCTACTTCAGATGCCAATCACAAGTCCAGGTTGTCACCTGTGCTTCTCACTGACCTGCTACAGGTCTGAGGTTCCCAAGACCCCCTCCCTCAGGTTCGATTAATTGGTTGGGGGGGGGGCTCACAGAATTCAGAGAAACATTATACAGCTGACCCTTGAACAATGCAGGAGATTGGGTCCAGGATCCGCCCAAGACCAGAATCTGAGGGCGCTCAAGTCCCACAGTCGGCCTTCCTACCTGCAGCTCTGCGCCCAAGCCTTCAACCAACCACAGGTGCAGATCATGTAACACTGGAGCATTGAAACATGTCCACATACAAGTGGACCCACACAGTTCAAACTCATGTTGTTCAAGGGTCAGCTGTACCTACAAGACTGCTGGTTTAGAGTATATAACTCAGGAACAGCAGAGAGGAAGCGATGCACAGGGAAAGGGCCCAGAGCTTCCTCCATGACCTCTCCCAGGGCGCCATCTTCCCAGCACCTCCACGTGTTCACCACCCCAGAAGCTCTCCAAACCCCATCCTTCTGGGGCTTTGTAGAGGCTCTGTTACACTGTCACGACTAATTAAATCACCGGCCGTAGGTCATCGATTCGATCTCCAGCCCCACTCCTCTCCCTGGAGGTCAAGGGGATGGGACTGAAAGTTCTAACCCTCTGGCCAGCCCCGTGCTTGGGTGCTTTCCAAAAGTCTTCTCATTTACGTAAGCTCAGGTGTGGTTGAAAGGGATGTGTTCTAAATATCCAGACGCCTTTACTGCTCTTATCACTCGGGAAATTCCAAGAGTTTTAGGAGTTCTAAATATATATTTAGGGACAAGGACCAAATATATATTTCCTATTACAAATCAAAACTCACAAGTGTTCAAAGCCAAAGTGGGAAGTAAAACCCAGTTCTTCTGATTTCCACCCAGGTCCCAAGCTGTCTGTTAGATGCATGATTCTCAAAGATTAGAAGCTTCTAACTTCAGCCAAATGTTCATTCATTCACCAAATGCTTACTGAGCAAAAACGCTAGGGACCAGGAACTGGCCTGGGCCCCAGGAACACAAGGGTAAGTCCCGATGTCTCCAGGCTGACAGCAGGTGGAGGTGAGCCTGATGGGATTAAGGCAGGTAAATGAGGTGAGACATTCGGGAGCCCCTGGGCCCTCCCTCCACTCCTACCCATGGTTGAAGCCAGCAGAGGGACGATCTTCAGAGCCCGGGAAAGCCCCTCACATTCTTGGACCCCCTGTCCACGGACATGTGGGCTCAGAGAAAGGTAGTCTTACCCACCACAAATGAGAAGGCAAAGGATCCCGTACAGGTCAGTGAAACTGAGTAAGGCAACTGCAATTTCTAAGAAATGGAAAACGACGCTCTACTCCTTGCCTCTGGCTTAGTTTAAGGTTAGATCCCATCCACGTGTAACGCACGCAGTGAAAAGCAATTGGCTACGTATAATTTTGTCAGTATGAAAGCCTGACTCGGGCCAGGCTCCTTATCTATCAGCTCTGCATCGGGTCTTCGGCAACTCGCTTCAACCACCTAAGCCTTCATCACGTCCTTGACTTTAAAACGGAGCTGGTTGGAACATGCTCTCTTGAGCTGTCTTGACTCCAAAGCTGGATCATTTTATATTTATAGTTGATTTATCCCTTGACAAGTCCTTATATGTCTGTGACATTCCACCCTGGCAATGCTTACCAGCTTCCCTCCGAGCAGGCAAAAGTGAATCTGGTGCCTTGGATGAAGCATAAGGACAATCTGAATGCTCTTTTATGGGCAATGTTTTTCGGGCTTGGATAAAACGAACATTTCAGTGACAGACAAACTGACTCATCACAGAGTCATACGCTTACACCAACATATCACGGACAAGCTTGTCATCCTCAATCACGCAGCATCAAATGCTGTCTGGAACAAAGGAAGCAAAGGTATACGGGAGAAGATGCTATGTACTGCTTATAATAAGTGCTATCATATTTTTGGACGTGGCAGGAATTAATATTTTCGAAAGCCAATAATTAGCAGATATTGTTAAATGTTTATCATCAGACCCTTTTAGGGCCTGGGTTTGGGCAATTCTTTTTTTTTTTTTTTAACTGAAGTATAGTTGATTTACAATGTTGTGTTTAATTTCTGCTGTACGGTAAAGTGAGTCAGTTATACACATATATATTCTTTTTCATATTCCTTTCCATTATGGTTTATCACAGGATATTGAATACAGATAGTTCCCTGTGCTCTACAGTAAGACCTTGCTGTTTATTCATTCCATATGTAATAGTTTGCATCTACTAACCCCCAACTCCCGATCCATCCCTCTCCCTCACCCCCAGCAACCACAAGTCTGTACTCTATGTCTGTGACTTTGTTTCTTAATGATGAGCAAACACAGGGTTCACTGGAGCCAGACAAGGTGAAAACACAAGGGCCTAAAAACAACCGAAATCAGAAGGAAAGACTAAGTTACTTAACAAACATCAGAAGCCAGAGAGATCAGGTTCCAGGTAGCAACCAGGATTCAAACCAGAAACAGAAAATCAGATTCATGTGAACAAGACAAGCCAGGGTCAGAAACAGTACAGAGTGTCAAGCATCGTGGGCACAAGGCACAGACACAGACTGGCACGGGGTCAGGGCGGGAAGGCAGGCGATGAATGCTTTTGAAAGGACTCTGTACAGCGCATGAGACAGACTGTGAAAAGTCCACACACACAAACCTCAGGAAAAGTTCTCTGACCTGCAAACCCTAGAAACAGCTCATTCTCATGACAACAGAAAAGCTATATTTTTAATGCTCTCTGCAGCTAGACTCTGTTCTTTTATGGGCTAGAATCGGAATGGAGAATGTAGCCAACATTTGGATAAAACAACATGCATTCTGTGTTCCTTCTAGAAACATAGGATACTGCCCAGTAAGAACTGTCTCTGCCTTCATGGATCTTAGAATCTAGTAGAGATGGTGAAGCAAATCAGGATTTCAGAGGCATCTAAGTGCCCTGATATAGGTTTGAGGAACATTCCCAGAGAACTTGGTAATCAATTTCCAGAAGTAGCTTCTGACTTAAAAAAAAAAAAAAAAAAAGGGAGGGGGCGGCGGGAAGGCTTTGGTATGAATTACAGGAAAAATGTATCGGCAACAGTACTTGAAGGATATTCATGTTTCATTCCCAATCAACAAATTCAATAGAAAGTGAGAAATGAGTGCGTTGGTGTTGACAAGGTGACTGACGCAGCGCAGAGCGTTTCCATGCAGTGGTAACAAACTATTTCAAAGGCTAGAAATCGACACCAAAAAAACGCAGTACAGGAAGTCCCTGGGAAGACGGCCACTTGAAAAATGGTACTTCTACCCTTTGATTCAAAGTTACTATTAATATAACATTTAACAGAAAGATTTCTAGGCTATACTTCGCCAAAGAACATGAATAAGAGTTTCCCCATTTTCCATTCTATTCTTATTGCAGATAGCAGGGAACAAGAAGCGGGCTGATATCTGACTTTATTCAAGATCACCTTCTGCCATAAAAAAGAATGAAATCATGCCATTTGCAGGAACATGCCTGGACCTAGAGATGATCATATTAAGTAAAGTAAGTCAGACAAGGACAAATATCATAGAATATCACTTATATGTGGAATCTTTAAAAAAAGATACAAATAAACTTATTTACAAAATAGAAACAGACTCACAGACATAGAAAACAAACTTATGGTTACCAAAGAGGAAAGGGTGGGGAGACAAATTAGGAGTTTGGGATTAACATATACACGCTACTATGTATAAAACAGGTAGACAACAGACTTATAGCACAGGGAACTATACTCAATATTTTGTAATAACCTATAAGGGAAAAGAATCTGAAAAAATATATACACACACATATATATATAACTATATATATAGTATAATTGAATCACTTCGCTGTACACCTTAAACTAACACGATATTGTAAATCAACTATACTTCAGTAAAAAATAAATAAAAAAAATAACAACAACAGCATGCTGGGAAAACTGCCTTTGGAACAATGCAACTTCCACATTCTATGGACATCACCCCTCCACTCATGACTCATTGTCTAATTCACATTTTTTTTCCTAGTGTGTCCAAACAGACTTTGTAGCAAATCAGTCTGTACTGTTTCCCTAAGCATTATTTTAAAGAACTTTACGTATCCAAGGGGATAAATCAAATTGTGCCGTGGTGTGCTGAGCTAAAGCTGGATGAGAAAGATGCAGTTCAGGACGGGGGAGAGCCCAGGTAACACAGCAGGCCACTTCAACGACCACTTCGTCAACTCGGTATTACTTCGTGGGTAAACCTGAAACAACCTACAAAGACTGCGGAAGAGAATTCTCAGCTCCATGCTAGCACCATACAAGTTCTCCCCTGAAGGCGAGAAGACCCTGTGAAATTACTCTGTAGCACAAGCAACACCATGATGAATTTCACCTGCACAGCTAAAGAAACAAACCATAAAAGTGTTCCCCACTTGAAATCATCTGAAGTCTACAATCTAGCCCTTTCACTCATTCTCTCTCTGTCTCTTTTACTCATATACGTACCTCCAAGAATGGCATTAGGAGAGATGCCATGGCATTTGAAGGTGTCTCCGGTTTGTCAAGGTAACCAGAAACACTGCAAAAAAATCTTTTCATATTGTTCTAAATGTACTCTAAGGCCTTGCTCTGTTTTCCTGTCCTCTGGGATGGATAATTCAGGGTTTAGTCAAGGTCACATGCTACCTATACTGGCTACAGCTGTGGTTCTCAAAGTATGGTCCCAGCCCTGAAGCATTAGCAGTACCTGGAAACTTGCTGGATGCATTTTATTGAGTTCCACTCTAGACCTCCTGAATCAGAAACTCTGGAGGTGGAGACCAGTTTTAACAAGCGCTCCAGGCGATTCTGAGGCCCACGTTAGTTGGTGTGCCAATGAACCAGGAACCAATCAGTGTTCTCAACCTCGGCAGTATATCTGAGTCACTTGGGGAGATTTAAAAATCCCAGTGGCCAGGCTGCACCACATACCAATGACATCTCAGGCCCTTGGGGGTGGGATGTGGGCATCGGTATCTGCAGGTCCGCATATGATTTCCCACGTTCAGCTAAAGGTGAGCATCGCGATACCCCAAAGACCTCGAGGAGTTACTTTTATTTCCCTGGAGCGGTTACACTGTTTCAAACTTCTTTCCTTTGTTCGCACTACAATCAGACGTTCCTCGGTATCGATGGGGGATTGGTTCCAGGACCCCCGTGTGTACCAAAATCCACGGAGGCTCAAGTCCCTTATATAAAATGGCCTATTACAGTCAGCCCTTTGCATCTGTAGATCAAAAGGCGACTGGTTGAACTGGCGGAGGCAGAACAGAGGATACGGAGGGCCAGCTCTAGTCCGCATCCCTGGGGTGTTCTCTCTCCAAGGTGTTCACGTGGCTGTATGCGCTTGTAAAATGCGCAAAGGAAAATTTGCAACTTTTTTTTTCAAGAAGCCCCCACCCCAAATCATGTAAGCGTCATAGATAAAGTAGCTCTACCTCAACTGTCTCCATGTGAAAAATGAAAAAATTGCAGCTCAGAAAGGGTAATTAGCATGCCCGAGATCACATGAGCTTGGAAGTGGCAGTGAAAACAGAGCCCAAGGTGTCCCTGCAAAGACCACGTTTTGAAGTGGTCACTGGCAATCCCATTCCCTGGTTCTGGGCCCTCACTCCCAAGGTGAATTGCCTCCCAGCTGTGCTTTCTTTCCTACCCTCAAGCCAGACTGCTGCTGCCTCAGGGCGCGCCTTTGTGCAAACTGGAGAGGGCAGCCCTTCCTCAAGGAAAACTAGCAAAGGCTACTCTGTATCTGCAGTGTGAAGAATTCTGCCTGGAGGACCTTGGGGACTCAGCTGAACACGCAGCTGCGGGACAGCACCCAGCACCCACACACTTGGAGGGGACCACGCCAGGGTCGGAGTCCTACTCGGGGGATGCTCGGGGTCCGGCCAGGTCTGGGCACCGCCGAGCACCAAGGTGATCCCCTTACCCGAGGCCTCTTGGGCAGGTGACACCAGTTGCCTTCACGGTGGCCCTGAAGGGTCTCTAATCTTCTCCCCAGGGGAACAGCACCTCTTTTCTACCTCCTCGACCCAGATGAGGCACCCAGTACCACCTGTCATCTCACCTTGCTGTGCTCTCCCAGGCCAGACACTGCTTGTTCCTATCCTCATGGAAGGGGGAGAGGGGGCCTCGGACACAAGTTGGTACCCCAAGAAACGGGGCGGAGGGTCAAAGAAAGCAACTAAAGGGCTGTTGAGATGAAAGCGTGGCCAACTAGTGACCAACAAAAGTGCCTTCTTTGACCCTGGCTCCCTAGGTCAGCATCAAGAGATCCAGAAGGTCATTGGTACACTGGCTGTGTACCTCACTTGCCATTCCTTTGAAATCTAAGATGAAGATAAAAACCAAGACATGGCAGAGCCATTCTGACAGAGCTAAGGACACAGTCCGAAGATGTTTTGGCCACAACACACTGCCTGCCCAGTATAACCACATGCACACTACTGGGCTGCAGAAGTGAGGGCCATGTGTACCAGCTTGCAGAAAACAAAGAGGTAGGTTAGTACAATGGATCCATTTCCAAAGACTGGGATATAGAATAAAATATGTTTACTATTACTAAACTTCCCGATGACAGGAAACTCTCAATACTGAAAACCTAAATCACAAAAGAATGATAAAGAAATCTAGTTTTAGTGCATACATCCACAGCTCGTGACAAGAAGGAAAAATGTATGCTGGCCTTTCACTCAAGAACAATGAACACTGGGGAGATATACTGGGAAGTGGAGTTGGGTATATCTGCAATTTTTACAATTGAGAAAAATCAGTGTTTGAGGGTGAATGCTGGTTATTTCCTGCCCTTTTTAAGTTAGCCTTGACCTGGAACACAGAACAAAACTAACTTATTATTTACCTGTAAGTGTGAGTGCTTGACCTCTGTTTTCTTTTGGGGTTAACCCCTTAACTGTATTTGGAAATCACGATGACCTGTGTGAAGATGACCTATAATTTGGAAACAGAAGAGGAGCCAGGAGGAAAGTTAAAAATACTATCCTCTCAATTTCAAGTACTGAGTTCTTCCTTCTTGAACAAAAAAACACTTTAAGCCTAGGGTCACTGATAAAATACCTCTACTAAATCTTTGCAGGTTTCCGTTCATCGGGTTTGAAAAACTCTAAAATGGAATAGAATCCAGCCCAGAATCTACAAATAATTCCAAGCAAGTTGAGACATGGAATTAGAAGAAGTGTCTAGGACCAAATTTCATCAGTGTAAGTAAAAGTACGTAGTCAACCACTGCCCTTCATTTTGTTAAGAACGAATGTGGTTTGTACTAACTCAAGGAGAGAAAACTGTTTTCCATAAAGCTCACAGGACACGGTAAAGAAGGATTCAAAGGGTGATGATGAGGAAACCAGATCTGGCTCAAAGATGCAGGAACATGCAAGGAGCACATGCTGCAAAGACGCACGACAACTGTCATCAATTTCCAGATAGGAAGATCCCGCTTTTACAAAGGTGAGCCCCTGGCAAGAAATAGATACACTGGGACCAGACCATGATGCCTGGCGAAGTGTTAACTGACATGCCAACTTTTCAACCACTGAATAAACAGCCTAGCAGGGGATCTTTTGGCTGCTGCACTAGTATAATTCTCATAGAACACAATCAAAGAAGGTTTGGTAGAGATGAAATCAGCAACCTGGTACATATAATAAAACCAGTTAGAACAGATAAACAATAATGTTCTACTGTACAGCACAGGGGACTATATTCAATCTCCTGTAATGGAAAAGAATCTGAAAAAGAATGTATGTATATGTATAACTGAATCACGTTGCTGTACACCTGAAACTAACACACTGTAAAAAATAAAAAATTAAGATAAAAAAAATTGGAGTTGGGAAGGAGGTGACTACATTTCCCATTCCCTCCTGGGCCCAAACCATAAACTCAGAAGGAATTTTCCCAGTGAGGCTACCTCACCCCAAATATAGGACTAATTCACGTTACAATAAGGAGAGCTTGAGTACTATTAAAGTTGGAGACCAGTGATTTCCAGCACAGGAAGGACACAATAGTCAACCGCTGATATATTGAAAAGAAAGCTGGCCACTTGGAAAATACAGGAAATTGCTGAAAGAAAAAACAACATCTGAAATATTCAAAACTTTCCCTTTTAGATGTATTTTCTTTCAGACTTCTGATGCACATACACAGGTATTTTTAAGAGGACTGTGAACATACAAACATCAGTGTGTATCCTACTTTTGTGCTCACTTAATATTTTCCAGGGAAACACATCTTTCCAGGTCTTGAGAAATTCTGTAAACACATCACTTTTAAAAAGTGATACCTCTAGGAATTACTCTTAAATAAGGTATACAAAAGGATCCTTTTTTTTTGGCTGTGTTGGGTCTTCTTTGCTGCGGGAGGGCTTTCTCTAGTTGCAGGGAGCGGGGGCTACTCTTCGTTGCGGTGCGTGGGCTTCTCATTGCGGTGGCCTCTCTTGTTGCGGTGCATGGGCTCTAGGTGCATGGGCTTCAGTAGTTCCGGCACGTGGGCTCAGTAATTGTGGCAGGCAGGCTCAGCAGTTGTGGCATGCAGGCTCAGTAGTTGTGGCTCACGGGCTCAGTAGTTGTGGCACACGGGCTTAACTGCTCCGCGATGTGGAATCTTCCCGGACCAGGGCTCGAACGCATGTCCCCTGCAATAGCAGGTGGAGTCTTAACCCCTGCACCACCAGGGAAGTCCCAAGGATCCATCTGCTTTTTACAAGATGTTATTTAAATATTTATTATGATGAGGAAATGAACAATAAAGAAATAATTCACGGGTTTCCCTATTACAAAAGAAAGATGGAAAGGGAGGAAAACTGACGAAGGGGAGTCAAAAGCAGACAGCCGTGAGGCGATGGAGAAGTGGAAAAATCTGTGAGTGGGAGAAGGATGCTGGGAAACTGCAAGGAGGGATTCTGGATGTGGCAAATTCATCATCTTCAAATACAAGATTATACATCTGATTACTCACACCAGCCATCAACAGGGCAGGGCCCACAGAGCACAATTCTATAAAGCACCTCTCTGCCCCTCACCTCTACAGGTGCCCTCAATATATAAGTGATTTATCCATGTACCACTCATCCTACCAATGCCAGCATCCCACACATCTCCTCGTATTACCCAATCACTGTCAGCCTTGCCAAAGTCACTTACATCCATCAGCTCTGCCATCTGCCCACATCTATAGGACTAGTGACCTGATTAAAAAACGAGAGTGATTAGCCTCTCAGTCTGACCCGTGTTCTGACTCTTCTTAGGCTAGCTCCTAGTGACCACTGCTTCCTTTTCTAAATCTCTACAAGTCAACACAGTCATCATTCATCCTAGCACCTTGCTTGGGATTTGAGTCAGACACACCCATCAACTCTACTTAAAAATCAACCCTCTTTCCTTAAAGAAAACAAAACAAAACACCCTAGCATGACTTTGTTCAGCTCTGTTCTGCAAGCATTTCTGTCCTGATCCACAAGTTCTTAAAAGATACGGCCATTCCCACTTCTGGTTATACACTCAAGAGAACGGAAACCAGGATCTCGAAGAGATATTTGTACACCCCTGTTCATAGCAGCATTATTCACAATAGCCAAGTGGTGGAAGCAACCCAAGTGTCCATCCATAGATCAAGAGACAGACAAAATGTGGTCTATACATAAAATATTATCCAGCCTTAAAAAGGAAATCCTGTCACATGCTACAACATGGATGAACTTTGAGGGCATCATGGTAAGTGAAACGCTAGGCCCGACACCAAAAGGCAAATACTGTATGACTGCATGTATATGAGGTAACTAAAGTAGTTAAGTTCATAGAGACAGAAAGTGAAACGGTGGTTATCAAGGGTTGGGGGAGAGGAAAATGGGAGGTGTTGAGTGGGAACAGAGTTTCACTTCTGGAAAATGAAAAAAAAAAAATCTGCAGATCGCTTGCAAAATAAAATATACTAAACATTATTGAACTATATGCTTAAAGATGGTTAATATGGTAAATTCTATGTTATGTGGGGTTATTTACAATTAAAAATTTTTTTCAATTATTTTTAAAATAAATTTACCAGTCATTGTTTGGCAACTGGACCAGGCCAGGTGGCAATGATAGAAAAAGGAGGTGATGTTCTCTTATAATATCTGAGGCTTTAAATAATCACTAAAGCTCATTTTACCCTTTGAAATCAGAAGATCACTCTTCTCAGTGGATGGGAGACAAAAAGTAATTGAGAAGTCTAGTTTTCTCCTTTTTTTTTTTTTTTTGCAATACGCGGGCCTCTCACTGTTGTGGCCTCTCCCGTTGAGGAGCACAGGCTCCGGACGCGCAGGCTCAGCGGCAGCCATGGCTCACGGGTCCAGCCGCTCCGCGGCATGTGGGATCTTCCCGGACCAGGGCACGAACCCGTGTCCCCTGCATTGGCTGGCGGACTCTCAACCACTGCGCCACCAGGGTTTTATTCACCAACTTATATCATCAAGCCCAAGGAGTTGGCTTATGTTTTCTACACTTTATTATGAAGCCCAGAAACTGATATTTCTTGTTCCTCATCATGTTTGAATGTGACCGAAAATATCCTACACACACACAAACGCACACACACACACCTTTCTTTTCTTGTTCTTAAGGGTTTTGGTAAGCCTCTACCAAAAGGTTTTTTTTTTCCCTCCAGTTTTATTGAGCTATAATTGACATACAGCACTGTACAAGTTTAAGGTGCAGAGCATAATGATTTGACTTACATACATCATGAAGTGATTACAATAAGTTTAGTGAACATATTATCTCAGATACAAAATAAAAGAAAAAAAATTTTCCCCTCTGATGAGAACTCTTAGGGTTTAACGCTCTGAACAACTTTCACATGAAACAGGCAGCTGGGGCTTCCCTGGTGGTGCAGTGGTTAAGAATCTGCCTGCCAATGCAGGGGACACGGATTCGAGCCCTGGTCCGGGAAGATCCCACATGCCGCGGAGCAACTAAGCCTGTGTGCCGCAACTACTGAGCCTGTGCTCTAGAGCCCACGAGCCACAACTACTGAGCCGCGTGCTGCAACTACTGAGCCCACGTGCCACAGCTACTGAAGCCCGCGCACCTAGAGCCCGCGCTCCCAACAAGGGAAGCCACTGCATTGAGAAGCCCGCGCACCGCAACGAAGAGTAGCCCCCACTCACCGCAACTAGAGAAAGCCCGCACGCAGCAACAAAGACCCAACGCAGCTCCCCCTCCAAAAAATAATAATAATAAAATAAAATTGTATTAAAACAGACAGCTGGGGGCTTTCCTGGTGGCGCAGTGGTTGAGAGTCCTCCTGCCGATGCAGGGGACACGGCTTTGTGCCCCGGTCCGGGAAGATCCCACATGCCGCGGAGCGGCTGGGCCCGTGAGCCATGGCCGCTGAGCCTGCGCGTCCGGAGCCTGTGCTCCGCAACGGAAGAGGCCACAACAATGAGAGGCCCGCGTACCGCAAAAAAAAAAAAACAGACAGCTGTGTTATCTTTATCTTGTTGGACATTGCATCCCTAGTATGTATTCATCTTATAACTGGAAGTTTGTGTCTTTTGACCACCTTCGTTTAATTCCCCCTACCCGACTCCTGCCTCTGGTAACCACAAATCCGATCTCTTTTTCTATGAGTTTGTTTGATTCTGGAGTTAAATGACCTACAACACTTCGTTAATTCCTGGTGCACAATATGGCAATTCGGTATTTCTATACATTACAAAATGATCACCACTCATTTCAGCTTTTCCAATTTTTTCATACTGATTGGCACCATTTGGTGGTTTACAGGTTAGCTGAAAACCTTTCCCCTGGTTTGATAAGTCCTTTCTAAATTAAACTTGTCAAAAGACTAGAGCCTGAAGCCACAAGGGTTTCTATGGGATGTTCTCTTTTCTCTGGATCACACTGAACCAATCCCTCTCTCACACACACGCACAAGATTATCTAGGATGAAGAAAAATGCATTTAATTTTTCAGACCTTTCCAACCCTCCTGGCAAGCCTGGCTTTCAGGCGCCTTAGTAATCAAAACCTTGAAATAATTAGAAGCAATTAAACCTTCAACGATTAGAATAAACTATATTTATAAAACCTAATACACTAAATATTATGGTAGGCAAAAACAAAATTATATATCATGCATTTATATGATTATTAAAAAAAGGACACTATAGCATTATAAAAGAAACAAGCAAACAAGAATGTATTTGACGTTTTCCCAAATTGTCTATTTCCCACTGATTTCACCTGGTTCTCCAACACCCAAATGTTATACCTCTTCTGAGGAAATCATTTTTACTAGAAAACAAATTCCATGAGGGAAAGGACTGTATTGTATCCTCAACGCCAACCCAGCGATGGAGACAGCAGACATTCTACTAGTTGGATGAATAAGTGAAATTCACAATCTGGTGCAGAATTTTAGCTTCACACAACTAGCTGTCCAATGCTGCAGAATTTCACAGCAGCTCTATTCCTCATGCAGAGAATGTGAACGTAATCTCTACATTTGGTATGGTTTGTAGGAGCATACTGTCAACTAGACATTTGCAAAAACAGGTGAGGAAGAGATCAAGGTAAGGAAGTGAGTAGCTGAGAGGCAGGAACAAGAAAAGCGAGCAGTGGGGAGGGGACGGAACTGCCCCCGGCATTTAGTAAGTGCTTCCAATTTTAAAAAGGAGGTGGGGAGGATGAGAATTCAAAGAGGATGAAACAGGACCGGATGATGATTCAAAGGCCCAGGAGGCCACTGAGAAAGTATGACTTATGTACATCTCAGCCCAGATGGAATCTGAACTGTGACACTTCTTTCTTAATGCAGGCACCCGGAACATGTGCCCAATGTCCCAGAAACTCAAGATACGTATTAGACCCTTATCCTAAAGTAACTCCTGACAGCCTGCCCCTTAAGGACACATATTCCCTTTCTTCCACCAGCTTCAATCACAGTTCTTGAACAACCTCGTAGCTTTTGTCCTTATAAGTCCCTGATTCTTTCTCTTCCCCGGAACACTCTCTTTTTTATCCAAATCTGTGTCCCCTGAATTGCAATTCTTAAGACCCCAGATAAAGTTCTTTGTTCTCCGCAGCCGTGATACTGATTACTGTTTGACTTTACTTATTAAAATTTGTCCTTATCGCTTTACCTTAGCGAAATTAAGGAATAAATGACAGCAGGAAGTGAACAGGCAGCCCAGGCTCTGACCACTGGGCTTGGTCACCGACTGACTGTGACCTCAAGATGCTTTCCTGAATCTCACAAGATTTGCTGAAGCATGAAGTAAGACATGGCATGAATGTAGGCCATGTCTGGAATATCAGAAGTGCTGAACAAGTAGTGCCTAAAAAAGCAAACAGAAATAAACCTCTGGAAGGACTCATTAAAACTGGACAAGGGGACAGAAAACCAAAGCCAGGGGAATGTGACACACTGAAAGAAAAATAACTGCAAAGTCAGAAGGTGTGTCCCCAAACGAAATCAACTTTACCCTCACACTTCTTTTCTCCGATACATGGGATAATGTCCCTTTAAACAACCTGGCCAAACCTCTTTTCTAAAGCAGGCGGTTGCTAAGTGTTGCCAAGGGATACAGGCTAAGCTTGTGTGTAAATTAATCATTGTGTGTAAATTAAGCAAAACACCAGATGAGAGCTGTCTGGAATAGGTCCCTATCCAAAGGAAAAAAAATATAACAAATTTCATAGATTTTTTTTGTTTAGCTGCTGGAATAAAGAATTTACAGGACACCTAATTTGATTCCTCCGTTATACAGGCAAAGTCTTAAGCAAGTCTTAAGCCTCCAGAGGCAAAGTGACTTGCCCAAGGTCCCAAGGCAATCAGGGATGAGACTGGACCTAGAAGGTAATCTAACCACACCCTGTCAATTTCTCATAGTAACAGTATAAAGGAAAATGTAACATCGACCCAGGAAATATCCCCCAATAAGGACAAGAAATCTGAGTTACAAGACATTAAGTTCAAAACAATCTGAAACGTAAAGATTTAAGAATCTGAGAAATCAATCTTCGCCCACCGCCTAAATGAATCAAGAGAGACAGAGATGAGAGTCTGTGCCCAGAGCAGCAAGCGAATTAGGGAAAGGGAAAGCATCTCTCATCCCTAGCACCAGTCAGCATATAAGATATCTTCCTGACAGAGCATCTCAAGACAGAAAATAAGTTCCTTGGCCAAAGAGAATTTAGCAATCAGAGCAAAAAGACTCATCACTCTTTTAGGCAAAGAAGGAAAGCATTCAAATAAATACTTAAGAAAAGACTTCTATCTCCTTGAAATCCCAAACCCCCAGAGCTCACACAACCAGTACTTCTTTGCTGCCACGTAGTGGTAGGAGGCCTAAACTGCAGGGCAGGTTCCTAATTGAAGGCTGGCATATTTGACTTTATTCATTTATTCTAATATTTATTGAGTGCCAACTATGTTACAGGCACACTTTTAGACACCAAGATAGTCAGTGAGCAAACAGACCAAAATCTCTGCCTCTGAGGATCTTACATTATAGTGGGGGGAGAAAGAAAATAAACATAATATCTATATATGTATAGTAAGTAGGTAAGTGCTAAGGGGGAAGGATCGTGAATGCTAAGGCACTGGGATTGCGATTTTAGGGATGTGGTCAAGAGAGGCCCTATCAAGAAAGTGACATTTGGGCAGAGACTCAGTAAAGGTAGGGAAATGCCTTAATTAAGGTGAAAATACATTTGGTATGATTATTACATGAAAAGGCCAGTTTGATCAAAGGTGAGTGTGAGCTAATCAAATGATCACCATCAACAATTAGAGCTTATGGGCTTCCCTGGTGGTGCGGTGGTTAGGAATCCGCCTGCCAATGCAGGGGACACGGGTTCGATCCCTGGTCCGGGAAGATCCCATATGTCGCGGAGCAACTAAGCCCGTGCACCACAACTACTGAGCCTGCGCTCTAGAGCCCACGAACCACAACTACTGAGCCCGTGTGCCACAACTACTGAAGCCCGTGTGGCTAGAGCCCGTGCTCTGCAACAAGAGAAGCCACCGCAATGAGCAGCCCTTGCACCGCAACTAAGAGTAGCCCCTGCTTGCCGCAACTAGGGAAAGCCCGTGCGCAGCAATGAAGACCCAACACAGCCAAAAATAAATAAATAAAATAAATTTATAAAGATAAAACAAAACAAAAGAAAAACAATTAGAGCTTATAATAAAACCGAGGCACTATGCTTGAGGCTTAAAATCCAGGTTTGGGACAGGTGACCCAGAGGGGGTCCCAGACACATATATACATGGGGAAAAATAACTGTGCAATGTAGCTTGTGCTAAGGGTCAAAAAAGTGAAACAGACAATAAATGCTATAGAAAGTCAAAACTAGGAGGGCTGCTGGAAGGCTGGGAGCATCAGAGAGGATTTCAGGAGTGATTTGGGGTGTACTGTGGGTTTTAGAGGATAAAGTTTAGATACGCAGAGGAAAAGAAAGTTGGTCAATCAAGAACAGTGAGAGGAAACACACTCAGATGGAAACAGGAATGAGGGACCAGCCTGATTAGCTGAGCAGGGTGACAGGTTAGGATGCACAGGTAGTGTGGGCCCCAAGAACCAACAGTTTTCATGTGAGTTCTGCCTTCCAAAGAGCATTTGATACCTGCCTTATACAAAGTGTTCCAGAAAACAGAAATAAAGTTGCCCAACTTATTTAATGAGACTAAACTTTGAGAACTGAATTCCTAAGCCACACGAGAACTATAAGAAAACAGAGTTCCTGCCAATTTCCTTATGAATGTGATCCAAAAATCCAAAATAAAATACTGGCTAAGCAAGTCCAACTGTGTATTTTAAAAATACATAATTAAGTAGTGTTTATCTCAGTAAGTCCAGGATGATTCAACATAAAAATTGTTTATTGATTTCATGTACATTTATGTATAGTCAAGGAGAAAACTCAGGATTATCTCAATAGATGCAGAAAGAGCATTTAATACAATTCAACTTCTATTTGTGATTTAAAACAAACAAATAAATAAAAATACCTCATTGCAAATGAGGATAAGAAGGAAGCTGATAAACTTGATAGAGTACCTATACATGAAACAAAAACCTAGAACAAAATGATAAACCAGAAACCTGTATGATACTATCAGCACTATTTAACATGGTCTGGAATTTCTGAAACACTTAGGAAAAGAAAAAATAAGTATAAAAAAATTTTTTTAAGCTATCATTATTTGTAGATAATATGATGCTCTATTACGTTAAACTGTTTGAAATTACAGTTTTTATAGGCAAAAATGGTCAGACATCAGCAATGTCATATGGTTCGATGTAAGTTTAGCAGCTTGGCTCAAAGTAAGGTTAGTAGGTAACCGACTATGAGAGTTAATAAGAGACTTCATCAAGGTTGCCGATATAGGATAACTTGCCTCCCCAATCAATCTCATTACAGCAGCAAAATCCAACTATAAAATATAGGATAATAATATATCAATCACAAGAGCATTATGAACCATGAAATATAAAGAAATCAACCAATACATTCTCTACAGTGAGAAATATTAAACTCTAATAAATACAGATTATGATGTGATTAAAAGAAAAACAGTAATTAGAAGCTCTAGCCTGTATGTTCACATTGCATCGTGCATCGATCTGAAAAGCGGTGCTATATACAGAACAAAATGAGATCTAGAGTACAATTCATGTAAATTAAAACACCCAAAATTACAGTACATATTTTATAAGAACGCACACAGACGAATGACAATACTTTCAAACTGTTTTTATGGGGAAAGAGAAAATAAAAAGATTAAAAAGACAACAGGCTTACACAGACAGACCAGAGGATGTGCGCCACGATCTGAGAAGCTAACTTAACCCTCTGTGCTGAAGGTCCAATAAAGAAAAGCAATCCAGTTTGAATCACGTGGTATATAAGGAGGACTACTAAACAAGTTTCAAGGTAGTGACTGGGTGTCGAGAGCTGGGGAGAAGAGAATGTTCTCAAGATGACACTTAGGAAGGCTCACCTGACATTGGTGGCTACAGTGGGTTGAGGCTGGGAGAGGACAGTTGTAGGAACACCGGTGATAAATCTATTCCCATGGCAGGGGCCCTTGAGTCCTCTTTGGAAGAAATGGAAAAATTAAAGGATCAACTTGGAGGGACCGTATCAAGAAAGAATCAAGAGAATCTTGGAACTGAACGGGGATTGTGGGTGTGGAAAAGACAAGGATGACTCCAAGCTTTCCCGTCTTGGTGTCTGGCACCCAGGACGGAAACAGAAAACTCTGGAGATGGAGCCAGGAGGATAAGCTGGATTTTAGAAATAGAAAATTCAGCACAATGTGCTGCTGTAGCCAAAATGGCCAATAAAACGTAAGGGCACTGGGAAATTTAAATGAAGTGACCTCCTTAGGTGAAGTCACGGTCCAATGACACTGGTAACAAGGCTGGCTCTGGCTCTGTACCCAAAAAACAGGCAAAAGACACAAAGAGGAAGAAGACCAGAGAAGAGGAAATCAAGTGATTAAGTCAAATGGCTGAGATGGCTTCCTTACCAGACTCCTTCAAAGAGCTGGAAGAGAAACAATCTAAGAGGGATTGTAAATGAATTATAAAGAAGCAGATTTGTCAAAAATAAGAGAGATCTGTTGAAGCAGAAAAGCGTTTATCAATAATATACTTTAGGACTTCCCTGGTGACGCAGTGGTTAAGAATCCGCCTGCCAGGACAGGAATAAAGACGCAGACATAGAGAATGGACTTGAGGACATGCGGAGGGGGAAGGGTAAGCTGGGACAAAGTGAGAGAGCGGCATGGACATATATCCACTACCAAACGTAAAATAGATAGCCAGTGAGAAGCAGCCGCATAGCACAGGGAGATCAGCTCAGTGCTTTGTGACCACCTAGAGGGGTGGGATAGGGAGGGTGGGAGGGAGGGAGACGCAAGAGAGAGAAGATATGGGGATGTATGTATACGTATAGCTGATTCACTCTGTTATAAAGCAGAAACTAACACACCGTTGTAAAGCAATTATACTCCAATAAAGATGTTAAAAAAGAAGAGTCCGCCTGCCAATGCAGGGGACACAGGTTCGAGCCCTGGTCCAGGAAGATCCCACATGTGGTGGAGCAACTAAGCCCGTGCACCACAACTACTGAGCCTGCGTTCTAGAGCCTGCGAGCCACAACTACTGAAGCCCACGTGCCACAATTACTGAAGCCTGCGTGCCACAACTACTGAAGCCCGCGTGCCTAGAGCTGGCCTGTGCTCCGCAACGAGAAGCCACCGCAATGAGAAGCCCGTGCACCACAGCGAGGAGTAGCCCCTGCTCGCCGCAACTAGAGAAAGCCCGCGTGCAGCAATGAAGACCCAATGCAGCCAAAAATAAATAAATAAATAATTTTTAAAAAATAATAATATACTTTAGAACGAACACAAAGAATGACGCTAAAGAACAGTGCATGCAGCACAGATGCATTACTCCCACTGGCACTGGCTGCAGATAGAAAATCTAGAAACCTAACACTCCCAAAGCCACATAATCAATATTTATTGAGTGCCTTCTACATATCACGCCCTGTGATAGACACTGAGGATGCAATGATGGGCTCAAACAGATATGGTCCCTGTGATGGTTAATTTTATGTGGCTACCTGGCTTGGCTACAGCACCAAGTTTTGGGTCAAACATCAGTCTAGATGTTGCTGTGAAGGTATTTTTTAGATTTGAATAACATTTAAATCAGTAGACTTGAAGCAGAGCAGATTACCCTCTAAGTCCATTTGGGCAGCTGTAACAGAACAGCATGAACTAGGTGGTTTATAAACAACAGAAATTTATCTCTCAGAGTTCTGGAAGCTGGGAAGTCCAAGATCAAGGTGTTGGTACAGTCCATGTCTGGTGAGGGCCCACTTCCTGGTTCAGCTGTCTTTTCACTGTGTCCTCACATGGCAGAAGGGGAGAAGGATCTCTCTGGGGTCTCTTTTTATAAAAGGGCACTCATCCTATTCATGAGGGCTCCACCCTCATGACCTAATCACCTCCCAAAGGCCCCAATTTCAAAGACCACCACATTGGAAAATAGGTTTCAACAAAAGAACTTTGGAAGGACACAAACATCCAGTTCCCAGCACCCTCCACAGTGTGAGTGGACCACCTCCTATCAGTTGAGGGCCCTTACAGAAAACACTGAGGACCTCTGAGAAAGAATGAATTCTGCCCCCAGACCGTCTTCAGACTCCAGATGGCAACATCAACTTTTCCCTGGTTCTCCAGCCTACTCGCCTGCCCCACAGATTTCAGACTTACCAGATCCCATAATCACGTGAGCCAATTCCTTAAAATAAATCTCTCTCTTGTCTACATATATACATCCTATTGGTTTTGTTTCTCTGGAGAACTCCGGTGAACACAGTTCCTTGTGTCATTAAAAAAATAGTAATCAAAAGACTCTATAAGTGAACATATATTTTAAAACTAAGATTAGCCTGCAAAAGGGAAAGAAATCTGATTCTATAGGAACATGAAATAAGAGAATCTGACCTCAACTGGGGTCAAGTGCTCTGGGAAATCTTCACCAAAAGAGATACTTCAGCCAAGATTCTGGAAGAAGAGGAGATACGCAGGCAACAGCAGTCAGGGTGGCAGAGAGTGACTCAGGCAGAAGACAGAGCAGTTCAGAAGCAAAAGGAAGCAGGTAGGAAAGGAGGTCAGGTAGGTACATCAAGGCCAGATCGTGAAGAACCTTACATGGGGTTCATTATCCTCAGAGCAATGGGAAAGCACTGAGAGGAATCAGTTTGGGGATAACATCAGATCTGCCTTGTGAAGACTCAATAAGTCTGCGTATGAAACAGAATAGAAGAGGGCCAGAATTGGAAGGAAAAGGTGATGCTATGGTCTGAATGTCTGTGTCCCCCTAAAATTCATATGTTGAAATCCTAACTCTCAAAGATGATGATATTAGGAGGTGGAGCCTTCATGCATGACATAAATGTTCTTATAAAAGAAGCTCCAGAGAGACCCCCTAGCTCCTTCCACTACGTGAGGACACAGAGAGAAAGTGCCAGCTCTGAACCAGGAAGAGGGTTCCCACCAGAACCAGGCCATGCTGCTACCCTGATCTTGGACTTCCAGCCTCCATAACTATGAGAAATAAATTTCTAGGGTTTATAAGATCTCCAGTCTATGGTATTTTGTTACAGTAGTCAGAACACACTAAGACAGGTGGGGGTCAGTGTTTCTAACTCATCCAACCGGATGGGTGTTGACCGCAGACACAACAGTAAGGAAGCCTGAATTAGGCCTTGGAAATGTTGAGTTTAAGGCACATTTGAACATCTAACTGGAGGCCCCCATGACTTCTTTTCTGGATATTAGCCTCCTAAGAGGTTTCCCTGCTTCCACTCTTGCCTCTCGACTACGTACTGTGCACACAGCAGGAAGAGTAATCTTTTTAAAATGTCAGTAAAACCATATTACTTTTTCACAGAAAATTTCAAACTCTTTTCCATGGTGTATTAAGGACCTGGGGCTCTACCAAAGGCAGCTCCAAGAGGGCTTATGAGCATTCATTCACCTGCACAGAGTGGTCACTGAAGCCAAGGGCATGAAGGATATTGCATACGCAGGGACTGTAGAATGATGTGTGAGGAAATCCATTATTTCCTGCAATGGAGACAGATAAGGAATGACCAGAAAAACAGGAAGAATCCCGGCAGAATACAGTATCACTGAGGCCAAGGGAGAGAAAAAAGCACTTCAAGAAAAGGTGATCAGGGACTTCCCTGGTGGCGTAGTGGTTAAGAATCCGCCTGCCAATGCAGGCGACACTGGTTCGAGCCCTGGTCTGGGAAGATTCCACGTGCCGCGGAGCAGCTAAGCCCACGTGCCACAACTTCTGAAGCCCGTGCACCTAGAGCCTGTGCTCCACAACAACAGAAGCCACCGCAATGAGAAGCCCACTCATCGCAGCGAAGAGCAGTCCCCGCTCAATGCAACGAAGACCCAATGCAGCCAAAAATAAATTAATTAAAAAAAAAAAAAAAGAAAAGGTGATCAACCAAGGCTGCTGAAACGTTAAATAGTAAAGACTCAGAGATGTCCAGTGGATTTGGCAATATGGAGTCTGGTGCCTTTTTGGTGCCTTACTGAGTTCAGGCAGACGCATGTGGGTAAGGAATAGGGCCAGAAGCCAGGCAGGGGGGAATACAGAGTGAAAAGGGGGCAACGACATTTGCAGCAACATGGATGCAACTAGAGATGATCATACTAAGTGAAATAAGTCAGAAAGAGGAAGACAAATACCACATGATGCCATTTATATGTGGAATCTACAATATGGCACAGATGAACCTATCAGCAAAACGGAATCAGACTCATAGACGTAGAGAACAGACTTGTGGTTGCCAAGGGGTGGGGGGAAAGGAGAGGGATGGACGGGGAGTTTGGGGTTGGTGGATGCAAACTATTACATGTAGAATGGATAAATAACAAGGTCCTACTGTAGAGCACAGGGAACTATATCCAATGTCCTGTGACAAACCATAATGGAAAAGAATATGAAAAAATAACATATATACATGTATATATGTGTATCACTGAGTCACTTTGCTGTACAGCATAAATTAACACAACATTGTAAATCAGCTACACTTCAATAAAAAAAATTTACAAAAAAAAAAAAAAGAGGAGGCAAAGAAATGGAGGCTGTGAATAGACACCTTTCCAAAGAGTCTGGCTATAAAAGAGGAGAAGTAAGTCAGGGTGTGGGAGTGTCAGGGGAGGTTTTGCTGCTGAGACGGAAAGGACTGAACACCTTCACATCTTGACGGAATGAACTGTTTGAAAAAGTAGTTGAATATACATAAGAAGGGAGACCTGATAACATAATAAGGTTCAGGAGGAGATGAGACCCACAGCACAGATGGAAGGATAGAAAGAAGAGAAAAAGGATTCCTCCTCCATTGGAAAAGGTGAGAAGGAAGAGAGAATACAGAGAGGTGGTCTTTGGACTTCACAGTGGAAAGTTAAGGCCATCCCATCCATCTGGGAGAGCTTCAGTTTTCTATAGGAAGTAGAAGGTGAGGTTAGTTGTGGTGAGGGAAAGGGCTGGGGATGAGGAAGTTTGAGGAAAGTAGGAAAGGGAAGTACTATTGTTTTGGTGAAGGACAGAAGGAGCTGATCTGACAAACAGTAGGATTCAGAGGCAGCAACAGGGGCCCATTCAAGTTGGATGGTAAAGAATTTGTAGGAGTACCAACCTGCCTCGTTGAGTCACTTCCAACAGCAGGGTTTACCGCCTCAGATACAGGCACAAAGCTCACGGGGAGGGACTTCCCTGGTGGCGCAGTGGTTAAGAATCCACCTGCCAGTGCAGGGGACACAGGTTCGAGCCCTGGTCCAGGAAGATCCCACGTGCCCCAGAGCAACTAAGCCCATGCGCCACAACTACTGAGCCTGAGCTCTAGAGCCCGCGAGCCAGAACTACTGAGCCCGCGAGTCACAACTACTGAAGCCCACGCACCTAGAGCCCATGCTCTGCAACAAGAGAAGCCACCGCAATGAGAAGCCTGTGCACCGCAACGAAGAGTAGCCCCCGCTCGCTGCAACTAGAGAAAGCCCCTGCACAGCAACGAAGACCCAACGTAGCCAAAAATAAATTAAAAAAAAAATCTCATGGGGAAATACTTCAAGAGGGTTCAGTGGTTTGCAAGGTGATTAGAAGTATTAAAGGAACCTGAGATTCTCATGCCCTCCCAAGAAACCAGCTGTTGCTGATCTCCAATGCCAAGAGTGCCAGACAGAACATTACTCTATAATTAGAGAGTCTACACTAAGTTGGTATTTAACCACAGCAGATTTCTGAGTTAGGAGACTACGTGGATGAAAGAAGCTAGAAAAGCAGAATCTATCTGTGCAGCGCAGCAGAGAAAGAAAAAGGTCTCCCCAGTACTATCACCATCTTGCTATTTTAAGAAAACAGGATAGATCCAACACTTCTTGTTGGCCTTGCCATCAACTTGTGCAGCAGAACAACTGCCTCTTTCGCACATTTAACAATTACCTAAGTCCAGCCTCAGCATCAGATATGTGCCTTGGGAAGAGAAAGATGATGGCGTCCCCAGGCAAGGAGGGCAGCCGGGGAACCGAACGTCATTATCCAGGGTATCTTCTTTCTGGCTCTACTGCTGTGCACAGTTGTCTTTGTTCAGCTTTCATCACTTCTACTCAGGGCCTAAAGTGATGAGACGATTCTATCCTGGTTTGCAAATGACTTGCATTCCAGACTTTGGTTTCTTTCTGAATAATTTCTGAATAATTAACAGTAATGGTTTATTAAATAGAGTATGGCCTTACTGGTGCTCCAGAGACCTGCTGGCATTGAACTCTCTGAGGCACAGAAGTTTGAACCCAGGTACCTGAAGGGGTGTCACCACTCTCCCTCCCAGGCCAAGGGAAGTCAATGAAAATCTACTGCAGGGTCGGCCAACTATGGCCAGTAGGCAAATCCAGCTCGTCGCCTGTTTTTGTATGGCCCACAATCTAAGAATGATTTTTAAGTTTTAAAGTCATTTTTTTGAAGTATACAATCTTGTGTAAATCCTAATGAAAGTCTCCACCTATTATAACCAGTAACTTTTTTCGTCTTTAGTTGTGGTTTTTAAAATGTCTTACTAGATATTGAGTAGTTACAAAAGAATATTTAAAACATTAAAAAGATGGGTAAAATGCAACAGAAATACAGTCCAGAAACAGACCCACATGTACTATCAACTGATTTATGACGAGGAGAACACTGTAATGTAATGGGGAAAGGATGGGCTTTTTAATAAATGGTGCTGGAGAAAACGGGCTATTCATCTAGAAAAAAGATGAAACTGACCCCTATGTTACAACATACTCACATACCTATTTAAGGTGACTTTTAGACCTAAATGTAAAAGGTAAAATGATAAACCTCTAGAAGAAAATATAGAAGAATATTTTCTATGGGGTAGGCAATGATTTCTTCAACAAGGTACAAAAACTACTAACCATAAAGGAAAACTTGGATTTTATCAAAATTAAAAACTTCTGCTCCTCAAAAGACATCAAGAAAGTGAAAAGGCCAACAACTGGCAGAAAGTACTGGTAATAATATAACAAAGGACTTCTCTCCAAAATATATAAAGAACCCCTAGAAACCAATAATGAAGATACACAAAATCTAATTTAAGTATGAGCAAAAGATTGTATATACATTTCACAAAAGAAGAGATCTGAATACCCAATAAACTCATGAAAAGGTGTACAACATCTTTAGTTGTTAGGGAAAATGCAAATTAAAGCCACACACCCACTGGAGTGACAAAGATCAAAAGGACAGACAATGCCAAGTATTGTCACAAGTATGGAGGAAATAGACTCTTACACATAACTGGTGGGAGTGAAAATGACACAAGCATTTTGGAAAACCATTTGACAGTTTATTATAAAATGACCAGCAATTACACTCCTGGGTATGTATCCAAAGAAACAAGCCTATGTTCACAAAAAGACTTGCATAAGAATGTTCAGAACACATTTAAAAAGAAAAAAACCTAAAAACTGGAAAAAGCCCAAATGTCCACTAGTAGATGAATGGATAAACAAATTGCGGGTATATCTGAATATACTAAATACTAAAGAGGAGGAAAAACGAATAAGCTACTGATACTTATTACAACGTGAATGAATCTCACAAATGATGTGTCGAGAGAAGCGGCCAGACCCAAAAGAACACATCCGATCGTTCCAATGCCATTTGTTGAAAAGTCAATCCTTTCTTCATTGAATTGTCTCTGCATCTTTGTCCAAAATCAATTGACCATATTTGTGACTCCTTTTCTGAACTCTCTATTCTGTTCAGCTGATCTAAGTGATGTCTCTGTCATTACCACTCTGTGTTGATCACAGTAGCTTTACAGTAATTATTAAAATTGGGTAGTATGATCCCTCCAACAATATTCCTCTTTTTCAAAAGTGTTTGATACTCTAGTTCCTTTGCCTTTCCCTGCAAATTTTAGTGTCAGCTTCTCTGTATCTATAAAAATATCTTGCTGAAATTTCGACTGGAATTGCATTAAACCTATAGATTAATGTAAGGAGAATTGACATCATAACTAGGTTGATTCTTGCAATCTTGAACATGATCTGTCTCCCCATTTAGGTCTTCTTTATTTCATCGTTTTCAAGTTTTCAGCATACTGACCCTGCACATATTTTCTTAGATTTATTCCTGTTTTCTAAATTTTATTTCTAAATGTTCACCGCAAGTTATTAAAAATACAATTGACTTTTTAAAATTAAACACATATATATTTTTTAATTTATTTATTTTATTATTTCTTTTTGGCTGTGTTGGGTCTTTGTTGCTGTGCACGGGCTTTCTCTAGTTGTGGTGAGCGGGGGCTACTCTTCATTGAGGTGCGCAGTGGCTCACTGCGGTGGCTTCTCTTGTTGCAGAGCATGGGCTCTAGGCGCGAGGGCTCAGTAGTTGTGGCTCGTGGGCTCTAGAGCACAGGCTCAGTAGTTGTGGCACACAGTCTTAGTTGCTCCGCGGCATGTGGGATCTTCCCGGACCAGGGCTCAAACCTGTCCCCTAATTGGCAGGTGGATTCTTAACCACCATGCCACCAGGGAAGGCCCTACAATTGATTTTTGTATGTTCATTTTGCATCCTGAGCCTTTGATAAGTTCACGTATTAGTTCTAAGAGCGTTTTCATAGATTCTTTAGTATTTTATCCATATGTAATCAGGTCATCTATAAATAGGGCAGTTTTATTTATTCCTTTCCAATCTGTATATCTTTTATTTTTCTTGCCTGTTTGCACTGGTGTGGCTCTCCAGTACAAGGAGGAATAGAAGTAACAGAACATCCTTGCCTTGGTTCCAGGGTTAAGGGAAAAGCATTCAGTCTTTCACCATTAAATATGATGTTAGCTTCAGAGTTTTCTTAGATACCCTTTATCAGACTCAAGTTCCTATTATTTCTAGTTAGAGATTTTATCATGAGTGGATTTTAAATTTTGTCATGTGCTTTTGCTATACCAGTTAATATGAGCATTTGGTTTTTCTTCTTCATTTAATATAGGAGGTTACATTGATTTGTGAATGTTAGACCAATCATACATTCCTGGGATAAACCCCACTTGGTCATAGTGCATGATTCTTTTTATTTATTGCTATATTTGATCTGCTGTTGGTCTACAGTTTCTTTTGCTGGTAATGTGTGTGTCTGGCTTTGTTATCAGGGTAAGGCTGGCCTCACAAACTAGGTGGGAAGCGTTCTCCTCTCTTTCCTCTTCTGAAAGAAATTGTGTAGAACTGATGTTATTTCTTTCAGTGTTTTGTAGAAACCACCAATGAAACCATCTGGACCTGGCATTCTGTTTTTGGAAAGAATGCAATTTCTTTATAGATATAAGACAATTCCAGTTATATTGACTCTTCTTTGGTGAGTTTTGGTAATTTGTGGTTTTCGAGGAATTGGTACATTTTATCTACGTTGTCCGATTTAGGTGCAGAATTATTTGTAGTATTTTTTAATCCTTTTAATAACTTGTCAGAGCTGCAGTGATATCTTCTCTTTTATTCCTGATATTAGTCATCCGTGTCTTCTCACCTTTTTCCTTAGTTTCGCGAGATCAACTTGATTAATCTTTTCAGAACATCAGCTTTTGGTTTCATGTATCCTCTCTACTGTTTCGCTGTTTTCTATTTCATTGATTCTCATTCACCTCTTTATCACTTCTTTCTGTTTGGTTTGGGTTTATTTTTCTATTTTCTTAAGGTGAGAGCTTAGATTACTGATTTGAGACTGTTCTTCTTTTCTAATGTAAGCATTTAATGCTATTAATGTCCCTCTAAGCTTTAGCTGTATCTTACAAATTTTGATGTTCTAGTTTCAGTTTCATTCAAAATATTTTTTAATTTCCCATGAACTATCCTCTTTGGCCCATGGATAACTTATAAGCATGTTGTGTAACACTGGGATCTTCTAGTTATCTTTCTGTCATTGATTTCTAGTTGAATTCCATTATGGCCAGAAAACATACTTTGCATGATTTCAGATTTTTAAATTTAAGATTTATTTTATGACCCACGATATGGTCAACCTTGGTAAATGTTTCAGGGGCACTTGAAAAGAATATGCATCATCTTGCTATTGGGAAAAGTGTTCTATAAATGCCAAATAGATTCAGTTAGTTTCTACTGTTATTAATTCTTCTATATCCTTGTTGATTTTCCGTCTACTAATTCAATCAATACCAGAGAAGAGCTTTTGAGTCCCCACCTATTACTGTGGATTTGAGTACTTCTCTTTTCAATCTATCACTTCTTGCTGCATGTATTTTGAACTTCTGTTCTCATTTAGGATTATTATGTCTTTTTGATTAGTTGAACCTCTTACTGTCATGTAATATTGATATCTTTCCTCATCGCTGTAATCTTCCTGGATCTGAAGTTTACTGTATTTGATATGAATATGTTCACCCTTTTCTTTTGAATGGAGCAAACTTGACAAACTCTTAATTCTAATTATTTCTTTGCAGGGTTTTGGGATTTCTTACATAAACAATCATATCTGAAAGTAATGACAGTTTAGAGTTTCTTTCCATTTTTCATACCTTTTTATCACACTCAAGAACTTTTTATGACTTATTCTCCTTAGAATGGCAGGGATGGGCATGTGCCGTTGCTGCTCTAATATATAATCTAATCTAATAATATAATCTCTAACATTCTACTCAGATTTAAAGCTTCCTTCTATTTTATTCTAAAGCGTATGCAGCAGTTTTCGCAAAGCATCTCTCTCCCTTGTCCTTTGTGGGTTTATAGGCATGAAAACAAAGTACCTCAGTTGCTGCTAGCAGCTATATTGTGACCATGAAAAAAGCCAGTCTGAGGAAAAGGCCAAGACACAGGTGAAGACAAAGCAAAGAGAAATGGGGAGAAGGACAGCAGGGGCCCAGATCACAGGGCCCTGGACTCTCCCTACCTTTGGACGCCCTGTCACCTGAAACAGTCTCCTTATTGTTTAAGTCTCTCTGGATTGACATCTGTTACTATAATTAAAAGCATTCTAGGTGATACAAATGATGAACAGTTTTCTTTCCTACAGAACTTGAGAGCCTTAAATAGAAATATAGACTGTAAGTTCCTAAGAAGAATCTACACTGTGCCACATTCTTCACAGTCCAAGGATTTTTTTCCCACAGAACAAAACTTGATAAAGAAGGAAAAGGACATGCTTCTGTCCATGTATTCAAAAACATCATATGCCCTGTGTTGTAGGCAGCCAGAGAGAAGAGATTCCAGGCAAGAATACAAATAAGGAGGACACCGCAATAGTCAAGGGTAGGGACACAGATGACAATGAAGAATCAGAGATGAAACAGCAGATATATTGATAGATAAATTATAATTCAAAGAGAGATTTGCAGGAACTGACTGGATATGGAGGGGTGAGGAATGACCTCGGAATACCAAGAAACATGCCCTCTATGTCACGGCTAAGGTCACAGATCCCTGGCAAAGTGACCAAGGTAGAGTCTTTGATGTCATTGATTAGGGTCTGGTCAACCATCCGGGTGGACTGAACAGCCACCATCCCTTCTTGGTCCTTTGGGCAGAAGCCTCTAATTTTCCTTTTGGGAACTGCTTCTCCCCACTTGCAGTCTGTGTGGGCATGCAATCTAGTCAACTCTCTACGCTCCCACTGTCCCCAAGGGTTGGCCAGGTCACATGACCCAAACCAAGCCAATGAGACTCTCTTCTGCAATGGAATCCTGAGTGGCCCAATGACAGAAAACAACTGGGAAGTAACCCTTTTTTTTTAACTTTTTAAATTTATTTTTTTATTGAAATATAGTTGATTTACAATGTTGCGTTAGTTTCTGGTGTACAGCAAAGTGATTCAGTTATACACATATATATAATTTTATATATATGTGTATATATACATATATATATTCTTTTTCAGATTCTTTTCCCATATACATTATTATAAAATATTGAGTATAGGGCTTCCCTGGTGGCGCAGTGGTTGAGAGTCCGCCTGCCGATGCAGGGGACATGGGTTCATGCCCCAGTACGGGAAGATTCCACATGCCGCGGAGCGGCTGGGCCCGAGAGCCATGGCCGCTGGGCCTGCGCGGCCGGAGCCTGTGCTCCGCAATGGGAGAGACCACAACAGTGAGAGGCCCGCGTACCACAAAAATATATATATATAGATATATATTGAGTATAGTTCCCTGTGCTATACAGTAGGTCCTTGTTGGTTATCTACTTTATATATAGTAATGTGTATATGTTACGCCCAAATTCCTAATATATCCCTCCCCGCCACTTCCCTTTGGTAACCGTACGTTTGTTTTCTATGTCTGTGAGTCTGTTTCTGTTTGATAAATAAGTTCATTTGCAGGGAAGTAACCCTTTCGAAGGTAGCCTCTGAAGAGCTGTCCTGTCGCCCTGCACCTGGTCACTCCTTTGATTTTCTGAGCCACCCCCACCCTTCCCAAATCTCCATTTTGGCTTAAATTAGTTCCTTCTACTGCTGCAACCAGAGAACCCTAATAGGTCACGGGGAACCACTGGTCCTCCGCTCCAAGTCATGCAGACAATTTCAAAATGTGATGTGTCTTGGAAATTAGCCACCCTCAAAGGCTACTAGCCCATCACTTCCTAAGAGCAGACTATTTTATTCTGTAAAATGAGATCTGACATCATGACCTTTCCAGATCATGACCATAAGAAGTTCCCCATGTTCGAAACTAAGGTTCAGGAGAACTTCAAACATATTTCTAATCAGACCTTTCAGGGCCCCAAACTTAAAACATCAGTATGAGAATTTCCAGCTACATTTTACATTTTCCCTCTTTGTTTTGAGTCCTGCAAGAGTTTTGTTTTGTTTTGTTTTTAACGTTCATTTTAAAGAATTTGGAAATTTTTAGAAAGTACCAGCAGCAAGAAACGAAATCACTCCTAATCCTACCCAAAGGTAAACACTACATGCTGAACTGGCCAGTCCTTCCAGATTTCCTTCCAGCGTGTTCTATGTACTTTTTAAAAAAAAAAGTAGTGTACAGTCTCAACTATGTATGCACTTCTGTACCCTGTTTCCTTATCTTAAACATTTCTCAAAAGCCCTTAAATTTTTCTGAATGTTAGGAAAACACTAAGATTGCTACAACTGCAGAGATGTGTCAGAATTTACTTAATCATCCCACTAACGTTAGACACTGAAAGTTTTCCACTTGTTCCCTTCCTGCAGAATCATTAAAGTACAACGATACAGAACGCTGGTGTCAGAGCCAGCAGATCTGGGAGCAAATCTTAAGAACTGTCCTTCTCTTACCAACTATGCACCCAGCAGCAACACATACTCACCTGCTCAGAGATTTGTGCAGACAACTGAGGACAGATCAGAACCTACTCTGAAGTGGCGCTGTGAGGATGCAACAGGAATATCTGTAAAGTACATGAAAGTGTCTGTTGGAGGACACACGCAACCAAGAGCAGCTATGAAAACTCAACCAAGAGCAGCAACAGTGCCCATAAGCAAACAGCTAAAAGCTCTGCCCGCTTTTCATAGTCCTTATTTTGTAAAGGTCCCTATTTGGTTTATTCGTTATGTAGGAGTCTGTAGGGGCTTTTGCAGATACAGAAACTGCTCTTCTTTCAACATAGAGCTTAAAAAAAAAAAAAAGTACTTTCAAAGGGTCCTCTTCTTACCCCTTCTGGTGAAACTGCAGTGAGGAAACAAAGTGAAGAATTTTCTATCGGCAGATTTTCATTGTATGCTCTTTGTGGTTGGCTACCTACAAGACACTCCATTACCTTAAATGAATGTGACAGTTTTATTTTTATTCATGTCAAGAGCGGTCCATTAGCATTTCCAGAACCACCTAAACTGAAGTAACTGGAAGGACCCTGAGGCTGCTAAGATCCACCCTCAGGAGACAGCGGACCAGGGGGAGCATTTGCCTGTACTTGACCTACTTAGGACGCAACCTACTTATGGTCTGCCCCTTTCTTAGTCTACTTCTGCAAAATGGAGCTACAAAGAGCACCCCATGCCTATCCACATTGCCATGAGCCAATAAAAATAATGCCTATAAAGAACACAGCCCAGTCCTTGGCGACAGGGGACACAGCTGTGGCTTCTGTGGTTCTGCTCTTCCGAATCCATGAGGGACTGGATTTCCCTGCCCCAGCTCAAGTGGCACGCGGTGTGTGATCTACTCTGGCCAATGAATGTGAGAAGTGACCTGGGTCACTTCCAGGAGGAACCTTAGGAGCCAATGTATGATTCACCACATCTTCATTCATTCACCCACTACCATCACAGAGGTGCACGTGGAGCAAAGCCTGGGTCCTTGAGGGGCCACCCCCAGTCCCGCCTGGCCAGAGCCTAAGCTACCAAGATCCTGAGGGTTTTAACATGGACCATCGTGAGGAATGCAATAACTAGTAGTCACAGTGAGTTTGAAATGACTGAGGCCACCAGTATTATTAATATCTCAAGATGTTTCGTGTTTGCCACTAAACATAGAAAAACTGGGTTTGATCTGGGAAAACAAGACAAATGGGTATCAATTGCAACTTGTAATTTTCAGGTACTTAAGAATATAAATAAGGCCTGAACAAGTGTCTCATGTCAAAGAGGCTTTCAGCACAGCAGGGGATCGTGGTCATAACGATAATGTATTGAGTGCTTACAGGCTGAGGATATCCTATTTATTATCTTATTTAATCCTGGCAATCAGCCCATACATTAGGTGTCATTCCAGTGTGACAGGATGAGAAATTCTGTTCTCATGGTTCCTCTCCCCACTGTAAAAAGGTTTTAAAATTTATATATATATATATATATATACACACACACACACACACACACACAAACACAAATTCTGACATGAGAGATGGTAGGTATCAGCAAGAGAAAACTTTGTTATCCTAAAGACGCTCCTCTCTGAAGGACCTGACAGATTCCTGGACACCGTGAGAATCTACAGCCACCCTCCTATGATGGAGACAAAGAATGACCTTTCTCATAGCTGCACACGGAAGGAGAGAGCAGCCAGAAGGGACTGGAGTGAGCAGGGGTACAAGGAGGATTTCAAAGACAGGCAGTGGGACAGGAGAGAGATATACTCCTGGTTATTCACCTGTGGCAGAGGCTCCCTTCCTCCAGTCTTATCTAGGGGAGCTTTGTGACTAGTTCAAGCCAATGAGATGTAAACAAAGGTGACATCTGTCAATTCCTGGTCAAGGTATGTAAGAGCCAGGATGCCATCTCTACATCCCCTCTTCACCTTTAGTAGAGACTGAAAGCCACGTATTGAGATTGGGGGTGGATCACTGAATCATGCATGGAGAACTGTCCTGGAAAGCCCCCTGACTCCCATGACATATCACATGAGCTTAAAACAAACTATTGCTATGTTAAGCCACTGAGGTTCCAAAGCGCAGGTGTTACCATGGCAGAACCTAACATCCTAATATTGAGACAACATGGAAGACTCGAGGCTAGGAAAAGAACGAATAAACCCAAGGAAATCAGGAGGAAGGAATTTAAAAATTAAAGAAGAATTTACTACAAATAGGGAAAAAAATGCACCAATCAAGAGCTAACGAGAAAGAAATTTTTATAAAACTAGATTAAACCTAAAAGCTGATTAGGTGTGGGGGGCAGGAAACACTCTAGCAAAGCTAGTCCAGGTGAGAAAAGAGAGAAATGCAAATTAGGCTGACAAAGGAGATACACGTATATACTCAAAAAAGATTCTATTAAATTTTAAAATCATCACAAAATTAATGCTTTTCTATAAAACAGGTTACTAAAAATGACTCAGGAAAAGATAGAAAACATAAATAGTCCAATGATCACTGAAGAAATTGGGAAAGCTGTCAAAGAACTACCTCCAAAGAATGTCCTGGAAAAGTCGTTTCGAACCTTCAAAGAACAAGTAATTCCTTACCTCACCATTGCACAGAAAAAGAAGAAAACTGACAGTTCATTTTACAGTGTTATCAAAATGTGACAAGTTTAGCATAAGAAAAGAATTCACAGGCTCTCATATATGAATACTGAATGCCAAAATCCTAAATAAAACAACTAAATCTAGCATTGTATAAGAATAATTAGCAAACCATAGTCAAATAAGATCAACTGCAGGAAGGCAAGGAGAGCTCAATATTAGAAAATCTACTGAGGTTCAAGAATGTAAAACACAAGGTCCTCATGTGCAGGAACTGTAGGAACAATCATTGGTGTATCCTCAGCACAGAAAACAATGCCTGGAACGTAGTAAGTGCTCAATAAATATCTGTGGCATAAATTACTGAGTGAATATATTAATAACTTAAGGGAGAAAAACATGATTATCTCTAAAGACCATGATAATATAGTTAATCAAATTTAACTTTAATGCCAAAGAAAAACTCAAAGTAAAATACATTTATGCAGCATGTAACATGATTAAAAAATAAAATCTCTCAAACCAATTATCATGCATTTCCACAGAGGATAAGAAGAAGACAGGGAAGTCCACATTTTGCCATTTATTAACCAATATTTTAACACTGTTCTACAAGTCCTAGAGAATGCAATTAGACAAGAAAATAAAATAAATATAATACTGAAGAGGAAGAAGCAAAATTACTATTTGTAGAAAATATTTATGATTGCTACCTGGAAAATTCAATAGACTCAATTTTTTTAAAGTACTTAAAAATAATGAGAAAGTTTATGAAGGTGATTAAGATATACAAAAATCAATAACTTTCCTACATTCCAGCAATAAAGAGTAAGGAAAACATAACAAAAGATTCCAAACATTAAGTCTACAGTAATGACAAATTACCTAAAGCACAGAAGCAAAATTATACAGGACGCAAGTAGACAAAAACTAGTTTATAGGATCATAAACAGACTTGAATAAACATACCCTATTCCCAGATGGGAAGAATTATCATACTAAATACTGCAAAACTGTCAGTTTTCCCCAACTTAATGCATACGTTTTAAAAGATACTAAGGAAGAATAAACCAATGAGCGAAGCCAAAAGAATATAATCAACTTTTTTTTTAAATAAAAAAGCAATTTGTAAATTAGCTCTGATTAAGGCACAACAAGATTTTTAGGCAAAGCTGTTGAGTCCTAACTGCCAAGCCAAGGAGCTTCCCCAGATGAAGCTGAGATGAGGGGCCCAGACCGACTCCACTGCACCCCCCACCCAAAGCCTGGGATGCACCAACCCATCCCTGCTCACCTGGGCAGTAGAGCCCACCTTAAATCCCTGCCAACTGGCAGGTCAAGAGAACAAACTAGAATCCTACAAACAGACACAAGTAGATGAAATCTTTTAGTACATAATAATGATGACGTTTCAATACAGTGGGTATGAGTTACATCATTCAATTTCATATCACGGTAACTGTTTAAAAAAAAAAAACTAAATATGACACCTACGTGATGTCCCACACCAAAATTAAAGAATTTGATGAATTGAAGATTTGATGGCAAAATAAAATTATATAAATGGTAATGAAAATGTATAAATATTTATGTCATCTTAGGCTGAGAAAAGTGTTCCAAAGCATAACATTTAAAGCACAAACCATAAATTGATAGACTTGAGATCACGAAATATTATAAATGACATAAAACAAAATATAAAAGGCAGAAAAAGCTACAGGGAGATGTGCATGGCATAAGACAAAGCTTGTATATGCTTATTAACAATTACCTAAAAGTCAGTAAGAAAACAGTTATGAACATGACTTTAAACAAGTGGGGCAAAGGACTAGGCAGCAACTCAGGAAAGGCCATGAATGTCCAGCAGACATAACAAATGCTCAACCTCACTAGAAATTTGAGAGGAGAAAAGAGGTTTTGGTTTTATTCAGGTAATTAACAAAGTTATAATATTAGTTGCTGACAGAATTGGGGAGAAGAAATTAGCAATTCTTCTGAGGATGAAAATAGAATATGTGTGTGTGTTCATATATATAAAACGTACATTCACAGTCTTAAAAACTTACATATTCTTTGGCCCAGCAATTCTATTTCTAAGACTTCATCCTAGGAAAGTAAACCCATAGGATATATTTGCTACATGATTACCAAAGGAAACCGGCGGACTCTAACGGAATATTATATCGTTGAAAAATTATGCTGGAGACACACTATTATTGACACGGGATGATATTCAAGATGAAGTGGGAGGGACTTCCGTGGTGGCACAGTGGTTAAGAATCCACCTGCCAGGGCTTCCCTGGTGGAGCAGTGGTTAAGAATCTGCCTGCCAATGCAGGGAACACAGGCTCAAGCCCTGGTCCAGGAAGATCCCACATGCCGCGGAGCAACTCAGCCCGTGCGCCGCAACTGCTGAACCTGCGCTCTAGAGCCCATGAGCCACAACTACTGAGCGCATGTGCCACAACTACTGAAGTCCGCACGCCTAGAGCCCATGCTCCGCAACAAGAGAAGCCACCGCCATGAGAAGCCCGCGCACCCCAACGAAGAGGAGCCCCCGCTAGCTGCAACTAGAGAAAGCCCACGCGCAGCAATGAAGACCCAACACAGCTAAAAATAAATAAATGAATTTTTTTAAAAAAAAACAAAGGAGGAAAAATCAGGTTGCAAAACAGTACACACCAAACCATCTCTAGCTCTTTAAGAACAGATATACACCTATGAAAAAACTTGGAAGACCATATCCAAAATATTCACTGTGGTCTCCAGGTAGTGAGATTACTGGTGATTTTTTTTTTTTTGCCTTTTTGCCCACCCATGAGTTTAAAACTTTTCTACGATAAAGTATCACTTATGCAACCAAAAAGAAAGTTTAAAAAAAGTAGATTGAATTCTGTGGGAAAATAAACATTTATCCTAAAAATAAACCCTGAAGTTGGAAAATGAAAGCAAAAACATCTGCTTCCTGGACAGAAAGGATAGTTTAAAATTGCTCGACAGCCACACACTTCCCACAGGCAGTGGGGTGCCAGGTGCCAGCTTGCTGGGAAGCCCTGCACCGAATAGGAGAGCCCTAACTCTCCCCGGCTCCCCCCAACCCGCCCCCCAGCTTCTCTCCAACCCACAACTAACTTCACTGGGAGCTGAAGCCTCAGGGTATTATCTGCTGTCGTTATCAAAATAGCATTTGAAATATATGTTGTCATAGCATTTGAATCTCTTGATTATCAATAAAAGAGCTCCTTACTTATCCCCTCTAAAAGGAACAACCATAAATTAAATGACTGTTTTGCTCACATGGCTACGGGTTCACTCTTTCTAGAGAAAAAAAATTGCTCCTTGTCACCCATCATGAAAAAACGCTAATGACTACTGATACATTTCTTTGCTGGATGGCCACTGGGAGGGGAAGTCATTAATTGCTGTTGAAAGGAATGGCTCCCTCGCAATGACTTGCAGGTCTGGGAGAACAGAATTCTGCAGGAAATCCTGACGACTGAGGGCTGTACAGCAAGGAGCTTAGGAGACAGGAGCAGAGAATATTCCCTCCAGATTCGCTAGCCCGTTCATCAGTTTGTGAGTACATTCTGTTCTCTGTCACACAGACACACCACAGCAGGTGGCCAGACATGGGCTTCCATAAAACTGATGAAAAACTTCGCTTTGAGACCTCATAAACGTGCACCTTGGGGGACAGGATTGAGTCTGCCCAGCCCTGCTGGCCTAACAGGAGGACGTGGTCCCACTCACAGGGAATTAGAGGTGGGAGCCAAGCAGTCCAATGACTAATTTGCAGTGACCTTTCCATGATGCCCTATGGATTGGATCATGGCTCTCAGGAGGCCTGCTGATGGGCAAGGCAGTGTCTCAGAGACACCTTCAAGGAAAAGATCCTCGCTGGCTTCGGCTGCTGTGGCCCAAGCAAAAAATGCCTGCAGCACCAGTGCTCCTAGAGGCTGCTGCATCCTCGGCATCCATCTGGGTACCACTGGCGACTGCAGTGACATCCTGAGAGCTGCACAGCAGCAGTGAGGCTCAGCCCGGCTCTGCACCAGAAACCGAGCCCAATCACGGTGGCAGGCTGAGCGGTCTAGGAATGGAAGACGGGGGCTGTGCAGACCAAACATGGCCTTCCACTCACCAACTCACAGACTTGAAAACCAAAGAATCCAACCCCACCGGCCCTGCTCCCGCCCTCCCACGCCTCTCTCTCTCACACTTCCAGAGCTCCTTGCCTACTCCTGGGCTTCTTGAATGTCCCCCGTTTTGCACGAGAGCACAGAGTCCACTGACGGCCACCGTTGGGCAGCGGCCCTGGGAATCTAAGAAGCCCCTTACACTTGGGAGGCCAGCGTTTTTGGAGAGCTGAATGGGCAAGAAGCAGAAAATGACAAGGAACCTCACCGACCATTTCTTGGGCACCTGGTGTAAGCCAGGCTCCCTTTAACTCTTAACAGTCTTCTGAGGCAAGGGTTACCGTGACCCCCACTGTGCAGATTGAAAAAAAAACCCCTCCTCCTCCCCAGGTCAAAGTGTCAGTTTTACTTCCATTTTCTCGGTCACTTAGCAGGTCTCTAAATCTCAGCTCAGGGAGACCAACCCACCAATTCCACCCAACACAAACCAAACACCACTTGCAAGAAAAATACTCTATGCCTTTCAGGATGCCTCTCACCCCAGCAGCCGATAGACTCTCCTGAAGGCAAAAAAAAAAAAAAAAAAAAAAAGCAACGTAAGTCAGGCATGAACTAGTTCCTCCCTTAAATCTTGCTCTGTCCTTCCAAAGCCCAGCTGTGCAGCTGTGTTCACGCCTCTATATGCCCCTGCCCACCACAAAATGAAAGAGGCCCGGTGTCAGGAGCCTCTTGCATCTCTGTCTACGATGCAGGGATCCCTTGCTCACTCATGCCTTCGGCTGCCAAAGAATTTCAGAGAACAGACTATACACCAGGCATTAGGACAGTTAACCCTGCCTTCGAGGAACTTGAAGTCTAGTGGGAAAGGTAAACAAGACGAGACAAAAACAATGCATGCCTTGCAGACACAGATTCCAAGAGAGAAACAGGGATTTTGTTTACCCTGCACTGCAAGAGGCCCTGAACCAGCCCAGAGCCTAGCACACAGCAGGCGTCCAATAAGCATTTACTGAATAAAGGAAAGAATGAACGAATGCCACGTGCATACAATCCAGTAGCAGTTATAGCATATGCCCAAAGATACTTTGAGCTACTATTTATGGAGCATGCCCTAGTGCTGAGCACAGTGTTGGGTGCTTTTCAGGGGTAATCTCAGGTCCTCATTGCCACAATTACCACATTACTGTTACCGAGTCCAAGCCCGTGCTACTCGCTGCATGACAGGCCCATAAATCGAGAGACGAGGTGATGGGGCAGGGAATAATGACTTTATTCCGAAAGCCAGCAGACCCAGAAGACGGTGGACTCGTGCCCCAAAGAACTGTCTTGCCTGAGTTAGAATTCAGGCTTCTTTTACACAAAAAGGGGAGGGGGTAAAGGCAAACACTTCCTGGCTCCTGTCAGCCTCCAGAAGGGAGGTGTTAATTTCTTCCTCCCTGCATTCACAGGTGGGCATGGTCAGGATGTTTCCTGTGAGCTAAACAAAGGTATTTTAGCTTAATGATCATGACCTGGGAGGCAGGGTTCCCAGAGATGGGCCATTATGTGTAATTTAAGCTTATAGGCAACATCCCTTTAGTGACTGACTTGTAATAGAACACAAAGGGTCTTCCCTATTACATTACCACAGGGCAACTCTTGTTATGCCCATTTTGCAGATGAGGAGACTAAGGTGCAGATTTCAGCTCAAGATCCCGTAGTCAGTAACCAACCAACCAGATCCATCGCACCCGAAAGCCGGTGCTAGCTGGAACCATTAGGCACATGGTGGTCCAGTCTTGAAGGGCCAGGGATGCTTCCCAGAGGATGAGCTGAAGTGAAAGGACAGAGAGAGTCCAAAGCAGAAGGAATGTGTGCAAAGACGGGAGAGGCAGACCAAGGAGGAGACGAAACTTTTCCCAGTTAAGTGCAGTGGGTTTGAAACTCTTCCCAGATGCTGGTACCCTCTCCACGGAGAGGTGAGCACTTCAAGAGGAAATACCGTTAGCTCCACTGAGTACGTGTAAGCACGGCAATTCCTACGTTGTTAAAGGGACTGGATCTGACCTCCGGAGGTTTTATATTCAGAAGACCTCCCAAACCCGCAACTTATGGAAGGCGAGCTGGGTGAAGAGCCGTGAGGAAGGGCACCGCTCCAGCCCACCTCTCAGCCTTCCCTCAAAGACAGGAACGTCGGCATTTCAAAGACATGCAAGGACAAGAATCCAGCGGCTTGTTAAAGCCACGCCACTAGGTGGTCCACCAACCCCACACCTGAATTCCAAGCATCCAATCCTATTGCTTCCACGGATTCAAGAAATTAAGAAGCAGTGTTAGCATCATGCCTCACTACATTCTCAGTAAGACAAAGGCTGCCCCTTTTATTTACCTGCATGGACCCTACGGCAAACTCTTTTACCCTTGTCAGTAAACATGAACTGAGCACCAACTGCCTACAAGGCACTGTGCTATATACAATGAGCATTAGTGGCGATCTATACATTCTGTGGTACTGTATTTGTAAGAAGTCAAAAAAAGAAAACTAAGCATTTCAAAGAGTGATGAGTGCTGTGACAAAAACGAACAGGATAATGGGCGGGGCCGTGAAGGAGCGGGGGGCTCTCAAAGGCCTTTGAGCTAAAGACCTGGATGATGAAGAAAAGGCAATATGGGAAGAGCGGACCCTCAGCTGGGCAGGGAAAGTGGGAAACAGCTCGAACAAAGCCCCTAGATGGAAATGAGCTTGGTGCGTTGGGGGCAAGGAAGCCTATCGTGGCTGGAGCACAGTGGAGGAGGGGCGGGCAGGCGGGTGGGCGGAACAGGAGTATGGAAAGACAAGGAGGGGGTCAAGTCGGACAGGGTCTTGTAGACCCCTGGAAAGACTTGGGGCGCTTGGTGCACTGAGATGCCCCTGGAGGCTTTCAAGCAGCAAAGCGGCACAAACTGGTTTTTGCTCTAAAAGGTTCACTCAGAATGTCACCAAAATGGATACAAGTTAGTGATACTCAAGAGTGGGCTGGCCCCCACTTTACCCGGTGCAGGACACCACGGATGCCATCTGACGAAGAGCCAGAAATTCATCCACACGCCAGCATCCACCAGAGACTCCATAAACAAGTGGAAAGTACCTCTTAGTGACCAGCTGCTTGGACTTCCAAGAACGTGCTTTCAAATTAGTAAGACCACCTGGTTCCTATTCTGAAACCCAACCTCTTCCCTTTTTCCCTTGGTCATTACATCCATGGATGAGGGTGGAAATCAGGTTTTATGCCCAAGGTTCGTAAATCCTACCACTTCAAAACAAGTCCTGAAGAGAGAAAGAGCTGTGTTTCAGGGGCGCCAGGGAGGAAGCGTGAACACCTTGTTACCATTTCGCTTCCAGCACCAAAGAGACACCCCAGGACCAAGTGAGAAGGGCAATCCAAGTCTACGGTCAGGGGCCTCTTGGTCACGTGGTTGGTCTGGTGCGATGACCTGATGACAGAGGCCAGCCAGCAGAGTGATGCAGAAATCAAGTCACCAAAGACATGTCAACTCAACTGTCATCTGCTAAACAACCCAGACAGGACAACACTGCTTCCGCGTCCAACACATCCAAAGGCAGCCTGTGTGCAGCTATATCTGTGGCAATGCCATGCCAGAAATCTGGGCTAATCTGACTCTGCTATTCATAAATTCTCCCCCATGTGAAGGCACATGTGTTTGGGAAAGGAAAATGCATCCAAGTCAATTTTAGACATGGTTACTTGGAAACCATCTGGCGTCCCTGGAAGGATACGAAGCCACCACATCCCCTGCCCTCAAATGCCCACCATAATCAGGGCAGTATGCTTACATGGGCATTCAGTGTCCCCAGTTAGGTCCCCACTCCCGCCCTACCAAATGCCAGTTCGGGCTCCATTTCCCACCCAAGAAAGGTATTGGGTTTCTTGGTAAACCTAGCGGAGGGCCCTCGATGTGTTGAGCTCGCACTTGAACTGCACCCAAGGCTGGGTTCTCTGCTTTCTGCCGCCGGCCTTAGTAGGGAACACCTGCATTCCTTGACCACAGCAACAACAGAAATCCCTCCCCAGGGACATAAGTTCCACGAAAAATCCCCTCTACCTAACCACCCTGCGTGCAGAGCCTGTCGAGCTTTGGAAGAGAACCACCAGAACCCTTCTGTAACATCAATAGAGCCTGGCACCCCGCGGAGCATCTTCTGAAGACACTAGCCCAGATGTAGCCCATTTTCACCGCGATGACAGCCACAGCCGGCTGGGTCTCGCAGCGTCCTAGGGCCTGGCTCTTCCTGACTGTGAGGCCTCGGTCCCCCTCCCCTACCTGGCTGTGATCTTCTGCTTAACTCATCTTCCAGAGGAGCTGGGCCTCCCTTTCCGCAGCCTCCCTCCCTCCCTGCGCTGAAACCTGTCTCAGAACCAAGCCGACAGCAGCGCCATTCCACCAGCACCTGCCCTGCCCCCGCTTCCCCCACCCCTACAGATGCTCTCTCCACCACCTAACGCCTCGACAAACCCGGCCAGGAGAGAGATCCAGAATCTCATACGGTCAGAGCCCCAGGAAACAAACACGGCAGGAGGCGCAGGCTCAGCTCTGCCAAGACGACCAGGCCCAACACTCCCCCGGACCCCCGAGGAGCCCCGAACTCGGCCCAGGGGAAAGCATCTTCGCAGGGCGACCGCGGTTCGGCGGCCTCCAGCGCCATCAGAGCGAACACCTGTTTCCAGGAAGCTCTGGGACCAGAGGGAGAAGGGAGTCCCGGGGAAAGGCAGGGAGGACGAGGTGAAGGGGCAGCTGGGGACGCAGGTAAAGGATGCGTCACAGTTTGCGCTTGGCAACCGGAGCCCCGGAGCAGCGGGCAGAGCATGAGAAGGGGTCCGGGAAGTTCAGGGAGGAGGGCTTGCGCCCGCGAGCGGCGCCCCGAGGGGGCGAGGGCCGGCAGGGAGCGAAGGGCGGAGGGCCAGAGGCCGGCGCGCCCGCTCCATCACCTGCGCGCCCGGCGGATGCAGGCTCGCAGCGCACCCCGGCCCGCGGCGGCCAGCGGGTGACCTACCTGCCCACCGTCTGGTTGGCCAGCTGGCGCATGCGGTTAAACTGCTTCTTCATCGTGGTCCCGCTGGCGCGCTATCCCGGGAGCTGGGGAGGACGGAGCAGCCCGGAGCCCGCCGCAGGGTTACATGGCTCCCGCGCGGAGCCTCCCGGGCGACGGCGGCGGCACTGCGGAGCCTCCGGAGCCGTCTGGCCCCGAGCGCACCTCCCTCCCGGGGGCTCCACCGCCTACTCCCCCTGCCGCCGCGGCGCCGGCTGCCGCATCCTCCTCCTCACGCGCGCCGCGGCGCCTTCATCCCAACGCCCGGGCCGCCCTGGGCGCCGCCGGGTCCGCCCCGGCTGCTTGCCCCCAGCCCAGCTCCGGCGCGGGACCCGGGTCTCCGCAGGCTGGCTGGCCGGCGGCCGGGGGTCCCCGCTGCGCCTGTGCGGAGGGCGCCGTGCATTCTGGGACTTGTAGTTCCGCGCCCGGCGCCCACCTTCCCTCTGCCCGAAGTTTCCACGTGCGGCGGGGCGCGGAGGTGGGCAGAGGCGGCGTAGCCGGCGGCTTTGCCCTTAGCATTCTAGGAAGGGAAAGGTTTTCCTGCTTTAGAAATAAAGTGGAACCGAGAATACAACGGCACATTAAGAGCATCTGTCTTCCATTGTCTCTTTTTTAAAATGAAATACAGGTGACTTACAGTATCATATTAGTTTCAGGTGTACTACATAATGATGTGACATTTGCATACATTATGAAATGATCACCACCATAAGTCTAGTAACCATATGTCCCCACACAAGTTGTTACAATATTACTGACCATATCCCTTATGCTGTATATTACATCCCCGTGACTTATTATATAACTGGAGGTTTGAACCTCTTAATCCCCTTCACCTCTTTCGCCCGCAGCCCCTCCACCCTCGTCTCTTCTGGCAACCACCTGTGTGTATTTTAAGTGAACGGGAGGCATCGCTGCTTTGAATTCACAGGAGGAGTTTTGCCAGCAGGAACGTGTCTCATAAAGTTGCACCTGATGAACATTGGGGGCGGGGTTAAGCTTGGGGCACAGGGGTTGATGGTCAGATTTTGAACCAGGCATAGTTTGCATCCCAGGAATTTGATCCTCGCTTTTCACCAAACCTAGTAGGTAACCAGAAGCCAATATAATGATAGTGGCATTGTAATCACGGGCCGAATTTGACCAGGACAACTTTCTTGTGTGTCTTACATTCCAGCCTCATTTCCCTTCCACCGCTGGGTCATCAGCTGTGACCCGCCTGCAGCGTCCTACACAGCGTCCTACACAGGGGCAGCCCATTGACCTCAGTTGGCTCTTGAAAAGGGCTCGTTGACTTTCTGCAGCCTCTATCCTTAAGAAAACAAAGGTGATTGCAGTTAGGTTTCATCATGATCTACCGAGTAAGAGCAGTGTTGTCGCGTGGTAGGGTCTTTGGATCAAACCGATATGAGTTTATATTAGAATTCCAAATACCAATTATATAACCTTAGGGAAAAATGCACACCCTCCCTAAGCCTCAGTTTTCTCATCTCTAATAGAGAAATAATACTGCATGAGAAATAGCAAAGTTAGAGAACTATTTGCTAAATTACCAACAATCAAAAAACATCTAAATTTCTATGTAGTACATTGTCATCTTCATTTACTACAAATATGATTATTGTGAGTGCACTAGAGAAAAATGCTATTCCTACAACAGAAGTACTAATGTGATAAATGAAAGAACTTTTTTGAAACGGGATATGTTGCATACGTTGATTATAGTTGCAAGATGTCCCAAATATGGTTCCAAGTATCTTGCTGGCCAGCTGAAGAAAAAAAAAGATGGTTTGAGGCATGTCTTGGCTGAATGAACAAGAAATCTTTAATTAGTTGTGAATTTAGCCTCAGTTTATTAGGTCAGCAGCTCTAGCCAATTAGTAAGTGAAAGCATTATTTGCTTTCAACCAACTGTGTTATGTCTATAATATCAACTTAATTTTTATACAAAGTGAAGTTATTTTCGTTTTGACATTTTTTAAAAAAACCAAGGCACAGCATGTTTTCATAAATAATAGTGAGGCATTAAGGGCACTGGCTGACTTTTAGTAGCACTGTCTCTGGTAACGTCTAGAACCTCACTGTCCAATACAGTAGCCACCAACTACACATGGCTATTGAAATTAAAATTCAATAAAATTTAAAATGTAGTTCCTCAATCACCCTAGCCACATTTTAAGGGCTTCATAGCCCCATGTGGCTAGGGGATGCTGTACTGGACAGCACAGAACTCTGGTAGACCACCCCAATATCATGCCAGACCCTGCCTTCAATTCTGAGATATTTCAGTTCAGTTCTGCTTCTCCACAAAAGACAGCCTACCCTGCTAGGTTGTGGTCCAATAATAGTTTATTAACTGGTGGTTTCTTCACAAATTTCTGTTCTCCTATGAGCTTTTCCTCCATTCAGCCGGGGCTTTTTCTGCTTCCTACCCCAGGGAGGGGATGACAGTGCAGAAAAAAAGAGCAAGGAGCGTCAAGACTACTCTTTTGATCTTTCAAAGCAGGCTTCAGAAACACATGTGAGAGAGCAGGGCTTTAAAAGAAAGGGGTTTGCAGTTTCAAGACTATGGGCTTTGGAATGTTAATAGTCTACGCCATTAATAGCAGGGTTTGAAGAATATCCTATCCTTCCTATTCTAGATAAAGAACCCAAAGCTGTGGGGTGTTGAACAAGATGATAGGGGAGGGGGAGGGGAGAGAGGGAGATGAAACGTAGACGATGAGCGTGCAGATTTTATTACTGTTCAAAAATGTCACTGCCTTCCCTATACAAAGGGATTATACTTCCTCTTCTCTTGAGGTCAAAATCGATCATGTGATTTTCCTTGGACAGAGAATATGCACAGAAGTGATTTTTGTCACTTCAGAGCAGAAGCTTTAAGAGTCATTTAGAGATCCTACCCCCTTCTTTTTTCACTCTGCCATGAGACCAGCAATGAGCCAGGTAGGGGCTGCCACGGATCACAGTCGTGGTGATCCAACTGGAATGAAAAGCAACACCTTTGTTGTCGTCAGAGGTTTGGGGACTGTTTGTTCCTGCAGCATCACTGAGTCTAAGCTGACTACGACAGAGGGAATCTCTGAGAAAGCGACTTTCCCCTTGCCCTTCCCAGGGTCAAAACTTAAGTTGGGTACAGGCAGGTTGGACGCAGATATATCACGTAGCTTTAGGTCATAGAGCAAAGGTCACAGAGAGCCTCCATGTGCGGGCCTGGGGCACCCAAAACACAGTGCTGTGGTGGTTCCAGGGTTCCCTGCACCAAGCCACACGCAATGAACGTGTGTATGCCAGGAGGGCTTACAAAGGTACCAGAAAGAGCTGGACGCGATGCTGCTGGCATCAAAGATGATGAGAAGGCAGCAACGGCTGGGGTGTGCAATCAACAAGCCCCAAAGTACTCTGACATTTAATTTCTATCACCAGAAGAATGGACCGAATGTTTCAGCTAAGCGCATTTGAAGAAGACAATGAAAGGGAGGAGAAGGAGGAAGAGGAAGAGAGAGGAGGGGGAAGAGAAAGAAGAAAGAAAATTCTATTTTATACCTGACTCTGATCTATGGAAGGATAATACTGCCCGCTCCTATGGACCTTACATGTGGCCACGTGACTTGCTTTGACCAACAAAACAGGGGTCTCTTACTTGCTTCGACAATGTGGTAGTACTATTTATCTGAGATCCATTTCCTTTGAAATCTGATATTCCATTTGGGAGCCCCTGAATTAGAGTGGTTTTAGCATCTTAATCCTCAGTCCCAGCATTGGCTGGAGCTGCCCTGTCCAACTCAGGAGTCACTAAAGAAAAACGGTGATTTAAATTTAAGTTTAAATTAAGTTCAAGAGAATTAGAAATTGAGTTCCTCAGTGACACTAGCCACATTTCAAATACCCCCAAACCACACATAGCTTGTGTCTGCCATATTAGATAGTGTAAAATAGAGCACCAACGTCATCACTGAAGGTTCTATTGGACAGTACTGGCCTTTAGAACAGAATTCAAAACACAGGGTCCAAATACCATACGGTATCACTTATATGTGAAATCTAAAATATGAGACAAATGAACTTACTAACAAAACCGAAACAGACTCACATAGAAAACAAATTTATGGTTACCAAAGGGTAAAGGGGGTGGGGGAGGGATAAATTAGGAGTTTGGGATTAGCAGATACACACTATTATATATAAAACAGATAACCAACAAGGTCCTACTGTATAGCACAGGGAACTATATTCAATATCCTATGATAAACCATAATGGAAAAGAATATGAAAAAGAATATATATATATGTGTATGTGTATATATATATATATATATAATCACTTTGCTGTACACCAGAAACTAACACAACATTGTAAATCCACTCTAGTTCAATTTAAAAAAATAAAAAAAAAAAAACAAAACACGGTCCACCAGAAGAGAGAAAACAGAACAGGAAGTGACAAGCTCAGTGTAATTATGGCCGGTCATTTTTTTTTTTGCGGTACACGGGCCTCTCCCATTGCGTGCTCCGGACACGCAGGCTCAGCGGCCATGGCTCATGGGCCCAGCCGCTCCGCGGCATGTGGGATCTTCCCAGACGGGGGCATGAACCCGCGTCCCCTGCATTGGCAGGCAGACTCCCAACAATTGCGCCACCAGGGAAGCCCTATGGCCGGTCATTTTATCTCACCTATCCAGGGTATTCTTTCCTCATCTATTATATGGGGGTTTATAGCCCAAGATCTCTAAGCCTTAAGTTTTGGGAAATCCACCAACTGACCAATCTACTTGCTCAATAAATCGCTGTTGGCCTGGATATGCCTAAGCCTTCCAGGATTTTACAAGTCCAAAGTTATATTCAGTGTTACGCTATAAGTGAAGGATATTATTACCCTTTTCAGATTCCAATCACCTTTATACCAGCAAGTATAAAACTTACACCATTAAAACATACCTGTTAGTCCAAAGTATCTTTTTTTTTTTTTTTTTTTTTTTTTTTTTTTTGGTACGCGGGCCTCTCACTGCTGTGGCCTCTCCCGTTGCGGAGCACAGGCTCCGGACGCGCAGGCTCAGCGGCCATGGCTCTCGGGCCCAGCCGCCCCGCGGCATGTGGGATCTTCCCGCACCGGGGTACGAACCCGTGTCCCCTGCATCGGCAGGCAAACTCTCAACCACTGCGCCACCAGGGAAGCCCAGTCCAAAGTATCTTTAAACAGGATGATAGATGTTCCCATCTTGGGGCATATCAACTCCAATTTTTCAGCTCTCCTTGGATCTATATCTTTGCCAGAACCTTATCATGGACAGAGTGTATTTCCCTACCTAGTAACTTTGGACTTGGCTATGTGACGGCTTTGGCCAATGGCATGTGGATGGAAGGGACACGTGCCACCTCCACCCAATGTATTAAGAGGCTTTCTTCACCTCTGTCAGTGCCATAAGATGAACTTCCCTGAGGGGACTATCTGTCACCTTGGGCTCCAGAACAAACAGTTGTTGAGGCAGCCCTGATACGGACTACAGCTGAAATTAAGGGAGTAATTGATGAACTCATTCTAGGGTGGGCTACTTTAAAAGACAGATAAAATGAATAGAGCTCAAGAAAGGGAAAAAGAAGAAAAACTGAAAGGTACAACTTTAGGAATGAGAAAAAGGATTTAATCACAGATGCCAAAAGAAATTATGAGAATACTTTTGTAATTTTATGTCTACTTGTTTCAAAGTAAGCTCTTTTTTCACTAGGAAAATATATATTACTACAGATGTTTTTAAAATAGGTAGCAATGGGGACTTCCCTGGCAGTCCAGTGGTTAAGAGTCTGTGTTCCCCATGCAGGGGGCACAGGTTCGATCACTGGTCTGGAAACTAACATCTGGCATGCTGCACAGCACAGCCAAAAAAAAAAAAAAAATAGGTAGCAAGACCCCTATGTTCATAGCAGCACTATTTACAATAGCCAAGACATGGAAACAACCTAAATGTCCATCGACAGATGAATGGATAAAGAAGATGTGGTACATATATATAGAATGGAATACTACTCAGCCATAAAAAAGAATGAAATAATGCCATTTGCAGCAACATGGATGGACCTAGAGATTATCATACTAAGTGAAGTAAGTCAGACAAATACCATATGATATCACTTACATATGGAATCTAAAATATGACACAAATGAACTTACCTACAAAACAGAAACAGACTCACAGACGTAGAGAACAGACTTGTGGTTGCCGAGGGGGAGAGGGTAGGAGAGGGATGGATTGGGAGTTTGGCATCAGCAGATGCAAACTATTATATACAGGATGGATAAACAACAAGGTCTTACTGTAGAGCATAGGGAACTGTATTCAATATCCTGGGATAAACACATAATGGAAAAGAATACAAAAAAGAATGTGTATATATATATATATATGTATGTATGTACGTATGTATGTATGTATAATCGAATCACTTTGCTGTACACCCAAAACTAACACAACAGTGTAAATCAACTATATTTCAATAAAATAAATTTTAAAAAATAAAAATAAATAAAATAGGTAGCAAGTATGAGTAGACCAAGAACACTGAAAAAATTGGAAAAGTCGTTACAAAATAACACTCCCCAAAGTAGTCAGGCTCAGATAATTTCACTTATTTAAAAAAACTATAAATTTATTTCAGAGATTCAAGAAACAGGTCATTCTTCAGCTATTTAAAGTGTTCCAGAGCACAGAAATAAAGGGAAAGCAACTCAGTTCATTTTATGAAATTGGCCTAACCCTGTAACCAAACTTGATGAATGCAGCACAAACATGAAACAAACACAAAAACAACAAACCAGTATCTTAAGAATAGACATAAAAATTATGAATAAAATTAATCCACTAATAGAATGTTAATGAATAAAATCTAACACTATATGTGTTTACATATAAATGCAGGTACATTTTCATGGTATTTATTGAGGAATGAATAGTGCAGATAAATTAAAAAATAAAAACCGTGCCTACTCTTACTAACCAAGATAACATTATGAATTTATAAATATATTTCAAAAAAGGGATCACACTTGTTAGGTCAGTATGTTCATTCCCATCTTCTGTTATTTTAAATATCTCTGTGATTAACGTGGTGACTAAAACTTTGCACATATACTTTCTTAAGATCAAAATTAAAGAATTAGAATTTCTGCATCAAGATACACACCACTGGGGCTTCCCTGGTGGCGCAGTGGTTGAGAGTCCGCCTGCCGATGCAGGGGGACACAACTTCGTGCCCCAGTCCGGGAAGATCCCACATGCCGCGGAGCGGCTGGGCCCGTGAGCCATGGCCGCTGAGCCTGCGCGTCCGGAGCCTGTGCTCCGCAACAGGAGAGGCCACGACAGTGAGAGGCCCGCGTACCGCAAAAAACAAAACAAAACAAAAAAAACCACACCACTGTATATAAAATAGATAAACCACAAAGACCTACTATATAGCACAGGGAACTATATTCAATATCTTGTAATAACCTATAATGGAAAAGAAACTGAAATACATATATATTTGTGTGTGTATATGTGTATGTATGTGTATATATACATACATATATAACTGAATCACTTTGCTGTACACCTGAAAATAACACATGGCAAATCAACTAGAGTTCAATTTAAAAAGAGAATTTCTGCATCAGAGTGTGTCATGTTTTCAAGTTTATTCTTGTATTGCCAAATTATCTTCTAGATTAAAAAATGGAAACATTTTGCAGGCCCACCTACCATGCATAAATGTTCTATTTTCCCCACACCCTGACCTATATGGGGTATTACCACTTTAATAATCCTGCCAGATGAAGAGCTAAGAAATAGCATTATAGTGCTATTTTAATTGGCAGGGTTTTTCTTTTTTATCGCATTAAACATTTTTGTCACATGTTTCATGGCTATGAGTGTTTCTTCTTCAGTTAATTGCTCACTTCTTCATGTCCTCAGCCTGGTTTTCTCTTACGGCGTTCCATATTTTCTTAGTGATATTAAAAAGCTCTTTTGTTATATTAACTATACTAATGCTATTGTATCTTATGGCAATGTTTCCCCTAGTTTGGCCTTCCCCCTTTTAAAACCTCTAACGTTGATTTTTGTCTTCCAGGAATTTTACATTTTTCATGTGGTCAAATCCATCAATCTTTTCCTTTATGTTTTACGCCCTTAGTTTAATGCTTAGAAAGTCTACTCTATCCTCAAAGGGTAGAAATATTCAACTGTATTTTCACCTAAGCCTTTTCATGTGTTAATTCTCTTTATTTGGAATCAATTTTAAATTCAACTTTGAGGACCAAAAAGTTAACTAGAGCCAATAGTTTTGATTCATTTCTTCCTCTAAAGTCATTCTGAAATAATTCAGGTATATATATATGTGTGTGTGTGTGTGCGCGCGTATATATATATATATATATATATATATATATATATATATGAAAAAATTCTATTTCACTCGTGGAAATTAGGGAAACGTCCTACTTCCTACCTTGGCAGAAAATAGTACCAGTGATTCTGAGTCAGGGAAGCTGTCCAGGAAAACGTTACTATGTGTGGTAACCTTTTGGGGGAAATTAAACAGAGACCAACACCATCTCCAATAGACCGCTGCCCCCACCATCTCAGCCACCAAATCCTGACTAACCAGACCTCTCTGAGAATGAACAAACGCACACACACAAAGACTGAGTAGTTCAATATAATGGTAAAGATGATGATGATGCCGGCAGTGATGATAGCAAGTGACGCTGAAGATAGTAATAAACCATGTAGCTAAGCAATACTGTAAGGATCTCAACACTCATTATCCTGTTCAATCCTGAAAAGAACTCTGGGATGAGGGTTTTATTACACCCATCAAATAAATCAAAGCTCAGAGGCTTTCTGTGAATTCAAGTGTCACCACTGGGCTGCAAACCCAGGTTTCTCTAGTTCAAATGCCTGGGCTTTTATTACAGGTTATTACCTCCATAACACAGGGAGGCGAATCTGAGGACTCAGAGAAATGTCCTCCAGTGAAAAAGTTAAGCAGGAAGTAAGGGAAATAGAGTTTTTAAAGTCTAATTTGTATTCTTGGTGAGAACAGAGAGAACATGGCTTTAATATGACAGGAGCTGGTTGCCAAGAAAAAGAGCTATATTAAACAAGAAAGAGTCCTTGGATAAGAAACATACGACTTCCAAACTAATGAAACTCAACAGAGGCAGGAAATAGCAGATTTGGCACTGCCCGAAGCAAAACTGGGGCATTCCAACATGGGCTGGAAGAAAGTTCCCCAAAATTCGGAGGAAAAAAGTAGGTAATTCAATGAAAGGAAAGGAAAAGGAAGAGAGACATGGAATCTTTTTCAGAACATTAAAAAATATATATACATGTAATAGAATTTCCAGAGCAAATGATGAGGAAGAAAATAGCATAAAAGTTCTTGAAAAGATACTCTGCACAGCTGAAGAAAGGCCCAAATCAAAATTGAAATCATTCATCAAGTACCAGAATATATTACTGCAGCGGGTAGAGGTGGAAGCCCTAGATGTAGCTTGGTAAAACTTCTGAATTTCAAAGATAGACACATACTGTACTGTATATTTGAAATTTGCTAAGCGTAAATCTTAGACGTTCTCATCATAAGAAAAAGAATTGTAATTTGTGTGGCATAGATGTTAACTAATTGTGGTGATCATTTCGCAATATATACAAATATCGAATCATTATGTTGTATACCTGAAACTAATATAATGTTATATATCAATTATACCTCAATCTAAAAGGACAACCACTGCCAAGGGGGAGGGGGGTGGGGGAGGGATGGAGCGGGGAGTTGGGGTTAGCAGATGTGAGCTGTTATATATGGAACGGATAAACCTCAAGGTCCTACTGTATAGCACAAAGAACTATATTCAGTATCCTGTGATAAACCATAATGGAAAAGAATATAAAAATAGAATGTATATATACATATATATATGTATAACTGAATCACTTTGCTGTACAGCAGAAATTAACACAACATTGTAAATCAACTATACTCCAGTAAATAAATTAAAACAATTACCACCACCACCACAAAAAAAGGAAGATAGACAGATACAAATGTATATAAGTACTGTTCCGAGAAAAGTTTGTCTCTGAAGAAAAGCCGATTCTCTCAATGTTTCCTATTGGCAACACTCAATGCAATAAAATTTGGAGCCATGTTTACAGAGTTCCAATGGAAACAGGTTGTAACTCAAGTGCGACTCAAAAACTCTACATCTGGTCTGACATTCACAAACAAGGGCAAAAGAAAGTCATTTTTAAACATGCAATGCCTGGAAAGGTTTATCAACCACCCATTCTCTAAAAAAATTATTCTTCCCAAAAGAAATAAAAAATCAAAATAAAGAACAAGAGAGAACATTTTCTATAGGAACTTGGGGTAGGGAATGATTCCTTAAACATGACACCAGAAACTCTGACCTTAAAGGAAATATTGATACATGGGATTACTTAACAACGAAAGAGTTTGGTTTATCAGATAATACCATTAAGAGACTAAAAAAAGCAATCCTCAGAGTGGGAGAAGTTACTTGCAAACCACATAATAGTCAAAGGACTCAACTCCAGGATATATAAAGAATTCTACAATACAATAGGAAAAAGGCAGAAAACCTAAAAGAAAAATGGACGGGGGATGTGAAGGGTCGCCTTACCACAGAGACAAATCCAAATGGCCAAAGGACATATGAAAAGTTGCTAAACCTCGTTAGTCACCCAATATACGCCAATCGATTTTACAAGGGAATACCAAAACGCACCCATAGCCTGGCTAAAATTGAAAAAGACTGGCAAAAACCAAGCGTTGGCGAGGATGTAGCTCACCTGAAGCTCCTATATTTTGATGGGAGGTCAAGCCCCTCAGAAAGCTGTTTTCCATTATCAGCTGAGGCTTAGCAGTACGCAAAGCCCGTGACCCCACCATTTCACACGTTCAACAAAAATGTGTACATATCTGTACCAAAAGGCATGCGCTAGGATGTCTGTATCAGCAACATTTTCAATAGGCAGAAATTGGAAACAACTGAAACACCCATCCACAGTAGAGTGGACAAATAAAGGTGATACAGCCGTGTACCCCTACCACCTTCTCTCTTGTGTGTACTACCAAACTCTCATTCGCTTTTAGGTTACCTCAAATATCTCTCCTCTTGACAATCAATCCGTTGAATTTCTGACTCTCTGCTTTGGTCCTGTGTGTCTCCTTCCTCACATGGGCATGCTTCTTGAAAGGCAATGTCTGGATTTACTGTCTCCATTTCCTCACCGCCTTTCAATTCCTCGGTCTACATCCACCCGGCTTCACCACTGCACCCAAGATGCTCTCACCGCCTCCTTATTATTAAATCAAACAGCACTCTCCATTCCTTACCTTACTGAAACAGTAGCACTGGACACGATTGAAGACTCCCTCTTTCTTGACATTTTCTCCCGCCTCCGTGCCTGGGATACCACCTTCTTCCGGTCTTCTTCCTGGTTTTCTAGCCACGCCCTTTCCTCGCCTTCACCAATATCTTACGTGGTGGTGGTCCTCAGCATCCTGTTTTCTTCTCACTCCACACACTGTGTAGCTCATAGTCATCCCCGTGATTTCAGTTAATTTCCGTATGCTGACTTCTCCCATCCCTAAATCTCTACACAAAGGACTCTGAGTTCCAGACCTCTCTCGTGAGTGCTTTTGACTTGAGGGTCCTACAGGCAGTAGTCGCTCAAAACTCAAATTCACAATTTTTCCTATTAAGTCACTCATTCTGGCCTTTTGCCTCTGTGAATGGGATGAACATACACTGGACAACCACCTACCCCTCCCAGATCCGAATCCTCTCCTTTGCTCACCACATCCAGTGATCAAGCCCCATACTTTCCATTCTATTTCAAATCTACCTTAATCTCTCTATTGCTACGACCGTTTTCTTAGTCGAGTCACCATCAGCTTGTTGGCTGTTTTTTTACGGGTTCTTAGGTTACTACCATCACTCTAACCCCTAGCCTTACTCCATCATTCCTCATGTACAAAATTCAACATGTTGAATTTCCCTTGAAGTTCTCATGCCTGTAGAATAAGAAGGGCACCAATGATTTATCAAACGAATTCACAATTTACTCGGCTGCCCTTCCCTTATCCTCGTCACTCCAATCCATTTCCACACTATAGCCAGAGTTCTCTTTCTAAATAATTTGGAATTTGGGATTAACAGATACAGACTACTATATATAAAAATAGATAAACTACAAGGACCTACTGTATAGCACAGGGAACTATATTCAATATATTGTAATAATCTATAATGGAAAAGAAATGTGAAAAAGAATAGAGATATATATGTGTAACTGAATCACTTTGCTGTACACCTGAAACACTGTAAATCAAGTATATTTCAATAAAAAATTATAGTAAAAATAATAAAAATTAAATAAAAATAATAAAATAAAAATTAAAACATAAAGTGTAAAGATTATTATAGCACTTCCTTGCTTAAAATGCTTCAATGATACCCTCATGTTTTAAAGATAAGTTCACACTTATGGCAAATTCTCATTTATCTCCAGGCCTTTACACAGGCTGTTGCCTCTGCTTGGAATGCTTTCTCCCTCTGCTTTGGCCTGGCTAACTCCATTGTTGTAACTATCTTTGCTTGGTGGTCCTCTGGAGAGCCCTTCTTGACCATCCTCCCCACCCAAGACTTCCTTAAATGCCCTTTCTCTACCACATACCACATGGGAGCAGTATGCACTTACCCGCATGTAAGCAATTTAGGCTACGTTGTCATTCCTTGTTTGTTTCCTCCACTAGGTGACAAACTTCTCATCAACAGGGGTTGTATAGAGTAATCTATAGTTTGTGCATCCTTTTAGTTTATAGTTTGTTCCACCTTTTAGTAAAAGCGCCTCAACCTTGCTTTAGAAAAGCTCACCTTCTCCACTGTCAGTCCACGAGATTCAAATGGTCCCACACCGCAGCTCAGGGCTAAACAGGAGATCCAGACCCTATGGATGAATTTGTATCTCATGCTCATGGCCACAGAGATTGGTTCATGGATGAGACCGCTGAGAGACAGCTGTCAGATTTCTGTTGCAACTCTTAGGAATGAGAAACTCTTTTTGCTTGAGCTGCTAATCTGGCAGGATGAACACCTGGGGCTTCTGGCCATCTGTGACCTTCTTGCTTCTAAGTGGGGAGAACCCACGAGAAAGTAAGGCCAGAACAGGGAAGGAAGAGCTATGGCATGGGGCAAGATCAATGCTAGTCTGAACTAGAGCTGAGGACCCCCATTCCAGGGCTCTTTCACAAAATCTCAGCTCCTCCATTTGGTTTATATATGCACTGATGAGAAAATGATGGTCAGGAATAAATTTAGGGGAGAAAAGAAGATAAAAACTCAGTCTTCCTTGGGGAGTCTCTACAGATTTTATAGATCAACTTGATGCCCAATTTGTTCTACGTTACCATTCGGTTTGCTCAGCTGCGAAACTGATGAGAACATTGGGTTGGCTAACTTATCTGTCCGTGTGTTTTAACAGCATGTATGTAACTGCAGACTCTGTTCCTTTTCACTGAAGTCCTCATTTTATTAGTATCATCAGTGGTAAGTGCGGGTGAGACGTACAGTGTTTGAGATCAGGGACATCGGAGATAAATAAAGTGCGATTACTGGTTCTGCCAATTTTGAGACGTGTAACCTTAAGCGATTAACTTAGCCTTTCCAAACTCTGTTTCTTCAACGTAAACTGGGGATAATCACGGTACCGCTTCATGGGACCATTGTGAGAATTCAGTGAAATAACAGCACAATGCCTGGTACATCACATAGTTAAGAAAAAAGCTTCCATCTCTTTCTAAAATAAACATTTTATTTAAAAATATACATATATTTTTTTAAAAAGAACACATGCCAACTTTGGTATTTAGCCATTGCTTCTTTTCTCTTCCTGGTCACCCACATTTCTTTCTAGTTACGTATCATTGAGCAAAGGAGGCCGACGTGAAAACTCCACCACGCAGGGTCCCTGCAGAGAATGTATGCTGGCTCTTCTGACTTCTTCACAATGTGTCTCTTGGTGTTTCGCCAAGGGAGGATTTCAAGTACCCAGCCCACACACTGCCCTCCTTCCCCACTGCGGGCACACTGGAGAGAACTCTGGGCAGCAGTGTGGATTCCCTTCCTTTGGAAAACATTAGAACAGCCTCCAGGATCCTCATCGTTATCCTCCCTTTTCCCATAAACCCCCGGGAGCTGTTAAAACATGTACAGGAAACTCACATGACCAGTGTCCATGAGGCTGGAGGTGATTCAAATAAGCACAAGAGACAATCAGGCGTTGGCCTTAATCCGCAGAATTCTAGAAGCCTAGAATCCACCGACTCCTACAGTCAGGAGGGAACTTATTCATATGTTATCAAACTCAATGAATCCTATTACAATTTCCCTGCAAGATGATAGAGACATTTTTCCCAGACCTCTTGCTGTCTTAAAATCATCTCCTAATGTGCAGTCCCAGCCTAGACCGGGTTGCTCTGAAAATGTGGATTCCAGAATCGAACCCAGCTTCTCACCACACTGAGCGGCTCTCAGACTTACAGGACCGTCTTGTTCTAGGACCTGGACGCTGTGTGTCTAGTAATATCATCTAATAAAGCATTAGCAGTTTCAGCATCTGAACCGCCCTGTTGGTTTCTACTGGATTTATAGGAAAATGAACACTCCAGACTCTTTTAATCCGAGTTCTCTCATAGCTGATAGCAAACTGTGTGCATCTGTGGACTTCCCCTGTGAGCACCACAGCCAAGCCCTGAAGGGGGACCACGCTGCCCTCACAACCCTGCAGCTTTTCTCCTAAAAGATGGAGACTCCCCGTGGACACCCCCCACCCTTAAGTGTCCCTTTGGTCCGGAGAGCTCGTTCTGAAGATCAAGATTAGGGGGTGAGGCCAAAAAAAAGTTTCCTTTACCCTTCCCTGATTTTCAAGAGGCTTCTGTATCTGGCAATGAAAACAAACCCTAAAGCTCTCATAGATGATTTAAGCGGTGCAAGTAAGGAAAGATGTCTAAGTGACACATTGAGGCTGTTTGAGAAGAAAAAAAAAAAAGTTAGCATGGGCGCAGCTTCTACCTAAAAGGGGGCCCTCCCCTCCACCTTCCGGGAAAACGCAGATCCCTTTGTCACCATAGGTAAAGGGTTTCTGGTTGGAGGACTGAGAGATTCCCAGTGTTCCTGCAACTCCCCAATCACTCAAAATCTGAACCATCTGTGCAGAGTCTACGTGGTATTGTCCATTTGGGGGGTTTGCGTGCTTTGCACAGGTGAGACATCGAGTACTTAGCCACTGGATGAGTAAATTGGATGTGGGAGTTTTCGGCTAGGCCAGCATTGGTTTCTAGAAGAGCTGATGGTGTCTGAACATTTTTGGAAAAGGACTGTCTTGAATGCTTGGGGTAGGTTTTTGATTATTTTTTTCAGATTGGAAATAAATGTTTCTGAATGGCAAAGGCCACCAGTTCACAGACCCTTGACTATTTAGGTGAAGACCCTCTTGCTTTCCTCATTTACCTGTGCAATCATTTCATGGGAGAGAATCATTTCTCATCCAAAATTTTGCAATTTGCTTTTCATAATGCAGAGTCTTAGTTGAACTGAGAGGTTAGGACCTTCCCTTCCTTTCCGTTCCTTTCCTTTCCTTTCTTTCCTTCTTTCTCCCTCCCTCCCTCCCTTCCTTCTTTCCTTCCTTCCTTCCACTTCCTTCCTTCTTTCTTTCCTCCCCCCCCCCCGCTTTATAGTAGAGTGTGTGTCATCTCAATAACGCTGTCAGAAGCAGAGCTTCTAATGAGCACTGGTTTAATGAAATCATTTGCACAAAGCAATTTCCTGACTCCACTGGATAAGCGTGAACCTACTGCACCAGCGTTGGGAAAAGCTGCAAATGTCTGCAGGTCTGCTTTACCACGGGGGGTCCCAGGGGTCTTAAGAGAACTACGTGTGGCTAGTTTCAAGCTAACCTTGACCATGGCCATCTTCCTAAGTCTCAGTACATCTTTTAGTCATGCTCAATTTGTCACCAGAAAAGGAGACACAACTAAGAGTTTAAAAGAACTTAAAAAAAAAAAAAATCCTCAACCTCCTCCCCATTATCTTCAGTTTTATCTTGCAAATATCATATCTGATCTACGAAGAGACAGCGAATATGGTGGGTGAAGACTGTGGGAGGAGGTTAAAAACAACAATCCAGGAGTCTGCTCTGGGTTGTGTGTTGGTCTGTAGTAGCGAGTATCTTCACTGTGAGGCGTATATGTCAGTGCCTGATAATATCCTAAAAACATTCCAATGAAAATGCATAGTCTTACAAAGATAGGGGCCTCCTAACCAAGTCTAGCACTTCAGACAGAAATACCCAAAGGAAAAAATAATTGACACTCAGACCAGAGTCTCAGAGATTGCTGTGCAATTGTTTTCCAAAGGAAGGGGGACAAAAATAACATTAAAAAAAATCACACAACGTGGCATAGGAGAAATGGACGGACCAGCGAGCTTTATCAAGATCTGAATACAACTTCGACGTCTGAGGAACACACAAACGTGAGGAATGTGTCACGAAGGTTTTCTTCTCCATAGCTTCATCGTCAAAGAAGAGACTGGCAATCTTCCCCTCTAGATGTTTGGTTCTGATAAAAGCAAAGTGTACCGTGTGGCTCTTTTAAAGCACAACGCAGATGGAGGAATGTAAAACAACTGTCATCTTCCACTGGTGCTCTCCCGTGAGAGATGGCAGTACCCTTTCCAGCGACCAACGGTGATGCTCTTCCGTCTTTTCACATCACAGTCAAGACGCGCTTGTTCATGGTAAGCAGGTGGCTGAGTCACTGGGTTGGAGCCATGAGTCATAAACAGAGAGGCAACGTGTAATCTGGGTGATTAATCAGGAACTCGCAGTGAGAAATGGCAAGATCATTTCACAGCAGATGGAGGCTTAAAGGCTTTTGGTATAGAACTCTAACACTGCCTTGAAGATACACACACATACACATATGTGTATGTATATGTACATATGTATGTGTATATATGGATACATATATACACACACACCTATAGACACACATACATATACATATGTATATATCTATACACACATGCATGCGTGTGTGTGTGTGTGTGTGTACATCCCTCTCCTTCCCTCCTCACCCCCCAATAAGATCTGGCAGCTCTCAGAGTAGCAGTCACCAAAAACACTCTGTGTTCACACACGTTTACAAGTTAACAATGGAATGACTTCTAAATCTTTGGTTTTTTTCAAAAAGAGAACTTCTAAAATCACAACATGTTTGGTTATTTTCTCCATAAGTGCACAGTGAACAATTTTTTTTTTTTTTTTAACAAACGAAGAAAACAGTGCCTTAGTGATTTCAATAAAAAATAAAAACAGCGATAGCTACTTTCTACAGCATGCAACACTACGAAACGGTGAGCTGGAACCACAGTGAGCCTTAGGGAGACGATCCTGCAAGTTAAGTTTTTCAGTTCCCAGCGAAAGCACAAGAGGTAATGAGGAATGCACACGAGACCGTCGTCTTTTCTCCTTCCATCCTTTTCAACGTGCAATTGTGTTTTCTTTCAGAAACACAGACCTGAAATACTCTCTCCTTGTAACTATGATTTGTATTTATCTTTACTATATAATGATTTCCGATTTCCCCAGAGCAACCCAGATCAGGGATTGCTATTAATCAAATGAGGGTAGAGACAGCTTTGTGACTAATGGGCCGAGTCATTGGTTTCTTCCTGAGGGCATTCTTTTGACTTCCTTTTGTAGCAGATTACACATACGGAGAATGAGTTCTCCAGGAGAACCTCGATTTTTTAGCTTTTTAACATATGGCTTTATTAGGGGTATGACAGCTGGTTAGAAGGCAGAAGTTCTCTTCTCCCGATGGTGGGGCAGAAAAGGAAAGATCTCCAACAGAGGAGCAAGAAAGGACTGATATCTTGAAAGAAAAGCAGAGCGGGAGAAAGGTAAGCAGAGGTGGACCACCTCCCACCAATAAGAAAACAAGAAAAGCAGCCTGACTTCTATCATCGCCCTGTTATAGTAACCCACGGTATTTATTTCCAGGACACGTGAAACGATGTTCTCTAGTCCTGTCTGAATGATCTCTGATACGGCTTCCTGAGGCTAGGGAGGTCCTTCTGCTCTGCCTACATGGTCCTCTCTAGTCTTCGACACTAAAGGGGGTTGTGCTGGAGAACTGTCTACGGCAGAAGGTTTTGCTTTTCTTCTTGCTTTAGGGTTCTCACCTGTTTCACAACGCTTATCACCACGGAGACAGTGGGAATGATTCGGCTACTGGTTGAGAAGGAGGGAAATTCTAGGCGGGGTTCTTGAGGCCAAAGGTGGGTCGGTTGTGGGATAGAATTGGGGCCACCGCAACGGGGCAGCTTTGTGGCTGAGGGACGCTGAGTTCATTTCACTCCCCTGGGAATGGATTGGTCCTGTCCCTCTGTTCTGCCTTAAGAACCTGACACTGGGCCTGACTTCTATTTTGAAAGCCAGGTGACGGACAGACAGGAAGCAGCTTCCGTCATGGGTACGTCCTCCATCACCTCTGATGGACTGGCTTCCCTGTGCTCCCTAGAGAGCTTACATCTTCTTTCCACGGTATGTGTAATAAATTCATGAGAAAAGCTTACAAAGTGAGATTATGCCCCAACGATGCTTGAGAAGAAGTACGGGCTAGAAAAAAGACTGCTGTTTGAAAAGGCAGTGGAAGAATTTTTTTTTTTTTTTTTTGGCATTCTTGGTCTGAAAAAGCATATTTTTGAGTGCACTGCTGAAATCATGAACTGTCACTGAAGGCTGGTAAATATTACATTATCTATCTATATAGAAAAGACTCCGATTTGCTCTTGTTCGTTGTCACAGAAGTCTCCATTGCTTCTTTTTAACTCTCTCCGGCTTCTCCTTCCCCTCCTCCACCCCCCTCCTCCTTCTTTTGGATAATGTAAGTATTTACGGTTGTGTGCTCTCCCCCACCGGGTTCCTACTGGTCTTCCGTAGCACGCTGCGTCAGGCATCTACCACTGCTGTAAGTGGAGGTCCATGGGGGAATTCAAATTGAGATCCGTGACATCCAGGAAATCGATGTTGAAGATGCTGGGGCCGCCGGTGGAGAGGGAGCTGAAGCTCGGGGTGGAGCTGGGTGGCGTGATGTCCAGCCACTCCATACTTTCCCAAGGAGATTCCGTGAAGCTTAAGGGCAGCCCACTGCTGTCCACGGAAGAGGGTGAATACTGAGTCTGCATGGGGGAGAGGGGGCCCGGCAGGATCTCATGCGCGTTGAAGAGGTCTTCCGCAGCCTTCCCGGAGAATCCATCCATCATCCCATCGAAAGGGGGTTCCTCGCTCCCGATTTTCAGAAGGGCGACGTCGCCCACCTTCCCCAAGGGGCTCTGGGAATTTAATAAGACTTCAAGGTGCTCGTTGCTGTCGGCGCCGTAGTGATCGAAGGAGAGCTGGCCTCCTGCAGAGGCTGGTTCAAAGGAAGCCGGGGGCTTGGCGGGGAGGGCAGCAGTGGGGCTTCGAGAAGACCCAGGTATCTTTGGGACTTTTTGAAGACATGAATGATCCTCTCTGGCGTCAGCTGGCATTTCTGTTGGTAAAACACAATGGGAATTGTTCAAGCACTTCCGCTCGAGCATGACACGTGCATGAATCTCTGGAATGAATGACTTACGTGTAGACACAGGAGATGGCCATGCTTCTCGGGTCACTGCTCATCACCCAGTCTGATCCCCAAACTGCTCTGTATATCCTCAGTTCTTCCCTTGGGTCTCTACCCAAACCCTCTCCTGCTGGAAATTCCACTCTGTGATTATTGATTGCTCAAAGCAGGTTCTTTTACCTGCTTCTTCACTGACACCTGGCTGTCCCCTGAGGACACTACATCCTCCGTTACACCCTCACTGGGGGTTCCTTTGCTGCAGAGCCAGAAGATGGGTCATCAGGTCCTTTCCCATTGCCACGTTCTGATTGTCACTCTCCCTCATTATTATTAACTCCTCAGTGGTTTTTTTCTTTTTTTTTTTGCGGTACGCGGGCCTCTCACCGTTGTGGCTTCTCCCGTTGCGGAGCACAGGCTCCGGACGCGCAGGCTCAGCGGCCATGGCTCACGGGCACAGCCGCTCCGCGGCCCGTGGGATCTTCCGGGACCGGGGCACGAACCCGCATCCCCTGCATCGGCAGGCGCACTCCCAACCACTGCGCCACCAGGGAAGCCCTCCTCAGTGGATTCGAGGGTCATGCTGCTCTCCTTGGCCCCGCCCCCGCCCCCCAGTCTCCTGGCCCCTCCTCTTCATCCACTGAAAACTCTACTTCCGGTTCATTGTTTTCCTCCCACTTCAACTCTTGCCATCCTCTGTGCCTTCAGCATCCCCAGAAGTGACCCGTTGTCCAGCTGGCCTCTCCGTTCCTTGACACTCCATCCCTGCAACCCAGCTGATTCCGCCATTCCCATTCTGCCGGACACAGCCTGGACTTTGTTGTCCCCAAACACTGCATCCCCCTGAAAGCTCGATTTCGATCAATATTGCCAACTCTCTGTCCATCTCCTCCTATTCCTCTAGCTCCCCTCATAAGGACCCCACGACAACAGCTTCTCAGCCCGCTGGGGTCACCCCAACCTACCAACTCTGCTGTTTTATCACCATCCATCAGCCCCTTCTGGTTTTTACTTCTTGTCCCGCCTATACTCCTGAGCCACCATTGTAATTACTCTCTCACAAATATCCTTAATCCCCTTGTCCTTTTCTCCCATCACCATACTCCCTTGGCAAAAGCCCGCATCTGGATGAATCTTATCATCTGTTTTCTCTGAGCCTGCCCTGGATCGGCTGGACGTTCAACAGAAAAATTACACAATGAAGCTGCCCGGTTCCTCTTTAACTTCATGATGTCAAGCCTACGAGGGGCACTTAATACTGCCTAGGGATCCTACTGTGTTTCTCCAGAAAACTCAATTCACTTGTGATCAATTCATCACTGTTCTTCTTTCCTGGAACCTCCCGTGCTCCCCTCTTGCACCCCGACTCTTTGCAGACCTTGCCAACATACTTCATTAAAAATATAAGGGTGTCTGATAGGAACCCACTCATCTTTCCATTACAAAACTTACAACGATACATACCCCTGTGTCCATCTTTTCCTTTTTCCCTCTTGTTACAATGGAAGAATTGCCTGTTTACTTGCTTTTTCCCCATCTCCCCTACCAGACCGCAAATCCCCTAAAGGTGGAGACTTTGCCTGGTACAGTATTGAACCTAGTATGATGCCTGGCCACTTTTCTCCCTGAAACTTTAAATGTCATTACTTAAGGGCTCAGATCTGGAGTCTTTTCTTTCTATGCACACGTTCTCCTTACATGATCCTACTCATTTGTGTGGTTTCAAATTTTAGGCACATACTATATAATTTTTAAAGAAGAAATAAATGAATGACTTAAAAGGAGGCAAAAAGAACACACTGACCATTTTTTACTTGAATGCCATGTGAACATGAATGGGCCATCAGTGGGAGATTACCAATTAAATTTCATTTTGAGTAGGTAGCACAAAACTTGCCTTTTCTGCTTTCTTCTTCTTATAATTAAGAAGAGGGGGACGTTGGGATTAGAACAGTAGGGACAAGTGGTGTAGCAGGAGAAAACATTTAGGGAAACACGGACTGAGCTGAAAGATGAAAACTGTTAAAATGACTGATGAAAATTTTTCTGAGGACAACGAGACAGAGGCAGTGAGGAATCATCATCTATGCCTTCTATTCACATTATCTCTGCTTCAAATGTGGACGGGAGGCTGAGAGGAAGTGACACTCAACCCTGAGACGACTTTTTGGTCCAGCTTACAATGAGCATCTGACCTTGATCCTAAGGTTTGCTCCCCAGAGTACATGCAGGTGCAGGGCATCCTGATGTCTTACCTCCACTTTCAATGAGGACGTCCAGGAGTTCGTCCATCTGCTGACTCTGGGTCATTTGCTATTGCAAAGTAACCAAAGGAGAACAGAGAAGTTAAAAAATGGCAACCGCTTCTGTAGGAAATCATTAGAAGCAGCACAACAGGCTTTTGAAGTAGGTCTGGCTAGGGTCTGTTTTTTTTTAATTGTGGTAAAATACACACAACATAAAATTTACCATCTCAACCATTTCAGAGTGTGCAGTTCAAGTGCATTAAGTTCATTCACATTGTTGTGCCACCGTCACCACTGTCCAGCTCCAGAACTTTTTTCATCTTGCAAAACTGAAACTCTGTCCCCATTAAACACTAACTCTCCATTGCACCCTCCCCCAGCCCCTGGCACCCACCGTTCTATTTTCTGTCCCTCTGAATTTTTTTTTTTTTTTTTTTTTGGTACGCGGGCCTCTCACTGTTGTGGCCTCTCCCGCTGTGGAGCACAGGCTCCAGAAGCGCAGGCTCAGCGGCCATGGCTCACGGGCCCAGCCGCTCCGCGGCATGTGGGATCTTCCCGGACCGGGGCACGAACCCGTGTCCCCTGCATCGGCAGGCGGACTCTCAACCACTGCGCCACCAGGGAAGCCCTGTCCCTCTGAATTTGACAACTCTGAGTACCTCGGATAAGTGGATTGATACAGCATTTTTCCCTTTACAGCTAGATTATTTCACTTAGCATAATGTCTTCGAGGTGCATCCACGCTGTATGTATCGTATGTCAGAGTCTCCTTCCTTGTGAATGCTGAGTAATATTCATTGCATGTACAGAATATGTATTTGGTTTATCCATACCTCCATCAATGGTTTATGCATTCATCCATTCAACCAACTTAGGATGCTTCCACCTTTTGGCCTTTGTGAATAATGCGGCCATGAATATGGGTGTCACTGACTAAAGGTTTTTGAACCATGTGTGATTAAAGCTCAGTATGAATTCTAGACAGGAAAACTACTGAATAAAACAATCTATTACAACAAAAGAAGGGGAAAAGGAGGCAGAATGCTCCCCAGCCCAGAGTTCTTCAGAGTGAATTCAGTTGTTTGAGAAGCTTCCATCCCAGGAGATGGGCACCTTAACACATATATAGTATGGCCATTTTTTTATCACTTTGAAGTGACTTGGGTAGGACACAAAACAAGCCTCAACAAATTTAAGAGGACAGAAGTTAGTTCAAGCATCGCTTCTGATCACAATGGCATGAAACTAGAAATCAACCACAGAAAAAGAAATGAGAAAAAAATGCTTACATGGAGGCTAAACTACCTGCTACTAAAAAAACCAGTGGGTCAGCGATGAAATCGAAGAGGACATTTAAAAATATCCAGAGACAATTGACAGTGAAAACACAACCGTACAAAACCTATGGGATGCCGCAAAAGCAGTTCTTAGAGGGAAATTCATAGTGATACGTGCCTTCCTCAAAAAAACAAGAAAATTCTCAACTTACCACCTAAAAGAACTGGAAAAAGAACAAACAAAACCTAAAGTCAGCAGAAGGAAGGAAGAATTAAAGAACAATAGGAAAAAAATCAATAAAACCAAAGGCTGGTTCTTTGGAAGGGTAAACAAAATTGACAAACCTCTGGCCAGACTCACCAAGAAGAAAAGAGAGAGAACCCAAATAAACAAAATAAGAAATGAGGTGACTCAGCTCTGCCACCCATTTGGTTGCTGAGGATGTGACCCAAGAACGTAGTTCACATTTCTCTGGTTCCTCAAATTGTGATAGCTTGTGGAACCTATCAACGTTTGTAGGGACTACACCTTCCCCTCTAGCTCATCTGAGTTGTGAAGCAGAGTCCGTTTACGGAAGTCCACTTTGCCTGGCCTTTTTTTTTTTCTTTTGAAACCAAGAAGGATGTGTTGATGTTTACAGATACCAGGGGACAGGAATGGGGAGAACAGAGGCATAGTTTGATCTCACTCTTCTGAGAGCTGGGTCCCAATAAACACAGGCATCAATGATCAACGTGGGTGAGAGCACTGCTTAGAGAACGAATCATTTGCATTAAATGCCTACAAGGTCTGGCAGGTAATGAAAATGAGCCAAACACAGAGCAAGAGAGAGAGAGGGGTAGAGGCTAGAACACATGTTCTGGTCCAAGGAGGCGACGATACTTTGTTTCAGGCAATGGTTGTCTGGCAGAGATGTGCCTCCGGGTTGCCAGTTCTCTGATTCTTTTTCAGAAATGGGAAAGCCTATGTTCTGCATAAAATTTCCCGATATTTAGAACACTCTCTCATCTAAATGAAATCTAACTGCAGGCTGACTTTGCTCTGCAGGATACCAGGGGGCAGCCACCGATGGAGATGGTATTTTCTGGGTTGAGCACACACGGAGGGCCACGTGATACCTTATCCACATTCAGGCCATTTGAAATATAAGATCACGCATTGCTGGTTTTTTCTCTCTTTTTTTTTTTTTTTTTACTTATTAGTTGAAAATTTTCCAAACATAAATGGAAGTGGAGGCTACAACAAACCTCCACGATTACCCAGCTTCTACAACCATTCATATGTTACTAGGATCACTGAATTTTGAAGCTAGGAAGAAACTTAGAAACGACTGGCCCAGCAATTCCTCTCATATATTTGAGTACCTATCCCATGTCTGGACCATGTGATAAATGCTGCATCATCTGAAATCCTTATGCAGTAGATATCGTCCCCATTTTATGTAAGAGAAGTTGAATACTTGCCCAACGGTAGTGGGAGAGGCAGCTGGCACGAAGCCCAGGCATCTGGGCGTCCAGCCAACCTCTTCTCTCTCTGCCTCAGGCAGCATCTGTACACACACAACACATCCCCACAGTGAGCATCTAGACATTTTGCTCATTCCAGCAGGGAGGTGACAGACACGCTCAACAACAGAATCTCCACGCGTGAGGCCGCATCATGTAAAAACACGTCCACTGAGTCAGCCTACTCTTCCGTAAAGACCAGATCATGTGCTTACCTGCTTTACTGCATCTTCATAGGATGGAGGCTGGCTTATCTCTGAAACGGCTGAAGTTGACTTAGAAAAAGTTGGGGATGGAAGTGAAAACTTTGGCCCTGACTTATCAGGAGAGTGTAAACCAGCCATCTGGGTGAGTAAAACGCAGAGAAAGACAATCAATTCATGCGTCGGAAATGGTACAGCTTCTGTTTTAGAAACTACAGGCTAAATTCTGCAAACATTGACTTAAGGCAAAACAAAAGCTGGGGCTTAAATTTATGTTACATATATGCCACAGATACATATCAACAATGGTACACATCACTATGGACTCAAAGCTGGAGGCGTCTCAGGATGGGAACCTCGAAAATTCATTTCCCCTCCTCTAAGGTACACCCTGGCTGTTGGGAGAAAGTGAGATGAGAAAAGAAAATAAAGCAAAGGGTCCATCCAATCAGACATGAAGAGCTCCACCAACCCAGGAATTTCCAGAGTGATTTATCTCCCACCCCGTTTCATTCCCAAGTGGATGTATAAGCAGACAGTTGCAGGCAGGTGTTGCCAGGGTATCTCTTCATGAGCCAGCCTTGGGGATTGTGAGAGCATTCTGTGCAGTGCCCGGGACCTTTCAGGGTCTCTGTCCCCTCAGGATGCCCTGCCCTGGGGCCTGCAGCACTTTTGTGTCATGGCCGTCTCACGTTTGTCTCCTTCTTTTTTTTTTTTTTTTCCTGGTACGTGGGCCTCTCACTGTTGTGGCCTCTCCCGTTGCGGAGCACAGGCTCCGGACGCGCAGGCTCAGCGGCCATGGCTCACGGGCCCAGCCGCTCCGCGGCATGTGGGATCTTCCCGGACCGGGGCACGAACCCGCATCCCTTGCATCGGCAGGTGGACTCTCAACCACTGTGCCACCAGGGAAGCCCATTTGTCTCCTTTTTACCATCTTCCCACTGCTCCTTGAATTCCCTGTGTCCCGCATCTTTTATATCCCCGATTGTCCCACCTGCTGACATGTAACGTCTCTTCCCTTTTGCACCGTGATTCCAACTTTCTGCATCTCTCCAGTCCTTTCCGAGGACCCACTACTTCTTTCTCCACATTTTTTTCCCATGAGCCCTGACTCCAATCTTGAACTTCACTGAACCAGGTCTGTTTGCCATGATGTCTCGCAAACATACCAAGGCCGTGTTAGTTGGCATGATTTCTGGGATGAACCCTGGAAACAGTGCCTTGGAATACCCTCACTTTTATCTGTACATCCATTTCTGTCCTTTTCAAGTGGACTTGTTTCTATCCAAAATGTAATTTCTTTCTGCCTTTGAACCTCAACATTTAGAGAACAGGGGCCACAGAGAGAGAAGAGGCAAAGCCAATCCCCCAGTTTAAACCTCTTCCCAGGTGCCTACCTTTTGCTGTACACCTGGGCTTTTGGGACAAGAGTTGCCCCCGGCACCATGACTGCTGTCTGCCTGGGCTCCAGAGAAAGAGGGGTGAAGGCTGGAAGGCTGGGGAGAGAAGCTTGAAGGATGGCCCTCACGTGCCCCTGAGTTCTGTAGAAAGGAAGAAGGACAAATTAAATGGCCACCAGCAGCATATCTGAGGGTAACCTTTGCTGAGACAACTAGTCCCTGCCCTGGTATCTCATCTTTCCAAACCTCCCTGAATTCTATCACCAAAGTCTCAGATCTGGCTTTGGACGTATCATTTCCTGTTCACAAACTTTCCATGGTTTCCACACATCTACATCGTAGGGTCTCCACATCTAACCAGGATAAGTCTTCAAGACACTCCACAGTCGAGTACGATTTCCCTCTGCGAGCTTAAATTCTACTAATCCCTCCGGGCCCTGGACATACGCCCTCCCTGTGTTTCTTCACATGGAATGATCTTTCCTGACCCTCCTTCTCCAACTCCACTTCTCAAGTTCAACCCCTCTGCAAAGCCTTCCAGACTTTTCTAGCACTTCATGGTCAACACCCACTGCCATGCTCTGGGCGGCATTTAATGTCAAAAGTGCCCATCAGTGATGTTATCCGATACTGCTCTTTACCTTTTAATTTTTTTTTATTATGGAATCATTCATGTCTTTACAAAGAGTGCTTTGTAAACCATCAATGACTGTACAAATGGTAGTTCTTCTTGAGAGTATCGATATCCTTCAATTGAGCCCCTTCTGGTCCACAGCTGTATATTTCAAGAGCTATTTTCACCTTTGTTGCCTAGGCCATGAGGCGCTCAATACCTGTTGTCAATGAGGATGGTAATCCGTGTGAGTTTCAGCTCCTCCCAGAGTGCTGACTGAGGTCTGAGCACCATTCACGTGAATGTGTTGTTCTGGTGGGTTCATAAAAATGCATTCGCCTTACCTATGGCCACGCCTCATACTCCCAGGGTAGAGAATATTCAGTGGGAAAAGGGCATGCATTTTAGAGTCTGATAAACCTAGGTTCCTGCGACGCTGGGCAACTGGCTTCTCCTCCCTGGGCCTTATTTTCCTCAATAGCAAAGAGTGATAAATTGGAACTCGTAAGGTTGTTGTGACAATGAATGAGATGACTCATGTACATGCCTCTTATTACCCGGTACACGGCAGGCATCCAATTAATGTAAGTGTTTTTCCTATTCCCTTTCTAATAACACGGATTCCAGAACCTTTTGATAACGTAACTGTCTTTCTCAAAGAGACTTTCCTAATAATTCTTTGTTTTCATGGATAAAAGGAAAGTCCTGGATGGTCACCTTGGTCTAGTCTTTGAACGGGTCACTGTTCTAAGCCATCCCTACTCTCCCTCTGCACCAAACACACTGGTTTCTTTCTGGTCCTTGAACATTCCACACGTGCTCCTACCACAGGGCCCTTGCACTTGCTGCTGCTTCTTCACCTGCAATGCCTTTGCCTCAAGTATTTACAAGGTTTTCTCCTTTACCTCCTTCAAATGTCCCGGGCCCTTCCCTTTAAAGTTGTAAACTTCCAAACTCCTAATCTCCCTTCTCTGCCTTTTTTTCTGTAAAATGTATCATCTTCCAATGTGTTAAACACTTACTTATACCTTTTGTTTACTATCTGTCTCCCCATGAGAATAGGGATTTTGTTTGGCCAGCTCAGCACTAATCCCCAGAGACTAGAACAGAGCCTGGCACACCGTAGGTAAAGATCTGCACCGTGCAGACCATGACATGGCCATGGTAACTCCCTCTTTGGCCCTCTTGATGAGTTGGTTTGGCCTATGGTAAGGCTAGATACCAAGGGGTCCTGGGAACAGCCCCACGAGCCAAATCCAGCCCCTGGCTTGTTTTTGTAAATAAAGTTTCACTGGAACACAGCCACGTGCATTCGTTTACCAGTTGTCTATGGCTGCTTTCATGATCCAGGCGTAGGGCTGAGGAGCTGTGACAGAGACTGTACATCCCACAAAGCCAAAACCACTTATGATCTAGCCCTTTCCAGAACAAGCCACGCTAGTCTCGGAAGCGAGTTCGCTCTACTGTAAAGGCTTGTGCATCGTGGCGTCGGGCAGCTGCTACTGGGTTTGTGGCGAACCCTCCCCGTGAAAAGTTCCAACGTCAGCTCTGTAGCAGCTGCACGTCCACGTCCCGCTTCCAGGAAGACGGGTTCACCAGGCATGGGGCCAGGAGTTCTTACCTGTGCAGTACACACCTGGCTGCCGACAGGTGAGGAGACCCTGTGCTCTTCTCCTTGGGCGCCCGAAGATGCGGGTAGGAAGTAATGGTTGTTTGGCGAGGGGGGCAAACTGATGTGCTGCGGGCTTTTCACAGCCCCGAGGGGCGAATGCTGCGGGGAGCACTGCGGGCTGAGGAATGTGGAAGAAAGTACGCTGGTTTGACCCGAGGGCTCCGCACAGTGAGCGTTCCCGAGGGGCAGGAGCTGAGCATCTTCACGAGCCGGCGGCTGGCCCTCGGAGCAGGCGCTCTGTCTTTTCACAGCTATTTGCGGGGACGCGAACGGACAGCTGGAGGTGGCGTCTTCCTGCTTGATGGGGGCGGCCGGGAAAGGCAGCAGCTTCTTCTCGGGACAGTTGCTCCTCTTGTGCTTCTGCAGCTGCAGCCTCAGCTCCTCCACTTGCCTCTGTTCTTGCTGGAGTTTCCAGGTGAGCTCGTTGATCACCTTCTGCTTCTCCACCAGCATCTTGTCCTTCTCGGAGTCCAGTCCGTCCAGCTCGGGAGGGATGGAACCCCCATTGAGACTGCCCATGAGGCTTTCCTCGGGGCACGCGTGGACTGGGGACGGATGCAGGCCAAAGGACGGGGAGGCATCGTTGAAGGTGTCCGGCAGGGACCCCGCCACCGACAGGTCCGAAGAGGCGGGCGAGATTGGGGGGCTGGAGCTCGTGCTGCCGAAGTGGTAGAAGCCGTTGGACAAGGCGCCGGTGGACGGGGAGGACTGGTAATTGGGCAGCGCGTTGCTGGGTGTCACGGGAAAAGTGACAGTCGTTATGTCACCGAAGTTGGGCACAGGGTTCCCAGAACAGTCCTGGAAGGGCCGAAGCCGGTCCATGAGGGCCGTCTTGGTGCCGGACACCGGCAAACCTCGTATTCGAAGCTGCTGTCTTAACTCAGAGACCTAAAGAAACCAGGCCGTCGTTAGTGCTGCTTAATGACAATCTTTTAAAAATGTATTTATTGTTACAGAAACTTTAAGACATCACGAATGGGATTTTATAATGTCCCCTTCCTTGTTTCCGATTTCCTCCCCTACACCAGATGTTCGACGGTTTTGCACAATTTTACTGATTTGAAAATACTGGCATACACCATGTTTTCACGGGTCCAGATTATAGAAATGTCCAGCTCAAATGAACCACGGCGGTTATCTGGTCTACTGCTCTCCAACCCCCATCTGGGTCCTTGTCCCCACTTTACAGGTGAGAAAACTGATACCTGCCTGGGTTTGGACATCAACCCTCAACCCACAACATCAAAGCAGGCTGACGCCCCAGGACCTCTGCATCCTAGTTGAGTGCCCTGTCCACCACCTCTTTGCCACCACTGGCAAGAGCATTACAGCACAGCTGGGCCCCAGCCCGGGGTTCCTGATTCAGCAGGTCTGAGTTGGGGGCTGAGAATCTGGGTTTCTAGCAAGTTCCCAGAGGATGCAGATGCTACTGGTCTCAGGACCAGGTTCTCAGCCTTGCAGTTCTGCCTCACCATCAATGTCCTAATTTTACTGACTGGCTTGGTAACAGTCACATACTGAGAGAAGTGTGTGCGGAGATGAGACCATCATTCAAATCCTGGCCCTGCCTCTTCCCAGCTCAGTGATCTTTCTGTAAAATGGGTCTGACAGTACCTCCCTTATACATTTTTGTGAGGATTAAAATGGCCTAAAATTTGTAAAGGGCTTGGAGTAGTGCCTCACAAATTGTTAGTGCAGTGTGTTTGCTATTATTATTACGTTGATTCACATGGAATTATTTCAACCCTGCAATTTTATATAATATATATATATTATATAAAATTGCAGGGTTGAAATAATTCCATGTGTTCATAAATCACAGATATGTAAAAATATGACAGACATGATAGAACACTTTAGATCCATTAAAACTGATGCTATTTGTTGATATAGAATAATGAGTAATTATTTATGGTATATGATTAAGTGAGAAATGTTTGAATTGCTTGATTCTATTTCTATAAGAATTATATAAACATGTGTATGTGTGTATATGTGTGTGTGTGTGTATATATATATATATATATACTTAAACCTATGCTTGCAAGATGAAAATGTCTAGATAAAAATATGCTAAAATGTTAACAATCGTTCTCCTTATCTGTATTTCCAAAATAGCCCACATCAGCATATTACTTTTGTAATTAAAATGGGAACTATATTAAATACCTAAATGTCAATAATTCCATAAAACAGCCAGAAATCTATAGGGAAATATTCTTCTGATACTTTGCAGGGAAAGATCTTTCAAGCCTCAAAGCAAAGAAAGTAATAATAAAAATATTGACCACAAAAATTGAAAACTATAAGTCAAAAATACTGGAAGAAAATGCAAATGCAAACAGTCATCTCATTAAAACAATAATTGCAGGGCAAGTAATAAAGTGTTCGTAAGCTCAACGTATCAAAAGAAAAAGACTGACACCCAGTATAAAACTGGGTAATGGACATGATCCAATCCTTCACAAACAAAAGATAAAATTAAAAGAAAAATGGCCAATAACATATGTGTACCATCATTAGTGTTCCAAGAAATGCAAATAAAATAAGTATGTACCTAGCTTTGTATTCATCAAATCGACAAAGAAATGAATAATAACACTGTGTCAGTGAAGGAGCAGAAAAATAATTGAATAAAAATGTTAAGAAAAAAAAGCTTTTTAATACCTTGCTATTCCAAGTGTGGTCTTTGGACCAGCAGCATCAGACAGCCTCTGGAGCTTACGGGAGAAATGCAGAATCTCAGGCCCCTCCCCACACCTATCAAATCAGAATCTGCATTTCACCACGAGCCCCAGGTGGTTCACTGGGCACATTCAGGCTTGAGAAGTGCTGCCCTAACACACTACCTCTGGGAACAGATTGGCACAAATGTTCAGGACAGGAATGGGGCCATATGGATCAAGAGTTCTTAAAAATAGTTATATATTTTGGTTTAGAAGTTCCACTCCCATGTATTTAGCCTGGGGAGATAATTAGAGAAATTAATAAATGTGTGTACAAATTTTATATCTATATATATATATTTTTATGGTACGCGGGCCTCTCACTGTTGTGGCCTCTCCCGTTGCGGAGCACAGGCTCCGGACGCGCAGGCCCAGCGGCCATGGCTCACGGGCCGAGCCGCTCCGAGGCACGTGGGATCTTCCCGGACCGGAGCATGAACCCGCGTCCCCTGCATCAGCAGGAGGACTCTCAACCACTGCGCCACCAGGGAAGCCCACAAATTATATTTTTAATAGCAAAAATTTGGAAGCAAGTTAAAAGTCCAATAGAGGGATGTCAACGAGGTGGAGAAATGATATGCCAGTATTAAAAAGAAAAATCTTATTGAATATTAAACGTTATGAAAAAGTCCATGATAAATAAAATAAAAGAGCATGCCCGAAGTATACGCTCACATAATTATTTTAAAATAATTATTTTAAAACCAAACACGTTCGTGCATATTTTAAGTCTAGAAGGATACAGAATCTGTGAGTTAATTGTCTTTTAAAATACTTGGGACTTCCCTGCTGGTCCAGTGGTTAAAACTGCGCCTTCCACTGCAGGGGGCGCAGGTTCGATCCCTGGCCGGGGAACTAAGATTCCACATGATGTGCAACCAAAAAAAAAATACTCTTCACTTTTTTATACGCTATCATATTTCGATAGTGAATATATATTACATTAAGAGTTATTTTAAAAGTTATCTCAAAAAGGATTTGAATAACTTACCGTACCACAAGCAATAAAATACGCTCTCGGCCCCCCAGCCTGGCTAGCATTGTTTTACCATTTTCTTTTAGATTTGCTGGTTTGAAAAAGTGCAAGATGGCAGCTCATTACTGTTTTAATTTAGAGTTACTTAAAATTAATGAGCTCTACGTTTATTTTTAGAATCTGCTCTGGCACTGAATAATTTAAACAACATTATTAAATAATGCGGCTCATATTCTAAAATAAAATGAATACTTGTTCAGTCCAGTTTGCTATAAATTTCAGAATATTATGCTGTGTAGGCTTGCCTGGGACAAAGATTTCTATAAACCTCTTTCTTACATTCCCTGGTGTTTTATTTTTTTAATTAATTAATTTTTTGGCTGTGTCATGCAGCATGTGGGATTCTAATTCCCCGACCAGGGATCGAACCCGCACTCCCTGCATTTGAAGCACAGAGTCTTAACCACTGGACCACCAGGGAAGTCCCTCCCTGGGGTTTTAATCGTTGATAAAACTTTAAACCATTTATTACGAAAAATTTCAAACATACACAGAAGTAAATAGAAAAGTGTAGCGAACCCACAAACCCATTAACCAGCTCTGACGATTATCAGCCCGCATTTGTTTCATTTATACGCCAATCTTGTTTGATTTACACCCCAAACTACTTTTTCCCCTACATTTCCTGAATTATGTGGAAGCAAGTTATACATTTTAATCTGTAAATATTTTGGTATCTTTGTCTAAAAAGTAAGTACTTAAAAAATATAGACATAAGATCATTATCACACCTAAAAAGATGAATAATTATTTCTTAATATCCATCAAATATTTTCCCAATTTTTTAAACTTCCCATTTACTTTCTCTCTCCTCCCCCGACCCCCCATGCTCTCTGGTTCTCTGACTCTCCAGTTTGTTAGAAGCAGGATACAAAAAAATCCATATACTGTCAAATTTCCACTTAGAACTTTTTAATGAGAAATCAAATTTTTTTCTCAGTGCCTTTCCCCTTTCACTTCTTTTTTTTTCTTTCTTTCTTTTTTATTTTGTGGTACGCGGACCTCTCACTGTTGTGGCCTCTCCCGTTGCGGAGCACAGGCTGCAGACGCGCAGGCTCAGCGGCCATGGCTCACGGGCCCAGCCGCTCCGCGGCATGTGGGATCTTCCCGGACCGGGGCACGAACCCGTGTCCCCAGCATCGGCAGGCGGACTCTCAACCACTGCGCCACCAGGGAAGCCCTTCCCCTTTTACTTCTATGAAGCAAAACATAAGCATTTTTCTGGAAAACATCACCTTCATTGCCTTACCTTTCTGATTACTTTTTTTGAGGGTTACCTTCATTAAGTCCTCTGATTTCTTCCTTTCCCTAAATGTTTCCATCATTCACCTCCTTTATTCCTCTTCTCTCCTTCCTTTCCGCCTTCTCCATCCTTCCCTCCCACTCTTTCCATTTTGTTCTCCTTCTATCTCACTTGCTGCTCTACTTCCAACCCTCCCCACTATACAAACGATTCCAAGATTTCTGTTCCTATCCCTGACAGCACAGGTGAGCTGAGCGAGGCTAATATACGTCTAACTGATGGAAACTGCCTAGACTTTTTCTCTTGGTTGTCCTCCTGGTACTTGTGCTCAACTTTTCTAAACTGAATGAACTTGCCAACATACCTTGAAACCATCTCCTCAGTCTACCCTCCCAATTTCTGCTACTGCTGTAACTCTCCCAGGTGACACCTCTCCCCATACACCCAGTAGTCAAGCCCAGTTCAGGTTTCTCCCGTCTACCCCCCGCCCCCTTTCCACTCTCAAGAATGACAATAGCAAAGCCTTTGATATCAGTCACTTGAGTTCAAGCCCCAGTTTTGTCACGTAGAAGCTGGTTAACTTGCATTTCACTTAACCTCTTTAAGATCCTGATTTATTATGTTTACATTTGAAACTTATCTTGTGGGGCAAAAATTAAACCAAATCTCAAAGTAAACAAAACTGATAAACTTTTAGCCAGACTCATCAAGAAAAAAAAGGGAGAGGGCTCAAAGCAATAAAATTAGAAACGAAAAAGAAGTAAACAGTGGACACCACAGAAATACAAAGGATCCTAAGAGACTACTATGCCAATAAAATGGACAACCTGGAAGAAGTGGACAAATTCTCAGAAAGGTACAATCTCCCAAGACTGAACCAGGAAGAAATAGACAATATGAACAGACCAATCACAAGTACTGAAATTGAAACTGTGATTTAAAAACTCCCAACAAACAAAAGACCAGGACCAGGTGTCTTCACAGGTGAATTCCATCAAACATTTAGAGACGAGTTAACCCCTCTCCTTCTGAAACTATGCCGAAAAATTGCAGAGGAAGGAACACTCCCAAACTCAATTCTAAAGCAAACCTCTGAAAGCTGGCCGACCGATAGTTTATACTCAAAAAATGGTAGTTCCCACTGTCACCACCACCATCTCCTTATACCTCTGTTAATTACCGTAACTATAACGAGCCAATGATTCTGCGCATGTGCACGCCAAGGAAACCACCTCTAGGGGCTCTGATAGGCACATCATAGCTGGACTATGTTTTCTTTGGGGCCAAGACATCTCCAGTCCTACGTGATCTGAGCTCCCATCCAGAGATAGACTACTTAAAAAAAAAAAATCTTTGTAGAAGACATATGACATAAAAGTTACCATTTAATAATGTGTAAGGGTACAGTTCAGTGGCATTAAGTACATTCACGATGTTGTGCAAATATCACCACCACCCATCTCCAGAACTTTTTCATCATCTCAAATTGAACCTCTGTACTCATGAAACACTCACACTTTATTCCCCTCTCCCCTGGGAACCAACATTCTACTTCCTGCCTCTATGAATTTGAGGACTCCAGGGACCTCACAGAAGTGGATGCACACAATATTTGTCCCTTTGTGTCTGGTTTACTTCACTTATCATAAAGTCTTCCAGGTGAGAGGAGCTACTTCTGTCTCTATGGATTGATGATCTGCGGGGGTGTGGAGGGCGAGGGGCCACCGCTCTGCAGAGCAACATCATACACCTGACGTCCTCCTCTAGGTTTACAGCTGCCAAACTGAAACAAACTCGACGAAACCCAAGCATTTTTATTCCAAGTGTAAGGAATAGAGAAACCTTTGATATCAAAGCCCAAGATACATTTTATCTACCAGTGTTGACATTTGGTGGCCACTGAACTTCCTCTAATTTGAAAGAGTCCCAAGCCTACTTTTCCCCCAAAGGAGAGAATGACTGAGGGCTGAGCATGGGAAGAAGGATGACCAAGGAGGACTGAGGGCTGGGGAAGGGCCATAGGACTGGCCCAGTGAGGACCACGGGGGCCTTTAGGAATTTAGTGTTTTGGGGGAAAAATGATAAGATCCTCTTGGGGAGAAGAGTAATCGGTGGGGTGGAAA